>NC_137176.1:7937500-9200000 GCF_951804945.1 Podarcis cretensis
ATTTTGTTTTGACTATGGCAGACCAACACGGCTACCTATCTGTAGCCGTAAATAATAGTGATCTTGGCCACGCTCCCTACACTGGAGAAGCCGTTGAGGTCGGAGGGAGGCAGCCAGCCGGCGAGAGATAAACCCCTTCCGCCGCCTCGCCCGGCCCCGGCCCTGAAAGCGTCGGGCGCTGTTTCCGCGGGGACGCTGTGCAACTGCCGCACCGGTCCCCCAGCGACGCTGCTCTCCGGCTCTTCCTCCTGTTAGGCCGGCCGGGCCATGCCGTCGCGGATGCTCTTCCTCGGCGGCGCCGGCGCCTGCGGGGTGTGCGGGGCTTCGGCGGCGACCAGGCGGGTCCGGCTGCTCCTGCGACAGGTGGCGGCCTCGGGAAGCGGCGGCGCCGGGAGCGCCCGCACGGGCCGGGCCCGGCTTCTGCACTCGACCGGCAAGGCCGAAGGTAACGGCGGGGACGAGAGGGCGCCTTCCCGGGCCTCCAAGATCCCACAGGATCGGACTCTTCCCCACAAGGTTGAGACGGAAAAGGTCGCTGGAGCCACGGCACCCCCTGGCCCTCCGCTTCTGGTCTTCCTTCCCGTGGCTGAGTGAGCCTATGGGACTCACCGCCACAAGAAGAGTTCTGCCCGGGTGACTTCTGCTCCCAAAGGGTTTTTTAAAGGCCCTTTTGTGGGGTTGCTTTTCCAAGAGTGCTTAAGCCCTTCCAGTGGAACCGCCGCTTTCTCAAAAGCCACACACCTCTCTGCACCAGCATATTATTATTATTATTATTAATTGAATTTCCTTGGCCCTTCGCTTCTGGTCTTCCTTCCCCGTGGCTGAGTGAGCTTATGGGACTCACCGCCACAAGAAGAGTTCTGCCCGGGTGACTTCTGCTCCCAAAGGGTTTTTTAAAGGCCCTTTTGTGGGGTTGCTTTTCCAAGAGTGCTTCAGCCCTTCCAGTGGAACCGCCGCTTTCTCAAAAGCCACACACCTCTCTGCACCAGCATATTATTATTATTATTATTAATTGAATTTCCTTGGCCCTTCGCTTCTGGTCTTCCTTCCCCGTGGCTGAGTGAGCTTATGGGACTCACCGCCACAAGAAGAGTTCTGCCCGGGTGACTTCTGCTCCCAAAGGGTTTTTTAAAGGCCCTTTTGTGGGGTTGCTTTTCCAAGAGTGCTTAAGCCCTTCCAGTGGAACTGCCACTTTCTCAAAAGCCACACACCTATTATTATTATTATTATTATTATTATTATTATTTATTGAATTTATTGAATTTATATACCGTCCATGGGTCTCAGGGTGGTTCACAGAATAAAATCCTTAGGGGAGGAACAATCTACCTTCCTAACCTGCTTGCTGGCTTCCTAGCAGCATGTCTGGAAACACGACATCCTTTTTTCTAAACCCTGCTTCCCCTTTAAGTCTTCTCTCATGCCAATGGGAGCTATGCTTTACCTTTTTCCTTTACGTCATAATAATAATAATAATAATTGGGGTTGTTATTGACATGGCTGGGCTCCTCCCGTTGAAATCAAGTAAACAAAAGCTACAAATTCTAAAAGGAACTGGAAAAATAGGCCACATGGATAGGGATAAATAGGAAATAAGCCCCTGCTCCCCCACCCCTGAGACTGGCAGTAACAGCCTTTCTCGACTGGTCTTGCTAGCTAGGGATGATGGGAGTTGTAGTCCAATAACATTGGGGGAACCAGAGGTTGAGAAAGGCTGGGGACGAGCCTATATCTTAATCAGTATCATTAGTCATTTCATTTCTAGGCTGCTTTATATTTTTAAGAAAAAACCTCAGATGTGGTTTACAACACATTTACACTACTTAGTTTATGCTACTTTTATTAAACCCTTTATTGTGGATCTACTTTGGTGGGATTTCCTTCTAGCTGTGATTTTGCAGGTGGTACTAGAGCAGTGTTTCCCAACCTTGGGCCTCCAGCTGTTTTTGGACTACAACTCCCATCATCCCTAGCTAGCAAGACCAGTGGTCAGGGATGATGGGAATTGTAGTTCAAAAACAGCTGGAGGCCCAAGGTTGGGAAACACTGTACTAGAGGACCCTTGTTGTCCCTTCCAATTCTACATTTCTATGAGGTACACAGAATTGCAGCCTTGCTCTTAATTTCCCAGAATAAATTTACTTAGATGCTCCATATTTCAGTATAATATAAAAGCAAACTGTATGATTCTGTACCACTTTTATTGTTTTGGTTTGCAGATAATACAACTGTTTAACCTGTTATTGAGGTCTAGGTTTAACACTCGAGTATATTTTAAATGTGGTCAGAAGTGACCCTGATTTTTAGTGGAACTTACTGCCACATACATGTGTTTTGGATGATATCTCAGCTTTGACTTTCCATCACATTTATTTTGATTAAAGTGTCCCTGTTTCTCTTTTGTCAATGTTCTAAGCTTCTATATGAGAACCTTTTCTACGTGTTTAGCTCAGCTCTGTATGAAGTATTTGATGCATATCTTGCATGCTTTTCATTGTGCTTCTGCTGGGGTTGTGACCATGACATCTTGTTTGGAGAGTGGTGTGCCCATTTTTCGCTCTCACTATAAATTTCTTGTTGTCTCCCAGGCGCCCTAAGGATTTCTGAGCTTTTCCTTATCTCTTGCTTTTTAAAAACCTGATAATAAGTACTTCCACAGCAAGGTTTGTTTTTGTCACCCAGTTGCACAACAGCATCAGTTTTGATCAAAGTCCTTTTAGTTAATTTTTTGCTGGGCATCCCACCCTCCCCTCCCAGCCCTGAAACTGACTTGCAGAAACTCAGATTCATTTCAGTTGCATTAAAAACATTATTAAAGAAAAATAATAACAGTTGACTTTAAAGAACATATTCAAAATGAGTAGTTAACCCTGGTGTTAAGTAACTATTTTTGAAAGGAGAAATGAGTATACAACAAGTTACAGCTGGCAGGCAGGAAAGATAATGAAATCCTAAAATTGTTGAAATGGGATATGTTTGCCCCATGATCAAACAGAGATTTGTATAACATCCTCACATTTTTCACATGAGAATCTAATGTTGTTGTTGTTGTTGTTTAGTCGTTTAGTCGTGTCCGACTCTTCGTGACCCCATGGACCAGAGAACGCCAGGCACTCCTGTCCTCCACTGCCTCCCGCAGCTTGGTCAGACTCATGCTGGTAACCTCGAAAACACAGTCCAACCATCTCGTCCTCTGTCGCCCCCTTCTCCTTGTGCCCTCCATCTTTCCCAACATCAGGGTCTTCTCCAGGGAGTCTTCTCTTCTCATGAGGTGGCCAAAGTACTGGAGCCTCAGCTTCACAATCTGTCCTTCCAGTGAGCACTCAGGGCTGATTTCCTTCAGAATGGAGAGGTTTGATCTTCTTGCAGTCCATGGGACTCTCAAGAGTCTCCTCCAGCACCATAATTCAAAAGCATCAATTCTTCGGCGATCAGCCTTCTTTATGGTCCAGCTCTCACTTCCATACATCACTACTGGGAAAACCATAGCTTTAACTATACGGACCTTTGTTGGCAAGGTGATGTCTCTACTTCTCAAGATGCTATCTAGGCCTGTCATTGCCCTTCTCCCAAGAAGCAGGCGTCTTTTAATTTCGTGGCTGCTGTCACCATCTGCAGTGATCATGGAGCCCAAGAAAGTAAAATCTCTCACTGCCTCCATTTCTTCCCCTTCTATTTGCCAGGAGGTGATGGGACCAGTAGCCATGATCTTCGTTTTTTTGATGTTGAGCTTCAGACCATATTTTGCACTCTCCTCTTTCACCCTCAATAAAAGGTTCTTTAATTCATCCTCACTTTCTGCCATCAAGGTTGTGTCATCTGCATATCTGAGGTTGTTGATATTTCTTCCGGCAATCTTAATTCCGGCTAGGGATTCATCCAGCCCAGCCTTTCGCATGATGAATTCTGCATATAAGTTAAATAAGCAGGGAGACAAAATGCAGCCTTGTCGTACTCCTTTCCCAATTTTGAACCAGTCAGTTGTTCCATATCCAGTTCTAACTGTAGCTTCTTGTCCCACATAGAGATTTCTCAGGAGACAGATGAGGTGATCAGGCACTCCCATTTCTTTAAGAACTTGCCATAGTTTGCCATGGTCGGCACAGTCAAAGGCTTTTGCATAGTCTAATGACTGAGCCCTAAATGTCCCTGCTCTCTTTATCTTCACTATGGCCACATATGCATCCCAGAAGCACTGAAAACAATAATAAAACTTGTATGTCAGTCTTCCATTACCCCATGTTGTTCTCAGCTATAATTAGCTGTGATTGCCATGTGGTATTTCAGAGCCCCCCTCCTTAATTTAGTGGAAAAAATAAATGTTTTTACTCTTACAGCTTGTGGGGTCTATTCTGCCCCTCTTGGAATGACTGAGAAAACCACACAGGGTTGCTTGCTGCAAGTCAGTGCTCTTGCAAAACGTATTTAAATGTTTCTTACCTGTCATATCTACAAATGCTTAGCACAGAACTTGCTCTGCTCATTTAATATAAAAAAAAATCATATTTGGTCTATTTTCACAATAGGTAATGGGGTGTACTATACACACACAGTAGTTTGAAGTGGATATGAGATGTGCATACTTGTTCTCCACGTGGCATTCTCCTCATCAAAATGCCAACCCACAACCCTTCTCTCCCAATAAAATACTGATATTCTCATTCTGTGGATAACCCAATAAGGAAAAACAAGCCACTTGTCATCTGTAGCTGCTGCTGGCGTGGATGCTTTTTAGTGCTAATTTTTTTGGTGGGCAGTTTGTCATGTGTGTTTCATTGAGGACGCTCTTTTGCCACACCCTATTTCATTTTTCTCCTTACCTGATTGCAACCTAGCCATTGGGTTTTGGGTAGCCTACATGATGCTGAGGGACGCAGGTGGCGCTGTGGGTTAAAGCCTCAGCGCCTAGGGCTTGCCGATCGAAAGGTCGGCGGTTCGAATCCCTGCGGCGGGGTGCGCTCCCGCTGCTCTGTCCCAGTGCCTGCCAACCTAGCAGTTCGAAAGCACCTCCGGGTGCAAGTAGATAAATAGGGACCGCTTACCAGCGGGAAGGTAAACGGCGTTTCCGTGTGCGGCTCTGGCTCTGGCTCTGGCCAGAGCAGCGATGTCACGCTGGCCACGTGACCCGGAAGTGTCTCCGGACAGCGCTGGCCCCTGGCCTCTTAAGTGAGATGGGCGCACAACCCCAGAGTCTGTCAAGACTGGCCCGTACGGGCAGGGGTACCTTTACCTTTACCTTTACATGATGCTGAAGGCATCTCACACAGGGCTTCAAACCCTTGGAACTGCCCCCCTCCCCCCGCATCTTGGAGTGAGCGCATTGAGTGGACCTTGCCCAGAAAGCAAGGCAGAGAGCTCAAAAGCTGTTTCCATGCTGGGAAATTCTTGTGTGCATTTAATTACACAATTTCAACTTGCCAGGATTCAGGTGTAATAATGCTTAAAATAGATTGGTTTAAACTAGATTTCAGTAGGCCTGTGCTAAGCGTTACTAAGACTGGATCCAACCCCACATCTTTAAATAAAATGTTAAGTATCACAACTTGAATGAATGACCTGTTTTTTGTAGAATCTCTGCAAAGTGGCCGATGGAGCTATTCATTTACATGTGTCCTTTTTTCAAAAGTTATTGGGGTTGCAAAGGCCAGGAGTTGAAGTGGAAGCTAGATTAAGGTTACCAGACGTCCCTGTTTCCTGGGGTCAGTCCCCAGATTTACAAATCAGTCCCCATACAAAATCCATTGAAGTTGAAAAGTGTCCCCGGATTCATTGAGAAAAATATGGTAACCTTAAGCTAGATACACTAGGTTTGTTACTCTGTACAAAGGTTTACTATTGCAACTATTGACACAGAGAGCAAAGGCTATAACAAAGATTTTATGGTTAAAGTGCCATCTTGGATCATGCCCTGCAGGAAGGTTCAGAAAATATTATGTGCCCTGAATGAGCAAACGTCTTCCTCTTTGTAGGCTGTGTTCGATTTGTGATGATTGTATAGTTAGCAATCAGTGACAGTTCTCCCTTTTCTTTTCAGGTGACACTGTTACTATTGGAGATGTGTCATACAAACTCAAAATTCCAAGAAATCCAGAACTTGTCCCAGTGAACTACAGTAAGAAACAATATTCTTCTAATACCCAGCTGGTTAAACATATATGAATAATAGTAATGATTTTAAAATTTATTTTCACCCCACCCTTCTCCCTGACGGACTCAATGCAGCTTACAGATAAGAACAAGACTCGCTAAAATATATTAAAAAATCATTAAAAACAATCTGTAATAGAATTTTTTAAAGCTTTTTGATGTTATACTGTGAGTTTATGTCAGAAGCAAGCTTGACTGGATTTGACTACAAGGCAGCCTGCAAATAGTTTAAAAAATATTAGAAGAGTTTGATTACTACAGGATGGAGAGAAAGTGGAGGAAAGATAAAAGGAAATGCGAAATGGAGAAAATCTGGGAAGATAATTTTTTTTTGGTTGCCTTCATTAGTAATGGTTAATTTCTTTATGTTAACCTGAGCACTAGTAAAATAAAACTATAAGATCAACTAAACATATTTGCCAATTCCTACCTACAAGCCTTTCTGTGCTCTTGTTATTTCATATAAAGGAAATAGTGAAATTTTGTAGGAGCTGGTTATAGTATTGAAAAGTTCATTTGAGTCCGTAGGGTCTGTGGCCCTGAGACTTTGGGGGTATTCTTGTATGCATTTATATTTTGTTCCTATCTGACAGGTTGTTTTGCATTCTTGAGTTTTCTTTCCATTTTAGGTGTCTCTTAAATCTGATCCAATTTCTTTTCTTCAAACCGTAACTAAAAATAGAACTAGCTAAATGGAGTTGCATAGCAAGTAAACTGCTCTTGGGCTTCTAATGCTGGCTGTGATCACACATCATGTTAAGCCGTACTTAATGGTTCTTTATGGTTTAATGTGAACAAGCCCCATGCTGAGAAGTCCCGGCTTCTGGCTACACCATGGTGAGAACAGCAAGATGTGCAGGGTAGATCTGCTCCAGGGGACTCCAGGGATGCCACACCAGCGTTTAAAGCTATTTTCAAATCCCTGTTCTGCATTAACTGTGCCTAAGCCAGGCAAAGGAAGCTCACACATAAGAGAGAAGGAGTCATGTGGAGAACAGAATAAAGGCAGCCTTCTCCAGGGACTACAGCACCTTCCATAGCCCAGGGGTAGCCAACATGGTGCCCTTCAGAGGTGATTTAACTCCAGCTCCCATCAGCCTTAGCCAGCTGGGCCAGCAGTCAGGAATGATGGGAGCTGTAGCCCAGCAACCTCGGGAGAGAGGCCACCACATTGGCTATTGCTGCAATAGCTTGATAGCCATTCCTGGAGAAGACACTCTCTTGTATTTGTCTCATTTGTAGCCCATTTGTGTTACTCTTATTTTACCTTCCTAAGTATCTTGTGAGTGCTGGCAGAAATGATGTGCTAAAGTCTACCCAGGGACTTTCAGCGATGAGCAGAGATTACTTATTTGTTTGTTTAGTTGCCTAACATAGGCCAGTCTTGAGACGCCTTAATGTTTAATCAAATGTCCAGCCGGAGGAAAATCTTAACCTGGCTCACCCGCTGCCTCGCCTTTAAACCCAAGACTCTAGATGGCACTTCCTTTTATTAATTTAACTGGACTCGTATCAGTCCATTTTATGCATCCCAAACACTGTCAGTTGCATTGGTTTGAACTTTAATAGATTTGAAATGTTTGTACTCTGAAAAAAAGGAGCTCTAACAGTGAGGCTAGAAAGATAAATTCAGAAATTGAAGAGCAGTATCAAAACTATTATGGGACGCAGGTGGCGCTGTGGGTTAAAGCCTCAGTGCCTAGGGCTTGCCGATCGAAAGGTCGGCGGTTCGAATCCCTGCGGCGGGGTGCGCTCCCGCTGCTCGGTCCCAGCGCTTGCCAACCTAGCAGTTCGAAAGCACCTCCGGGTGCAAGTAGATAAATAGGGACCGCTTACCAGCGGGAAGGTAAACGGCGTTTCCGTGTGCGGCTCTGGCTCGCCAGATGCAGCTTTGTCACGCTGGCCACGTGACCCGGAAGTGTCTCCGGACAGCGCTGGCCCCTGGCCTCTTAGGTGAGATGGGCGCACAACCCCAGAGTCTGTCAAGACTGGCCCGTACGGGCAGGGGTACCTTTACCTTTACCTTTAATGGGTTAAACTGGGACGCAGGTGGCGCTGTGGGTTAAAGCCTCAGCGCCTAGGACTTGCCGATCGAAAGGTCGGCGGTTCGAATCCCTGCGGCGGGGTGCGCTCCCGCTGCTCGGTCCCAGCGCTTGCCAACCTAGCAGTTCGAAAGCACCTCCGGGTGCAAGTAGATAAATAGGGACCGCTTACCAGCGGGAAGGTAAACGGCGTTTCCGTGTGCGGCTCTGGCTCGCCAGATGCAGCTTTGTCACGCTGGCCACGTGACCCGGAAGTGTCTCCGGACAGCGCTGGCCCCTGGCCTCTTAGGTGAGATGGGCGCACAACCCCAGAGTCTGTCAAGACTGGCCCGTACGGGCAGGGGTACCTTTACCTTTACCTTTAATGGGTTAAACTGGGACGCAGGTGGCGCTGTGGGTTAAAGCCTCAGCGCCTAGGACTTGCCGATCGAAAGGTCGGCGGTTCGAATCCCTGCGTCGGGGTGCGCTCCCGCTGCTCGGTCCCAGCGCTTGCCAACCTAGCAGTTCGAAAGCACCTCCGGGTGCAAGTAGATAAATAGGGACCGCTTACCAGCGGGAAGGTAAACGGCGTTTCCGTGTGCGGCTCTGGCTCGCCAGAGCAGCGATGTCACGCTGGCCACGTGACCCGGAAGTGTCTCCGGACAACGCTGGCCCCTGGCCTCTTAAGTGAGATGGGCGCACAACCCCAGAGTCTGTCAAGACTGGCCCGTACGGGCAGGGGTACCTTTACCTTTACCTTTTATCAAAACTATTAAAGGTGCTTTGTAATTTAAAAATATTGGTTTGTAAATTCTCAATTGAGACCAAAGTCCACGCTTTCTTATTTAGTTTCAGACTCTGTGGCTCAGTCTGTAATCCAGCATTTAAGATGGATCATGCAAAAAGACCTTTTGGGCCAAGACGTCTTTCTCATAGGACCACCTGGGCCTCTTCGGCGATCGATTGCCATGCAGTACTTGGTAAGCTTGGGGAGAGAGACTTAATTTTCATTTGGAAACTGGAGTGGACATTAGTAATTCTTAGGTTTCAGTGTAGTAATGTTTAGCAGTCTAAGAGACATGTAGCCTGGGAGAGTATCTTTTTGGATTTCTGGCAGAAGGCCCAGTAAAATGTCCATCTCAGTGTGCAGAGAATATGTTTGGTAATCAAGGATTGTTTAGAGTTATTTCCCAATTTTGAAGCCTTTGAATCAAACCAAGAACACACTACAGTTGAGTTTCTAGACTGGTGACTAGGAGTGGCTGCTGGGACCATATAACACCAGTACTGAAAGATCTTCATTGGCTCCCAGTGTGTTTCTGAACACAATTCAAAGTCTTGGTGCTGACCTTTAATTCCCTAAACTGCCTCGGCCCAATATACCCGAAGGAGTGTCTCCACCTCCATCGCTCAGCCCAGACACTGAGGTCCAGCTCTGAGGGTCTTCTGCTGGTTCCCTCCCTGCAAGAAGCAAAGTTATAAGGAGCCAGGCAGAGGGCCTTCTCAGCAGTGGTGCCATCCCTGTGGAATGCCCTCCCATCATGTGTCAAGGAAATAAACAACCAGCTGACTTTTAGAAGACATCTGAATGCAGCCCTGTATTGAGAAATTTTTAATGTCTCATGTTTTAAAATTTTATATGTGCTGTAAGCTGCCCAGAGTGGCTGGGGAAACCCAGCCAGATGGGCTGGGTATAAAAGAGCAACAACTATTCTTATTCTTATTCTTATTCTTATCTGGTTGTTTTTTCATTGTTTGTTGCCTCAAACATTTGGTACACTTATTTTATTGGCATAGTCAAACTGGTGTTTAGACCCGGTTTTGGCACAGAAACCACTTTAGTCACCCTGTATGATGACCTTTGTCAGGAGAGAGACAGGGGAAACATGTCCTTGTTAATTCTCCTCGACCTCTCAGTGGCTTTTGATTCCATTGACCATGGTATCCTAGTTGAGCGGCTGTCTGAGATGGGGGTGGGGGTGGCATTGCTTTGCTGTGGTTCAATCCAGATAAGACTGAGGCGCTGGGTGGTTCCCTACACCAGAAGGCTGGGAGGGTGCCTGCTGTTGATGGGCTTACACTCCCTCTGAGGGAGCAGGTACTCAGCTTGGGAATATTCAGGATCCTTTGCTGTTATTTGAAGCCCAGGTGGCCTCAATGGCGTGGAGTGCCTTCCATCAGCATTGACTGGTAGCCCAGCTGCACCCCTACCTGAACAGGAATAGCTTAACTTCTGTTGTCTATGTCTATTACTGCAATTACTTCAAGACTTCGAAGATTTGATTCTTTTAAGGGAGTTTTTAGGTTTTGAAGAAGAGCCTTTTTAACAATCTTTTTAAAGAATTGTTTTAATTTATTTTGACTACGGCAGACCAACACGGCTACCTACTTGAATCTATTACTGCAGTGCGTTACTATGCATTGTGTTCCAACGTTTATATTATATGAAGAGCACATATTCAGGAAATGCGCTGTGATCCTCCAGCTCACGATACATTTCATGAGCAACCATTAGTGATAGACAAACACATTTTCACTATATGTACCCAAAGGAATACAACACAAACGAAACAAAGTTTTCAACAATACTACTAATGATGCAGAAGTAATAGCAATGCTGTTTATATGCTTATGATTATTGCTCTCTGTCATGCTATGAGTCACACTGATGGAACATACTGCAAGATCTTTTTTACCTCGGTGTGTCTCTCTTATCTCTCCTTTTAGCTGGCCTCCTTACTTTGTTTTGATCCAGCCAAGTGATTTAAAGCTGAATGTTTCAGAAATGTTCATAAGGAGGTGGCCTGCAAAAAAATGCAACCATGCTGATTGAGGGAGAGCACTAAACTGGGCCTCAAGAGATGGTGTTGCTCTTTAGTTTTATTCCATTTAGTGATGTGTCGCTGCCTCTGCCTCTGTTGGATAATTTGCTGTGACTCTGTGCTGATTGTAATCTATATGTTTTCATATATTGTGCTATGTCCTACAGGAGTTGACCAAGCGAGAAGTGGAGTACATTGCACTCTCCAGGGACACAACAGAAACAGATCTCAAACAGCGGAGAGAGATCCGAGCTGGGACTGCTTACTACATTGATCAGGTGAGTACCTACAATCGCCACGGGTCTTTATTGTCAATTCGATGAGAACTGATGATTTCTGGGCAAGGTTCTTGAGAGCGTGGTTGCCAACCAGATCCAGGTACTCTTGAGGAGTCAGATTTCCTAGATCCATTTCAGCCAGAATTCAAGACTGGTTTTGATATGGAAACTTTCTTGGTCGCCATGCATGATGACATGTGTTGAGAGAGACAGGGAGAGTGTGACTCCATGGATCCTCCTTGATCTCTTGGTACCTTTTGATGCTGTTGACCGTAGTAACCTTTTGTTTGAGTTTAGGTATTGGGGGCACGGTGCTGTAGGGGTTTCATTCCTGCTTGAATTGATGGCTCTCAAATGTGGTTCCTGGAGGAGCAATACTTGGCTCTGGGGATTCTCCAGTATGGGGTCCCACAGGAGTCAACTCTGCCCCTGCTCCATGCTGTGTAACATCTACATGAAACTGCTGAGTAGGATCATACAGAGTTTTGTAGAGCATTGTCACCACTATGCTGACGACACACCTGCATTTCTCCTTTTACATTTTGAATTAGCTCTTGGTTGTGATAATAGACTAGATGAGGGCTAATAAACTGAAGCTTAATCTAGTCAACACTGAGATGCTGTGGTGGGTGGTTCCTCTGGCATATTTGTGTGGTCCCTACTCTAGAGGGGCCATTCTCCCTTGGAAAGAGGGGGCACGCAGTTCTCCTGGATCCATTGCAGTCCCTTGGAACACAGGTGGCCTCGATGCCACAATGTTCCATCCTTTCATTTAGGCTGGTGGCCCAACTGCAACTCTATCTCTACAGGAAGAACTTGGCTATAGTAATATATGCTGTAAGTAAAGGTAAAGGTAAAGGTAAAGGTACCCCTGCCCATACGGGCCAGTCTTGACAGACTCTGGGGTTGTGCGCCCATCTCACTTAAGAGGCCAGGGGCCAGCGCTGTCCGGAGACACTTCCGGGTCACGTGGCCAGCGTGACATCGCTGCTCTGGCCAGAGCCAGAGCCAGAGCCAGAGCCGCACACGGAAACGCCGTTTACCTTCCCGCTGGTAAGCGGTCCCTATTTATCTACTTGCACCCGGAGGTGCTTTCGAACTGCTAGGTTGGTAGACGCTGGGACCGAGCAGCGGGAGCGCACCCCGCCGCAGGGATTCGAACCGCCGACCTTTCGATCGGCAAGCCCTAGGCGCTGAGGCTTTAACCCACAGCGCCACCCGCGTGAGTAAAGGTAGGGCCCCCAATTTTTGCAATTCACATTCTCCCCTGAAAGTTGACAGATATTCCACCCCTGTTTTCACAGGGGAATATGGTCCTGCAAATGTGTGCAGTGGCAAATATTCAGCCTAGCTTTCGTTTTGTGAACTCTTATTCAGCTGTTTTTGCTTCTGAAGCTGATTTTGTTTTGATGGGCAGTGTGCTGTACGAGCAGCCACCGAAGGCAGAATCTTGGTTCTGGAAGGCTTGGAGAAGGCCGAGCGGAATGTCTTACCCGTCTTGAACAATTTACTGGAGAACCGGGAGATGCAACTTGAAGATGGCCGTTTTCTCATGTCAGCAGAACGTTATGACAAACTGCTGAAGGTATTGGGTTGTTCCATCAATATTAGATCCCAAACAACATTTAAATCTAAAATAAAAGTTGCTGGAGAAGCCTTGATCTCTAGAAGGCTTATTCTTTATATGGTTTATTTTATATTCACTCCTTCCCTGCTGGATCTCTCAAGTAACATTTTACTGCATGGAACTCTTTCTTTCTTCATTATATTTCTAAACCTGTTTGCCCTTAAATACCACAATATCTATCTAACACGTGCTTCTCATAGTGGGGAGGTCGGTATACCATAGGAATCCTGTACTGCCCCTATTGCCCAACTTCCAGAACTTGCACTCGGAAAACTGGGTCTCCCTAATAGGAAGGTTGGTGAAAACTAAGGACATCTTAAAAATCACTGCAACCTCCCTCCTCACCCAAATGATCTGGGTTGCTGTGTGTAAGAGAAACCTGGTGGACAAGCAGTGGCAAGAACAGGCGCAGCTACCATGCACAGCCATGTCTTTGTTACACATGCAGGTCAGTTCCTCGATCGAGTCATGGATGGCTCTGTTCTTACGTATCATTAACCTGGCATTGCAGATAATGATGGTTCCCTTGGCATGTACTGACATTTCCCCACCCCCCTCTTTTTAAAGGAAGATTTTTTAAAAAATGTTTTCAGGGTTATGGTTTACTATGAAAGCACAGATCACTAATGTGTAAAGTGACTTTTAAAATCCTAAAATTAATATGCAGTTTTGTTAATACTGGCATTTGTATTGAAACTGATGGAGTGTGAGCTCCATGTCTTCCAGATCTATAAGTCATTTGTTGTCCAGTTCAAACAGCTCTTCATTAGGTACTCTGAATAGTTCGTCTTTTTTCTGAAGTGGTTGCAGAATTCTAATTATAGACTTAATTTATTCAGGAGCATAATAAATCAGAGTTGGATGCATGGAAGATTGTTAGAGTCAGTGAAAACTTCAGAGTCATTGCCCTGGGCCTTCCAGTCCCCCGATATTTGGGTAACCCATTAGACCCACCTCTGCGATCTAGATTTCAAGCAAGAGATGTTTATTATCTACCGTTTAAGGTAAGTAGTGTTACGGGTTCCTGGGGTTCTACATAAAGCACAGTTGAATGATGCTTTAATGTGTGCATTTACACGGGAGTCAAAGGTGTTCTAAAGGAGGAAAATGAAATGACAGAGAAACTAAATGCATTATTTGCATTTGTTTTTCACTGTGGAAGGGCAGATGCCTGTCTCTTTACTACTTTATCAGGAAGTGAGTGAGGAACTGAGGCAACTAGTAGTGACAAGAGCTGATGTTTTAGGCCATGTTGACAAATTAAAAATGAAGGCTTCACCAGCTCTAGATGGCATCTACACAGGAGCTCTTTAAGAACTCAAAATTAGAATTGCTAATCATCTAGCAAAAAACAACAACCCACAGTTGGGGAGTAGGGATCCTGGAGATTACAGGACAGTTAGCTTAACATCTATTCCAGGAAAACTGGTGGGAAACATGATTAAAGATAAAATTACTAAGCATACCAATGTTGTCTTGCTGAAGAGAAGCTGGCATAGCTTCTGCAAAGAAACTCCAGTCTACTTAACCTTTTAGAATTCTTTGAGTGCATCAATAAGCATGTAGGGCATTACATATTGAGTGCATCAATAAGCAGTAGACTGTGTGTGTTTGACTTTTTGAAAAGCTGTTGCAAAGCCCACCACCAAAGACTTCTGAGCAAGCTTAGCAGTCATGGAATAAGTTATCTTATGGATAAGCAAGTGGTTAAAGTACAGGAAGCAAAGAGCATGAATAAATGTCATAATGGAATAATGTAGGATCCCCAAAGGATCTGTATTGGAACTGGCGCTTTTTATATTCTTCACAAATGATCTGGCGTTAGTGGTGAGCAGGACAGAGGCCAAGTTTCCTGATGACACAAAATTGTTCAGAATATAAAAACGAAAAGGACGCTCCAAAAGGATCTCTCCAAACTGGGCGAATAGACGTTAAAATGGCAAACACCGTTTAATGTAAGCAAGTGTAAAGTGGTGTGCATTGTAACATAACATCTGACGTTGACAGACCAGGAAAGAAAGCTTGATGAAGATTTCACCTTGCACCTTGGTAGACAGAGTGCTTTTGCTTGAGTAAATGGCCTGATAGGTGATACTGTCTTCTGTTTTAGGACCATCTTTCACAGTTATATTGTATTGGACCTAACGTTTCAACTGAGAGGTAAATATATGCATTACAGCTATGCATAAATGTTCTTAGAATTTAGTTTTCTTACCTATTGGCTTCCCTCGTAGAATATTAGAGTTGTTGTGATATGACCAAATGAATTGGGTGAGATAATCTAGACGTGATATACAAAGGTTCAGATTTTTATTAGGCCTCCTAACAGATTTCATGGCTAATCTACTTTAGGTAATGGTGGTACAAAATTCGGGTACGTCTATCTTCCAACCAAACTCACGTCTTTAGGATGGGGTGAGAAAGAATCCTCTGTGAATAAACCCAGATGAGCTCCTTGATGAACCTTCACTTCATGACAGAGGTCCTGTAGTTTGTTTAAACTATAGTTAATGAGGGAAAAATCAGAAACAACTGAGCAACTGTGATTTCAGATCTCCCTGAAACCATAGTTTAAATCACAGTTCCCCAAGTTCAGAAATTATTGTAGGAATGTTCAGGGAGGCAGGAGAGGATATATTTTTTATTAATATCCTTCCTAACTTGCGCTAGCAAGTTCTATAACTTAGCAGAGTTTTACATTCCCATTTTAAACACACAGCAGATAGCTGGTTGCAGGGTTGTTTAAGTCTCTCAATATTAGATCCCTGGTAAGTTCCCTTATATCCCTCTTAAAATAATAAACACGCCACAATCTTGTGTAAAGTATATAAAAGAGGTTTACTCACATCATCAGTTCACAGTTGGATCCCTGAAGGCAGACTTAGTTACAAAGTATATACATGTGAATCTATCCCATATGGAGATAGTCCCAGTGTCCTATGTTGGCTGAGAGCCAACAGAGCAATTCTAGCTAAAAGCTGCTGCTCCAACTACGGAGGAAGTCAAAAAAGAGTGTGGCAGCATGCCTCGTCCTTTTGTTACCTGGGCAGGTAAGGTCACACCTACCTCTAGTCACATGCAAAGGAAGGATGTTCCGGCCAGGAGGAAACAGGAAACTTTTGAATGGCTGGACCAAACATTCCCCCGGAATGCTTCTCTAGGAAAACAGGAAATGTTGTGTTTGACTGCTCTCAGTGGATTACTTTCCACAATTATGGGGAATTGCACTCAGTTTAAAATGGAAAGAAGAGGCTTCTGATCTCTTCCTTAGTGTGCAAAACAGGAGATACTGGGCATGCACAAGATGGAGGCCTGCAGCTTGTTCATGTAAGTCTGAATGGGGCCAATGTGAGATTAAAGACACTTGTACCTTTTTTGTTGTGATTGTTTGTTTCCTTTTTAAAATTTGTGGAGAAATAAGCTGAATGGGCCAGGGATGGGAAATGGAACAAAGCATCTTCAATTTCAGCAATGATCTCTTGCTCTGTTAGAAACGTGCCTTAAAAACAACAACTGTGGCTTGCAGGATCAAACATTCTGCGCTGGATCCCATGTTGTGTGTGAACATGGCATGTACACAGGATGGATATATGCCTTCCTGTTTACACTCCTGATATTATGGTTGTAGCAACTGTTAGCCTTACTTTAGTTAGCATTTTGAATTTAAGATTAAAATTTACCTAGATGGGTTTCCGTCAGTATATTATAAAACTTTAGGGTTGCCATATTTTGAAGAGCAAAAAAGAGGATCCATTTGCTGTCTTCTACTTTTAAATATGGATCACTATGACGACACTCACTTTTCATACCCATGAAAAAGAGGACGTATGGCAACCCTATGAAAGAAGCTAGTACTCTAATTAAAGCGGAACCAAAGAAAGTGGTCTCTATTGCAATATCATATAGAAGATTGTTCTATTTAACAATGATTTTAAGATGTCATCCATATTGGCAGCTAGATTAAGCAAATTTATTGCTAAATAATTTGATGCAGATTAAACTGGATTTATCCTAAATTTCAACATGAGAGTATATTAAAAGGTTAATAAATAGTATTAATGCTATCTATATTCTCAAACAAGGGACTAGCTTGTTTTTAGATCCCAAAAAGGCATTTGATAGGCTTGAAAGACCCTATCTAGCACAGGTTTTACAAACATTTGGAAGTGGATATGTTTCTTCAAGATGAATTAAAGCTTCCTGGATGGGCATGATAGCATCAGTTAAAATGATGATTTTACCATTTGTAATTCTTTTTGTTTCAAACTCTGCCTATAAGTATTTCAGGAAAGGACCTAAGGAAATGGCAAAAAAATGATTGTAAGCGTTACTCATCAGGGCAAGAGACCTAGACTACAGTTAACTGTAATGTCCTAACCTTCCCAGAGAGGGGTTATGTGTTTACCACATCTGCAAAGATATAATGATGCGGTCCATATACAAAATGCCATTATAGGCAGCGGCCACTATAGGCACATCTGATATGTGTGAACCATGCACATGTTCCTTGTGCCGAACCCAGAAGTGACCTGAAAGCATCACAAAAATGTCGCCAAAAGGGGTGGAACAGGGTGTTTGCAGGCTTTTTCAATGGTGTTTCAACTCCCACATAAGTTGGGAGTTGCCTGTAGTATGGTCAACAATGTGAAAAGGGGATATTTGGATACAATCAGAGTTTGATAAATTTGAGCACAGAATACCAGGTAACCCATTTTTTATTCATAACATAAACTGTCCAAGAAATTATAACAAACCCATTTTGCAAAATCAGAATTCAAGATTGGCGATCCTGGATATCAAAATGAGCACCTCCTATATCACAGTTGGCTCCATTCGCATTGCAGCCCTCCTTCCACACATCTGATAGGAAGCTGATGGATATCAACTGGAAAGAAGGAGGCTTTTATAGATTGATTCACTTTTAAGAAAGCGATATTTCTCCCACAGCAGGGCAAATCATGGAAAGAATGGAAGGGTGTAATATGAATTGGCTATTGATCTTTCAGGTAAAACACTTTATCTCAAACTCAACAGTTAAATCTCAGGCAATGAGACCATTACCACCATTTGAAAATCTGATTTTGAATCCCCCCAATTATCAATTTTAAGGGGAATTAAGGCTATATAGTGGTGCCTCGCAAGACGAAAAGAATCCGTTCCGCGAGTCTTGCGGTTTTTTCGTCTTGCGAAGCAACCCTATTAGCGGATTAGCGCTATTAGCGGCCTAGCGGCTATTAGCGGCAAAGTGGCTAAGCGGCTATTAGCGGCTTAGCGGCTTAAAAAAGGGGGGGGGGAGCGAAAAAAATCGCAAGACTCGCAAGACGTTTTCGTCTTGCGAAGTAAGCCCATAGGGAAATTCGTCTTACGAAGCGCCTCGAAAAACGGAAAACCCTTTCGTCTAGCGGGTTTTTCGTCTTGCGAGGCATTCGTCTTGCGGGGCACCACTGTATATGGTGCCCATATAACCAAGCTAGTCAATGATGGCGCTATTTCAGAGCCATTCTTTTTAAACTGGGACACAAGGCACAGACACTCTTTGTCATCACTGCTGCTCGCTTTAGATGTTGAACCATTTGCTGTTGCAATTAGATTTAGTGAAGGAACCAACAGGGTTAAGTTGGTAAAAAAAAAATGAATCTCTTACGAAAAATACTATTTTTCTTTTAAAAAGTGTTTTATTTAGAAGTATTGTTTGTCTAACATTTTTTGCCTTTGGGTTTTCTTTCTAGAATTTCTAAACTTTTGTCATTTGCAACTACTTTTTGCACCCAAGAATCCTCCGCCCTGGGTCTTCCTGATTTTCCTCTGGACACGTTAGCATCTGCTGTGCAGATTCTGGTAGGTCCTTGCAAATAAATAATGGATACCGAGATGGAGATTCCTTATCTGGAGTTTAGGGAAAGCATTCATGTATTAAGGATAAAGAAACTGCTTCTGCAGTGTAGCTAGAAAAAAAGAAGAGGAGAAAATAGCAAATTGCTGCAGTGAAGGCTTATTTTCTTTCCTAACATAGTTGTCATCTGCAACTGAAAACAGTTTTGTATTTCTACTTCTTCTTTGTTATGCTGCTACAGATGTGTGAACTACAGTATGTCGCCTAACACTTTTCTGC
Organism: Podarcis cretensis; assembly: GCF_951804945.1. Classification (NCBI taxonomy): domain Eukaryota; kingdom Metazoa; phylum Chordata; class Lepidosauria; order Squamata; family Lacertidae; genus Podarcis; species Podarcis cretensis. The sequence goes on from NC_137176.1 coordinate 7,956,508, forward strand.
TCCACTGTGGGCAGCTGACAGCTGTTAACGTGAAGATCCAATTGAGGCCAGTGCGCACCTGTAGAATAGTTTGTTTAAATGTTAGGGTTCATTAGTGCTGATAAGTCACTGTAATTAGCTGTGTCAGCAATTGTGAATGGTATATAATGTGCTGTATGTACCTTACTCTGTCCCCTTGTGGATGGATGGGTGATGATTATAGACACTATGTAAGGTGTATGTTAGAGGAGTTTTGTTATTAAACCTTGCAAAGATCTCCTTGCGTCTCTTCAGTGATTCCATCTGTGTGGTCTACTCTGCACGCACTCTGCGGCATGTTTCAAATGCCCAATAGCACCATGTCAAATCTTGGCCAATGAACTAATGCTTTTTGGATCCCCCAGTCAAGGCTCCAATTTGCACAGCAGCAATCCTGCAGAACAGAATAAAGCTCAATCAGTAAAGCCACAGATTCAAGACTGTAGCTGAAAGGAATCACTTGGGTTATTATTGAACAAAACTGCATGACACTTTGAGAGATTATGGAATTTATAGGAAATATAACCTCTTTAAGCTCCCTCTTGTATTAAAGGTAAAGGTAAAGGTACCCCTGCCCGTACGGGCCAGTCTTGACAGACTCTGGGGTTGTGCGCCCATCTCACTCAAGAGGCCAGGGGCCAGCGCTGTCCGGAGACACTTCCGGGTCACGTGGCCAGCATGACATCGCTGCTCTGGCCAGAGCCAGAGCCAGAGCCGCACACGGAAACGCCGTTTACCTTCCCGCTGGTAAGCGGTCCCTATTTATCTACTTGCACCCGGAGGTGCTTTCGAACTGCTAGTTTGGCAGGCGCTGGGACCGAGCAGCGGGAGCGCACCCTGCCGCAGGGATTCGAACCGCCGACCTTTCGATCGGCAAGCCCTAGGCGCTGAGGCTTTAACCTACAGCGCCACCTGCGTCCCTTCCCTCTTGTATTACGTTAACCAAATTCATAGTTACTAATCCAAGGCAGGAGGCTAGCCCTTGTGGTCTTCAGTTGCACAAGGCTTGCAAATGACAAGTCTTGCTGAAGCAGAGCCAGCTTGGCTTTGCGGTCTTGTCCCACAAATATTTTAAAGTTCTTTGAGAAGGTGAGCTAGAATATTGATAGAGCTGATCTGGTTAACAGAGTGGACTTGGGCTTCCAAAAAGCTTTTCACTGCAGACTCCTGAGATCACTTCCCAGGCATGGGCCCAGAGGAGACTTCCTTCTGTGGATCTCGAGTTGGCTAAGTAGCAGGAAGCAGAGAGTAATAATAATTCAGAGGCAACCTTTGACCTTTTGCTTCAGACAGTCAACCATCTTCAGCTGGCCCTGCCTGTGGCCTTGAGGAAATCCTGCTTTTTTGCTTGGGTTTCTCTAATTTCAGAGCTATCTTTTTGAGTCTAGTAGAACCTAGGAACCTCAGAAAATTGAGCTTGCCAAATAACTTTTGAAGTACTGATGAATGGCACTCACTTGCCTGTTTCCCACAAAATGTTGGCACCAATGTTTCTTTCAGGTTTAGCACAATAGTGATTCTATGTTCACTTTTTCTGTTCTCTCTCTCTCTCCCCCCTCCCAGAACTGCTTGCCTATGATGTCAATCCAGCATATAATCAGGTGGCTTTATCCATATAATGTTCTTTTGGGGAGGGAAGGCAAGACAGCCGTAGAAGATGCATTGAAGGTAAGCGTTCACTGTTTCCATACAAATTATTCTGGCATAGGTAGCAGCCACACTTCTACAGTTCTCTGGAATAAAATAATAATAATGGCTAAATTATTGGTTTCAAAGCTAGAGAAAGCCCTATGGTCTCAAGAACTTTCTCTTCTGCTGTTTTGTGTGTCTCTGTAATGGGATGAGGGGACTGCTCGTGCGTAAGCGTTTAAGCCCTCAAGGGTTTGCAATCAGTTTCTAAACTCTCCCAGTCCTCGGAGCCATGGGTGCATGGCTACCTCAATCGCTGGCAGAATCCGTCAGTGGGCGCTTCCGGAATTTACGCCAACATAAGAGTTCCTTAACGGAAACTCTTCTTCTGGATTCTCTGCGTGACAGTTTCCTTCGCGGAGTAGGCGTCCCCAGCGGAGGTCCTGAGCCCTCTCCGCTGTTCTCACTGGAAGTATCTTGGAGCCCTTCCTCCGACTGAGTTTCTGCAGGAACTCTCCCTCTCCCCCTGCTGGTTCCTTCCTCAGCATCCGAGGGTCTCCTAGCCTCCTTGAGCCCTTCCACCACCTGACTCTCCGATGGCAGTTCCCTGACAGTCTCCAAAAGTGTCTTCTAGTTATTGAGGCTTTCTGTATTTATTTCGTGTCATTTTGGGTGGGGACAGAGAGGACTGATGAAAACTGTAAGTGAGGGCATTCCATAAGCTGTGTTTTCTTTTCGTGGTTCTTTTTTAAAATATTTATTTTTATTAAAGATTTCTTAGTTTACAAAGATGTGTGCATTGTCTCTTTTCTCAAGTTGTGTTTTCTACAGATCATTTTCGTTTGTTGTGAGACATTAACGTTGCATACAGTGTTAGGTTAGGAAGAAAAGGGGGAGAGGGGAATGGTGAGTGGGGTGGGGTCGGGTGGCAGTGCTTCTGTTCTTCTACTCAGTGTATGTGTGGGGTTTTGTGTCAGTGTCACTTGTGTGGGTTCTCTTACTATTCGCTTGTTGTACAGTGGTGCCCCGCAAGACGAACGCCTCGCAAGACGGAAAATCTGCTAGACGAAAGGGTTTTCCGTTTTGGAGGCGCTTCGCAAAACGAATTTCCCTATGGGCTTGCTTCGCAAGACGAAAATGTATTGCGAGTTCCTGCGGTTTTTCCCCCCTTTCCCCCCCCCTTTTCCTAAGCCACTAAGCCGCTTATCAGCTGATCCGCTGATAAGCCGCTTAACAGCTGATCGCTAAAAGCCGCTAAACCGCTAATAGCGCTAATCCGCTAAGCTGTCAATGGGCTTGCTTCGCAAGATGAAAAAACCGCTATACGAAGAACCTCACGGAACGGATTAATTTCGTCTTGCGAGGCACCACTGTATTTCCTTGGTGGTGAGAGAGGTTGGGGGGTGGCTTAGAGTGTGGTTGGTTGTCTTTGGTTGGCTGTAGTGAGATTTGCTTTTGTTTGTGAGTGGGGTGTGTGTGTGTGTGTGTGTGTGTGTGTGTGTGTGTGTGTGTGTTTTCGGATCAGGTTAGCCAGATTGATTCGTATGCTGTCGGTGGATTCTTCTTGTTGTCTTGTTGGGCTGTGTATGTTTCGTGATTCTTTTTGACATGTTGAAGTCTAATGATGATTGAATAGCAAGGATGTCTTGAGGGACGTAGTCTTCTATGTTCATGGTGCCCTGTAGGCTTATTAAATATAAGTTAATTGAGTGAAACACAGAAGATCTGCATTGACAGTGCTCTTGCTTAAGGGGATATATGCCACGCAAACCTGTTCATATTTCTTGAAAGTAATTCCAAGTGTGTTTAATAGGGCTTGCTCCCAAGTAAACATGCATAGGTTTGTAGCCTTACTTTTTTAAGACCAGTTTTCAGGAAGCTTTCCATGTTTGCTACCTTCCCTTCAAACTGATGACATTTGATTAATTAACATTTGATTATGACATTTAATTAATTAAACTAGATCTGAAATATTGAAAAATTAATCATACATTTTGGGATCATTTTACTTTTCCCAGTTATGAGGCTTCATTTTGCTATTAGATCTGTTCTTTAACAGAAAGCAAATACAGTGGTGCCTCGCAAGACGAAATTAATTCGTTCCGCGAGTCTCTTCGTCTTGAGGTTTTTTTCGTCTTGCGAAGCACGGCTATTAGCGGCTTAGCGGATTAGCGCTATTAGCGGCTTAGAAAAAGAAAAGAAAAAAAGGAAAAAAACTCGCAAGAACTTTTTTTTGTCTTGTGAAGCAAGCCCATAGGGAAATTCGTCTTGCGAAGCACCTCAAAAGACGGAAAACTCTTTCGTCTAGCGAGTTTTTCGTCTTGCGAGGCATTCGTCTTGCGGGGCACCACTGTACTGTCTCCACCTGAGTCTCTTTTTGTGTGTGTGTGGGGGGTGTGTCATGTCTACAGGAGGACTGGTTAAAGGAGCAGACAACATACAGCTAGCCATTATGGAAGCTGTCTCATGTAATCCTCACCCTTTATGTGACTGCAGCCAGTGTTGTGATCTGTCCCATGAGGCCATCCCAGATTTCTCAGGTTCCTTCTTTATCCCCCATGAACACTGTCACTGGGCAGGGGCAACTTCTAGACGCTGGGTCTCTCTATTTGGCTGTAAGCCCCTCTGAGTTTCCCTGGGCAAGTGAAAGTGTCTAACAAATTTAATAAATAATAATAATATTTGCCCATGGCTCTTGGTGATCCTGTAACATTGGTCCAAGTTCAGCATGGTGGCCAAGCCCAGACTAAGGACCAAACAAGGTGGAGGAGTTTGGGGCTGAAAATACTTTCACAAATAGAATAATCTAGACCTTCTATTCCTTCCTCTTTCTTAGCGATTTGAGCTCCAGGATTCAGAAAGACCTGTTGTACCTACAAGAGTTTTAAATGTGAACAAGAGGGAGGATGGCAAGGTTTTGCAGGCTGACGTGACAATTCAAATAGCCGGGGAAGCTGTGACATTTCAGGTAACTATTTAATTGTTTAACAAGTGGGAGGATAAACTTTATTGCACATGTATTGCTATGTTGCTGCCTTCCTTTCATTTCTGACTTTCCCAGAATTTGACATAAAAATCAACAACATGTTGCATTCCTGTAAACTGGGATGCTGACAAACTTGCTTGGGTGTCATGACAAGCTATGGTTATTCTAAAGCAGGAGTGAAAACTTCCAAAACCATAATTGTGGCAGTTCCAGGTGCTTATGTGTGCGTGCAAAAGCAGGAAGCTTGTTGTGGAGCACCCTTGTAGTGCTAAACCATAGTTTAATGTTTGATGATACAGCAGTCAGTAAGAAAGACTTAAGCTGAGCTATGGATGTAGATTTATATATGGTTTGTTCATTGTTCAGGAAACAAGTTATATTCATATTATTTGACAGGCAAATGTCAGAATTTGTTTTCTGGAGTGAATGCTTGAGCAAAGAGAGCTATGTGTTGTTAGCATATTACAGATATTAATATTGCACAGTTTGAAGCAAAGGGATGCACGGAAACAGAGTGCTTTTGGAATGAAGCATGGTCCAGATCCATGAATATTATTCAAAATTTTACTTGCAGAATGTTCTTTAAAGCATAACACACAAAAAAGTAAATGATACATCAAAACAGTTTCGTATCTTGTGCATATCCAGCATAGGCCCAGCATCTTCTTAGAAATAAAATAAGCTTATAACGTGAGCTGACAAACGTAGTGCGCTCTCTCTCTCTCTCTCTCTCTCTCTCTCACACACACACACAGAGAGAGAGGCGGGGACAGAGAGGCATTGCCTGCATTCCACCCTGCATTCCACCCTCCACATCTTTACTCCATAGAGTCTGAAAGAACAAAAGATTCCAGCCACCACCCTCCAAAGATGGCGAATTTGCAACTCAGTACCTTAATCACCTGATCTAAGGTTACTCACTCACATGTTAGCTACTAGAGAACTACAGTTAATTATCAATTCAACTAGAGCTCAGAGACCCTTTCTTGACTTTAATATAGCCCCATGGAAAATCCCCATGTTAAACCTTTTCACCAATACACAGGTATTCACCATTTGTGTGAATTAAACCAATTATACTTAACATAGTGCTATCTGTCTTTTAGGTTCCTGCTGGGACTAGGCCACTAAACCTGCATTCTGGGACAGACAATTTCATTAAGACTCCCAGCCATGAACAGCAGTTGGCAGAAATGATATTGTCCCACATGGTTAAAGATATCTGTTTGATTGGAGAAAAAGTAAGTGCCATAGTGTAACTGTAAAGGTAAAGGTAAAGGGACCCCTGACCGTTAAGTCCAGTTGTGGACGACTCTGGGGTTGTGGTGCTCATCTCGTTTACTGGCCAAGGGGGCTGGCGTACAGCTTCCGGGTCATGTGGCCAGCATGACTAAGCTGCTTCTGGCGAACCAGAGCAGCGTACGGAAACGCCATTTCCCACCAGAGTGGTACCTATTTATCTGCTTGCACTTTGACATGATTTTGAACTGCTAGGTTGGCAGGAGCAGGGACTGAGCAACGGGAGCTCACCCCATTGTGGGGATTTGAACCGCCAACCTTCTGATCGGCAAGCCCTAGGCTCAGTGGTTTAGACCAGAGCGCCACCCGCGTCCCTAATGTAACTGTACATGGCGCTAAATTTAATGCAGTATTGTGATTGACACAAACTTATACCAGACACAAACTTATACCAGTTGGTGAGTATGGGAGCCCATACTAATTTATCACAGACTGATTTCTATTGTGCGCCTCACCTGGAAGGAATTGTTACTTGCTCAGGTTGAACGTACAGCTGCTTCAATCAGCTTGTTCTCCTTTCCCCCTCCAGGGTTGTGGCAAAACAGTTCTTGCTAAGGAATTTGCAGCTACATTAGGGTATAACATAGAACCCGTCATGCTATATCAGGTAAGTTTATTGATACCCCAACCGTTGGCCTCCTAGGCTTTTCACACACTGAGGGTTGCATTTGGATTGTCGCTCGTCTCTTATGGTGTTACCCTATTCCTTACTAAGGGGGTTGGACCAGGCTATACCATTTCAGATGCCATGCAGTTGAAGTCCCTTCAAAAATCAATGCCCTGAGAAAATGGATGCCTGGGGGAAGAATTGTAGTCTATTCTCTATGGTTCCTGTGCTGCAGGGATGTTAATTTTTATATAGAAGAATAATGTGAGATCCCACCTGCAGCCCAGGCACCGCAGTGAAAAGTAGGCCATTGATTCTGTGATCTGTTGGCAACCGAAGCTGATTTCATTTTCAAAATAAATCTGCAGGTTAATAGTTTAGGTTGCTTTTATGTTTACTTTAAAACAACAAATTTGGGTTTGTGTTAAGGTGGTCTGGTGCAGCCTACATGACTTGGCACCATTTTAACCCCAGAACCATATAATATCTGTATGAAGAGTTTAGGGACCAAGTTTCATCAGTGTTCTGATAGCACTCAGCTCTGCTTTTTGGGTGGCATCTGAATCAGGAGAGGCTGTGGGAGCCCTGGACCTGGATAAGGGAAAATGAGAAGACAAAATAACAATACAGTGGTGCCCCGCAAGACGAATGCCTCGCAAGATGAAAAACTCGCAAGATGAAAGAGTTTTCCGTCTTACGAGGTGCTTCGCAAGACGATTTTCCCTATGGGCTTGCTTCGCAAGAGTTCTTGCGAGTTCTTGCGAGTTTTTTCCCTCCCCCCCCCCCCCTTTTTCTAAGCCGCTAATAGCCTCTAAACCGCTAATAGCGCTAAGCCGCTAAGCCGCTAATAGCCGTGCTTCGCAAGACGAAAAAACCGCAAGACGAAGAGACTCGCGGAACGGATTAATTTTGTCTTGCGAGGCACCACTGTATTGTACACTGAAGTTGCTTAGAAACCAGTTTTTCTTTTCTACTGCTCTGTTCTTGGTATTGCCCATTGAAGATATGGGTTGATGCCTAGGTAGCAGTGGCTACTAAGTAAGGACGACAGATTAAAGAAAAGAAAGGTCAATCGTTAAACTGCACCAGGACTAAAACAGGATTTTGCTTTAATTGGCAACATCCTTTCATTTGAGGCAATGCTTGTTGCCTGTTCTGGAGACAAAGCTGTAGCATGCTTATATGTGTATTGCACATTTTATGTGTGCATAAATCCACAGCTAAAACAATCACGATTCCCTTTTTGATGTGTCGACTAAAGCAAAATATTACAGTGCCAGCAAAAGAAACGCTTTGTATTATTGAGCCTCACACTGATAGTAGTTTGCTGCTGCTGTTGTTACTCATAGGATATGACAGCCCGAGATCTACTGCAGCAGAGGTACACTCTCCCTAATGGGGACACTTCCTGGAGACCATCTGCACTCATAACAGCTGCCCTGGAAGGGAAGCTTGTTATTCTGGATGGGATTCACCGTGTCAACCCAGGAACCCTCGCTGTTCTGCAAAGGTCAGTGTGACAGTCCAAGAGGAATAGATCTGTGGGGTGTTAATGAAGGACGCGGCGACCGAGGCTTTAAGAAGTAGTAGTAGTAGTAGTAGTAATAATAATAATAATAATAATAATAATAATAATAAATTTTATTTATATCCTGCCCGCCCCAGCCGAAGCCGGGCTCAGGGCGGCTAACAACAATAAAATAGTGCAGCATTCTAAAAACATTTCATTATAAAAATTAATTAAAATCAAATTGATGGCAACCAAAGAAGGGAGTCAGGCTGCGCCCTGAGCAAAGGCCTGGTGGAACAGCTCTGTCTTGCAGGCCCTGCGGAAAGATGTCAAGTCCCGCAGGGCCCTAGTATCTTGTGACAGAGCGTTCCACCAGACTGGAGCCGCAGCCGAAAAAGCCCTAGCTCTAGTTGAGGCCAGCCTAACCTCTCTGTGGCCTGGGACCTTCAGGATGTTTTTATTTGAAGACCGTAAGTTCCTCTGTGGGACATACCAGGAGAGGCGGTCCCGTAGGTACGAGGGCCCTAGGTCGTATAGGGCTTTAAAGGTTAAAACCAGCACCTTAAACCTGATCCTGTACTCCACCGAGGAGCCAGTGCAGCTGGTATAGCGCCGGGTGAATGTGATCTCGCAGCGAAGACCCCGTAAGGAGTCTCGCCGCAGCATTCTGCACCCGCTGGAGTTTCTGGGTACAGGTTTCTGGGTCAGTCCACACTCACCGGGGCTTCTGCAGGAGTGTTTCTGGAAGATTCTGACAGTGCTTGGGAAGAGTCACCAATTTGGTGAACCAGTCACGAATTATGGAGTCCTGGCGATATTTTTTCAAGCCAATGGAGCTGTGTAGCCTCGGACACCAGCCCCACAGAGAGCCCCCAGTTCAGGGAAATGTTGTTTCTGCATGCTCACAGCTTGCTTGCAGTCCCACATGCTTCCAAGGCATGAGAGGAGCCGCCAGCAAGTGCGAGTTGGCCATAAAAAGGCAGTTCACTTAAAATACTATAAATAAATAGGTTGTCAAAAAAGGACCAAGGAGCACAGCAGATGTCATGTCTGCCACATAGGTTGGCCTTACACGGCTGATTTGACAAGCAGAATTGCCAGTTCTGAAGAAGGGTGATCTTGATGCAGAATGTGGAGGGAAGGGGCTTTAACTGTTGCCCTGCCGTAGCCCTTTTAAATGGCACTACGGGAGGGGCATAGGATTTAAGCACCTCCCTCCACACAAATGTCTTTCCTGTGTGTATGCTACATGCCCACATGAGGAATATGAAAACACAGGAAGATTGTGCTTCAGAATTAGGGGCACTTTAAGTTAAATTAACTGAAAACAGCTTAGGATTTTATTTAAGTTAAGTGATGAACTAATATGTTTAATTTCATAATGTGAAGATCTAAGGATGTTAATGTTTAAGTTAATTTTTTTTAAGAACTGTGATTTGGAAAACCGTTAAAAGGACATGCAATGAAATTCAACCAAGGGGAAACGAGGAAGTCACTGAACAATGTTAATAAGTGTAATTTTTAATAAGGCTATGATTTATGTTTGTTTGTTTGTTTTATGTGTTTGTTTATAATGTTGTGAAAACCAATAAAAAAAATTGGAAAAAAAATTAGGGGCGCAGGTGGCACTGTGGTCTAAACCACTGAGCCTCTTGGGCTTGCCGATCAGAAGGTCGGCGGTTCGAATCCTTGCAACGGGGTGAGCTCCCGTTGCTCGGTCCCAGCTCCTGCTAACCTAGCAGTTCAAAAGCACTTCCAAGTGCAAGTAGATAAATAGGTACTGCTCTGGCGGGAAGGTAAACACGTTTCCATGCGCTGCTCTCTTTACGCCAGAAGCAGCTTAGTCATGCTGGCCACATGACCCGGAAAACCTGTCTGCGGACAAACGGCGGCTCCCTTGGCCAGTAAAGCAAGATGAGCGCCACAACCCCAGAGTCGTTCACGACTGGGCTTAACTGTCAGGGGTCCTTTACCTTTACCTCCACACAATGGACCTAATCTAGCTCTACTAATCCTACCATGACTGATTTTGTTTTGCTTTTTTAAACTGCCACACAAGACCAAACCACGTGACAGATGCCATATCCATTTTGGTCCTGAGTTATCCTTAGGTTGCTTAAGTTGCTAAACATGATGGAAAGTGTATGGCTTGGTTTTGCATCTGATGCTCACATTGAACGGAAATAGATGAATTACACGTAGGAATATTCCGCACTGTAACATTTAATTAAGATAAAGGCTGAATCTAGAAACCAGACTGAGCACATACAAAGCGACTTCCATTAGTTGTGGCAGTCCTGGCACATGTCTCCCTATGGTTATCCTGAACACAATCTGTGTTTTCATATTCCTCACGTGGGCATGTAGCATATACACAGGAAAGAATTCTTCCATGTAAAGTCCAAAGTGGCCCCAGGCCATAGCATTAACTCTTTCAGTATGAAATGGTTGTTTCATAACTGGAGCTGCAGTCTTCTGAATTTGCTGTTGGTTTCTTACTGCCCCTCTAGACGTCATCATTCTAAATTGTTTCATTAGGGATTGAAATGAGATTTATCTGTGATGGTGATAATAAAGTGTGAAAATGTTCGGTGTGTACATTTCTGGTTTAGTTAACACCACTGATTCTGTGAACTTGCCTTCAGTTATATGTTGATATTGCTATGCTTTCCTTTAAATCACATTTTTGAATTTGTACTGGTTACGTTGTTGTTAACACCTTGGAATTTGAGGGAGAACAGGAAGCTGTGTTGTGGGTAGGATATTTTTAGCTCTTATTTTCCCCTAGAGCGCTTGCTCCAGATTTTTAAAGTGCTTTTCCTGTATGGAAGTTTTAAAGAGCGATTTGAGGTTGCCTTTTGAAAGAAAAACCCTTGGGCAGTGGATGCATGTGCAGACTGAATGCCTGAACATCTCTGTGTTGTAGCCCATATATCTAATTTTGTTCATTTAAAACGTATTGCTATACTGTTCAATACTACATTCTTTCAAAAGATAGGAGAGCAAGATTGTTACATTATACTTCATGCATAATTCAAAAAGCAAGTGTTAATTCCTTGTCCTAGTTGGATGTTCTTGATCAGAGCTTTAACTCTGCTTCTGAACTTTTGCTGTAAATTGCATCCTTCAGAAAATGTGTTCAGATTGGAAGATGGCCCTCACCTCATTCATGTTCACCTGTAGGTTTGTTTTATGCGTGGATATTTCAACACATGAAGGAATTGCTATGATGGTCAGTGGCAGGAAGGGCAAATATGAAGTGTTTCTCTAATTAACAAGTACTGATTATTAGAACAGAACCTCTAACTTGCTTATTGCCCTCTATTTTGTAAAATCCTGTGCAGGTTGATTCATGACAGAGACATTACTCTGTATGATGGCACTAGATTGCTCAGGAATGAGAGATATCAGAAGTTGAAAGAAGATCTACAGCTTTCCGATGAGGAACTACAACAAAGGTAGCCTGCTGGGTGGTGATGATGAGGAGGATTAATGTTTGTTTGCCTGTTTGTCTGACTGTGTTGCCCCAGCCACTCTGGTTGGCTTCCAACAAATTAAAACATCAGACACAGTAAAACATCAGACACATTATCAAACTTCCCTATATAGGGCTGCCTTCAGATGCCCTCTGAAAGTCAGTTAGTTGTTTATTTCCTTGACATCTGATGGGAGGGCGTGCCACAGGGCGGGTGCCACTACCGAGAAGGCCCTCTGCCTGGTTCCCTGTAACTTCGTTACTTGCAGGGAGGAAACTGCCAGAAGACCCTCGGAGCTGGACCTCAGTGTCTGGGCTGAGCAATGGGGGTGGAGATGCTCCTTCAGGTATTCAGGGCTGAAGCCATTTAGGGCTTTAAAGTCCAGCGCCAACACTTTGAATTGTGCTTGGGAATGAACTGGGAGCCTATGTAGATCTTTTAGGTCCAGTGTTATATGGCCCCGGTGGCCACTCCCAGTCACCAATCTGGCAGCCACATTCTGGATTAGTTGTAGTTTCTGAGTCACCTTCAAATGTAGTCTCACGTGTGTTGCAGTCGTCCAAGCGGGAGATAACTAGGGCATGTACCCAGACAAGACAGTGCACAGGCAGGGAGGGCCGTTGTGTCAGATGAAGCTGATAGACAGCTGCCCTGGACACAACCAGTTTAATCAGTTTATTATGGTCATAGACCAGCAGTTTGCCCTGGACGCAGAAGTGACCTGTGCCTCCAAGGACAGCTTTGAATCCAAAATGACTCCCAGGCTGTGCATCTGGTCCTTTAAGGGGCACAGTTGCCCCATTCAGGAACAGGGAATCCCCCACACCTGCCCGCCTCCTGTCCCCCCAAAACAGTACTTTTTTCTTGTTGGGATTCAACCTGAATCTGTTGACTGCCACCCACCCCACAACCATGAACACCCAGCCCAAACCCTGTGATGATACCTCCCAGCAGTTTCATATGTTAAAAAGCACAAGGGAGAGGACGGAGCCCTGAGGCACCCCAGAAGTGAGACCCCCCACTACTTTCTGGACATTGCCCAGGAGGAAGGAGCGGGACCACTGCACAACAGTGCCATGCTTCATAGAAAGCTCTGTGGCCACGACAAGCACAATAGCTTGTTTAAAATCCTGGGTATTTTCCTTCTCATAACTTTTCCCCTAATTTTTTTTTAATATTAACATCCAGTATGTGTGTTTGTAGCATATTTGCAGTGCATGAGGAGCCATGGACTTGCTGTGATCTGTAGCTAACTGGCAATGACTCAGAGAAGTCTCATGAATGTGATGAGACTGCATATCGCTGACACTTTGCACCAGTGGCTCACAGATATTTTACCACGGGAATCTTTTTCTTTTTGAAGGCCACTTGCCCTATTAGTGCAATGCGGCCTGTAAGGGAGCTGACTGCCAGAGTCCCTGCATTTCCTGACACAAGTCATCACACAGAGGGATTGGAATGAGTTTCAGAAATGAGCACGTTATCCTGTTTACTAGTGAAAATAGAAGTGTATAAAATAGAAATGTGAAGACAGCTGCCCTACAAAAGTAGTTTTTTCTGTAATAAGCATGGTTGCTTTTCTTTGACATTTGCTGGTTTCCTACATTTTGACAATTGCAAATTTATTATTCCCATTTCACGTTATTTATTTCAGACGCTTTGTTGTTTGTGTTTTATCAGTCAGGGATTAGCTTTGAGGCTTATGACTTTAAGCTAAAAATAACTGATGTCACCACCAGCATTTTGATCTGAGTGTTTTCAGCAGGCAATTCTCAGCTTAGTCTTTGAAATACTAGATTATTTTTTTTTTGTAACTGCCACTTTCCAAGCAGTGATGTCTAACGTACCATTCTTGTTCAGAATGCTGCCATACTGTGTTGGTCCGACAAAGTGAAAAACAAAATAATGCAGGCATTGCCACCTCTTGGACCATGCAATGAGTGGGAATGCGAAAGCGAAATGAGCTTTTGAGCTGCATTCAGGTGTTCTTCAGGCCTGGGCAAGATGGCACATCTAAAACTTACCATTTTCTTGCAGGTCCATTTTCCCCATTCAACCTTCCTTTAGAATAATTGCCTTAGCAGAGCCACCTGTCATAGGAAGCTCCACGCAGCAATGGCTGGGCCCAGAGCTCTTGACGCTTTTCCTTTTCCATGACATAAAGCCTCTGAACAAGAGTGAAGAAATTAAAGTTATTAAAGGGGTGGTAAGTATTTGCAAAACTTTGCCTTGCTGCTTGGCTGTGGGTAGCCATTCAAGGAGTCCTTTCAATGGCTACCCATTGCCCTTTCTTTCTCTCCCCCCCCCGTCCCCCTCTGTTCTCAGCTTTTTGAGAAGCAGGAGGTGTGCGAGGTGCTGCACAAACGGTGTTTTTTGAGTTCTGCCCTCTCATTTATACTGTGAAAATGAATAGATCATATATATAAACAGAAATACATGCATGGTAAAGGTAAAGGTAAAGGTACCCCTGCCCGTATGGGCCAGTCTTGACAGACTCTGGGGTTGTGCGCCCATCTCACTTAAGAGGCCAGGGGCCAGCGCTGTCCGGAGACACTTCCGGGTCACGTGGCCAGCGTGACATCGCTGCTCTGGCCAGAGCCGGAGCCAGAGCCAGAGCCGCACACGGAAACGCCGTTTACCTTCCCGCTGGTAAGCGGTCCCTATTTATCTACTTGCACCCGGAGGTGCTTTCGAACTGCTAGGTTGGCAGGCGCTGGGACCGAGCAGCGGGAGCGCACCCCGCCGCAGGGATTCGAACCGCCGACCTTTCGATCGGCAAGCCCTAGGCACTGAGGCTTTAACCCACAGCGCCACCTGCGTCCCCTGCATGGTATGTATGTGTAATACATGTGTACAAGAGGGATCGGCAACAAAATGTTGCAGTGTGGTGGACAGTGTGGACAGTCTGCTGTCCAGAGTGTCTATCGAACAGGCAAGCAGGCCTGTCTCTTTCCAGATTACTCTCTTCTACTTCCATGGCCTCCTTCCCCATTTGTGGTTCCCCCTTCATGAAACAGACATTCTCTGTTCTGTGGCTACTGAGCATGGTTTGTCCTCAGTGATCTGGGGTTTTTTTGGTCAGTGATCTGGGTCTTTCCTCCTAAGTTTATCCACCCCCACCCCCCAAGTTATAGTTCTGTAAACTTTGGGGTTTTCCAAGGCTGCTGATGCTTCTCTGTGGATGATGCCATTTTGGCAATGTCAGCACTCAAATAATGAATGAATTCTATGGTGCTAGCCATATTTTATATTTATATATATTTTTTCAGGTTCCAAATGTTCCTAGTGCTGCAGTGGAGCAGCTGCTGAAACTAGCACACAAACTCCGCGAGACAAATGATCCCACTGTGAGTCCAACCATTCGAATTTCAATTGTTCCGTTTTGCTTTCCTCCTTCTTTATCGCGTCCTGTGTTTGCCTAGAATAACAGCACTGCTGCAAGACCATCAGCCAATGCCCCACTTACCAGCCTAGCAGCTGCATGCAGCACTAGCTGCAGCCTTCAGACTGTCTTCAAGGAGAGTCCCATGTTGCAGTAGTCCTGGTGGGAGGTCACCCGAGTATGGACAACTGAGGCTCTTCTGGTCCAGGAACAACCGTAGCTGACAAGCTGACCTAAGCTGGGCATAAACACCCAGTTCATTCAAGGGGGAAGTGCAGTCCTTCCCAGAACAGTTCATTCACCTAATTCCTGGACACAGAAGCAGCCCCACTCCCACGCCTCTCTCTTACAGCCTCAGTTTATTGCTCTCATTCAGCCCATCACTGTCTCCCAACACCTTCACAGCCTCCCCTAATCACACCTAATCACAGCCTCCCCTAATTCAGATGGAACAGAGAAGTAGAGGACTCCGTGGCCTAGATCTGCAGGTGACGGCTCCCAATGGTTTCATATGGTTGAATTGCATAATAATAATAATAATAATAATAATAATAATAATAATTTATTATTTATACCCCGCCCATCTGGCTGGGCCTCCCCAGCCACTCTGGGCGGCTTCCAAAAGAATATTAAAATACTATGATACATCAAACATTAAAAGCATCCCTGAACAGGGCTGCCTTCAGATGTCTTCTAAAAGTTTGGTAGTTGTTGTTCTCTTTGACATCTGGTGGGAGGGCATTCCACAGGGAGGGCGCCACTACCGAGAAGGCCCTCTGCCTGGTTCCCTGTAACTTGGCTTCTCGCAGTGAGGGAACCGCCAGAAGGCCCTTGGTGCTGGACCATAAGGGAGGGAATGGTCCCTTGACGGACCCTACAACTCAAAGCCATGGGACTGAGCCACGGTCTTCAAGGACCGCTTTCTGGTGGTGATCCTTTGGGCAAGAGGAGTGCCTCCCCTGAGTAGTGCCTTTGGGAGACTCAGGAGAGAATCCACAGGGTTGGTGTTAAAACTAGGCCCGAAACCTGGCTGAATGAGTGCAGATGATCTGCTTTCTCCAGGCATGCCAAGAGCTGGGCTGCCACATCCCTCTTGACCGTCTTTCCCAGAAAGGGGAAGTTTTCTATAATCTTGATCCAGGAGGGACCTCTTCAGGAGGCTCCACCACTTCCACTTTATGGAGTGGGCATCATCCACTCCCTGGACCCATCCAGCCAATCCCCCTCCTGGATTTTACCAGCCCTAATGGGCATGGATGGAGAGGGCACACAGTCTGCCTCACTGTTGCAAGTGTCCTGTAGACATTCCGAGGCTGGAACCACTTAAGCTGATGCCACAGCCTGCAAAGACCTCCACTAATTGTGGCATCAAGTCAGGCATGGATCTGAAAGATTTTTCACTCTTTGCACCTCAACAGGAGTCTATTGAGTGGCCCGTTAATGATATGGCTCTGGTCTGGACCAGTCAATTTGCTGCTCCAAACACCCCTACTGGGCAATTCTCAAGAAGCCATAGTGACTGAGAAGTTGTTCTCTTTGCTTCCACCACTGACCTGTGTATTTGTACCTATATTCGATCAGATTCCCATTGAGACTTGTGCCACCTGCGCTCTAGCCATTATCCAGCACCCTTCATTACCCAGAATTCCTCAGAAAACAAAGGAGCCCATTGGACTGCCCTCAGTCAGAGAGGGCTCTTTGATGACCATCTGCATTTTGCCATTCCCAGTGAAACTAGGACCTAGAAGATCCCCCAGAACATTCAGAAATGTATTATTTTACTACCATTCATTCTATGTCTGCATTTAAGAGGAAATGATTGCACATTACGTGTCTTGGATGCTGGTACAGTGGTACCTCGGGTTAAGTACTTAATTCGTTCCAGAGATCTGTACTTAACCTGAAACTGTTCTTAACCTGAAGCACCACTTGAGCTAATGGGGCCTCCTGCTGCTGCTGCGCCGCCAGAGCACGATTTCTGTTCTTATCCTGAAGCAAAGTTCTTAACCTGAAGCACTATTTCTGGGTTAGTGGAGTGTGTAACCTGAAGCGTATGTAACCTGAAGTGTATGTAACCCGAGGTACCACTGTAGTTTTGAAGGGCAAAAAAAAATCAATGTATTATTCATTTAATACCTAATTAGCACCCAAATCTGCTATATCTAAAAAGAAAATCTCTGTGGCCCTTCACATAGATACAGATTTCTGACATACAGTGAGTCTGAAAAGTGGGGCCTCTCCACAGGGATAACGTTTTGAAATTTCAAAATGTCCACAGGCCTGCACGTCAGGAGTGAGTCACAGTTCGGACCGAGGGGAGATTCCTACAGATGAATAGTGACAGGACATCTGCAGAAAGATATAAATAGCCCTCTTGTGCTGCGAGTTGAAATGTACGCCTTAGGTATACAATCCTTGATGGCTCATGCAGCATCAGGGAGAGAATCTAGCTGCTCACTCCCCCCCCCCATAGGGTTCCAGATGCATGTTTACCCTTGTGTAAGGCGATAATGACAGGGCATGAACTTGGTTGCTAACCTGTTCAATACACAAATTACTCTTGCTTTTAAACATGACCTATATCTTGAACTTGAATGTCCCTGCCAGATGTTACATTTTCCAGAGTCTCTTTCTGTTCCATCTAGAAAATGCTCATATAAATAGTTGTAATTTGCTTGCATCTTGGCCATTGGAGAAAAGCAAAGTTTGCTGAGAACAAATGGATGTGAATTTGTGAGCAGTTCTGCTTTGCAGTGTTAACTTATATATATATATTTAAAAAGCTAACTAGTGCAAATTTGCTGTTTGAGGAGAGTGAGAGCCAACTGTATAAATGGATTCAGTGTCTCTTCAAAGCCACAAATATATAGGGTCAGGTTTAAGGTGCTGGTTTTGACCTTTAAAGCCCTATGCGGCCTAGGACCCTCGTACTTATGGGACCGCCTCTCCTGGTATGTCCCACAGAGACCCTAAGGTCCATGAATAATAATAGCTTAAAGGTCCCGGGCCCTAAGGAAACCAGACTATCTTCCTCCAGGGCCAGGGCTTTTTCAGTGACATCTCCGACCTGGTGGAATGCTCTGTACAGAGCTATTCCGCCTGGGCTTCAATTTGAATTAGCCCAATTCTCTCTTCCCTTTTCCCCTTTCCTCTTCTATGAAGAAACCCTTTCTGGGACCCCACATTTAAATTCTTCCCTGTTCCCCTTGCTGGCCCTAGTAGGACCAACTTGGCCAGTTAGCCCTGGTGATCATTTGATGTCTACTGACTGGGTTTTTTTTTTCCCCTTTCTCCAAAATGACCCCTGAATTTTTGAATTTTATTGATATTGATGCCGCATTTTATGTTGTATTATATGCTGTTTTATGCTGTTTTTAAGTCACATTTTAATCAGTGTTTTATATTTGCTGTTAGCCGTCCTGAGCCTGGTTTTTAAAACCGGGAAGGGCGGGGTATAAATATTAAAATTATTATTATTATTATTATTATTATTATTATTATTATTATTATTATCCCAAACACTACGGCTTTGGAAAGCGCTACAAATGGTGTTCCTCTGTTAGTGCAGGTATTTGAGAGAGAAGCTGCAGTATGTTTGCTGCTATCTTCTTACTGGTTCCCATTGTGCTATACTCACCATGTAACATCTGGAGTTCGGTGAATTGTTCTTATAGTTTATCATGCTGCCATAACCCCAGGGATCTCTTAACCACAGTTAAGGACTCAGAGGCAGGCTAGGGGATTGTGTACTTGCTCTTTGCCAGACCACCCCACTCACTTCACTTGATGGGATTGACATTGGTAGAGCATTGAACTGGCACTGTTAAGGCCAACCAGAGTTTGCTATTCAGCTTCGAACTCCAATTTCAAATTCCATTTAAGAGGGAATTCTGGTTAACCATATCTAATCATCAATCAATCTTTATTACGGTCCAGAGACCCAACAAACCATTACAAATCAATAATCATACAGCCCACCTCCAGGTTAAACAAGCATTTTGTTTAGAATATAGGGCTCATTTGTTCTTGCAACCACCGATAAAAACTTTGCCACTGCTAATGTTCTAGCATTTGTCCGGTCTTCCAGTAGGAACCTGACATAGTGAGCCTCTGATTTTCCCGGAAAGGTACCAGCAAGGGTAATATCAGTTCAGGCCTGGCTTGCTCATATTTTGCACAATGCAACAAAATATGTTTTATGGAATCGATGTCTTGAGCACACGAGCAAAGTCTGTCCTGGTAGGGAACTCCTCTCAACTTGCCATCCAACACTGCAGAGGGAAAGACATTTAGTCTGGCTTTGGTGAAAAGCCTTCGGTAGTTTGGTACTGTCAGGTTTTTAATGTAAGATGTTAACTTAAAGACATACCCATATTGAACTCCTACTAATGTTAGTGCTCAAGTCTTGATGCTTGAACTTCTTCAGTTGAGATCTAGTAATTGACATCACTGTGAATTTATGGTATTTTTAATTTGGATAGTGGATTTTTTCAAGTTATATAGCACTTACAGCAGAGACGTGATTGAATTGCGCACTGGTGTCAGTTGCATAACCGTGGGCAGCTTGGGATTTAAGCCGTTCTCCTCCTGCGTTACTGATTAAGAAATGGTGAATAAAATTAATTTTACTTTGGCTAGGCTCAGTCATTGGCATCATCCTTGTCTACACGGCAGCTCTTGAGAATTTGTCGGCGTCTATCTCAGTACCCAGATGAAAGACTCTATGATGCTGTCAATAAAGCTTGTCTTTCCAGGTATATTTTTGCATTATTATTATTATTGTGTTTAGTTTAACAACACAAATACATTATTTATTAACAATCTCAAATTTCCAGATATTGCTTTTGATCTTTTCGTTTAACTGAATTCCACTTTATGATGATCAAAGGGCGAAGACAGAATTATGTGTTTGTTTCTTAACTGTATATCCCATGCTTCCTCTCAGTCAAAGGCAGCAAATACAAAAGTGAGAAAACAATACAATCAAAAATAAAATAAAAGCACATTTAAAACATTTGGAAACATCTAAGAATGTGTTATAATATTGAAAACATCTAAAAGCATGTAATGCAATCAGATAATCTCACAGCTAATAATGTCAGGGTTGCAGAAAGAGTAGCTGAATAGTAGACCTGGGTGTGGAGAGGGCAGCTGAGTGGGACCCAGCGAGGGGCAGCCTGAGCAAGGACCACCCACCCTGGCCTGCCCATAGAAAGCAAGTTTCCAGGAAGTCTTCTCGTAGTGGGTGAGCTGAGAGTTTGTTTGGGCCCTGGTGGCTGAGAGGCAGGGTACACCAGAAGGAAATTGAATTGAGATTAATTAAGATATTAGTAACTTTGTTTCTTGGGACGCGGGTGGTGCTGTGGTCTAAACCACTGAGCCTAGGGCTTGCTGATCGGAAGGTCGGCGGTTCGAATCCCCATGACGGGGTGGGCTCCCGTTGCTCAGTCCCTGCTCCTGCCCACCAAGCAGTTTGAAAGCACGTCAAAGTGCAAGTAGATATATAGGTACTGCTCCAGCGGGAAGGTAAAGGGCGTTTCCGTGCGCTGCTCTGGTTTGCCAGAAGCGGCTTAGTCATGCTGGCCACATGACCCGGAAGCTGTACACCGGCTCCCTCAGCCAATAAAGCGAGATGAGCGCCGCAACCCCAGAGTCGGCCACGACTGGACCTAATGGTCAGGGGTCCCTTTACCTTTACCTTTACCTTTAACTTTGTTTCTATAGGTAATGTGTGTTTTTGCAATATTTTGTTCAAGCTCTCTGCTGTTGCTTCTTTTATGTACACTGCTTGGAGATTTTTTAATATATTAGAATCAGTTGGTGAGCAGAGGTTCAGTCCATCTCACTTTGGCTGGGCACACCTGCTGCCTTGCAGGGAACATGTCTGAGAAGCAGACCTCGACTGGGTTGAACCCCGCCCTCCTACCCATCAGCTGATGCCACCCAGTGATGTCCCCTGATGGGCAGGAGGGTGGGGCTTGGGGGGAAATTGCCTCACAGGCCAAGATCAGTCTGTAAACTGGAGGTTCCCTCCCTGTGCTCTACAGCCCCCGAGTAAATAGGTTTGTGACCTTTGTCTTGGCTAGTGTTGTTTTAAATAACTAATGTATTCATTATAATCTGGGTGCATTTCGCTGCAATAAGGATTAGAGCAATGATAAGAAATCTGAGTGTTTGCTCTCCCATGACATAGTGTCTAAGATCCACGCTGAAACACAAACACATTTCAGTAGACACATCTGAAGTGGTTGAGGCAAATATGTGGATGGTATTCTAGGACCACAACACACTATGGTCTTGTCTCTCTGTATTGGAGAATTGCAAATATTGTTGATTATTCCCCCCACCCCACCCGAAAATTAACTTTCTGTCATTTCTGTCTCATTAGGTTTTTACCCAACCTTGCAAAATCCGCTTTACATAAAAATCTGCTGGACTCCGGAATTGAAGCAAGCCCCACTGAAACTCTGGAAATGGAGGGGAAAGGCTATAGCTGTAAGCTGCGGTCCTCTCTCTCTCTCCCCCTCCACCCCCTGCTTCTTCTGTTAAAGTGAACTTTAGGATAAACAGGTCATGATTTGGTGTTTCAATCTCACTACCTCCTAGAATGCCATTTGCGTACTTGTACCCTTGTACTCTGAGGGTTTGCTATGGCAGCTATTTCTTTAAGCAAAGGGAAACCCAAAAGCTAAATAGAAAGTATTCAAATGCAGTCAGGCCAACCAGAATAGTGGCAAAGCACAGTGAACAGCTCACTGCTGAGAGCAGACCTCCAATTCGGATCTTTAAACACCTCAGAACCACCTTTTTCTTCTCAGAACCACATTTCCTTCCCCCACCCTCCAAAAAAATTGACCAGTGAGCCATTGCATGGGGCTGCATTTCCCCCACTTCCCTAAAACATGGCCTCTTCCCCTTTCTGCTACCTGGAAGATCTGTTGTAACTCTAAAAGTAGTAACAAGCATGTAAGACAAGTCGTGGCATCATATGTCTACACAGTATTTAGTTTCTAAATAGTTTCCAGGTTTTAGAATGCACAACTCTCCTGATAAGCATGTTCTCTAGCTAGATGCTCGTTCTAAAATTCCTCAAACTTTCATAATGACAAGTCCCAATGTATCTTACGTTCCCCACCTCCACGACTTTGCTAAAATCAAATATTTCCATTGCACTTTGAATGGATAAAGTTGTGCATATATGTGGTTTGTATGAAACCTCCAGGTGAAGTGGACTCGGGAACCCTGAAGATTGGGGCAGTCACAATCCCGATTTATAACCCTTTGGAGAGGATGAAAGTGCCTGATGTTCTCTTTTATGAAAATACCCAAGTAAGTGCTGATCTCTCACTGACCAATTTTAGCCAAGATTTTAATAACAGATTTCTCCGCCATCCTTTTCTAATGTGATTAAAACACTGCAAACATTATTCTAATGTTCTGGCTAAATACATCGCCACCGAAGAATTTTGTTAACAAGGTTGCTGTGGCTGTTTCCAGGAAGAAGTGGCACTCCTAATTTCTTCACTTACCTCAAGTCCCATTTGTCACATAGGAAGTTTCTTGGGAGGTTCCTTCTTCCGTTCATTGCTGTGTTAGTTCACCTTCCTAGCAGTGGATTTTACATTTTTCTGCTGTGCGTTAAGGACAGCCTCTGTTATTATACCTCTATTATTATCAGTATCAGTTTTAGTATTATTCAATAGATTCATTACTGAGCTAGACGTATCTGTAGCTGAACCAATCAACATCAGTTCTTAAATTCTATAGATTAATGTGTAATTAAAGGAAACATATATTATTGCCTCTCTAAATGAGTGTGGCCACTGTGCATCACCAACACCACAAAAAATTACACGTGTACATTCAAGAGCTCTGGAATACTTTTTCCTGCTGCCTTGCCATTACTAAGTTGTTTCAAGTTTTACAAAGCAGTTTTAATTTCTCTCTAGCATATGATGGTGATGGAAGATATGCTAAAAGACTTTTTGCTTGGCGAACACCTTCTCATGGTAGGCAATCAGGTGAGAGCAACCCAATTTTTCTTGCTAGCGTGCGCTTTTGTCTTACTGTAATTAGTATTTATTGAAAGCTCTGACCTGGATAATTTGACAGAGGACTGACACTGAAAAGTCCACTGTTACTGTACATGAGGAAAAAACCTTGCATCCAAGGATGTAAAATTATTTTGAATATTACCCTCAGAATGAGCTTTGGGTCTCACAATGAGCTTTGGAAAAATAAGCAGACTAAGGCGGTGTTAAAAAGTGTGTGGCTCCAGGGAAGAGATAGCCACTACTTTGCAGTGTGGCAGCAAAGCCCCTGCCTGGACGCGGGTGGTACTGTGGCCTAAACCACAGAGCCTAGGGCTTGGCGATCAGAAGGTTGGTGGTTCGAATCCTTGCAACGGGCTCCTGTTGTTTGGTCCCTGCTCCTGCCAACCTAGCAGTTCGAAAGCACGTCAAAGTGCAAGTAGATAAATGGGTACCGCTCCGGCGGAAAGGTAAACAGCATTTCCGTACGCTGCTCTGGTTTGCCAGAAGTGGCTTAGTCATGCTGGCCACATGACCTGGAAGCTGTCTGCGGACAAACGCCGGCTCCCTCGGCCTATAGAGCGAGATGAGCGCGTAACCCCAGAGTCGTCCACGACTGGACCTAATGGTCAGGGGTACCTTTATCTTTACCTTTAGTCTACTTATCTGAACCCAGGCTCATGGCTGGGCTCTCCTCCTTCATCATGAATGGTAGCTGAGGACAAACCTACAGCTCGTTGTTTGCAAGGGAAGTCCTTAACTACTATGAGCCCAGCTTCAGCTGACAGTGCAAAGCCAAACCTTGAGTTAGCTACTGCAGGTGCTGGGAAAGATCTCCTCTCCAGAAGTGAGCATGTTCCCACAGTCCCAGGAAGCCATTATTGACTGTGTTGTGCAAACTAGGCCTAAAAAAAAATGTTGTTTCTACATACAGTACGAGCACTGCTTTTTGTTAATCATTTTTCCATGGTTGGGGTTTGGTTTTCCTTGGTTGTAAAGAATATTTAATCCTGTTGCATTAATTTGCCGTTAAGGAATGGAATGGTTTTCCTTTCTGCAGGGTGTGGGGAAAAATAAGGTGGTTGACAGATTCCTTCACCTGCTCAATCGACCAAGAGAGTATTTGCAGCTGCACAGGTAAGAGGGGCTGTGTAGTCATTTTACATGACTTCACAATCAGGTAGGCACCTGTTTAACCTGTTTTTAGCTTATCATTGATTTTAATCATTTTTTAAATGTTTTAAATAGCTAGTGTTAACTGTTTTTACTGATCATTTTACTGTTTTGTTCTTGTAAACAGCTTTGATGCTTTTTTTGTACACTTGGTATATAAATTTTATTATTTCATTTATTGAGCTTTGCTATAAATTATACTGGATTTTTCAGACACTTGGCTCGTGAAATGGTACAGATGCTTCCAGTAAATATCCCTTTAGCTGGCCCAACCTACTTCCAATACAGTAGTACCTCGGGTTAAGTACTTAATTCGTTCCGGAAGTCCGTTCTTAACCTGAAACTGTTCTTAACCTGAAGCACCACTTTAGCTAATGGGGCCTCCCACTGCCGCTGCGCCGCCGGAGCACGATTTCTGTTCTCATCCTGAAGCAAAGTTCTTAACCTAAAGAACTATTTCTGGGTTAGCGGAGTCTGTAACCTGAAGCGTATGTAACCTGAGGTACCACTGTACTGGATAGAGTGATATAGCAATTTAGAGCTGGAGTGAATAACAAGGTCACAGGAAATGTGCTGCATTTAAAGTTCTAACGAGACAAGAAATTAAACAATTTTTAGAACATAATTTTAGGAAAAGGTGAGTTGAATAGTTTGAGCAGTCACCCATAAGAATGAATAGCTAATAAACAGAGACAAATGCACCCAGATCTATGTGCTCTTGCATGTTTCCCTCAGTGAAGCAATGCTTATCAACTTGTATCCCTCAGTTTAGCTTCTGAGTCTCTTCATGATCCTCTCCTGTTTCCTTCCTCTTCAATTCAGCCATTTCAGCTGATCAGGTCTAGCAATTACCTCTTCTGTTTTCCAACTCAACTCCTAAACAATATTTTCACTCCCCTTTTCAACCTTTTCAGCCAATCACCCAAGGAGAATAAGTTTCTGTTAGTTAAGTTTTTATTTCCCCTAATTGCCACGTTCCTGATCTAAACCTTTTAACATCCTGTGCAGAATTTCCTGAGCAAAACATCCCCTTGAACATTATTATGAACTTTTGACCCTTCTGTTCAGGAAAGCTGCAGAAGCAGCCATTTTGCAGCCCACATTGTAAAACCAAAAACCAAATGCAAAATGGCTGAAAGTCCTGGTCTTTTGCTCTCTTTAGAGTTATTCAATCCAGTGGGTGGGAAGAGGAGGAGTCGCGTTTTCCCGTGAAAGATTCCTGCCTTCCAGGGGGTTGGACTAGATCTGACAAACTGGAACGTGTCCAGAGGAGGGCAACCAAAATGGTCAAAGGCCTGGAAACGATGCCTTATGAGGAACGGCTAAGGGAGCTGGGCATGTTTAGCCTGGAGAAGAGGAGGTTAAGGGGTGATATGATAGCCATGTTCAAATATATAAAAGGATGTCACATAGAGGAGGGAGAAAGGTTGTTTTCTGCTGCTCCAGAGAAGTGGACACGGAGCAATGGATCCAAACTACAAGAAAGAAGATTCCACCTAAACATTAGGAAGAACTTCCTGACAGTGGAATTTGCTGCCAAGGAGTTTGGTGGAGTCTCTTTCTTTGGAGGTCTTTAAGCAGAGGCTTGACAACCATATGTCAGGAGTGCTCTGATGGTGTTTCCTGCTTGGCAGGGGGTTGGACTCGATGGCCCTTGTGGTCTCTTCCAACTCTATGATCCTATGATTCTATGATTTGTTGTCCCTTCCAACTCTACAATTCTCTGATTCTATGTTGAACAGGATGGTGCATTAGATGAATTCCAAGCTGAGACAGGTTGCCTTGGAAGGATTTGGGGTTTGTCCAAAGTTAAAGCAGGCGTCCCTGAAGCCCTTTGTGTCATCTTGGCAACCTAGGCATAAAAAACATGCATGGACAAGCAAAACTGTTTCTCTAGGTTTATTGTGTATGGAGAACACCAGGGGAGAGGGGGCAACTTTGCAAAATTGAAACTTGTGTGTTCTAAACAACGCATTGGAGTGGAAATATTCTGACTGGAAAGGGATTAAAGCTTTCAAAGGTTGTAAAATAATGCTGAATGGCATGATCTCTTCTACTCATTCAAACCAGGGACTGCTAACTGAAAAATCATCTCGAGGTGGTGAAACAGAGTATAACTTCCCTGATAAGACTAACTTTGGTTCCCTTTTCCACACCAATTTTGTGATGAAAGCATTTTTCCGTAAAGCTCAGTGCTGTTACTAGTGTAAAATGGAGTCTGATATTTTGAAATAAGAATAAATTAATTCCCTTTTTGACTTGTGCATGTTTTGCTATCTTAGAGACACGACCGTGCAGAGTCTTACGCTTCAGCCTTCGGTTAAAGATGGTCATATTGTCTATGAGGATTCTCCACTAGTAAGTCCACATTTGTGCATTTGAATATATGAGTTCTTCACTAAAATTCATTGATGGGTCCAAGTCCTTATCTTGAGGTGAAATACATCATTACAAATCTAAGAATGCCCTGTTTCTTTTCAAAGTAAGTTTTCTAGCCCTCAAAACCTTGGCTTACGTTACCTTTGGGTCCACTGTAAGTTGAAAAATATGGAAATGAAAAAGATGGGTGAAATCCAGCGCTGCTCTTCCTCTCATGGAAATGGCCTTTGACCTGGCAGAAGTTTCTGCTAATAGAAGAGAAGGGGAGGCATTTTTCCCCATTCCCCCCTTCAGGTCCCACATCAGCTTCCATGCTGTTCTAGAAGATGCCCCAATCCTTTGGAACAAATTTTCAAGGCAGCAGGGAGAAGTGGAGAAAACCCCTTCCCCTCTTACATTAAGCAATAGATCCACTTTGCTTGTGTGGAGCTTAGCTTGTGCTTACCTCCCCACAGCTGCACTGATAATAAGCAATCAGAGAAACAATCCATTGAATGTCTTCTCTTAAATACTCAAAATGTGAACTCTATGACAAATGCACAGGTAGTAAATTTATATCTTTGTCAAAGTGCATCCAGAGTTGTGCAGTTTCTTTTCCAATGCGCGTGCTGTTTAACGTTTTCCAGGTGAAAGCTGTCAAAAAGGGGCACATTCTGGTTATTGACGAGGCAGACAAGGCCCCAACAAATGTCACCTGCATTTTGAAAACCTTGGTGGAAAGTGGAGAAATGATTCTGTCTGATGGAAGGCGCCTTGTTGCCAGTAAGTAAACCCCTGAACACAGTATTCCAGCAGTTGCATTTGTTGCAGATTAATGAACAGCACATTTCTCCAACGTTTGGGCCTTCTTTTGGTCATTAATTACTATCTAAATATAGTTTACCAAAGAAAATAAAGCTTTTAGGTTGCAAACACTCAGACGGTACATTAGGTTCTTGTTCTCTGTCTCTTATTATTAATGTATATTTGAGAATATCAGAATAATTATATAATAGGAATGCATTGCCCTAGGAAACGAAGATTTTTAGTACTACCAGCCAGTGCTGCGGTCTTGGCCTGGATAGCTTGCAAGTTTATTTTAAATAGTTCTGGGAAAAAGACCTTGGCTCTGCAAAACTTTGGTCCCAGGGGCCATAAGAGGCATTAGATGTGCCACATCAGAGGCAGAAAGACAGCTCCACCTTCAGAAAAGGAGACCTGGCTACCATTTCGCTGCCACCACAGCAGCTTCCATGCCATTTGCCCTATTGAGGTCAGAGCTCTGAAGTCAGTAAACTCAAGAGGGGATTTTCCAGGGTGATTTGGAGGGATTCTAGGGAATGCATGGATCCAAAGGATCCAGTCCCACAACATGCCTCTATTCAAGGAATAAATTAATGCATCCCAAATGGTGGTGGAGTTCATTCCATTTTTTTTTTTAAAAAAACCATAAATAAAAAGAACAGAGGAGCACAGATTGTGTTCCCTTTGCCCCTCACTTCCACTCTGCCAGCAAGAGTCCAGCAGACGTGCCTTCTTAATTTTCAGCCCCTCATGCCTTAGGATTGTTGCCTTAAGGAATTAAAATGGAAATATATGAGATTAGCAAACACTGGCCTCTGTCCCTCTTTCCTTCCCTCCTTCATCTTTCATGTCTCTGCCTCCCAAAGGCTCGCACAGCTGTTCGTTGCTGCAGCCCTGGCTATAAGTTCCGCAGGCTAATGGTGCTTCTGCGAGGCACCTCTCTTTGGGATGGGGGTGTCAGCTGGATGTGTGACTGCTATATCACATATGTTGGTCTTTAAGGTGCTACTGGAAGGAATTTTTTTATTTTGTTTTGCTATATCACATGTCTGTGTTTACTTTCCAGGCTTGGAAAGTATGAGAACGGAAGTCAGTCTTATCTCTTCCGCTGTATTGTACTTTTGTACTTACTTACTTACTTACTTTCTCTCTCTTGGAGAAGAAGTGAGAGGACGCCATGATTGCTTTGTCCTGTATATATTGCTTAATAAACACCATATTTTTCGCTTTATAGGACTCACCGGACCATAGGACGCACCAGACAATAGGAGGGGGAGAACAGGAAGAAAAAAATTCTCCCCCTCTCTGCTCAGCGCCCCTTCAGCAAAGCGGCAGGAGAAACAGAGCCCCTTGCATTTCTCCTCCCGCTTCGCTGAAGGGGCGCTGCGCAGCTCTCCCTCTCTGCTGAAGCCAGGAGAGTCTTGCTCTCTCGGCTTCAGCAAAAGGAACCCGAAGCCTTTGGAGCGCAGCGCGAGGTCCCGCTGTGCTCCAAAGGCTTCAGGCGGCTCTCCCTGAAGCCTGGAGAGTGAGAGGGGTTGGTACGCACTGACCCCTCTTGCTCTCCAGGTTTCAGCGAAAGCAACACGAAGCCAAGGAGCGCGGAGGGAGCGCTCCCTCTGCGCTTCGGAGGCTTCGCGTTGCTATCACTGAAGCCAGGGAGCCTGCATTCACTCCATAGGACGCACACACATTTCCCCTTAATTTTTGGAGGGGAAAAAGTGCGTCCTATAGAGCGAAAAATACGGTACTTAAAATGCACACACCAAAGCTCCACTGCGTTTCAGCTATACTCTGCTGATTCAGCGTGCACATATCTTTGGATATGTGTCGCTGGTGTGCACCGGTGCTGAAGATTTATGGACATCCTGGGCTGCGCTTCATCAGAAGATGCCCGGAGAGGTTTGTCTCCATTCGGGGACTGCGTGTGCCCCCCAGGCGTGTTCCGATGGGGGGGGGGTGCTTCAAAAAAGGTTGAGAGGCTGCCAGCTCTGCAGGCAAGGGGTGACATAACTGGGCTCCTGAGCCCCACAGGGAGCTGTAAAAAGAATGTAATTGGTCAAGGGAGCCGCGGACTCAAAAAGGTTGAAAACCTCAGCTATATTCAGAGCAGTGGCATATTGGTTAGCTAAAAAACTGTAACCAGGTGCGCCTGTCTAACAAAGAAGTGCTTATATTGGACTGTGGTGATAACTGTGCTGCAGCCGCATAGATGTTAGTTTTATTATATAGTCAGATATAATAATAATAATAATAATATAGTAATAATAATATAGTAATAATAATAATAATAATAATAATAATAATAATAATAATAATAATAATATTTATATCCTGCCCTCCCCAGCTGAAGCCGGGCTCAGAGCAGCTAACATCAAATGTATAACACATTAACATAAAATCAGACAATCAATTAAAATACATCCTCAAATCAGATCAGGATCAGAATAAAATCCAATCAGATGGCAACTCACAGATTAGGGTTGGGAACCTTAAATGCTCACCAGGCCCAACTGTTTGTGCTGAACTTATATGGGCCTGTGAGAAAAATTGGGAGGCCACTTTTATGCAAGTTCTTATGAAAGGGGAGAGGGAGTCAGATTGAACCCCAACCAAAGGCCTGGTGGAACAGCTCTGTCTTGCAGGCCCTGCGGAAAGATGTCAAGTCCCGCAGGGCCCTAGTCTCTTGTGACAGAGCATTCCACCGGATTGGGGCCACGGCCAAAAAAGCCCTGGCTCTGGTTGAGGCCAGCCTAACCTCTCTGTGGCCTGGGACCTTCAGGATGTTTTTATTTGAAGACCGTAAGTTCCTTTGTGGGACATACCAGGAGAGGCGGTCCCGTAGGTACGAGGGCCCTAGGTCGTATAGGGCTTTAAAGGTTAAAACCAGCACCTTAAACCTGAACCTATACTCCACCGGGAGCCAGTGCAGCTGGTATAGCACCGGGTGAATGTGATCTCGCAGCGAAGACCCCGTAAGGAGTCTCGCTGCGGCATTCTGCACCCGCTGGAGTTTCTGGGTCAGTCTCAAGGGCAGCCCCATGTAGAGCGAGTTACAATAATCCAGTCTGGAGGTGACCATAGCGTGGATCACAGTGGCTTAGGTCAGGGCGAGAGAGATAAGGAGCCAACTGCTTAGCTTGGCGGAGATGAAAAAATGCCGCCTTTGTTATAGCTGCAATCTGTACCTCCATGGAAATAAATGTTTCAGATCAGAGTGTTAATAAAGAGAGTTAGCTTGTTGTAAGTTTTCTTGGTGTGGGCCTGCAGGATTGGAAAAGGTGAAATCCTCTACATTTTTATTAAGAGAATGAGTTGAACTGTTGAGTTTCTCTAGACTGAACTGAATGGAATAGTTTAGCAGCAGGAGAGAAGGCTGTAGAATCAGTAAAATTTAAATAATTGTGAAATGTAACACATTGTTCAAGGGAAATGTAGGGATAGATGAATCAAAATGCTTATGGTTCATATGAATTTTTCATGTGGTCATTCACTACTCACCAAGTATTTTTTAAAAATCTGTATGAAAATTCTTATTTAAATATGTATTTAAATGTTTTTTTAACAAAATGCATAATCTTATACATTTTTGTACTTTTGGGGTATTCTATTGCAATTTTTTAATGATAATGGGTTATATTCACTGTAGAGTTAAGCAGATCATTTCATATACAGTGGTGCCCCGCAAGACGGACGCCTCGCAAGACGGAAAACCCGCTAGACGAAAGGGTTTTCCGTTTTGGAGGCGCTTCGCAAAACGAATTTCCCTATGGGCTTGCTTCGCAAGACGAAAATTTCTTGTGAGTTCCTGCGGGTTTTTTCCCCTTTTTCCTCCCTTTTCCTAAGCCGCTTATCAGCTGATCGCTAAAAGCCGCTAAACCGCTAATAGCGCTAATCCGCTAAGCTGTCAATGGGCTTGCTTCGCAAGACGAAAAAACCGCTATACGAAGAGCCTCACGGAACGGATTAATTTCGTCTTGCGAGGCACCACTGTATACTGATTATTTAAAACCTTTCAGTGGGCATGAATTTTGTTACTTGAACAATGCTTGTAAAGTTGAAAATATTAATTCAATTATATGTATTTTCTAGACTCTGCTAGTGTGAGTGGAAGAGAAAATGTGGTGGTAATTCATCCAGATTTTAGAATGATCGTTCTAGCAAACAGACCTGGATTTCCATTTTTGGGCAATGACTTTTTTGGAACACTAGGTAAGCGCAGTGCTTAATAAACCACCAACAACTGTGTTTTCTACAGACTTCAGTATGGAAAATATAAGCTTTGCTTTACTCGTCCTCCTGATATAAAAGATACACAGGAAACAGGCTGTTTTTTAAGAAATCTGTTCAGCCTTTCAGATAGGAGACTGTATCAGTCATTTTCTCATCCTCCACTTGGAAGAGAATTACACATGGCTCTTTCAGGAAAGTGGCTGCATAAAATAAGGGATTTTGAATTTTAAAGTATTTGGCTAAGCACATGGCAGAACATACTTTTTCAGAATGTTAGCAAGAAGAACTATGTTTTTTGGATTGTTATAAGGTAATTTGGGATGAGAGGAAGGGGTCCAAATACTTGCATTCTGTGACTGTTATGGGTCCCTGTACCCCAACCTTCCTCGGTGATGGATAGGTTTGATGGAAGTTGGCACCCCATTGGGAGGGCAGCAGGTTGCTGAAAGCTCATAGTATCTCCTCTGGTGCTAGCTCTTGGAAATCTCATACAAAGGATCTGTTCCCAGCCTTTCTGCCTGAGCTACTTTCAAGTGGAGGACTGAATGATTATGTTCTCCACTGAGGAGAGCACTCAGCAGCTGGCGAACTTCCATACGCGAAGATGCATTGAAGCTGGGCAATAGGTATCTGGAGGGACCGTTTGCCATAAAGACCCCTTTGAATAGCACAAGGGGCAACATGGTTGAAGGTTCAGCGGAGACTTCCGCCTCCAGTCCAGGAATGCAACCGAGGCAACAACACCTGGCTTTGTAGAGTTTGCATAGCTTCAGGGTTTCCATTACTATATGCTACAACCTTTCCACAACTCTCCATTCCTTGCTTGTTTATTCCAGGAGATATTTTTAGCTGCCATGCAATTGATAACCCCAAACCAAGCTCTGAGCTTGCAATGCTTCGACAATACGGGCCTGCGGTTCCTGAGCCAGTCCTGCAGAAACTGGTGGCTGCTTTTGGAGAGCTCAGAAGCTTGGCCGACCAAGGAATTATCAATTATCCTTACTCAACGAGAGAAGTAGTGAATCTAGTCAAGCATTTACAGGTACAGTATATACATTCCTGCTACTGGCGCGATTTGGAACAGACCCACTGATAAATATTGACATTTAACTTGCAAAAACCGTTCGGAAGAGTAGATTGAAATTGGTAAAGCCTAAAATGTTTGTAGGAGCATCTAAGTGGTTTTAATGGCTGTGGCTGGTTCCAGAGTGAAAGCAGTGAAATTAGGTTAGTCGTGGATAACCCAAGTCCAGCAGAGGCCTTAATCTGATTGACTCAAGAGAAAATGTGCCCAGATGATTCCTCCTTTCCTATGTATATAAAGGTCCAGGGCCCTGTGGGATTTGACATCTTTCCGCAGGGCCTGCAAGACGGAGCTGTTCCGCCAGGCCTTTGGGCAGGGTGCAGTTTGACTTTCTTTTGTATAAAACAAGCCCGAAGGAGGGCCCCAACCCGCTCACAGGTCCTTGTATGATCAGTGGAAACAGTTGATCCTGGCAAGTATAAAACCATGCTCAATTCCAACTTGATAATTGTCACCTGCCCAGATTTTAACTCTATATTAATTTTAAGATGTATTTTAATTAATTGATGTCTGTTTTTTTGCATATTGTGTTGTTTTTATGATGTTAGCCGCTCTGAGCCCGGCCCCGGCCGGGGAAGGGCGGGATACAAATAAAAAATTATTATTATATTATTATTATTCGCTTTGTAGACATGCCACGTCTGTGTGGAAGCAAGCCCATAAGATAGGGGTTGCTAAGCTTATCAGCCCCAAGCAACGTCTGATCCCTCCAGATGCCACATGCCAGCAAAGCACATACACACACATCTGGGCACACGCAAAATAAAGCTACCCTGTTATTTTCTTGCATTTCTCAAGCCCTCTGTATAAAACTAAGGAATTGTTAGTTACTGAAGCTGGGGAGGATTTTTTTTTTGGGGGGGGGGAGAGATTTTAAGAAGATAAAACAGTTATGCAAGAGTGTTTCTCCACTTTTTTTGCTGCTGTTTTATTTCAGGAAGATAATGGGCTGCAAGTTAAAGCTGCGGGCTCCCCTGAATCTTGCTTAGCGAGAAAGAGAGAGATAATTCAGGAAGATATGGGCTGCAAGTTAATGAAAGGATGCCCCCGGGGCACCCCTGAACGTTCCTTAAATCACCCCCCAGGGTGCCACAGGACACTGGTTGAAAACCAGTGCTTTACATATTTTCTCAGAAGTCCGGCCAGCTATGATCAATGGGGCTTTTTCCCTGTGCTCTTTGTAGCTTGTTCAGAATGAAATAATAAACCCTATTACCCATTTTCCAGCCAAAGGCTTCCAGAGCAGTTTATGAATATTAGAAATGAGATAATCCCATGTTCTTAGGCTTGACCCCAGAGGAATAGGGATTGGGAGGGCTGAGGTAAAAAAGAAGCTTGGGAAGGAGTTCTTCGTTATTCAGCATATCATTGAGCTTCCACAGCGGAAGGCTTTCTCTCACTAATACAGAACAACAAACCCCTGTGTTGCAAACTTAACACAACAAACAACACAAGCAACCCGATGACCAGTATACTAGATAGCACTGCAATTCTTATTGCATAATATACATAATTTAGTACAACAAAAACAAAATGTGTACACCTGTAAATTCTCTAATATATTTGAAATCAAATGAACACACCTCTGTCAATCTTTGAAAGTCTGTAGAAGTATAATAAGTCTATAGTAATAGATGCTATCCTGTGGGCTAAGCAGTAAAACTTTGTGCATTTTTCTCATCTATGGGTTGTGCTGAAGAAGATTCCAGTAAAACAGTCAGTTTATCCGGGAACACTGTCCTACGTTGTTATTCACTTACTATTTCGGCATCATGAACGCCTAAAAAGTTTTACCGCTTGTACTAAATTATGTATATCATGCAATAAGAATTGCAGTGCTACCTAGCATACTGGTCATCATGTTGCTTGTGTTGTTTGTTGTTGGTTTGTCGCTTTCTCACACTGGCCGTGGCGATGTGATAGTCAGTAGCTGGAGGGAGGGCGGCTTTCAACAGAGCTGTCTTGGTTGCGTGGCGACTTCCCGCCCCCACCCAGGAAGAAATAAAGACACAGGACACCAGAATATAAGGTTAATGGGCGAAATAGGCCACAACTTTATTGATTACAGGAATGAGCGGTATTGGCTTAGGCATTGGCCCTATCGACTAGCCGGCTCCAGCCCGATTGCATGAAGACCGGCATGGGTTAACCACCAGTAGGGGGAGTCCTGCTGAGGCACGTCAACTAGGAACTCCCCCAGAGTCACCGCTTGGGGGCGTGCCGTGGGCCCACACCTCCATAGGCTTCGGACAGAGCAACGCCCCCCTGGAGTCCTTTATCGGACTACCCTTTTCTGTGGGGGAGGCGATGGCGCTTCCCTCCCCCCTCTCATCCACTTAACCCTCCCTTGCCAATGCCTAACCGCCAATACTGAGGAGTTGTGACGAGTTGCTACGAGGTAGGCGAAAAACCAACTGGCTGTATATGCCAATTACCAATTGGAAAAAATTCCTACCAGGTCCCAAGGTGACCAACCGAAGTCCATAGCAAGTCAGGGAGGCTACCTAGCGGAGATGTGATAGTCAGTAGCTGGAGGGAGGGAGGCTTTCAACAGAGCTGTCTTCGTAATGGGAAGGTGCTTGCCAGCTGCTTTCTCCTGTGGCCACCAGTGCCAAACACACTGCTCTGCTTTCTTTTGGACCACATCAGTGAGGCTGAGAGGGGAGCCTTGCCGTCTTGACAGCCCAGAACCTCCATACACACCACCCAGGCATATGCCCAGAGATGTCCCTTCAGTGCTGTTAATGCAGTTGACTTCACCCCCAGACGATCATTCCCATTGTCTCTCGAGACGGACAGATGCCAGCAATGGGCCTTCACTTCAGTGTATGAAACAGCCTTGCAATGTGCATCCCTATCAAAGAATCTCAGTGCGTGGAGTTGCGCCTGCTTACCTAGAACTCCATTTGCGCATCTCAGAACCTGTGACACCTTGCATCTCGGTCCGTGGGGAGCTCATTAATCTTGTGCTCTTCTCCCTCTTTCTCCCTCTCTGTAGAAATTTCCAACAGAAGGGCTTGCCAACGTTGTCAGAAATGTATTTGATTTTGACTCCTACAATAACGAAATGCGTGAGATTTTAATCCGGACTCTGCATAAACATGGAATCCCAATTGGAGCAAAACCCACCAATGTACACCTGGCTAAGGAGTAAGACTAACATACATTGTATATTTGCTGCTAGTTAAGATCAGCCTGTCTGCCTTGAATGCTTGAAGCAAATATTGCTAATTCCTGAAAACAGATTGATACATTATCGAACTATTATTAATTTATACTATTTTAACTATGCACGTTTACAGCATTTTGTGTAAATTGTGAATGTATTATATTATGAATAGTGATGATTTGTATGATTAAATGAATCCAATAAAGGGGAAAATTTGTTCTTCTCGGTTTCTCTTCATTGAATGATCATTTTGCAATTTATTTCCATAATTAGTAAGGTAAAAGGTAAAGGTACCCCTGCCCGTACGGGCCAGTCTTGACAGACTCTGGGGTTGTGCGCCCATCTCACTTAAGAGGCCAGGGGCCAGCGCTGTCCGGAGACACTTCCGGGTCACGTGGTCCATAATTAGTAGCAAATCCAAATTCTTTTTATCAATAGTGGGGAAATATGTTAGCCCCTATCTTTGCACAAATCTTTCAAAATACTTTGTGGAACATGTCCAAAGAGTAAATTATTCTTGAGTGAGCATCTCATTACTTATTCCCATCATCAGACGTTTGGCATGTACTTTGCAAAACCACAACTCCACAAACTACTTACAGGCCATCCAGTTTGCTTCATGATATTGGTGGCCGTCCTCTGGTTTCAGGCAGTATTTTTAATGAGTATAATAAATGCACATAATTTATGTGTCATAACTACTAAGGCTGTGATCCTATCTCGGCTTACCTGGGAGTAAGCCCTATTGATTTCAGTAGTACTTACTTCTGAGAAGACATGGATAAGATCGCACTGCAAACCAATTTCCAAAACCATTTATAGAAAAACAAATATTCCCCTTTATACATACAAACCACTGGTGTTAGGCAAATTGTTTTTTATGGAAACTGCCTAGGTGAAGGGCCAGGTAGTTAGCTAGTTAGTTAGTTAGTTAGTTAGTAAATACCATCTGAAATGCATGCCTAAATTAAAATGAGGATTCTAAAGATTAAAAGGAGCACCTTGAATTGGGCATAGAAACAAACAGGTAGTCAAGTGAAGTTGTTTTAAAATTGGTGAAATAGGTTCATGTTGCCTCATTCCAGTCAATAATTTAGCAGTTACATTTATTTATTCATTATCAATTACAGTTGTTAATGTAATCCAAAACAAAACTTTGGATTTGCTCTCCTTCCTGGCCGTAGACGATGGGGACTGTTTGTGCTCATTGCACATAACATAACATCCAGCATTTGCCAGGCAGTTCTTTGTATTTTATTCATAGCTGCAAGGCGGAAGGCATGTTGGGGCAAGGATTACTGAGGGCAAGGAAATATTAGAAGCAAAAGTGAATGTTGGCTTACGGTTGGGACCGTTATCTGGATCTCTGAGAGACTATATGGGTGCAAAAATATTGTTAAAGCATTTGGGAACTACGGTACCTCTCTTTCCATTGTTAGCTTCATATGTACAGTTCTGGCACAGAATATGGTTAGGGTCGAAGCTGGGGTATGTTATGCTGGCCTGAGCCCAGATCAGCATGGTTTGGAGCAATGAATTCCAGTGGCGACACTTCTTCCAGAAGAAAAGGAAAAGCGACTTCCAACTACCCATTTGCCAGTTATATATACAAGAGTTCTTCAAAATAGTCAAAATAGTTACTCCAGGATACTATCCAGCTGTTCCTCCCTCTGCTGAGTGACATTCTTCCAGCCTTCAGTCTGGGCATCTCAAGTTCATTCATTTTTCCTTCCAGATAAGAAGTCCAAAAGAGGTTCCCCAATTGTTATTATGCTATTATATATAAAAGTCAGCAGTAGTCTTCCTCCAGTCTGACAGCACAACTGGATCTCCAATATTAAGAAACATTCAGTGCTTGTTTTTTATTCCTCAAGGGTTTATTCACTATGGTTATTTGTTAAGACAATAATAGATAGCTATTTACTTATTGTATAATCATTAATTCACATCCAAATCCATATCTTCCAGTCCCATTTCCTGATGGCCACTGTTTTCAGTCCTTTAAAATATATATATATATAGAGAGAGGAGTTTTCATTTCCATTTCCTCCTTTTCCATTCTTTTCTCAAACGTGTTACAAGAGTAAGTAGCTTTCCCCTCGAGATTTATTCCAAATTGTACACAGAATCCTTTCGTTCTCAACTCATCTCTGCCAGCTCAGGATATTTCTTAGTCTTTCCATACAGTGGTGCCCCGCAAGACGAATGCCTCGCAAGACGGAAAACTCACTAGACGAAAGAGTTTTCCGTTTTGGAGGTGCTTCGCAAAACGAATTTCCTATGGGCTTGCTTCGCAAGACGAAAATGTCTTGCGAGTTCCTGCGGGTTTTTTCCCCTCCCCCCCTTTTCTAAGCCGCTAAGCCGCTTATCCGCTAAGCCGATAAAAGCCGCTAAGCCGCTAATAGCGCTAATCCACTAAGCCGTCAATGGGCTAACTTCGCAAGACAAAAAAACCGCTAGACGAAGAGAATCGTGGAACAGATTCTTTTCGTCTTGCGAGGCCCCACTGTACATGGACCCCTTCCCCTCCTCCAACATCATAGCTCCAGCACTTGTCTGCTTCGTTCCTCCAGGCACCTGTGTGGAGGTCCTCTCACTTTCATCATCCCTTGCCTTCAACTATATCATTCCATTCTCTTGGTCTGGCAAATCTCCAGCAGTATTTTATCCAAAGGCTGTATATATTATCCAGCCTCAGTGTTACCCAATTAACATTTAACATTTTATGCAGCTCCACTCTTATTTCATTTAATTGCTCATTTAATAATTCTTGCACGACTGCGACAGTCAATGCAGTATTTGTCAACATTTTCACCAGTATGAGTGCTTTCTCAGAAACTCACACAGTCCTTGCTTATCTGGAAATTGCAGGAAGTTGCATTTCTAACATTGCATTCTCACAGGGAGCAGCCATGTAGTTTCACAGTACAAAGCAACACATTCACCAGTAAAACAGGATTAAGACTAGAACAAAACAAGATGAAAATTTCTCAAAGTTGGAGAATCTCTTAGCTGTTTGAAAAACTTTCTTTGGTATGTAGAATAAGAGCATGCTTTTTGATTTATTTGTTTACAGCCCCTTAATGGCATCTCCTCTTAAGCCAGCTATTGGGTTGTATTTCAAATGAACATTTCAACCAGCAGAGAGATAGCCATAGTAGTAATTTATAGGAGTTTCAGAAATAATTGAAGAAAGGATCTTTTGATTATCTTTGCCCTAGAGGCTGACCTTTAGGGCTATTAAGTGGTGTTATAGTAAAATTCAACCGTTTGGGTTCCTTGAAGATTTCTTGGTCCCATGGTGGGAGCAATCCTTCCAGAACATTTGGAAGATAATCCCTGTTATATCTGTTCCTCAGAGTTAATACGAGACAGTAGCTATCGTTAATCACCACTTAATTATCTTTGAGGATAGAGCCTCAACAGAGACGGCTAACCAGCCATGATGCCTCCCCAGAAGTCTGAGAATAATGAATTTGTAATGAAATTGAGCTGGACAAGGTGTCCCTGGCATGGTGTTAGAGGACCCTGGGACAGTTGTCCTGCATGACTCCATTGTCCCTGTAGAGGCTGCCATTGGGCTGACTTGAAATTTCATGTCCTCCATGACAACCATGGGAATGTCTCAAGTGGCTGTTGGACCAACAGATTAGGCAGGGCACACCTTTGAGTGATGTGAGGGATGGTTTGAAAATGAGGGAATACAGTGCAATCCCTTGTTATTTTTGGACCATTACCTGGTCTGGTGAACTTTGTCTTGGTAGTGGCAATTCCTGCCAGTAAGGGAAGTGGGCCTGTTTGAAGGGCCTCCCCTCAGAAACTGATGTGTTCCTGAACGATTCTGTCAAAGCGCTGACCTCCCTATGAAATGACAATATGGAAGGGGCGGTTGACATGATCGCTCCCAAGCATCATCTTCCCCTAAGTGGCTCCTTGGTATCTTGGTGATCTTTGGGCTATGAAGTAAGCCCACTGTCCCCCTGCTTCCTCATAAAACTTGTTTGAAAAGGAACACTTGCCCCTCAGAGTCAAGTTTGCATTGTTAGATGTTTTAGTAGTAAAGCGAGATGAGTGCCACAACCCCAGAGTCATTCACGACTGGACATAACTGTCAGGAGTCCTTGACCTTTAACAGTCATAATGTTGGAAGTCTGGCAGGTTTAACAAGCATTGTCTTAACTAATGTGTTAAGATAATGTGTGTCCTCGTCCGCTCCGATTCTATGCCCTGACTGCATTCCGTGACAGGCAGGAAATGCTTGGAGACCACCTTCTGTGGGAGACACAGCCGTTAAATGGGAATACTTCATCAGTCATGGCAGTTAATGAAAATGGGCTGAGCTGTATACGATAGGGTTGCCATATTTCAATTTTTTGCAAAATCTCCCCAAAAAAGCGTCCTTTTTTTACCTTTTTTTAAAAAGGAAAATACCAAATATATATATATATATATATCAACACTTCTGATATGGGCTGCCATACACCAGATTTTCCTGGACATTCGTGCTGCTTTTCAAACATTCCACCCAGACGCCATTTTTGATGTACAGATCCCAGCTATCTCTGGGAAATTCCAAACGTATGGCAGCCCTGGCATAGAGGACTTTTCCTATTACAGTGGTACCTCACAAGACGAATGCCTCACAAGACGAAAGAGTTTTTTGTTTTTTGAGTTGCTTCGCAAGACGAATTTCCCTATGGGCTTGCTTTGCAAGACGAAAACGTCTTGCAAGTTTGTTTCCTTTTTCTTAAAACCGTTAATACCCAGGGTGCATTCATGGGGTGCAGTTGCGACTTGAGCTTGAGGAGCAACTCACAGCACGCGGTGTGGTAGCCTTTTTGGGGGGTTTTGAAGACTTTGGTGATTTTTTGAAGCTTTTCCAAAATCCGTGCTTCGCAAGACGAAAAATTCACAAGACGAAAAAACTCGCAGAACGAATTAATTTCATCTTGCGAGGTACCACTGTATTTTTATCTAGTCTCTCCTTGATCTTGTCAGCTCCCTATCTTTCCCACCCCACACCAAAAAAGAACCCAACTTGGCTGCCTCTTTAAACTCTTACTTGGCAGAACTTGTTTGCATTTTCTAGAAATGTATTTCCTTCTTCCTTTGTCAGTTGTTGCATTCAGACCTGTGGCCTCCGTGCAGCCAAAGTGTTTCTGGATATGTTGGGACGCAGCTTATACTGCACAGGCCATTTGGGTTTCCAAGTCTTTCCCTCACAGAGCATAAGTTTCAGTGGGATTCCTCCTGAATTGTTTCCTTGAGATCTTAAGACTGCTGATTCTGTGGCAGGTTAACAAGGAAACTTTTCAGCTCAGAAATGTATTTTTAGATGAGGTGCCATCTAAAAAGAGAAAGTTATGGGTGGGTTAGCATTCATGGCACTTCAGATGCCAATAACTTGCATTTTCCCTCTTACATTGATTTTGGTTTTGTTTTGTTCCTCTGTTCTCTTTGTTGTTGTTATCTGTAAATGTTTGAAAACTACCATCTATCTAGCTATCTAGCTATCTAAAAAAAAACAAATTAATAATAGTTTCTTTGTTCGGCAGGTTGCCATTGCCAGGTGCAAAATTAATGGGCTACTGGAAAGCCAGCCAGCTGGGTAATGCACAGCAGAAACTTTTGTGCCCAACTGAAACACATCACATAGATATAAAGGTGAGATTTAAAAAAAATAAATCTTAATGTTGACTGTAAGCATACCCTATTTTCCAGGATTTTAAAGTCATACAGGATTTTTTCAAGTATTCACAATTTGTAGTCTGCCAATTCCAGGGCTGGATTAAGACTCTTAGAGGCCCTAAGCATTTAAAAGATTTTGGTGCCCGCATATGTGTCTAATTCAAAATATAAATAATATTTCTTTTAGGGTCCAATGTACTTAAATGTGCAGGCATTCCCGCTGGAAAGACACGAAGCCAGATCCCTGAGCTTTACAGAAGAACGTGCCTTTTGGTCGCTGCCTTTGAATGAAGTTAACTTAGTGTGCGATGTTGCTGTGGCGCAGGGTAGCGTATAATTTTTATTTTCTGTTTACTTAGTGATGATGAGAAACTGTATGAATGTGTAGATATCTAGAACATAATTAATATAAATTAGTTTGTATGCCACCTTTTTTTATTCCCTCTGATCTATAAACCTTCTGGCGGGAAGGTAAACGGCATTTCCGTGCGCTGCTCTGGTTCACCAGAAGTGGCTTAGTCATGCTGGCCACATGACCCGGAAGCTGTACGCCGGCTCCCTCGGCCAGTAAAGCGAGATAAGCGCCACAACCCCAGTGTCGTCTGCGACTGGACCTAACATATTTACCTTTGTATAATATGTGAATACATATATATGCAAATACATATAGGATTATTAATAACCTGCTACATTCTGTATAGACTCATTCTGTATATCAATATATTTATGCAAACAATGTCTGTGCCTATAAGCAATCTGTTCATATGTTTGCTTTCATGTAATCTGTATCTTATTCCCGCTTTCGGAAGCAGAAGACACCCTTTATGTGGCTACATGCAATCCTGTGTCCTTATATGTCATGGATCCGGCCAGTAAGAATGGATGCATTATAGACTTGTATGACATCTTCCCAAGGACTGTTGGTGGAATATGGCAACCGTTTGTGACATTGGCACCTCTGGGTAACCCTCTCAAAGGTCAAGTAGTTCTACACGAAGAGCAGGTAAAAAAAGCCAACATGATTTCCATTTCTGGGGTTAATATGTTAGCACCAGGAAGAGGGATCCCTCATATTTCTCAAGCTCTAACGCCTGTCTAGTTTTGAGATCAAAAATAATTCTCATCCAGTTCATCTTGGTTGGGATTATGGAGAACACACGTTCCCCTGGTGTATGGCACTGCCTTTTGTTGTTTTCACCAAACGTGTCCCCACTGCATAGGAGCTGGGCTTGTGACACATCTTGCTCGCTCACTTGCAGTCCTCCGTAATCTTGGCTCCTTGTACCGCATGAGAGCTGGTGTAGTATGGGGTTAAGATACTGCATTATGAATTGGAGGCAAGATTTGCACCGGGGATTTTCTGTCCAAAAACTAATTGGGGGTCCTTTAGACAAGCCACTTTGCCTCCACATACACATCTGCAAGAGAGGGATAATTCTATGGCACTACTGTACAGACTTGTTGCAAGCTTTGTCTTCTATTCCAACAGTACAGTGGTGCCTCGCAAGACGAAAAGAATCCGTTCTGCGATTCTCTTCGTCTAGCGGTTTTTTCGTCTTGCGAAGCAAGCCCATTGACGGCTTAGCAGATTAGCGCTATTAGCGTTTTAGCGGCTTTTAGCGGCTTATCGCCTTAGCGGATAAGCAGCTTAGCGGCTTAGAAAAGGGGGGGGGGGAGGGAAAAAAACCCGCAGGAACTCGCAAGACATTTTCGTCTTGCGAAGCAAGCCCATAGGAAATTCGTTTTGCGAAGCACCTCCAAAACGGAAAACTCTTTCATCTAGCGGGTTTTCCGTCTTGCGAGGCATTCGTCTTGCGGGGCACCACTGTATATTACACATTTTAGACAGCACTTTTACATTACGTTCCAACAGATCTCTCTCCAGTTGTGATGTTTTTCCCCCAGTCCCTTTCTTAAGTACTTCATTCAAATGAGGATATTGTATCCATGCTGTTAATTTTCCTGATAATTCCTTAAATTATTCTAATTGATACTCTCCTCACTATTTTTAAAATAAATTTCTATAAGTTGTCCAGACTTCCATAATATTCTTTTTCTTTACCACTATGGCTTCCAATGGTGACAGCCCAAGTGCTGTTTTTGCCTCTAATAGATTTTTGTATTTATTCCATTCTCTATACAAATTTTCCCCAGTTATAGAATTTGTAAATCCTTTATGTACTTTCACCTTTTCATACCATAAATAAGCCTGCCAACTGAAAATATTCTCATGACATTCTAAGTCTAAAATATGTGAATTCTCCAATGTCATCCATTCCTTCAACCAACAAAGACAAGATGCTTCATAGTATAATCTCATACAGTGGTGCCCCGCAAGACGAATGCCTCGCAAGACGGAAAACTCGCTAGACGAAAGAGTTTTCCGTTTTGGAGGTGCTTCGCAAAACGAATTTCCTATGGGCTTGCTTCGCAAGACGAAAATGTCTTGCGAGTTCCTGCGGGTTTTTTCCCCTTTCCCCCCCCTTTTTCTAAGCCGCTAAGCCGCTAAGCCGCTTATCCGATAAGCCGCTAAAAGCCGCTAAACCGCTAATAGCGCTAATCCGCTAAACCGTCAATGGGCTTGCTTCGCAAGACGAAAAAACCGCTAGACGAAGAGACTCGCGGAACGGATTCTTTTCGTCTTGCAAGGCACCACTGTATCAGGCAGGGAGAAACCTCCTCTCTATCAGTATACTCATCTATCAGTATTTTATATTTTATTCTAGGTTTCCCCCCCTTGCCAAATATATTTAGAAATATCTTTTTGCCATGCATTGAAATAATAATAATAATTATTATTTTTATTTATTTATTTATTTATTTATTTATTCATTCATTCATTCATTCATTCATTCCCCACCCATGTGGCTGAGTTTCCCAAGCCACTCTGGGTGACTCCCAATCAAGTGTTAAAAACAATACAGCTCCACAGAATCCTTTCACAGAGTCTAAGACAAGGCTGTCTGGAATATTAGCCTTGTATTGCCATCCTAGGCTTCATCAGTAGAACAGTCTCATATGTAATATTACAGGATAGTGGATCTTATACATGTATGGACCTTATGCATGAACTGACTAGAGAATGAACTGATCCACTGGGTCTTCTGCTTTTTTCGTTGAACTTTATGAGACTTCCGTTGAAATCTACAATTTGATACAACGATATACCTTATTTTTTAAAAAGTACAGCCGGTTACGCCTTCTGGTTATTCATGCAAAAGTATGGAGCGAC
Organism: Podarcis cretensis; assembly: GCF_951804945.1. Lineage (NCBI taxonomy): Eukaryota > Metazoa > Chordata > Lepidosauria > Squamata > Lacertidae > Podarcis > Podarcis cretensis. Next base: position 8,001,183 of record NC_137176.1, read on the forward strand.
AGTGTCACCATTTGCAAGTTTCTCTGTTCTCGCTCCACTTATTAGGCAGAGCAAAATTTAGGGTGACATAGTCTCTCCAGTTTTGCATTGCTAAACACTGAAAATGAAAAGAGAGGTGTTGCTGCTGCGTTTGATGGCAACTTCGCACTCGCATAATTCCCGAACCAATCATCTGTTTGCTTCCTGCTGCTCTTCCTATCCTTTACAGTCTGTTCTAACAAGTTAAATGCATTCTGGATATTTCATTTAACTGGTGCATTGGGGGGAAAATGCCTTTATTCATGTCCCAGGACCTTAATGGCACAGAGAAATCCAGATAATTGTTCTGCAGGCTAAAAGCGGTGTGCCACCACCACCACCATTCAGAGTCCAGTTTAAATCCTAATTTCCTTTTGCAGACTTTGTACAAGAAAGCAGATGAAAGCTGGGGCTCATCATTAAGCACAAAAAAATAAATAAATGTTGTTTGCTTTTATTGCTCTTGCAATGCGCTTGTACTGTCTGAAACAGTCTCAAGAGCTCCAGCAGAAAGTGAAGAGAAAAGGAAATTAATGAATGCGTCCAAAGCTCTTTCAAGCAAATGTACAGCTACCCACATGCACAAAACAAAAATATTGAGTACTTTCTTGTTCTTGGGGGGCATGAAAAGTTGGAACGGGGAATGGCTTTGGAGGAAATATTTGCCTGCAGGAAAGGAGGAATGGCAAAGCAATAAGGAAATAAGTCCTGTTCAAATATTTTCTTCTCTATCCTTTCTTCCTGCTCTGCATTTTTAAACTCCCCTCCTCCCATCTAGAAGAACTCTAACATCAGCTTCCCTTTCCCTTAGTCGCAATTACACCCTTATTTGAACTAAGTTCTTCCAAGGGAGGAAAACCCTGGCGAAGGAACAAACTGCAACAAGGAAAGGGAAGCTTTGCAGTAGCTAAAAATAAAAGAGCGGCGCCTCAAAATAATGGCTGTTACATCTGTTGAGTATTTGGAATTCAAGGCACTGGGGACATGAGGTCACCCAAAGGTTTCTTTTCTCCCAGTAAAGAATAAACAGAACCGAAACTGTGCACAAGCACAGCATATCTTCCCAGCCCACTTGAAGAATTGCCAAAGCTGTAACTGGAAGTATTCACCAGTGATGCAAATTTCTATTTTTATACGCAAACCAATACACCACCAGTCCATGTTACAGATGGGAGCCATTAACGTCTGCAAGGGTTGGGAAAGGGGCCTTGTTATGGTGCCAGCCGACCTCCTGAGCCCACCGCTAAGTGAAAGAACATAACTGCCTTGCAATGGCCGGAAAATCTTAACCCTTTATTTAGTTGTATTGTGCTAATGCGCATTCGAGACTCATCAAGAAGGCCTTTTTAATCTTCTCCTTCATGTACTTTTGTATATATAGGGGCTGTGAGCATTGCAAACACTTTCTTGGAGTTACATAGGGTGTAATGCCAAGTGCCTGGCAATATCTTACTGGGTTTGAGTTAAAACCTTTCTTTTTTAAGAAGAGATGTTGATTTGCTGAATATAACTACGATCCGGAATGTATGAGTGGAGATTTGTTACATGTAAGGGGTTCTTACATGTAAAATATGTAAAATACGGTCTGAAGCTCAACATCAAAAAAACTAAGATCATGGCCACTGGTTCCATCACCTCCTGGCAAATAGAAGGGGAAGAAATGGAGGCAGCGAGAGATTTTACTTTCTTGGACTCCATGATCACTGCAGATGGTGACAGCAGTCACAAAATTAAAAGACGCCTGCTTCTTGGGAGAAAAGCAATTACAAACCTAGACAGCATCTTAAAAAGCAGAGACATCACCTTGCCGACAAAGGTCCGTATAGTTAAAGCCGTGGTTTTCCCAGTAGTGATGTATGGAAGTGAGAGCTAGACCATAAAGAAGGCTGATCGCCGAAGAATTGATGCTTTTGAATTATGGTGCTGGAGGAGACTCTTGAGAGTCCCATGGACTGCAAGAAGATCAAACCTCTCCATTCTGAAGGAAATCAGCCCTGAGTGCTCACTGGAAGGACAGATCCTGAAGCCAAAAGAAAGAAAGAAAGAAAGAAAGAAAGAAAGAAAGAAAGAAGCTTAGGTAGTGGTTTCCAACAAAGAGAAATCTATTCAAAATTCTAAAATGTCTTCAGTGTCAATCTTTTCAGTGAAAGGAATCAATGATGCCATGAAAATGGCATATGCTGGAAAAGAATGTAATTTTTTATTTTCTTTTTGCAGAGCAATGTTATTCTATTAGTGGACATGAACACTGGATCCATACGCCGACTTTTACCGTCGCCAGATGTGAAAGAGGGTCCTAAAAGGTCATCCTGGTGGGGCAACAAGGAAGAGCAGGTAAGGCAGGGGCCAGTCCACCGTCCCTCAGACCATGTGGGGGGCCGGACTATATTTTGGGAAAAAAATAATGAATGAATTCCTATGCCCCGCAATTAACCCAGAGGCATTTTAAATAAAAGCACACATTCTACTCATGTAAAAACACGTCAATTTCCGGACCGTCTGCTGGCTGGATTGAGAAGGCAATTGGGCCGCATCCAGCCCACGGGCCTTAGGTTGCCTACCCCTGAGGTAAGGTACCCCAGTAGCTAACTATGCTTTGTGCGAAATGAGAAGCTTCGGTCTCCTCCAAGCCTAGTCATCACAGTTTTTTCTGTCTAGCCTTTATGAACAGCAACACATAAAGGCAGCTCTTCACTTTGAAACCTCATGCCAGGGTGCATTTCTTTAGAATCATAGAATCATAGAGTTGGAAGAGACCACAAGGGCCATGGAGTCCAACCCCCTGCCAAGCAGGAAACACCATCAGAGCACTCCTGACATATGGTTGTCAAGCCTCTGCTTAAAGGTAAAAGGTAAAGGTACCCCTGCCCGTACGGGCCAGTCTTGACAGACTCTGGGGTTGTGCGCCCATCTCACTTAAGAGGCCAGGGGCCAGCGCTGTCCGGAGACACTTCCGGGTCACGTGGCCAGCGTGACATCGCTGCTCTGGCGAGCCAGAGCCGCACACGGAAACGCCGTTTACCTTCCCGCTGGTAAGCAGTCCCTATTTATCTACTTGCACCTGGAGGTGCTTTCGAACTGCTAGGTTGGCAGGCGCTGGGACCGAGCAGTGGGAGCGCACCCCGCCGCAGGGATTCGAACCGCCGACCTTTTGATCGGCAAGTCCTAGGCGCTGAGGCTTTAACCCACAGCGCCACCTGCGTCCCTGCAAGCCTCTGCTTAAAGACCTCCAAAGAAGGAGACTCCACCACACTCCTTGGCAGCAAATTCCACTGTCAAACAGCTCTTACTGTCAGAAAGTTCTTCCTAATGTTTAGGTGGAATCTTCTTTCTTGTAGTTTTAGTTTTTTGTTTTTTTATGGTACTACAGAACAACTGTTTTTGCTTGCAGGCACTAACATAGCAACTCTTCAGGAATTTGTATTCACGTATTTTTAATTAAATTTCCCTTACAGTCAGATATAGGAAATGGGCTTTGGAGGAGCTAGGTAGTCATGATTCAGTGCAATTTGCATGTGAAAGGGCCTCTTGTTCAGTACCCAGGATCTCAATTCAAAAGAACTACAAATATCTCGGGAGTAGGGTAAAGTCTGCTGTCCTAGATGGGCCCAATGGTCTGACAGCTTCACATGATAGATCTCTTTTGTTCCAGTCTCAATTCAGTTTACGTCGAATAAACCAGAGAATCTGTGGTTATAAGCATTTATATATCAGTAGAGTGCACCCTGCTGGCTTTTGGAATATAGTACTATATTTTTTGCCAAACAAGGTCTCTATGGAAGTAAAAGCCTGATCTGAAGCACTTTTCATTCATCTAGATAGAGGCCAAATATTCATTTGCTGTTTGTTTGTTTTCCTCCTGTAAGCAGGCAGACAACTCTTTTACAACTGAAGTTGTGATGAATTTGGTAATTTTGTGAGTTTGAATTGGGTAATTTTGTCATTTGTTTTTTTCTTAGAAGAGTCACAAAATGTGCAGGGAGTTTTCACACAAAAACTGGCTGGTGTTCTATAAAGAAGAAGGGTGAGAAAGAACTCCTGTTTCCTATTCCCTCCCCTCACGGCAAAAAAACCCCAGGCCCCTCTCCTGCATTTGTCCTCAGCCTAATTTTGTCTTTCTTTCCCCTTTATTTTCCAGGAGTCACCTTACTGTTTTAGATGTCCTGGAGGGCCATGCTCACACCATCACGCTGCCTATCAAACTCTCCTCCGTCTTTTTGGTGGCTGAAGACCACTGGCTCCTGGTCGAGAGCAAAACAAACCAGTAAGATAAACATACTACAGATATGCCTGCCTGTTCCACCCAGAAACGTAGACATATCCATACCCTCTCCATGCCTAAATATTTGCATGAAAATATTTCTCCATAACTTGGGAATCTCCATTTTTTGTAACCCCTGCTGCTGCTTTAGCAAGTTTTTTGGCATGATCCAGCCAAAAATACTGGTGTGGTTTTTATGTAACGCTAAGACAAACTTTGGCTTAGTTAGAGCCGGTAATCCTGGGGGTATCTGGGGTGAAAATTTGCCGCCACTGGACTCCTCCCTTGGTCATGCTGCTGCTGTCCGTGGCTTGGCTTAGTGCTTGGCTTACAGCCTGGAATTGTGGTTTGTCTCTCTCCCTATAAACTATATAACAAAGCTTTGTTCTTGATTTACCATTTGTGGTTTGCTTGGGGGAGACAAATCACAAACCTGGTTTCACACATGACATTCAACCAAACTATGGCCTAGCTCTGGGCTGCATGGCGGCAGCAGGTCCAGGGAAGGAGCAAAGCAGCTGTGATTTTCACTCCAGGGACTTGCTTGTTCTTGCTAAGCCATGGTTTGTCTTAGTGTTCGTGCTAATGAGTTACAAACTTGCTTTGCTCCAACCCATTGAAATCCACGAGGTTTTCAAGCACTTAACGTGGGGTATGAATCTTAAGAGGGACACGGGTGGCGCTGTGGGTTAAACCACAGAGCCTAGGACTTGCCAATCAGAAGGTTGGCGGTTCGAATCCCCGCGACAGAGGTGAGCTCCTGTTGTTCCGTCCCTGCTCCTGCCAACCTAGCAGTTCGAAAGCACGTCAAAGTGCAAGTAGATCAATAGGTACCACGCTGGCGGGAAGGTAAACGGCGTTTCCGTGCGCTGCTCTGGTTTGCCAGAAGCGGCTTAGTCATGCTGGCCACATGACCCGGAAGCTGCACGCCGGCTCCCTTGGCCAGTAAAGCGAGATGAGTGCCGCAACCCCAGAGTCGGTCACGACTGGACCTAATGGTCAGGGGTACCTTTACCTTTACCTTTACCTATTGCAGATACTAATATAAGTTTGATTCAAAGCTTTACTTGCAGAACTTTCTTCAAAACAGAAAAAACCCCAGAGTCGGCCACGACTGGACCTAATGGTCAGGCCCTTTACCTTTACCTATGAATCTTAAGATTGGTAAAGCAAATGTAATATTCTTTGTAATGGTGCCTACAAGGATCAAGACTATCTGTAGTCATCACAAAAAGATTACCTCTGTGATCTCCTACCCTAAATTTAAGAGTGGGGAACATTCTTACTGTGCCCAGGGAGGTGGGACTGCCCCTTTCCTGCATCACAGCCATGGCACCTCATGGACATCAGCAACATATGTGGGAAGAAGAAGTCATGTCATCAGCCTGTCTCCCTTAATTTCCTGCATAAAGATGTTGCTGGTATTATACTGGAAGGAAGGAGTCATTTTGAAGTGGTAGCTACGTCACTGTTAACCTGAGAATAAGTCCTAAGGATAATTTGAGGGTGGGAGAGAGAGATTGGGGGCGCAGGAACCAAACAATTATGACGGTGTTGATCAGTGCAATGGACAAGAGATAAATATGGCTGTGTTAAATAACCACTGGGCAATTCCACCTGATTTGCAGAAAATATCTTTTAACTAAGCCTACGCATATGGAATCTGAAATGAATGGAATTTGCCAGTTACATGCACTGAATGAAGAGCCAACGGAGAACGAATCTGAGATAAAAACAGGTAGGGAATTTAAAATTGATTTGGCACTGCATGAGTCAGGTTTCCACCTGGTGACATGTATTATGTGAATTAAAAGCTTTAAAGGGACAATTCCTAGTCATCATTCATCTTATTACAGTACTGCTAACAACATTGTGGCCTCTTCTACAATTGTTTCCCTTCCAAATGCCAAAGTAGGAGAGTTAAAACTTCAGATGACAAGATGTAGTGACTCACATCCAAAGAAAGTTTATATTCAGTCTAATTGAAATCAACAGGAAAAGTTAGTTGCAACTCATTTATGTCTTTCTGTTTTAACTGGGAGCCTCAGTACAGGTGGCGAGCATTTGAGGCGTGTCCAATAGCCACACAACTGCCAAAATGAGGGTCCTTTTGGACCTGGAAGAGGGTGGGGCAGGGCGCAACCGGGCGGAGGGTGTGCTCCGCCCATGCACACGAGGGCTGAGAATAGAACCCCCATGCGAAACGGTCACTGCCCGTACTTACCATATTTTTCGTCCCATAGGACGCACCGGCCCATAGGACGCACCTAGTTTTTTTGGGGGGAAATAAAGGAAATTTTTTTTTGCTTTATTTCCCCCCCCCCAAAACCAGGTCGGGGAATGCAAACCAGGTCGGGGAACAGCGGGATGGCGGCGCTCCGCCTCCCCGCTGTCCCCCGAGCTTGTGGGGCTGCCCAATGTCTGCCCAAAGCGCGGGGCGTTCTTCTTCAGGGCACCCCGCGCGCCGGGCAGCAGGCTGCTATCTGCAGCCTAGGGAGCCCTGCGGGAACTCCCGTGGGCTCCCCAGGCTTGGGGATAGCTTCCTGAAGCCTGGAGAGCGAGAGGGGTCAGTGCGCACCGACCCCTCTCGCTCTCCAGGCTTCAGCGAAAGCCTGCATTCACCCCATAGGATGCACACTGATTTCCCCTTCATTTTTGGAGGGGAAAAAGTGTGTCCTATAGGGCAAAAAATACGGTACCTCTCCATGTCAGGACTAGCATGTCAGGAAGAAAGATTTTAGTCTAGCCTCCTACTGTCTCAGTGAGAACCACACCTAGTTTCCAGTAGTGTGAATGGAAACTGGCAGAGCCACCATATATGCAAGGCATTGTGTGGCTCTTCCTTTCATGCCAACAGTCCACTACATTTTAACCAATATACGTATTTAAAACAACAACAGTGGTATGAGACCAGAAATCCCCAGCTGTTGTCCTGTTTAGGCTCACTGTTGGTTCCACAGAATGCTGTGCAATAGGCAGCTGTAGGTGTTCAGTTCAGACACGTTTGGTAGGAACTTGTGGTGGCCAATGTCAACTACTTTCCTGCATGTCTGCTACAAGAAAGTTGCCTAAATATGGTTTGTGACTGCTTAATAAAAAGCACAAAACTTATGCCTGGAGGTGTAAGGTGATTCCCGTACTTTTCTATGCTGCCTGCCAATCACCAGGTGAAAACTGCATCTCATCACCTCTTAGGGAATAGCTGCTGAACCATGAGAATCCTGCTCAGCCTACAAACTATCAGTGGGCAATATCTAATTTAAATCTGTTGGTTTTTTCCAGTGAGTTTATCTCAGGATGAGTTAGGGAGCAATCTTGTGCAAAAGAAGCTGCCTTAAAGCAAGCTGGAGTAAATTAAACTGGTGTAAAGTGGCGCTGTGGGTTAAAGCCTCAGCGCCTAGGGCTTGCCGATCGAAAGGTCGGCGGTTCGAATCCCTGCGGCGGGGTGCGCTCCCGCTGCTCGGTCCCAGCGCCTGCCAACCTAGCAGTTCGAAAGCACCTCTGGGTGCAAGTAGATAAATAGGGACCGCTTACCAGTGGGAAGGTAAACGGCGTTTCCGTGTGCGGCTCTGGCTCGCCAGAGCAGCGATGTCACGCTGGCCACGTGACCCGGAAGTGTCTCCGGACAGCGCTGGCCCCTGGCCTCTTAAGTGAGATGGGCGCACAACCCCAGAGTCTGTCAAGACTGGCCCGTACGGGCAGGGGTACCTTTACCTTTACCTTTTAAAATCATACTAGATCTAAGCCCCCATTCAGCAGTGGGGGATCTCCTGTTGCTCTGCCCAAGGGTGGCAGAGGGAAAACAAGCCTTTAAAAGAGTGGCGTGTGTTGGCTTGCCAGCTGAATGGACTGAGTCCCCTGGCCTCGAATCTCCCCTTGCACCAGACTCAGCCAGTTTCAGTTCAGCTTGCTGAGCCGTCACTGAGCCAGGAAGAGCAAGTTTACACTGGCATATCTTTGGCTGAGTTGGGGTTGGCAACTTAATGTCAGCTGAGACCAGGTGAGCTGGAGATCTGCGGCATCCTCAGCTGCTCTCCCTGACGTATCTTGCCATAGGATTGGCCCCTTAGCTGGATACAAGCTTTTGCTCTTTGGGATTAAATAAAAATGTTTCTGTATATCTGAAGGCACATCTCTGTCCCCATCGTTCCGCCCAGACACTGAGGTCCAGCTCCGAGGGCCTTCTGGCGGTTCCCTCACTGCAAGAAGCCAAGTTACAGGGAAACAGGCAGAGGGCCTTCTCGGTAGTGGCACCCGCCCTGTGGAACGCCCGCCCACCAGATGTCAAAGAGAAAAATAACTACCAGACTATTAGAAGACATGTGAAGGCAGCCCTGTTTAGGAAAGCTTTTATTGTTTGACGCACTATTGTATTTTAATATTTTGTTGGAAGCTGCCCAGAGAGGCTAGGGAAATAAATTATTATTATTATTATTATTATTATTATTATTATTACTATTAATTATTTGTTTGCTTCACTTTTGCCTCACTTCAGAACTGCATATGCCACAGGCAGTTTCATGTGACCAGTTGTCTTCCGAAAACCTAAGTGTAGCACTTGGGCAGAAGATCAGCTCCCCCAACAGAATGCTCTCCGATGAACATAATTATGCTTCTCTCGTTGTTGGATTTCCACACCTCATGGTAGGCATCGTTTTTACTTAGTTTAAATAAATGAAATGTCAGCATCAAGGATGCCACACTAGGTAGATACCGTAATTAGCTCTGGACAAGCTTGATAAAATTCTGATCCTACATGGTAGCAGTTGATGTCCTTCATATAATGGAGGCATTTATGGTTCCACCATAAAAACCACGGAGCCTCTTACGCTTGCTGATAGGAAGGTCAGCGGTTCAAATCCCTGTGACGGAGTGAGCTCCCATTGCTCTGTCCCACCTTCTGCCAACCTAGCAGTTCAAAAACACGCCAGTGCGAGTAGATAAATAGGTACCACTGCAGTGGGAAGGCAAACGGCATTTCCGTGCTCTCTGATTTCTGTCACGTTGTCCTGTTGCGCCAGAAGCGGTTTAGTCATGCTGGCCACGTGACCCGGAAAGCTGTCTGTGGACAAACGCCGGCTCCCTCGGCCTGAAAGCAAAATGAGCATCGGAACCCCATAGTCGCCTTTGACTGGACTTAACCATCTAGGGCTCCTTTATCTTACCTTTTTTTACCATCATCTGTGGCCCAGAATTGGAGAGGAGATGCCGCCGCCTCTTAATTATTGGATCATTCAGCGGGATTTAACTGAAATATACCTAAGAAATTAGACAATGCCTTGTAGATAAAATTGAATATAACATTTCAGTAAAAGTAATATACAGGGACCTGTGTTGTGGTGAAATCTACCTACCAAACATCTTTCAAGGTGTGTTAACAGGGACACCTCCTAGATCTTGTTTGGAATGCTGTTGTTAACTAAGCAGATATTTAAATGAAAAATGTGGCGCCCTCCCTGTGGAACGCCCTCCCACCAGATGTCAAGGAGAACAACAACTACCAGACTTTTAGAAGACATCTGAAGGCAGCCTTGTTCAGGGAAGCTTTTAATGTTTGATGTATTAGAGTATTTTAATATATTTTTTTTGGAAGCCGCCCAGAGTGGCTGGGGAAGCCCAGCCAGATGGGCGGGGTACAAATAATAAATTATTATTATTATTATTATTATTATTATTATTATTACTAGGAGGAGGCTCAGTTGGCGAACTTTTCATTGCAGAAGCCTGTTGAGCCTTCATTGGTCCCTGTTCAAGGAAGTGAATGTTTAAGCTGATATTTCCCTTTTCCTCATTGTTCATCCTTAACACATTTTATGGACCAGGATTGTATACTCTGTTGTACAGTACAGTCCTATCATCCTGCTTCTCTTGTGATTTTCTTTCAGTCTCCCAATGAGGTTTACAGCTGGAAGAGGGACTCTGTCCTGGGCCAGAGGCAGCCTTTGGCTTCTGATCCGTTGTATTATGGAAAGCGCAGCAAAGGTGGAGCAGCAAAGCGATCAAATTGTGTGACTCTTGCAGCTGCCAATCAGGTGGTCAGAGTTCTGGCTCCTGGAGATGTGCCTTTGAAAGAAATTTATCCCAAAGGTAGCACAAATACCAAATAGGAGTGGGATTACTAAATTACATTTCACTTAGCTTGCTGCAGTTCTTAGAAGCAAATATTGTGATTTACTTTTAGTAAATAGACATAGAATTGGGCTGTGAGATTCTTTGAGAAGCTGCAAGCTCTACAACAGAATGCTGAATTGGCAAATGTAGAATTTTGTACTCTGTTGTGTAGTGTAGCCAGGGCTGTCTGCTTCATGATTCTGTGTAAAGGCACAGAATGTGATGCTGGGCGCATAACAAGAACCTCACTTTGTAATTAATTAATTAATTAACTAACTAACTAACTATGTTTCGATACCACTCTTTATCACAGGCGGTTTACAACATAAAAATGAAAACACAAAGTACATAACATAACAGCAAGAACAAAAAATGACCCCCTCCCACAAACGCATTTAAAAGGCCATAGATTGTTTAATTAGCCAAAGGCCTGGTTGGGGGGAAAAAGGTCTTTTACTTTGAAAGCAAGTTTTTTGCCCTTATGCTTGTGAAACTATTCTGTAGTGGTGGCAGAAGCCTTCCAGAGAGATTTCCAGTGTGCTTTGTGGTAGGGCTTGCTAATGCTTACTAATGCCAGTGTGGTGTAGTGGTTAAGAGTGGTAGACTTGTAATCTGGTGAACCGGGTTTGCGTCTCTGCTCTTCCACATGCAGCTGCTGGGTGACCTTGGGCCAGACACACTTCTTTGAAGTCTCTCAGCCCCACTCACCTCACAGAGGGTTTGTTGTGGGGAAGGAAGGGAAAGGAGAGTGTTAGCCGCTTTGAGACTCCTTAAAGGGAGTGAAAGGCGGGATATCAAATCCAAACTCTCTAATCAGTTCTTTCCAGTTGTTTGCAGCACATGTCTATAGGGGTTGTGCATATCCTTGAGCGATTGGGTAGAGCTGCCTCTATGGTCAGTATAGAACTTATGTTCAACCCACCTGGGTCTAAATGGTTCAAGTGCAAGTTAAGTCTTCTGCTTGTATGTTCATGCATTAACTGCTTTAATGCTGCTAGATAACTATCATACCAACTGAAAAAGCGTGTTTGCAGCTTTTAAACTCCGCTAGTCTCTAAAAATTTGGAAGAAGAAATCCATTGGGGCATCCTTGTCTCAGTCTGTATCTCTGGCATTCAGCTTTTCCAAAGCGTTCTGTGTTGAAATGCTCTTCAAATGTACTTACATTTTAGTGTTTGTTACGAGATGATAGATTAAGATGGGCTCATTCGTGCCTGATCAGGTTTTGTTCATGTTTGTTTATAGTTCAACATTCACGGCATAAGCATTTGTCTTTGTTTTCATTTCTTTTTCTGAAATTAAGCTTTATAAAGTGTTTTCGAGAGATGTGGAAATGTGATTTATTAAAAGAGTTTGCTGTTAACTATAAAATATCCCTCCAATACTTCTGTTTGCAGATGTTACTCCTCCCCAAGCTGCTGGTTACCTGGAAATTACGGATCTTACAACAAAGAAACTTAAATATATTCCTGTTCCCAGGTATTTCATATTTAAATCTGCCTCAGCCGCAAACAACAAACAGAAGCCATTGCACTAATATTTTAATCCGTAGGGCTTCCCTAACTTTGTTCAAAGCTCAACACCATTTTCAATTCTCCATAGTTTTAAAATACACTTTCGGTAAACCAGCTTCCCTTGGTTTTCAGACCAACGAACCTGACTCCCTATACATCGTGGCTCTCGGCGATTTCAGACACGGACGTCTTGTTGGCCGCACTTGGCGAAGCCGGGGTGGTCACTGTTGACATGGGTGGCAATGTCAGGCTCTGGGAAACCAGCTTGGAAAGTCTTCAGAGATCACTCCAGGAATGGAGAACCATGATTGGAGAAGAGAATGGCAGGCCTGTGCAGGTAAGATGAAGAAGCACATTCCACATCGGGGGCTCCAGGGGTTAAATTTTGTGCTTTTAGGCTGAGCTACCTGGGCCTGGGTGTGCTCAGTCCTAAAAACCCTCTCCTGGTATGACCGCCTCTCCTGGTATGCCCCGCGGAGGACCTTAAGGTCCACAAATGACAACATTTTGGAGGTCCCAAGTTGCAAGGTGGTTAGATTGGTCTCAACTAGGGTCAGGGCCTTTTCAGTATTGGCCCTGACTTGGTGGAACACTCTGTCACAAGAGACTAGGGCCCTGTGGGACTTGACATCTTTCTGCAGGGTCTGCAAGACAGAGCTGTTCCGCCTGGCCTTTGGTTTGGACTCAGTCTGACCCTTATGTTTTCCTCCCCTTATGGTTTTGATCTATGGGCTACTTTTAAAATGAGGCTGCATTTTAAATTGCATTTTAACCTGTATTTTAAATTGTCCCCCCCCCCCCTGTTATGTTTTTACTGTAATTTTACTGAGCCCGGCTCTGGCCGGGGAGGGCGAGGTGCTGTATACACTTCCGCATTTTGTGCCCTAACTTCTCGGGAGCAAGGGAGCATAAAGAGCATTTTGGCAAAATTCAAATTAACTCCTTTCGTTCTCTCCGCCCCCTTGTTGATTTCTCTAAGGAGCCCTGATCATTTGAGCAGGTACCCTTCTGTGATGCTTTATATGTTTTGATTTGCTCACACTCTTTCAGTGCCCCAGATGTAGCCCTGATCTTCTTTCCTTCCCAGGAAACCTTTTATTTGATGCATTACATCAGCCATCCTTTGGGTAAAGGAATACTAATATGGTCAAGTTGGTTCCATGCCTAGATCTGATAAAGAGCGTATGGCGGAGTATCCTATAACCATCATTTTCCTGCAAACTTTGTTTTTGCTTCAACAGATAACTATCGAGAGAGAAAGCGGTTTGGATGTCAGCTCTCCTAAGCATGGGAAGATAGATCCAGATAACACTCCTCATGTTGGTGGAAACATGTGGGCTGGTGGAACAGGTACAAAACCATTGTTTGCGCCTGATATTCAGGAGCCATCCCTGAAACGTGCTGAAGTGGTTAGGGTGTCCCAAGCTCTGTTGCGTATGTAGCATGCAGTTCTAAACAATTCGCTTGAAATGACAGTGTGCTGATCTCCTCATTCTCTAGGGCAGAGCTTTCCAAACTGTGTATCACAACACAACACAACCTTCGGTTTGCTAGGAAAACTGTATGACTGTGTCGCGAAATGATGCATGATGTCTAAAAAGTGTGTCACCAACATGAGACGTTTGAAAAGCCATTGGATTCTTCTCGATCCAAAATCAAGAGCGCCGTTTCTGCTTCTTTTCTAGGTGGAAGAGACACGGCTGGGCTGGGCGGCAAAGGCGGTCCGTACCGACTGGATGCTGGCCACAAGGTCTACCAGGTGTCTCAAGCAGAGAAAGATGCTGTGCCTGAAGAGGTGAAGAAAGCCGCCAGGGAGATGGGAGAAAAGGCTTTTAAACAGAGGTTAATATTCACTTTGTAATGGATTTCTCTGCATGCAATGGACACTTTGAAAGAAGCATTGGGTTTATAAAGTGAAATCCCTTGTGCCTACTAGACACATTATCCATCAAGGGCCCCAGCAGATAATGCATGAATGCATGTGTGTGCATTTAACATGCCTGATCTTTGTCATTTAAGCAGCAACAAGAGGAACACTGATCAGGACTGTACCATGTAGGGAGCAGGAGTAGTTCACTCTCCCCCCCCTTCCCCAGGCTGCAGTCCTAAGAAAAATGATAGCATAGCTGTCAACCGTCCCTTATTTGGCGGGACAGTCCCTTATCCTAGCACCATGTCCTGCTGCTGTCCCTTATTAATGATGTCCCTTAAATTTCCCAGGTTTCAAAGGAAGCAGCTCCTCTCCCTCCCTCCCTGCCGGCCAGGGAGGAGGGAGGCTCCAACTGTGTTGCTTGGCTGCGTTGCTCACCCAATAAGGAGTCTAAGAACGACTGAGGGGGGTGGAGCTTGCATGCCTTGTGCCGATCAAATCGGCCGCATTGCCTGGGGACTTGCCTTTGCTCAGCGCTTCCCAGCGGAGAGGCGACGGTGGTTTTCCTTGCAGCATCCCCTTTGCCAGGTTGCTGCGCTGTGGGAACCACCGCTTGAGGCTTCGTTTGGCTGCTGGTTGACTAAAATCCCTTATTTTGGCTGCTGTTCCCTTATTTTTGAGGCTGCTGGTCCCTTATTTTCAAATCTGTAAGTTGACAGCTATGCATGGGAGGGATTCATTCAGCTCTTGTAAAAACATGAGCATGCATAAGAAGGCACAGGCAGTTGCTCAGTAAATTATTTGCTCCTTTACCTTCCTTCTCCACTTGATTTGTTTCTTGATTCCCCCAGGAAGTTGTTTGCAGTTATGTATAATTTACACCAATTGTCTTGACTGTTCCATTACTTGAAAGATATTGTTCTATTTAGTTTGAAACCTGCTCGTCACACACGTGATCGCATTGGGAGCATGTGGGCGCGTTGTTACTGAAATGCTCTGATGGGGAGCTAAAGATTGGGTTTCCTCGGGAGAAAGTGGCAGGACAAGCGGAAGTCTGGATGAGCCGTGAGACAGAGTCACAGAACTGTAGAGAGTTGGAAGGGATCCTGCTAGGGTTGGCACAGGACACGTCATGGATAGAGTCATCATAGCGACTCATAGTTAAAAGTAGAAGTCAGCAGATTTGTCCCCATTTTTGCTCTTCAAAATATGGCGGCCTAATTCTAGTCCAATTCCCTGCAAGACAGGAATCACAAGCTCTGTTTAAAAACCTCCAATATATGTGAAGGAAATCAAAGTGGCTACCTGAATGCTTCAGTTTTCTTGATTTCACTTCTATATCTTCTTGATATAAGACAAGCCAGATTTCAGGATATGAGAGTTCAGTATAAAAATAGTCTTGCTGAGATTCAAATTCTGTTGATATTTGGACCATCCCAGTTAATGTGGTAGAATGTCTGTTTTAGAACTTAAGCTATGAAGGCCTGTTTTATTCTGCACTGCAGCACTTGCATGTCCTGTAAAATGCCTCTTATTCATTTTGTTCTATATTCATCTCATTTCTTCAGACTAAAAGAAATCCAGATGAGTGAATATGATGCATCTACATATGAGAGGTTCTCTGGAGCTGTTCGACGGCAAGTTCATTTACTCCGAATCATCCTGGATAATTTACAGGTACTAATTGACTTTTAAAAACTGATAAACTCTCTTTTCTGCATTTGGATGACATGGGAGCTGTTTTACGGGTCCCACTCAAAATTCTCTAGCGGTAGAAAACTAATCAGCTAGCAATGAGTTGTGATATTTGAATTCATTACTTGCTGACCCAACCAACTGGACATAAGTTGCATATCTGAGTAGACTGTCACAATAGGGATTTTCTGCCATGGCTGCTGTATCTCTTCACATTTCAGCAGAGGTAACGCACACATCCAGCTGCTGCCCATCAAGTCTATAGCTGTGAACAGTAGATCCATGTGAAATAAGGGGTGCTTCCTGCTTTGAATTTAAATCTTCATTTTGGAGTCCCAAAGCATCTCAGCCTTTTTTCTGAAGCTGCACCAATGCACCATCAGCTACCTGTTTTCCTATTTTTTATTTCCAAGTTTTGCTCAGGCCTCTGTGCAGTTTGCCACAGTTTTCGGTTCACATCCCTTCCTGGCGGGATACATACAGCACAAAATAGGATCAGGATGTGATCACACAACATACATATTGGCGCACAAATTAAATCGCAGCTCACAAAGGAGTTGTAAACCAAAAGGAAGAGCAGAATGCAGGGATCCCATGGAATGGAAAACCTCTTCCTTAGTGTGCGCGTGTAGGAACCGGGGCTAAGCTTATTTGTGGCCAGGGGTTAGAATATTGGAATGACAGCCGTAGATATATAGAAGAAGAAGAAGAAGAAGAAGAAGAAGAAGAAGAAGAAGAAGAAGAAGAGGAGTAGTAGTTTGGACTTGATACCCCGCCTTTCACTCCCTTTAAGGAGTCTCAAAGCGGCTAACATTCTCCTTTCCCTTCCTCCCCCACAAAAAACACTCTGTGAGGTGAGTGGGGCTGAGAGACTTCAGAGAAGTGTGACTAGCCCAAGGACACCCAGCAGCTGCATGTGGAGGAGCGGAGACGCGAACCCGGTTCACCAGATTACGAGTCCACCGCTCTTAACCACTACACTACACTGGCACTGAGATGGACTCTGAGCTCCTCTAACACCCTTGACAGGTCCATTTTGTTAGGTGGGTAGGGCTCCCCATCCGTCACTCACTTGATTTTGCGATGAGGTCAGGTGAGCTGCATTTTTTCCTACTCCACACCTTATATCTAAGGTCAGATGTCGAGAAGGTGGATGGAGCTTGTGGGAAATGGCCTTGTGACCTCGTTTGGGCCATTGTCCATCCCTTTCCCGCTGCTGCTTTAGGAGGTGCTGCATCTGGTTTTGAAAGAGAGGGTGATTCGTGTCATAGTTCACTGATCCCTGAAACTCGTGCCATTGTGCTCTGATAATGCTTTCAGCTGGGTGAGCCTTTACAGCTGCTCCAGGAGTGTTTCAGCTATTTGTCCATGGCGTGATCTTTCTTGACATCTGTGTTTTGCTGTCTGAAAGCCAGGGAGAGAAGGAGAAATGGACAAAGAGAATCAAGATGAGCTTCCATTTGCAAAAGAGTGCAGTGAAATATTTTTTCTCAAAATCTGAGGAGCTCATACTTTGTAGAGATTAAAAGAGCTTGACTGTGCCCCCAAATTGTTAAGACAGTGTGTCCCCCCCCAGCTTCTCTTTTTGTGTAAAAAAACCCAAATAGTTATTCCAGGTCGTAAGTGAAGAAACCCTGAAAATTCTGTTTGTAGTGGTAGTACAGTGGTACCTCGGGATAAGTACTTAATTCGTTCTGGAGGTCTGTTCTTAACCTGAAACTGTTCTTAACCTGAAGCACCACTTTAGCTAATGGTGCCTCCTGCTGCCGCCACACCGCCAGAGCACGATTTCTGTTCTCATCCTGAAGCAAAGATCTTAACCTGAAGCACTATTTCTGGGTTAGCGGTGTCTGTAACCTGAAGCGTATGTAATCTGAAGTGTATGTAACCCGAGGTACCACTGTAGTAGTAATAATAATATGATCAAAATCTTCTTTTTGAAGACACTTTACTGTTGTTACATGTTATATTTTGCATTTTAGGCTTTGGGCTCCACAATTCAGGACTGCTGAGGGAGAAGGGGGAGGGAGGAAAAAGCCGCTAACCCTGTGCCCCCTCCCTCAGGACCAGGGTCTCAGGAGTTGGTCCCTGGTGCCTAGAGACACAGAGCAGCACTTGCCACAACGTCAGGGAAGGAAGCGCATCCGTTTTCCTTTAGACTAACAAAAGGTTGTTTTAAGTTCATTGGGAAAGCGCCGTGTGCTCTGTTTCCTGAGGCTTCATTGTCTTCCTGGGAAATGTGTAGCAAAACTATCTGACCAAGAAACCAGACATTCTTTGCTGCCTGTAAAAAAAAAAGGAGGAGGAAAAGACTGGTATAGCTGTGAAATTTAACAACCTGCTTATTTGGTGTATGATCCTATTATTTGGGACTACTTCTCACTGAGGTGATAAACCTGTGCCTGTGTGGTTCTACTTCAAGCTGGAGGTTCATGTGCCTGAATGGACAATGGATGCCACAGAGACGTGGTCTGGACTTACCTTCTTCTTAACATACACACAATAGTGCCTCCTGCTCAGAGTCACAAAGCATCCTTAGACCAGTGAAACAGCAAGTCACGACATTGTATTGCATCTGGCTTAAGTGATGGCCAGCTGTTAACACGTCTCTCAAAGTCCAGTTACTTACGTCAGTAACTGAAAGCTAACTGTATTTTGAGTGCTGTGTCATCTGCCCATCATCACTTAAGCCTTACAACTTGAACTATTAACACTTTGTTTGATAGGAAGGATCGATTATCAATGGAAAAGGGCTGTCACTCATTGGCAAAAGGTCCCAGCTGGAATCCCTGGCATCTCTAGGTAGGAAATGTCCAGGTCCAGGATAAGGCAGAGCCCTGTGTTCCTAAATACTTGCCAATTCGTGTTTTGGTTTGAATATTTGTGCCAAACCTTGTTGTAGAATTTGCAGCAGAAGTCCCATCGGTACTTCCAAAGACTTTTCAGAAAGAAAATAATCTTAAAGACAAGTGTTTCCTTTTTTTCACAGGCGAAAGGAAAGGAAAGACAGTGGCTCAGGAACCAGGCCATTGGAGAACTAGATGATGCCAAGATAATTGACAGTCTGACAGGTGAAAAAACTATCTATAAGCGGCGGGGAGATCTTGACCCACAAGTAAGTTAACTGAGACAAAGTTAAAGTGCATGCACACCAACTGTTCTCCTGGCATACACACTTTTCTCAGTCCATTTAACATTTTGCTGGGTAATTTGGTGTAATTTACAAAATTCTGCCCGCCCACCCCATTACAGTGGTGCCTCGCAAGACGAAAAGAATCCGTTCCACAAGTCTCTTCGTCTAGCGGTTTTTTCGTCTTGCGAAGCAAGCCCATGGACGGCTTAGCGGATTAGCACTATTAGCGGCTTTTAGTGGCTTATCGGATAAGCAGATAAGCGGCTTAGTGGCTTAGAAAAAGGGGGGGAAGGGAAAAAACCCCGCAGGAACATTTTCGTCTTGCGAAGCAAGCCCATAGGAAATTTGTTTTGCGAAGCACCTCCAAAACGGAAAACCCTTTCGTCTAGTGGGTTTTCCGTCTTGCGAGGCATTCGTCTTGCGGGGGTTGTATTCACACATTTTATTCACACATTTTCACACATTTCACACATTTTATTCATGCTTAAGGCAGAGCTTGCACAGAGCCTGCACGGCAACTTAAATGTAGCCCAGCTAGCATGCCCCCCTGGAGTCTGGCACAGTGAATTTCTACAGAATCATTGCCCGTTCTGGGAGACAACTGTGGCTGCCCTGCAGCTCCATGCAGGTTCCAGAATCCCATTATGTGCATTATGTTTGGGATGGAGTCAGTTTTCCTGCGGAGTCCATTGACATCGTTTGTTTGTGCTCGTTTCATTTTGTACTGCAGCTCTGTGTGACGTAACTCTGTCTCCAAACATGCCTTTGAGAGCAACTTTTCTCAGTCTTGCGTTTATGATATTGAGTCAGCTGTTTTTACCTTTTCTGGACCCAGGGTGCAACCAGACATGACAGCCGGAGGTCTGGGATTAGACCAGCTTCCCTTTTTTTATTTACTAAGTAGCTGCTGGAGGTGGTGAGGAGGCGCAGATTGCAGCTATTACAAAGGCGGCATTTTTTCATCTCCGCCAAGCTAAGCAGTTGGCTCCTTACCTCTCTCGCCCTGACCTAGCCACTGTGATCCATGCGACGGTCACCTCCAGACTGGATTATTGTAACTCACTCTACGTGAGACTAACCCAAAACTCCAGCGAGTCAAGTGCAGAATGCCGCGGCGAGACTCCTTACGGGGTCTTCGCTGCGAGATCACATTCATCCGGTGCTATACCAGCTGCACTGGCTCCCGGTGGAGTATAGGATCAGGTTTAAGGTGCTGGTTTTAACCTTCAAAGCCCTATACGGCCTAGGACCCTTGTACCTACGGGACCGCCTCTCCTGGTATGCCCCACAGAGGAACTTACGGTCTTCAAATAAAAACATCTTGAAGGTCCCAGGCCACAGAGAGGTTAGGCTGGCCTCAACTAGAGCCAGTGCTTTTTCAGCTGCGGCTCCAACCTGGTGGAATGCTATGTCACAAGAGACTAGGGCCCTGCGGGACTTGACATCTTTCCACAGGGCCTGCAAGACAGAGCTGTTCCGCCAGGCCTTTGGTCAGGGCACAGCCTGACTCCCTCCTTTGGCAATCTTTACAAAACTTTAGTTTATGGTTGCCATCAATTTTGATTTTAATTAATTTTTATAATGTTTTTATAATGTTGCACTACTTCAGTGTTGTTAGCCGCCCTGAGCCCGGTTTCGGCTGGGGAGGGCGGGATATAAATAAAATTTATTATTATTATTATTATTATTATTATTATTATTATTATTATCTGATAAGGATTGCGGTGCTGCTGGAAGAAGTTGATCCTTTCTCCCCTCCCTCCATTTTCCTCATAAAGCTGCCCTCTCCAAAGCTGCTGTTTTCTCTGCAGGTAAAAGGTAAAGGTAAAGGGACCCCTGACCATTAGGTCCAGTCGTGACCGACTCTGAGGTTGCCGCGCTCATCTCGCTTTACTAGCCGAGGGAGCCGGCGTACAGCTTCTGGGTGATGTGGCCAGCATGACTAAGCCGCTTCTGGCAAACCAGAGCAGTGCACGGAAACGCCGTTTACCTTCCCGCCGGAGCGGTACCTTTTTATCTACTTGCACTTTGACGTGCTTTTGAACTGCTAGGTTGGCAGGAGCTGGGACTGAACAACGGGAGCTCACCCTGTCGCGGGGATTCGAACCGCCGACCTTCTGATCAGCAAGTCCTAGGCTCTGTGGTTTAACCCACAGCGCCACCCGCGTCCCATGTTCTCTGCAGGTAGCACACTTTTAAAGAATAGCAGGAGACCCAGTTACAGATCTCCCTCAGTCTTCTGCCATTTGGCCCTCAGAATATGGAGATAATTGCTATGTGAACCTCGTAATGGGCAACTTGAATCAGCAGCCACATTTTGGTCTCTTTTTGCTGGCTGTGTGCCCCCCCCCCCCCGGAGAATATCCTTCCCATGGCTGACCATGAAGACCTCCGCTTGGATATGTCGATGTACGAAGGCCTCTGGTCCTAGGCCTGCAACTGTCGGAACTCCAGAGAGCTTAGCATTCGCAGTTAAATTCCACCCTCTTGTTATAATGTCTGTTCTGGGTCTTCTGGATTGAAGTAAATCATAAATAATGGGGACAAAGAACTGAATTATGAGAAGCATCTCTATTTCAGTGGAGAAGAAGAGAATTCAAAACAAAATGCTTGAATGGTAATTCAGTGAAAGAATGACATTGGAAGCTAATAGAACAAAACAAATATTTTAAGCATTTTTATCTGTTTGCCAAACTCTCCGTAAGCAGCTTGGTATTTGTATTCCGGCTTGCCTTGTTTCATGTGTCATGAAATACCTTTTCAGATCCAGGAGCAATGCCAGAAAGTGTTAAAACAGACGCTTCACTTTTAAAATGATCTACTTTATAGTCTGATTGCAGTGTCGCCCAGAATCCCATTTTAAAGGCTGTAATGTCCGCAGACAAGCTTTGCAACACAAAGCCGAATTATCCCCATAATGAATGTTTAAAAAAAAAATCCCTATTTGCTTTTGGAATGAATTCTGAATCTGAGATTTTAGTGTTGTTGTTTTTTTAAAAAAAGACTTTTACCTGCAGAACCTTATGTGAGATGTTTCTTGGATTTTGTTTCCAGTATGGGCAACTTAAATCCAGAAATCTATTCAGTAGATTTTTCTCGATACGGTGGTACCTTGGTTCTCAAACTCAATCCGTTCCGGATGTCCATTCCAAAACCAAAGCATTCCGAAACCAAAACACGCTTTCCCTTAGAAAGTAATGCAAAATGGATTAATCCGTTCCAGACTTTTAAAAACAACCCCTAAAATAGCAATTTAACATGAATTTTACTATCTAACAAGACCATTGATCCATAAAATGAAAGCAATAAACAATATGCTACAGTCACAGAATCAATCAATCAGTAGCTGAACTGGGTTCCACACAGTCACAAAAACAAAACAAAAAAAGCCGCAAAAACAAAAAGGCAAAATAAATAGCAAAAACAGACAGACCTCAACACTCAAAATGGAAGCGTAACACTCAAAACGGAGCACGTTCAGCTCCCGAAAAATGTTAGCAAACCGGAACACTTACTTTGGGTTTGCCGTCTTTGGGTTCCAAGTTGTTTGAGTACCAAGGCGTTTGAGAACCAAGGTAGCACTATATCTCAAAAGAAGTGTTTTCCGTAATACTTTAACAGGATCACAATACCTTTATGAGGTAAAAAAGGTAAAGGTAAAGGACCCCTGACAGTTAAGCCCAGTCGCGAATGACTGGGGTTTTGGCGCTCATCTTGCTTTACTGGCCAAGGGAGCCAATGTTTGTCTGCAGGCAGCTTTTCTGGGTCATGTGGCCAGTATGACTAAGCCGCTTCTTGTGAAACCAGAGCAGCGCACGGAAACGCCATTTACCTTCCCACTGGAGCAGTACCTATTTATCTACTTGCACTTTGACGTGCTTTCGAACTGCTTGGTTGGCAGGAGCTGAGGCCAAAAAAAACGGAGCTCACCCCATCGCAGGGATTCAAACCGCCAACCTTCCGATCGGCAAGCCCAAGGCTCAGTGGTTTACACCACAGCGCCACCTTTAGGAGGCCCATGTACAATTCACAAACAGTGAGCTAACCCTTACTTTTCAGAGAACTGTTCCTTCGGGTCCGTCTTAAACGCACAAATAAGGAAGCAGAGGTAGCAGAGAAGGAGCTCATCTTCTCTTAGAACAGTGATTCAGAAAGGTACCTGAAAAAGTAATCAGAAGGATTTTTGCCCAGTTCACCTAGGTACTTTTGTACCCATTTTGCCTTAGAACATTTCTTTAAATCTGCCCTTCAAGCTAGCACGTAACTGTAAGGGAGCTGGCTGGGCATGTTTAGCCTGGAGAAGAGGAGGTTAAGGGGTGATATGATAGCCATGTTCAAATATATAAAAGGATGTCACATAGAGGAGGGAGAAAGGTTGTTTTCTGCTGCTCCAGAGAAGCGGACACGGAGCAATGGTTCCAAACTACAAGAAAGAAGATTCCACCTAAACATTAGGAAGAACTTCCTGACAGTAAGAGCTGTTCGACAGTGGAATTTGCTGCCAAGGAGTGTGGTGGAGTCTCCTTCTTTGGAGGTCTTTAAGCAGAGGCTTGACAACCATATGTCAGGAGTGCTCTGATGGTGTTTCCTGCTTGGCAGGGGGTTGGACTCGATGGCCCTTGTGGTCTCTTCCAACTCTATGATTCTATGATTCTATGTTCGTCCCTTTTGACTGAAGCTCCCCCACCCCCTCCACCAACCTGACTTGCTGTTGCTCTCTTTAAGCTGGGGAGCCCTCAGCAGAAGCCCAAACGCCTCCGCCTGGTCGTGGACATCTCTGGCAGCATGTACCGCTTCAACGGGGTGGACGGGCGGCTGGAGCGCTCCATGGAAGCTGTTTGCATGGTTATGGAAGCCTTTGAGAATTACGAGCAGAAATTTAAGGTGATTTGCACATGAACCTATTAACTTTTCAGCGTTAGCTTTTCCAGTAGACCATTTCCAGTAGAAATATGTAGGCCGCACTTCTGCTTGCAAAAGGAACAGACATTTCTTTCTCTTACGAAACCAAAAAGCAGCCTTACCACCGTTGTTTGGAAGCATTGCAGAGTACAAAAATCAACTGAGTTTTGCCTCTAGCTTTAGTGTCTAAAATGCTCATGTTAAATGTTGGTAGTAGTGAGGCTTTACATATTGCATCAATATAGCTTTGACTTTAGCTTTATTTATCTCGCGTGCCTTCCTTTCCCCAGAACCATTTCATACATCAATAGAGCATGAGACGCTCAGTTCAGCGTCTCATCAATATTGCATCAATATAGCTTTGACTTTAGCTTTATTTATCTCGCGTGCCTTCCTTTCCCCAGAACCATTTCATACATCAATAGAGCATGAGACGCTCAGTGGGGTTTGAGCCCCACGCTGGGCATTTCAGGGGGTTGGACTAGATGGCCCTCAGGGTCCCTTCCAGCTCTCTGGTTCTCTGATTCTAGTCCACAAAAGCTAATGGTGCAAAAGATTTGTGAGTCTTTATGGTGCAATTGGACTCCCTTCTGTCTTTGTAAGAGAGGTTTCAACATCCCTCTCTTATCCGGAAACATTTTAAATGTCTGTTGGCCAGATCATGCTTCTACTACATGTCTAGTATAATGTTTATGCATTTTTTGTCCGTTTGGTTTTAACGTTAATGTTATCAATATTTTTAAATGAATATTTTATATTTTTTATGTAAGCTGCTTAGTTTTTGTTGATTAAGTGGCATATAAGTCTTGTCAAATAAAATTAATATTCATAGAAATGGAAATATAGGCAATCAGACACTGGACAGCTTAAAACCCTTCTCCTGGTATTCCAGTATGAATTTGTCTGATCTGTCCATGCAAGCTGATGCTGAGAAGCACATGCTGTTGTGGTTTGCTTAAAAGGGCTGAACAATCAATATTAAGAATTTGAATGTGTAACTAAAGGCATAAAATGTGCCTCTTCCAGCCTTAATTTGTACTTTGGCCTGTGAGCACAAGGGTATTTTTTTTTTTAATAGCACAGAAATTGGTGGGTGGCAAATGGTGGTTCAAGGCTCCAAACTGTGATCGGCGCCTTATGGTAAAACATACATTTTATTATGGGGACGATGCTTAAAAATGATGTTTAAATCTTTTCCATGCAGTATGACATCACTGGGCATTCGGGAGATGGTTTTAACATTGCCGTGGTCCAGAATGACAATGTTCCGAAGAACAATAAACAAAGATTGGAAATTTTGAAGGTAAACCTTTACTGGATGAAATTCTTAGACATTTGTGTAGTGCCTGCTATCCCGGAAAGAGAACCAAGCGGGGCAGGGAGTGTGAAAGTATAAACATGCTGTAAAAAAAACCCACCTTTGGCACTTAGGACGTAAGAACGTATAAGAACGTAAGGAGAAGCTGCCCATCTAGCTGAGAATCCTGTTCTCACAGTGGGTGCCAACATATTATTTGTTTTTATGGAGTGTCTTTCTAGAATAGCCTCCTGTAACATACGGATTTCCTTCCCTGCCAGGTGGTGTTCTCACCAGTTGCTACTGTTGTGAGTAGTTATAGTTCTCTTCGATGCATCTGAGCTTTGCAGAGGGTTCACAGACCACCTGGACCTCTCGCATTTAATGGGTTTTCTCCAAAAATGGCGTGCGCATGGAGATAGACACGAATAATGAATCTCGTCAACTGAAGATAACACTTCACAAATCCTTTCGTTTCTAAGGAACCACAAAACATTTTATTTTTCTGCAAATTCTCATCTCTTGTTGTTAAGGAGTCATACCCCATATTTTACTACTGAAATAAACGCTAGGCACCTGGTTGTTCTGCACGCACTTTGAGCCTTCCAGCAAAGGCCGATTATGGATGGCGTTCATTTTTTCCTATTCTGCTCTGGAGTGATGCTGTCAGAAATGAAGGGCCATTCTCTTTAATTCCAATTTGGTCGACATGGTGCATATACTCAACCACTGTGTTCTCAGCCCACTGGGGATTTGCCTAAGAAAGCCGGTGTGACGTTAACATATGAGAGTGCCAGAGGTGAAATAGTTAAACAAGTTACCCAATCAGAACTAAGGGGGGTGGAGTCAGAGGGACTATAAAACCAGCACTGGAAGGGGCAAAGGGGGAGTTCTTTGGGAGTTGGGTGGTTGGTTGGAGTGGGAGTGAATTGGGGTAGAGTCTGGGGGTAGGTTGAGTTAGTGTAGCGAAATAAGCTGAGTCAGGAACAGTTAGCAACTAGGAAGACGAGTAAATATCTGAGAGGTGGTTTAGTGAGTGAGAGCAGGTAGCAGAAGTTAAAGGACTGGATAGGCGCCCCATGATTGTAATTGACTGATACCATTTAGGGAACCACACGCTTGTTAAAATGTAATAAATAAACAGAAGTTTATGTTCCAATTTAACCCTGACTGGACTCAGTATTGTACCAGGTAGGGCCTGGGTGGTGGCAGCAAGAAATAAAGTGGTGGCACAGGGATCAATAGACGGTGAAACATCCAGGGACCTTGTGTGATCACCACAGTCTTATTTTATGTTCCCAGTGAGATAAGTTTTTGGTTCATGGGTCCATTTATTTTCCATATTCCTGTCCCAGGGGTGTCCCATCTCATTTTGCTGCCTGAGGTGAAATGGGAAAATTTCCCATTTTTTTTCAGTCAAAAAGTTGCTTTATTGTCTGAACTATAATTTGGACATGAATTCACCTGCAATAGGCATTTCCATTCAGTGGGTGCCGAAATGTTTGCTTCCTTGTTTTTCATTTTCGTGCCTCTTTTTGTTGATGTTTTCACCTCCTCCTCAGATAATGCATGCCCACGCGCAGTTCTGTATGAGTGGCGACCACACTCTGGAGGGCACAGAGCACGCCATTCGGGAGATTGCGAAAGAAGAGGCAGACGAGTACTTCGTCATAGTCTTAAGCGATGCCAACCTTGAGCGGTACGGCATCCCCGCAGCACGGTTTGCTCAAGCCTTGACCATCAACCCCAAAGTGAACGCATTTGCCATATTCATAGGCTCCTTAGGAGATCAGGCAGACAGGTAGGTCAATGAGTTCATGGCATGCATGCATATGGCATACGTTTTCTTTAAAAATGTGTTCTGCACAGTTCTCCACAAATCTGCTCAGGTCTGGCATTCTGGCAAGGCTGGTTGCCTAGCATCACACAGAGTTTCTTGTGCTGTGAGTGGCAGAGAACTCATGCCAAGCTGAGCTTTGCAGAAAGCAGAAACTTCTGCCTGTGCCAGAGTTCGGTGTGACAAATGAGAGATTCGCCCTTTCTTCTGCTGTGTGTTTAACTCAGTATTGGTTGAAGTAAAATGCTACCTTACCAAAGGGCTGCTTGTATTCTGTGCCTCCAAAGACTACCTCTCACAATTAAGAAATGTAATAACAATAATAATAATTTTTAAAATCTACTTTAAATCAGTCATTGGTTTTGTGCTCTGGGGAACACAAAACACGTTTCCTCATGGATTTGCTGTATATCCCACATCTTATGGGACGTGGGTGGCACATTGGTGTAAACCACTGAGCCTTGGGCTTGCCAATCAGAAGGTCGGCAGTTCGAATCCTCTCGACAGGGTGAGCTCCCGTTGCTCGGTCCCTGCTCCTGCCAACCTAGCAGTTCGAAAGCACGTCAAAGTGCAAGTAGATAAATAGGTACCGCTCTGGTGGGAAGGTAAACGGCATTTCCGTGTGCTGCTCTGGTTCGCCAGAAGCGGCTTAGTCATGCTGGCCACATAATCCGGAAGCTGTACCCTCGGCCAGTAAAGCGAGATGAGTCACTACTGGACGTAATGGTCAGGGGTACCTTTACCTTTTACCACATCTTAGGCGACACCCCATAATATCCGGAGTGTTAATGCTGTACTTTCCTTTGTGCTCCCTGCCACGCATGTGCATAGCACATAGCAAACACAAATAGAAAGGAGTCTTGCTGCAGAAAGGCTTTTGCAGAGGCAAAGCTTTTTCCGCTTGCTCCCACCAAAGTTTCCAAGTCTTTCAGGTTGCAGTTTCAGTACAAGAGATTTAGAAGGAAGTTTTCACTTTCTTCTTAAGAGCATTTAAACGTTATTTGATGTATTTAGTGTAAAGGTAAAGGGACGCCTGACCGTTAGGTCCAGTCGCGGACGACTCTGGAGTTGCGGCGCTCATCTCGCTTTACTGGCTGAGGGAGCCGGCGTTTGTCCGCAGACAGCTTCCGGATCATGTGGCCAGCATGACTAAGCTGCTTCTGGCGAACCAGAGCAGCGCACGGAAACGCCGTTTACCTTCCCGCCAGAGTGGTACCTATTTATCTACTTGCACTTTGACGTGCTTTCGAACTGCTAGGTTGGCAGGAGCAGGGACTGAGCAACGGGAGCTCACCCCGTCGCGGGGATTCGAACCGCCGACCGTCTGATCAGCAAGCCCTAGACTCTGTGGTTTAGACCACAGCGCCACCCACGTCCACGTATTTATTGTAGTGGGACACAATTTGCAATCATGTATTTTTCTCTTTCCTGATCTGCAGGTTGCAAAGGACGCTGCCAGCCGGCCGTTCCTTTATTGCCATGGACACCAAGGACATCCCACAGATTCTACAGCAGATCTTCACCTCCACCATGTTGTCAAACGCCTAGGAAGGGGCCTGCTTTTAACCTGTAATTGGTCGGTTGTATATGGGAAGCACCTCGGCGGAGTTTAAGAGGGTGATCTAATTCTAGTAACATTGGGCGGAATCTAGCGTTGTACGGGTGGACTTTGTGCTTCCGTAAAGGGACTTCGCCTCCCTCCCCTCCCTCCCCAAGCCCACGCGTGCCCCAATGTTTTCTGTGGAGGGAGGAGCCCTCAACATGATTAGAGGAGAGAGGATAGGAAGAAGAAGCTGCCTTCTACACGTGTAAGTGGTGATCATGGATGGCACAGAATACAACCCGTAGGCTTTCAATTGGAATAAGTACTATACTTTACATTGGAGTATATATTGTACTTAAATGCGCATATCTACCTATTACTGCTACATTTGAGTAAAAACCTTAGTGGGTTTTTTTTAAAAGAAACCCCACCCACATTAAAAGCTTTCAGTAATTTAAACTTTCCATCTACAGTTTCCTTAGACACTGATTTGCACTGAATATCTTGTCAACTGCAGGCATGTCCAAAGTCCATTTCGGGGGCCTAATCCGGCCTGCTGGTTGGTTTAATCCGGCCCCTGTGGCAGTTTATTTCCTGGGTAAAATCCTAAAAAAAACCTCAGCAACTTCAACCCTAAAGAAAGCTCAACAACTTTGGTTGGCCCTCATGGCCCTTCACTTCATCAAATCTGGCCCTCTTTGAAAAAAGTTTGGACACCACTGGTCTGCTGCAAAAAGCAGGATGTTTTGTCATTTCCCATTGATCCTTTTTTGGAGCTGGTAAAACTCATAACAATTTTCTGTTTGTTAATAAGAATGAATGTGGTAATGCGCACATCAGACAGATCTAATAGTCTTCCTTTGCGTTTTCTGCCTCGAGTAGAAATGCAGGGTAGTGTTAAGGTGTGGAGGCTAATGGGCTGGGATGCTTCGCAGTTGTCTCACAGGCATCTGAAAACTTCTGAGAATTTCAAATGAAAAGCCAATTTGTTTAATTCTAGATTGTTAATCTACCCTTGAATTTGCTGCAGTGTGAGCAGTGTTTTGTTCGCCCATCAAAGGTACTGCACACATGGGACAAGTAGCGTTTTTAAAAAAAATAATATAATTTCAGCTATTTATATATCACCTAATCATGAATGTTTCCAAGTGGTGTACATAGAAATTGCAAAAGCATATTAACGAATAAAATAAAAAATCATTAAAAACTCCAAAGCTTCATTTAAATGCCTGCTGGACTAGAATGGCCGTCACTGTTTTTCAGAAGCTTAGGATTTTCTGCCGCTCTGTGTAGAAGAAAGGATTTTCTTCTACTCTGTATAATCTAACTGTGATTATAAGCAACAGTGCATCTGCAAACACTGAAAGAAAATGCCCAGAGGCATTATATTTGGTTGCAGCTGACTTTCTGAGGCTGTGTTAAGTGAAAATATTTGACCAGGCTAAGAACTAAATCATATTTCCCCAATCTAAATGTTTCTCCTGAAGCTGCTGTTTGTCTTGTAGGAGAAAAACACTGCATAGCACGATGCTGACTCTGTCCAATTATGAAGAGACGGCAAAAAGTCTCAAGAGACAGGGCTCCGCCATCCACAGTGAAGTGGTACTTGAGAGCCATTCCCTGTCCACTGAATGAGCCAGAAAAATGTGGAGTCGTTCTGAAAGCCAGAGCAGTACAATATCAGAGCAAACTCCTTAGCATCATTTTCCATCATCCAAGGCAGTGAGATGTTGCTGTACTCAGGCATGACAATGTTCCTGATGATGGAAGGGCAACAGATAATAGCATAAAACTGGTAAACGCCATGAGCTTCCTCTAAATGTGAAACTTAAAAAAACCAGCTTAGGGGCAATGCGAGGAATCAAGAGACACAAATGGTAATATTTTATTGCGTTCGTAACCAGACTGGCGTGAAAGCACCACCATCCACACTCTGAAATTCTGTTTTAGTTTAGTAAGTTGCAAGAGTGAATCATGGTTATGTATTAAGATGCCTCACAATTCATGCATCACTTAGCTCTGGACCACATGTTACTTATCAGTTTGTTAAATCTGCTAAATTCAAACCAGGGGGGAGAGAGGAAATTATTGTGGATTTCATTCCTCCCCAACAAATCCTCAAGGTGGTTCACAATGTATTTCAAAACGTAAACATCTCAATTCAAAATTCTGGCTTAAGAGAGAGAGGTAAGGCAGGTAATACATCAGAAAACGAAGCGGGTCAGCAGAATATCTTCAGCTAGAAAATGTTTTAAGATTTCAAACATTAATTAACATTCTTTCCCGGGAAAATAATAATGCAAGGTGGTTGTTTGCTGAAACAGTCACCCCCCCCCATGTGAGACTATATGTGTTGTGATACACAAGAGAATGAGCTGGAGAAACAACAAAGCAGTGTGTGAACCAGGCTTTTTAAGAACTGGATGTAAAATGCAAAATACACTTCCTACAAATTTCTTACAACCTTTTTCCTATCTGCAACTCAATGACAAATAGAAAACCTGAGGGGAAGGTTGATTTCTTAAGGACAATGATAGCATTTCTACTTCTGTGCCCTAAGACCCCGAAGGGCTGTACAAAGCCCTCTTATTTTTTAAGATTTCTTCATAATTTGGCGTTTGGACTCATTCCTTGTTTTCTAGACTTTGCATTACACTCACAATGTCAGTCGGTTTTCGGATCTCTTCCCAGTTCAGCCACATTGGCAAGCAAGCAAATGTTTCTTTAAATAGCCCATCTGCTGCATCCAGAGACGTGTGAACAATAATAACCCGTTTTCCCCATTCTGACATTTAAAAGAATAAATAAGGGTCTCTTTGTATCTAGAGAACACAGTGTGTAGGTCTTTATTTTCTATTCTCACTCATAACAGAATGCAGTGGGGGGGGGGGACTCGCCCCAATGTGAACAATTTCCCACAAGTGTTCTTTTTGAAAATATGCTTCAGTGCCCCTCTGGAAGTTAATGTACTACAGCCATAAAGAAATTTGCACTTGGGGAAGGAAGGGATTCAGTTTGGGGAAAGCAGCTGCAAGATTTGATAAAAGGTTTTGGGGGGAAAGTCAACTAACCTTTACTGCTGTCCGAGTGATTTATTTAAAGGTGGCTTCTAAAACAGTACAAACCCAGGAGGAGAGTATGATACGAGTCTCCTCAATGCAACCCTCAAATAATCTTCACATTCAAAATAGCCCTGTGGTGCAATCCTCCTTCAGAACAGGACGCCTGAATCTCCCTCTTCCCAACAAAAATGAATACATCAGGAATATAGTTAGGCTCAGCATTCTTGCCCTTCATCATGAGTAACCAAATATTGAAAGACTGCGCAACACGCAATGTTGCTTTTACTGAAATGAATGTCTACATTAATTAAAATGGGGTCAGGAAACATGCCGGGAGGGGGAGGTATTCCTTATGAAACCAGACCGAATTCAAGAGATCTGGCTTCACAAACTACCGTACGTACGCCAGCCGAGCGTTCCCATTGTTTTGATGCTCAATAGAAGCTCAGTTGCTACAGCTCTGTCGCTCCCATCCATGTCTGTCATATCAGATGAGTATGCCTCTCGTCACTGTAAATGGGCACTGAGAAAGAGAGGCAGAATTGTGCCAGCAAGCCGGCCAGCGTGCTATCTAATGCAAGATGGAATCCTTGCAAGCCAATGGGCACAGGGTGAACTAGAATCACACTGATCTGTGCCCAAGTTAACAGCTGTAAGCTTCTCAAAGAATGGGATGAAAGTGTCAAATAGCGGACAGCGCTCTTTTTCAAAACCAAAACAAAAAATCAAGTTCGTATTTTATTTGCATACAAAAATATATTTAACCAAAAAAAAAAGCATTTACATTAGCTATATAAAATTACAAACCTTTTTGTCAGCTCTTTTAAATTAATGTTAAGCTATATCTTATGAAAAAGTATGGCATCAGCAAA
Source organism: Podarcis cretensis (assembly GCF_951804945.1). NCBI lineage: Eukaryota > Metazoa > Chordata > Lepidosauria > Squamata > Lacertidae > Podarcis > Podarcis cretensis. The sequence goes on from NC_137176.1 coordinate 8,033,298, forward strand.
TTTGTTATTTGAAGAGAAAGTTACAAGAGTCGTCACGGTTAAAAGTGGAAGAGCAGATGGCAGGTTGCACGCTTGGGAGATGAGGGTCTCCGTCTGTGTCTTCGTCGTAGGGAACAGGATCAGCCCAGACTCAACCTCATCCTTTTGTAGGCCAGTTTCATGCAAAAACAGTTGCTTCACATACCTATAAGAACATAAGGCAGGGCAGGTATTAAAATGGCTTGCTGTCATGGACTCAAATGTATTTTTGGGGTCAGTTAACTTAAACCTCTACGACAGCAAGATAACCTCGCTAAGGTCACACACCGTTGCTGGGAAGGTTCACAAGTTATACCAACAAGGAGTAATCACTCCAGCCCTTATGGCCAAGCTGAGGATGCAATGGGGACAAGTAGGCGAGGGCCGGCTCACCCATGAGACCAGGTGAGGCAATTGGCCTCAGGTGGCAGAATCCATAGGAGCAGATCCGGCGGGATGCATTCCTCGCTGCTGCCATGGTGACAGCAATGGCTGTGGCGCCACTTTTGGGGGGGGTCACACCTGCCTCCTGCTCAGCCTCCCTCTCCCCCCAGGCCGCCTCTATAGTGGCCTCTCAATGAATAGCAGGTACTGGGGGTCTCCTCCCATGCCTAGGAAGGAAATGGCAAGGGCTGCCCTCTGGGGTCTTCTCCTGGGCTCTGCACACACCCAGAGTGATTCAGAGCAGGTCCCTTTCCCCCTGCAGCGACCTCTGATTCCCACTTCAACTGTTGAGTAAGGTTGGTTGGATTTCCCCCTTGTTTCCGATGTAGATCTTTGCTCGCCCCTTCTTCCCTGGCAGACAGACGCCATTTTGTGGTTTGCCTCAGCTGTCTAAAGTAGATTCCGGTTTTCCCCTGGTATTCATGCCCAGGATCTGAGAGGTGAGGCTGCAGCAATAAAGGAATTTGAGTCTAGTTGCCCATTAGCCTGACTTACTTGCCAAGGTCCTATCAAGATCAGCGATAAAATCTTCTAATTCTTTTGTGTCTCCAAGCTTTCCTGGAAAAACAAGCCCAAGATTGATATGGTGCTTTATGGTGCATGTCTAAATAAATAACAACGAACATTTAAAGACACAAAGTCATGAGTTTTCCAGAGTTCTAATGCCACTTGAGAAATTATTCACAGGCAACCCAAAGTAACTTACAAAAATAAAGCAACTACATCCATCCACCAAAACCCAGCAAAGAACATAACATTAAAACATCCCACCCACTAATTTGTCCTAATATGCACAAGCCTATGCAGTATCAACATTTTTGCAAAGTAATTTTTCAAAATATAATGAATTTTTGTACATTATTTTCACTAATGCTATATATGCATTTCTATGCACACTTTACTGCAGTGAATGCAGTTTTATTTCCCATTACTTTATAGATCCTAAAGGTTCTGCCTTGGCATGGAAACAAATTGAGCACTAGCAGAAATGAGGTCCGTAATGCGATCCTGAAGCACAGGCAAACACTGTCTTTGTAGGGCAGAAGCAGGTGTCCAATGGCCACCATCCCATGGAAAAAAGGGCCTGGAGCCACATGGGAGCTTAGAGGCCAAAGAGGGTGGTTCCTAAGGATAAATTCCTCTCTAGCCTGCACATTCTGATGTCCAGTCTCTGAGCTCGTGGTGATCTTTTCTTCCTCCTCACAGTGGGAGCTTAATCAAGTCAATCCAGGAGTTTGGGGGGTGATTGTGGATTATCTCTACAACACAGGATAAGGTACATGGATGCTCAGCATAAACGTTTGCTTATAAACACACCTGTGCTATTCAGAATTGTATTACCTTTGCGAGAAGCTATTGTTGGAGTAGACACAGCTGGAGGAGACAGCGCTGGGGAATTTAGCTTTCCGTCACTGAAACCGAAACTATTTCTGCAGAGTGAATCTGCACCTGCAACAAAAACATATCAAGCATTTAGGGCAGGAAAATCTGTAGCAGCAGTTGCCCCCTTCCTCAACCCCCTCCCACCACCAGAGAGAGAACGGATGACTATACCCATGCCATTCTGCTAGTGCTGCAAAATTTGATTACCCCGTAGACTTAATCAATGAGAGCTGATTAAAATCCCTTCACCACCACCCCAAATAAATGAGAAAAAAGAAGCAACAGATTCCTGAAGTGTTTCAAAGTTAACTCTCTGTGTGCTTATCCTGGCTCCCCTCCCAAATCTTCAACAGAGGCTCTTACATGTAAAAAAAAAAGGGGGGGGTGAGCTTTATTCACAGCCTGCAAGGAACGAAATCAGTGACAGATAGTCTGAGGCGCAGCTATAGACGACAAGAGACGGCATCAGGGTTCCAAGATGGGATAAAAGTCACCAAGATGTCTTAATAATTGTTACATCCCTCCCTCCCGCTAATAATAGTAATAATAATAATAATAATAATAATAATAATAATAATAATAAAATATTTATATCCCGCCCTTTCCGGTTCAAAAACCGGGCTCAAATTTAAAACACTTAATTGTAAAAGCAGCATAAAATACAGTACAAAAACATGAATAACAATAAAATTCAATGTTCAAAAATCAATTTAGGGGAAATCCATCTAATAAATATTAGATAATCACCAAGGCTAACTGGCCAGCGGGGAGGCCAGGGGAGAATTAGCTGTGGGGTCTCAGAGCGGGTAATCTTCATAAAAGGGGAGGGGGAGGGAAGGGAATGGAATGGAAATAAAAGATCAGGCTGAATTCAAATTAAAGGCCAGGCGGAATAGCTCTGCCTTACAGGCCCAACAGAAGGAGGTTAAATCCTGAAGGGCCCTGGTCTCATGGGACAGGGCATTCCACCAGGTCGGAGCCATCACTGAGAAGGCCCTGGCCTTAAAGGTAAGGTGGTGTGTTCACTCGCAAAACTCCCTATGAGACGGGTGCGTTCGAAAGTGTGCGTCTGTTGCCCATGGCAGAAGCAGTGGCAAGTTATTGGTGGCGGGGGGGGGGTCAACTCCTCTGGTTCTCATTGCTCCTCCAGCTGTGCAGCCTCGCCTCCCAGCTTGCTAGGAAATATGGCTGCTGTGTGGATGGGGCAGGAGAGTGAGCCAGTAGGCCTGCCTCTAAAGGCAAAGGAAGCCCCCGCCCTCTCAGGCTGCCCCCCACATCCTCCCAGCGGCGTAGCGTGGGTTGTCAGCACCCGGGGCAAGGCAAGTAATTTGCGCCCCCTAGCCCGGGGCAAGGCAAGTAATTTGCGCCCCTAACCCCTAACCTGCCGCTGCCAGCTTCTTCTTGCTGCTGCCTGGGCTGGGGTATTTACGGTAAGGTAGCCACGGCGGCAGCGGCGGGTCCGTGTCAGGTGATCTGAGGCGAGTTGCCGCTGGCGCTGCCGCCCAAACGACGCCGCTTGCCCAGAGGAGGAGGAGGGCAGAGAGGCGAGGAAAATGCAACATGGCCCAGCAGCTGCAGCAGCAGCAGCGGCGGCGGCGGAGCTGTGAGGAGGGGCTGCCTGGCGCGCCCTCCGCGGCCCTGACGCATGGGGACCGCGGCAAGTGCTGACAGCCGCTGCCTGCCGGACGCCTTCAGCCCGGACGCGCGCACAGCTCGTCGGTTCCGCGAGACATGGGGCTCTGCTACAGCCTGCGCCCGAGGCTCTTCGGCGACTCCGGAGGCGGCGAGTGCCCCCCCCCAGATGTTGCACCTGGTGCGGCTGGGCCCCCCTGCACCCCCCACGCTACGCCGCTGCATCCTCCTCTCCTTTCTCATCTGACAGCAACTGTCACCCGAGCCAGCTGGAAGGTTGTGCAATCTTCTTCACTGGAGGTTTTTGAACAGAAGTTAGGAGTCCATCTGTCAGGGATTATTATTTAGCTGTGGTTCTTGCGTTCCAGAGTCTTGGATTTAGAAGGTCTTTGGAGGGGGGGTTCCCTTACAGCTCTCTGATTCTATGAAATGCAACAGTGAAATTACCTGGAGGAACAATGTTTGAATTCTCAAGCGATAAGAAGCCATGCACTTATTGTGAGATGATAAGCTTCCTCTACGCACCCACGATGTGTCCTGCCCTGCCCCCCCCCCCCCCCCCGCCAAGAGATTCTGATCTGCAGCTAGATGGATTTCTACCTGAGCAGCTATTTGGAATGCTTGAAAAGGCAAAATTAGCACGGGAATTGTTCCGTCGGCTTATCTGAATGCCAGAACTGACTGCAAGGTTTGAAACGACCACGGTAAATCACAAGACGTTTCAGGACAATGGCAGCAACTGACAATGGCAGCGTGGCTTCGAAGGCATTCTCAAGATTTAATGCTGTTTGACTTTTGTGCTTCAGTCTTAATGCTCCTTCTGTCTCTACCAGCTGCTCTCTGCCTCTTTGGCTGTGGTTGATGCACAGCAGCTCATAAAAGGTTTCTTCTGCTGTCGGCTTGCTTGCTTCTTCTAAGGGAATGAAATAGGCTAGGTGGGCAAGTGGGTGAAAATATTTAATGTACTCTTGCATGCAGCAGACATCCCATTGAACCCAACACAACTAGCTACAGTATGTGGGTTTATTTACACTTCTGTTCGTCCTTCGTGCAGTTCGGAGAGGTTTGCATAAAGCTCCTGTTCACTAACAAGGCTGAGATTTCCCCCCAAACCTCTCCAGGCCCCTATGTAAATTGCTATTACGGGCTCCATGCCCACAGAAGTACAGGTCTAGAAACAGGCTGAGGATTTTAAGGGGCTGAAAAGCTCCCCTCCATCCGAGTGTCTATTAAAATAGGAATCTAATTGATCCGTGTGGATTTGTGTGCTTTTGGCCAGACACATGAAAGCATGCGCTGCCCAGGCTGATTAGATCTGATGCAGCTTGGATGTGCTGAAAACAAACTTCTGCCTTTGTGCCATTTGATAGTATAACAAAAAATGCCCTTTTTCCCTTATGGGGTATCCAAGAGCCCATATAGAGTCCTTACATAGGTTCCCTATTGGTAGGAGAAGATAACAGAGGCCAACCAGGGAATATTGAGAAGCAAAGCATCTAGTAAGCCTGATCTTTATTGATCTGTTGCAACAGGGTGCTCTCCTCACCCGCAGGAAAGAGGAGGGACCCAGAAAAATGGCGTGCAAGGTCTTATAAAGACTTTTGAAATTGCCACCCTGTAGATCAAGACCCCCCCAGAAACATCATACCTACATCACAGAAAAGGCCATCTAAAACAGAAATTTCGATATTGTTTTCTCCTGTTGTTGTTTATCTCCTGTCTGGCAGGTTACTTGATTGGATTGCCTGGGGAGCCTGGCCAGTCTTTTGTAATGATAAATACTTAGTTCCTGGGCCAGGTCACAGGCTCACACCCTATTCATATCTTAAATGTGCCCTTAAGACAGGATTTGTGAGGAAAGAGACAACGGGGAGGTTTCCCACTTTGACCTTGCAGAGAAAACATTTGCTCAGTTTAGGAATCAAAATGGTTCCAGGTCGGTCTTCCTGTGCTGATCTATGTACGTGCGGTTATGAACATTGCCATATATCTAAGACCTCAAAATTCCTATCACAATAGGGAGCAAGATCTTCGTGGTCTGATGGCACGGCAGAGAAAACAAAAGGTTCAGATAACTGGCAAATATTTAACCAACTCCATGTTGTCAGCTCCACTCGGTTTTTAATCACCCCTTCCACATTCTGAGCTCCCATAATAGCAACACTCCTGAAATCATGCTATTTATTAGGTGAACATATAGAGGGTTTTTTCAAAGATTCTTGTTCCTATGGCTATATGGGCGCTGGACTACAAAAGCTAGTAGAGAATGAAAGATGAAACTGGGTATTTTAAAAATGAAACGCACAAAGACAAGACAGACAACATTTTGAAAAGTGGCAAGATGGACTATGCTGCAACCTGGAAGTCTGCTCCTCAGGGTAGCATTTTCTTTTTAATAATAATAAAAATTAAATAAATGAACTTCAGCAGAACCTGAAGGATACCCCACAACAGCGCAATCTGCCTTGGAGAGGCAACTTTAAGCATTTTTAAACCATCCAATGTGCAGAAATCAATATGTTGATGACAAGAAGCTCTAATTCCCCATTACAGTTGCTTTCATAGCTTCTGTCCGCATATATAGTAGGAATAACTGAGGAGAAATGTGAGGCTGCTGAACATAATTTTCTTTTCCCAATACAAAATGGTTTTCTGTCAAGGTAAATCTACAACCTGAGGATGATATTCCGGTGGAAACAGTAAGAAGCACATTGGGGGGAAATGACCCTCCATTTCCCCCCCCCCCCATGTCCTGATCTTTTATATGGATTTTTTGTATTGTATATGGATTTTTTGTATTGTATTACGCCTCTAAATCCACATGTAGTAATATCTCATGCTCCAACATAATCCATTTTTTATCAATCTTTCTCTGAATAAAGCTGAGTTGCCTCAGCTGAAAAGCACCATAATACATAATCTCCATCTGCCCCTTTCCAATTTTCTGCTGGCCAATTCAGGTTACTTTTTATGAAATGCAAAAACAGGCATAATTTTGGGCCATTGTTTCAAACTACCTGTTTGGAGAGGGGTGGGGAGAACTTGAAACAAAAAGAGTAAGTTCTGAAGTATCATAATATGTGCCGCCACAACTCTTCCTAAAGCTGTTAATTTTTTCCATCTACTCATGCCCTTTAAAAATTTTTTCACTAAAAGAACAATTTAAAGCATGTAATTTATTCAAGTTTCAGGGTATCCAGATTCCAGGTACTGTATTGGAAATCCTTATGACATTGTGGAATATTTATCCATTCTTTTAGGCGCATTTAATCATTGGGGGTATACTGAAATATGTTATTTAAGATGTATCCCAAAAGCCAGGTATTTCAAATCCACAAGGTTTTTCGACAATGCTTGTAAGATATCCTACACCATTTGAGTCATGCAAATCATATCATCTGCATAGAGGTTCAGGATATACTATTCTCCCTCCCTCCTGTAACCCCTTCCATTTCTATCATTATGCATGGCTATTTCCAAAGGCTCCAGGGAAAGGGGAAAGAGCTGTGAGCATAAGGGAAATCTCTGATGACCCACATCAGACTTATTGGTATGAACTACTGCAAAATTGGCACTATGCGATGCTTTGATTGAGGCTACAAAATTATTTCCTAATTAGAATTTTTCAACTATCTAAAGCATTAAAAAAAAAAAAAAAAGACTGCTGCAATGCACTTTATGTGGGGCTGCCCTTGAAGATGAAGTTGTAACTGTCATCAGCTGAAGGGAGCACGGCTCTACACACCAGCCCCCTGATGTTCCAAGTACCATGTCATACCAAACAGTTAGCTTTTTGGCTATACTCTCTCTCTTCAACCCTCTTGGATCCATACATCTGCTACAGCGAGTGCTAGCATGGGGATTCGATTCCTGGAATGTATCATTTAATATTTAGCATCACCCCAGATAGAATGTGGGCACCAAGTGTCCCAACCATGTCCTTTGCCTCATCTGACTCCTGATGTCAGTCGCACTAACTTTGGTGGCTCAGACTACGAAAAATTCTAAGGAAAGTATCGTCAAGCCCAGTTCTTCGAATGTGGATTCAAGTTCCTAAGCAGATTCAGCCCTGCTTTGGCTGAAGCAAAACTTACTTAATGAAGGGTTTGAAGTACAGAAAGATGGATGCTTACCTTGGCAGGCAAAATAATTCATGGTTAGCTCCAGTTATTTCTATTCCAGACTTCAGCGAAACCTCAAGAGATCTACTTACACGCAGGACTGCCTCCCTCTTAAGCAACAGTTAGTTATTACACTAGTCGAAAGGGCAGTGGAAGAACACTCAGAGTTTCCTTTTAGAGCAAAAAGGGAAGAAATTACCATGCAATTATTTTTAAACAACACATTTATTCTGGAACAGCTGTACTCAACTTTTTTTTCTGACTAGGGACCCACCTTTAGTCCACTGTGGGACCCGATTTTTAACTTTATACCATATAAGCTACAGAGTGATAGCAGTGCTGCTGAAACCCACTTTAGGTCAGACCGTGCCTCACTAATGAGTGGAAAACCAGTGTCCTAGAAGACAACCCTTAATACTTAGTGTTATAGCAGCAAGTCAGCCTGCATCTTTGACTTAAACGTATTCTTGCACGCCAGTCCAACTTCCAAGCAGTGCAAGATTCCATGGGATTGTATTTCCTTTGAGAATGAGGCACTGTGGAGTCCTAATGATATATGGTTTATTTACACGTACAGTGGTATCTCAGGTTAAGTACTAAATTCATTCTGGAGGTCCGTTCTTAACCTGAAACTGTTCTTAACCTGAAGCACCACTTTAGCTAATGGGGCCTCCTGCTGCCGCTGCGCTGCCGGAGCACAATTTCTGTTCTCATCCTGAAACAAAGTTCTTAACCTGAGGTAATATTTCTGGGTTAGTGGAGTCTGTAACCTGAAGCGTATGTAACCTGAGGTACCACTGTATATACAATCTGAGCCGTCAGTGGAGGGCTTCACACATGCCCAGGAGAGAGGTAAAAGGTAAAGGACCCCTGGATGGTTAAGTTCAGTCAAAGGCAACTCTGGGGTGTGGCGCTCATCTTGCTTTCAGGCCGAGGGAGCCGGTGTTTGTCCACAAGCTTTCCGGGTCATGTGGCCAGCCGGACTAAATCGCTTCTGGCACAACAGGACACTGTGACAGAAGCCAGAGCAAACGGAAATGCCGTTTACCTTCCTGCTGCAGTGGTACCTACTTATCTTCTTGCACTTTGACGTGCTTTTGAACTGCTAGGTTGGCAGGAGCAGGGACAGAGCAATGGGAGCTCACCCTGTCACGGGGATTTGAACCGCCGACCTTCTGATCAGCAAGCCCTAGGCTCTGTGGTTTAACCCACAGCGCCACCCGCTACACAGATGTAAAAACTAGGTCAGGATATGCACTTGGCTTTTAAAGTGGTACACATCCTGTGAAACAATAATGAACCCTAACGTTTAAACAAACTACTCAACAGGTGTGCACTGGGGCGACGGCCCCCGTGGGACTCCCCATGCTACACCTCTGGGGATTTTTTATATGCATCGCAACCAGCATCTCTCTATGCAAACAAAACCAAAACTCATTCAAAATGGTCTAACATGGAATAGAAGACACCAGTGCTTTTGCCAGAGACATGCTTTGCAGGTTTGTTGCAGCAAAATACCAAGACCTTGTCATTATCAATAGGTGGGCAAGGTTGACGTACCCTTCTATTATTCAGAGATGGAAGTCTACAGATGCAGTTCTAAGCTGTGTCAAGTTGGATTTAGTCCTATAGCTTTGTGCCACAAAAGCACAATCCATCTTTGGTGGAATTCCACTGACTGAATTCAGCATGAAAGCATGGAGAGACCAAACTTGGCTGTTGAGCCAAGAATAAATTATGTCTAACATCCAATCAAGTGGCAGTCATCCAAAAGCCCAGAGGAGGGCAACCAAAATGGTCAAAGGCCTGGAAACGATGCCTTATGAGGAACGGCTAAGGGAGCTGGGCATGTTTAGCCTGGAGAAGAGGAGGTTAAGGGGTGATATGATAGCCATGTTCAAATATATAAAAGGATGTCACATAGAGGAGGGAGAAAGGTTGTTTTCTGCTGCTCCAGAGAAGCGGACACGGAGCAATGGTTCCAAACTACAAGAAAGAAGATTCCACCTAAACATTAGGAAGAACTTCCTGACAGTAAGAGCTGTTCGACAGTGGAATTTGCTGCCAAGGAGTGTGGTGGAGTCTCCTTCTTTGGAGGTCTTTAAGCAGAGGCTTGACAACCATATGTCAGGAGTGCTCTGATGGTGTTTCCTGCTTGGCAGGGAGTTGGACTCGATGGCCCTTGTGGTCTCTTCCAACTCTATGATTCTATGATTCAAACTTGAGACAGAAGAGTCAGCAGAACTAGCTAAATCTTCAGAGCATTTTACAATCCAGCACAATATCAAAGTTTCCAGGAGGATACAAGCCACAAAATCCATGCCTTCACAAGGTTACGCTCCAGTTCTGACAACGCCCCACTGAAATCTGTGCCATGAATTGGTAATTATTGGGCTGGGCAAACCTGTGGCCCTCCAGAGGTTGTTGGGCTCCAACTTCAATCCACCCTGACCACCAGCCATGCTGGCTGGGGCTGATCTGAGGTGGAGTTCAAGCAAAATCTGGCCAGATGTTCCCCACCCTTGGCCAAGTGCAGATGACACCCAAACTCTCTTTGAATCTGCAACTAGCTGTCCGTGTAAAACAGGGGTTGTCAACCTGGTCCCTACCACCCACTAGTGGGCATTTCAGGATTCTAGGTGGGCGGTAGAGGGTTCTAAGGCACAAGCTGAATCCTCCGTCCATCAAGCAATTTTACCATCAAGAAAGATGCATTAGTGGGTGGTAGGTATAAAAAGGTTGACTACCCCTGGTGTGTCCCATGGACTGCAAGAAGATCAAACACATCCATTCTTAAGGAAATTAGCCCTGAGTACTCACTGGAAGGACAGATCGTGAAGCTGAGGCTCCAATACTTTGGCCACCTCATGAGAAGAGACGACTCCCTGGAAAAGACCCTGATGTTGGGAAAGATGGAGGGCACAAGGAGATGGGGACGACAGAGGACGAGATGGTTGGACAGTGTTCTCGAAGCTACAAACATGAGTTTGACCAAACTGCGGGAGGAGGTGGAAGACAGGAATGCCTGGCGTGCTCTGGTCCATGGGGTCACGAAGAGTTGGACACGACTAAACGACTAAACAACAACAACAACCCCTGGTGTAGAGTATCAGGCCCCATGTGTGTCCTGAAGAGCGCATGAGGCCACCGACAAAAGTCCATAGCTGGGACTGTGGGGTTTGAAGGGAGGGGAATCAACTTTTCTGCATGAGTAGAAAGTCTTTCCATGACTGGCTCATTAATGTGTTACTGGAACACCACCTTTTTCCTCCATCTCCAATGTGAACATGCTGCTTTTGGCGTATTTACACACAGAGACTCAGACACCCACCAGCCTTGCTGGCATAAACTAGGCGTTTCCAGATGCAGGAGCTCTTAGGCATTAAGCGACCTGGTTCAGGAGAACCACACAGGAATGGCCAGTTCCAATTTGCTGCACAATCATGCACAACTTCCTTCTTTTGATCGTACTCCAGGCTTTTCTACTGTAGGTCTGCTGCCCAGCTATTCTTCCAGCAGTGAGGAAAGCTTGTTTGGATGTAAGCAAATACACCTTGATTCCAATCCAGGAAGAGAGACCGAGAAACGAGCAGCTAAGAATTACTACAAACACGTAGTATGAATTTAACTTACTTAATAAATACCCCTAGATCTCCCATTTATATTTCACAAGGACGTCTTACTAATGCTCCCCCCCCCCCATTTCATAGCATTTAAAGAAAACTGCAGACTACCAAAGAGCAAGACATGAAATACTCCTACTGACATTTTGCTTCTTTGTGAAAAAAACGTTGGGGAGAGTATCTATGTATCCTGAAAGCAAGTTGTTTTTAGTAACAACGGGTTGTTTGGAGTTACTTTAACTGGGGTTTGGGGAGATGACAGCAAGATTAAATTGCCAAAAGTGCTTACATTTTACTGATACTCAGCAGTGGCTTGGCTTGAACTAATTTAAATTATTTTTATTGATTAATATTGTACAATGTTTCACAGCACATTGGTGCACAGTAAGCATTTCATCTTCGTATAGAAAAGAATATATTGAAATAGAAATGAGACAGAAATACGTACTGGAACATTATTATAAGATTAATGTCTAAAATATTAGATTCCCTACTATTGTTCTGAAATTGCACATCTCAATCAATCAATACAGAACATATAGAATTAACCTTCTACATGGTAGTTGCAGTGACAATACTGTTTGCCCCCCAAATGGAAAACTCTATTATTGCCTCAGAGTAGTGACTGGATAAATAAGTTCTGGGAATTAGTTTTGATGTAAAAATTAACTGATTATTTTTGTAGCTAATGGTTCTGAAACCAAGGCATAACAGTCTTTAGTCGGTTCAGAATTGGATTTAGACAAATCTGAGCTTGCAGATCTGTTTAAAGCGCATGAACGCATCTTCTATACTTTGCTCCAAAGAAGGTCACAAGAGGAAATGGCCATATAGAGCATTTATAATAACTACACTCAACTCTTCTGCAAATTCTACATTGAAGAAAGAAAGGTTGCTGTGTAAGGAGAGACCACTGTTTGATCCCAAGGGCCAGAAGGCCTTGGGAGCTCCAGTGCCGGTAGCAGAGGTCCTCAAATTGGTGCTGCAGGGGAACCTCTGCTACCGGTCCTGCTCTGGAACCCATCACAATCACACATGGAGTGGGCAGGTCAAAGGCAAAGTGGGGAGGTTAGCTATCAAGACTCTCAGTTATCGATCCACTGCGCAATGCAGATGGTTACACAGACACAGTATAGTCACAGGCCCAGTCCCAAAACAGAGAGAGGGGGGATCTGTAGAAAGAGCTGGTCGAATGCTTTTCTTGGCTTGTGGTTAAGCTACTAGCTAGCAGAGATCAGAAGAAGCCGATATGAATCTGCAGGAAGCCAGAGGAGAGACTATGTGTAAGGTGGCTTGCTGTTCCATCCAATAAAAGTTGTTTACAGACAAAATACCACCTAGCAGCCTTCTTCTTTTTTTAATATTGCGGTTGCTGCAGATTTGTGTTTTTAGAGCATGTCTTCTTGTGGCCTGGCTTCTCCCACACTGACATTTCGCATAAGTGTTACCAAGGAAACGGCGGGGTAATGAATTTGGCACCACAATTTTGCTACAGAGACAAAAAGGGAAATAAACTTGTATTCAAAGAGGGAGAGTCGATGTTTGAACAGTACTGGACTGTGAGCGGCTGTAAATTTAGCAGTGTGTGTCACAGAAGGCCAAGGAGAAGAAGCAGTCATGACATCTGGGCATTTCCCTAGAATAAAGGCCCTCTCTATTAATCCTGCTACGCCTTTCGGATTTCTTTACAAAAGGTCATTGTCATTTCTTGATACTGCCATTCAAGAATACCAAGAAAGAAATCAAGGCATGTCCATGTAACTAGAAGTCTGCCTTCTCCCAATTTGATGAGGGTTTAAACACACCCAGACCCTGACTTGTCTTTTTATATACAGTGGTGCCTCGCAAGACGAAAAGAATCCGTTCCGTGAGTCTCTTCGTCTAGCGGTTTTTTCGTCTTGTGAGGCACCACTGTATATAATAGCGGATTAGCGCTATTAGCAGCTATTAGCGGCTTAGAAAAAGGGGGGGAGGGGAAAAACTCACAAGACTCGCAAGACGTTTTCGTCTTGCGAAGCAAGCCCATAGGGAAATTCGTCTTGCGAAGCGCCTCGAAAAACAGAAAACCCTTTCGTCTAGCGGGTTTTTCGTCTTGCGAGGCATTCGTCTTGCGGGGCACCACTGTACCATAATTGAAATACTTTATTGTCACTTGTACAACTTGCATACAGTGAGATTACATGAGCGCCCCCCCCCCCCCCCGCTCAGCTCTCTTAGTCTTAATTCCCCTTGTTTACTGAGGCACACCCACCAAACCCAAAAGTCAGTTGCCCTATTGTTATCTTTTCATTCAGCAGCCTAACAGCCAACTGATAAAAGCTGTTCTTTACCCTGTTGGTGCAACTAATCCTGCTTCTATATCTTCTGCCCGAGGGCAGGAGATCAAGAAAGTGCCGGCCAGGGTGTGAATCATCCCTGAGAATTTCCCTCCCTCTCCTGAGGCAACGTTCTTCTGCTATTTCATCCAGCGGATTCACGAGGACAGCCCATAATATCTTGTGCTGTATTCACCACCCTCTGTAGGCACTTCCTATCAGATGATGTGAAACCAGCGTACCACACCGTGATGCAGTATGAAAAGACACTTTCTATTGTGGACTGGTAGAAGGAGATCATCAAATGTTGATTGACATCGTTCTTCCACAATACTCTGAGGAGATGGATGTACACAACGATGGAGACCCTGTAGCCTTCCACATGTTGGTGGACTACAATTCCCATGATCCCTGGCTGGACCTGAAAGACCACAAGCTCCCCATCCCTGCCCTAGAGTTAAATCGTCTTCTTGAGAACCCAACAACCATCTTTGGTGATCTCCCTCGTTCTACCCACTCAACAGACTGGACATGGTGCTTTAGCCCCTATTTCATATGCTTTATTGTGGCAATATTTCAGGCATTATTAAATTTGGATTTTCACTGTTTCTTTGGAATATGATTGTGGTCAAACGACATCGTAGCAAGAAGGATGGTATTAAAAGTTGTCTGAATGGAAGCTGCGAGAGAAGGACAGGCTGGCTGGCAGGGCAACAGAAGTCTTTTTTCCAAATATTGCCTGTGTGGTTCCAAATATCTTCATACAGCAGCGGCACATTTGCTTTGTGTTTTCTTTTTTAAGAAACAGAATGTTTGAATTCTCATTTTGTGTGTGCTAAATTATGGCACACTGCAGATTTGGGAAATGATTTCTAGCCAGTGGGCTGGATGGCTATTTCCCCAAATCATTAGGTCCCTTTTGACAGGTAGGTAGGGTCACCCATCTGTCAGTCACCTGGTGCTACCAGAAGACCAGCCCCCTCAAATATTTTACTGGGGTGCGTGTGAAGGGACCTGGGACCCTAGGAATTGGCACTTATGGAACAAGTCTACAGCTGTGGTTTGAAGCAACTGCAACAACCCCGTTCTCTAGAGATCCCTCCAGATGTTCTGCCGTTCCATTGAAGAACGGGTGGGAGTACCCTGCTTATCTTTTCGGGATAATAGGACTTCAATACTGCGAGGCCCCTCACATGCAACACAGTGGAGTTGCTGCTTTTAGGCCTGGGCTATGTATCAACCCATATGGGACGCAGGTGGCGCTGTGGGTTAAAGCCTCAGCGCCTAGGACTTGCCGATCGAAAGGTCGGCGGTTCGAATCCCTGCGGCGGGGTGCGCTCCCGCTGCTCGGTCCCAGCGCCTGCCAACCTAGCAGTTCGAAAGCACCTCCGGGTGCAAGTAGATAAATAGGGACCGCTTACCAGCGGGAAGGTAAACGGCGTTTCCGTGTGCGGCTCTGGCTCGCCAGAGCAGCGATGTCACGCTGGCCACGTGACCCGGAAGTGTCTCCGGACAGCGCTGGCCCCTGGCCTCTTAAGTGAGATGGGCGCACAACCCCAGAGTCTGTCAAGACTGGCCCGTATGGGCAGGGGTACCTTTACCTTTACCTATGTATCAACCCATTGTCAGGACTGGTTTGAGGGCTAGAGCACAATGGCACTTCACCCAGAGGTTTATTGTCAAGCCTTAGTTTCCTTCCTCCCTGAGCCGGGTGCTGGCAGTGGGGGGAGCCGAGGCGGTTTCACATCAGCGCCACATGGGGACAGGGCCAAATGACGCTCCTTCCTTTTCAACATCACAATGGATCTCAGTTGGTTTGAGCGTGGTGCTGATAGCGCCAAGGTTGCCGTTTCGATACCCGAATGGATGATCCTTAACGTTCCTTGCAACTCTACAATTTTACAATCACTATTATCACATTCTTTAGCTGGTGACACATTGCGATGTTGGAAAGTTGATATTGCCCAGCCCTAGCTGCTTCCATGGCCAGTCATGGAGATTTTTTTAGCACTTTTCTATACAAGTCCATTCCAGTGAATTCTAGGGACTTAGGACTAGATCTCCCAACCACCAGAGTTTTAATGACACAAGATATATCACAATAAATATCGTCAGCAGGAAAAACACAGGCACAAAACAAAGCTGTGCTTTTGTTTCTGTTGGGTGGGGGTGTCTGTGTCCCTAGACAGGTAAAAATAGCTTTGAGAAGCATTCCTCTCTCAAGAACAAGTTGGGTAAACTAGCAGACGGCTTTGAGCAGCAAATTGCTGAAAGCAAATGTTTTTGAGCAGTTTATTCTCAAGTGCAGCAGTCAAGTCCCGGCTCTGCTATGAATGGCACTGAGCAAACTGTCAGAAAACGCATCTGTCGTAAAGGTGGGGTTTTTTGTTTTTAAATAAGAAACAATCTTGGGAGCCTATCAGAGCAGAGATGCAAAAGATAAAGGTCAAGCCAGCACCTTTTTCAGAAGAACACTGACACTAAGCGGCAGCACACCTGAGGTTCTCAAATGCATGGGGGGCGGGGGGGGGGAGGCTAAGTGCCAACCCGAAATTAAGTACATAGATGACCATTTGGAGCGGGCATCTCCTATTTGCCAAGGCAGGAAGAACAATAGTCAATTTCACAGGCCTGCACATGTATCCGCACATTTTAAACAAGCAAGCAAGATTCAGCGCACTAACATTCAAATGCCCAGGACAGGTGAAGCAGCCTCGTGTGTGGTCCATAGAGCTGGACTTGAAGGGGAACTGCAGCTGACACTCGGAGCCATTTCTGCTCTGGGCAATTGAATCCCCATCATTCATGCGCAGCACACGACCGTGTCGACTTCAGCTGGGGGGGCAGACGCGTGTCCGTCGAGCAAAAGCGACCGGGAGGAGGTGAGCCCAGGATCCCCGAGAGATCCTTGAGCCCAAGGCCGGCCGAGGGTCCCTTGAAGAGGGGCTGAAAGAAAGGGGAAGAGCTCCTCCCTCCTGGCAGCAGCAGAACATGGACTCACTCTGGGCGTCGAGGCGGAAGAGGGACTCCGGAGGCTCCTGGGCGCCGGGAGAGAAGGCGTCCAGCACGGCGTCGAACTCGCGCAGCTCCTCCGCCAGGTCTCCGGGAGCCCCGTCGAGAGAGCAGCGAGGACCCTCCGTCGCCGCCCGGCTCGGCGGCCGCCTGGCCGAGACGCTCCCGTCGGCGGAGAGACAGGCGCCGAGCTCCGCTGCTCCCCGACGCCCCGACGGCTCGAAGGCGCCCCAGGGCTGCTGCTCCTCCGGACGCTGCATGGCCGCCGGGCGGAGAGAGAGAGAGAGACGTCGAGCCACAGGCGCCCAATTCCCCCTCCGACGGAGCCGACAGGGAACCGCCGCCGCTGCCGTCGGGGAACGGGAGGCAGAGGCAGGGGCCGCCCACGGAGCCTTCTTCCCCGCCCCGTCTCTCTCTCTCTCTCTCTCTCTCTCTCTCTCTCTCTCTCTCTCCGGGGCCCCGCCCAGCGATGCCGGCTGCGAACCGCCCGACGGTCTTGGTGCGCGCAGGGCGGAGTACAAATGGGGATATCCGCGCGCGCGCGCGTGCAATTGCGGTTATCACCGATTAAACTGCAGGATGCTGTTCTGGTAAGTTTTCATTGGAGCAGCATATGCTCTGTATCGTGCGCGATTTCTCTTTGGTGCATTGCTCCCAATGTCTTCGGAATAAGAGTGTTTCTTGCAAATGCAGAAGGAACATAGCTGTCAGTTTACAGATTTGAAAATAAGGGATCAGCAGCCAAAATAAGGGATTTTGGTTTAGTTTATACAGAAATCCGCCACTGTTGGAGCCATGCTGCTTTTGCTGCCACTGACTGTGTTGGACTGTGATCCTAAGGGCAGTGGCGTAGCGTGGGTTATCAGCACCCGGGGCAAGGCAAGTAATTTGCGCCCCCTAACCCATGGATTTGCGCCCCCTAACCCGTGGATTTGCGCCCCCTAACCCGTGGATTTCCCTAACCCCCAGATGTTGCGCCCGGTGCGGCCGGCCCCCCCTGCACCCCCCACGCTACGCCACTGCCTAAGGGTCTACAACGCCGACCAAAGAAGAATGGCAGACAAAACCGATGAACGACGTCGAGATGGCAAAGCTTACAGGCAGAATTAGAAACCAGGAAGAGGAGCTCTTTAATAAAGAATGGGGAAAGTTTATAATTTAGTTGAAAAGCTATTGTAAAGAGTTACATACATTGGTAGGGTTGGCAGAAAACTTTGAACGATGGATGGACAAATGATTTATAAAAATAGAGTTATGAAAGGGATGCAGAGGGGGAAATCACTACATTAAGATGCTGCACTGGTTGGAGGAGATGCTAAGCAGCACGTCGGGGCTGCCGTCGTCCTGGTGCAAGGAGTTCCATTGGCCCTTCCCCACCTGAGAGAGAGGGAGGGAGGGAGGGAGACTCTCGCCCACGCCGCCCACGAGCCTGGCATGAGGTGGTTGCAGCGCCACGGCGGCCGCTGAAGCGCTGCCCTTCTGCATCCCTCCCCATCCCCTCCTCTTCCTCCTCCCTCAGGCCTCCCTCAGGAAGTCTCGCAAGAGAGGGGCTGCCTGCCCGCCCGCCCCCCATCTCCTCACGACGCGCCCCTGAGGGGGAAAAGGGAAAGATGGAGACATGGCAGCTTGTGCGCTCTCTCTCTCTCAAGGCGGAGGACCCCAATCCGCCGCTTTCCTCCCGAGCCGGGCGAGCATGAAATCCGGGAAATTTAAGGGACATCATCAATCCGGGACAGCAGCGGGACACGGCACTGGGATAAGGGAGTTTCCCGTCAAATATGGGACAGTTGACAGCTATGAGAAGGAAGGCTACAAGGAGTGGCCCCTCCAAGTGCTTTGCCTCCGTGCCCAAGGGGTCCACTTGCTATGCCCCCCACCCCCCAATGGAGCCAGGAGCAGCTCTGAACAGTGAGCATGCAAGTGCACAGCCGTACCCCTGGAGGCTCCTTCCTGGGACTGAGCGGCCCTGTTGCCCAAGGCTCCTCCTTGCGCCACATGTTCCTGCCCCATGGATCTCCCTCCAGCTCTTCTGCTGAAAGCCAAGGTCAGGGGGCTGAGCTGCGGTGAGCAGGCATTAATGTGCAGTACTCCCTTCTTTAAAAAGCAGAGACATCACCTTGCCAACAAAGGTCCGTATAGTTAAAGCTAATGTTTTCCCAGTAGTGATGTATGGAAGTGAGAGCTGGACCATAAAGAAGGCTGATCGCCGAAGAATTGATTCTTTTGAATTCTGGTGCTGGAGGAGACTCTGAGAGTCCCATGGACTGCAAGAAGATCAGACCTCTCCATTCTGAAGGAAATCAGCCCTGAGTGCTCACTGGAAGGACATATCCTGAAGCTGAGGCTCCAATACTTTGGCCACCTCATGAGAAGAGAAGACTCCCTGGAAAAGACCCTGATGTTGGGAAAGATGGAGGGCACAAGGAGAAGGGGACGACAGAGGACGAGATGGTTGGACAGTGTTCTCGAAGCTACCAGCATGAGTTTGACCAAGCTGCAGGAGGCAGTGGAAGACAGGAGTGCCTGGCGTGCTCTGGTCCATGGGGTCACGAAGAGGCGGACACGACTAAATGACTAAACAACAACAACTCCCTTATTTCAGTGCAAAGCAAACATGATCACCCCAAGAACCTTCCAGTCAAGAAATGATTGCTTTTATATTTACTTATTGTAAGCACCAAGAGAACTTTTATTCTATAGGATGCCAATAATAATAATAATAATAATAATAATAATGATTTTTTATTTATACCTCACCCTTCCTGGTTCAGAAAACCAGGCTCAGGGCAGCTAACAAATTTAAAACATTAATTGATGCAACAAAAAACAGCCTAAAATACAGTATAAAATGTGAATAACAATAAATTCAGAATTCAAAAATCAATTTAGGGGAAAATCCATCCAATAAACATTAGGTGATCACCAGATGATCTAGCTGGCTAAATTAGTCCTATTTGGGCCAGCGAGGAGACCAGGGAAGAATTAACTGTGGGATCCCAGGGTGGGTAATCATCATAAAAAGGGGAAGGGGATAAATAGATAAATAAGTCTGTGACTTAGCAGGTAACTCAAGAAAGTGAGCTTTTACCAATCTGCTTCTATTACATCACATTACAAGAATCAGATAAATTTAAACCCAGAAGCTGCTACTGAAATTGGCAGTCTAACTTCACTACGTTTGTGGATTTTGTGATGTGAACAGATGTCTAACAGCAGAACTTGAGCGGGAGCCAAGAAGGCATCTTAACGTAAGAAATCACAGAGGCATTAACATAATAATTAACAAATGCTAAAAGCTGTGTTTTGAATCGGTGACCTGGAAGCGAGCTCCTCAAAGCAATAGAGAATATGTGTGTGTGCATGCATGCGTGCATTTGTTTATAAAACTCATCTTTTGCCTTTCTTGTTTTCTTTAGAGACTTCTTACATTTTTCCTTTCTCACTGAGATTCATGAACATCCCACAATGGATATTAGAATTAGTTAACACCGAAACCCTAGAGAAACCTTCACAAAACCCAGTGTTCTGCATTTGGATCTGAAAGAAGAGCTAAATTAAACCAGTGCAGGAGGAGGTTGTGTGAATGGCCCTGAGACCTTCAGGTATAGGGCAGTATATATGGTAAATTCCATCAAACAATCAGTCTTCCTTCTAAGTCTCTCCAATGTTTAGCAAAGGTGAAACAAGGCTTGTTCTTCAGGTTCTTATTGTTGTTGACACACGTTTACTAATGGGACATGTGGATCTTTCCTAATAACCTGATGGATAAACTCTGCCTTAGAAAACCACTGCCAAGGCCATCACATGGTGGTGGTAAGTTCTGATCTACTAGAAACCTCCTCCAGGTCAACATGTGGCTCAAAAATTCCCACAGCTCAGTGGTAGAGCATTTACCTTGAATGCGGAAGGCCCCAATTTCTAATCCCTGTTGTCTTCAGATAAGAGCTGGGGAAATTATCTTATTTGGAAACTTAGAGAGCTACTACCAGACTGAGTAGACAATATTGAGTTAGATGGAACAATGGTCTGATTTGGTCTAAGGCAGCATCCTGTGGTCATCATTTTCATAGTTTTTAAAAGAAAGATTTCATAACCACGGCCCCGTAAAAATAAACATTCAATATATATAGAAACACAAAACCAGAGCCAATGTGTACAAAATAATTTATTACAGCATTACATCAGTTGGCATTATTTTACAGTGAATTTTTCATTCAACTATTGATTCTAAACAGATGTCAGAAGAGACTGTCTTCAAGGTAACTGACTGTCTTGATAAAACTTCCCTTCTTGGATTTTGCATAGGGCCTAAGTAATATTACTTAAATATTTACATTAACCATAAAAAGGAAAATAAACTGGTTCGATTATTTTTCAGAAAATGGATTTTCTGTACAAGCCAGGGTGTATTTTAAGTTTGGACAGCAGTTTATATAAAGTTGTCATGAATAGCCATTGATGCCATGAAGTGAAACATTTAAGATGGTTGACTTAGAACTTTGATATGTTGTAGACATAATCCATTTGGATTAATGCACCAAAATACAAAGAAAAATATTAACTCTGATTTGTAGACAAACTAATTGTGCTCATTTAAATTTGTTAAAGTAAATATTAACCACTAATTGCTTTATAGCACTTAAATCAATACCTCAGCAAAAACTGAAGTTCACTTCTTGTGAGTTTTAACAGAGCTCAACATCATATTTAAACAAAACTTATTATCTGGGATTGACCACACTCTATGTTGTCGTACCCTCCCCCCACAATAAAGTGGAATAATATTTCAAAATTTGTAAGTGGTGAAGAAACAAGTATCTAAACAGTAATAGCGGGTATTCAATAGTTCAAAAATATTTAATAAACAGTTCAAACTAATAGTTACGAGAAAAAGGAGGTTATAGCTTTTTTAAAAAAAGCATACCAATTTAAAAACACAAATAAGCTCTCCGAATTAAGCAGTTTCCATAAAATGCTTTAAATAAACAGAAAATTGCCCTCACCCATAATTAGGATTTGTGCTTTGAAAGAAACAAATAAAAAAGCTGAAAACAATGGACAAGTATGATAACCCTTTTAACTTGCCAAGTTTGCTAATCCAATAGGTTTTATAAGAAGTGGCTGTACTTATTTGAGTATGTAACAGCATTCATGTGAATGGTCAATCTCCTGTGTCCATGATTTTGGATAAAAAGATCCATAACTGTACAAATATAAACATAACCAGTATTATGCAGAGATAGATGTCTACATAAATATCAGCAGCTCCTGTTGAGAGAAATGAGCTCATAGCACAGGACATTTTCATTCAACTGCCTGTTTGAATTTTTCCAATGTGTTCGGAAGTAGAAACCCTGAACTATGTTCAACCAGTCTGGAAGAGAGCACAATCCCATTCATTGCTCGGCTTTAAATTTCATTGGACAGCACATTGTGATGAATGGCTGTATGATTGATCGATGCAAAGCTACCGTCCTCTTCCTTGGTGGGAGAGACAAATGTAGATGCTAAAGGAAAGAGTTTGTGGCAGGCCAGCCGATACTCATCACTCTGGGTGGCGCTGACTCCAAAGCTGCCGTCAAGTAAGGATTCCAAAACTGTTGTTAAAGTCTGAAGATAGAAAAAAGGATTATTTTTAAGTTGGGGTGTCTTCCATAAAATAATCCCAACAGAAACACCCCTCCCTACTAGCTCCTCTCTCAAGTGTAGGGCTGCTGCTGCGATCTTTTTTCTTTTCCACTGGAAGTCAAAATACTGTTTTCTTCCATGTGTTATCATCTAATAGGTAAGGTAAAGGATCCCTGGACAGTTATGTCCAGTCATAGGAGACTATTGGGTTGCAGCGCTCATCTCGCTTTCAGGCTGAAGGAGCCGGCGTTTGTCCACAGACAGCTTTCCAGGTAACGTGGCCAGCAGGACTAAACCGCTTCTGGTGCAATGGGAACCAGAGCGCACGGAAACGCTGTTTACCTTCCCGTTTATCCTCTAATACAGGAGTGGGTAAGCTTCAGCTGAACTGCAACTCCCATAAGCACTAGCAAGCATGGTCAATGATCAGGGGTGATGGGAGTTGCAGTACAACGTAAGAAGGGCTAAAGCAGTGGTCAGCAAAGTTTTTTAGCAGGGGGCCGGTCCACTGTCCCTCAAACCTTGTGGGGGGGCGGACTAAATTTTTTTTGGGGAAATGAACGAATTCCTATGCCCCTCAAATAACCCAGAGATGCATTTTAAATAAAAGCACACATTCTACTCCTTTAAAAACACCAGGCAGGCCCCACAAATAACTTAGAGATTCATTTTAAATAAAAGGACACATTCTACTCATGTAAAAACACGCTGATTCCCAGACCGTCCACGGGCCGGATTGAGAAGGCGATTGGGCTGGATCCGGCCCCTGGGCCATAGTTTGCCTACCCATGGGCTAAAGGTTCCCCACACCTGCTCATGCACATGTCACCTCATGCACTATTCACAACAGCATACTATCTAGAAACTTCAGTTTCACAATCGTAATAATGAATTACCTTCACATTTTTGTCTGTCATCGTTTCATCTAGTTTAGTCGCAATGCCAATAGCTTTCTCTTGTCTTGAGTTGTCCAGGAAATACATCATCTTGGCACCTGAAAAAGAAGTGGCATAGATTTATGAACAGGGAAACCATTCAAAGGGAGAACTTAATGATATGTTTTGCTTCAGTTTTCACTAACGCTCAACATGCATTGTGCACATTGTAAAAAAACAAAAAACAAACTTGAAATCATAGCAAGGCAACAAGGACTGTCAAATCAGCAGGTTACAACAAAGCAAAGTCCACCATACTGGATTCAAAGAAGCTCAAGAAAGTAAATTCACCCATACAGTGGTACCTCAGGTTAAGTACTTAATTCGTTCTGGAGGTCCGTACTTAACCTGAAACTGTTCTTAACCTGAAGCACCACTTTAGCTAATGGGGCCTCCTGCTGCCGCCGTGCCGCCAGAGCACAATTTCTGTTCTCATCCTGAAGCAAAGTTCTTAACCTGAAACACTATTTCTGTGTTAGCGGAGTCTGTAAGCTGAAGCGTATGTAACCTGAAGCGTATGTAACCCGAGGTACCACTGCACTGTCATCAAAGGCCACCCCATTTTATATCAATAGGTCCAGCCTAAGCTGCAGTAGGGCCAGAGAGAAGCCAGCAAAATATGACCTCAATTATTCTGAGGTTCTGGGAGGAGAAAAAACCTTACTTCACTCAGAACCGGGTATTTGACTTCAAATTCTCACTGCAACCATTACACGTTGAACTCCAATAAGTCTAAATTAAAGGCGAACCATGACACAAAATCTGAATATATTTTTTATTTGCCACAGGTACTAAAGCAATTAATGAAGACAAGAGAAAATTAAGTTCAATTATCCAGAGTTACCTCATTAAAGTAATTAAAGTAATTTAGCTTTGTAATTTGGCTGTGTATTTAACAATAAACATAACTTTTAAAGGGCAGCAAGATCCATGCTAACGACCTGAAATTGTGAGTTACAGTTCGGAAGCCACTATGAATAGACACCACACAAAAGAAAAAGATAATAGAGTAAGAAAACCCCATGGGAAAGACCTGATGAAGTAATGGGGGAAGGCATTCTAATAATAGAAAACAATGGGGACGACAGAGATGGAAATCCTCAGCCCATAAAGACTGGTGGTAGACTAAACACATATATAAAACTGCAAAATGATGAAGACAACAATTAGCAATGTTTTTTCAAGTTCTCAGTCTTCATTTAGGCCAGGCATGGCCAAACTTGGCCCTCCAGATGTTTTGGGACTACAATTCCCATCACCCCTGACAACTGGTCCTGTTAGCGAGGGATGATGGGAGTTGTAGTCCCAAAACATCTGGAGGGCCAAGTTTGGCCCTGTCTGATTTAGACTTTCCTTCCTTCTGAACTTGGAAGTGATAATACTAGGAATCATCTAATGAAACTGACCAGCAGCACATTCCGGACGGTGGAAGGGCTGCTTCACCCAAGTTATGGAGTTCATTGCCACCAGCTGGAGTGTTTGCCAAATTCTCCAATTCATGGAGAATAAATGTACCATGGCTATGAGTCATACTGTTCAGAGGTACTCCGCCTCTGAATACTAATGGCTGTGGAGCAACAGCAGACGAGAGATACCCCCTCCACCGTCCTGCGAAAACCCCTTAATCCCAATTTTATTTTATTCTTTGGTAGATTTGCAGAAAGAAAAACACAAACCAATACATAAATTTTAGAAAGGGGCAAGATTAGACATGGACATACAAAGCATTGTTTTTAAAATTCAAGACTCCTTCCTTTCCGTGAAATCTCGCGAGAGGAGCACTCTTTTCCTTTATCTCCTTGGAGCTGCCAAGATGCCCTCAAGGCTGAGGAAGATCAGGAAACTGTGAGGTCACGTCAGCCACGGCCATGGTCGTATTGGTAAGCATAGAAAGCATCCTGGAGGATGTGGTAATGCTGGAGGTCTGCACCACCACAAGAATTAACTTTGATAGATACCATCCTGGTTATTTTGGAAAGGATTACCACTTGAAGAAAAACCAGCACTTCCATCCTACAGTCTGCCTGGAAAAACTGTGGACGCTTTTTAGTGAGCAGACAAGGCTCAAGTATGTAAAAAATCTGGCTGGATTATCACCTGTAATTGATGTTGTGCGCTCAGGTTATTATACAGTCCTGGGCAAGGGGAAACTGCCCAAACAGCCTGAAGTTGCAAAAGCAAAGTTCTTCAGCAGAAAAGCAGAAGAAAAAAATAAAAGAAGTTGGTGGAGGTTGTGTGCTAGTTAGCATAAGGACTTCTCTATGTGCTCAGATTTAAATAAACATCGTTTCAGCTTAAAAAAGAAAAATCAAGACTCCTTGCACTCTGTTCCGCTTCCCCTTTCTTCCTGCCCAGGGCAGCCCTGCCCTCTGTCTGCGCCTCAGAGCCGATGTGTCACACCAGGCTGGGTGGGCCTCCACAGCCCCTCCTCCTTGCCTGCTCTCCAGCAGCCACTTTGAGCAGCCCAAGGGATGAGGCTAGCACCAGCGACCAGAGAGAGGAAATGGGGTGCTCCCTTGCAGCGTCGCAGCTCAGGCCAAGCACCACCTCCTCCTCCCAAAGCTTGGCGGCAGCAGCATAGGCAGAGGACAGGGACATTCTGAGATCAAATAAAAAACCCGGAATGGCTTTCGTAATTTTGGCACTGTCCCTGGAAAATAGGGACACTTGGAGGGTATGGAGTGAATAAACCAGGAAGTCTCTAATGAGCCAGAGCATCTGGTTTTATCTGAACGATTGTCACCAGCTTTAGAAGACAGAGGACCTTAAAGAACTTGAATTCATGGTGACTGACCAACTTCAGGCTGCCTTCAAGCCTTCTTAGCCTCCCAGAGGTTTATGGTTGTCAGTGAGGAGAATTCACCCCTCCCATATCTAAGACTCTGCTGATGTTCTCTGCTGATTCTTCAGAGAGGAGGGGCGGTTTCTGCTCTCTACTTACTACGCTCCAGCCTCACATCAAAGTGTCGGGGAGAGA
This sequence comes from Podarcis cretensis, assembly GCF_951804945.1. NCBI lineage: Eukaryota > Metazoa > Chordata > Lepidosauria > Squamata > Lacertidae > Podarcis > Podarcis cretensis. The sequence goes on from NC_137176.1 coordinate 8,059,386, forward strand.
GAGAGACTAAGTGTTAGAGAGAGATCGTGTGTATAGATAAAGTTGCTGCTAAGAGCAGCTGCAGACACTCAGTGCAGTTCAGCGTTTTCGTTTAGACCTCATTTAGCTCTGTATATAGTTGTGTATTTAGCTGTAGATAGAATAAAGAAGATATTCTACAGAGCTGCTCTCCGAGTCGTTTATGCTCTGCTAGACTCTGCTGTGCAACGACTGTCTTCTTGTTGGAGTGAATCCGGTGCTCACAACTCTATGCTGTGAGTCCACAGCACTTTGACCTGTTCCTGTGCAGAAGGTGGTCTCTGGAAGTGCTACCCAGCTCGCCTAGCCCAGTCGGGGCTGAGTGGATGAGTCCAGTTGGTGACACTGGCTCAAGGGCGATGCTGACAGTCAGGGGCAGAGTCCTGGGCTAGATGGACCTTTGGTCTATGGAGCAGGGCTCTTCTCCTGAACCTGCTTCAAGTCCTACAATAAAACACAGACTTGGCATAATGTCATCCTTTAAAACACAAATAAACCAACCTGACAGCAGATGCCGTATGGAGGTAGAATTGCGTCTGAGAAATTCTTCGTTGAAACTTTCCAAATCTTTACTAATAAAAATCTTCTGCATTTCTTGGGTTAGGACTTTGTTCACAATTTCTGGCAAATTACTATGATCAGACACTAAAAAAGTAAAAAAACAAAGCACATAGTTGTTACCATCTGACAAAACTGTACCTCAAGTGTTCCAAGCACAGTTTTATAGAATGCAAACAGCAGATTTATCTTATACTTACCACATTTGGAGAATTTAATTAAACATTCATGTAGCCACGGGTTATTACTGTCAATAGCAAAAGCTCTTTTAACCGACTGCAACATTAAGAGAAACTTTCCTGCATAAATACAAGAATAAAGAACTAGTTTTTATAATGTTATTTACATTTGATTAATCTGCTTGTATTGCTGTGTTACAACCATTCTGCACACATACGCTCACTCATGTGTCACATGCAAAATAAAGGAGACCTTGTATTATTTATAGATGCACCTGACAGCTTATGAACAAGGCAAGGCCAGGTCCCTGCCCTTTGGGGCTGCCAGGAGCTGAAGTCAAACGTGGGTCAGCAATAAAAAAATACAGTGTCAGAGAAGTTAACTCTTTATTCAGAGAAGCCCCAAAAGCGCAGGCCTAGTGGTCCGAGAAACTCTTCCCAGGAGATCTTGCCCGAATGAGGCAGCTGCAAAGACTGAAGGCCCCACTGCTCTCCAAGGCTCCTGCTCTCCAGGGTCTTTCCCAAGCAGTCATAGACTGTGTCTGCGCACAGCCAATCTCTGTTCTGCTCTTCATTTCTCTGAGTGTTCTAGATGACCAGGCGGAGAGAGGTGATTGCAGCAGGACGGGGAGACTCCCATACTTCTTCATGAACCTGTCTCCCCTCTGCCTCTTGACCATCTTCTCCAGCCTCTGCTTCAGCCTCCGAGTCTGAACTGCTCTCTGCCACTGCTTCTTCCTGCTCGCTAAACCCTGTTACCTCTTCTGCTTCTGACACCTCCTCCCCCCAAATCTGCTCCTTCTTCTCCCTCTGATCTCTCATTGCTATCCCATCACCAGTCCCCTGGCTCTGAGCTTCTGGGATTCCCTTGGAGGTCCCCCAGCTGATGCCTCCCACCACTCCTCTGTGCCCAGCCAGCCCATTACAGGGGCTTACAACCAAGAAACAGGCCTGAGGCAGACAACAGAGAAGGGGCAGGTGAATGGAGGCAGGGATAGACGGGCTGAATGTGAAGTTATTTAAGTCATAGAAGGTTATGAGAATGATGACACTGTAGCAAAAGCATCACAGAAAAGGTGAGGAGGAGGATTTGAATGAAGTAGGGGAGATGGTCGATGGGGAGGAAGTTTCAGGCGTAAGTGGCAGGAAATAAGAAATGGTGTTGTTTGAGGTGGCAGGAGACCTTTGGACACCCGAGGATTGTGGAGCTGGACCAATGAAACCATATTACAGGAATATGTTGGTATATAAAAATGGAGAGACAAGGGGGTGGGGGGAGAGGGAGGTCTTGACAAGAAGCTTGCGCAGAAACTGGGAGCAAAAAGGCTGCCAGGGCAGGGATTTAAGGACAGGCATTATGTGCAGAGAGCAATAAGAAAACTGAATAATTTGAGCAGCAGTGCCGGACAGTTGTGACCAAGGTGAGACAATGGGGAAAACCCAGTAAGTCAAGCCCAGAGATGACTAGTGTTTTTGCAGACAGGTAACTTGAAAACTACATAATAATGGATAAATCTACACATGTAACTATTACAAAATCATCCTGTTATTTCACAATCCTGTTTCACAATTACATATACTTTACCTTTCCTTAAATAAATGTCAAATGCTAAAAGATGTGTGTCTATGTTATCAGCCGCAAGATTCTTAAGTGGTATAAGGAACTTAATAGCTTCCTCTAATGGATTGCCAACCTGCCAAAAGAAATTCAAGTTAGTTATAAACTGAAGTCATACCAAAAAAGTCTCTAAAGATCAAGCTTGCAATAATCTTACTGATGTATTTTTGCACACAATGTATTTAATAGTGTTTATCATAGTTACCCGCCCTTCCAAAAGACAGCTAGTCAATGAAACAGGTTGAGTTGTATAAATACTTAAGAAGGAGCTTGGCATCTTGGACGTAACTTTGAGTCATCCCAACAACTACAATATAATGGTACTTTAGGAATTACAAAATGCCCAACAGCTGTTCATTTTCTCCCCGGGATCCACCCTATAGAGGGAAACTGAAAGCAAGTTTCAGGTTAATGGGCTCCCTGCTTTGTCATCATCACTGGGCAGAGAACTTAATGCCCTACCTAAATAACCCCATTGTTATTCAAACAGGGGATTTCCCAATGTGACTGTTCACTTCTCCTGCAGCAAGGAAGATGGGACAAAGTTGAGGGAACAAATGTATGACCATAAAGCCTACTCTTGAGAACAACACTCAATAGACGAAACACAGGAAGGAATTAAAAGCAACTCTGCTGAACAAACATGATACCAAGAAAGGTTTGGAACAGGAGGCCCAGTGGAAGAGAATTATGTGAGCAAAACCAAGTTTCACAGAACTCTTAAAAGTTCAGAAGAAAGCAGCAAAATGCTTGCTTTGATCTTGATGCCCCTCTTCCAGCATGTACAATGTGTCTGTCATCTGATCAGTCATGTACATCCCCCAGAATGTGCTTGATCAGTTGGCACATTCGAGACAAAGCGGCACATGTGAATCCAAGATTGTGAACATCATATGTGCGGTCTACATGTCAGGCCAGTGAGTTAACTGACCCCAACCTTCCTTTAAATATTTTGGTTTGATATGGCACAGTGAAGGTGGTTTTGAATATGTGATGATTAACAAATATAGAAAAGGAGAAACAAATCTACCCTTTCCAGTTTTTCAGGAACTAATTCTTCCTTGGGACCACTGGTTTCTTCCTCTTCCTCCTCTCGCTTCTTCTTTTGGTTCTTCTGCTGCCTCTCTCGCTCTGCATGCTTTCTCTCCTCTTCCAGTTTAGCTTTCTTCTGTGCTCGTCTTTGCTTACTAAGCATTTTCTTAAGTTCTTTGGCTGAAAGGTTTTCTACAAGTAATAGATTTACAAACCATACGAAATGCTGGGTTTATTAAAAAATATAGTGTCATATTTAAATATCACTTCATTAAATGCCTTTATAATACAAAAACACAAAATAAACAAATAAAAGAAGTAACTCTTAATTTATTGTTAAAATAAACCTTCAGGATTCTTAAAAGCTAGCTATAAGCACTCCAGTACACACTATGCGCTTCAGGTTCAGAAACTTTTTGGCAAGGTCCCTCATCAAAATTTCTCAAGAAAACGTAGCAATTTTGGGATAAGAGGTAGATATGCTATGGTTAAAAGATAGGAAGCAGACTGTAGGAATAAACCACAATTTGCACAATGGAGAAAAGTGTGAACTCCTATAAATTTATATAGGTCTCAGCCTGTGTATGCACAGAAGCATCAGTGAGTTAAGAGAACTATATTTTCTGACAGGAAAGTAAACAGAAGCATTATACGTGAACGCTTTTGCTGCTTGAAGCAACAACAGATTTTCCTTTCTGCAGTGATCTAAATGACACGTGGTTCTGTGAACACCAGAGGAAAGCGTTTTGTTGTAGAACATTTCAGTTAATGGCTAAAAGTTCTACCATTACCTTTCCTTCAACTGCACAACTCTCCTGCCGGGAGAGGCTGCGTGGAGCTAAAGAAGCCATAGCCCCATGCAGCCTCTCCCTGCCAGAGGGGTTGCGCGCAGCTATGGAACAAGCCAAGGCAGTGAGCAGGATGGATCCCGCTGGCTGCTTTGGCTTCCTCTTTAGCCCCGCGCAATCCCTCCCTGCCGTCAGAGGCTGCGTGGAGCTAAAGAAACCATAGGCCTGTGCAGCCTCTCCCTGCCGAAGGGGTTGCGCGCAGCTAGGCATAAGCCTGCATTCGTTCCATAGGATGCACACACATTTCCCCTCAATTTTTGTAGGGGAAAAACTGCATCCAATGGAGCGAAAAATACGTTAATATGCAGTTGAAAACGTTGACAATAGGCCCCACGGAGGGGATGGGGGGGAATATTGAGATTCAGAGAAATCTCTCTGTATGGATATGTATTTGGTTTTGTTATAAATTTATATTTGTAAAATCAAATAAAAACCATTTCAAAAAAACAACAACCCTAAAATGAAGATTTTCAACCATCTAAATTCTGTGCTGGATCAGGGTCCATCAACTTGGTGCCTGCAGCAGCCAACAGAACAGATTTAGGTGTGTTCAACGGTTGTGGTGTATGCATGGCAATCAGTTTTCCCAGTTTTCAAATGTGTATGTGGGCACAAAAAGGCTGGGCAATCCTTGTTTTAAATTCTTAATACTGCACTGATTATTAAGCTATTTTAACATCCATTTCAGCAGATGATTCTCCCCAGCCCTATATAAAATAAGTTTCCTTTCCATATACCACCACCGCTGCTTTACATTTTCAGCAGTGAACACTTCTGTACAAAGCTTTTTATACTCACACTATCTTAATTATTGCTTCAATACCTGAATTTACTTCTTGTTCTTTGCTTTCATTGGCTAGCGGATTATCATATAGCTTCAGGTAGATTTCAATTGCTGAGCGAGCCGCCTTGAAGTAGAAGGCATGTTGCCTGAGAATGTCTTCCAACCTCAAGAGGTCCACATAGGCACGGAGTGTCATCTTTCTCATGCAGTAGGTGTGGAAGTCAAATTGATCATCTGTTATCTCAAAAAAGTGCTTAAAAAGAAAAGAGGACACTATTTTTTATGATGCAGTTTACTAGATGGACAAATAAGGCCGCTTCCTAGGTGTGCTTACAGCTTTTTCGAAATAAGTGTTTTGGCAACTTTAAAGCAGGTGGCAAATTAACAAAGCTCATGTTGCTTATGAGAAGCGGTTGTCAGGAAAAAGCAATCTGTTTACCTACTTACCCTCTCCACTTCATGGCACTTTTTCAAGGCATCTCCATATTTCCCTAGCCTCTGAAAAGCTAAAGCGCATTCTGTTTGGAACCACATGCACTGCATTTCATTCAGATTCTCCATGGCAGAAGTTCCTTCCTGAAATAAATAAAAAAGTATTGTGTGGGATCGACAGTTGTTTAAATTTATATGTATATGTGTGAAATCTATCTGTCTTTCCATCCACACACACACACACAGCCCTATGATATCCTATAAGAATGCTTTAACAATAAATAACTGATATAATTCTTTGGATAATAATAATAATTAATAATAATTTATTATTTATACCCCGCCCATCTGGCTGAGTTTCCCCAGCCACCCTGGGCGGCTTCCAATCATGTGTTAAAAACAATACAGCATTAAATATTAAAAACTTCCCTAAATAGGGCTGCCTTCAGATGTCTTTTAAAAAGAAGATAATTATTGATTTCTGGATTTTTCAATTATTGAGTGCAGGGATAGCAAATGTAGCACTTTCAGATGTTGCAGAACCAAGCCACTGCCATAGCCCTGACCACCACAATCCATGGTCAGGCAGCGGGTGACAGGAGTTGTTCTCCAACAACAACAACAACAACAACAACAACAATAATAATAATAATAATAATAATAATAATAATAATAATAATAATTATTTATTATTTATTATTTATACCCCGCCCATCTGGCTGAGTTTCCCCAGCCACTCTGGGCGGCTCCCAATCAGTGTTAAAAACAGTACAGCATTACATATTAAAAACTTCCCTGAACAGGGCTGCCTTAAGATGTTTTCTGAATGTCAGGAGGGCATCATATTGGCAACCCCCAGTCTTATAAAGTATCCTATTCTTTTCCCTTTTCCAAAGGCTTTACCTAATGCATGCTTTTTCTATTCAGCTAATGGGAAAGTCTGTGAGAAGGGCAATATTTCATTCATACAGAAACGAGAATGTGGGCACTTTCACTGCAAGAGAGGCAGAGATAAGGGAGGTGTTCTTAAGAAGACCAGACAATATTTCTCATGTAGTAGCAAACACTGTGTGCAAAAAGCTATAAATGTGGTCTTGTTTAATTAATGACTGACAGCTCAAGAAGGCAGGGAATTTTAATAGTGAAGACACGAGGTGCAACACTAAGAGGGTAATCCTATACCTAGCTACTCAAAAGTAAGTCCTATTCATGTCCATGAGGCTTACTCCTAGGTAAGAGGGTAAAGGACTGAGGTCCAAGAAAAGCAAATCTGAACAACTCCTTTCCCTCTGTGGTCATCAAGGCAACCACTCAACACCGTACTGGCAATGTGACTGTATATTATATTATATTATATTATATTATATTATATTATATTATATTATATTATAGTCTTTCATTCATTCCTTCATTCCCCGCCCATCTGGCTGGGCTTCCCAGTCAAAATGAACGGAGACCTTACAAAAGGTCAAATGCCAATGGAAAATTTGGCAATGTGAAGAACTGCCTGAATGGGAAGACGTTTCAAAGATTTTTACAATGCAATCTTGCACATACAGTTCCAATAGCCAGTCCCACTGAGTTAAACTGGGCTTACTCCAAGGTAAACGGGTACAGGATTGTAGCCTGCAGTCTATTTAATAATTTACGAAATTTAAACGTAGTCTTCAGTAGTAACGATGCCTGTATTTCTTTCACCACCAAGTTAGCCTATGCATCTTAATGAAAAATGTTGACTTTTAGTTGGCTAGTCTATGGACATGGAATTTGCTCCCACTAAAACTTCCAGCCTCCTCATGAGTAATTCATTTACTGTGACAGGGTTACTCATGATGAAGCTGTTTCATACTGCAGTGAAATAGCTAAAATATATTTAAAGATTACAGGGGGAAAATAGGACTATTCTGTTCCTGGAAATTCATCAGTACTATTATCTTGGCTCAATTAGAAGTTAGGTGAATTTTTCCTGCATCATACAATTCTGCTACCAATGACTTATAATAATAATAATAATAATAAAAACTGAAACTGACAAGAGGAAATTTTCAAAACAAATACACAACCAACCTCTATTTAAAATATATCTCCTACCCGTGTGAACTTGGAACACATCTCTTCTGCATCCTTCACCATATTTGCTCTCAGCATATACTTTGCACATTTGGAGTTGATGAATCTATCGGCTGTATCCAACGACTGCGCCTCATCCATCCATTTGGCAGACTCCTTTAGGTTGCCTACATGCTATTGAGGGAAAGGGAAGAGTTTTATACTTAATTTTCAATGTCAGTAACAGGCATATTGTGTAAGCTCTGAGAACTGTAACGCGCACGTGCATCTCCCCTTTCCGAAACATTTTGCATGCACAAATCACAGCCAATCTTATTATGCTTCGCTGTGTGAAACGTAGCTCTGAAGATATTGATCCGATGAAAACTAAAAAAGGATCATGTTCAGACTTCAGTGCCTATGTCAAGCTTCACAGGTCTGGCAAAATTATGTTAGCATTAAATATCTGAGTATGGAAGAAGCACAGAACCTTTACTAACTTTGAGTGAGAGCTGCTCACATTTTACATTGAAAACAAAAACTATTTCCATCGTCCAAGCCCACCATTTGCTTCCACAAAAAGACGATGATCACAAACATTTCATATTATGAATTACTTTTGATTGTCCCTTTTCTGACTGCTGCAAGAGGCCATGGACAAAAGAGCGAACACTAAGGCCTTGGTCATGCACATGTACATATAGATCCAACCGCAAGATCTGGGGTCTAGTATACCAATAATTTGTGGGTGGGGTGCAGGTAGACAGCATTGGAACACATATTACAGCTAGAGGTGGGAAAAGCCACTTTAATTGATAAGAAATACAGGGACAAGTGGATACATGTACAGGCCACACAGAAATTCACTGAGTGATATTCAGCTAAGAGTAAACTTGGTGAAATCGTGTTCATTAATTTCAAGTTTTACTCTGGGTAAAATTTAGCTGATTCTATGGAGATGGAGAAGGAAAGGGAAACAGAGGTGGAAAGAACTGCCATTGCTGCATAAGGAGAGGGAAGGGCGCTTGGGATTCAGCAGGGCATAATGGAGGCTTGGAATGGGCACAACAGGGCAAGTTTAAAATGCCGATGCTGTGGGACTAGGCCTCAGGAGGAAGCCAGAAGAGGGAGAGAGGGAGGGAGAGATTGAAATTGAAATGCTAAAATTTACCTGTTCCAGAAAGGGAGAAGTAGCAGCTTCTTTTGGGCTTACATGGGTACCTGAGAGTTTAAGATAGGGCTAGCTATTAGGGTTCTTGGGGCACCTTGGTTCTGATTATGAGTGGCTAGGAAGGTCGTTCTCCTACAAAAGCAGACTGAAAGCTGGGTTTTGCCCATGCAAAAACTCTTTCGGCGTTTTTAATGATATGCTTGTGATTTCTAGATGTTTTGGTTTTGCACTTAACATTACTTTAGCTGCTTCACTGAAAACATTGTGCATTGTTTTCTTTTGATCTGGTAAGAGTGGTTCTGTTCTTATCTCAACATAAAATGTCTATGAAAAGAATATACATTGATTACATATTCCATTTCTGATACATTTATGCCAATATTACCTTATAAATTTTTGCTTTCAGATAGAACAACTCTATTAGTGTTGGCGTACTTGCAATGGCAGAATTAATGTAATCCAAGGCCACGGAAAACTGACCCAGTTTGTCAAAGTGCTGTGCAAGGAAATAGCGAACCCAAAGCAGAGTTGTCGGTGGCTCTTGATCGCCATTTTCTGCAATGATACATACGTGTCAGAAAATTTGGCAAGAAATTAAAATGCTTACTTATTATTATGTCTGTTTGGAGGTCTACCAGCACAGCTAAAATAAGGATTAAAAGCTGCTTTTTAGCTACAGTTTGTAAATAATGAAACCTACCATATGGACTGAACAAGTCACAGGTTTTCAAAGAAGCTTCGTAACCAGTAACAAGCTCTTGGATCGTAGAAACCTATAAAAATATAGTTGCCAAGTTTATTTTAACTTGATTTTTTCTTTAAATCACATTGCATTCCATTTGATATATTATCCAGATACAGCTAATCATGCCAAATGAATAGTGCTAATACTTCTAACTAACTTAAAACAATACTAAAATCTGTATAATACATTATGTTTTGCAAAACAAATAATCCGCACCTAGTTTATTCCCAGAGCAAAATCGGAACATGTAAAAGCTAGTGGCATCAAACCACTGATCTAATGGTCTACTCAGAGTATAACCAACACTGGATATCACCCGTTATATCCAAAGCGGCGAGGATCCCTTTCCTTTCTCTTTACAATAAAGGTTAAATGGTTGCCTATTTTCCCCCCATTGTTTTTAAAACTGTTAACTACTTTTGCAGACTAGTTCAACCCAATCAGTTTCTACTTTTGCTATCAGAGCACAAAAGAGATGGGGTTTCTGTGAGAACATGGGTGAAGCTACATAAGAATAAACTGCTGGATCCCATCAACGGGCTGGCCTGGTTCACAAATAACTCCAATCCATGGTCTGTTTAGCCCTTCTAATTCAGAAGATTAACCACTGTTTGTTTTCTGGCAACAAGCTACAATGTGAAGCCACGGATACATAGAATCATAGAACGGTAGAGTTGGAAGGGACTGTGATTCTTGATGGATTATTTTAACCATGGCTTGGTGTTCCGTCAGAGCCCAGCATCTCTGCTTAACCATAGTTTGTCTGCCCCAGATTCTTCCAAAGCAACAGAGATATAAAAACAAACCAAGCTTCAGAGAAACAAGATATGATTTGTCTGTGAGATGACTTGTGGCTTATTGAACAACACATGGTTAAAGCAACCATGGCTTAGTGTTATATACTAAAACAGCCTCCATCTAGCCCAGCATTATGCTTACCCCAATTGCTAACCAGAGACCTGTGAGAAATCCATAGCTTAATGGCTCATTTTGTGTTTGAATTTATTTATACAGATCAAGCGGGATGAACAACCAAGTGTTGAAGAGTGGAATGCTTCTGTTTGGGGTCCCTAATAACCAGCAAGCCAGCCCTCTTCCAGAACACTTCATTTCCCCCTCCCAGTTTTCTGTTCTCTCCCCTCACCTGGAAACAGACACTTAAAAGAGTGCTCACTCCCCACTGGAATGTTTTTGGTCATCCACTCCTTAGGGTTACCTTTTTTATTAAAATTTTATTTTCAGATTTCTACAAACATTGGGTCTCCCCTGAACCTGCTGACACCTCCCTCTGGAGTGTGGACAACTCCATTCTGGCAACATAAGGATCAGCACATGATTAGTATATTGGATAATGTAAGTGTTCCTTTTCAGTGATGAAGCTAATCATCACAGAATGTCCATAACCATTCCAACTGCTGTGTTGAAAGTCTGCCTTACACCATTTCAGAAATTCACCTGATGGGGTGAGGGTCTGCTCATTTCAAAGTATATGCATTTCAGATTCTTCTTGTCACTGCAAAGCTTAACACGTTAAGGGGAGAAGAGTCTAACATGTTTTTGCAGTTTGGATTCAGCAAGCACAGTTTGGTGTAAGTGAACCTTCACACAAGAAATCTCGTGGACAAGTGGCACCACCCTGGTATCGGCAAGACTCATGAATGAAAGAGAAGCCTCCACAGAAATAGAGAGAGGTTGGTCACAAGGACATGGGATAGTATAGCACAGTCCTACTGAATCAAACTAAAAGGTCTTCCCCGCTGTGCTAGGGGAAACCTCACACTCTATCCAAACACATGCTGGTGTGTGATGTGCTAAAGGGTCCACCTGCCATGAAGCATGGGGGGAATGTGGCTCATTTTGCATTCTGATTTGATATAAATAAGTAGCCAAGCCCTTTCTCCATAGGTCCCTACACAATATGCCTCCTCATTCTCATTCTCTCTCTCTCACACACACAGGAGAAAAATACCATAACTCATTTCAGTGAGGATTGTGCATCCTTGCTAAGGGTATGCTCAATGGAATTTACTGATACTCAAAAGAGCACTGATAAGCTTGTTTTTGCTTTGCTTTTTAGAACATGATCCCTTTTCTGCTTCAACAGCCTATGCGGTTAATCTAGTGCTCAAGGGGTGAAATGGAGATTGACAACTGAAGACTGAATCAATCATTGTTAACAGAATCAGAGATCGTAGGTTTATCTTTTTGAAGTATGTTCCTTGTTATCTCTGACAAATGAGGCAGACCCCCTGAAAAATACAGTGACACAGTGAACAGGTCAAGATCAAGAAGATGCACTGGAAACAACCTGAATTTTTGTTTGTGGATGGCAACTTATCCCATAACAGTCACCTCTGAATCCTTGATTATGTAAACAAGCTCTGGCGGGACTCCATTAATTTCATATCACTTGCACGGGAGCTGTGACTCAAGTAAAGCCCCGTTCATAAGTGCACCTAGCATGGTATAATCCTCTGCTGCAGGGAAGCACATGGGAATATTGTAACCACAGGGGAAAGGCCCATCTTGTGACTGATATTCTGAGCTGGCAGGACCGGAAGGGAGTGAGGATTCAAAGGAAGGCAAGGGGGAGAGGTACCAAGCAAAATTAAGCAGATGTTAAGAAAAGGAGCCACCGAAGCTGCATGGGTGGACTCAGTAAGGTGGCAAAAATGAACTTTGGCTCCTTCTGGCCCCCAGTAGCTTTTTCTCAATCCGTGAGGTTTGCCATAGAGGTTAGAGGGACGGATTCCCAAGCTAGGCCTGGCAAGGAGGAACACTGAGGAGCTCCTCCTAGCTGTTTAGGATATACACAGCTGCCAAGCAGGCAAGGAAAAGTGGAACGTTACAGATCCCTGGTATGTCCCAAACAACCCCATACTCTTCTCAAGTTCTAGTTTCCCTTTCTGCAAGTCTCAGTATATTCACTTCAGTTCCCGTTTCCTCGCTGTCCCTTCTTCCTCTTTGCTACTTTCTTTCCTTCTTCCTCCGTCTTCATTTTCTCCATTGCTGCTTTCTTCACTCACCTCTTCCCCATTTCGTACCCTTTGCCCTATTTTGCTGCCTCGCCCACCCCACAGCCAACAGTTGTTTGGCCTTCACAACCCAAATGCAGCTTGTGCTGCAATGTGGGCAACTTTGCAGACCAGCCCCCTTACTTCCACAGTAACTCTCTGTCCTGCCCAGTCTATCTGAACACACTCGTGGAAATTTCATTTTCTTTCTTTCTTTCTTTCTTTCTTTCTTTCTTTCTTTCTTTCTTTCTGCTGGTCTCTCCCATTTGTGTGGGTGTGGTGCTGCTTTTGCTATAAAAACGATGATACTCTCGTCCTGAAGACTGGAAGCAGAAGGTGGAATACAGGGTGAAATCTCACTATGCTAAATGTTCTGCCTGTGCAAACGTTTCATCCAGTCAGACAGAATGATTTTCTCCCTCTGTTCTGGCTGTGGAAGAGACTCTCTTTCTTCTGCAGCTACCACAGCTTTCCTCCATTATTTCCTATTATTTCCCCCATTATTTCCTATCAGGCACAAAGCCAGCCTTCCTACGAGGGCAAAAGAAAAGTCTTCAGGGGGAGTCAGCCTACCTTCCTGAGTACACTTTCTGAGACTTCTGCTGTTTCTTCCAGCCAGTCATTCCCTCATGCATTATTTCCTCACAGCCTCTCCGTGTTTTAAGTTACTCAAAGAGGACACATGATGTTGAGCTTCAATGGAATCAACACACCTGCAACACATTTGACGTAAACCTTGATGTTGACTTATTTTACAGTCCTCCCTTCGTATTTCACTCTGAAGGAGTGACTGCTAGAATTCTGAAGAGTGTTTGTGAAGCTTTTTTGTGACTGATACAATGAGCAGGAAATCAGTGCTATGCATAGCCCCCCTCCTCCAAGATGCGGCTTGCTAACTGATGCAAGGGCCAAGGAAGGGGCAGGCTCAAAAGACAAGCAAGCAGTCCTTCAGACACTGAAGCCCTAGGGTGATTGCAGTAACCCAACCTGGAGATCCAGACATCTCCAGTGGCACAACTTACAAAGTTGTTGAAAGACAACTGGGCTATGGGCATCCATGAGCAGGGCAGATAGAATAGCACCCATCTACACAAACAACTACACAATGTATTTTATGTTATAAAAATAGTCCAGGGAACACAACCTGTTCCATTTTCTACAGGTGACCTCCACTCACAAGCGGAAAAGACTTGCAGTATGGGAATTTCACCTAAACATTAGGAAGATTCCACCTAAACATTAGGAAGAACTTCCTGACAGTAAGAGCTGTTCAACAGTGGAATTTGCTGCCAAGGAGTGCGGTGGAGTCTCCTTCTTTGGAGGTCTTTAAGCCGAGGCTTGACAACCATATGTCAGGAGTGCTCTGATGGTGTTTCCTGCTTGGCAGGGGGTTGGACTTGATGGCCCTTGTGGTCTCTTCCAACTCTATGATTCTATGAGTCTATGAATTTTCCTCCTACCTCCAAACCAAAGTGGATGGCGCTGTGGGGCTGCACTGCTTACCTGACTGCCCTCTGGCCAACCTGCTGCCGCATCCCAAGATGGAGAGGGGAGACATGGCGGTCAGGTCAGCACATGGTTAATGCATCATCAGCACCCGAGTGCCTCTGCCACTGCACTGACCTTGCCCCTCCTCCAGGTGTGCAGCAGTAACTTATCTGGAGGGAGGTCAGGTATGTGGTGCTGCCTTATGCTGAGGGTTGGGAGATCTTCCAGGGCAGATTTCTGTGTGTGTATGAGCAAGAAAAGGGGAAATCCTGCTGTGTAAATTATGTCTGTCTGCGCACTAGATACCGCTCTATGGGTAAATTATAAAATGAAAATAGAGCCTCTGCTCTTACAGCTAAAGTTAAAAGTTTTGCATCTAGCTGGGAACAAAACTGCCACCTAAAATTCTTTGAAAACACTTAATCCTCTATTTTTATATCTTATTGTGTCAAAATGACAAGGCCAAACCCCACAAAATATCCATCGACTTCAACTTTCCAAACCCATCTTCAATTTAAAAGCCATCCAGCTGACTTCTTCCAAGGTCCTGATCAACTGCTGTCTATATAGATAAATGTCCACTCAGAATACAGGATAGCTTCCTAAAGACAGTACAATAAATCAACGACAGCTCCTTATTTTGGCATAAATATCCTACTTTAGGAATTCCCATTCATAACAATGTGTACACACCACACAACAGGTGGCTTTCTGAGTCCCATCTTCCAAAAGAGTCAGGAAGTCATGGTTTCCCTGACTATTTAACAGCCAGCCATTTCACCTGAAGATGAAGAGTAATATTAACTAATGTTAATATTACTGCAAGGATAACAGGAGTATTGGATGCTGGAATGAAGTTATGTGGTTTTAGCAGTAATGTTACAAAGGAGTGTGTAAAAATGGATTATTAATAGGTGAGAATGTAAAGTTATAATATATTAAGATAAATTATTAAGATAAAAGTAAAAATGGAAAGGATTTGCTGAAATAACTAATTGAACTAGAATACAAAAAAGGGAGGTGTGAGGAGGTCAGGGAAACAAGTAAATGAAAGACAAGATATGGAAAGGTTGATTTGTTTTTAATTGTTTTTACTTTTCTGCATTTTGTATTTTTTCCTTTTTTTCTTTTTTTTCCTTATTCTTGTAACTTTTTTGAAACTTTAATAAATATTATTTTTTTAAAGAAAGACTAACAGGAGTATTTTCCTTTAAGTTGTATTTTTATACACCCACCCCCACCCCACTGAAGTATTTTTTATATACGGCTACTGAAATTATGAAAATGTTTTTAAAATAACCTTTAAACTGTTATTGCATGACCCTATCGACATATTTAACATTAGAGATTATGTTACAGTTTATGTTAAAAGACATAATTCCACAAAGAGTTATTAAATGCATTAGACAATATTTTCTTTCAGTTTTTATATCATGTTTTTCTACTGAAAATTATGACTTCAGAATCATTTTATTGTCTTTTGTACTATTCCTTCACTAGGAGGACTTGGATTGGAAATATATAAAGTCTTAAAGTTTAGAAAATCATAACGGCATGTCAACAATGTGTGAGCAACAGAAACTGCATCTAGCTCTTTAGGCTGCAATCCTATGCACATTTCGCAAGTAGGCACGCTTTGATTCCCATATACTTCCAAGTAAGCAAGTAAAATAGAAAATTGTAGCAGTGTAGATAAACAAGACTATAGCAAGTTTTATCCGAAATCAAATTTTCAGGTGGTTATGGCAGATGAATGAAATTTAAACACAGATTTACAAAGGCTCAGTTCTCCCTTGCTTAGATCCCTGGCTTCTTCTTACCAGGGAACATTGCTTTGTTCCAACAAACCATGATCAATAAGCCAAGTACAAACTTGGCCACAGACCATGATTTGTTGGGAGTGAAACAACCCATGATCCCTGCTTCAGGCATAAGTCAAGGGTCACAGCTTGTTTCCTTCCACCCAGCAAGAGTGGGAAGGAGTGAAATACTCTTCTTAGGCATATTAATCTTAACCATTTAACTACAGTTTACCCTGGCATGAGAAATGGAAAGGAAAAGTGACTGTTACTGGTAAATTATCTGTAAGACACACAAAGCTGTACGAAAACTGAATAAATTTGAGTTTTACCTTTTCTTTACTGTAATACAAAGATTTCAAAGTGGTAAACAAAGGTGGGCAGCCTTTACTGAAGTTAACCCGCAGGAATTTATCCATTAGTTCTCTAAATTTTTCGCCTAGAAACAAAATTGCATTGAGTTATATTCTTATTACTTAGTGTTGCACTACTGATAAAGTTTTTATAAATTTTATGTTAAAACCTGAAAGAAGCTGGTAAGAACAGTGATCTACTTGTAATTTGAAATTAAAAAGTTTTTCTGCTTCGACAGAAATACTTGTACCTGGTCTTTTTTTGAGCAAATCTGAATGTTTTGAATAATTGTTCTAATTTGCATAATTTATACATAATTTCAGCCTTTTTAGCCTGCCAGGATACTGGGTTGCTGTTGTTTTAAAAAAACACATATAGCACATTCTTTAACTGAACCTATGACATACCCAAGGAGTTCAGTGAGTGCAGAATGACGTTTTAACGACACAGTTGTTAAAAAATGACGTAAGGAAGATATCTGAACCCTTACAATTAGTGGCCGTTACTGCTGTTTGTAACAGCAATAAAGGATGAGTGTGCTATGCATCTGAATGTGTGTACATTAGAAAGAAAAAAAAGTCAGCTGTTTTGTGACCAGCATTTGACAGAACCATCTGACAGGGCCAAATGGTGGCTCTGTGCTAGTGGAAGCACTTTCACCAATCCTTTACGATGTGGTGCAGCTTTCTGTGCTGAATCCCATCCTGTTCTGTATCTTCCAACCGACAGCAGTAATGTTTTGGGGGGGACACAGCAGGTTGCAATGAAAAGAGGGGATTCCTGTCTTGCTCTAGTACAGTGGTACTTCGGGTTACATACGCTTCAGGTTACATACGCTTCTGGTTACAGACTCCGCTAACCCAGAAATATTACCTCGGGTTAAGAACTTTGCTTCAGCATGGGAACAGAAATCGTGCTCCAGCGGCGTGGTGGCAGCAGGAGGCCCCATTAGCTAAAGTGGTGCTTCAGGTTAAGAACAGTTTCAGGTTAAGAATGGACCTCCAGAACGAATTAAGTTCTTAACCCGAGGAACCACTGTACTTGTGCTAAGCACACAATTTTGCCTTCCACACAAAAATAACTGTACTGGCAGGTATTGGCCTGTCACCCTAAGCCAAGCTCCCAGGGGGGGGGAAATCGCAGTTGCTCTGCTCTTTCACAGTCATTCTGCTGCAGGGCTGAGTTCCACAATGGTTTGACTTCGCATGCTGCTGGTATGTGGGCCAATAGTTTAGTTGTAAAGGTACTAAAGAAATATGCAGTGTTACCTGTGACAAAGTTTAAAGGTAATCTTCTAGGTGAAACCGCTCTTGGATGTTGCTTGCTTATTTCTTCATACATTTCTAGTCTTTCATCTAAAGAGCCTATTGGTGGATAATAAATGTACAGTTTGAGTCTTTGTATGTTATAAGCATCTGGTTTAAGTCACAAGTGTGCCTATATGCAATATGGAAAACTACACTAGTAGGAATTTTATCTTGTCCTCTTCAACAGAAGCCCTTGGTGAACATCTCAAACCGCATTTTTTTATATAGAACAAGTTGAAAAGCAGTTTTCAGTATGATGAAAGAGAACAGCTGATGAAAGAAAGATAGAAATATACTGTGTGTGCACGCGCACATTTTAAAAAACCATGTTGCAAAATATTTCATCAATGTCAAAAGTCAAACTGCAGTACATAAATCCTCAGTTCTGAAACCACATGTTGGAGCTCCAGAAGTTACAATGGAGGAGGAAGCAATTCTATGAGCACCTTAAAAAAGTGGCATTGTTATAAAGGTTAAAATATAATCTTTAAAAGGCTGCCATGCTCTAACTGTGCTTAACTCCACTGAAGCCGTTGAGTGTAAATAGCAGTAAATGGGAGCATAGCATTGAAATTTCATTATAAATTTTGTAATGTAATAGTTATGCATAGTGCAGTGAAGCACATTTAAGAGTAAATTTAGTAATTATAGGTAGTTCATTTGTATACCATCCTTTCTCTGGCAGCATTTTTCCAAGGATAGCATTTTGAACTATACTTCTGATGCGGCTCAGTTGGTACAGCACGAGACTCTTAATCTCAGGGTGATGGGTTTCTGTACACTGAAGTAGCTTAAAAAAAACAAGTAGCTAAAAAGCTGTAAGCTTATCACTTCAGTAAGGAACATAGCCATTTAGCTCACTCTTTAGGCTCCTCCATATGAAGCAGTCCCTGATAATGATTTATGGTTTTGAGTACAGATAGGCTTATAAGTAGATAAAACACTGGAAATTATGCTGGACGATGAAATTCAAATACCCATCTTCTTTTCAAGGTCTAGGGTTCCAAGAGTTCCGATTTCTGAACTTAACAAGACACCAATTGCTTAATAAAGAAAGTGCAAACCAAGTTTATAACTACAACACTTACGTGGCTGTAGAGCTTTCTCCAAGCCTTCATAGTAACACCAATTTTCTGCATTCCGGTCAATAAGCTCTTTATAGACTTCAGAAGCTTCTTTCAATCTTCCCAACTTCAACAACATTTCTCCTAAAGTAAGAATAAAATCGTAAACCAGATTTAAGTTAAGGGAAACATTCTACAGCTGGAAGGCGAAATCTTCAACTCTGGAAGCCTGAAAGAGCCAATTAGCCAACAGTGATGATGACACTGACCGACTACGCTGCAGAAAGCTGCTCAGAAACTGTGCGGCAGCAACATCCTGCATCTGCCCCTAATCATAACACTCTCCCACATCAGTTTCTACCCAGCATGGGCAGTGCTGCTGTGATATGGAATGAGCATTCTGATTAGGATAATGAGACAGGTCTTGCTGCGTCTGTTCAGCGCTGCCCTGAGTCACCCAGCGACTTACTGTAATGACTTCATGGTAATAATAATAATAATAATAATAATAATAATAATAATAATAATTTATTATTTATACCCCGCCCATCTGGCTGAGTTTCCCCAGCCGCTCTGGGCGGCTCCCAATCAAGTATTAAAAACAGTACAGCACCTATTTTTCTTAAAAACAAGCACTGCTTAAGAGGTTTTCTTGCCATCAAGAGGTAAATAACTTTTGTTAGATAAATTTAAAAAATACAAAAGGATGGTGGTGGTACTCAGCTTGCCTTTCAACCTCACCAGGCAGTTTGGTGACAGAGCCTGCCATGGGAGTCCTTGCGGTGATGGAATGGGAGCATGATGAAGCAGACAGGGATGGGCGCTATAGGGTATCTTTTTAATCTAGAGTAGCCTTTCCTTTAAACTGTTTGAACATTTCAGACAAATGTTTATGGACTGGCATGTGTCTGCACAGTGTGTGCATGCATGTCTGTGTGATGTTTATATTACACACAGAGAGTCCCCCAAAAAACACTTAATGACAAGGGGGAAACGTGATCTTCTTCTAGGTTTAATGGTCCCCAGCTCCCTAGACTGAACCACCTCACACACCAAGATTCACGTGAAGGAATATTTTCAGCATGTGAAAAGGGGGAAAAAAGTATTACCTTTTATTTCATCTATCATGAGCTTGTCACATATTTGCCTCTCGTAAGTTTCTATGTGTTCCAGAGATTCTTGAAACAGATCTGCCTCTCTCATAACTTGATTCTGGTACAATATTAATTCACTATATTCATAGTCTATTTTATTAGGAGGGATCTGGAAAATAACAGAATAGTTAACATTTAATCTGCCCCAGAAGACTAACTTCACAAAAGTTCTTTTTTGGTTAATAAAGGGACACTGGATAGTTGAATTAGAACTTGGAAATGAACAGTCATTTAAAAAATGAGTTCTTGCCTTGAAAAATGACAAAGCAATAAGTTGATCTCCTCAATTAATCCTCTCAACTATTGACATTCACAGCTGCTTCTTGGGATACGTTTTTTACTCTGGTATCAAAGTACTTCTGTACTGTACTATTCATAGTGTGTTCACACATGCTTTCAAATTTTAAAAACAGATGCAGCAAGAGGAGAAACAAGTCCCCTGCTGCCATGCATTATAAAGGGGGGGGGGCTGTATTTTGAACCCAGGTATATAAAACCCCCAAACAAAGTATTTTTATAGTGTTATCCCTCATTGACTCCCAAAACCCTTTGAAAACCAAGGCGCAGCTTCCAATTGGCTGAAGGAACTTCCTGCACTCAATCGGAAGCCACGGAAGCAGCGTCAGACGTTCGGCTTCCAAAAAATGTACACAATCCAGAACACTTCCAGGTTTGCAGCATTCGGGAGCCGATCTGTTCAGGAGCCAAGCCATTCAAGTACCAATGTACCACTATATATGATTCAGGAAGTGAATAATTCCACCCAACAGCATAAACTATAAACAGATGCTTTGAACTGAATTTGTGTGCTACCTGACAACTCCATTTGTCAATTCTTCATGATATTGTGGCTTAACGGTTTCCATTTAAGTTTAGCTTTTCCACAGAAAAGTCTTATTTCAAATTGACAACAAAATTATTAGAGGGACCTGTAGAGATCAAATTTGATCCAACCATCAAGAATGACAGCTTTACAGACAACTCACAATACTCTTCTGGTATTCCACCAAGGACAAAGTACAAAGACTTGCGTATGTTGAACCACCTGTGTGCGTTGCCCGTGGCATCTTATTTTTTAATTTCAGGTGTATAATGTATCACAATCTCTGGTACTTGATTAGCTTATCATTCCACTAACATAACTGAGGCTATAAAGAATTTGATATTGAATGTACAATAAATGGAAACATTTCATAAAACAATGGCACGTCTTCTTTGCTTTATATCCCAAAGTTGTAATTCTTTCGAACAATGGATAGAAAAACAACAGAAAATAAGTAATCATTCTGACTACAGTACACTTACTCAGATTCTTAACTGTGTACAATAATTGACATTTTGAAAAGATCTTACCTGCTGAGTTTTTCTAAACTCTTCCAGTAATTTTAAGGCCATATCATAATCTTTTAGCAAATGATATGCAATTGCATATCCAATCCAAGAAGCCCTCTGCGTTGGCCGCAGCTGCAGCAGCTGATACCTGGTCTCCTTTAAAGAGATAATGAATATAAATATACTCTACCAAATAATTAATTTTGCCATTCTTAACCAACAGTGCAAAAGGATTCTGTTTAAGACTTAACAGCAAAGAAAACTAGAAAAGCTCAGCTGTACTTCTTATTAAATACTTATAACTGCAGCCCAGCCTCTGACCTTAACTATGTTTACTAGCAAGTAAATTTACAATTTGCCACAGTCACTGCCACTCCTCTAGAATTAAAGAATAGTGTTGCAAGTAGCAATGGAAGGTACTACATCAAGAACGGTTTTCCATTTTGCCGTGTGCTACAGTTTTGTAAAGTCCCCCCCCCCCAATTGTTCTGTACAATGGTGGTTTTGAACATGGCAAATAAATCATATACCCATAAGATGGTGCCCAGATAACATTGGCATGTCCATTTCCCCAACCTAATTAAACTCAAATGCTCCTCTCAACTCTAGTAAATATTCAGAGAGCACTTTACAAGTTTTTGGTTAAGCTCAACACAAAAACCGGAGGAATTACTTACTCTGTAGCCTTCAAGATCCCTCATTTGGATCTGCAACAGTGAGAGATCTCTTAGAATTTGTAGATTGTCTTTATCTAATTTCAGAGCATTTCGATAGCACTTAATAGCTTCATCATATTTTTTATCAGAGCGCTGCAGGAGTCCATAAACATGCCAACCTAACAGAGTTAAGGAAATGCACTGTTTTTGGGGGTGGGGGGATGGGGAGTTGAAGACAAATGTTTATAGTCCTGAAAGGATTCATAAATGAGTGTTATTCATTTATCTCAACTTAAGAGCATGAGCAAACACATATTATAATAAAGGATTTATATAGCCATAGGAGCGATTTCAAATACAAAATACAACGCAGGAGTTAGCAATATGATGTGGCATTTAATAGCATTTTGATGTGAACAATGTTTTTGTGCAGGCATTCAGCATTAATGGTATAGTTGTGCATCTGCCAGTTAAATGTTAAATTGCCATTTTACCATAGCACTTCAACAGAAAATTGTGGAGAGGTCCCTTGGGCTAAAGAAGTCCAAAGTGCTCAGTTGTCTGGGAATCAAGACATCCTGGCACCTAGAAAACTGAAGTATTTCCCAATCCTAGTGAGAGCTTATTCCTCATGAAAAATCTCCCATACTACAGTGGTGATGTAACCCTTCTGGACATTGCTAGACAAAGGCCCAGATGAACTGGAGGCCAAAGGTAAAGATAAGGTTTTGCTCCCATGCCAAGTTTGTATGCCAGTGTGGTGTAGTGGTTAAGAGCGATAGTCTCGTAATCTGGTGAGCAGGGTTCGCTTCCCTGCTCCTCCACGTGCAGCTGCCGGGTGACCTTGGGCTAGTCACACTTCTTTGAAGTCTCTCAGCCCCACTCACCTCACAGAGTGTTTGTTGTGGGGGAGGAAGGGAAAGGAGATTGTTAGCCGCTTTGAGACTCCTTAAAGGGAGTGAAAGGCGGGATATCAAATCCAAACTCTTCTTCTTATATGACTAAGCCATCGGATACTCTGGTGCCATAAGCCAAGGGAGGAGGAAATCATGTGATATTAGGTATTCTTCATTTTCACAAAATACAGTGGTGCCTCGCAAGACGAAAAGAATCCGTTCCGCAAGTCTCTTCGTCTTGTGGTTTTATCGTCTTGCGAAGCAACCCTATTAGCGGATTAGCGCTATTAGCGGCTTAGCGGCTATTAGCGGCTTAGAAAAAGGGGGAGGAGCGAAAAAAATCGCAAGACTCGCAAGACGTTTTCCTCTTGCGAAGCAAGCCATAGGGAAATTCGTCTTGCGAAGCGCCTCGAAAAACGGAAAACCCTTTCGTCTAGCGAGTTTTTCATCTTGCGAGGCATTCGTCTTGCGGGGCACCACTGTAGCCTATTACTTGTTTAGACCATGAGGCTGAGGTGATGTATGGACAAAACATATCATTTTCCTTAAAATTATTTTGATTATTTTTGCTACCTGCCTTTCTCAGAATGACTCAAATTCAAGGAGGCTAAGCAGCTGAGAAGATGAAGCAGCTGCATGTCAGAAGGACAGAAGCATGATATGAAGGAAATTCTTGACAACTGCTCTGTGAACAGAAAGCCAGGAGGAGAAGGCCAAGCAGGCCAGAGGAGATGCCAGGAGCCTGACCCCTCCTGCTCCAGCTGGAAGGTTTTCTCTGCCACAGAGTCATTGGCTTCCATGGGCCCTGTGGGGAAGGACCACCCCCCTCCCTGGTTTAGTAATCCAGGTGTGTTTTAATGGGCACTGATGTTGTTTGCAAGTTCCTTTGACAGATTTGTACCCTTAAAAGTTGACTGTAGGTCAGGGGAGGGAAGTCCCTATGGGCAGATCCAGAACTGGCCCAGGCTCCGCAAACCATGTGGGCAGCTGGGTGGCCTCAACCACTTTTCCATCCCCTGACATTACAGGATGTCAAGTAATTCAAAGTTCAAGAAGCCTCTGTAAAGGAAGAATCAGAAGCATGCTTTGTGGGTGCTCGGAATTCTTCCTTTATTTGAGGCCTGGACTTTCCTGTGCCCAGTGCCATATATTATTACATCAGGCCCAGGAAAGACAAAACAGCCTAGGGAGCAAACCTCTGAGGCTTAGAGGGCTAACTAGGCCCACAGGCTGGAGATTTCCACCCCTGCAGAAACAAGCATCACTGGAAAAACCTGCGTTCAAATCCCCACTCCACCATGAAACTCACTGAGTAACCTCAGGCAGTGGCTCTTTCAGCCTAACCTGTAAGGCTGGTGTCTAGGGCAGGAGTCCACAGGATCCGGCCTGCCAGAATAAAAGGGTCCCCCATCCCTGCAGAAACAGAATGGCATAGTAAACATCACACGTTTTGTGCTGACCTACAGTAAGTACCCAGGAATCCAGTGTTATGACTAATACACTGCATTTTAGAATTTCCTAAATTTAACAGATTACATATCAAATTAAGTTGTTAGACCAGGAGGGGCTTATCTATGACCCACCAGTTGTTGTGGGACTAGAATTCCCATTATTCCTGATGGTTGGCAGGGAGTTGGAGTCCCAACAATATCTAGATGGCCACAGGTTAGCCACAGGTATGTTAGGCAATATCTAATGGCCTAATCTATACATTTAAATATAAAACGCTCAAATCTGTTGCATAGCAAAGTATCCACTGGATAATAATTGGGAGAGGGGTAGAGAAAGAGGATTTCAGAACTATTAGGAAAAACTGAAATTGGTGTACTATTTGAAAGGATACACACATGACTTTTTACATCATTACGAAGGCCTTTGCGAACAAATGCATATGCTTCTTCTTTCTTCCCTAAACAATTCAAGGTCAGTCCTTTCATAGCCAAAGTTTCTGTAAGAAATATTTTATAATGTAAGAATCAAGTTTAAGCAACACACGTGTGATAAGTTTCACAATCCCCATCTAATAATAATAATAATAATAATAATAATAATAATAATCCAAGCACCTCTTGGGAATACATGGATGCAAACACAGGTATGGATTCTCACCTTCCCACACATCCACAAAAGCTTCTCATTCACTATTTTGTGGGGTGGGGCAGCTAGGTATAGAGCACACAGAAGAATGTGTACGTCATCCTGCTCTTGCTCTGCAGAATGGAAGGAGAAACCACTGCCCCACTCCCCAAACAAAGCAGCTCTGAATCAGAGTAAATCAAAGTGAAATTATTCAAGCTTAAGTCAATAATAACCTATGACCAACAACTATCATGGAACATGCATTCATTTCCAGAAACCAGAGAGTTCTGATCCCTACACCTTCAGAACAGAGTGGTAGGAGAAAGTGTAACAGTTCAGGATACAGATTGTAGCAGTATAAAACAAAACAAAGATTACCACAAAAGGGAACAGGTTTTGTATTGTAATGAGCTTTCAGATTTCTGGTGAGGATGCCCCCATATTAAAATACACAAACACACAAGCTGTGCAAGAAACATCTAGCATGTGAGAGAAAAGGCTGTAGTTCAGCTAATTCCCAATTTTGCTAGTTTTCTACTTATTTATAGATATAGGAGCAAAATCCACCATCTGCAGTTTGAAATGGCACAATTCACCTTACCACCTCATTCTTTTGTACATGTACACCAGACCAAGACTGAATTCTCTAAGGTTCTGCTCAGAAGCATTGTCTGAAATTCCACAGGTGCCAGGAACATTTTACAACTGGTGCAGATCCAATTTCACCCAAGTGACAATGCCTCGTCTCTAGGTTTGGCGACTGACATCTCCATCTGGCTAGCAGGCTGCAGCGTTTTCTGCTATTGCACACCCCCACATCAAAAGATGCTGCTGCATGCCAGCCAGTCGTCCAATCATGGGAGATTTCTTGTCATTTTATTCTGAATTGTTTTATTTGATGTTTTAATGTGCTGTAAACCGCTTTGAGATTTTTCTTTAAAATATAAATTGGTATAGAAGAGGAATACAGTGGTGCTTCGCAAGACAAAAAGAATCCGTTCCGCGAGTCTCTTCGTCTTGCGGTTTTTTCGTCTTGCGAAGCAACCCTATTAGCGGCTTAGCGGCTTAGCGCTATTAGCGGCTTTTAGCGGCTTAGCGGCTATTAACGGCTTAGAAAAAGGAGGGAAAAGCGGGAAAAATCGCAAGACTCGCAAGACATTTTCGTCTTGCAAAGCAAGCCCATAGAGAAATTTGTCTTGCGAAACGCCTCGAAAAACGGAAAGCCCTTTCGTCTAGCGGGTTTTTCGTCTTGCGAGGCATTCGTCTTGCGGGGCACCACTGTAATAAGAAATGTCACTGCCAAAAAAGGCAACTAGACAGTCTGTTGTGGCAAACATAACCTAGTGCCATTTGGCACTTAGCTTATATAGCAGAGTTTCTACCACTGCTCAGAAGGAAAGGCTTGTTTAAATTATTTCAATATACTTGAAGTTTAAAATTTATCATTCTAAATGGTGTAAAACAAACACTCTGAATATCTGCTGGGTAAACATCCTTTAAGACAGGGACGTCCAACTCCAAAGAGATTGCGATCTACTCAGAGAATAAAAAACTGGCAGTGGGGGGAGCAGGGGTTCAGGTCAAAGTTGTTGAGCTTTTTTTAGGGAGGGGATACAAAAATGTTGAGATTTATTAAAGGAAAAGGAAAAAGGGGAAAACTCCGTCTTCCATTCTAGCGATTGTACGTGAATTGAGGAAGGGGCAAGCTGGATACTCTTTTGCCACCGGAAAGGAAAGGGAGCCCCCCGCGATTGACCAAAACCACCCAGGGATCGACCACTAGATCACGATCAACCTGTTGGACACCCCTGCTTTAAGAAAATGAAAAAATTAAAATAATGCACTTACCTCCATGCTCAGCAAACTTTGGATTGGAAAGGATCATCTTACAGAATTTGAGCCCATTTTTGTACTGTTTTTGTTCATAACATTTCTAGGAAGGGGAAAAAAATAAGATTAGGTTACACCTATCTTAAAAAGTAATCTCTTACTTAACTTAGTATCACAATCCATTAGCTTCTTCAGTGGCACTTCAAATCACTGACAAGACTGCCTTTTAATGAGATCTCTGAGGGTCAAACGATATAACACAATCAAATATATGCAGGGAAACTGACAGTAATTTTCAAAAATGAAAAACAGCAGTAGGAGAGAATAGTTCCTAATTTTTTTCCTTTTCCTTACCTGCCATTTCCCCTTGCTAAATGCCTCCAAGTGTCCAATAAGAGTTCTGACAGGCAAACTGGGCCATACAAGTTATAGTTAAGCAATGATTTTATGTGAACAATAAAAGTTCTCACTCTGCTCTTCCCCTGCTCCTACCACACCTCTGTGCAACAAGTCAGGAGTCTGGCTTGCTGTGGTGTTCAAACCAGGAGCTGTGGTTTATTTCCTCCAAACAAAGCACCAGCAGAATGCAAAGAACAAACCTTTGTTACCACTCATGGTTTGCTTAGAGGGAAACAAACCACAAATCCAGCTTCAGGAACTACAAGCTGGACTCTGACTTGCTGCTTGGTGATGCAGCAGAAGCAGGAGTGAACTTCTCAGCAGCTTGAATCAGTGTACAGTACATCCAAATTAAACATGTCTGTTTTCAGCTATGCAATATGTGAACCAGGCCTGTGTGTCTCTGTGTGCACATTTAGCAAGCCGAAGTCAGAAAAGAGTTGGCTTAATTTGCTTTCCAACAGCAACTGTCTGTTGAATTAAAATTTTCCTATGTTCTTCTTAGAAATGCCATCAAACCCAGTGGGGCTTACTTCTGAGTAAGCCTCCATAGACTTGGAGTTTCTAAGTTGCAGAAATAATGGTGAGAATTGAAGCAGGGTGGTTTTTATTCCAGATTGTTTGCCTCTAAGTCTACCAATCATCTTTGCTCTGGCTCTGCCCCCCAATGTTATGCACCTTCCAGCAGATTATCCCCCTAAGTGAAAAAAGTTACCCACACCTACACAAACTAACTCCACTTCTCCCCATTTTCCCAGTAAAATACAGTATTAATACCGAGCAATTTTTCGCAATCAATAGCCTTGCGGCTACTGTTGCGTATAAATATAATGTCTTGTCTTCTTCCTTTAGACTTCCTGGTACTATTCCCAAAAGAAAACCTTCTGGTGTTTTCCTAAATGAATAATTTTTCCTAAAATTGGAAAAATTGGAAAAGTGGTATTATACCGACAAAAACAGGGGTTTGCCAAATTATTGGAGTATTACAATATATCCAAAACAATGGGAGAAATTGGAAGGACCTCAAAAGAGAAGATAGATAGCGACTGGAAGGTGTTTAAAGTATACTTGCAAAACCATACTGAAAAATCAGAACTCCTATTAGAATAAACAAGTTCTATTTTAAATACTGAAATACTGAATAAGATGGATAACAATGTGTAACAGAAAAGAAGCATGAAATTAGGTTAAAGGTGTGTGAAAGAAAGTAACAGAAGTGGAAAGAAAATGCAATTGAGTAGATTGGAAGTCTAACACAAAGGTGGGGTGAGGGGTGGTGGATGGTGATGGGAAAAGGAATTATCTGTGGAATTGTGTGTAGGTATGTTTGAACATTTTTAAGGATTGTATGAAATGTATGTTTGCATGATTGTATATTCGCAATATGTGTGTATTAATGCTGAATTATTTTAATATAAAAGCTTTCAAAAAAATTTTTTTTAAAGTATTAATACTGAGCAGTTTTACAAAGGTTGGAATCTGACAGTTTTTTAAAAACTTTTTGACTGCTCAAATACAATAAAAAAACAGTCCATATGTTTCACATGGTAATTTATTAGTACAAGAAAGGGGGGAAATGTCAATTCCAAAAATGACAGTCTTTTAGAAGACTCCAGAAGCATTTCAGAACACCATATGGAGGCCCTACTGATCTTGGTGCCTGGGTCATCCAGTACATTGTGATGACTGGTTTTGTATACTTCCTTTTGAAGCTTGTGTAGAGATGCCTGCAGTGACAGCACACTGACTGCTAGAGTATACCGCTTCATGGGGAAGGAAAGCTGCAAGGACCCAGGGTGCCTGTTTCTAAAGGAAGGTGGTGGGCACAGGTGACCCTGAATCCTCCTAAGTTGGGGAAGCAAAGGAGGAGCTGACATGCATGGTTAACATGCAGAATGCAAGTTGGCTTTTGAACACAACCCACTCCCCCAAAACGACTGAGTTTTGTACGTTTGGGGCTTCAGGGGCAGCTAAGAACAGAGGCTGGGGACCTGATTTAAAATGAGGGCAAGGAAGCGAAAAAGTGCAGCATGATCCTAAGCTGTTTTACCCAGTCTCGTTTGATTCAGAACTTATTCCCACTGGAGCGAGTTTAAGGGATGCAGCTTTTTGGGGTGTTCAATGGGAAACAAGCCCCACTGTGTCTAATGCAGCTTTACTGGGGTTGCAGCTGGACAGCATAATCCTATTGCATACTCATTTAAAATTAAACCCTGTCGTGTTCATGGGGTTGCAGAGTTGGAGGCGGTCCTTTGCAAACAGTTATGACCATAACTCGGGTGGCTTTCGAAGAAGGCTCAACCCCAGTCATGGAGGAAGAAGGGGCTCTCCGGGCTACCAGCCAGGCTGGCAGGGCTCTGTACACAAGAGGCTCGGATCCTGCCAGCTGGCTTCCCTTGGGGAAGCCCCTGGCGGGCCCAGCTGGGGGGCTGGAGAAATCCTGCATTTCTCCCATGTCCTCGGTCCTGATGAAGCCACGCCGTGACCAGATGGGGATCTCCAGCGAGGGGCGAGAAGTGTGGGATATTCAGGGTGGGCGGGTGGGCGGGAGAGAGCAGGATGAGGCCTCCAGAGAAAAGACAGCAGGCAAATTTAACAAAACAAATGAAATGCACAAATGGTATGTTGCAGGCGACTGACAGCAGAAGGGCGTAGGGGGGAAGAGAGAGAGAGCCCAGGGCCGGATTTAGGTTTGATGAGGCCCTGGTGGCGCTGTGGGTTAAAGCCTCAGCGCCTAGGGCTTGCCGATCGAAAGGTCGGCGGTTCGAATCCCTGCGGCGGGGTGCGCTCCCGCTGCTCGGTCCCAGCGCCTGCCAACCTAGCAGTTCGAAAGCACCTCCGGGTGCAAGTAGATAAATAGGGACCGCTTACCAGCGGGAAGGTAAACGGCGTTTCCGTGTGCGGCTCTGGCTCGCCAGAGCAGCGATGTCACGCTGGCCACGTGACCCGGAAGTGTCTCCGGACAGCGCTGGCCCCTGGCCTCTTAAGTGAGATGGGCGCACAACCCCAGAGTCTGTCAAGACTGGCCCATACGGGCAGGGGTACCTTTACCTTTACCTTTAAGCTACTGAAAGTAATGGGGCCCTTTATATGTCCAGCTGTCCTTTGACAACAACAAATTGTCACTGTTGTGTTGGACAGAAATTAAGTGGTTTCCAGCTGTAATGCTTAAGAGAATATGAAAAAAAAAAGGTTTAGAAATAAGTAAAAACTAATGGTGAGGATTTGCTGAACTAACAATCTGAATTGGAATACAAAAAAGGGAGGTATGAGGAGGTCTGGGAAATAAGTTAAAAGAAAATAAGTAATGGAAATTCTATGTGTTTTTAATTGTTTTTATTTTTGTTATTTTTTCTTTTTATTTTATATTGTATTATTTCTGAAAATTTTAATAAATATTCTATTAAAAAAAACAAAAAAACAAATTGTCACTGTTGAATATATGCTATATGGTAATGTATGGACCTAACAGGTACCTAAAGCCATTTGCACATAACAAAAATAGGTATTTTATCCAAGTGACTGCTGAACTGAAATACAATTAAGAAGTACATTAAAGGTGAGAGACAATGAAGTATATTAATAGTGAGAGAATTAAGAAGTATATGCATATATGCTATATGGTAATTTATGGACCTAATAGGTACCTAAAGCCATTTGCACATAACAAAAATAGGTATTTTATCCAAGTGACTGCTGAACTGAAATACAATTAAGAAGTAGATTAAGACAATGAAGTATATTAATAGTGAGGGAATTAAGAAGTATATGCATATATGCTATATGGTAATTTATGGACCTAATAGGTACCTAAAGCCATTTGCACATAACAAAAATAGGTATTTTATCCAAGTGACTGCTGAACTGAAATACAATTAAGAAGTACATTAAGACAATGAAGTATATTAATAGTGAGGGAATTAAGAAGTATATGCATATATGCTATATGGTAATTTATGGACCTAATAGGTACCTAAAGCCATTTGCACATAACAAAAATAGGTATTTTATCAAAGTAACTGCTGAACTGAAATACAATTAAGAAGTACATTAAGACAATGAAGTATATTAATAGTGAGGGAATTAAGAAGTATATGCATATATGCTATATGGTAATTTATGGACATAATAGGTACCTAAAGCCATTTGCACATAACAAAAATAGGTATTTTATCCAAGTAACTGCTGAACTGAAATACAATTAAGAATTACATTAATACAATGAAGTATATTAATAGTGAGGGAAGTATATGCATATATGCTACATGGTAATTTATGGACCTAATAGGTACCTAAAGCCATTTGCACATAACAAAAATAGGTATTTTATCCAAGTGACTGCTGAACTGAAATACAATTAAGAAGTACATTAAGAGTGAGAGACAATGAAGTATATTAATAGTGAGGGAATTAAGAAGTATATGCATATATGCTATATGGTAATTTATGGACCTAATAGGTACCTAAAGCCATTTGCACATAACAAAAATAGGTATTTCATCCAGGTGACTGCTGAACTGAAATACAATTAAGAAGTACATTAAGAGTGAGAGACAATGAAGTATATTAATAGTGAGGGAATTAAGAAGTATATGCATATATGCTATATGGTAATTTATGGACCTAATAGGTACCTAAAGCCATTTGCACATAACAAAAATAGGTATTTTATCAAAGTAACTGCTGAACTGAAATACAGTTAAGAAGTACATTAATGGTGAGAGACAATGAAGTATATTAATAGTGAGGGAATTAAGAAGTATATGCATATATGCTATATGGTAATTTATGGACCTAATAGGTACCTAAAGCCATTTGCACATAACAAAAATAGATATTTTATCCAAGTGACTGCTGAACTGAAATACAATTAAGAAGTACATTAAGGGTGAGAGACAATGAAGTATATTAATAGTGAGGGAATTAAGAAGTATATAAAAGGTAAAGGTACCCCTGCCCGTACGGGCCAGTCTTGACAGACTCTGGGGTTGTGCGCCCATCTCACTTAAGAGGCCAGGGGCCAGCGCTGTCCGGAGACACTTCCGGGTCACGTGGCCAGCGTGACATCGCTGCTCTGGCGAGCCAGAGCCGCACACGGAAACGCCGTTTACCTTCCCGCCGGTAAGCGGTCCCTATTTATCTACTTGCACCCGGAGGTGCTTTCGAACTGCTAGGTTGGCAGGCGCTGGGACCGAGCAGCGGGAGCGCACCCCGCCGCAGGGATTCGAACCGCCGACCTTTCGATCGGCAAGTCCTAGGCGCTGAGGCTTTAACCCACAGCGCCACCTGCGTCCCAACAGCCTACAGCCTACAGGTACCTACAGCCATTTGCACATAACAAAATAGGTATTTTATCCAAGTGACTGCTGAACTGAAATACAATTAAGAAGTACATTAAGAGTGAGAGACAATTAAGTATATTAATAGTGAGGGAATTAAGAAGTATATGCATATATGCTATATGGTAATTTATGGACCTAATAGGTACCTAAAGCCATTTGCACATAACAAAAATAGGTATTTTATCCAAGTGACTGCTGAACTGAAATACAATTAAGAAGTACATTAAGGGTGAGAGACAATGAAGTATATTAATAGTGAGGGAATTAAGAAGTATATGCATATATGCTATATGGTAATTTATGGACCTAATAGGTACCTAAAGCCATTTGCACATAACAAAAATAGTAACTGCTGAACTGAAATACAATTAAGAAGTACATTAAGGGTGAGAGACAATGAAGTATATTAATAGTGAGGGAATTAAGGAGTATATTTTGGAGTGGGGCCCTAAGCTAGAGCTTGTTTAGCTTCTATGTAAATCCGGCCCACCAGGAGGGGATCCGAGAGAGGCCTCCGCGTCCCTCCTCCTCCCCCCGAGGTGAGGCCCGGGAAGGAGGGCTGGGTCGGGGGGCTCAGCTCGAAGGCGGGCGCCGCACTAAGGGAAGGAAGGCGGGGGGGGGGACGAGGACGACGAGGGTGCGACCCCCCCACCCCACCCCCACCCCGAAGAAGGCCCTGCCCTCTCTCTCCCCCCTCACCAGGACCCTCTTGAAGAGGTTGCTCTCCTTGGGCGGCAGCGGCGCGGCAGGCATGGCGGGGCTTCGCCGGCAGCCCGCGACGGCCCGGGCGGGCGCGGCCGGCCCTCAGCTCCCTCGCCCCGGCCCGGCCCAGCGCCGCGCAGCCCGCCGAGCCCTCTCCTCCCGCCCGACGCCGAGCCCTCCGGAGCGCCCCTAGCGGCGGCGGCCGGGCGTGAGGCCTCTCAGGCCCGGAGGAGGAGGAGGAGGAGGCGCCGCCGTGTGGGCCGTGGAGCCGGAGAGAGGAGGGGCTTCGCGGGAGGCCGCGGCTCTCGCCTGACGGGGACACAGCCTGAGGAAAGGCCTCAGGAGGCACGTCGGGCCTACATAGGCCGGGCAGCCTGAGGGAAAGAAAGAAGAGCTGAGGGAATTTTTATTCGGGGGGGGGGGGTTGTGTGTCTCATTCTGTGTGTGTGTGTCTTCACTGCCCAAAGACCCCCGAGGACCTCCAGAGCCAGGGAAACGACGGTTCTAGAGAAGAACGCGGCTAGGAAGAGGTTAACCGGAAGCGGCACTCTGGCCTTCTGGGACTTGTAGTAAGTGGCTCTGGGAGCTTAGAATCATAGAGTTGGAAGAGACCACAAGGGCCATCGAGTCCAACCCCCTGCCAAGCAGGAAACACCATCAGAGCACTCCTGACATATGGTTGTCAAGCCTCTGCTTAAAGACCTCCAAAGAAGGAGACTCCACCACACTCCTTGGCAGCAAATTCCATTATCGAACAGCTCTTACTGTCAGGAAGTTCTTCCTAATGTTTAGGTGGAATCTTCTTTCTTGTAGTTTGGAGCCATTGCTCCGTGTCCGCTTCTCTGGAGCAGCAGAAAACAACCTTTCTCCCTCCTCTATGTGACATCCTTTTATATATTTGAACATGGCTATCATATCACCCCTTAACCTCCTCTTCTCCAGGCTAAACATGCCCAGCTCCCTTAGCCGTTCCTCATAAGGCATCGTTTCCAGGCCTTTGACCATTTTGGTTGCCCTCCTCTGGACACGTTCCAGTTTGTCAGTGTCCTTCTTGAACTGTGGTGCCCAGAACTGGACACAGTACTCCAGGTGAGGTCTGACCAGAGCAGAATAAAAAGGTAAAGGTACCCCTGCCCGTACGGGCCAGTCTTGACAGACTCTGGGGTTGTGCGCCCATCTCACTTAAGAGGCCAGGGGCCAGCGCTGTCCGGAGACACTTCCGGGTCACGTGGCCAGCGTGACATCGCTGCTCTGGCGAGCCAGAGCCGCACACGGAAACGCCGTTTACCTTCCCGCTGGTAAGCGGTCCCTATTTATCTACTTGCACCCGGAGGTGCTTTCGAACTGCTAGGTTGGCAGGTGCTGGGACCGAGCAGCGGGAGCGCACCCCGCCGCAGGGATTCGAACCGCCGACCTTTCGATCGGCAAGCCCTAGGCGCTGAGGCTTTAACCCACAGCGCCACCTGCGTCAGTGGCACTATTACTTCCCTTGATCTAGATGCTATACTCCTATTGATGCAGCCCAGAATTTGTCGTTTCGAGAGGACTTCCTTGTCCCCCCCCCCCAGGTGTTTGTAATTTTCCCAAATAGCTAATAATAATAATAATAATAATAATTTTATTTATTTATTTATTTATACCCCGCCCATCTGTTTTTTTATAAATATTTTTTATTAAGTTTCTTACAAATATAACACGTACCACAACAAAAGAACAAAGCAAAAAGAAAAAAGACAAAATCACAAATATAAACAAACAAAACAAAAGAACTAATTATCAGTAAATACCTAAGCAACACAAATTAATTAGTTATTTAAACTTCTGTCCTCATAAACATGTTTTGGACTTCCTCTGAGCCCTCCCATCTGAATTTCCTTGTAAATAAAATGTAGCAGTTTTCTGATATCATTTTTAAAGCACAGTATTCCAATTAAAATAAAATTTCTTAACTTTTCTTAAAGTTCTAAGACTTATTTATTTCATTAACTCTTAATTTAGTCCCAGGCCTATTTTGGTACTTTCAAGTAATGTCTAATTTTTAATATCACAGTATTTATTCAAATAGTCTTTGAATTTCTTCCACTCTTCTTGGTATTCCTCTTCTTTCTGGTCACGGATTCTTCCAGTAAGGTCAGCCAGCTCCATATATTCCATCATTCTCATCTGTCATTCTTCCACAGTTGGTAGTTCTTGTGTTTTCCATTTCTTGGATATTAAAATTCGAGCAGCAGTTGTGGCATACAAAAATAACTTTACATCTTTCTTGGGCAATTCCAAGGAGAAAGGCCTCTGGTTTTTTCTGAATGTATGAATGTATATTTCAACATTTTTTAAAAATTCATTATAAATCTTTTCCCAGAAGTCTCTCACCTTGGGGCATGTCCACCACATGTGATAGAAGGTACCTTCCTTTTCTTTACATTTCCAACATATATTATCACAACTATGATAAATCTTGGCTAATTTAACCGGAGTTAAGTACCATCTATACACCATTTTCATTATATTTTCCTTTACCACCGTACATGCAGTAAACTTTACCCCTTTCTTCCATAATATACCAACATATATTATCACAACTATGATAAATCTTGGCTAATTTAACCGGAGTTAAGTACCATCTATACACCATTTTCATTATATTTTCCTTTACCACCGTACATGCAGTAAACTTTACCCCTTTCTTCCATAATATACCAACATATATTATCACAACTATGATAAATCTTGGCTAATTTAACCGGAGTTAAGTACCATCTATACACCATTTTCATTATATTTTCCTTTACCATCGTACATGCAGTAAACTTTACCCCTTTCTTCCATAATATACCAAGATATTTTATCACAACTATGATAAATCTTGGCTAATTTAACCAGAGTTAAGTACCATCTATACATCATTTTCATTATATTTTCCTTTACCACCGTACATGCAGTAAACTTTACCCCTTTCTTCCATAATATACCAAGATATTTTATCACAACTATGATAAATCTTGGCTAATTTAACCAGAGTTAATTACCATCTATACACCATTTTCATTATATTTTCCTTTACCATCGTACATGCAGTAAACTTTACCCCTTTCTTCCATAATATACCAAGATATTTTATCACAACTATGATAAATCTTGGCTAATTTAACCAGAGTTAAGTACCATCTATACATCATTTTCATTATATTTTCCTTTACCACCGTACATGCAGTAAACTTTACCCCTTTCTTCCATAATATGCCCCGCCCATCTGGCTGGGTTTCCTCAGCCACTCTGGGTGGCTTCAAACAAAATATTAAAATAATCTGTTAAACATTAAAAGCTTCCCTAAACAGGGCTGCCCTAAACAGTCCTTCTCATCTTGCAAACTCATAAATATGAACAACCTAAAGTAATGGTTGACTCCGTTGAGTACAGTAAATATAATAAAATTAAGCATGCACGTTTGATAACTGCTGAAGGAGAGCAAAAGTGTGCTCTCTTCTTCAACAGCCCTCACCCCATTTCCTTTTCTAATGAATAAAAGTATATTCCAGTTTAGTTAAATAAAACCTTCAGTCAGCACAAGAAATACAATTAACATTTATAAATCACACAGGGCTTTTGGGGAAACAATTTTAGAGGATACTGGAGGTACGAACTGTTTCCAGATAAACAGAACAAAGGAATACGCAAGTAATACATTAGGTTTTAATCATAGATCCATGGGTGCTCACAGCTTGTGGGTTGGAGTGGAAGGTGGGAGCTGAGGCTGAGGCTGCTAAAACGAGGGGGAAATGAAAGGTTCACTAAAACCAGTGAAACTTCCTTCTTAGTCAATGGGGACGGACCTGGCTTAGAATTCCTGTTCAGAGTTAAGCAGCAATCCTATGCACAAGAAGATGGCCTATATAGTGCGGACCTACATTTCTAGTCCATGGCTGTGTTTATACTATACAATTATTATTAGACACTTGTGACCTGCCAATTTGGCCAGCTTGGGCTGGGCATTTTGCTAAAAGACTTTTAGTGCATTGGAAGCTAGAATTTGTGTCAGTACCGATGGTCAGCCAACAAAGGTCCGTATAGTTAAAGCCATGGTTTTCCCAGTAGTGATGTATGGAAGTGAGAGCTGGACCATAAAGAAGGCTGATTGCCAAAGAATTGATGCTTTTGAATTATGGTGCTGAAGGAGACTCTTGAGAGTCCCATGGACTGCAAGAAGATCAAACCAATCCATTCTGAAGGAAATCAGCCCTGAGTGCTCACTGGAAGGACAGATCCTGAAGTTGAGGCTCCAATACT
This sequence comes from Podarcis cretensis, assembly GCF_951804945.1. Taxonomy (NCBI): domain Eukaryota; kingdom Metazoa; phylum Chordata; class Lepidosauria; order Squamata; family Lacertidae; genus Podarcis; species Podarcis cretensis. The sequence goes on from NC_137176.1 coordinate 8,096,520, forward strand.
TTGGCTACCTCATGAGAAGAAAAGAGTCCCTGGAAAAGACCCTGATTCTGGGAAAGATGGAGGGCACAAGAAGAAGGGGACGACAGAGGATGAGATGGTTGGACAGTGTTCTCAAATATACAAACATGAGTCTGACTGCGGGAGGCAGTGGAAGACAGGAGTGCCTGGCGTGCTCTGGTCCAGGGGGTCACGAAGAGTCGGACACGACTAAACAACAACCGATGGTCAGCTATTATAATTAAACTTAAACGAGACTGCCTTAATGTTTCCAGAAGCAACTACCATGCTGAAAGTAATTGGTGAAATTGCTGACTGGGAAACTTGGGGTATTCCCTGAAATTATAGGATCCTTCAGAACTGTAGGGAGCAGTATTGCTCAGCCATTGAACTGTGTTTAAGCCTTAAACGTTTTGCTCAGCAGCATATGTAAAATGTTTCTTCTTTTTTTGCTAACCATGCCTGTCAGAGCAGTTTCCTATGAGCTTATGTATGTACGTAATTGGCCTCCATAGTCACTTACGGACTCATTGTTAAAACCGTGTTTATGGAAGACAATCTTACTCGGCTACGAGTGATCCCCAAAGAAGGAAGATTAATACATAACCTGTTGGCTCATGCTTAGAATACCAGAAACATGGGAAAGTAATCATTTTTTTCCTTTACAATAATTTATTTTGATTAAAGTGACACCACTTTCACTGAAGCAACAATTTTTCTGTTTCCAATGTACCTTTTTTTTTTGCAACATGCCACTATCTACAAAAATTATATAATGAAAATATTAGTAACCTACCTCGTGGGGCTTCTATAGTGGTAAATGATATTCAACATTATGGTATGAGTTATGGATATAGGCTGGAATTCAGTGACAAGGACCGCGCACCGGACAGCCCTGGTGCAGCGCTTCGGCTGATGGCATTTGTTAAGTGAATCCCACCCACTGATATAAGTGTTAAACTGATATAAGTGAAGCAGTGGAGAGCAATACTAGTCTTTGAATCCATATCCGTAAAATAAACATCAGTTTATGCAGCAACGCCAGGCAGAAATCTTAGTAAATTTAAATAGTCATATTCTGGGACTTAATAAGGACTCAAATTCTGCAGCGGTGGGAATACTGTTTCTTTTTACTTGCACAGCATGAAGTTATGTGTCTTGCTGCCTGCCATTTTTCAACTTTGTCTGAAATCTGCTCCAAATTTTCAATTTTTAAACTCAAACTCTAGGGATAAGCTATTGATCCAATGCATTAAGGGCCACACATTTCTCCTTGAATTCCAAAATCCCTCCAACTTCCTCTGTTCTTCTGATCCTCTTATCTCTGGTTTCAACCTTTAATTTTGCTACTCCAGGCTGCAAGTGTCACGAGGTGTATGTCTGAACCTACGTGCATGTCCACAACACCCATGTCTTCAACATACAGCTCTGAGAGGATTAAGACCTTTCGTGTGGGGTCTGTACATGTATCTGTTGAACATTGGTGTATAGCTTTAACTCTTACGCCTAATAAAGAAGCTCACACAACAAAGGAATGAAGATTGGTTTATTATGTGGAATGAAGATAGATGGGGTATACAGAGGCTGCTTCTGCAAGCAAGGTTATACATATATTCGGGCAGCAGATACATTCATTTTTTTACCATTTCAACATTTCTAACCTATACAATCAAAACAGAATTTCATCTTTTCTCCTATTTTTGTCAACTTCCCACCCCTTTTCCCACTGAGTTGCTACATCTTTCCTCCTGCTAGCACTAGATGGGACAACCTACTGCAAATTAAATCTCTATACCAAGTGTCTTTCAGCGGGGGGGGGGGGGGGTGTTAATCCACAAATAAAGTAAACTTCCTAGCTCCACTCCTAACCCCCAACCCTGACGGGAAAGGAAATTTCTGGTTATGACACCAAAAATAATTGTGACAGTAAAGGCAACACATCTCTCTGACCAACCTGGATATCCAGGGTGTACAAATTTTGGGCAGGTGCGACATGGATTCTCAAAGAGGCTGCTTCTAGCTACTGCAAGCGGCTGCATGGCGGTCGTGTAGGGTGGCAGATAAGCCTTTCTTTTATTATTGATTTATTTCATTTAAATAATGCATATACTACAACAGTCTCTGGTTTACAAAGATACAGTGGAAAAAGTTCTAATCAGAACTGTAAAACCAAACCTCGGTTAAGATGCCTCCCAGAATAACTAGCTCAATAGTTCAACAGTTTCTCGTGTGCTCTTCTCTTATAACACGCATGGGTTGGCTTCATGCGGTGCAAATGCCTCTGCCATCTTCCAAGCTATTGAGTCCTCACTTTTGTCTGCCCAGAGAAAGTTCTATGCCTTTGGCTTCAGCTGTCCTAAGTGTCAATCTAATGGTCAACATCTTTAGGCATCGCTCTTCAGTTGTCACCTAATAGGTAAAGGTAAAGGTACCCCTGACCATTAGGTCCAGTCGTGACCGACTGGGGTTGCGGCGCTCATCTCGCTCTATGGGCCGAGGGAGCCGGCGTTTGTCTGCAGACAGCTTCCGGGTCATGTGGCCAGCATGACTAAGCCGCTTCTGGCAAACCAGAGCAGTGCACGGAAACGCCGTTTACCTTCCCGCCGGAGCGGTACCTATTTATCTACTTGCACTCTGACGTGCTTTCGAACTGCTAGGTTGGCAGGAGCTGGGACCGAACAACAGGAGCTCACCCTGTCATGGGGATTTGAACCACCGACCTTCTGATCGGCAAGTCCTAGGTTCTGTGGTTAACCCACAGCGCCACCCGTGTCACCTAATAGGTAGCAGCAAGTATTTTTGAAGTCCCTGATCAACACCCTGAGCTCTTGGTGCTTTGTTCCTAGGCAGTCAGCAGCACATAACGTGTTTACACAGAAGTAATCCCCACTCATTTAAAGGAAACTTGCCCCTTAGCAAATGTGCATAGGATTGTAGCCCTACAGTTCAAATGCATACATGCCCATTTCGTATCAAATGCCCTTGGGTTGCATCCATTGGGTTGGGTCATTCCATATCAAGTGATCCGATTTTTTTACATCATGTCATCCATTTTTTCCTTAATATTTAGCACACTTGTTGAATGATCCAAACTAAGTTTAAATCTAACATTTTATTTATCTCGTCCCGTTTTTGAGTTATGGTTTGGAATTAAAAAATAAAATAAAAATGACAATTTTGGCCTTGCTGAACTACACAAAAACCTTTAACAGCTCAGCCAAGAATTGAGATATTTCAAAATTAAAAATACCAAACTCTTCAGAACTCCATGGGCTTTAAAACGATATGTCACATGATGGACTTCCTTTACATTTTAAAGTTACAAAATTTAAAAAGTGGTTAAAAAAATTAACGTGATTAAAAATTTCCAATAAGTATATTAATTATTTAATATATTTCTAAGAGCTACCTGCAAATTTTGATCTTGATATCTCAATGGGATCACTTTTTTAATAAAAAAAAAACCAACACAAAACGTTTTGTACATACATGTCTGCCTTATTGGGTTCTGTTTAGGATAAATGGGTCTAAAATATAACAGAATAAAGAAGACTTCAAACTATAATACCAGTTACGTTAGGCATTTCTTTAGAAAGTTATTCAATTAAAAGGTATCTGAAAAGTTATTCAGGCTTCTTTAAAAAAAATAAAAAATGGTGTGCCAAAGCATATAATAGAATTAACGCTTTGAAAGAATTCCTATTAGTACTTCATTTCATGAACATTACAGCAAAAAGCTTTGTTTTCTGTCCTTCATCCCTGAGAGAAGGAAGCTAGTGAGTTTCACAAGGACCTGCTGCTTCCTCTGCAAAGCACCTGAAAAAAGCCAGCGGTGGTTTTCCCCGTAGGCCTTGGCACCCCATGCCCAAAGATATCCATCTACTCTCCTTTTTGAGAAGTGTTAAGCTTTTTGAGAAGAGTAAATAAGAGTTAAGGCTGAGTTAAAACTTAAGTTGTTTGGGAAGGGTGCCATTTAACTACTGGCCTGCTATTGTTTATATTATTATATTGTATTGTATTATATTATTGTATATTGTGTATTGTATTGTATTATTATTGTATTGTATTATTATATTGTATATTTTTGCTCCTTGTCTTTCATTAAGGGTGAACTAAGTGATACTCGGAATAGACCCAATGAAACCAATGAACTTAAAGTTGATTTATTCCCGTGGGTCTGCTTCAAGAATGACAACCACCCTATATTTCTAATTTAGTCTGTTAACTGCCTGGAATTCTTAAAAGTAGAAAAGCAGTCGGAAGTATATAATAATAGGTATATAATAATTACCTACGTTCTGGTTTCAGCATCTTTAGGAAACCTAGTAAGGGGTCTTTTCCTTAGAGAAAGTTAAGAAAGTTCCTTAGAGAACATTAAGTTGTAAAGGTTGAGGTATAACAAGCTCGTAAACAGTTACGGTATAGCACCTATAATTCAAAAATACTTTATAATGGAAAATGTCCCTGTTGCATCATTAAGCACAGTATTTGCATTGCCAGAAGTGCCCTGGTGGGTATTCAGAGGCCCCGTTTAGCCAACATTTATTGAACATTAACTTCTCTTATTCGTCACAGCAGCAGCTATCGCTCAGAATCAGCAGGAAATGTGAGGAAGAGCTCAGTAGATAAATGGAATTAGAATTTTCCTGGAGCGGGGATAGTCTTCAAACTTGTTGAGGTACCAGCTGAAGGAGAAGAAGCAGAAATGAGGAGTACTGTTTGGCTCAAATTGTATAAAACTAGAACATTACCACCTTTCATATATCTGGAATGAGGCCCAGGCATGGTCTTAAATCTTCATAAATACAAATACATTTCTTAACTGCCTCGGTAAGAACAGGAAAAGCCAAATTTACCGTATTTTTTGCTCTATAGGACGCACTTTTTCCCCTCCAAAAATGAAGGGGAATGTGTGTGCGTCCTATGGAGCGAATGCAGGCTCCTTGGCTTCAGTGATAGCAACACGAAGCCTCCAAAGCGCAGAGGGAGCGCTCCCTCCACGCTCCGGAGGCTTTGTGTTGCTTTCGCTGAAGCCTGGAGAGCGAGAGGGGTCGGTGCGCACCGACCCCTCTCGCTCTCCAGGCTTCAGGGATAGCCTGCGGAGCGAGGCGAGAACTTGCGCTGCGCTCCGAAGGCTTCAGGTTCCTTTTGCGGAAGCTGGGAGAGCAAGACTCTCCTGGCTTCAGCAAAAGGAACCCGAAGCCTTCGGAGAGCAGTGCGAGTTCCCGCTGCGCTCCGCAGGCTTCAGGTGGCCATCAGCGACGTGCCTGTCATGCGAAGCCGGAGGAGAAACAGAAGGGACTCCTCCTGTTCCTTCTCCAGCTTTGCTGAAGGGCGCTGCACCTTCTCCCTCTCTGCGCAGCACCTCTCCTGTGAAGAGAGAGAGAATTGCGCAGCGCCCCTTCAGCGACGCACCTGTCCTGGAAGCCAGAGGAGAAACAGAAGGGTCTCCTTCTGTTCCTTCTCCAGCTTCACTGAAGGGGCGCTGTGCAATTCTCCCTCTCAGAGAGGAAGAACTGCGCAGCGCCTCTTCAGCGACATGCCTGTCCTGGCTTCTGCCTTAGCCCTGGCGCAGCCTCTTCGGGCAGGGGGAGCCTTCAGACTTCATCCCGCTGCCCTGAAGAGGCTTGGCGCGGTTATCCCAGAAGCCAGAACAGCCACACGGTATCCCAGAAGCCAGATCCCTCTTGCTGTTCTTGCTTCTGGGATTCAGAATAATTTTTTCTTGTTTTCCTCCTCCCAAAACTAGGTGCGCCCTATGGTCCGGTGCACCCTATGGAGCAAAAAATGCGGTATGTTAGAACCCAAAATCATGTAGAACAGGTTATTTACGGGTAAATAACAATGCAATTGTTATTTAATTATTACATTTCTGTATCGCCGTATGTAGGTTTTTAAGTAGTTTACAAAGTTAACTCACCAAAGTGAAAACAATATATTTGAGATATATTTATTTTAGGACCTGTTCTAGTTCTGATTGTAATGTTCTAAACTATTTTTTAATGTTGTATTTTACATTGTTGTGACCCACCCTGGGACTCTGTGGGGAGGGGCAGGTAATAAATCTAATATTTTTCTTTAAAAACACCCAAGCATAAAAGTGGCAGGTACCAACACAGTTAAAAGTCAGTTTAAAATACACACAGGTCTCGCTATCCGAACACAATGCATTCTTGGGAAATAATTTGTTAGGCGAGCATTCGCATAACGAGTCCACGATTTCCACTGATTCCTATGGGGAAATTGAATGCATTCCCAACAATGAAATTTTGGCCCTAAAAGGTTGAAAAGCCTTGTAAAATCCCTGGAAAACCCCTTGAAACCTTGCAAAAGGCAAATTGGGAAGGGGAAAATGCTCATTTATTTGTCCAATCTCTCCCCTTGCCTCCCTTCCCTCTCACCATGGCTGTTATGGGTCAGTAAAACAGAAAAAAGTAAGGCTTGTTTTAAGGCTGCTTATTTGTTTACAATACTATATGCAGATCCAGCTATTTGGATATCTGAATCTGGTGTGTATAGGCGAGGTTAGAGTACTAATTCCACTTGTTTGGATAAATGACTTTTCATACAATGAGTTTTTGGATAGCACGACCTGTATATAATCAAGACAGTTAAAATGACTGGTTTTTTGTTTGCTTTTTAAAGTCTTTGCCTGACACTTAAAAAGTTGGTGCCAAGTGAATTCTTCCAACTGGGCCACCACGGCCACAAATCAGTAGCATGGATTTATCAAGAATAACCCAGATTTGTGTCCGGATTAAGTTTACCTTGTTATTGGTTGGGTTACTGAGTTAGCGGACTGTGGGAATGTAACTTAGCTTGATTTCAGGAAAACAGAGTTCCACATAATATTTAGGTTATCAAACTGGTTAAATTCAGGCTGCATGATAATACAATCAGGAGGATTTGGAGCTGGTTGGGAAATCAAGCTCAAAGAGTTCTCACAATGCTTCCTCATCAAACCTGAGGCAAGTTTCAAATGGGGTGCTACAAGATTCAACCTGGGCCCAATACTTCAACATTTTTATCAATGACTTAGACGTGGTGCTGTCCAGATGTTTTGGACTACAGTTCCCATAAGTCCCAATCAGCATGGCTGCGCTGTCTGGGGCTGATGGGAATTTTAATGCAAAACATCTGGAGGGTACCAGATGGAGGGAAAGGTGAATAACTGAAGGGCCTGATAATGATGATTTAAACCAGCTCAATATTTAGCTTCCCTGTCACTTTCCTTAGCAAATATAGATAATAAACATAAGTTCTATGTCCATACAAAGAGGAGGGGGAACCTTAAGTATGGTTTATCACAAAAAAACAAATAAGTATGCATTAAAACTCCCACATGAAAATTCAAGAGAAATCAGAATTTCTGAAAACTTACTGATGATGCATTTGTGCTCTTCTTCCTAATATCAAGAATGTACTAACAGCAAAAGCAGCGCTTTCCAAGGTACAGGCGGCAAGAGCAAATCCACACCATTCAAGAATCTCTCCAAAGTAGTTGGCTCCAGTCACATATTCAAACATTCCTCCTGTAGAACAAAACGTAGTAGCAATTAATGCTCTGACAGTTTTAAGTCATTGTAAATCCGAAAGTATTGGGAGTTATCCAGTTGTAAAACAACTAATTATAGCTACTTCTAGCAATATTGATGTTACATTAAGTCATGGTTTCCAGCCCTGTCTCAATCGCTTCCATGGGCAAGAGAAGCAAGTTAGACTCTTGCCAGAGGGGAGCTGTTTTCTCAGAACAAGATTTTAGGAAGAGAGAAAGAACTACAGTGGTGCCTCGCAAGACGAAAAGAATCCGTTCCGCGATTCTCTTCATCTAGCGGTTTTTTCGTCTTGCGAAGCAAGCCCATTAGCGGCTTAGCGGCTTTTAGCGGCTTATCGGATCAACTGATAAGCGGCTTAGCGGCTTAGAAAAAGGGGGGGAAAGGAAAAAAAAGTCGGAAAAACTCGCAAGACATTTCGTCTTGCGAAGCAAGCCCATAGGGAAATTCGTTTTGCGAAGCGCCTCCAAAACGGAAAACCCTTTCGTCTAGCGGGTTTTCCGTCTTGCGAGGCGTTCGCCTTGCGGGGCACCACTGTAAATCTTTGTTGTTGTTGCTCCAAGACACGAGAAGTCAGGTCCTCAAGGAGGATTTAGAGGTTCCGCTTACTAGTGCTCAGCAAAAAAATCTGCAACTCTGGTCTACTAGCATCTAGTACTGGGAGAAAAGGATGGTCCTTGGGCAGCTCCCCATCATTCTGGGTGGCATCCTGTACATTGCAAGACTCTTAATTCTTTCTCCCAATTCTTCGATGTCATCCAGAGCTTCATAGTCAGATGCATCTGTGCTTGTAAGTAGTTCTCAAGCTGAGCAAGACCAGGCTTGGAGTACATGGTAGCTATATCCACATCCTCTGAGAAAGCAAACTCTTGATTTAGCCCTTGTAGCAGACAGATTCAACTCAGGCGTGGTCGTTTCCATGTCTTGGCTGCTGCTTTTGTCAGAGACAGTAGCTCGAGTCCAAGCTAGAGGTGAAGCTAAACACACGGTGGTTCTTTGCACCCTTCTGGTTTCCGTTACAAAAAAAAAGCAGTGGTTTGCATGATGATCCTGATCGAGAATGTGGCAGCATGGGGGAATAGGGACGGATGTTTGGGTCTGTTGGGATGCTGGGCTGGCCTAGCAGGGAAAATAGCCAGAGGCACTGGTTGCATGGGTTGCTAGGGGAAGGGTGGACCAAGAGGACAACTGGGCCATACAGCACTCTTACAAATTGGTTCAACTATGCCTTCACGTGAGAGCCCCTCCCCACCTGCTCAAGTGTGGCGTTAGGCCTAGGCCTTAGATTTTTACTCATGGTTTCCAAATCTTAATTTTTTCGGAGAAATTGGTCGCTCACGATCGCCAGACTTCGGAGCTTCGCACAATGAAGAAAGCGAGTCGATTCCACAGTACCCACGTCTCCAACCCCGCTCGCTCTCGGGGCTCTTACTAGAGCTTACTGGGGAGCAGGGGAGTCGCTCAGGGTACCCGCCGGAACACCAGGTCCTCAGAATGCTCAATCTGAGGTTTTTTTCGGCATTCTGCAATGCTCTCGCAGTCACCCCAATCTTCAAAGTGCCGGGGCTCTTTCAGCCGAAAGAGCTCCTGTCCGCCATTGATCGGGCGACCAACCGGAAGTTTCCCTCCCCCACCTTCTCAAGCGTGGTGCTAGGCCTAGGCCTTAGAACTGAACCTGTGATCCCCTGCATATGAAACCTGAGCTGTTCCCCCACCCCCGACATGGGCTCCTTCTGAAGCCCATGTGATCTCAGTGCACGTATTTGAGTCTTGAGGGAGCTGGGCAAAAGCAAAATGCCCCGTGGTGTCTCTTGTTTCCCTGTCTACTGCTATGGCTTGTTGCTGTTTAGTCGTTTAGTCATGTCCGACTCTTCGTGACCCCATGGACCAGAGCACGCCAGGCACTCCTGTCTTCCACTGCCTCCCGCAGTTTGGTCAGACTCATGTTTGTAGCTTCGAGAACACTGTCCAACCATCTCGTCCTCTGTCGTCCCCTTCTCCTTGTGCCCTCCATCTTTCCCAACAACAGGGTCTTTTCCAGGGAGTCTTCTCTTCTCATGAGGTGGCCAAAGTATTGGAGCCTCAGCTTCACGATCTGTCCTTCCAGTGAGCACTCAGGGCTGATTTCCTTCAGAATGGAGAGGTTTGATCTTCTTGCAGTCCATGGGACTCTCAAGAGTCTCCTCCAGCACCATAATTCAAAAGCATCAATTCTTCGGCGATCAGCCTTCTTGATGGTCCAGCTCTCACTTCCATACATCACTACTGGGAAAACCATGGCTTTAACTATACGGACCTTTGTTGGCAAGGTGATGTCTCTGCTATGGCTAAGCGGGTTCAAATATCGGGAGCTCCTCTTTTTTTGCTTGGTATAGCTGTTGCTGGTCAGGCATGAAAAACAGGAGGGGAGGCCATATTCCACTTCCCCGTAATGGGGACTGAACTCACATCTCCAGCTTTGTTTGGTGAGCTGATAAGAGAGTATTGCTGTCAGTGTGTGGTTTGGACTTGTCTTTTGAGGGTGGGTGTGCAATTTCTCAGGGAGTAGAGTGGGGTAAATAAACCCTCTCCAAACCTCTCTGGATTATTATTTACTATTTTGTATTTTAATATGGCTGTACATTCCTCTGGAAGCCCTCTTGGCTATACAATTTAATTCAAAGGAATTATTTTTTTAGCAGTAAATCCCAGAATTAAGACAGAGTAACCTTGTAGTGAGTTGCAGGCTCGTTTGGACAAAAGAGCCCTGAAACCGAGTGAACTTGCATCATGCCCTTGGCAAAGAAATGGGACGCTCAGGAATTCACGGCTGTGAACCACAGTACAGTGGTGCCTCGCAAGACGAAAAGAATCCGTTCCGTGAGTCTCTTCGTCTTGCGGTTTTTTCGTCTTGCGAAGCAAGCCCATTAGCGGCTTAGCGGATTAGGGGCTTAGCGAATCAGCTGATAAGCGGCTTAGCGGATCAGCTGATAAGCAGCTTAGCGGATCAGCTATTAAGCGTCTTAGCGGATCAGCTGATAAGCGTCTTAGCGGATCAGCTGTTAAGCGTCTTAGCGGATCAGCTGATAAGCGGCTTAGCAAAAGGGGGGGGGAAGGGGAAAAAACCCGCAGGAACTCGCAAGACATTTGCGTCTTGCGAAGCAAGCCCATAGGAAATTCGTTTTGCGAAGCACCTCCAAAACGGAAAACCCTTTCGTCTAGCGGGTTTTCCGTCTTGCGAGGCATTCCCACAGTACTGGGAAATGTGTGCCTGCCTCCATCAAATGTATGCTGTACCGAGAATGTTGCATTTTAGCTAAGGCACGTTCCCCGCAGGGGCACAGCTTGAAACTGCCTCTTCATGTTTTTCAAGAAGCTAGGAGGGAAAGCCTGGTGTCTCCTTTGCATATAAACCTACAGGGTCTTTACCTGGCGAGCGGCATTGGGGGGGAAAAGTAAGGTGACAATGCTGCGGGCTGACTGGTGCTTTCCAAGCACAGCTGCGCATGGAGCGGATCACAGACAATGTCGCCATTGATAAGGAGCTGCATGGTTGCTAAGCACTGCGTGGCGAGACTGATTGCTATTTCTGCATTTGCATTTCATTAAATGCTGTTGAATTTCTGCTGAGTGAGGATGGCGGTGGGGGAGACAGACTTGGCTTGCACTTTTGCAAGCAGCAGAGGTAGTAACCACCTTGTCAAGACTGTAGGACTGGGTTACCTTCCAACCAGTTCCATATACAGTGGTGCCCCGCAAGACGAACGCCTCGCAAGACGGAAAACCCGCTAGACGAAAGGGTTTTCCGTTTTGGAGGCGCTTCGCAAAACGAATTTCCCTATGGGCTTGCTTTGCAAGACGAAAATGTCTTGCGAGTTCCTGCGGGGTTTTTTCCCTTCCCCCCCCCCTTTCCTAAGCCGCTAAGCCGCTTATCAGCCGATCCGCTGATAAGCCGCTTAACAGCTGATCACTAAAAGCCGCTAAACCGCTAATAGCGCTAATCCGCTAAGCTGTCAATGGTCTTGCTTCGCAAGACGAAAAAACTGCTATACGAAGAGCCTCACGGAACGGATTAATTTCGTCTTGCGAGGCACCACTGTACTTAACTCGCATGGAAATTAAATGGGATTTGAGCACACACAACTAGGAAAAGTGATGCAGCCCCAGAGCTTTTACTGTCAATAAAGCGGGTGTCTCAGCAATAGCTAAAGAGATTTTCAAAAAGGAAAAATCTATTTTATTGTGTTCTTTAAAAAACACCTGCTTTATGAGCGCAGGAATTTATATATAAGAAAAAACACTTCTACTCCTTTTGAATCCACTTCTGTGACAAGCAACTTGCAACGCAAGTTGGGTCTCTGGGACCCTTACTGTTAGAATGCTTCATTATAAAATAATTTAAGTTTCAATGACACATTTGCAGCATAGGATTTCAATGACACATTACTCACCTCTTGGTATTTTGTAGCCCGTTTCCCCTGGTTTTCTGAGATTCCTCAAAATATTATCAGAATGCACATTAATCAGCAGGCCACTTAGCCACCCTGAAAAACCTGAAAATATATTAGAATGCTGGTTTAGAAACACAACCTTAAAAAAAAAAAAGTTATGAGAATGCACCACAGTATGTCTGTATCCGATCTGCTTGCTTCATGATGTTCTGAACCATCCATCGCCAACGGCTGCACTTGAAAATCTGTGACATATTTAGTACCTAAGGTTACTCACCTAGAATGAAGCGCAGTACTGTTGGCCAATCTAAACAGTATTCTGCATAGTTACTCAAACTCCGGCCCTGCAGGTATCCATTATAAGTGCAGAAGACAAAAGCTAGCAAAAATGCAATGACGGGTGTTGGCTTTCCTCCACGAATTAAGAAAGGAAAGATGAATGCCCTGGAATAAATGCAAAATTAAGGGTTTTATTTAGTTTTAAACGTTGCAGAAATGCAACACACACACACACAAACACACACAAAACTAAGCTCCAAGCTTATTGAAAACAGAATCCCTTTTAAGCAAATTGTGCAGTATGCATAAAGTACATTGTGACCATTGTGACCAGTAGCCACTGTTGGTGTCTTGCAACTTTGACCTGCTGCAGGACCTTAGTCAGACCTTAGCAGAGCATACGCAGAGTTCCAGAAAGCAATCAGTTGCAGGCAGGTTGGACGAAGCAGGAACAAATGCTGCTACTAGTAACTTGATTACTTAGATGTGTTTATTATGTACAGCTATGGTTTTCCCAGTAGTGATACATGGAAGTGAGAGCTGGACCATAAAGAAGGCTGATCGCCGAAGAATTGATGCTTTTGAATTATGGTGCTGGAGGAGACTCTTGAGAGTCCCATGGACTGCAAGAAGATCAAACCTCTCCATTCTGAAGGAAATCAGCCCTGAGTGCTCACTGGAAGTACAGATCCTGAAGCTGAGGCTTCAATACTTTGGCCACCTCATGAGAAGAGAAGACTCCCTGGAAAAGACCCTGATGTTGAGAAAGATGGAGGGCCCAAGGAGAAGGGGACGACAGAGGAGGAGATGGTTAGACAGTGTTCTCAAAGCTACAAACATGAGTCTGACCAAACTGTGGGAGGCAGTGGAAGACAGGAGTGCCTGGCGTGCTCTGGTCCAGGGGGTCACGAAGAGTCGGACACGACTAAACGACTAAACAACAACAACATTATGTACAACAGACTCTACAAGTTACTATATACAGGAACAGATACAGGGATCTTAACTAGCTCTCTCTTAACAAAACCAAACGACTCTCGGAAACACCGCACTGACCAACAAAACACATTCCAGTCAGTAGGTCATAAATCATTATGCCTGCGTGAGACCTTATGGTAGAGCTGCCTCCAAGGTCCCATAGTAAAGGTAAAGGTACGCCTGCCCGTACGGGCCAGTCTTGCCAGACTCTAGGGTTGTGTGCTCATCTCACTCTAGAGGCCGGGAGCCAGCGCTGTCCACAGACACTTCCGGGTCACGTGGCCAGCGTGACAAGCTGCATCTGGCGAGCCAGCGCAGCACACGGAACACCGTTTACCTTCCCACTAGTAAGCGGTCCCTATTTATCTACTTGCACCCGGGGGTGCTTTCGAACTGCTAGGTTGGCAGGTGCTGGGACCGAACGACGGGAGCTCACCCCGCCGCGGGGATTCGAACCGCCGACCATGCGATCGGCAAGCCCTAGGCGCTGAGGTTTTACCCACAGCGCCACCCGTGTCCCATATCTCTAGGCAAATAACTCTTCTTTGCTCAGTCTTGGCTGTTGGGCAACTCTTAATTGACTTCGTGTGAAGCTGCACGTAGAGGAAAAATCCCAACAGCCACTGGTAGCTTCTTTAAATTGTATAGCCCATTTCAAAGTCTCCACATCTTAGGGATGCAAATTCCACAGTTTAAACCAAATTCCATAGTTTAAATGTAAAAATGCATTTCGTTCTGTCTACCCCGAAATTCCTACTATAGTCGTACCTTGGTTTTCAAACAGCTTAGTTCCCGAACGTTTTGGCTCCCGAACACTGCAAACTTCCGGTTTGAGAACTATTTTTGGAAGCCAAACGTCCAACAGGGCCTCCTATTGGCTGCAGGCGCTTCCTGCAAACAATCAGAAGCCGCGCTTTGGTTTCCGAACCTTTTGGAAGTCGAACGTGCTCAAAGCACTTCATGCACATTATTTAAATAACTGAAGCGTCTTGCAGGAAGGTGGGGCAAGGAAGGAGGACACCTGTGACTTGTTGAGAGGCGAGGCGAGGGAGGAGCCTATACAGTGGTGCCCCGCAAGACGAATGCCTCGCAAGACGGAAAACCCGCTAGACGAAAGGATTTTCCGTTTTGGAGGTGCTTCGCAAAACGAATTTCCTATGGGCTTGCTTCACAAGACGAAAATGTCTTGTGAGTTCCTGCGGGGTTTTTTTCCTTTTCCTCCCCTTTTTCTAAGCCGCTAAGCCGCTTATCAGCTGATCCGCTAAGCAGCTGATCCACGAAGCCGCTTAACAGCTGATCCACTAAGCCGCTTATCAGCTGATCCGCTAAGCCGTTTATCAGCTGATCTGCTAAGCCACTAATCAGCTGATCCGCTAAGCCGCTTAACAGCTGATCCGCTAAGCCGCTTATCAGCTGATCCGCTAAGCCCCAAAGCCGCTGATCAGCTAATCCGCTAAGCCCCAAAGCCGCTGATCAGCTAATCCGCTAAGCCCCTAAGCCGCTAATAGCGCTAAGCCGCTAATGGGCTTGCTTCGCAAAACGAAAAAACCGCAAGACGAAGAGACTCGCGGAATGGATTCTTTTCGTCTTGCGAGGCACCACTGTAATTGTTTCCTGAGGGCTGAGTGACTTCGCTCATTTGATGTTAATAGTCTGTGCACCAGATGATTCCTAGAGTGCAACTTAAAGGGTGTCCAGGAATCCAGTCCAGAAATAGGCAAGCTTTCCCCCCTCACTGTTTGCAGAGCCAGGATCGAATATGGTATCATTCAAGAGCATTGGAGGGAGCCCTCATTTCAGCCAGTGCAGGTATATCTGTAGCAGGCTCTCTTGGGTGTCGCTTCTGCAATGGAGAGCATTCATCGGACTGAAATGACTAGCAACAGTAGGTCGGGAAGCAAAGATTCCTTGTTTACAGTGAAGCAGGAGGCAGATCTGTTTTATTAATTAGATGTACCATATTTTTCGCTCCATAAGACGTACCTGACCATAAGACGCGCCCAGTTTTTAGAGGAGGAAAACAAGAAAAAAAATTATTCTGAATGAAAGAGTGGATGTATGATTTTTGTGGTTCATGCTGTGGCCACAGACATGTGATCTGATGGTGAATTTGGGGTGATGGTGAATTTGGGGTGACCCACTGTAAAAATCCTGAGGATCCATGGGCTTTTACCTCCGCCCTCCCAGGCAGCCTCCACTAGCATCTGATCCCACCGATCAGCTGCTTCCTTTCAACACTCCCTTCCCTCTTGTTTGCCTTAGTGTCTTTTCCTTAGCTGGAGCAGTTTTTTGCTCCTCCTCTTCTTCTAATTTCTCTCCTTATTGCTTTAGTCTTCCTGTTTCCCTCCTCTGCAAGTTTGCTGTCTTTACCTCCCCCCTCCCAGGCAGCCTCCTTTATCTCTAGTGTCCCTTATCTCTCTCCCTGATCAGCAAACGATCAGCGGCTTTTTTTCAACACCCGCTTCCCTCCTTTAAAAAAACAACAACCCACAATCTGCTTTTTGCCCCTGGGCAATTCAGCTCCAGGGACCACGCATTCGCTCCATAAGACGCATAGACATTTCCCCTTACTTTTTAGGTAGAAAAAAGTGTGTCTTATGGAGTGAAAAATACGGTATATTATGCCTTCATCTCCAAGGCACCCGGCCAGTCTATTTCCAGGGAAGAAGAAGAAAGAGGAGGAGGGAATTATTATTATTATTATTATTATTATTATTATTATTATACCCTGTCCATCTTGCTGGGTTTCCGCAGCCACTCTGGGCGGCTCCCAAAAGAACATTAAAAACATGATAAAAACGTTAAAAACTTTCCTAAACAGGAAATCCTCAGAATCTGCCTACTGGGTCGACAACCCTCCATAGACAAGTCAGCGGCAGAGGGAGGCTTTGCTCCTGCAATAGCAGAGGTGAGACTCAGTGATGCAGTAGAAGTCCAGGCCCTGTGTCAGTTGGTCTTTCATTTATTAATCGTTTTTTTAATTGTGAATTTAACAGAGGAAGAGAAAGGGAAGAGAACAAAATAATAAAGACAATTAAAAGTAGTATATAAATAATACCCCAAAAAAAGCCACAATAGGTTCACAATTTGAGTACAGTACAATAAATCATCAGTAAATCTTAAGTCAAATATGTAAGTTAAGATAAGCTCCCCAAATGTCCAGATAGGTATCCACACAAAAATCTATGTCTGTATGAAATACGTCCAATTGTCACCATGGAATTTACCCTTCCAGGTTTGAAGTTTGAGTCTCTTAGCTTATCATAAGGGCTCACAAAATCCACTTTTGTTGTCCTGCTGTTAATCCCATCCTACCAGAATATATTTTAGAAGTACACAAACATTTTGCCAATACAAAACAGATGCCAATGGGGATAAAAACTTCAGACCAGAAATAGTGCATCACCGGACAAGCTTGCATCATGGACCTCAACCAAGGTGTTACATTACCAACGTTTATCTCTATTAGACAGTGACTTCCTATGCAAATGTTGTGGAGTCCAATACACTCAATTAATTATTGTTGGAACGGTGGCTATTTCAATTCTAAGGTAATATTCTGTGTCTCTTCTAAAGCAATTTTTCATTCTTTAGGCTGCATATTACATTCTAATTACCTACTATTCCAGGCACCTCTGAGTTCTTGAAATTCTACCTTACGAAGTTCCATTAAGCATTCATAAACAACAGGTACAGGTTTAGCTTCTTTCTGGGAAGATCCAATAATTTCCTCCAACGCCTTAGGAGATACCGAAGATCTCAAAGCAGATGGGCCATATATAGACTCCAGCAAAGGCTGTAATTGAAGATACTGCCATTTCGTACTTGCTGGTAATCTATATTCAAATTGTAAGATAGCAAATCACGCACGCACACACTGGATTCAACCCATTTCTTATTTCTTCCGCAAAAAAGGCTGCCTATCTTCCAATCCCATAAAGTTCATTTAGTACGAGCACGTGGGTCAAACTGCAACTGACAAGCCTGTATACCCTTGTATCTTTCTAGCTGCTAAAATTAAATGTGGTTTAGATCCTTTCTTTTTATTATACATAGACCCCAACATTAACCATCCAAATAAAGGTGTTACTAAATAAGTCATCTCTAAAATTACCCAAGCTGGAGTGTTGATAGGAGAAACCTGCCAATCCTTTGTACATACTAACAAATATGCCGTCTGGTATAAACTAATATCGGAAAAGTTGAAGCCTCCCTTCAATAGTGGCAGCTGCATTTTCCTAAGTAAAGGAGGTGGAGAACTGTCCTAAATAATCTTCCCATTCGTTTTTCTGCAAATATACTCAAGTATATTTGAGTACAGGGACGCGGGTGGCGCTGTGGGTTAAATCACAGAGCCCAGGACGTGCCGATCAGAAGGTTGGTGGTTCGAATCCCCACAACGGGGTGAGCTCCCGTAGCTCGGTCCCAGCTCCTGCCAACCTAGCAGTTCAAAAGCACGTCAAAGTGCAAGTAGATAAATAGGTACCGCTCTGGCGGGAAGGTGAACGGCGTTTGCGTGCGCTGCTCTGGTTCGCCAGAAGCGGCTTAGTCATGCTGGCCACAAGACCCGGAAGTTGTATGCCGGTTCCCTCGGCCAATAAAGCAAGATGAGTGCCGCAACCCCAGAGTCGGCCACAACTGGACCTAATGGTCAGGGGTCCCTTTACCCTTTATATCTGAGCACATCCCATTTTCACCAATCCCCTCCACAAACGACAACTCTCTATGCCATATCCAAGACAGTTCCAGGCTGAGAGTGTTGGGATTCACAGGATACTGAATAAGTCTGCAGGCTTCAACAGGATGATGCAATACTCTGTGAAGTGCTGAGTCAGAGTGACTCAGCAGGAGTGTGATTAATGTGATTGGCAATCACCTGTTTTAAAAAGGAAAGCCTGTTTAACAGTGGGTGTGGTTGCTGTGGTGGTTGTGCTGTGGTGTGGTGATGCTGTGTGGAGAGTATTCGTTTGCCTTAAGGAGCAGGTACTCTGGACTGTTTTTGTAAATACCTGTATATAGCTCACATTAAAAAGACTGCACTGGGAAAAACCTGGGACTCTGAGCGTTTCTGCTGAAAGCGCCGCGAGGAATTTCGCGACAGGGTTATGGGCCCAGCACGCTTCCGCTGCGCCAGAGTACAGGTGGCAGTTATCTAGCCGTGGGTGCTGGAGGTGAGCTGCAGGGATGGAGCAGTCCAGAAGTGGCGTGTTGCTGGAGAAGCTGACGGCCACGAACTACAGCATCTGGTCGGTCCACATGCAACACTTCCTCAAGCGTGAGGGCCTGTGGAAAGTGGTGGAAACTCCACCGCAGCCCCCTGAGGAGGATGAGGACGACGATGAAAAGCTGGCACTAGCAGAGGCCCAGCTTGAAAAGGATGAGAAAGCTTTGGCTACGATCATCCTTGGAGTGGACGACAGCCAGCTAGTCTACGTAGCTGATAAGGTGACGGCAAGTGAGGCGTGGAATGCGCTCAAGGCTGTCCATGTGCGAGAGACAGCTGGCTCACTGATAACACTGACCAGGAGACTGTACCGGTGTCGGAAGAAACCGGGGGACTCCCTGGTGAACCACCTAAAATTCCTAACAGGCTGTTTCCAGGAGCTAGCCTTAAGAAGGGAGGCCTGTGGGGGAAGAGGACAAAGTCTTTATAGTCCTGAGTTCCCTTGATGACAGCTATGATATGCTGGTCAATTCCCTCGAGTCTGTAGAGACTGATAAGCTGACTCTGGAATACGTAACTGGACGGTTGTATGCAGAGGAGGACAGGCGTGCAGAGCGAAAGATGACCTCAGCCCAGCTGTTGGAGCATCCCAGAGGGAACAACAGCCGGGAAGAGCAGAGGTGTCGGGAGCCGGAGAAACAGCCAGGAGGAGCTGCTGCAGACCAGCCGGTGGTCAACAAAGTAAAAAGGTGTTTTTGCTGCAAGTCCAGTGGACATCTGCTGTGGGACTGCCCGAGAAAACAACAAAAACAGCAGAAGCACAGGAGGCAGCAGAGAGAGTCTACCGCTTGGGTGTCTGCAGATGGTCAAGAAAATGAAGAGCTGTGGGTTCTGGACAGTGGAGCTTCTCAAACCTTTTGTAAAAGAAAAGGATTGCTGACTGATGCTAGGGCCTCAAACAAAAAACATGTAAGTCTTGCTACGGGCCAGAAAGCTAATGTGGTTTGTGAGGGGGAGGTTGTGTTCCCACAACTGGGACACACATTCAGGAATGTGTTGTGTTTGCCTAGTTTGCAAAACAATCTCCTGAGCATTCCTGACTTGGCAAAAGCAGGTTTTGAAGTAAACTTTGTGGGAGATCAGTGCCAGATAAAGCAAAATGGGGCAGTGTTGGCAAATGCTAACCTTAGAACTAATATGTATGTACTGCAGTGTGAGTCTAAGGTTGCTAATGTGCAAAATGTCCCAACCCATGATATGTGTATTCATCTCCTGCACAGGCGTCTGGCTCATGCTAGCTATAAGGTGCTAAACAAAACATTGGAGTTGTGTGGGGGAATGAAAAACATTAAAAGTTGTGATAATTACTTAGACTGTAATATCTGCAAGGAGGTTAAAAGCAGGGCTTGCCCAGTAGCAAGAGCAAGCCAGAGAGAAACCAAAAAACCACTGGAGTTGATTCATGCTGATGTAACTGGTCCTTTTCCACCAAGTGTCTCCCATAACAAGTACTGTTTGATCCTAGTGGATGACTATTCTAGATTTGGCTGGGTCTATCCATTAAAGCAAAAGTCTGACGTTGCCCAAACTTTGAAGTTCTGGGTAAGAAGGGTAGAAAGGCAACTTGGCGAAAAGGTGTGCTCTATTCAGACAGACAGGGGAGGAGAGTTTATGGCAAGCTCCCTAAGAAACTGGTTGCGTTCCCAAGGGATTAAACATAGACTTACCAATGTGGCAACGCCTCAGGAGAATGGAGTAGCAGAGCGTAGGGGAGGTGTCTTGCAGACACAAATGAAAGCATTGTTAGCAGATGCAAATCTTCCAATTAAATACTGGGCTGAGAGTATTAAGACCGCGAATTATATTGGGAATCGCTTGTGGTCAAGGGTATTAGATGATATACCCTATAAGATTCTCTATAACAAAAGTCCCAGTTTGCAACATTTGAGAATCTTTGGGACAAAGGCATGGGTTGACATACCTGTAAAGAACCGAAGAAAAGGTGGGAAAAGGGCACAGCAGTTGCTATTTCTTGGGTATGAAAGTGGTACGAAAGCCTACAGGTTTGAAGATGATAAAAATCTTTTGAGTTATAGTCGATCAGCCAGCTTTAATGAGCAAAGAAATTGGCCCAAGATACATGCAAACCTGCTGCCAGAAAAAGTTTTACTGCCGAGCGTACCTGATAAGGCAGTTGAAACAAAGCTAAGAATTGGCAGCTCTCCTAGAGAAACTGAAGGGGAGGAGGTAAAGGTTGAGCATTTTTCTCCAGCTGCTAGCATGGAGCAGGGGAGAGAAGAAAGTGCAACAGGGACAGGAGGAGGTAAATCTCCAGAATCAATCCACCCCAAAAGCAGTCCTGAAGGTAGCCCAGGGGGTGAGGTTAATCAACCAAGGAGGTCTGCAAGAAGTAATAAAGGTCAACCTCCAGACCGTTATGGGTTCCCAGCCACCATAAACCAGGTTTGTGTAACTGAGCCAGAAAACTTTGAAGAAGTGCAAGAGTTACCTACTCTAGAGAAAGAGGCATGGTTAAAGGCAATGCAGGCAGAGTATAACTCTCTGCTAAACAACAATGTGTTTGTACCTACAGAATTGCCTGAAGGTAAAAAGCCCATAAGCTGTAAGTGGGTTTTTAAAGTGAAAAAGCTGGCTGATGGTAGTTGTCAGAGGAAAGCCAGGTTGGTTGCAAGGGGCTTTACACAAAGAAAAATGATACATTATGATGAAGTGTTTGCCCCAACAGCAAAGGCTGAAACAGTAAAATCAGTTTTAGCAATGGCAAGTCTGAGAGGGTTAAAAGTTAATCATTTTGATGTTGCCTCAGCATATTTAAATACTCCTATTGACACTGAGGTGTATTTACAGCAAATACCAGGTTATGAGCTGGAAAAAGACAGCATGGTGTTAAAACTGCAAAGGGCACTATACAGTTTACACCAAAGTTGCACATCTATGGCATGAATGCATAGACACAACTTTGAAGAAGATGGGATTCAAACAAAGCCTGGCTGATTCCTGTTTATATTCAGCAATGGTGCAAGGAAGTGTTTGTTATTTACTTTTGTATGTTGATGATATCTGTCTAATAACAACTGCACAAAAGCAAGTGTCTTGGTTTATAAACAGCCTAGGTAACAAATACAAACTGAAGCATTTGGGAGAGATTCAGAATTACTTAGGAGTAGAGGTTCAGAGAAATGAAGAGGGCGTCTACTCTCTGAGTCAGAAGGAAAAAATTGAAAAGTTACTGAAGACATATGGAATGGAGAGGGCAAATGAGGTTGACACTCCCATAACTACCCAGTACAGAAATGAACCAGAAGGGCAAAAATGTGAGAATGCAACAGCGTTTCATTCTCTGTTGGGTTCTCTGTTATATTTAAGTTGTTGGACAAGACCCGACATAACATTGGCAGTGCACATGTTAAGCCAAAGAAGTGCAGACCCGGCTCAGAGAGATTGGGTAGCACTTAAAAGAATCCTAAGGTATCTGAAAGGCACAAAAGATTACAAACTGGTGCTGGATACAGGATATGATCAGCAAGTGTATGCATACGCTGATGCCAGTTGGGGGGACAGAGAAAATGGAAAGTCTACCACTGGCTATGCCATATATATTGGAAATGCCCTGGTTCAGTGGAAATCCCAGAAACAAACATTTGTTGCCACAAGTACTTGTGAAGCAGAGTACTCAGCCATAAGCGAATGTGTGTCACAAATAGAGTGGTTTGCTTGTCTAACAAAAGAACTTGGAATACCTTCTGAAATGCCAATCACTGTGCTAAGTGACAACATGGCTGCACAACAGCTTGCTAACCAACAGAACTTTAAAAGCAAAAGTAAACATATAGCTATAAGATACGGAAATGTGAAAAATGCTTTGGAAAGAAATGTGTTAAAGGTACAGCACTGTAATACAAAATGTAATGTGGCAGATTTGTATACAAAATGTTTGGATGCTCCTAAATTTCGAGACTTAAGAGAATTATTAGGTCTCAAGCCTTTGACTTAAGGAGGAGTGTTGGGATTCGCAGGATACTGAATAAGTCTGCAGGCTTCAACAGGATGATGCAATACTCTGTGAAGTGCTGAGTCAGAGTGACTCAGCAGGAGTGTGATTAATGTGATTGGCAATCACCTGTTTTAAAAAGGAAAGCCTGTTTAACAGTGGGTGTGGTTGCTGTGGTGGTTGTGCTGTGGTGTGGTGATGCTGTGTGGAGAGTATTCGTTTGCCTTAAGGAGCAGGTACTCTGGACTGTTTTTGTAAATACCTGTATATAGCTCACATTAAAAAGACTGCACTGGGAAAAACCTGGGACTCTGAGCGTTTCTGCTGAAAGCGCCGCGAGGAATTTCGCGACAGAGAGGGGAGAATGGGTGTGATCCTGCTCTCCTTGCCATAATTTCGCTAATCCATGGTTTTAAAATGCCTGAAAAGTGCACAAAACTGTTACCAGTGCCCTCAGTTTCCTCATTATCAGCATCCTTGGTGTAAACCTGGGCTGTAGTACAAAAAAGTGCATTCTTGATGTTTTCCTGGCTAAGAAACCCAAGTAAAAAGTCACCCTTGGTTCAGAAATGTAATCCTTGGGGTGAGACATCGAGGCAGAAGCAGCCTGAGACCCGAGGAGAATGTCCATCACCCAAACATGATGACCCTGTGGATTTGAGGTTTTGCTTACGGACGCAGCTACATTTGCTTTTTACAGTGTGAAACGCCCTCCACCCGGAGAGCTCACAGCAAGTCCCTTGGGGTGAAGGAGGAAATTTCCAGTGTTCCAGAGGGTTTCTTTTCCCCAAAATAACGACAAGCTGCAAAAACTCGAAAAGCAAAAGAAAGCCTCTTTTGGTTCGAGTGGCCTTCCATTTCAGACTCACCAAGCAGCAGCTGTCTTTATTTACCATATTTTTGGCTGTATAAGATGCACTTTTCCCCTCCTAAAAAGGGGAATTGTGTGTGCATCTAAAGGAGCGAATGCAGGCGAGAGGCTCTGTTCAGAGCTCCCTTTAAAGAGCTGTGTGGAGCATGTGTGGAGCTCTTGGGGGCTTTTCCCGCACGCTCTTTAAAGGGTGTGTAGCTCTTGGGGGAGCCTTCCTCTCACTGCCAGAAGCCAGAACAGCAAGAGGCTATCCCAGAAGCCAGATCCCTCTTGCTGTTCTGGCTTCTGGGATTCAGAATAATTTTTTTTCTTGATTTCCTCCTCCAAAAACTAGGTGCGTCTTATGGTCTGGTGCGTCTTATAGAGTGAAAAATGCTTTTTTTTGTCCTGCTTTTCAGCATCTCCCAAAGAAACTCACTTCAAGCCATATTCTATCATCTGTGCACGAGGCAGCAGCAGGTGAGGCAGGGCTGCCGTAGGGTACTGTGAGGGCCACCCTGCTCTGATACGGATCAGAACAGATTAGGACACAAGCGAGAGGGTACATGCGGATGTCAGCTCTGCCCTTGCCCCTGTAATGCGCTGCATGCTCATTGGCAACTGTCTGCAATGGGGAAGCCCCCTATGATCGTGGAGGCTTCTGTTTGTTTCGAAACCCTGGTTTTTCCTGGCTTCTGAAAACCCTTGGTAGCCTCCACGGTTGCTTAAAGCGTGGTGCTGATCCCCATATGGGGCGGCTGCATTTCCAGAGTCTCATGGAAGCAGAAGCCTCCTCTGAAGGTGTTTCCTCCCCCCCCAATTTTTTTTTTTATTCATTTTATAACACAAATAAAAAACACAAACAGAAAAGACAAACACTACAAACAAATTCTTGTCATATCCTTATTTTTCTAAACATTGTTAAGTGGGCTTCCCCAAGTCCCACCTATCTGATATTCATTTTACATTCATCTTTCGCAGTATACATCTATCATAATTTCTAACCCTCTTTTTTTTTTTTAATCACACTTAAAATAACTTCAAATTTTATCACTTACAAATAATACTATTTTAAAATACCCTATCTTCTACTTCTCCACTTCCAAAGCTATTCTAAGGTTTAAATATTAACCTCCTCTGAAGATAATAATAATAATAATTTATTATTTGTACCCCGCCCATCTGACTGGGTTTCCCCAGCCACTCTGGGCGGCTTCCAACAAGGATGAAAAATACACTAAAATGTCACATATTAAAAACTTCCCTGAACAGGGCTGCCTTCAGATGTCTTCTGAATGTCAGGTAGTTGTTTATCGCTTTGACATCTGATGGGAGGGCGTTCCACAGGGCGGGCGCCACTACCGAGAAGGCCCCTCTGCCTGGTTCCCTGTAACTTGACCTCTCGCAGTGAGGGAACCACCAGAAGGCCCTCGGTGCTGGACCTCAGTGTCCGGGCAGAACGATGGGGCAGGAGACGCTCCTTCAGATATACTGGACCGAGGCCATTTAGGGCTTTAAAGGTCAGCACCAACACTTTGAATTGTGCTCGGAAATGTTGTGCAAGTGACACATATTTCAGATTACAGTTTGTTTCCTCTCCAATCTGGGGAGGAATCAATCACGCACAGAACATTTCAACCGCCAATCATTGAATGCAGATGCATTTCATCATACATGCATGTGCAAAGGACTCACATGCCACTAGATTGTGTAGCCCGTAAAAGGCAGTCATGCACAGAACATTCTTTAGTTGTTGGAAATCATTGTATGTATTGCGTGTTACTCCTGACAGACCAGGGTTTAACCTTAATCTGATTATACATTCATGCATAGTTCTCAATGTACTCTTATCATAATCCTATGCATTCCACTAATAGGCTTGGTTCCAGATCAATGTACCGTAGTTAAAACCAATGGGCAAGTTACTCATGGCTTATCTTGTCGCACTGATTTCAACCAGAATTTAGATCTAAAAAAGGTAAAGGTATGGGTACGGGCCAGTCTTGACAGACTCTGGGGTTGTGCGCCCATCTCACTTAAGAGGCCAGGGGCCAGCGCTGTCCGGAGACACTTCCGGGTCACGTGGCCAGCGTGACATCGCTGCTCTGGCGAGCCAGAGTCGCACACGGAAACGCCGTTTACCTTCCCGCTGGTAAGCGGTCCCTATTTATCTACTTGCACCCGGAGGTGCTTTCGAACTGCTAGGTTGGCAGGCGCTGGGACCGAGCAGCGGGAGCGCACCCCGCCGCAGGGATTCGAACCACCGACCTTTCGATCGGCAAGTCCTAGGCGCTGTGGCTTTAACCCACAGCGCCACCTGCGTCCCATGAATTTAGATCTACTCTATAGTAAAAGGTAAAGGTACCCCTGCCCGTACGGGCCAGTCGTGTCCGACTCTAAGGTTGTGCGCTCATCTCACTTAAGAGGCCGGGAGCCAGGATCTACTCTATAGTAGTTCTAGATTAGATTATAGATTATGGGTGTAGTGTGAATTTAATCTGGATTCCAATGTTCTGACTAAATGACGGAGTGCAGTACGATTGCATCTTGTAGCAGCTGAAAGCTGGCTGGCTGAAATCCTGCAAATGAATTCTATGCAAGGCAGAGAACCTCAAAGTCTGTTTTGCTCTGGGTTTTCCCAGTGTGTCCAGAGCTTTTAAGCCCACAGACTTGCTTACTATGCTCAGGGAGACTCTTGCGAGATCTCACAGGAACTCAGATGGTCCCACGAGATCTTGCAAGAACTTCCCAGAGCCTGTCCAATAGCATTCCAGAGTTGGGTAAGTAAGGTGAAGAATTTACAAGCACGCTGCCTTGCTTGGAGCCATTTGTTAACTGGAGACCTAACTGGTTTCAGTGACGCAGAAGGCCAGCTGTGACCACCCTTGAAGAAGAATAGCCTGTCCTGCCCTGGTAACATCCAGATGAGATTATTGCAATGCATTGTACATGGGGCCATCTCTGAAGACTGTTCAGAAACTTCAATTACTTCAAACTATGGCTGTGAATAATAACTACAGTTCCCCTTTCATGACCACTCAAATCAGCTGCCACCTCACTCTAATGATAGGATTGGCACTGGGGAAGACAGCAAAAGAAGGTATGCAAAAGTAAGTTTCTGTTTCCCAGAATGCATTGCTGTCTAAGTATTTGAAAAGGTTTAATGGGCTTCAGCCCAATTTCTTTGTTAGAATAGATTTCGCAGCATGCACTGCTGCATACGTATTTTTGTATTTGCAGTTTGATGCCTTTACGTTACTGAATAGTTGAGGTAGGTAAAGGTAAAGGTAAAGGTACCCCTGCCCGTACGGGCCAGTCTTGACAGACTCTGGGGTTGTGCGCCCATCTCACTTAAGAGGCCAGGGGCCAGCGCTGTCCGGAGACACTTCCGGGTCACGTGGCCAGCGTGACATCGCTGCTCTGGCCAGAGCCAGAGCCAGAGCCAGAGCTGCACACGGAAACGCCGTTTACCTTCCCGCTGGTAAGCGGTCCCTATTTATCTACTTGCACCCGGAGGTGCTTTCGAACTGCTAGGTTGGCAGGCGCTGGGACCGAGCAGCGGGAGCGCACCCCGCCGCAGGGATTCGAACCGCCGACCTTTCGATCGGCAAGCCCTAGGCGCTGAGGCTTTAACCCACAGCGCCACCTGCGTCCCAAGTTGAGGTAGACACGCAGGCAAATTAGCTTTTATGCAAGAACCTTGGGTCGTATTTACCTAAACACTGAATTATGTGTGCTCACAGAAGCTTAAAAACGGAACGATACAGAGAAGATCATTAAGGTCCCTTCGTAATTATGGTGTGAATCTTTCCGTATTTTTACAACTACGTTTATAAAAAGCTATCGTTTGCACTTTGCAACACTTTTTTATTACTTTAAAAATGAATCATTTACTTGTAAACGTTCATATCAACAGCAGCTTTAAAGCACAGCTTGTGATCAAATAGCCCTGCTTTTGGTAACGTAAAGTAGCAAGGATTCCACTTAGCTGAGTAATACAAGATGAGAAGGAACTGGGTTTCGTGCCTAAGAAGGATAGAACTTTCTTTATGTATGCTACAACAGCAGCAAGAATACTTATTGCAAAAGTACTGGAAGACACAAGATCTACCCACCCGGGAAGAATGGCAGATGAAGGTGATGGACTACATGGAACTGGCGGAAATGACTGGCAGAATCCGAGATCAGGGAGAAGAGTCGGTGGAAGAAGATTGGAAGAAATTTAAAGTTTACTTACAGAAACATTGTAAAATTAAGGAATGTTAGAAGGATGCTGGAATGAAGTTATGTGGTTTTAGCAGAAATGTTATAAAGGATTAAGTAAAAATAGATTGTTAATTGGTGAAAGAAGAGAATGTAAAATTACAGTATATTAAGATAAATTATTAGGATAAAAACAAAGATGGAAAGGATTTGCTGAAATATCTAATTGAACTAGAATACAAAAAAGGGAGGTGTGAGGAGGTCAAGGAAACAAGCAAATGAAAGATAAGTTATGGGAAGATTTGATTTGTTTTTTAATTGTTTGTATTTTTCTGTTTTTTTTCTTGTTTGTTTTTACTTATTGTGATGAATTGTCTTGTTGTGTTTTTTTGCTTAATTTGGTGTTTTTTTTCTTTTTTCCTTTTGTAACCTTTAAAACTTGAATATTTTTTTTTTTAAAAAAAGAGAAGGAACTAGGTTTCTCCTTTGAGCTGTCCCCAATTCACAATGCTTACCTTACAAATCGGGTCACATATTAGGGGAAAGGGCAGATACCAAAGTTGTAAAAAGAAAAATAGAGAAAGAGTGGGTGCTGGTTAAAATGTGGCAAACTTCAATAGCAGTGGTTTAAAAGTGGTATTTTAAAGCATAATGTATGTTAAGGTCACGAGCAAAAGAAGAAAGTTGCACACACACACAGAACATTTTCCAAACTAAGAGATTTTGAGGCCTGGGGCAAAAGGTGTAAGAGCATCGACATCCCCCTTAATAAGAAGAGGCTTCTATTCAGCATAGCACAAAATAAATTTTATTGATTTTCCAAAATTTTAAATAGACAAACCAACATAGATCTGAACTGTACTTGATCCAATCTTAGTAACATTAAGTGACTTCCTCCCTGGCTGAATTTCAGTGTATATCATTGTAAATGTTTTCCAAAACCATTTTTTCTCATAAAATTAACTTAAATCACTTAACATCTTTCTTTCTTTTCATATTAAATTTAAACATATTATTCTCTAACATTGCATATTTAAATCCTAAGCCTATCTTATATTTGCAAGTTTTTCCAATTAAATTATCTTAACGTATTTAAGTAAATAGTCTTTGAATTTCATCCATTCCTCCCGGTACTCCTCCTCCTCCTGGTCGTGGACTCTTCCAGTCAGGTCGGCCAGCTCCGAAAAGTCCATCATCTTCATCTGCCATTTCTCTACTGTTGGGACTTCTTGTGATTTCCAATTCTTGGCTAACAAAATTCTAGCTGTGGCATACAAAAACAATCTAACATCTTTTTTTGGCAATTCCATACCTGTTATTCCAAGAAGAAAGGCCTCTGGTTTCTTAATAAATGTATATTTCAACATTTTTTTCAATTCATTATAAATCTTCTCCCAGAAGTCTTTCACCTTGGGGCAGGTCCATGACATATGATAAAAGGTACCCTCTTTTTCTTTACATTTCCAGCATAGATTATGTTATGATATATCTTTGCTAATTTTACAGGGGTTAAGTACCATCTATACATCATTTTCATAATATTTCTTTAACACCGTACATGCAGTGAACTTGACTCCTTTCCTCCACAACCTTTCCCAATCTTCAAACATTATATTATGTCCCACATCTCTTGCCCAATCCATATTTCTCCTCTTTCATAATGCTAGAACCAACAGGCGCAACCTTGTTGTCCAATGAAGGTAAATACAGTCGTACCTTGGAAGTCAAACGGAATCCGTTCGACTTCCAAAAGGTTCGGAAACCAAAGCGCGGTTTCTGATTGGCTGCAGGAAGCTCCTGCAACCAATTGGAAGCCCCGTTGGATGTTCGGCTTCCAAAAATAGTTTGCAAACCAGAACAGTCACTTCCTGGTTTGCAGCGTTTGTGAGCCAAAACGTTCAGGAACTAAGCTATTCAAAAATCAAGGTATGACTATAGTAGGAATTTCGGGGCAGACAGAATGAAATTCATTTTTACACAGCAAGTGGTTTAAACTATGGAATTTGCATCCCTAAGATGTGGAGGCTTTGAAATGGGCTATACAATTTAATGGAAGAATCTACCAGTGACTACTGGTCACAATGGTCAAAACAGGGGTCAGCAAACTTTTTCAGCAGGGGGCCGGTCCACTGTCCCTCAGACCTTGTGGGGGACTGGACTATATTCTGGGGAGAAAATATGAACGAATTCCTATGCTCCACAAATAACCCAGAGATGCATTTTAAATAAAAGCATACATTCTACTCATGTAAAAACACAGATTCCCGGATCGTCCATGGGCTGGATTTGGAAGGCGATTAGGCTGGATATGGCCCCTGGGCCTTAGTTTGCCTACCCATGCACTTAGTACGTGTACACACACACACACACACACACACACACACACACACATATGCTGGCAGCCACCGGCAATCTTTTAGAAGATATCAAACCAGAGGCAAACTTTTGAGTTTCACAGAACTTGTCCTCAGGCTGGATGTTAGACAAAGGATAAAGGAAAGAGAGAGCAGAGGGCGGAAAAAACATGTCAAATGCTGTTTCAGAAAAGGCATAGTTTCAAATTGGATGTGGCAACTGTGTGCTGAGATTCCTGTATTCTAAGGGACTTGGACGTGATCACCTTTGGGATCCCTTCCGACTCTACAATTCTATGATCCAATTACGGAGGGAGCCACTTTTTAAAAAAACAAAGCGATGCCCTCCATTAGTGGCAGTATGGAGTACGCTCACTCACCACAGCTTGTCAAAAGCTATTTCGGAAGAGGCATTTCTGCATCAGCTGTACCATAGAACCGCAGTCAGAAGGGACCCCAAGGGTCATCTATCCCAACCCCCCTGCAATGCCGGAATCTCAGCTCAAGCAAACGGCTCCTGCTGTCAGAATGTTTTTTCCTGATGTCACACCCCCCCAACCCCTATCGCCGGGGTTGTTCCATTCTTCCTCAGGCTGGATGATGCCTTTGGGGAAAAAAGCCGCCCTTGCCTGGGTTTGCTTAGCCCAGCAATGAGAGCTTACCGTCCTGGCGCCACTGAGCATGTACAGAACACATTAGTAGGCTAGTATTAGTCATAAAGATTTGAGGTTATTACCCCTCTAATAGGGACTCAGGTGGCGCTGTGGGTTAAACCACAGAGCCTAGGACTTGCCGATCAGAAGGTTGGCGGTTCAAATCCCCGTGACGGGGTGAGCTCCCGTTGCTTGGTCCCTGCTCGTGCCAACCTAGCCATTAGAAAGCACATCAAAGTGCAAGTAGATAGATAGGTACCGCTCCAGCGGGAAGGTAAACGGCGTTTCCGTGTGCTGCTCTGGTTCGCCAGAAGCGGTTTAGTCATGTTCACATGACCTGGAAGCTGTACGCCGGCTCCCTCGGCCAATAAAGCGAGATGAATGCCGCAACCCCAGAGTCGCCCACGACTAGACCTAATGGTCAGGGGTCCCTTTACCTTTACCTTTAGGGATTAAGTACTTAACCCGAGGTACCACTGTATTTAAAAATATTTGAGGTTATTACTCCTTTATTATTGTCCGTTCCGGGTTGCTCAGCCATTGCTACTGTGCCCTGTCTTTTAGCAGATCAAGGTGATCAGGTGACAGCAAAAACTGCAAGGTTTTTAGCGGGAGCGATTAGAATAAGATCTACTATTTGATTGTTGAACCCCCCCAAAATGTATTTTCTATTGTTAAGTTTTTACCTCTATCTTCAGTACGTTTTATTTTATTGTATTGCTATGGCTCGTGGCTGATGCAAATACTGATTCTTCTGATTCTGATTCAGTAGTCTAGGTTTTTTTTGGGGGGGGCACTTCACTTCCCACTACTTTTTTTTTGTCCTTCTGAAAACTTTGCACCCCCGTTGCCCAGATTTGCTTAGGTCTGCAAAAGGAGGTCGTTGGGTCACTGAACATGCCCATATCTCCCCATTAGCCCGGGGTCTTTTTTGTGGGGGTGCACATCGCGGAGGGGTTGCCGCATCACTCCCCCCCCTTTGCACTTCTAAAAAAAGACCCCAAAAACCGCCCATGCTGATGATTCCCTTTTGTGCATGGTGGTTGTTGCCCATTCTGGTTAGGAAGAGTGCACCCTCCCGAATATTGATTATTCAATCTTTGATTATTGAACCCCCCAAAATGTATTGTGCATGGTGGTTGTTGCCCATTCTGGTTAGGAAGAGTGCACCCTCCCGAATATTGATTATTCAATCTTTGATTATTGAACCCCCCAAAATGTATTGTGCATGGTGGTTGTTGCCCATTCTGGTTAGGAAAAGAGTGCACCCTCCCGAATATTGATTATTCAATCTTTGATTATTGAACCCCCCAAAATGTATTGTGCATGGTGGTTGTTGCCCATTCTGGTTAGGAAAAGAGTGCACCCTCCCGAATATTGATTATTCAATCTTTGATTCTTGAACCCCCCAAAATGTATTGTGCATGGTGGTTGTTGCCCATTCTGGTTTGGAAAAGAGTGCACCCTCCCGAATATTGATTATTCAATCTTTGATTCTTGAACCCCCCAAAATGTATTGTGCATGGTGGTTGTTGCCCATTCTGGTTAGGAAAAGAGTGCACCCTCCCGAATATTGATTATTCAATCTTTGATTATTGAACCCCCCCAAAATGTATTGTGCATGGTGGTTGTTGCCCATTCTGGTTAGGAAAAGAGTGCACCCTCCCGAATATTGATTATTCAATCTTTGATTATTGAACCCCCCGAAATGTATTGTGCATGGTGGTTGTTGCCCATTCTGGTTAGGAAGAGTGCACCCTCCCGAATATTGATTACTCAATCTTTGATTATTGAACCCCCCGAAATGTATTGTGCATGGTGGTTGTTGCCTATTCTGGTTAGGAAAAGAGTGCACCCTCCCGAATATTGATTATTCAATCTTTGATTATTGAACCCCCCAAAATGTATTGTGCATGGTGGTTGTTGCCCATTCTGGTTAGGAAAAGAGTGCACCCTCCCGAATATTGATTATTCAATCTTTGATTATTGAACCCCCCAAAATGTATTGTGCATGGTGGTTGTTGCCCATTCTGGTTAGGAAAAGAGTGCACCCTCCCGAATATTGATTATTCCATCTTTGATTATTGAACCCCCCAAAATGTATTGTGCATGGTGGTTGTTGCCCATTCTGGTTAGGAAAAGAGTGCACCCTCCCGAATATTGATTATTCAATCTTTGATTATTGAACCCCCCAAAATGTATTGTGCATGGTGGTTGTTGCCCATTCTGGTTAGGAAGAGTGCACCCTCCCGAATATTGATTATTCAATCTTTGATTATTGAACCCCCCAAAATGTATTGTGCATGGTGGTTGTTGCCCATTCTGGTTAGGAAGAGTGCACCCTCCCGAATATTGATTATTCAATCTTTGATTATTGAACCCCCCAAAATGTATTGTGCATGGTGGTTGTTGCCCATTCTGGTTCGGAAAAGAGTGCACCCTCCCAAAGATATTCAATCTCTACTTATTGAACCCCCCCAAAATGTATTTTCTATTGTTAAGTGTTTACCTCTATCTTCAGCACGCCGATTTCATCCAGCCGGAGGAAGAAGGGAACAACCCCGGCGTGGAATTCGCTTCCCTCCGGCGTCGGGGCTCCTTCCCCGGGTCCTCGGAAGGCCAACCCCCCCACCCCACCCCACCTGCGCCGGCCGGGCTCACCTGTACGTGTAATGGATGCCGAAGAGGGCCAGGAGGAAGCGGTTGGGCCAGAAGGCGAGGCGGGCGCCGTCGCTGCCCCAGAGGAGCCCCATTGGCACGAGGAAGGCGGGCGCCTCTTGCAGCGCCCAGGCCACCTTGGCCGGGACGGGCGGCCCGTAGGCGGACGAGGCGTAGCGCCCGTAGGGGATCTTCAGGTAGCGCGTGGCCAGCATAGCCAGCGCCATGCTGCCCACCATCCCGTAGCTCATCCCCTCCAGCAGCCGCTGCTCCGGCGGGCCCGAGACGCGCCGCCAAAAGGCCCTCGAGCAGCGCAGCGCCCAGGACAGCGTCTCCATGGCGCCCGGCGACGCGGCGGCTCAGCTCTGCGCGCCCGGGCGCCGGCGGGGGAAGAAAAGGGGAGCCGGACCCGTCCACCTCCCCGACGCCAGGCCAACCCCGACGGGGGCTCCGGGCGTGGCCATCCCCGCCCAGGAGGACGACGCCTCCGCCGCCGCCGCCGCCGCCGCGCCCGCCCAGGGCACCGCCGGCACCCAGCCAGCGAGTAGCCCAGCGGGCGCGCGGCGTCACAAGGGCGGGCGGGCGGGGCGCGCGCGCGCGAGAGAGAGAGAGAGCCAGGCCGGAGCGCGCGGCCGTGGAATGCGCGCCGCGCGCTGCACCCCGCAAAGGGGGCGCGGAGCGTGCGCAGCATTAGGCCCGGGGTCTTTTTTTTGGGGGGGAAAGGTGCGCTTGCCTCACGTTATGACAGTGGTACCTCGGGTTACATACACTTCAGGTAACCCAGAAATTGTACCTCGGGTTAAGAACTTTGCTTCAGAATAAGAACAGAAATCGTGCTCTGGCGGCAGCAGCAGCAGGAGGCCCCATTAGCTAAAGTGGTGCTTCAGGTTAAGAACAGTTTCAGGTTAAGAACAGACCTCTGGAACGAATTAAGTACAGTGGTGCCCCGCAAGACGGAAAACTCGCTAGACGAAAGAGTATTCCGTTTTGGAGGCACTTCGCAAAACGAATTTCCTATGGGCTTGCTGCGAGTTCCTGCGGGGTTTTTTTCCTTCTCCCCCCCTTTTTCTAAGCCACTAAGCCGCTTATCCGATAAGCCGATAAGCTGCTAAAAGCCGCTAAACCACTAATAGCGCTAATCCGCTAAGCCGTCAATGGGCTAACTTCGCAAGACAAAAAAACCGCTAGACGAAGAGACTCGCAGAACGGATTCTTTTCGTCTTGCGAGGCACCACTGTACTTAACCCGAGGTACCACTGTATTTATAAATATTTGAGGTTATTACTCCTCTACAGTCATACCTCGGGTTGAATGTGCTTCGGGATTAGCGAGTGCGAGTTGCGTCATGCGCAGAAGCGCCTAAACGTGACCGGCAGACGCGCGGACACGGGTTACATTTGCTTCTAGATACGAACGGGGCTCCAGGACGGATCCCCGTTCGCATCTAGAGGTACCACTGTATTATTGTTCGTGCCAGGTTGCTCAACCGTTCATTCCTGTGTCCTGTCTTTTAGCAGATCAGGGTGATCAGGTGACAGCAAAAACTGTAAGGTTAGAATTAGAATTAGATCTACTATTTGATTATTGAACCCCCACCAAATGTACTTTCTATTGTTAAGTCTTTACCTCTATTTTCAGTACGTTTTATTTTATTGTATGGCTATGGCTCAGTGGCTGATGTAAATACTGATTCTTCTGATTCAGTAGGCTAGGTTTTTTTGGGGGGGGGTCTGCACCCCTGTTTCTGAAAACTTTGCACCCCCGTTGCCCAGATTTGCTTAGGTCTGCAAAAGGAGGTCGTTGGGTCACTTTACATGCCCATATCTCACCATTAGCCCAGGGTCTTGTGGGGGTGCACATCGCGGAGGGGTTTCCGCATCACTTCCCCCCCCTTTGCACTTCTAAAAAAAGACCAAAAAAAAACCCCATGCTGATGATTCCCTTTTGTGCATGGTGGTTGTTGCCCATTCTGGTGCACCCTCCCGAAGATTGGGAAAAGAGTTGAGATTACGGGGGCTGTAATTGCTGTAGTCATGGGATAGTGAAGGTGTGGGGAAGGGGCTCCCTCAAAATCTATGCAAATGAGTATACACCTGAGGTTCTGTCCCCCATAACAAATTTAACACAAGATAATATCACCAACACAACTATCTGTAAACCAACAATAAACATCCATAAAAATGGCAAGAGTACAGTGGTGCCTCGCAAGACTAAATTAATCCGTTCCGCGAGTCTCTGCGTCTAGCGGTTTTTTCGTCTTGCGATGCAAGCCCATTGACGGTTTAGCGGATTAGCGCTATTAGCAGCTTTTAGCGGCTTAGCGGATAAGCAGATAAGCGGCTTAGCGGCTTAGCGGCTTAGAAAAAGGGGGGGGGGGGAGAAAACCTGCAGGAACATTTTCGTCTTGCGAAGCAAGCCCATAGGAAATTTGTTTTGCGAAGCACCTCCAAAACGGAAAACCCTTTCGTCTAGTGGGTTTTCCGTCTTGCGAGGCATTCGTCTTGCAGGGCACCACTGTACAGAAAAAGAAGAAGAGTTTGGATTTGATATCCCGCTTTATCACTACCCCAAGGAGTCTCAAAGCGGCTAGCATTCTCCTTTCCCTTCCTCCCCCACAACAAACACTCTGTGGGGTGAGTGGGGCTGAGAGACTTCAGAGAAGTGTGACTAGCCCAAGATCACCCAGCAGCTGCATGTGGAGGAGCGGAGACACGAACCCGGTTCCCCCGATTACGAATCTACCGCTCTTAACCACTGCACCACACTGGCTCTCACAGGTACAGTGTTACCTTGGTTCTCAAAATCCGTTCCGGAAGTCCGTTCCAAAACCAAAGCGTTCCAAAACCAAGGCACACTTCCCCATAGAAAGTAATGCAAAACGGATAAATCCATTCCAGATTTTTGAAAACAACCCCTAAAACAGTAATTTAAAATGAATTTTACTATCTAACAAGGCCATTGATCCATAAAATGAAAGCAATACTCAGTGTACTGTTCTATAAAATAAGAGTATTGTAGATAAAAATAAATACTATTATTTTCTTATCTGCACTGATGATAATCTTTGTTTGGATGGGGCAGGTTTTATCCATTTCTGCAGTCACAATCAATCAATCAACCAATCAGTAGTTGAACTGGGTTCCACACAGTCACAAAAACAAATTAACCGAAAAAGCCTCAAAAACAAAAACGCAAAATAAATAGCAAAAACAAAAGTGCCGAAACTTAATCCATTCCGGAAGTCCATTTGACTTCTGAAATGTTTGAAAATCAAAGTGCAGCTTCTGATTGGTGCTGGCACCCCGGAAACAATAGCCGACAGCCGCATCAGACTTCTGAAAACCTTCGAAAACTGGAACACTTCTGGGTTTTTGGTGTTTGGGAACCAAGGCATTTGAGAACCAAGGTACCACTGTAATGTCTTTCCAAAAAAGGTTTTGTCTTAAACAATAGCAAACACAGTAAATAAAGAGTTCACTTGTAATATATCCGTGGTTCAGTGCTCATTTCTTTTCTTTCCAAAATAGATTTTATCTTGAACAATTGCAAACACAGGAATAAAGCAAAAAAAATTAAAATTGTCCAGCAGCACCTTAGAGACCAACTAAGTTTGTTCTTGGTATAAGCTTTCATGTGCATGCACACTTC
The DNA here is from genome assembly GCF_951804945.1 of Podarcis cretensis. Lineage (NCBI taxonomy): Eukaryota > Metazoa > Chordata > Lepidosauria > Squamata > Lacertidae > Podarcis > Podarcis cretensis. Next base: position 8,133,299 of record NC_137176.1, read on the forward strand.
TTCAGATACACTGAAACAGAAGTCACCAGACCCTTATATATAGCGGGAGGGTGGGGTGGGGTTTTCTCAGAAGGGTAGTAGGAGATAGGTGATTGACTCAGTAGGTATGGTAGTTAGTCCTACAGGAAAAAGCAAGTGATAGTATGCAGATGACCAAAAATAGCCAAAAATATTCCTGAAACAGGAATAAAGAGTCCAGTTGTGGTATACCAATGGTCCAGTGTTCGGACGTCCCGGTAATCAGAGGTTTCTTTTTTTTCCATATAATTTTTATTAACAAACCAATCAGATCACATTAATTCCAAACTACGAAACCAAATTTTTAAATTTTTGTTGGGGGTACCCATGCTTCGAGCTCAGAAAGTGATCCAAATATCTCTCTTGCTGCTGCTTTAATATTCACAGTTCTGTCCAAATAGTATTCACAGTTCTGTCCAATCTTCTCTTTAATATTTTCTTCATCTTCTTGTTGTTATCATATATTCCTTTCCTTGTGACCTCTGATAGTTTCCACAAGCGGGTTAAAAACAAACATTTTTATATCCTGTGTGGATTTTCCGTTCCTCCAAGAGCCATATTCGAACAGACAGACGCCATTTCAACACTTCGGTACAAAGCATTCTCTCCTCCCCCTCGATCATAAATCCATTCATCAGACGTTTCATTGCTAAAGAGCTTAGTCTTCAAACTGTCAAAATCAAGTGTAACAGAATTGCACTGTATTAACAAGTAGAATAAGGAAAATTAAAATTAAAAATACGTTGAGAATGCATAATTAAGATATACCTTTGCAGTAAATAATATGCAAGAGAAGACAGTATGTAAACGACTTAAAGCAGGGGTATATCTACAAGAATAAAGGTGAGACAATAACTAGTCTATTCGTACATGCATAGTTAATACCCTCAGTCCCACTAATACAAAAAATCTCTATAGGAACTTGCCTGTTCCCATCTGCATGTTTCCAATGCGGAGGACCACAGAGAAGACAATGCCCTTCAGTTTGTTAAACCTCCTTATCAAACATGCATAGGGCTCACACATTTAAAGGCACAGCGGCGGAAAGACCACAGACACAGCTGCAAGCAATTACATGAATCCTGCAAACTCTAGTGTTGAACTTAATCCACGTGGAACTAGTGTATTGAGTTTATAAATATTTTTGCACTCCATCTGGGAAAGTAATCTGGACACATTAACACCAGTAACTCCACTGGTTGGAGATATGTGCTTTGCAACCAAAAAGCGAAAGTCATCACAAGTGTGGTTTTGTTCAATAAAGTGTTCAACCAGCAGAGCCTCTCTAATTTTGCCTCTAATGTGGGATCAATGTCCTAACATACGAGTCTTAATAGGGCGGGTGGTGGCACCAATGTATATCAACTGACAAGTGCATTTGATTAAATGAATTGCATTTCTGGAGACCACGACCTTCAATCTGAGATACAATGCCCCAGTATCTGTTTATGATTCTGAAGTATACTCAGAGTCGCAAAGTGATTTCATGCTCTTTATTCAGCTCAGAGTGGTGAGGAGGAATGAATGAATGCATGTCCCCTCAAAGTATCTGCTTTATATACATTATTTACACAATAGGCTGTCCATGATTGGCTAATTCCGGAATTCTACTGTAAGCAAAAGAGGTTGTGGATTCACTTCTATCTGGAGCAAGATTGGGTGGTTCCTGCCAACCAATCATACTGCTGCATTGTTCTAGGACCAATCAGACTGCTGCATTCTGAATCCTATTGTTCTAGGACCAATCAGACTGCTGCATTTTGGATCCTATTGTTCTAGGACCAATCAGACTGCTGCAGTTTGGATCCTATTCAACTCAGTACATAACAGATTCTTACCTCCATCATCTGTGGGGTAAACTCAAAAGAACAGGCAATACGTTTTTGTGGTATTTTGCTTTGGGGTACAACAAGGTCCCATCTGTCACCTGCATCTGCTTCCGCCCGGACTTTATGAATAATATGCCAGGGGTATCCTCTATTTACTAGGCTTACCTGCCGCTTGTTGGTACATGTCCAAAGTAGAGGAATTCCTAGGAAAATAGGATTCCAGAAAGAGAGGTCAAAACTAGAAACAGAATTGTTGGAACCCAATACTAAGAACTTATCAAAAATGTATAACTTGCTGTTGAAATGGAATACACAGGATGAAACGGTGAAATCAGCTATGATTAAATGGGCACAAGATATCGGTCATGATATTATGTTTGCTGACTGGGAACAGTTATGGACTACCGGTATTAAATTTACTGCATGTAATGCTTTAAAAGAAAACATTATGAAAATGATCTATCGGTGGTACATGACCCCAGTCAAGCTCGCAAAAATTTACCACTTGCCTAACAATAAGTGTTGGAAATGTAATGAGACTGAAGGCACTTTTTACCACCTTTGGTGGACCTGCCCAAAGGTTAAAGCTTTCTGGGAAATGATCTATAATGAAATTAAGAAGGTCCTTAGGTGGACTTTTCCTAAGAAACCAGAGGCTTTTCTCTTGGGCATGGTTGGCCAATTGGTGTTAAAGAAGGATAGGATTTTCTTTATGTATGCCACCACAGCAGCAAGAATTCTACTGGCAAAGTATTGGAAGATGCAAGAACTACCTACTCTGGAAGAATGGCAAACAAAGGTGATGGACTTTATGGGACTGGCTGAGATGACGGGCAGAATCCGCGACCAGGGGAAGGAGACAGTGGAAGAGGACTGGAAGAAATTTAAAATATATCTCAAAAACTATTGCAAAATTGAGGAATGTTAAGATGTCAGGGGGTAAGAAGCAGAGAATTGCAGCTGTAACTAAAAAATTAAAGGAAATTTAATGAAAGGGAATTAAGACAATTGACTAAAGGGTTGCTAAAGAATCACTAAACAAGGATGCAGGGATGGGGAGGTATGGGGAAGTCAAAAGAAAGAAGGGCATGAAATTATAATCTTGAAGTTATATTGGTTTAATTGTTTTGTATGTTTTCGTTTGTGTTTTGATTTTCTTGTTTTTCTTCTGTTTGTCTTGTTCTGTTTTTATTATGTGTTTGAAAAACGAATAAAAATTATTTTTTTAAAAAAGTAGAGGAATTCCTTTTCCTGTGCAAAAATTGACCCAAAGGTGTAAATGGCTTGTGTGCATGTGTTGTGAAATAATAATAAAGATGATAAAAGGTTGTGGTGGCCATGATTCACACCTATGGCTGCAGCAAGCTGTGTCAGGTACATCTGTTGCGGCAGCTGCCGGATAATAATCTTATCTCAAAGGATCTTATCTCAAAGGATGACTGGATAAACTGGCATAACACTGCATCTGTTGTGGCAGCTGTCTGATAAAATGGTGTCAGCTTGATGGCAGTGAGCTTGCATTATACCAGGGCATCGTGACCTGGCAGCTGTTTACCAGCTCCATCTGGTACGTAGGCTGAGACCCTATCTGCCTGCAGACTGTCTCGCCAGAGTGGTGCATGCTCTGGTTATCTCCCGCTTGGACTACTGCAATGCGCTCTACGTGGGGCTACCTTTGAAGGTGACTTGGAAACTACAACTAATCCAGAATGCGGCAGCTAGACTGGTGACTGGGAGCGGCCGCCGAGACCATATAACACCGGTCTTGAAAGACCTACATTGGCTTCCAGTATGTTTCCGAGCACAATTCAAAGTGTTGGTGCTGACCTTTAAAGCCCTAAACGGCCTCGGTCCAGTATACCTGAAGGAGCGTCTCCACCCCCATCATTCTGCCCGGACGCTGAGGTCCAGCGCCGAGGGCCTTCTGGCGGTTCCCTCATTGCGAGAAGCAAAGCTACAGGGAACCAGGCAGAGGGCCTTCTCGGTAGTGGCGCCCACCCTGTGGAACACCCTTCCAGCAGATGTCAAAGCGATAAACAACTACCTGACATTCAGAAGACATCTTAAGGCAGCCCTGTTCAGGGAAGTTTTTAACGTGTGATTTTACTGTATTTTTGGTTTTTATGGAAGCCGCCCAGAGTGGCTGGGAAGGCCCAGCCAGATGGGCGGGATATAAATTATTATTATTATTATGAGACACTGTGGCCTGGTTACAGTGGCGTAGCGTGGGTTGTCAGCACCCGGGGCAAGGCAAGTAATTTGCGCCCTCTAACCCGTGGATTTGCGCCCCCTAACCCCCCACGCTACGCCACTGCCTGGTTATGAGACACCTTGGCCCTGCAGTTGGAAGATTAATGGACTAGATCAGAGGTCAGCAAACTTATCGTGCCTCAGGCTGGTGTCTCCAGCGCCGATCGCGCGGTGGGCTGGAGGCCGGAGGAGCGCGTGCCCATACGCGTGTGCACATGCTATTTCTGGCACATGTCCGGGTCGGAGGAGCGCCAGAAATAGCTTGTGTGCATGTGCATGGGCCCTCCTCCAACCTGGATCTGCACTGGAAATGCTTCCGCATGCGCACAAGCTATTTCTGGTGCTCGTCCGATCCAGAAGTGGGCAGCCGCGCAGCACAGTGCAGCACCGGTAAGAGCAGGCGATGGGGTTGCCGTGGGTCGGATAAACGAGTCCCTCAGGCCTTATCCAGCCAACGGGCCTTAGTTTGGAAACCCCTGGACTAGATCAATAGACCAGTGTTTCCCAACCTTGGGTCTCCAGCTGTTTTCGGACTACAATTCCCATCATTCCTGACTACTGATCTTGCTAGCTAGGAATGATGGGAGTTGTTGTCCCAAAACAGCTGGACACCCAAGGTTGGGAAACACTGCAATAGACTATAGCAAAGAAATGAAGGCTTGGGGGCAACTGAGGCCAGGTGCAAATGGCAGACATTCAGGATTTATTTTATTAAATTTTGGGTACTGCCCTTTATCTAAAGATTACAGGGTGGCTTGCAATACAGTATACAAATACAACCTGAAAACACGAAATACATAACATAACAAACCAATAACCCCTGCTCCCACCTTGAGGAGCCAGGTTTTGAGTACCATGATAAAAGAACTGAGGTTGCAGTCTTCCCACAAAATGTCCATTCCTGGTTAACTGCCCCTCCCATGAGTTTTTTTTTAACTTCAGCATTATAAGAGTGTGTGTGTCCTTGGTGCTGTGGTCTAAACCACTGAGCTTCTTGGGCTTGCCAATCAGAAGGTCAGCGGTTCGAGCTCCCATTGCTCCTGCCAACCTAATAATAATAATAATAATAATAATGATGATAATAAAATTTTATTCATATCCCGCCCTCCCCAGCCAAAGCTGGGCTCAGAGCGGCTAACAACAATAAAAGTAACACAGCATTCTAAAATCAATTCATTCTAAAATCAATTCAAAATCATATTAATGGCAACCATTGGGCTAGAGTTCTGTGAGGATTACCAAAGGACTGTGCCTTGGCCAAAGGCCTGGTGGAACAGCTCTGTCTTGCAGGCCCTGCGGAAACATGTCAAGTCCCGCAGGGCCTTTGTCTCTTGTGACAGAGTGTTCCACCAGATCGGGGCCACAGCTGAAAAAGCCCTGGCTCTGGTTGAGGCCAGCCTAACCTCCCTGTGGCCTGGGACCTTCAAGATGTTTTTGTTTGAAGACCATAAGCGCTAAGATAAGAAGTACAGAAACAGTTTCTATTCATGCAAACTTATGTGAACAAAACTCATGAGGTTGGGAGGGGTAAAGGGGGACCTGGAAAATGGATATAAGCTCTTAGTAAAATGCTTTCAGGTGTGCTTGCTGTGAATCAATCACGCAGGTTCCTTCTGCTATCCCGGATGGCAGAAATAAAGCTCTTTCTCTGCATTTTACCCTCGGTGTCTGTTTGGCTCCTTCCTCCCTCCCCCCGGGTGCAATGCTCTTCCTACCCCTGGGGAAGGCCTGAAAGGCTACACCCACAGGTCTCAATTCCAATTTGGACCAATTAATAGGGTATCCTGATATTTCACTAAAGTCATCTATCATTTGCATTGACACAGGAATATAGCAGAATGAGGTTTATAAATTCACAAAAGAATAGCATCTACAAATCGAACCAATTTACAGAATATACAAATGATTTACGTACTACTTCCTATGTTGTCTTATAGCACAGGCTAAGAGTTCCATGCACATATTAAAAAGCAAGGGTGAAAGTAGGCGTCCTTGTCTAGTTCCTCTGAATAATGGGAAAGTAGCAGAAAACATACCCACTGTCCTTTAGTCTAGATGTGAACAACTCATATAAGATCTTAATCCATTTGATGAATTCCAAAGGAAACCCAAACTTGCTTAACTGCTTAAGAATGAGTCTCCCCACACTGTGAGTCATTTTCAACCTAAGTCACATTTTATACCACCTTCACTGGATCATGCCATTCAGACTTCCCAAAACTCAGTGTTGCGGGAGATTTCTCAAGCAGAAGGCCAATCGGTCAGAATTTTCAACAATATGTCAAGGGCACAAAGAACGGCCTCAAGGAATCTATCACAAGATGAGTCAATTGTTGTGGCTTTTTAATTTAATAAAGGTTATTTTTTAAAAAAAACAACAAACAAACCCTCAAAGCAACAGTTAGCTTAATGCACTTGCTTGCCAAGTTTTGATAATGAATAAAAGAGAATACATAATTGTTACGGAAATAACGGGTGGGGGGGGGCACATCTTTAAAGTTGTTAAATGTTACAAATAGTATGCATAAATGTATCCTTTCGACTTGACAGCTCAGGGAAGTTACCTAGCTTTAAAAATCATATAAAATCAACTCCTTTGCTAGTTTCCTTCATTCCATCGCTAATTTGCTTCATTGGCCAAGGACTTGGAAACAACTCCATCCCCACCATAGTCCCTCAAACTCACAGGAAGGTACTCATAGGCGTCAATCGCTGGGCAAAGGCACTCCTCTGGACTTGCCCAGGTGGCAGACTAGGCAAACCAAAGTTCTATTGTCCCTTTGTAGTAGGTGCTTAGAATGTATTTCCAGATACATAGCCTGTATCCCCCTGCTGCCCCAACACATTCCTCCTATGTTAATCATGTATAACCCTCCCCTTTTCTGATGTAGCAGTGATATAGCAATGATGTAGTGATGATACTTAATGAACTGTATGCTGGGATAAGATAGAAACTTTTAAAAGTCCTTGTCACCCCATTCTCAGGGTTCAAAATTCCTCCTTGAACCTGTTGCGCAATAAACTTTGGTCTACAGCTATTTGGTGGCAGGCTCTGGTTGACGAGCTGGCTGACTGAGCAGCCTCGCACCTAAATTTTTTCGTAACATAATGGAAGAGATTGCTCAATTCTCATCACACATTACCCCACTGGAAAATAGGTCAACGTGCCACTTTGATTTCTATTATCTTAGCACATAAAAGGTAAAGGTAAAGGGACCCCTGACCATTAGGTCCAGTCGTGACCAACTCTGGGGTTGCGGCGCTCATTTCGCTTTATTGGTCAAGGGAGCCGGCGTACAGCTTCCAGGTCATGTGGCCAGCATGACTAAGCTGCTTCTGGTGAACCAGAGTAGCACACGGAAAAGCCATTTACCTTCCCACCTGAGTGGTACCTATTTATCTACTTGCACTTTGACGTGGTTTCGAACTGCTAGGTTGGCAGGAGCAGGGACTGAGCAACGGGAGCTCACCCCATCACGGGGATTTGAACCGCCAATCTTCTGATTGGCAAGTCCTAAGCTCTGTGGTTTAAACCACAGCGCCACCCACGTCCCTTATCTTAGCACATACTGCCCAACATTTCAGGATCAAAAACTGGGACAAACATGCCCTGCCTAAAACTCCTGGTTCTTTTCCCTCCCATTCCACTCACCCCACCCTGCCCCAATTCTTTGCAATGTAGGAGGCAATGTTTGAACGTAAGCTGTAAAACTTTTAAAATGTGCCCTTCCAGTGTGTTCCTAAAACACCCCCTTTTAATAGCTCTTTCCAAGTTATTCCACTTCCCTAACACAGAGATCACATATCTGGCAAGTCTCCATTCTGCTCTGAAACAAGAGAGGCTGGTTAAAGCCATGTGGCTGCCTGGAAGGAGTTCCTTTAAAGATGTACTGAAATCCACATGAGGAGTGAGATAACAAAGATTTGGCAACCCCTAATTAGTTGCAAATATGCTAGGGTTACACGAAGCTGAAATCCAACCATGTTCTGTTTCAGAAGAGTTTTGGGTTTTAAGAGGTAAATAAATTATAATACTGGAGTGGTTTGCATTCGAAAAATATGGATTTCAGGTGTCTCAAACATGGGGGGGGGGAATCTTATTTATATATCTGCTGTTCTGGCTCATCCCAGGCCATTCCAGCTTTAGCAGCAACTTAACAAGGGACGCGGGTGGCGCTGTGGGTAAAACCTCAGTGCCTAGGGCTTGCCGATCGCATGGTCGGCGGTTCGAATCCCCGCGGCGGGGTGAGCTCCTGTCTTTCGGTCCCAGCTCCTGCCCACCTAGCAGTTCGAAAGCACCCTTAAGTGCAAGTAGATAAATAGGTACTGCTTTATAGCGGGAAGGTAAACGGTGTTCTGTGTGCTGCTCTGGTGCCGGTTCGCCGGAGCAGCTTCGTCACTCTGGCCACGTGACCCGGAAGTGTCTGCAGACAGTGATGGCTCCCGTCCTCTAGAGTGAGATGAGCGCACAACCCTAGAGTTGGACACGACTGGCCCGTACGGGTAGGGGTACCTTTACCTTTACCTAACAAGGTTTGTAAGTAGGTGACATCAATGGGGTCTTTCATCTGGCCTTGCAACACCATTAAAGAGGCATGGGTTTTTCGTATTCTATAATTCATATTTATTTAGTTTTTTAAACTTTTTTTTAAAAAAATTGCCAGTGCTTCAGTTTTTTTTCCTGGAAACAGACCTCATTGAACCCCTCTGCCTGCTCTCTTTCTGTACCTGTGAGCTAGTCTTCTGCATCATTCTGTTTAGGATGAGAAAGACGACTGAAAGCCACATTTCAATTCCAGCTAGCTCTGGTTGGCCAGAGGTTTCTTGTGCGTTTTTAAATTTCCATTAATTAAATGCCCAGCGCACGCAATTGCAAACGCTTTGCAAAAACTTTGAATGGAAAAAAAAAAACGCCCAAGAAACCTCTGGGAAAGGAAAGAGTGTGCTATGAGCTCTCTGCCGCCCTGTCCGTTGGTGATAACGCGATGTACCGCTTGCAATATTGCAGGACCGACGCTCCGCTGCAGCCCGAGTTCCACTTTCACTCGACTCCGACGCGCACGCGCAAGCCGAAAGCCGGCAAATGAACCCGGAAACTAAACGGGCGTCGTGCGAGTTTAAAATATTATGTCCTCTTTCTTCCCCCCCTCCCTTCTTTCCCCTTTTCTGCGCATGCGCATCACCTTTCCCCAACGCGGCGTGGCGTCCGCGGCTGAGGGAGGCTGGTCGTCGGCTCCGCTTCGGGTGGAGGCCTTGCGTGGTGCGGGCGCGATGGGCCGCAGGCAGCGCCACAGGCGGCAGCCGCAGCCGAATACCCGAGAGAAGGGCCCTGGGGTGAGTCAGGGCCTGGGCCTGGCTGAGGCCTCGTTGTACACGTGTCTTGCCCTACACGTGTGTCTCTCCACGCGTGTCTCGCTCTCCACGTGTCTCGCCCTACACGTGTCTCATTGTGCCCGCGTCTCGCTCCACACGTGTCTCTCTCCACGCGTGTCCCGCTCTCCACGTGTCTCGCCCTACACGTGTCTCATTGTGCCCGTGTCTCGTTGTGCCCGTGTCTCTCTCCACGCGTGTCTCGCTCTCCACGTGTCTCGCCCTACACGTGTCTCATTGTGCCCGTGTCTCGCTCCACACGTGTCTCTCTCCACGCGTGTCCCGCTCTCCACGTGTCTCGCCCTACACGTGTCTCATTGTGCCCGTGTCTCGCTCCACACATGTCTCTCTCCACGCGTGTCTCGCTCTCCACGTGTCTCGCCCTACACGTGTCTCATTGTGCCTGTGTCTCGCTCCACACGTGTCTCTCTCCACGCGTGTCCCGCTCTCCACGTGTCTCGCCCTACACGTGTCTCATTGTGCCCGTGTCTCGTTGTGCCCGTGTCTCTCTCCACGCGTGTCTCGCTCTCCACGTGTCTCGCCCTACACGTGTCTCATTGTGCCCGTGTCTCGCTCCACACGTGTCTCTCTCCACGCGTGTCCCGCTCTCCACGTGTCTCGCCCTACACGTGTCTCATTGTGCCCGTGTCTCGCTCCACACATGTCTCTCTCCACGCGTGTCTCGCTCTCCACGTGTCTCGCCCTACACGTGTCTCATTGTGCCTGTGTCTCGCTCCACACGTGTCTCTCTCCACGCGTGTCCCGCTCTCCACGTGTCTCGCCCTACACGTGTCTCGTTGTGCCCGTGTCTCGCTCCACACGTGTCTCTCTCCACGCGTGTCCCGCTCTCCACGTGTCTCGCCCTACACGTGTCTGGTTGTGCCCGTGTCTCGCTCCACACGTGTCTCTCTCCACGCGTGTCCCGCTCTCCACGTGTCTCGCCCTACACGTGTCTCATTGTGCCCGCGTCTCGCTCCACACGTGTCTCTCTCCACGCGTGTCCCGCTCTCCACGTGTCTCGCCCTACACGTGTCTCATTGTGCCCGTGTCTCGTTGTGCCCGTGTCTCTCTCCACGCGTGTCTCGCTCTCCACGTGTCTCGCCCTACACGTGTCTCATTGTGCCCGTGTCTCGCTCCACACGTGTCTCTCTCCACGCGTGTCCCGCTCTCCACGTGTCTCGCCCTACACGTGTCTCATTGTGCCCGTGTCTCGCTCCACACATGTCTCTCTCCACGCGTGTCTCGCTCTCCACGTGTCTCGCCCTACACGTGTCTCATTGTGCCTGTGTCTCGCTCCACACGTGTCTCTCTCCACGCGTGTCCCGCTCTCCACGTGTCTCGCCCTACACGTGTCTCGTTGTGCCCGTGTCTCGCTCCACACGTGTCTCTCTCCACGCGTGTCCCGCTCTCCACGTGTCTCGCCCTACACGTGTCTGGTTGTGCCCGTGTCTCGCTCCACACGTGTCTCTCTCCACGCGTGTCCCGCTCTCCACGTGTCTCGCCCTACACGTGTCTCGTTGTGCCCGTGTCTCGCTCCACACGTGTCTCTCTTCACGCGTGTCTCGCTCTCCGCGTGTCTCACTCTCCGCGTGTCTCATTGTGCCCGTGTCTCTTTCTACACGTTGCTCCTTGTACACGTGTCTCGTTGTACACGTGTCTCCTACGCACGCCTTTTGTGGGGGGGGGTAGGGTTCCTGTGACAGAATGTCTTCTTGCACGTCGGGATGGGCTTGGGGCTTATTGATTTATTGAATCAATTCATTTATTTGGCATAAGATCTCAGGACAGTTCACAGAATGAAATAGTCAAAAACTTAGTAAAACAGCAATACAATAACCCTCCCTTCCCACAGACACATTTAAAAAACTGTAGAAGATTAATCAGCCCAAGACCTGGTTGGAGAGGAATATTTTCTCCTGATGCCTAAAAATATATAATGAAGATGCCAGGCGAACTTCCCTGGGGGGAGCATCCCACAAATGGGGAGCCACCACAGAGAAATCTCATTCTCAATTTTCATGTTGCCATCCTCCTCCAGAGCGTACATGGAGGAGGCGCATGAAGAAGGAATGGTACTTATTGGAAATGGAAGGCGTTAGCACATGTGGGGTGGGTAAAGAAGGGCTGTCCTCCTTAATGTGCTAGATTTTTGTGTGCAGGGAGTTCTATTACAGTATTATAATTACTATTATTGTTGTTATTTATTAAATTTGCATTCTACCCTTCATCCAAAGAACTCAGGGTAGTTCACAATGCACAATAAAACCACAAAGCCCATTCACATACTCTGTTGGCATATGTCTGCACCTGCAATTCTGAAGACACCAAATAAGGGATTTGCTGACTCTTTCTAACTTTTCACACCCACTCACTTTCAGTGCTGGCCTGAAAGCTGCTACCCGGAGATTGTGAAGGAGAATGAGCTTTTCGAGCACTACTATGGCAAGCAAGGCATCGTACCACATGGGGAGTGGGAGAGCTTCATGGCGGCCCTGCGGGAGCCACTGCCTGCCACACTCCGCATCACAGGGTACAAGAGGTGAGCAAAATTGGGTCGCTGGTGCAAATTTTACATATTTTCTAAAATTTGGTTAAAGGTAAAGGTACCCCTGACCATTAGGTCCCTGCAGCTATTATCCCCGTACAATGGTACCTCGGGTTAAGTACTTAATTCGTTCCGGAGGTCTCTTCTTAACCTGAAACTGTTCTTAACCTGAAGCACCACTTTAGCTAATGGGGCCTCCTGCTGCCGTGCCGCTGGAGCACGATTTCTGTTCTCATCCTGAAGCCAAGTTCTTAACCCGAGGTACTATTTCTGGGTTAGCGGAGTCTGTAACCTGGAGTGTATGTAACCTGGAGCGTATGTAACCTGAGGTACCACTGAATTCTAAAGTGGAGGGAAGAGTCAAGTTGAAAGAGTTCCTAACCTAGTGAGGAACTCATAGTGTCAAGATTTCAAACCAGGGACTTTCTGAATTACATAGTTAATTTATAGTTAATTCAGTTAATTCAGTGAATTACATAGTTACCGTATTTTTCCCTCTATAACACGCAGATTTTTTCTCCTAAAAAGGAAGGGGAAATGTCTGTGCGTGTTATAGAGCGAATGTGTGGTCCCTGGAGCCGAAAAATCAGGCAAAAATCAAATTGCGGCGCTTCATGGAGAAGGGAAATCTGAAAAGAGGAAGCGGCTGCTTTCCTGCATTCTGCCTCAGGGTCTTACTGCCCACCCTCCTCTGTTTCGTTGCTGTGTTTGCCACCCTCCTCTGTTTCGTTGCTGTGTTTGCTGAAACGGAACAAAGAGCAGGGAAAGCCCCTCCCCTCCAGGCAAGCAGAGGGGAATTCCTCTCTGTGCTCCTCGGAGTGCTGCTGGGGGAGAGGGAGAGAGAGGGGGAAGGGAGAGAGAGGGGGGGAGAGAGAGAGGGGGGAGGGAGAGAGAGAGGGGGAGGGAGGGAGGGAGGGAGGGAGAGAGAGAGAGAGAGAGAGAGAGAGAGATGGCTGGCTTGGGTGGGGGGAAACATTTGCCTTTCTTTCCTCCCTCCCGTTAAATCCCTCTCCTGCATTCTTAGCCAGCTGCTTCTCTGCACACCCCTCTCATGTCCCTTCTTTGTTTTTCCTTCGCTCCCCACTTAAAATGTGGTTACAAAGCATAGATCCACATGGATCCTCAGGATCTTTGCATTGGGTCACCCCAAATTCACCATCAGATCACATAGCATGTCCATGGCTACAGCCTGCCCCCCAAAATCACGCACCCACTGTTGCCTGGGGCTGCAGTGGTGCAAAAACGTGGTTAAAAAGCATGGATCCACATGGATCCTCAGGATCTTTGCACTGGGTCACCCCAAATTCACCATCAGATCACATAGCATGTCCATGGCTACAGCCTGCACCAAAAAAATCACGCACCCACTGTTGCCTGGGGCTGCAATGGTGCAAAAATGTGGTTACAAAGCATGGATCCACAGGGATTCTCAGGATCTTTGCATTGGGTCACCCCAAATTCACCATCAGATCACAAAGCATGTCCATGGCTACAGCCTGCACCAAAAAAATCACGCACCCACTGTTGCCTGGGGCTGCAATGGTGCAAAAATGTGGTTACAAAGCATGGATCCACAGGAATTCTCAGGATTTTTGCATTGGGTCACCCCAAATTCACCATCAGATCACATGTCTGTGGCCACAGCATGAAGCCCAAAAATGATACATCCACTGTTTCATTCAGAATGTTTTTTCCCTTGTTTTCCTCCTCTAAAAACGATGTGCGTGTTATGGTCAGGTGCGTGTTATAGAGCGAAAAATACGGTAATTCAGTTAATTCAGTCTTAATCCTTCCTGAGGAGGGCAGGGAGCAGCACTTGATGCAGCAGAACAGCTAGAATTGCATGCACAGCCCTGACATTTATGCCATGAGGCTGGTGCAGTGAAGAGTCCCAGATTGGGCCTGCTGCAATCATGTGACAGCAGAATGCCCCATCCCTGAGAGACCCAATTTCTGGGGTTTCCACTGGTGGGGATGCTGCTATCTGTAGCTTCCACCTCCTGTTTTGGGTTTCACATCAGAGTGTTCCCCCCGGTGTGCCTTCTCCATCAGGGAACTTCAGCTGAGTCTTCCATCCGGACCTCAGCACAGTGGATTAGGAGCTGGGATTGCTCTGCTTGTCTCTTAGTCAGTGCTTCTTTTATGTATGGGGGGGGGGCAGGGGGAATCCAATTTCCCCTTTGAGAGGAAACGTGCTCCCTTCCAATAAGCATGTATATAAGTTTGAAAGCTTTGAAGTGGAGAATGCAACTGACATAAGTTTTCTTAATAAAGAAGGAAGCCCTGTAGTAAGGGAGGACTGTGTTCCTGGTTCCTTCACCATTGAAGCTTCTTATGAAATTATTATTTTTTTTAATTTCATATATATTAAGATTTTTGAATACAAATGCATAAATAAAAATTACTTATATCATAACATAATTTCGTCTCTTCTTTGGACTCCCTCTCATCTCCCGCTCCCACTTACATCGTTGCAAAAGATTTTTTCCAAGCAAATTACCCACTTGTTTACAATATTTATCACCGCTCATTTAGGTAAAATCTAACAATTCTCCAAAATAAATTTATATTTTCCTTGTTTCTCACTTATCATCAAAATCAAATCTAATTCAATGGTAGGCAATTATTTATGATCGAGCATCCTTCTTAGCATTCAACCAAATTGCAGTATTTCTGTAAATAAGTCTTAAATTTCCCCCAGTCCTCCTCAACCCTCTCTTCTCCCAGGTCTCGGATCCTGCCAGTCATCTCGGCCAGTTGCATATAGTCTATCAGCTGCATCTGCCACTCTTCCAGTGTGGGTAGATCTTGAGTTTTCCAAAGCTTCTTATGAAATTAAACACAATTATTTTTTGCCCACTGATAAATTTCTACAACGGTGTGCAAAATCTTAAAAGTTGCGGTTGGTTGATGGAAATGGAACGTAAGAGCCCTGCTGAATCAAACCAAAGCCTGTGGTGTATGCATTTATTTTTTGTTGTTGTGTTATTACAGGGATAAAGTCCACATTGGACTACAAATCTCTTGGCCATTATGCTGTGCTGGCTGGGAGCAAAGGGAGTTGGACCCTACATCTCAAAAGCCATAGACTTTATATCCTTGCACTGTTGGTGCTTGCCAAAAGCAAATATTTTGCAGGTCTTTGTACTTCTTCAAAAATCTGCAGAACTTGTTTCACCGGGCAGTTTTCTGAAGTAATGCCAAACTACCCGTGTAACTTGTATTATCCAGGGTATGGGCAGGCTATGCTAAAAATGTGTGTTGCTTAATATGACAGGCTTATTAATTAAAGAGCTCACACAAGCAGCCAAGAACAGAGGCTGATTTAATCTGGCCCAAGGCCTTTCTGGATAATCATATGCCACATCAGGGTTAAACATTAGAAATGAATATCAACTAAAAAGTGTGAATTCCACCTTTTTAACATACAATAAAATGAATAGGCAAAAGAAAACCAGCTCATTTTCCCCAATCATACCATTAAACAAATTGATCCAATTAAATTTCCAGCCCCAATTATAGAGCAATAAGCACAGCTTAATCTAACAACAGTTAAAAATGCACACCATTAATAATAATAATAATAATAATAATAATAATAATAATAATAATAATTTATTATTTGTACCCCGCCCATCTGGCTGGGTTTCCCCAGCCACTCTGGGCGGCTTCCAACAAAGATGAAAAATACACTAAAATGTCACATATTAAAAACTTCCCTGAACAGGGCTGCCTTCAGATGTCTTCTGAATGTCAGGTAGTTGTTTATCGCTTTGCCATCTGATGGGAGGGCGTTCCACAGGGCGGGCGCCACTACCGAGAAGGCCCTCTGCCTGGTTCCCTGTAACTTGGCCTCTTGCAGTGAGGGAACCGCCAGAAGGCCCTCGGAGCTGGACCTCAGTGTCCGGGCAGAACGATGGGGGAGGAGACGCTCCTTCAGATATACTGGACTGAGGCCGTTTAGGGCTTTAAAGGTCAGCACCAACACTTTGAATTGTGCTCGGAAACGTACTGGGAGCCAATGTAGGTCTTTCAAGACCGGTGTTATATGGTCTCGGCGGCCACTCCCAGTCACCAGTCTAGTTGCCGCATTCTGGATTAGTTGTAGTTTCTGGGTCACCTTCAAAGGTAGCCCCACGTAGAGCGCATTGCAGTAGTCCAAGCGGGAGATAACCAGAGCATGCACCACTCTGGCGAGACAGTCTGCAGGCAGATAGGGTCTCAGCCTACGTACCAGATGGAGCTGGTAAACAGCTGCCCTGGATACAGATTTGACCTGTGCCTCCATGGACAGCTGTGAGTCCAAAATGACTTCCAGGCTGCACACCTGGTCCATTCAGTTCCACTCAAGCACACTTGTACATGATCAACACAACTTGCATTGAACACAAAAATTCTAATTTAATATTAGATCCAAATTTAATATTCTGGCACACTCTTAATTCCTTTCTCCAAATACTAAAAGTATTTCCTTAATTCAATTGTTCATCCTTAGTCAACAACACTGACATGTCCATATCATGAGACCCAGGCAAACCTGGACAAATACTGACATGCAAGGAACAATACAACCTCTGATAAAAGATTCATGCCACTTTTCCTTTTATCTCACCTGAGGGGTGGGAAAGATCTAATAGCAGGCTCTCAGCTTGGGGGGTGGTGGTTGTATAGAGCCAACTTTTCCTAACAGATCTGACAATAACACTTATCTACCCCCCCCTTTATAAGAATTAAACAGCTTATAAAATACTTCATAAAGTACTATTATTCATCTTGCTTCTTTTAAACAGTGGCACAGAAGCTACTTCATGGAGAGGACAATTGATTAGTTACTATTTGGTTTTCTCTATTCTGGCTGTAAAAGAGACTCAAGACTTCTGTGGCAATATGGAGAAAGCCTTGTTATATTATGTTGTAGCACCCTGCTTGTGGTTAACGCTTAGCTGGAATGAAATATTCAACGCAGCAATAGAGAAATTAAAATAATAATTTATTTGTCAGACAAATAAATGAGAGGCACAGTGGTATATGGTTACCAAGCTCTGGCTTGGCCTCTTGCCATTATGGCCAGCACTTATATTTCCTTAACTCAGCCCCCTTGCTCCTCCTTTGGCTGCCTCTGTCCAATCAGCCTGGTTGAAATTCCTATTGGCTGTTTGCTAGAACCAATCACAAAAGATACACCCATTTCCTATTGCCTTTTATGGGAAATAAAAAGCTATATTTATAATTGGCAAACAAGTAGCCATTAACCTGTACAAGGCACCTTAATTACCAGATCACCTTTGCCCCCTTAATTCTAAAATAGAGCAGATGGCTAAAACAGATGGTGGCTAATTTTATTTTAAACAGATGTCAGAGATCTTTGTGTTCACATTCTCACGCACCATCAATGAAAGATCTCCTTCTTTGGAGGTTCCTTTAAACAAAGGCCTGACAACCATATGTCTGGAGTGCTCTGATGGTGCTTCCTGCCTGACAGGGGGCTGGGCTGATGGCCACTGTGGTTTCTTACAACTATATGAAATAAGAATCCAACATTTCTTACTTTCTAAATCCTTTGCATAATTACATTTAAGCCAATATATTTAATACATAACATATATAGTTTTTTTATAAGCAAAGACGTTTTCAAAGTAAGAAAAAACTTAAAAACACTTTCTTCAGAGAGAAGCCCCCCTTTCCCTATTTCCATTAGCTCTTGCCCTTAGGAAAATGTGGCTCAAGTCTCTAACGGGAGGCACAATAATTCTTACTATTTACCAACTTAATTGCAGCTTGATTGTATTCTGTAATTTGTATGGTCAGTTTGACCTTTTGCTTCCAGCTTTTTTATGACTGCAATAAACCAGAGGGCCCCTGCCCAAGCGCTTGCCAGCTGCCTGCTGGTTTCCTGCCTCGAAACATTTGTGGATTTAAGCTAATTTTTAAGATGCAACCTTGATCAAAATATAAGCCTTGATTAAAAATGCAGGCTATGATTAGATGCCTCAATGTGATGTCCCTTGCAGTGGTAAAGGTAAAGGGACCCCTGACCATTAGGTCCAGCCGTGACCGACTCTGGGGTTGCGGCGCTCATCTCGCTTTATTGGCCGAGGGAGCCGGCGTACAGCTTCCGGGTCATGTGGCCAGCATGACTAAGCCACTTCTGGTGAACCAGAACAGCGCACGGAAACGCCGTTTACCTTCCCGCTGGAGCAGTACCTATTTATCTACTTGCACCTCGTGCTTTCGAACTGCTAGGTTGGCAGTACCTCGTAGTAAATTGGCATATTGATTAAATTTCGAACAGCCTCTAGAGTGCTTGGTCATGTAAAATGTACTTTTCAAGAAAATGAGTCCATTGCAAAAATCCTGTAACTATGGTAGTAGTTAGAATTAGTTTTTTATTGAGATTTTAAAAAGTAGTTACAGTTGAAATAATAGGTTGTACTGTTTTCTTTACGGTTCTAATGTTGTTTTTCATTTTGTAGCCATGCTAAAGAAATTCTCCATTGTTTGAAGAATAAATATTTTAAGGAATTAGAAAACCAGGTGGTAGACGGTCAGAAAATTGAAATGCCTCAGCCATTAAGCTGGTAAGACTACCTGTAGGATGGCCATCAAAATATTTAGCATATTCCTGCCTTTGCTGTGTAATTGTCTACACTGACTTTGAAGGTATTATTAGCCATTTCTCCCCTGCTATGTGGTATTCTCAACTTATTAGTTGCAGTGTGATCTTTTTAAAGATTATTCTAAATAAATACAGTTTGGACCCATAAATACATGCATGAAATACCATTGAGAAGTGGCTGCAGGGGGAGGGGAATGGGTGAAAATAGCCTCTCCGCTTCTAACAGTGTGAACATCTGGTGAATTGGAGTCTGTTCTACGTACAAGAGGAGCCCTTCATTTGCAGATGGGCTTCTCAGGATCCAAGTTGGGATGGTGGAGGATTTTGGTTCACTCCACAGTTAGCAGCAAACCTCCCTGGCCAACATCCAGTGGATCTTGCTTGGATCTTAATGTAGACAGGCAGATCAGATTGCTTGCCTATGAACCTTTCTAAGAATGATTTGCTCCAGCTTATGTTTTTCTTTTTGCAGTGTGGTCTAAGAAAGCACAGGACATTTTTCTAGAAAGCACAGTGCTTTCTATATTAATCAAATTTGACTAAAAAGCTCCTGGAAGTAACGGTATGGTATGTCACCCATTCCAGAGTAAAGGTACAGTGGTGCCTCGCAAGACGAAATTAATCCGTTCCGCGAGTCTCTTCGTCTTGCGGTTTTTTCATCTTGCGAAGCACGGCCATTAGCGGCTTAGCAGCTATTAGCGGCTATTAGCGGCTATTAACGGCTTAGCGGCTTTGAGAAAAAGGAAACAAACTCGCAAGAACTCGCAAGACGTTTCGTCTTGCGAAGCAAGCCCATAGGGAAATTCGTCTTGCGGAACGACTCAAAAAATGGAAAACTCTTTCGTCTTGCGTGTTTTTCGCCTTGCGCGGCATTCGTCTTGCGAGGTACCACTGTACAAAGCGTGATAGATACCCTCACGTACCTAGTGGGGGGCAGCCATTCCCCCCCCCCCCGCCTATTGCAATATCAGATCTAGGAGTTGTTGTCAAAAAGAAAAAAGTCAGGAAATCCCTTGGGCCACCTCATAACTGCTTTATAACTTTTTGAAACCTTTAAAAGGTGTGGATGTGTTTTTAGCACTTTGCCTAAGAAAATCCAAACAGACATTTGACAGAATTTGCCCACTAGTCTGCTTGTGGGCACAAATTGGAACAAGACCGTTCTGTCCATCCCTAGTTCTAAGTCTCTATCTTTAAATAGCTGGGTAAGTGCAAATGCTTTGAAAGAGTGTGCAGACCATAAATATTGCTTCTAGGACTAAAATATACATACTAAAAGATAAAGTAGCTAAAACACATATATCAGGGCTTGAGAGTATCCTGCCTTTGTTCCCTTTTAAAGTCCATTGCTGACATCAATGTGTTTTTGTGTGTAGCATGCTTATTTTACCTAATTGAGTAACCTTAATACGTCTAGTATTATCCAGTTTCTACATGCTTCATACACAAGTTAAATTTGTGCAAATATAGTTAAAAATGCAATTGCCTAAACCTGTTAGACTGGTTTATATGTATTCTTTTATAATAAGTTAGCGTAATCATACTTAGTATGGACCAAATTTCTCAATCCATTCAGATGTTGTAGGAGATACTTTCCCCCCAATTTTTAGCTATTCTAATCTTAGCAGCAGTTAGTAGGTTGAACATTATTTCTTAATCATCTTCAAAAATTACATATTTTAGATAACCAAACAGAAATATTTTAGGTTCCAAAGGTATATGATATCCTAACATATCAGAGATATGAACAGATTTCCAGAATGGGTAATTTTGTAGTGTTTTGGAATAGGTTCAGTGATAATGTCCATGTTGTCAACCTGCTGCAATACTGCTTCTTTATGTTCTATAGTTTATTTTGTTTATAAAAAAAATAACATTTATATATATATATATATATAAATGGAATGGCATGTTCCATTATTTCATTTCAAATATGCTGGTGATAGTTCTTATAAAAACTATATTTCATTAGGTATCCAGAAGAGTTGGCGTGGCATACAAACCTAAGCAGAAAGGTCCTGCGAAAATCCCCACAACTAGAAAAATTCCATCATTTTCTTGTTAGTGAAACAGAATGTGTAAGTATGTTCCTAAGTTGCTGTTGTTTTAATTCATTTTGTGTCTTACTGTGATCTTTTGTGTCGAAGAATTGTTACTCCCTGTCTTGTCACTGACATGTCCCTTGGGGAACTAGAGATTGCTGTGTCACAGTGAATAGTAAGTTGCACATGAATGTGACTTCTGACAATATGTTAATGAAATTCTCCCATTAATAGTTTGTTAGGAACAAAATCAGATAAGCTCAGAATAATAAAACTTACGTTAGGGTTTCATATACAGTGGTGCCTCGCAAGACGAAATTAATCCGTTCCGTGAGGCTCTTCGTCTAGCGGTTTTTTCGTTTTGCGAAGCAAGCCCATTGACGGCTTAGCGGATTAGCGCTACTGGCGGCTTTTAGCGGATTAGCAGATAAGCAGATAAGCGGCTTAGCGGCTTAGAAAAGGGGGGGGGAAGGAAAAAAAACCCGCAGGAACTCGCAAGACATTTTCGTCTTGCGAAGCAAGCCCATAGGGAAATTTGTTTTGCGAAGCGCCTCCAAAACGGAAAACCCTTTCATCTAGCGGGTTTTCCGTCTTGCGAGGCATTCGTCTTGCGGGGCACCACCATATACATTTTCTGCATCTAAAATATTCAAAACATGAAATTGGAGTTCCGCTGATTACAAATTTTTATTTTATTTTTCTAGGGGAACATTAGTCGTCAAGAAGCTGTCAGTATGATTCCTCCCCTGCTCCTTGATGTCCAGTCTCATCATAAGGTAGGCCTTGCATTGCTTGAAGCCTTGTTAAAAGTAGCTGACACAGTACATTTAATATCCTTTTTTTTTGTATTATAAATTTATATTACAAATTCACCCTGGGGAGTAGCTTTGTTGAAACCTGGCTTCAGGGTATCAATAAGACACATTTCTGTTGCTTAAAAGGGGCAGCTGGTCACTCAGTTGAGCATCAGGGCAGTGGCCAGTTGCACAAGTGACTTAATTGTTTTATCCTTTTATTGCTTCATTCTTTTTCAATTGCATACATTCAGAATGAAAGGGATTATGAAGTTAGCTGGAAAGGTATTTCAACACATACTTGAATTAATGCATTCCTTACTGATGTACTTCTGTTCTGTTGCTACGGACTGGTCTTAATTAGATCTCCCAGTTTTAACTGGAATGGTTGTAGTATTATGGAGGGCTTAGAATCGTCTTACTAAAATGAAGAATTCTCTAGACTTTGCCCCAAAAGACTGAAGTAACTACTTCTCAGCATATAATACAGCTGTGAGAGTTACTTTCCTGGGTACTGCGTGTACAGTATACGTGAAATCGCATACATTGGGGAACACTATCTAAAAAGCCAGAATCCACCAAACCACCACAATCGCTCCCTCCAAGCCTCCTTTCTCAAACTCCAACTATCCACAGACCTCAAAGGTCAATCCAAAGGCTTCTGGGATTGCAGTTGCAAAGGCTGCTGGGATTGCTAGCCGTTTCAACACTCTTTTTGTGCCATTTTTGCAATTTAAATAGATTTATTTAACCATTTCCCAGTGCTTTGCGGTTGCACATGAGTTGAACGTGTTTAAGTGGGGAGATGCCTATATGTAATATAACTTTTTGTACGTATATTAATGAGATCTTTTATTTGTGTTTTGTTTTGCTCTTGGTAGATTCTAGACCTGTGTGCTGCACCAGGGTCCAAAACTGCCCAGCTTATTGAAATGCTTCACGCAGACATGAATGTTCCTTTTCCAGGTAAGTGAGATGGAGTGGTATATAGAGATCCCTGCCCCATTTTTTGTTGAGAAACAAAATTCATTTACAGTCAAGGCTGTACCTTTCAGGGTTAGCATTGGATTATGGCCATTAGTGCCCAGGTTGCTCACATGTAATATGCAGTTCAATCCAAGAAAGAGGTGGACGTTCAAGTAATGTTTTTGAAGGTTTGCCAGAAAGATTCATGAATGGGAGAGGGCTTAAAGCCACATGGTGCCAAACAGTATTGGCCCTGCATAGGATAGGGACCTGGTTCTGGAACCTCAATATGGTTGCTGTTAGCAGTTGGATCTTACCTGTGGATTCCACCATTTCACCTTCCTCAGTGGAAACACCCCTTTGTCACACATTTTGTTAGTATCGAGGTACAGTGGTGCCTCGCAAGACGAAATTAATCCATTCCGCGATTCTCTTCGTCTAGCGGTTTTTTCGTCTAGCGAAGCAAGCCCATTGACGGCTTAGCGGATTAGCGCTATTAGCGGCTTAGCGGCTTTTAGCGGCTTATCAGCTTAGTGGATAAGCAGATAAGCGGCTTAGCGGCTTAGAAAAAGGGGGGGGGAGGGAAAAAAAAGTCGGAAAAACTCGCAAGACATTTCGTCTTGCGAAGCAAGCCCATAGGGAAATTCGTTTTGCGAAGCGCCTCCAAAATGGAAAACCCTTTTGTCTAGCGGGTTTTCCGTCTTGCGAGGCATTCGTCTTGCGGGGCACCACTGTATATGTATTTGTGCATTATTTCTGTTACTTGGCCACACTGGAACCTTTAAGCTATCACCCAAGAAGCACCTGTTCCCTGTTGGGTTTTTTTGTCTAGATCAAAAATGGACTTCCTCTTCTTTTGTTTTTGCTAGTTGCGTTTCATCATTTTGTGTTGGCCTCTTCCTGTCCCTCTGCTTTCCCAGATCCATCCTGTTTTTGTCATCTATCCGTCTTCATTTTCTCTTCCTGTACCTTTAGTGCCACTAGTGTGTCAGACACCTTATGTGTTGACATAACTAATTTCCTGTTCTTCTTTTCTCTTATCTCTCTCACTACAGAATTCCTTCCTCCTTGCCCTGACCTCATCAGAGTTATTTTTTGTGGGCAAAGCTACTTAGTGGTTTCATAACTGATAATTTCTTAGAATGCCTTTCTTGTTTTATTAAAACCACTTAAAAACAAATCTATAACAGGCTTCTCTTTTCATATAACTTAAAATAATGCTCAATAATCACATCATGTGCTTATTAGATCAGACAAATGTCCTACAAAATGTTAACATCCATTGTACATCTCTTGTACTTTATATTGATGATTATTCTAAAAACATTTCTCATAAATCATGCTTTCACTTATAACGTTTTCTTAATATTCTTTTGAGCACCTGGTCTAATAAACTGCAGAAAAAATCATTTGCTTGCCTCCCTCCAAAATTCCACCTTTAACCTAAAGAGTTCATTTTTTTTCCTTTAGAGGGATTTGTAATTGCAAATGATGTTGACAACAAGCGCTGCTATTTACTGGTTCATCAAGCAAAGAGGTTAAACAGCCCTTGCATCATGGTTGTAAATCATGATGCTTCCAGCATCCCTAATTTACAGATCACCACTAATGGAAAGAAGGAGATCCTCTTTTACGATAGGATATTATGTGATGTCCCTTGCAGGTACGCTATATTTATTTTTAATGTTGCTAGTGTTGTAGTGCTTATGACTTTTTAATACTAGTGTGCCCTTTACATCACATCAAGATAAGCAGGGTGTGATGTTTTGTATAGGGATATAGGATTTGTCTCTGAGACACCGGATTTCAAATCTCTTGCACTGTTAAAGCTCTGTGGGTAACCTTGGGCAAATTATTACAGTGGTACCTCGGGTTCCATACGCTTCAGGTTACAGACTCCGCTAACCCAGAAATAGTGCTTCAGGTTAAGAACTTTGCTTCAGGATGAGAACAGAAATCGTGCTCTGGCGGCGCGGCAGCAGCAGGAGGCCCCATTAGCTAAAGTGGTGCTTCAGGTTAAGAACAGTTTCAGGTTAAGAATGGACCTCCGGAACGAATTAAGTACTTAACCCGAGGTGCCACTGTATATCCCAAGATTGCTAAATGTGGGAAGCAAAAGTGCTCATGCATGCCACTTTATGCTCATTGGAAGAAGTGTGGAATACAAAATAATTCATAAGTTTCTAAAATTAAAGCATAGTAAAGTAAAGCATAGTAAAGCAGGTGGCGCTGTGGGTTAAAGCCTCAGCGCCTAGGGCTTGCCGATCGAAAGGTCGGCGGTTCGAATCCCTGCGGCGGGGTGCGTTCCCGCTGCTCGGTCCCAGCGCCTGCCAACCTAGCAGTTCGAAAGCACCTCCGGGTGCAAGTAGATAAATAGGGACCGCTTACCAGCGGGAAGGTAAACGGCGTTTCCGTGTGCGGCTCTGGCTCGCCAGAGCAGCGATGTCACGCTGGCCACGTGACCCGGAAGTGTCTCCGGACAGCGCTGGCCCCTGGCCTCTTAAGTGAGATGGGCGCACAACCCCAGAGTCTGTCAAGACTGGCCCGTACGGGCAGGGGTACCTTTACCTTTACCTTTAAAGTTTTCTCAGCCTTAATATTATTTTTAGTTGTGCCTTTTATCAGTGTCATGTTTGTCTTTTGCATCCTGTTCTTTTTTTCTTTGAAGTATGCATCTGCTTTGAAATAGCAAGATCTCAAAAACCGAACCAATGTCTTACTAACAACAGCTGTGCTTAAAAACAAACACACAAACAGGGAAAGGAGTAGCTGAAAGAATAGATTACAAAAGTGTGCGTCGCTTTTTGCCAAATCTAGTCTGTTGATTTTCTGGTGCTGATAGAACCTAGTGGTTGATATCATCAGTTTCACACCTTGTGCTTCAAGAGAAATTACAGCCTGACCACAATAGTTCATGCATTGGTAACCTCATGGCTGAAGGCCGAGTTCAGAGTGTTTGTATTAATATATCCATCCCTATGCAGTTCAATATCAGGTTATTTAAGAGACTGCCTGAACCCTTCTATACCCAGTAGACAGCTGCCATCTGGGGGACAGTTTCTCCAGCTAGTTCCAAAGCTCTCAGAAGCCTCCTCTATAGTAGCTCAGAGCAGAGCTTTTAAGTGTGCCTCTATTTTGTGGAATAGTATTCCTGTAAAAATACCATCAGTACCTACTATCTGCACTTTCCAGAAACAACTGAAGACATATTTGCTCCAATAAACTTTCCTAGGTAGATACCGTATTTTTCGCTCTATAAGACACACCAGACCACAAGACACACCTAGATTTTGGAGGAGGAAAACAAGAAAAAAATATTCTGAATCTCAGAAGCCAGAACAGCAAGAGGGATCGCTGCGCAGTGAAAGCAGCAATCCCTCTTGCTGTTCTGGCTTCAGGGATAGCTACACAGCTTCCATTCGCTCCATAAGACGCACACACATTTCCCCTTACTTTTTAGGAGGGAAAAAGTGAGTCTTATAGAGCAAAAAATACGGTAAATGTTCTTCACCACGACCACCCACTTGTTACTGTTTTAGTTTAGTTTTGATTTAGTTTTAGTTAGTTGTTTTTCTGTTTTTTACTGTTTATAATTACTATATTTTTCGCTCTATAAGATGCACCGGACCACAAGACGCACCTAGTTTTTGGAGGAGGAAAACAAGAAAAAAAAAAAATCTGAATCTCAGAAGCCAGAACAGCAAGAGGGATCGCTGTGCAGTGAAAGCAGCAATCCCTCTTGCTGTTCTGGCTTCTGGGATAGTTGCGCAGCCTGCATTCGCTCCATAAGACGCACACACATTTCCCCTTTTTAGGAGGGAAAAAGTGAGTCTTATAGAGCAAAAAATATGGTATCTTATGTGTAAATTGCCTTGAGACAGTGTTTTAGAAAGCGATTAATAAATAAGAATAGTCAATGATTTCTGATTTTCAAAACACACGAGGTGTGTTACTGACTCAGAATGTAGCTTACTGGTTTCATTGGAATTCATGTGTGAATGTCTCTTGCAGTGGAGATGGTACCATGAGAAAAAACATTGATGTGTGGAAAAAGTGGACTACTCAAAACAGCTTGCAGCTACATGGGTAAGAAACAATTTTATTTCTAATATCACATCCTTTTTGAACTTCAGTGGAATAAAAATAAGATTACAAGTAATAACTTTGCATTTCCCCAAAATATATTAATTTCCTTGTATTTTATCTCCCCACCCTCCAAGGTATTTGAAGCTAGTTTACTGTAAAGATAAAAATTGGTTCACACACATCGCAAGCATATAGGTTTTATGCCTAGTGGTTGAAATGCCTAGATGTCAGGGCCCTTACTTAGTGAGGGTTTTATCATAATGATGTAATAACTATGGTGTGCAAAACAGAGGCCAGTGACTAAATAATTCAGAATAACTTGGTGTGAATGAGTAAGATAAATGTATAAACCCAGAGGTAGTATTCAAGTAAGCTTTCCTCAGAGTAGACCTAACTTAGTCATGCCTGTCAATTTCAGTGGGTCTACTCTGGGTAAGGGACGCAGGTGGCGCTGTGGGTTAAACCACAGAGCCTAGGACTTGCCGATCAGAAGGTCGGCAGTTTAGATCCCCGCAACGGGGGGTCCCTGCTCCTGCCAACCTAGCAGTTTGAAAGCACATCAAAGTGCAAGTAGGTACCGCTCCGGCGGGAAGGTAAATGGCGTTTCTGTGCGCTGCTCTGGTTCGCCAGAAGTGGCTTAGTCCTGCTGGCCACATGACCCGGAAGCTGTACGCCGGCTCCCTCGGCCAATAAAGCGAGATGAGCGCCGCAACCCCAGAGTCGGTCACGACTGGACCTAATGGTCAGGGGTCCCTTTACCTTTACTCTGGGTAAAAATTGGTTGAATACCACTAAAATATATAAAAGCAAGCTGTTTTTCCTTCAACTTTGTTTTCAAAGTTTGATATTTGACAACTGATTTTTTAAATGTTGCAAAATGGAGAAAAGAATAACAGATGTGAGAACAATATAAACTCTCATTAACAAATACTGCGCCATTGGTAATACTTTAGATGCTTTAATCTGGACACATTCCAGATTCATAGTCTTACATTCCCCCATTTATATTCTCTCTGCTGCTTTCCCAACCAAACCCTTGACACTAAGAAGGCAGCTTTGGCCATTAATTCTTCCAGGGCTGATCATACATTTTAGAATATAGCATACTGACTTACGTATGTCCATACCAGTTATAAAAAAGGATTGTAGAGAGTAATGGTCTTGCAGTCTGCTCCTTTGTTGTTTATCTGGGTTAGCACATTTGCACCTTTGCATGGCATTTCAGATTGTAGTTCAGTGTGTTCAGTACATTTCCAAGAATAGCTTGTAGGAAAGGGATTGGTCAGCACTTATCTATTGACTAATCAGATATTCCAAGAATGCCAGCGTGTTGACGTTTGAGGAGGATTGACCATGTTCCCATTTGCAGGAAAAAACATGTCTTGTGGCATCTTAATGGCTAAACAAATGCAGAGTAAATAATAATAATAGGTATACTGTCACGCTATGGTCAAGGAGACTCAGGCGCAAATCCTCACTCAGCAAAACACATTAGCTGAAAGGTCAGTTAGTTGAAGGGAACAGTAAAAAAGATTATAAAGCTAAATAATTAACAGTTTAAAAAACTGTGCCATTGTTTCACAATAAGAGCTGTAATTACGATTTTCTTTTTAGGATACAGATCAGACATGTAGATTGTTACTTTTGTTTTCACAGTGTTAATGTTTTTAAAAACACTTTACCATTAGTTAACTGGCTATTTGGGCAAACTGTTTTTGACTGTCAAATATCCAACACCAGCACCAGTTCAGGTTTCCTCCTTAATTTTTCTACACAAATGTTGCATCTTAGTTGAGTCCTTATTCCATACACTCAAAAGACTTGATAAATGGTGTATTCTACATACATATAAATGGCTTTGTATATGATACAGCAATTGACTGACTTGTTGAATGGGTGGGAACAATTGAGCTCTTTCAGTGTGACAAAACATGTTGAAAGCAATGTTTGGATTATTTAGCTGTCAAAGTCAACTTGAAATCTCAGGACCAACTGTCTTGGGAAAGGATGATGAGATGCTAACCCGTTCGTGAATTTGCAGATTGCAGTTAAGGATTGCAACCCGTGGAGTTGAGCAGCTGGCAGAAGGAGGTAGGATGGTGTACTCTACCTGCTCGTTGAATCCTGTTGAAAATGAAGCTGTCATTGCCTCTCTGCTGGAAAAAAGTGAAGGTGTGTGTATCTCTTGGTTGTATAGTGAGAACAGACAAGAATAGTGGATTCAAGTGTTAAACTATACTCAATTTGTATAAACTGTACTCAGTTTGGGTTGAAGGAGGCATCTGGTAGTGGCAGTTGACTACCCCCACTACCCAAGAAGGCAGGGAGTATGTGCCCTGTGTCACAGAATCATAGAATTGTAGAGTTGGAAGAGACCCTGAGGATTATCTAGTCCAACCCCCTGTAATTCAGGAATCTCAGCTAAAGCATGCCTGACAGATGGCCACCCAACCTCTGCTTAAAAACTTCCAAGGAAGGAGAGTCCACCATTTCTGTGCCACTGTTGGAACAGCTCTTAACATCTGAAAGTTTTTCCTCATGTTTAGTTGGAATCTCCTTTTATGTTACTGGTTCAGGTCCTAACCTCTGAAGCTGGAGAAGAAGAACTTGCTCCATGTGACAGTCCTTTAGATATTTGAAGATAGCTGTTTTCCAGGCTGAACATACCCAACTCCCTCAGCCATTCCTCATAAGGCCAGGTTTCCAGACCCTCGATCATCTGCACACCTTCCAGCTTGTCCATATCCCCCTTAAATTGTGGCGCCCAGAACTGGACACAGTACTCCAGGTGTGGTTTGGCCAAGGCAGAATGGAATGGTACTATTACTTCCCTTGATCAGGATCCTGTACTTCATGAAGTGGAGTCTAATGAAGTGTGCAGTTTGAATGCAAACCTGCAGTTCTCACATGCAACTCTGACATCCCTTTTAAGGTTCTTCTGCTTGTGAACCTGATTGCATTCCAGAATTTGGCACCCTACGTTTGGTCCTTCCCATTCAAGGCCTTTTTACACAGTGTCCTCTTTCCTGCTCACACCTGCCTCTTTCTTGCTGAATTGCTCCAGGACACCCAACTCAGGGCATTCTGGGGGTTGATCACATCTGGGTTCCTCTGAGTCAGCTTGGCTCGGGCCTCAGCCAAATCTGGTGCACACGTCTAGTGACTATATTTGTGCTGTACATTCAGCAAATGCATTCTACAATTTGGTATAATATGACTCACTTGGGTATAATCCTAATCCCACTCACATGGGAGTATGCCCCATTGAATTTAATAGGGCTTGCTTCAGAGTAGACCTGGTTAGAATTGTTGTGTTCGTCTCCATGCACCTCCACGCTCTCTCTTACGCTTCATTCATTGGCTGAAATGAATAGGTAATGCTTCTTACAGCAATCCTGTGGAGATAACGTGGGCAGAGTTAGAGAAATGCAATTGCCAACCTTCATTGTTTGCAGATCATAAAAAGAATTGTGTCGCTTCAAAACATGTTGTTTTTCTTGGCTTGGGATAGTTTCTCAGAGTTGGCACTGCGTAACTTTCCTAGCTATTTCTTATTTACAGTAATCTTGTTTGTTCAAAGGTGCCTTAGAACTTGCTGACGTCTCTTCTGAATTGCCTGGTCTGAAAAGGATGCCTGGGGTTACACAGTGGAAGGTATTTTTTAATAGAAATGTGTATTGTAATAGAATCCAAATCAAACTTTAAGAGAGAAAAGCATTCTGTTAGTTCTAAAATCAAATGAGTAGTCATGTGTTTATGGGTACAGTGGTACCTCATCGAGCGCCCATTTCGTTGAACGTCCGTGGCAAACCCGGAAGTACCAGAACGGGTTACTTCCGGGTTTGCCACTCATACATGTGCAGAAGCACAAACTGCTCCATGCGCGTGCGCAGACGTGGTGCTTTGTCCAGCGCCCTTTTCAGACGGCGACTGGGGCTCCGGAATGGATCGCAGTCGCAAAACGAGGTACTAATGTATATGAAGCTGCGTTGCGCCAGATCAGACCATTTGACCATTATCTATCCTGACTAGCAGTAGCTTTTCAAGATCTGAAACAGCGCTATTTCCCAGTCATACTATTTGAGATGCTTTTTAATTGGAGGTCTCAGATGCTTGGATCTTTCTATGTGCAAAGAATGTCACTGAACTACAGTGGTACCTTGGTTTACAAAATCCGTTCCGGAAGTCTGTTCTTAAACCAAAGCCATTCTTAAACCGAGGTACGCTTTCCCTAATAAGGCATCCCACCTCCGGTGCCCTTCCACTGTTTCGCTTCCGTTCGTAGACCAAGGTAAAGTTCGCTAACCGGAACACAACTTCTGGTTTTGCTGAGTTCGTAAACAGGGCTGTTCATAAACAGGGCTGTTCTTAAACCGAGGTACAACTGTATTTCTTCTTTCCGTAAGTCAGACTATGCAGCTTGTGACCTATGTGAAGTTCTCCAGGGTTTCAATAAACTTCTCTATGTCTGAAAGAATAGGGGCCCTAAAGATATACAGTGGTACCTCAGGTTAAGTACTTAATTTGTTCCGGAGGTCCGTACTTAACCTGAAACTGTTCTTAACCTGAAGCACCACTCTAGCTAATGGGGCCTCCTGCTGCTGCCGTGCCACTGGAGCCCGATTTCTGTTCTCATCCTGAAGCAAAGTTCTTAACCTGAAACACTATTTCTGGGTTAGCGGAGTCTGTAACCTGAAGCGGATGTAACCTGAGGTACCACTGAATGTCCTCTGTCTCCCAGCACAGATTCTTGGGCTTGTCTTCTCCTAATCCTGTGTTGAGTAGGAAATGAACATATGCTGAAGCAAAAGAGCACTACTGTTTTGTAGCAGTTTGTTCTTCCCTGTCAGGAGAAAGCCCTTACCGTTTTTATAGCACTTCTGGCTTCTAAGAAGTTAATTTTCACTTACCCAGACAGTAACCTCCAGTCTCTCAAGGGAAAGAGAGAAGGATACCTGAGACTGAGAACTCTCCTAATCTGGTGCCGAGTTGAGAAATGCTCGGTTTGGGGCAAAATTATGTTGTTCAAATACATTACATAGGGGTTGTGTTTGAAGACAAACATAATATGAAAATATACATTGATAGACACAGCACTTCAATTTTCTGGATTGTTTAATGTTTGTTGTTTGTTTGGACAATTTGCATTTAAATGAAACTATAAGCAGTTTCTAAGGCACGCGGGTGGCACTGTGGGTTAAACCACAGAGCCTAGGACTTGCCGATCAGAAGGCCGGTGGTTCGAATCCCCGCGACGGGGTGAGCTCCTGTTGCTCGGTCCCAGCTCCTGCCAACCTAGCAGTTCGAAAGCACATCAAAGTGCAAGTAGATAAATAGGTACCGCTCCGGCGGGAAGGTAAACGGCGTTTCCGTGCGCTGCTCTGGTTCGCCAGAAGCAGCTTAGTCATGCTGGCCACATGACCCGGAAGCTGTACACCAGCTCCCTCGGCCAATAAAGCGAGATGAGCGCCACAATCCCAGAGTCAGTCATGACTGGACCTAATGGTCAGGGGTCCCTTTACCTTTACCTTTACCTTTATAAGCAGTTTACAGCATAGGTTAAAAACATTTAATTAGAGAAAAATAACAGAGATTTTCTGCATTCTATAAACCACAATTAACAACCAAAGAGTATCCTCTTTGGCATGAAAATGAACATAAATGAACAAATAATAATCAGCTACAAAAATGCAAAGTATGTTCATAGTAAACAAATAAACAGATTAACTTTTGAACATATTGTAAACATCAGGAAGTAAAATATTACAAATCAAAATCAACTAGCAAGTATAAATTTCACCTTTTAAAATAGCATGATGAACAACAAAGCAAAAGAAAATCTACTCACTCTTCTGTAGCACCATGCATGAATCGGTCATACCAGGCATAGGCAAACTCCGGCCCTCCAGATGTTTGGGACTACAATTCCCGTCATCCCTGACCACTGGTTCTGTTAGCTAGGGATGATGGGAATTGTAGTCCCAAACATCTGGAGGGCTGGCGTTTGCCTATACCTGAGTCATACCATTAAATCCACTGCCCCCTATATAGCAGTAAGCACAATGGCTAAGAATAAATACCAGTCAGTTCCACTCAAGCCCAAAACTTACTATTCTGGTACACCCTCAAATCATATTGTCCACATTCTACAGGTGTTACATCCTTGATCAACAACCCCTTTGCATGACGACTTCGTGAGACCCAAGTACTAACATACAAGCAGGCAACAATACAGCAATACACTCCCTAGATAAAAGATTCATACAGGCACTACCCTGTGACTGTTTCTTGGAGGGAGCAGAATCTATCCCCAGTAGCAGGCAGGGGGTACCCTGGGGCAGGGGGTATAAAATCACATTCTCCAGCTTTCTAGCAGATTCATCTATTTCACCTAGTGGGCTGAGTCTTAAAACCTTAATAAAATCTGAAATTGCTGTTTAACAGTCTCCTCTTGTAATCTGCTGACTTGTCATTGGCAAACTTGAGGCCACCCTCGCTGTTAATTGGTACATTTTCCCACCTAGGTAATGACGAAAGATGGCCAATGGTTTGAAGACTGGAGTGAAGTGCCTTCGAACAGGCAAACCCAGATTCGGCCCACCATGTTCCCCTTAAAAGATGAAGAAAAACTTAAAGCGTTACATTTGGAGCGCTGGTGGGTATTCTTGCAGCTGATCGTTTCCATGCTCAGCATACTCTTGCAGTTCCTAGTTGATTGTAATGAGGAGATGTTTATTTCGGGGTCGTTTGTTGGTGGTCTCAGAACTGTAGACTGTGTTTTAGTTCAGGTTCATCTAAATATCAGGTTGCATCCAACTAAGTCATGCTCAGAGTAGAGCCATTGAAATTGGCGGACATGTTAATTGGATACAGTTGTGAATTATGTGCTCTGACAGCTGTAAGCACTTTTTATTTTTAAAACAGGATGTGTGCATTGGGGATGACTTCTTAAGTGGCAATGCAGAAAACCAGATCAACTTTCTTAAATCAAAAAAAGCTGTTGTTATTATTTGTTGCTACATTTATATCATCCTTTTCTGTCGCTGAGCTCAAGCTAATTAAAAATTATTCTTCATAATCATTTGGATATTTGCTTTTACGATACGTTCCTTAACCTAAAGCAGTCAAATACTGTGAAAATGTCACTGTTCTGAATTCTTTATTCAATATGTGACAGTTCAGAAAAAAATGATGGTAGAAAAACAGTTCATTTAGATTTCATTTGGTTTGATTAAAAAAAAAAACACACCAAAAAGTATAAACTTCCTTGTTCATAAACTGGACCTCAGTTTCCTTCTTTAGGTGGTGCATAGTGGTACAAAATCTGTGTCTTTATCTAGTTTCAGAATTCTGCCACATCATCAGAATACTGGAGGTTTCTTTGTAGCTGTATTAATTAAAAAATCTCCGATGCCATGGAATAAGCGTCAGCCCAAGGTAATGTTTGCTCTAGTTGGAACGGTTTTGCAACATGCTGTGAAAGAGAGGCTAGGATCCCAAGTTCCCTAGGACAAGTTTGGTGGCTCATGGAGCAACCTCTCTCACTCACCCCAGGCCACAAAGGTGAACTCTTTTTGAGAATGGATGTCAAGGGGAATTTTCAAGTGCAGTTGGTGAATTTTAAAAAACAACTCATTGAGCAGTCCAAATCTATGAACATCCTCAAAGAAATTCATTGAGACCTGGGTACTATGTTGGTTTGGGATATCTATTCAGGGTCTGCATTTGACTAAAGTGTAGCATAGGGGTGGGGAATCCTTTTCAGCCCATGAGAAGCAAATCTTCATGGACAGCCTTCTGTTGGTCAGCTGTGTCAGAGGCAAAAGAGGGCATAGAAATGTGTGCGACTCTTAGATTTGTACAGTAGACTGCCTTCTGGCCACGCATGTCAGAGGTTTCTACACATCTCTCTTATTCCAGGCCCATGTTCCAGCCAGGTGCAAGCCACAAGGGAGTGTTTAGAGCAGGGCCAGTGAGGGGCAAGCCTGATGAGAACCCCAAGAACAAGAGGCAGGTTTTCCCGTGTAGGGCTGCTTTCTCCATAATGGCGGAGTTATTATGGAGTTATCTATGCTAGATGCCTCAAAGTATCAGGAAACCTTACGTCCGTGGGCCAAAGGCCTCTTTTTCTTGGGGTTCTCTTCAGGCTCGCCCCTCATTGGCCCTGCTCTAAACACCACCAAAGAGATGTGATACTAGTGATAATTTCACTAACTAGCCAATTATGCAGCCATAACATAAATACAACTCCAGATGCATATGGCTGCATAATTGGCTAGTTAGTGAAATTGAGGCATGAAAATATGTACAGATAGAAGGTAACATGGCACCTTATGGTACCTGCTTTTCTCGTGTAGGGCTGCTTTCTCCATAATAACGGAGTTATTATGGAGTTACCTATGCTAGATGTCTCAAAGCATCACATCTCTTTGGTGTTCTGGAAAAAGGCTGGGTCTACAAAGCCCTTGTAGTTGAGCACTTGATCTTAAAATGGCAGAATGAGTACTAGCTGTCCTGGCTCTGTTTTGAAGTTGGTCCTTCAATGACAGTGAAATCATTGTATAAGAAAGTGGACGTGCAAAGACGCAGTGTTGAAGATGTGCATAATAATGCAATACATAATAATGTATTTTGGGTGGGCTGTATACTAGTGGCACAATCCAGCCAGAACTAATCAATTCTTAAGGCCCATTTATTTCAAGAGTGCCCTAGGTGTTAAGCTGAAAAAATATTTAAATCTTCTGTACTCAGGATAGCGTGGAAACATCTTTAAAGCATCTTTTGCCGTTTTAGAATGCGCATTCATGCAAATTCTGTGGATTTTGCGGTACACTTACATTCATTGATAGTTCACAGTTTTTCATTTTGCTGTATTTATTACAGTTCCTGTGAAGTTACACAGTTAGAGAATGCAGTGTGGAATGTAAAAAACACAGTAGGAATAGGAGCAAAATGCACAGGATAGGAAAAAGGAATAATATTCTATCTCATGGTTTTTGCTGCCTTTGCCCATATTTTTTTTGGGGGGGGGCTACCTCCCTTTTTTGTTTTATTTATTGCTGGCCCTCTTTAACTTACATATAAGAGGATACAAATGGATAATTTAGAATTTTCTTATTAATGCCCTCTAATAACATTTCTGGGAGCTCAGCACCAGCAGCTAGAGTAGGAGGCTGCTAAGAAACACTTTAGGAACAGAATGCACAGTGCTCGTGTCTCACTTTTTATCTAATAGGGATTACATCTTGTAAGGCCAGTAAAATGGTACATTATGACAGTCTACATAAGACATATGCATGCAGACACATGTAGCTCAAAGCACATCTGTAATTCTGTAAGACTAAAAAAACCACAGCACAGCTAAAAAGAGATCATCAGGAGGTTTGGGCTGGGTGTTCATCAGTATGCGGATGATACCCAGCTCTACCTCTCTTTTAAATCAGAACCAGTGAAGGCGGTGGAGGTCCTGTGTGAGTGTCTGGAGGCGGTTGGAGGATGGATGGCGGCTAACAGATTGAGGTTGAATCCTGACAAGACAGAAGTGCTGTTTTTGGGGGACAGGAGGCGGGCAGGTATGGAGAATTCCCTGGTCCTGAATGGGGTAACTGTGCCCCTGAAGGACCAGGTGCGCAGCCTGGGAGTCATTTTGGACTCACAGCTGTCCATGGAGGCACAGATCAAATCTGTGTCCAGGGCAGCTGTTTACCAGCTCCATCTGGTACGTAGGCTGAGACCCTATCTGCCTGCGGACTGTCTCGCCAGAGTGGTGCATGCTCTGGTTATCTCCCGCTTGGACTACTGCAATGCACTCTACGTGGGGCTACCTTTGAAGGTGACTCGGAAACTACAACTAATCCAGAATGCGGCAGCTAGACTGGTGACTGGGGGCGGCCGCCGAGACCATATAACATCGGTCTTGAAAGACCTACATTGGCTCCCAGTATGTTTCCGAGCACAATTCAAAGTGTTGGTGCTGACCTTTAAAGCCCTAAACGGCCTCAGTCCAGTATATCTGAAGGAGCGTCTCCTCCCCCATCGTTCTGCCCGGACGCTGAGGTCCAGCGCTGAGGGCCTTCTGGCGGTTCCCTCATTGCGAGAAGTAAAGCTACAGGGAACCAGGCAGAGGGCCTTCTTGGTAGTGGCGCCCACCCTGTGGAACACCCTTCCAGCAGATGTCAAAGCGATTAACAACTACCTGACATTCAGAAGACATCTTAAGGCAGCCCTGTTCAGGGAAGTTTTTAACGTGTGATATTTTATTGTATTTTTGCTTTCTATGGAAGCCGCCCAGAGTGGCTGGGGAGGCCCAGCCAGATGGGCGGGGTATAAATAATAAATTATTATTATTATTATTATTATTATTATTATTATTATTATTATTATAAAAAAAAAGAAAGAACAGAAATAGTTACCAAAGATGGAAGTGAAGTTTATCAGTGTAACTTGGTGTCCCACTCAACAGGGAGGCGGATCTGTTGTTGCTATCAAATAGAATAAAACAAAAAGTTGTACATGGTTTGTAACTCTGAATTTCAGTGCATTATGAAAAGCATAATTCCCCCGCTACTGCACTTTGGGTCTTGAATAGATATGATTTAAACAGTGGTAAGGGGAAATGCTGTATGTTGTAACGTTTGAGACCTTTTTTTTATGCATCAAGACCTGTTCCTTCTGTTTTGGAATAGCTGCAGCACCGGCTGCCAGAGAAGACAATCAGCACAGTGTCTGCCGCTGCAGAGCAGGGTTCTTTAGAAACTGCTGAAGACCATGTGGCCGTAGAAGCAAAGGATGGAGACTCCTTCGTAACTGAGACTACTGAAAACAAGAAGGATGGAGTGTGTGGGTAAGAAACTAAAATGAAGCTTGCCATTTGTCTGTATTGGTGCTTTTGCTGGTTCTCCCAGCATGTAGGGAAGCTGAAATTGCCCCATGATTTCCTCACCAGCCAGAAGCTCTTGAGATCATAGAACCACAAAGGCAGCCTTATTGAGATACAATCTCCACTCAGCCTTCTCAACACTTTGTTTTCTTGCCCTAAGCAAAACCAACCCGTGAGGGCCATTTCATAAGCATGGTTTTGATTGTGACATCCCTATGATGACTGATATGGAAGTACTTGTTTTGGAAAGTTGGTGTAACGTAATGATTAGATAGAATTACAAGGTGGAAAAGCCTTGTTTAAATTTTGTCTCTGCCATGAATTTACTAGTTGGCTGTAAGCAATATTCCTCCCAGCCCCAACCACTCTGTGTTATAATGTAAAAAAAAAAAATTCCTTCCAGTGGCACCTTAGAGACCAACTAAGTTTGGTATTGGTATGAGCTTTCGTGTGCATGCTCACTTCTTCAGATAGTGTTGTAAGGGTAAC
This sequence comes from Podarcis cretensis, assembly GCF_951804945.1. Classification (NCBI taxonomy): domain Eukaryota; kingdom Metazoa; phylum Chordata; class Lepidosauria; order Squamata; family Lacertidae; genus Podarcis; species Podarcis cretensis. Next base: position 8,171,183 of record NC_137176.1, read on the forward strand.
ACAGTGGTACCTCAGGTTAAGTACTTAATTCGTTCCGGAGGTCTGTTCTTAACCTGAAACTGTTCTTAACTTGAAGACCACTTTAGCTAATGGGGCCTCCTGCTGCCGCTGCGCCGCTGCTGAACGATTTCTGTTCTCATCCTGAAGCAAAGTTCTTAACCCGAGGTAATATTTCTGGGTTAGCGGAGTCTGTAACCTGAAGCGTATGTAACCCGAGGTGCCACTGTAGTGGACTAGTTTTCTGTGCTATTTTAAGGATGGCTGAGAATATATATGGAATACTTTGAACACTGAACTTCCACATACTAGAGTAGTAGTATTATGTGGTTCTGTTTTTCTGAATTAGTGAATATCATAGAATCAAAGAATTGTAGAGTTGGAACTGACAGTGAGCATCATCTAGGGCAATCCCCCTCAATGCAGAAATCTCTTGTCCAGCGTGGCGCTCGAACTCATGACTGATATTAAGAGTCTCATGCACTACTGATTGAGCTATCCCGGGAGAGGATTCTAGAACTGCTGTTGAACCAATCTTTTAAAATATATTTCTGGCAGTTCTCACTCTAAGCAAAATACAGAAATCTGTTAAAATTCTTCCTGTACTGCTCAACTTGGATATATCCAGCTTTCGACATGGAGAGCTTGGCCCTCCTCTCTACTTAAAAACTGCATAGGTGGGCAGAGATAATCTCAGCAGTTGTGTGGCGATCTCTGCTCCCTTTCCAGCTCTAAGGTTGAGAGGGATGGGGGAGGATGCTGGCATTGGTATCCCTCACTGCCAAACCAGCCTTCTCTCTGAGCAGCCAAAACTGTCTGCCCCCAAATGGCAGGCTCTCCTAGTGGTGGTGGGGAGCTTCTTTGGTGGAGCAGAAGGGGGAACCCCTTGACCAGAATTTTTGCCAGTCCATCCATAAACTGTTGACCCTGGATATATCTTGTTACTTCCAGGCCTCCCCCGTCTAAAAAAATGAAGCTTTTTGGATTTAAAGAAGACCCGTTTGTGTTTCTTTCTGAAGACGATTCACTATTTTCACCAATTCAGTAAGAAAATATGTTTCATTTTTTCATACAACATAAGTATATGCTACATAGCAACCTGCATTTATTTTCCTTATTTACTACATTTCACACCCTGCACAATAATCTCTTGGTAATGTTGTGGTGCTATACTGCTGGCTTCCAGAAGATTTCACAGAATACTGCTACTGCCTTTTCTCCTACCGTCACTGGTTTTTGGATCCAGACAACAGGATCATGAGAAGAAATGAAACGACCAAGCCATTTTTAAATCTGCAGGTTCCTTTTGTAAATATGTGATCCTCACTTCACTATTTTATATTAATAAAAATTTTAAATAATACAAATTATCATAGACGTTTCATTGAGTAGCCAACAGTTCAAAGTTAAATTTATGGTGTGACATGTCAGTCAGTCCATCTTTTTGATTTTCAAGTCAGGGGTTCTAATGACATTATTTTACTTTCTGTCTACTTGGAGAAAGCACAGACACACTTAGGATTCAGTGTGCTAAATGTATTAATCCAAATATGCCTCTCCACCACAAACCAATTTAGGCTTGTGGGCCAGAGGTTCCCTTTCAGCAAGCTGAAGCCTACAAGAAATTAAGAAAGAAGTCCACTCTTGTGGTTCAGTGTGCAGACAACACGTCTTTAAAAAGAGCACAGCAAAAAAGCTGGACAACTTGGGGTTGCATTGTACACCTAGCTGTAGGGAAACGCACTCTGAACTTGCCTTGCTGTCTCACACAGTATAGCAAAGGTTTTGCTGTTGTCATGAGCGTCTAATAATTTCAACTTAGTTCCTGGCTATTTTTTGCTTACATTTTTGCATCTTTTATGCACAGTACTTTTTCTAACATCATGGTTTTTTATTACTCTCTCTGCATATTGCTTTTTTTCTTTTGAAGAGAAGCTGCCTTATTTATATTCCTCTCATGCGCACATTAAATCTTTTCTAAACTATTAATCCATTCCTTCTGTTCTGTTCATTTGAAAAAAGAAATTATGCCTCAAATCCTCAAGAAGTTGCCTTATTCTGCATGAAAGGATTATTCAGTCTCCATCCAGTATATATTTCAGCAGAATTGTTGCAAACCTATTGAAATTTCACTGATGTGTGGTCTACGTATATTATTGGCCCGATATTAACTTGCTTTAAATCTTCATAATCTATATTGAGTTAAATAATAATAATCCAGCTTCTCAAGTTACAGGTTCACAGGTGCTATGAAGGTCAATATTTATGTTTATCTTTCCAGAAAAGAGTCAGAGCTGTTAATATACCAAAAATACAGCTTAAACACCAACAATATATTAAGAACTACAGAATAATAAAACTTGAATTTGCTTGTTTGTTTATTAGGACTTTTTATGCATTGGATCCTTCCTTTCCCAAGATGAATTTATTAACTCGTACTCAGGAAGGGAAGAAAAGGCAGCTATACATGGTGTCAAAGGAAATAAGGAATGTGCTCCTGAACAACAGTGAAAAGCTGAAGGTTTGACTTGCATTTCTTAGTAAGAAAGTCGAAATAAACAATAGTCCTGGGGGTAAAAAGGTAAAGGACCCCTGACAGTTAAGTCCAGTTACGAACAAGACTGGAGTTGCAGCGCTCATCCGCAGTTTTTCCGGGTCATGTGGCCAGCATGACTAAGCTGCTTCTGGCAAAACCAGAGCAGTGCACGGAAACACCGTTTACCTTCCCTCCGGAGTGGTACCTATTTATCTACTTGCACTGTGTGCTTTTGAACTGCTAGGTTGGCAGGAGCTGGGACCGAACAACGGGAGCTCACCCCGTTGCGGGGATTCGAATGGCCAACCTTCCAGTCGGCAAGCCCTAGGCTCTGTGGTTTAGACCACAGCGCCACCCGCGTCCCAGTCCTGGGGAATAGGGATGGTGATAACTTTGACTTCTGGTTGCTGGGGTCAGAAGCTGCAGAATGCTATTTACTCCTGTCTTTCCTGTGGGCATCTGTTTGGCCAGTATGAGAAGAATGCTGGACCAGTTAGGCCTTTTGTCTGATGATCCATCATGGCTGCACTTCTCTTTCTGTCTGTCAAAGCTGTCTCCCGCCATGACGTTTAACTTGGTCCAGGTGGAGCACAGTCTTTCCCTAACAGTTCTAGTGTCAGTGAATAAGCAAACGCAGCAACTAGCTTCTTTGAAGACCAGAAATGCCGCGTTGACAACCATAGGAGAAAAGAGTGCTTTAAAAGTGTAAATTGTGCCTAGAATGTCCCATTGCTGAGGAAAATGAAGAAAGGAAGCAGATTCCTTTGGTGAGAACAGTCACTTGTTTCCAGTTCCCTTCGTCCTCTTGCTCCCCCCCCCCCCCACTTGGGCACCTAAACCTCCATATAAGCTCTCAGTTACTGCCCCTTTATGAAAGGCTGAGGTAAACTCTTCCCAACTTGGGTTCCTTATTAGGAATCAGTTATCCCCTTCTTTGTCTTTCTACATATTTTGTGAAATTCATAGTATACCATGTAAGATGCCTGTATTTCCACTTAGTGCCTTTACTGTCAAGAAAAATAGGCTATGTCCTTTTACCGATACTTATGCCTGGCAAGCGACTTCAGATGCACTATTCCATGTTGGAATGCTTAAATACTGTATTTTTTGCCCTATAGGACACACTTTTTCCCCTCCAAAAATGAAGGGGAAATGTGTGTGCGTCCTATGGGGCGAATGCAGGCTTTCGCTGAAGCCTGGAGAGCGAGAGGGGTCGGTGCGTACCGACCCCTCTCGCTCTCCAGGCTTCGCGCAGCTCTCCGCAACCCTAGGGAGCCCGGTGCGAAGTTGTGCCGGTCTCCCAAGGGTTGCGCAGAGCTGCCTGCATTCCGAAGCCTGGGGCACGGTGAAGAGCACGCCCCGGGCTTCACGCAGCTCTCTGCAAGCCTGGGGAGACCGGCACGACTTCCCGCTGGGCTCCCTAGGCTTGCGGATAGCAGCCTGTTCTGGGGGCTGGGGTCGGGGGAAGCTCGGGCTTCCCCCGCCCCCAGCCCCGCGCCTGGGGGGGAAATAAAATTTTCTTTCTTTATTCCCCCCCCCAAAAAAAAACCTAGGTGCGCCCTATGGGCCGGTGCGCCCTATAGGGCGAAAAATACGGTATGTTAATATTGTTTCTTGCTTTCTTTTCAACCCTGTTTTTAGGTTATTAACACAGGGATAAAAGTGTGGTCCCGCAATAGCGATGGGGAACAGTTTGGCTGTGCCTTCAGATTAGCGCAAGAGGTAACATCGAACGCACTACGGCTATGCTGTGAAAGTATTTTATTTATGCTATGCCTTGAAACAAAGAGTCTTTTTGTGGGTAAAGACAGGTTTATTTTGGTTTTTGCTTTTGCAGCCAACTTCATTGCATAAGGTTCATGACAATTAATTGGCAGACCTCTCTCACACCTGTGTATGTATAGAGATTGATTGATTGGTTTATTACGGCCATTGGCCCATATCTAAAAACAATACATCAAAATTTATCCATAAACAATACAATTTAAACAGTTCCAAGTTAAAACACCCCTATAAAACCAATTTTACTTCAATTAAGTAAACTATACACAATAAGCTCCCTCTATGTCAACCGCGATTCAAATCCCTCAGATTTTGGGGGATATGCGTCATAGATTCTGGCACTTATTGATGGTTCTTAAGTTTGGCTAAGCTGTCAGAGTCATACAGTGATCCATTTCTCCTCTTATGAAATAAGACATTAATCAGGTATCTAGCGACTGCAAGGGATCTACTTGAGTCTTCGTCGTTTAATAAGTATATTATTTGGGCTTCCTGAGGTCTGTCAGCTATTCTCAATAAATATGGGGCCAGAAACTTGGACCGTGAAGCCGAATGTATAGGACAACAGAAGATTATATGATATAACGATTCTATAGATCCACTTTTACAGTCACAGAGGAGTGAGATCTGTCCGTTGGAGAGTCTGTTACCCAACACATTTGATGGGAAAACATTGAATCTAGCCTTTATAAAGGCATACCTGTGCATCACCACAGATAAGGTAGTTAAATAAGATGGAAGCTTCGTTGGTGGTGTTAAGCCAAGGTTTATTGGCGAACAGGTGCCACCACCTGTCGCAATATTAAATTGTAAATCCATCTCCTCTAATTTGTGAGTTATAATTCTCTTGGCAGAAATTAAATCCAATTTTAGTAGTTCAGATGGAGATAGTCCTAAGGACACAAGTTTCCCATGTATTATTTTTGCCCAAGGGCTAGGGAAGTCGTCTCTCCAGAGACACTGTATCAAGTGGAGATTTGGAAGTTTATGCCATAATGCCAACCAGTAACAGAGGATGCATTTCCATAATGTGGTTTCTAGAGATGTAACATTTAGTTCGAGACGTATAGCAGTATTGCCTACACACCTGGGTAATTTTAGCAACCTTCTTAGCAGCTGGTTTTGGATTACCTCCAATTGGGTTAGATTAACAAAGGACCCCCATATTGGGATTGCATATGCTATTGTTGCAATCACCTTTGCCTTGAAAACTTTTAACACTGATGGAATATGGAAAGCCCCATCTGAAAAGAAAAAACGCAGTAGCGCAAAGGAAAGGGCTTTAGCTCTATTTAATACATATGCCAGATGGACCTTCCAGCCCATGTTGTGTTGGAGAAGAACTCCCAAGTATTGAAATTTAAAGACTTGGTCAATGGCTTTTCCGTCTATTCTCCAATTATAGGTTTTTCGACTCTTGGTGAAAATTAGAACTTTGGACTTGGCATGATTAATTGTAAGAAAATTTGATTTGCAGTAAGCATCAAAAATTTTCAGTGCCCTCCTAAGGCCTACTCTTGAGAAAGATAGGATCACTGCGTCATCTGCGTAGAGTAGAAGGGGGCAACGATATTGGGCAAGGCGGGGGGCATGGATCGTTTCTTGAGAATCTATCAGAGGCGCCCTCATATCACTTATAAATAGATTAAAAAGGGTCGGAGCAAGGATACATCCTTGACGGACACCTCTATTGATGGTTACTGAATTTGAGAGGTCGCCGGCCGGAGTGATTCTCACCCTTGCGGCTGATCCGTCATGCAATTTAGTTATTAGCCACAAAAGTCTTTTGTCTATTCCCCATCGTGCTAATTTTCCCCAAAGTAATCCCCTGGGGATGCTGTCAAAAGCGGCCTTTAAATCAATAAAGGCCGCACAAAGTTGGCCTCTATTTGGGGCGGAATATTTCCGGGCAATGTATGTATAGAGAAAAAAATGGTGATCAGTTCAGCTAAGTGGCTGTGAAATGCAAGGGCTACAGCTTGTGACAATCCAAAGTAAAGCTTAAAATACCAACGGGATAAGCGCATATATTTTCCCCTGTGTGTAAGTTGTCCACAGGTGGGATGTAAGCTGCTTCTAGTACTTAAAGGCAAAAGCATGGTTGCTTCCAAAAATGGTTTTGGTTTTTGCTTGTTTGCCTTCACTTGGGAGAAGACTCTGGATCTAACTCTCTTGTGCTTAAATTTATTAATCTGTTGTTGGGTGCATTGTGCACTTTTGTCGCTTTTGAGGACGGGTTTTCTGTTGTAAAGGTTTTTTCCCTGACAGGCTTATGAACATTTCTGTAGTTCCATTGTAGGTCTCCACATGTATAGTATAGGCTTTCCCTTGTATTTTTTCCTATCCCATAAAATTGGAACCTGACAAATGTGCATTACCTCCCTGATACTGTTATACTCAAAGTGCAGGGGCTGAAAATTTTGGGTATATTCTGCTTTCATATGTTTTAACATTCAATTGACCAGGAAGCGATTATCAGTTCAGTGCAAGTTTTCTTTCACAACAGTGAACTGATTTGGGGGTGGAGGGAGGAAGAATGAATTGACTATTTTTTTATTTAGATATAATGGTCCAAATACCAAAAACATGCATTTAAAGGGGGTGTTTATTGGTGCTGGTGGGTGGTTGTTGTTGTGTTGGACCAGTAAAATGACCAAGCCTATTCGTGTAAGAAAGCAAGGACTGCATTTTAAAAATAGGTTTTCTATTTTACATCCAGGGGATATATACACTCTATCCCTTCATTAATGCAAGGATTGTAAATGCCAGCATAGAAGATGTTAAAGTGCTGCTGACAGAAGAAAACCCATTCTTAAGTAAACTTAGTAATGAGGTGCGCAATCAAGTCAAAGGAATGGGTAAGTATTCACTTCTGAGGATATCCAATCCTGGTTCATTCTTTTCTCACAGTGGTAAAAAGAATCATGTGCAGAAGGAAATATACTAACTATTAAGCTCTGACTGCTCCTGAGCTCCATAGTAATAGTAGTAATAGTTACTCCCTAATAGTAGTAATAAGGTCCAGTCGCGGACGACTCTGGCGTTGCGGCGCTCATCTCACTTTATTGGCCGAGGGAGCCGGCGTACAGCTTCCGAGTCATGCGGCCAGCATGACTAAGCCACTTCTGGCGAACCAGAGCAGCGCACAGAAACGCCGTTTACCTTCCCGCCCGAGTGGTACCTATTTATCTACTTGCACTTTGACGTGCTTTCAAACTGCTAGGTTGGCAGGAGCAGGGACCAAGCAACGGGAGCTCACCCCATCGCGGGGATTTGAACCGCCGACCTTCTGATCGGCAAGTCCTATGCTCTGTGGTTTAACCCACAGCGCCACCCGCGTCCCCTGAGAGTAGTAGTAATAGTAATAGCAGTAATAGTTACTCTCTAATTTTAACTTTGAAGAACAGAGCTTTCTAATAAGCAGTTACTTATCAATCAACACAGACTGAATATCAAGAGTATACAAGCTTCAGGTGTGTAGTAGGACTTACCTTTGGTCTGGATCAAGCCCATTCTGTTTCCTTTATTTGTACTTTCTTATGTTTATGGCCTTTTTTCCATTATGGAACCCATGGCAGTGATTCCCAAGCATGTGATTGGTCACCCATCCAGCCCCTAACTAGATCCAGGCCTGCTTAGCTTCAACAAGGTGGTAGCCCTCAGGCACTGACCTAGTGGCCAACGCAATCAGCTTCGCTAAGTTAGTTGCACTTAGTTCCCATTGAAACCAGTGGGACACCATAGTCACATCCTAACTTGAATCCGACTGGTTGAATCCAGATGTTGTCTTTGGCTGCCTGCCTCACTCTGTTCCCATTAAATAGATGGTGGCATGGGGTGAGATTGGAGCAGGTCCTGATGTTGTCTAATAAAGCATATGCTCTTTTTTGCAGCTATGGGGAGCATAGTCCTGCAGTATGAGCCAGATCCAACGTAAGTAACTGCGCTGTTTCATTGTGTGTGCTCACATGTGCACATACAGACGCACTTCTAAGTTTGACTGATTTCAGGTTAACTTTCCTTCCATTGAAATTGGTGGAAATAAAAGCATGCAACAAACAGCAGCTGCTTCCGTATGGCAGCACTTAACCGGGCTTTCGGGAAACTGAAGCCTTTATGCCCCTGTGTTCTTAACTCTAATAAAACCTGTGAAGGCCACATCTCAGAGCTATTGTACCTTTAAAGCAGAGCTTTCCACATGTGTTGCAACACGTTGGTGTGTCGGCTGCAGTGCGTAGGTAGTCTTGCTAACGCTCCCCATCCCGGGGCTGGAAAGCGGTTAGTGTACAGTGGTGCCCCGCAAGACGAACGCCTCGCAAGACGGAAAACCCGCTAGACGAAAGGGTTTTCCGTTTTGGAGGTGCTTCACAAAACGAATTTCCCTATGGGCTTGCTTCACAAGACGAAAATGTCTTGCGAGTTCCTGCGGGGTTTTTTTCCTCCCCCCCCCTTTTTCTAAGCCGCTAAGCCGCTTATCAGCTGATCCGCTAAGCCGCTAAAAGCCGCTAATAGCGCTAATCCGCTAAGCCGTCAATGGGCTTGCTTCGCAAGACGAAAAAACCGCTAGACGAAGAGAATCGCGGAACGGATTCTTTTCGTCTTGCGAGGCACCACTGTAATCTCCAGTTTGCTAATAAAACTGAATTACTGTGCTGTGAAATGAAGAGTTTGGAAAGCTCTGCTTTAAACGACAGAAGGGAGGACCTGGTCATCTGCCTTCTCCGTTTTCCTGTTTCTCTAAAGAATTTTACAAAACCATCAGCAAACACCTAAATCTTTTTTTAAAAGTTGAAATATAACAGACAATGTGATTTCCCAATGAGGCGTCTAGTAATGCAGGTTGATGCTCCCACCACTTAGGAAGGCAAGGAGTATTTGACCAAACCTGTACAATGCAGCCTCGCCCTGGAGGCTCTTTCCCAGTTCATTCCCTGCCTTTACCCAGGGCAGGAGCTTTTTCATCGCTCTTCTTACTTTCACGTCTGACTTTAGGTAAAGGTAAAGGGACCCCTGACCATTAGGTCCGGTCGTGGCCGACTCTGGGGTTGCGGCGCTCATCTCGCTTTATTGGCCGAGGGAGCCGGCGTACAGCTTCCGGGTCATGTGGCCAGCATGACTAAGCCGCTTCTGGTGAACCAGAGTAGCGCACAGGAACACCGTTTACCTTCCCGCCGAAGCGGTACCTATTTATCTACTTGCACTTTGATGTGCTTTCGAACTGCTAGGTTGGCAGAAGCAATGGGAGCTCACCCCGTTGCAGGGATTCAAACCGCCGACCTTCTGATTGGCAAGTCCTAGGCTCTGTGGTTTAACCCACAGTGCCACCCGCGTCCCTCATGTCTGACTTTACCTCTTGGCAGTCTTTTCCTTCAGCTTTCAACTTCCTTAGCTGTTTCCTTCAATTTATTTATTTTCATCCTCCCCTTTTAGCCTTGAAGGCAATTAATTAAAGAGGTACGCAAGCAGGGGGGGAAACTACGTTTAAAATAACACACATTGTACCGGGTCAGGCCACTGGACCATCTAGCTGTATATACCTTGCTCTGACTGGCATATGTTCTCCAAGATCCCAGGGAGAGAGTTTTCCCATTGTTGTTGCCACAGATCCTTTTTAACTGGAAGTGCTGAGATTTTGACCTGTGATCATCTCCATGGCAAAACATGTGGTCTACCACTGAGCTGTGCCATTGCTCTGATTAAAGTACTTTAAAAACCAGCCAGCAGTATTGTTTAAAACTACTAATACATCTCATTGACGTGGCAGCGGAATTTACAATTACAGTGGTGCCTCGCAAGACGAAATTAATCCGTTCCGCGAGTCTCTTCGTCTAGCGGTTTTTTCGTCTTGCGAAGCAAGCCCATTGACGGATTAGCGGATTAGCGCTATTAGCGGCTTAGCGGATCAGCTGATAAGCGGCTTAGCGGCTTAGAAAAAGGGGGGGAAAGGGGAAAAACCCTGCAGGAACTCGCAAGACATTTTCGTCTTGCGAAGCAAGCCCATAGGGAAATTCGTTTTGCGAAGCGCCTCCAAAACAGAAAACCCTTTCGTCTAGCGGGTTTTCCGTCTTGCGAGGCATTCGTCTTGCGGGGCACCACTGTAACCGAGAAAGCAGTAGCCCACAGAAACTGTGTCGTTGAATTAATTTTCAATATATGTATATTTTTAATGCTGGTGATCTCTTGTTTTTGCAGCAAGCCAGATAGTCTTCAGTGTTCAATTGTGCTTTGTGGCTGGCTGGGAAAGACTTCCCTTCGTGCCTTCGTGGCCAAGAATGAGAGGTTGCATTACCTGAGAATGATGGGGGTTGAGGTGTTCAAAGCAAAGAGAAAAGAAGAAGATGTAGAACGTAAAACAGAAGAAGAAGATGCAGAAGGTAAAACAGCCATAGACACCGCAGGGCAGGTGCTGGAAGAAATGGACTTGGGATGCACAGCTAAGGAAAACAGTCAGTTACCTGAACAAATTAAAGATGAACTGAATGGGCAACCTGCAATGGAACCCATAGAAGCTAAGCTAGTAGAAAGCCTTTCTTCCAGTGTCAAAAATGAGAGCACCAAAAATATAGAAAGCAAAGATAATGTTGACCTTAGTGATAAAAATGTCTAATGGGATAACTTTCATTGACTGTCCATGTGCATTGTTCTAGATATTTATGCTCCGGCTAAGCATCTGCAAACACATTTTTAATAAGAGGGTATTTCAGGTTTTATGGGGGGTGTTGTATGGGAATCATTTTACAAGAGTTTCCTTACGTTTTATTTTTAAAATATAAATGGTTTTCATATTTACTTCTTGTACCATGTAAATTCCATGATGCTTATAATTTTGGTGGGTCTGTTGCTGGCAGTGGACTGCACCGCTAAAATGACATCTGTCAACATCAATATTAAATTTACTGCTAAGTGGCTATAACTTGTAAAATTGGGTTATGAATTTGCTTTGTTCTTGCAGTAGAATCTGTTGAACACAACTGTCAGCTTTTATACACACCTTATAAGTTCCTTCTTGTCCCTGCGTACTTGAAATGTGCTCACATGAAAATTGAAATCAAAGGCCAGATGTTAACACCATATAATTCCTTATATTTGTGGTGTTTTCCACTGGGCTATATCTTCAACGTGAAGAAGGTGCCTGCATAACTCTTAGTGTCATTAGCTCAGTCTGCCTTTTGGGCTTGGGGGATATTGTACTTCTCTAATTCTGTTTACTATTTCTAGCATGAAGCAGCAAGCAATGGGGATTAATTTAATAGAAATCTCACTTCATATTTGCTGAATCAGATAGATTTGCACTTTGACTTCTCTGCTTTTGATACATCTGCTTTATCGCTGAATGTAACAAGTTTAAAAACCACTGGTAGAGGCAAAAGTCTGGTATCCTTGCAGCTCATTCTGCATTCCAGAAATGAATGGTTGGTTTCCAGTATCAGCTGAGTAAATGCAATACAGCAAGCCATGTGGCGTAGCTCTACTAGGGATGTGCTGATAACATTTTAATAACTAAGGTGGAGCAGCAGGGGGCAGCACAGGGTAATCCAGGAATAATGGCAGAACACTTAAGATGCCAGTCCTTGGCAGGAAGGTTGTATCGCAAGAGCAAGGACACCGCAGACACAATACCTAATGTGTTTTGGTCTTGCCACTCAATTCCTTTGTTGTTTGGGTCTAGAGAACTGTCTGTGCTGTGTATTTATCCATCTACACAATTTTTTATGGACGTACTTTGGCTGAATATTTTAGCCTTAAAACCAAGAATTTGGGGAAGAACCCAAAAACCAGAGGTTGCATTTTTAGGCGAATTTGAAGGGCAGTGTAAAAGATGCCATTTTAAAATGATGGCTTACAACTTCACCAATTCCACGGGTGTCATCGAACACTTTTTAAAGCACCATCACTATATGCAAAAGAAACCCCAGCCACAGAAGGGTGCAAAAGAGATGGCTCCAAAGTATGTCTCTTATGGCAAAGCCACCCTGTAAGAAAGTAGTCATCAACCTTTCCAGACTCAAGACGTGATTTCGTACCAGATTCCTACTTGGGGTCCCACTTTTTGCAGCATAGTTCCTCACTCCTTTTTTTAAGCTTTTAAAAATTGGTGCTGATGTGAGCTGCATTTCAGTGGGAAGAGACATGTTACGAGTGCTTGAAAAACCAATGCTGAAGTTGAAGGCACCCAGAAAAAGGAGGAGATGGTAGCAAATAATAGCAGGGCAGGGCCCAATTTAAATAGATCCAGAAAATCAGTCTTGGCCAATAGTGCCTGGATTTGTTCAGTAACCACCTGCTCTGGAACACCTCCTGGAAAGGAGATGCTTGACCAGTTTACAATTATTAAGACTTTCTGGGCCTGGGGAATATTTCTTAAGAAGTTGTCTTACCGCCATTAATTACACACACCCCGGTTCAACCATTTGTCCATACTACATCTTACCTGTCATGGAGAGCAAGGGTCAAGTATGCAAGCGGTTGCTCCCACACCAATCCAAGTACATTGTCCACATCTTTGAACCTGCCAACCGAAACTCGTCCAATAACAGTGAACCAGACAGTAGTCTGGATGCCTTGTGAGATGGATTGGCTGCAACAGTGGAATCCCGGGCCTGGCAGATGCAAGAGATTTTATCCTCAAAATGCCATGCAAATGAGTCACAGCATGCTGCTGGGGGTTCCACAGACTCGTTTGGGCCAGGAGATAAAAGACTTTGAACCACCTGGAAAAGTTCAGCTGCCTGGCATTTAGTTAAGAAAGTCTTCTTTGCAGCCTTCACTACCACTGAGTAGGCTTAATAATGTTTGCTTGTATTCAAGCTTTCCTCTTCCTGCATTCAAGCTGTATTCTCAGCATACAGGAGCCACCTGAATACTGCTCTGGAATGACCATGTCAGTTGCCAGGTCCTCTGGCAGAGCAACCTGGACTTCGACAAGAGCGTCAGCCACAAAGCCCCCTAGTGCCATCTGAAAATCAATGCGATCTATCAGCCTCTGCAGGTAGTTCTCCCACCTCTGCAGAAGGGAAAAGCTGCTGACAGCCGAAATCTCTGGCCATGATGAGTGAATGGTGCTAAAAATACCCTGCCCTCAATTCAGCCTCTTTCCTGCCCTTTTGAGAAAACCAAGTCCAGTGTGAGTTGGCTGGTGAGGTAAAATTGGTCTTAAGGTAAAGGTAAAGGTACCCCTGCCCGTACGGGCCAGTCTTGACAGACTCTGGGGTTGTGCACCCATCTCACTTAAGAGGCCAGGGGCCAGCGCTGTCCGCAGACACTTCCGGGTCACGTGGCCAGCGTGACATCGCTGCTCTGGCCAGAGCCAGAGCCGCACACGGAAACGCCGTTTACCTTCCCGCCAGTAAGCGGTCCCTATTTATCTACTTGCACCCGGAGGTGCTTTCGAACTGCTAGGTTGGCAGGCGCTGGGACCGAGCAGCGGGAGCGCACCCCGCCGCAGGGATTCGAACCGCCGACCTTTCGATCGGCAAGCCCTAGGCGCTGAGGCTTTAACCCACAGCGAAAATTGGTCTTAGTTGGTAGCTAACCATGCAAAAACAGAGGATTCACATGTCCGTGTCTTGTTAACTTTGCACGACAGACCTCAAACTTTAATCTGAAATTACTGCTGAATACAGCACCCTAATATGTATTCTCTTGCGTCTCCCATCCAGACAAGCAACGTGGCAAGACCCACACTCCCCGGCTTTATTTAGCAAAGCAATTTCTGCTTGATGAAAGGTCACAGTGTAGCCTTGGATTTTCCCTTCTTACTAACAGAACATCTATTTATAAATGGTGATAAAATTAAAGCATTTGTGGGACTGAAGCAGAGAAAACTGGCTTGAGGCTACAACTGTGCCATAGCTGTATGCTAGCTTTGGATAAAAGGAAGTTTGGAGGGTCCAACATATAAGAGATAAGAGGCTGGAGAAAACAAAGGAAGCGAAAGGTGGGATGAGAGAGTTTAAAAAGTATTATTATTTATTAAATTTATATGCCACCCTTCATCCAAAGATCACCGGGTGGTTTACAGTATCACGTCAGTCTCATGTTGTAGGTTGGGATGAAAAGACTGAAAGGTACTGATTTAGATAATCAAGATCACTGAGTGGCGGAATAAGTGAGCAGGGCTTGCTGCAGAAAGCACTTTCAGAGCAAATAGTTCCAAAGGACTCCTGGAAGCAAGCTTCGGATTGATGCATTCTTCTGTAAAGTGGTCAGGGCAGCTGGTGGGTCCTTTGAGGTCCTCAAGACCTCAGTGAAAACAAGAGGAACACAATGAAAACCTTTTTAAAAACAAACATCCAATGAATGGCAATTCAAAACTCAGTTCCTTCTACACTCTGCTGCAGCTGCAGAATGAAAGGGGAGGATTCCTATGGAACCGGGGGGGGGGGGGGGCGGAACTGGAAGGTCTGTACCTCAAATATCTGGTAAATGGTCAAGTTAGTAAGGCTTCACTTTAACACCCTGTGGTGTGTTTACGTGGTGATGGTGGAGGAGGCGGCGGCGGAGGAAGAAGAGGCAGCGGCAATTCTCTTACCAAAACTCACTAAGTGAGGGGATGGGGAGGGGGTCAGCAGGACACCAGGACGGGGCCCGGGGCATTGCCCAGGCGGCTGTGGCAAGCTGCATTGACCAGCATCAGATCTCCGTTAAGAACTCTCTACAGTGTGTCCACACTCGGGGGCTGGGGAGTGGGCACGGGTTCACACCACCCCCCGTGGGGAAAGCAGCACCTTTCGAATTCCTTGAATTTAGCTAGCTGCGGGGATTCAGACTGCTAAAAGGTAAAAATATCCTGAAAATCCAGTAGAAAACACCACGCACCACAATACTGGCGGGGGTGCGGCAGAAGAGCTGAATGGGCTGGGGTCCCGCCCCCTTCTCCTTTGCTCCAGGCATTGGTGGTTCGTCTCCCACTGCTTCTCCTGCCTCTCACCCGCCTGCCTGCCGGACTCGCCACTGCCGCTCCTCCCGGCGCGCCTTTGCGGACAAGCATCGCCGTAGGCTGGGCCACATGGGCGTGCGCGTGGAGACCTTCTCCCCCGGCGACAGGAGGACCTTCCCTAAGCGCGGGCAGACCTGCATGGTGCACTACACAGGTATGCTGGAAGATGGAAAGAAGTTCGATTCGTCCCGTGACAGGAACAAGCCATTCAAGTTTGTGATGGGCAAACAGGAGGTCATCAGTGGCTGGGAAGAAGGGGTTGCCCAGATGAGCGTTGGGCAGCGAGCCAAGGTGATAATCTCGCCAGACTATGCCTACGGTGCCACCGGCCACCTGGGTATCATCCCACCCAATGCCACCCTAATTTTTGACGTGGAGCTTCTAAAAATGGAATGACAAGAGGCATGTGTTCTTCCATTTCCCTGCTCCGGGGTTTGGCACATGGAGAAATCCAGAAATCTCTGCTTCAACTCAAATGCACCCTGTGGTGTGTGCAGAAAGCCTGAACACCATATTGGGCTGAAACAGAAAGCTAGCTTTATTTTCCCCTCCCCTTTTGGGCCCTGCTGTTAATACCGCAGGGGTTTTTTTTTTTGGGGGGGGGTCCACTTTGAATTCTGAATTCTGCAGCCCCTCTCCCCAAGTGCTGTTTGCAAAGTTGCAAGTCTGGCATCAGATCTCAGCTAAGGAAAAAGCGTTCCAGGAAGAGAATTGTGAGGGTTTCGGGTGTGGGCGGGTGATGGTGGTTCTGCACTCCTGACTGGCGCGGGCAAGGAGTTTGTTACCTCCTTGTTTTCCAACTAGCTCCGTACTGCCCACACAGATTGCTACTGACTTTCCAGCCCTACCTGAAATTGCATCTAGGATCTTCAGTATGTAGCACATGTCCATTGTGCCTCAGAGCTTCCTCAGTCCCCTTCTGTGGAAGAAACCTGAGTTTTCAACTAGCATTCATCAGTATTTTTCTGTGATCCATCACCCCATTTTAACAACGGCAGTCTCCGTTGGAGCCACTTTTGTACTGGGGCATGAAGAATAAAAGGGTGAAAGAATCAAATATGGAAATTCCTAAACTGATTTTGTTCATTGAAATACAAACTGACTTGAGGAAGGGTGTGTGTGTGGAGGAGGATGTCTCTAGCCAAAAGAATGCACGCCACAAATAGTTTAACTCCTTATTGTCAAAGATAACACTTTGGTTGTTTCCTGGCTCCAAATACCCATGCACACCACTTGAGCATCCAGGCAGCTATTCCCAGGTCAGCACTGTATGGAGCAATTGCAGCAACAGGGGTCCACTCCCCCTGACAGGCTGTTCACATGCAACTGAAGTAGAAACTGCCTCCCCTCATCCCTCTTCAATCCTCTCCTGGTTCTGGGAGACGGTGGGGCAGGAGCATGCCTTGCCTCCTGGCCAGGACAGGTCCCCACAAACCACTGACCCCTTCTCCCAAGTTAGACTCCAGCCCCTCTTCCCCTAGTGCACACGCATCAACATTCTGCCAATTCCTGACAGAGGGTGGGAAGCTGTATGATGGAGATGGGCAACTGCTGGAGAGCCCAGGGCCAAATTTGGCTCTCTGAAGAGCCTGGATGCAGAAGTATGTGGATATCAAGAGTGGAGCAATGGGTCTTCCTGGAAAAGTTCACTTTCAGGGGAATGGGTGTGTATTTCTAGCCTGCCACCAGCCTTCCAGACCCTTTCCTGGCCCTTCAAGAACACTTACCGTATTTTTCGCTCTATAAGACACACCAGACCACAAGACGCACCTTGTTTTTGACGCACCTTGTTTATTCGACTATCGGTCGAATAAAGGAAATTGATTGATTGACGCACCTAGTTTTTGGAGGAGGAAAACAAGGGGAAAAAAATATTCTGAATCTCAGAAGCCAGAACAGCAAGAGGGATCGCTGCGCAGTGAAAGCAGCAATCCCTCTTGCTGTTCTGGCTTCTGGGATAGCTGTGCAGCCTGCATTCGCTCCATAAGACGCACACACATTTTCCCTTACTTTTTAGGAGGGAAAAAGTGAGTCTTATAGAGCAAAAAATACAGTAACTGCTGGCCAGGGCTGACAAAAGCAGCCTTGCTAAATTCTAATGTTGATAACGATGTCAAAGTTACTGCAATTCAAAAGAAATCCCTATGCATGACTGTGCTATTGAAGCTTGCTTGAAAGAGCTCCTGTTCCTTGCCTTAGCACCAGTGAGGGCAGAGTGCAACCAATTGCTATCCTTTTGACCTTGGGTGAAGAAGCTGGGTGAGCCTGCAGAATAACTCTGCTTAATTAGGCTGCCTTTGTGCTTCCAGGGAAGCAGTGGAGCTTAGCAGGAAGGGGGCTGTGATGCAGAGCAGGCTACCCAAACTTTGCTGAAGGGATGAAAGCAGCTTTCTGACAGTTGCAAAAGCACCTAAACCACGAAAAGAGAGAGAGAGAGAAAGCTGCTCTTAAGCCTACTATGGTGACTGGCAGGTCCCAAAATCTTCCGTCTCTGTAGCCTGAAGGCAAAGAATAGAAAATAAAAAAGGGCTTTCTAACAGGTGTGAGACGCTGATCTTTGCAGGTAGGAAACATCAAACATCACTGGGAGACAGGAGACATCTGTTCTGCTCTTGGATGTCCTTGCAGATTTCTTGTACCACCGTAGGCAAATATCTTGGGGCTCTGCTGTGGCTTCTTCAGCAGGCTGGCAGAGAACAAATCAGTGCTAAAAAAAAAGCAAAAGCAAAATTCTGTACCAACAGTAACCCATATTCTGCTCCAAGAAACACTGAATTCTGACATTTATATCAATTATTCAAATTAAAGCAACTGTGCATATTTTTGCTTATTTTGCTCATGTTTTAGTCTGCTTCTGCTGGTCTAGCCCTCCCCATTCTGGGGCTTCTGGAGGGTACCAGGTAGCAGAAGGCTGGGTCAGTGGGGGGAAGTAAGATTTACAGGAAGTGTTAGACCGTGTACACAATACATTTTACTCTGGCTCCAGTGCTCTCCCATGGTTGGTGCTCAAACCTGAGTACCTGTGGCATTGACCATACTCCATATCCTTTAGTTCCTCAAGAAATACTGCTGTGTGACGCATTTTCCTTCAAACCAGCTCCCATCTGATTTGGCTGCCATTAAAGCTGAGGTTGCAACAGCCTCTGCACATGTGCAAATTACAGCTTCAGTAAATAGGAGTTTGGAGGTTTGCAGCTGCAGAGAAGCAAACCATGTAATGTGCATCGGGTGAAGAAAACCTCCTCCCCTTCTGGTGTATCTTGCAGCATAAAAATGCAACTTGTAATGCAGCAGGAATTAACAACCATGATGTGTTTCTAGCTGCTAATGTGTACACATCTTTATTAAGCCACTTCACTTCTCAGATTTCACAAGGCATGATTCTTGCAAAGGGACTAGAAACTTGCATTATTTAAAAAAGGGGAAAAAACCTGAAAGCCCCGAGTCTCAAGAAGATGAGTTGTGCTTCCCAAATACCCAGCGACCTTGAATACACTGCCCATGTCCAGAATTTACTGGTACTGTCAGTGTCCATCTAAAACGGTGGTTCTCAAATTTTTTCTCTGGGTCGCGCAAAATAAAAATTTGCTTGTGCCACACCAAATTTTTTATTGCTAAGGAATACTGTACACTGGAAGACATAACTAATATTGTCTTTTTTTTTTTAATGATATTTATTAAAGTTTCAAGAATTACAAAAAGAAAAAATGAACATACCACGTTAAACAAAAACCAAGCAACACACCACAATATAAAAAAACAAAAAAACAGAAAAATAAAACCCATTAAACTAAAACAAAATTAGAAAAGAGAAAAAGCATCAAATCTCCTTTCTATTCTTTCATTAGCTTGTTTCCTTGACCTCCTCACACCTCCCTTTTTTGTATTCTAGGTTGATTATCTATTTCAGCAAATCCTTCCCTCTTTTAAAATTTTTGTCCTGTAAATTGTCTTAATATAATGTAATTTTACTTTACCTCCTTTCACCAATTAACAGTCAGTTATTCCCAAATCCTTTATATCATTCCTGCTAAAATCATATATTATTATTCCAACATCCTTCTAACAAATATTAATTTTACAATGTTTCTGTAGATAGTCTTTAAATTTCCTCCAGTCTTCCTCCACCGACTCTTCTCCTTGGTCTCGGATTCTGCCAGTCATTTCCGCCAATTCCATATAGTCCATCACCTTCATCTGCCATTCTTCCCGGGTGGACATAACTAATATTGTCCTCCGTATCACTTGATGTTCTTGCTCTCGTTTTGAAAAGATATTTATCCATATTCTGCAAAAAATGATGATACTATACTACTCTGAATTGTTTAAATGTCGTTTGAATGTGCTTGAATCTTCCCCCTCTCCCCTGTCACACCCTTTGAGAACCATTGGTCTAAAATAAATGGGGTCTTCTTTGCACTTCCTTTCTTCTAGTTCCTTTGAGGATCCAGTGTAATTGAGTGTGCAAATGGGCACTGAGGTTCTGTGGTTTTTTTGTGCCCTTCTCTGGGTGGGTCAGGCCTTCCCTGCCCCCTCATGTCTCCAGTGGGGCAGCAAGGGGTCTGGAAAAGAGAAAATATTTATCTTTCTCTGGGCAGCCTGATCTCACTGGATGTACAAAGTAGACTAGAGGCCTGAAAAAGGTCTGCCCTGTTTTGGATTCTAGCCACTTAACCCACAAATCCTGCAAATCGCTTTCTGTTTGTGCAGGTTGGTACCAGCTCAGCACATCCTAGGAGTCCCATCACCAGGTGTACCAAAGAAAACTGCCTCTCTTCTTACTCATTATCCGGAGGCTTGTAAATGATCTATTTTGTTTTCTTGAGCAGCTTCAAGCAAAACAGTCAATGATCATATAAGCCCTGAATCCATTTCTAAGAAGAATGTCCAGGAAGAATTCACTTAAGAGCTTCTCCGAGCCCCTCAACCAATAATCATCTCGTTCTAACTGTTCTTGTGGGACTTTCGCAGCCTTTGTGAGTGACATGTTTTATTTCAAGCAGGGATTTTAAAAATGCCCCACAAGACTAGGCTGAAATTAAACATCTAAACATGACACTGAGATCCAGCGCCGAGGGCCTTCTGGTGGTTCCCTCATTGCGAGAAGTAAGGTTACAGGGAACCAGGCAGAGGGCCTTCTCGGTAGTGGCGCCTGCCCTGTGGAACGCCCTCCCATCAGATGCCAAGGCAATAAACAACTATTTTACTTTTAAAAGACAACTGAAGGCAGCCCTCTTTAGGGAAGTTTTTAATGTCTGATGCTGTACTGTTTTAATATTCAGTTGGAAGCCGCCCAGAGTGGCTGGGGAAACCCAGCCAGATGGGCGGGGTATAAATAATAAATTATTATTATTATTATTATTATTATTATTATTATTATTATTATAGTATAGGGAAAATGCCAGGCACTGAAGTAAATAAAAATACATATTAATGAGCAAATGACAGATTGGCCAGACTGAACGTCCTTCTCAAATCTGTTCCTTCGGCAGATCACTAATACTTAAATTAATAAGGTAGTATACATACTGAAATGGTGTTATGCGGAATTTACAATACAAATAGGAATTGGAGGGTTGCGAGATAGACAGTAGCCTTTAGTCTTCCCAGACTCAGGACCTGCCTTTAAATTTTAAACTTTCCTCTACATCCGTCTTCTTTCTCTGTTTTCTTTCTCTTCTGCTTTTTTCCCTTCCTCCTCTCTCATGGGTACAATTGGGGGTGGAAAGGGGCATCGCTTACCTGGGTTGCACATGAGATTGTTCCAGGGATGCTTCTACGCACTTAGGATTCAGTTGCCATTCACTTCCTTGGCATATGGCGTCCGCACAACATGGTCGTCCCTCCAGTCTTTGTGTCCTGTGCCCCAACCTCAACTCGTCTTTCTCTTCTCAGAGAGTAGAAAGTCTGACCAGGTTTGGGGCTTCTTTTTTTAAGATTGGAGGAAAAGCACAATCTTACGTGACTGGCATCCAGAGCTACTCAACGTGATGTTTTGCCTTTGGCAGAAACAGACACACCATGCCAAGGCGTACCTACCAAGGACACAAATGCCTTTGCTTCAACAATTAAACAAAAGTTTAACTCTTTGGCCTGTGTTCATATCATTGTTACAGTTATTTATAAATAACTGTATTTAAGTACAGTGGTACCTCGGGTTACATACGCTTCAGGTTACATGCGCTTCAGGTTACAGATTCCGCTAACCCAGAAATAGTGCTTCAGGTTAAGAACTTTGCTTCAGGATGAGAACAGAAATCGTGCTCTGGCGGCAGCAGGAGGCCCCATTAGCTAAAGTGGTACCTCAGGTTAAGAACAGTTTCAGGTTAAGAACGGACCTCCAGAACGAATTAAGTACTTAACCCGAGGTACCAATGCATTTAAAAATGAATCATATAAAATGCTCTTAAAATATTCATGTTGTGCCCCCCCCCAGCATATCTTTAATATATATTTAAGAATGGGCATTTACCCTTGATGAGAATGCATTGGCATCTGTCTATTTCGAGACACAAACTGCTTTGTTAGCAGTGACCTTCCCAAGACGCAAACCTGGGCAGTGTGTATGGAGGTCCTGGGCTGATGTGGTCCAAAGGAAAGCAGAGCAAGATGTTTGGCAGCAGCTTGGCTGCAGGAGTTGCTGGAGGTTTAGGCTCAGTTTTCCTTCTCCTAAATGGGCTCTCTTCCCAGGCTGATGAGCCCCATTTGCCCCTCACTCCTCTCTACAGCAGGGACGCGGGTGGTGCTGTGGGTTAAACCACTGAGCCTAGGGCTTGCCGATCAGAAGGTCGGCGGTTCAAATCCCCGCGACAGGGTGAGCTCCCGTTGCTCGGTCCCTGCTCCTGCCAACCTAGCAGTTCGAAAGCATATCAAAAAGTGCAAGTAGATAAATAGGTACCACTCTGGCGGGAAGGTAAACGGCGTTTCCGTGCGCTGCTATGGTTCGCCAGAAGTGGCTTAGTCCTGCTGGCCACATGACCCGGAAGCTGTACGCCGACTCCCTCGGCCAGTAAAGTGAGATGAGCGCCGCAACCCCAGAGTCGGTCACGACTGGACCTAATGGTCAGGGGTCCCTTGACCTTGACCTCTCTACAGCATGTGCAGAAACTGCCTTCTTGACCACTGGACACACTATTGGTCTCATCTGCTGGAACCTGTCTTCACATGCAGAGGAAGTCCCTAACTTACTGTGGTTTGGAGACCCATTGGCTGCCCTCACCTGGGTTATTTGTTCAGTCAAAGCCATTCCTGGTGTGGGACCACCGTCACATGCTGACAGCTTCAATGAGCCAAAGGTGAGAGCTGAGTGCAGGGTGGGGGACCAAAGGGGGATAAACTATCCCAGAAGAAGCTCAATGTGGCCTCCACCAGAGATACACCCCTTCCCCTAATGCGCCATACACCCCTTGAAATAATATTGGGAGAATATTACCCTCTCAGATTGGTTCCCTCAGAGTTGCATTCCGTCTCTCCCCATCCTTTCCTTCCATGTCCTTTTCCCCCCAAAGGCACAGCAACAACAAAGCTTGCACATGTATACAAATGTTAAATTGTGGTGGCGTCACTGGTGTAGCTTAAGATACATCCTACTGTTGCTGTGGGCCTTGAAGCAACAGCTGGAGAAACCGTGTGGTGGGACATTCATCATGTTTAATTCTCACCCTGGCCTCTTGGAACAATAACTCCGTTCTTGCCAACTTCATGTGACAGCAGCTCCAGCAGCATTTCAATGCTCCGGTATATGGCATTCGTGTTTATAACAAGCGACTACGGGGGCAGGTTAGTTCTAATGATACGAATTATTATGCAATATAGCATGCTGGAAACTCTCTGTATGCCCAGGGGCTAGGCTTTACCAGCTGTATCTTATCCTTACCTGACCCAAAAAGCTGATTCTTTTCACCTGAATCTTCGTTTGTGAAGAGATCCTGTTAATTTGAATTAAGTTCCAATGGGTGTTGCGTCAGGTGGTTCTGACGTTTCGATGGTAACATCAGAGTGTAGAGTATTTGGTGTGGGAAGTTTTCTTTCCAGTCGGGAGAAAATTAGTTTAACTTTTGCGTGGGGCCTTAGCTGACAGCTGTGAGTGAGAATTCTCCACCTGCAAAATGAGGATAAATTGTGTGCACATTTCATTTGGTGGGTCCAGATACAGCCATTTGAGCTAGGCAGCATGACTTGACGGGGGCAGGACTAAAGAGGCCAGGAATAGTTTATATATGGCCAGGAGTTGGTCAGTTAAGGGGGGTCTGTTAAACGGAGGCAGCGTTTGTAGGACATTTGCAATTGTTGGTGTTTGTAGAGTCAGCCAGAAGATGGAGAAGAAGACAGCGGAGGAAAGGAGGGCAGAAAGAAGAGCTTGGAAGTAGGTGGAATGGCTTGTTGGCTGAAGATTTGCTCAAGATAGCTGAATCAGTTGGCTCAGGCTGAAGAGATGAAGGGAGGATTTGCCTGCAGCAGAGAGGCAACAAATGAGCACAGGGAATTTCAGAGGAGCATGACTGATTCGTTTGCACTGGGCGCAGAGCACCGGGGGCACCACAACTATGGAAGGTGAGAGGCGGGGGGTGCCGAATTTTGGCATTGCACATGGCGCCACTGAAATTTGAGACCCCCAGATCCACCACTGGAATAAGGAACATTGTACTCTCCTTGAGAATGCTTCTTGTTTACCTGGATAGAAGATAGGAGAAGGGCTCTGCAAGTGTTTATCAAAACTAGCCTACTACGGAAAGTTTAAATTTGCCTTTGTTGCTGTGCCGACTTTTGCCTCTGGCCCTGTGTTGTTCTGGCACGTAGTGCCCGAAGGCTGCTTAGAAAGGAATGAGCCCTTGGGCTCAAGGCCGGCCCACCCGTGAGGCAACGTGAGGCAACTGTCTCAGGCAGCAGAATCCACAAGGGACAGCAGTCTCAATGCCAATATTTCTTTCTCCCTTGTTCCTGATGTAGATCTTCCCTCACACCTTCCCTGGCAAGGAGGGGGGGGCACCATTTCGGGGTCTGCCAAAATGTATTTGGTCTGAAAATGGTTCCCCTTTCCTGCGGTAGGCAGAGCAAAAAGCTTCCAGGCCAGCCCCAAGTTGCCTGGCCCCTCAATTCTTGGTCTTCACCCTGAGATTTTACATGTTCCACACAAGAAGGTCAAAGTGCTGGAATTTAAGGTCAAACCCAGAAACATACCTCTCATTTCTTCTGTTACACTACCCTGTGATTTATGTATTTTGGCATTTCCCACTTGCATTTCTAGAGATGTATTTAATCCTGTTCTGTTAAGAGATGAGTGGTGCTCAATTAAGTTTTTATTGTGTTCCAGAAACTGTGGGAGAAGGGGCTCATTACTAAACAACTCCACAAATCTTTTTAATGCAAATGAAATCTGAAGGGGGAAAGGCTTCTAAATCACGCAGACACTTAATTAGAATTGGAAACATTACATTTCATTGATTATTATTTTTTAAATAGGGAGTGCTTACGATACATTTCAAAGGCTTCGTTTTTGCCAAACTATAGACCATTTTCTAGCATAATAAAATCAAAGCATACCTCATGCCTGGCTTTATTTTTTAAAACAAGGCTTTTGCAAGAACTGCCAAACGAATGCCAAAAGGACTAGCAGGAAACTCTGGAGTCCTAAGGGTGAAGCTTTTGAACATTTGAAATATTCACATTGGGAAGTTTCCCCTTTTGTTTCTTGTGGCATTACAATTTATTGCCGCTTGTCATTTCCGTAGGGGCTTCGCCCTAGGAGTCCTCAGATGGTATTATTGTAATGCCGTTAAGCAGAGCTATCATAATAAATAAAGGCAGACGGCAGATGCCAGCAAGAATAAAAGATTCGGGATTTTCTGCTTATATCTTGCTGCTGCTACTCCCAGTTTATGCATTCAACAGAACAAAGTGGCAAAGCTTGCAAAACGGGTCATTCCATGTTTCTAAGCCAAGGAAAAGGTGGTAACTGGGTGTTCATCAGACAGGGCAAAGTCACTAAGATGCTGAGGGGGTCTATTTTAGGGAAGGTGGAAGAGGCAGATTCCGCCCCCCCCTCCCCAGTTCCAGACCACATAAGATTATTCTCCCTGAGTACCTCAATCTGGGCTATTGTGAGGTTTTAAATTACAAGTGATTTATTCTTGAATATAAAGGTAAAGGTAAAGGTACCCCTGCCCGTACGGGCCAGTCTTGACAGACTCTGGGGTTGTGCGCCCATCTCACTTAAGAGGCCAGGGGCCAGCGCTGTCCGGAGACACTTCCGGGTCACGTGGCCAGCGTGACATCGCTGCTCTGGCCAGAGCCAGAGCCAGAGCCGCACACGGAAACGCCGTTTACCTTCCCGCTGGTAAGCGGTCCCTATTTATCTACTTGCACCCGGAGGTGCTTTCGAACTGCTAGGTTGGCAGGCGCTGGGACCGAGCAGCGGGAGCGCACCCCGCCACAGGGATTCGAACCGCCGACCTTTCGATCGGCAAGCCCTAGGCGCTGAGGCTTTAACCCACAGCGCCACCTGCGTCCCTATTCTTGAATATACCCAAGGGCAATTACTGAACTCTGCTGCGAGGTTACATACATAAATGGTTTTCATATGCTTCTGGTGGCATGTTAAATGGGGTGGTGTAGCCCCCTAGCCGTTGTCCTCTCTGCAAGAGCTGGTCCAAGGCATTTGAGCACCTGACACAAACCACAAAATGGTGCCCTGTCCCCGCAAGTAGGAAAGAAGGAATGAGTGAAGATCGACATTGGGAACAAGCAGGGGAATCAAATTAACCTTACCAGATGGCTGAAGTGGGAATCAAATGCTATAATGGGAGGGGATGGGGAAGGCCTGGTCTTCGTGTGACTGGGTGGTGTAGAGCCCAGGAGACCCCAGGGGGCACAGACCAGTTGGCATATATACATGGAATGGGTGTGTGTTTTTTGGGGGGGACACACAATATGCCAGCAAGTTTGGAAAACTCAGCAGTGGCCAGAGGATTGGAGAAGATCAGTCAACATCCCAATCCCAAAGAAGGGCATTGCCAAAGAATGCTCCAACTACCGCACAATTGCGCTCATTTCACACACTAGCAAGGTTATGCTTAAATTTCTACAAGGCAGGCTTAAGCAGTATGTGGACCAAGAACTCCCAGAAGTTCAAGCTGGAACAGAGGCAGAGGAACCAGAGACCAAATTGCAAACATGTGATTATGGAGAAAGCTAGAGAGTTCCAGAAAGACATCTACTTCTGCTTCATTGACAATGCAAAATTGTGTTGACCACAGCAAACTATGGTAAGTTCTTAAAGAAATGGGAGTGCCTGATCACCTCCTCTGTCTCCTGAGAAATCTCTATGTGGGACAAGAAGCTACAGTTAGAACTGGATATGGAACAACTGATTGGTTCAAAATTGGGAAAGGAGTACGGCAAGGCTGTATATTGTCTCCCTTCTTATTTAACTTATATGCAGAATTCATCATGCGAAAGGCTGGAATGGATGAATCCCAAGCCAGAATTAAGATTGCCGGAAGAAATATCAACAATCTCAGATATGCTGATGACACAACCTTGATGGCAGAAAGTGAGGAGGAATTAAAGAACCTTTTAATGAGGGTGAAAGAGGAGAGCGCAAAATATGGTCTGAAGCTCAACATCAAAAAAATTAATATCATGGCCACTGGTCCCATCACCTCCTGGCAAATAGAAGGGGAAGAAATGGAGGCAGTGAGAGATTTTACTTTCTTGGGTTCCATGATTACTGCAGATGGTGACAGCAGTCACGAAATTAAAAGACACCTGCTTCTTCGGAGAAAAGCAATTTCAAACCTAGACAGCATCTTAAAAAGCAGAGACATCACCTTGCCGATAAAGGTCTGTATAGTTAACGCTATGGTTTTCCCAGTAGTGATGTATGGAAGTGAGAGCTGGACCATAAAGAGGGCTGATCCCTGAATAATTGATGCTTTTGAATTATGGCGCTGGAGGAGACTCTTGAGAGTCCCATGGAGATCAAACCTATCCATTCTGAAGGAAATCAGCCCTGAGTGCTCACTGGAAGGACAGATCCTGAAGCTGAGACTCCAATACTTTGGCCACTTCATAAGAAGAGAAGACTTCCTGGAAAACACCCTGATGTTGGGAAAAATTGAGGGCACAAGGAGAAGGGGACGACAGAGGACGAGATGGCTGGACAGTGTTCTCGAAGCTACCAGCATGTGTTTGGCCAAACTGTGGGTGCCAGTGGAAGACAGGAGTGCCTGGCACGCTCTGGTCCATGGGGTCACAAAGAGTCAGACACGACTAAACGACTAAACAACAATATTGTCCTTCGCCTCAGGAAGCCAGACCCTCATACACCCAAACTACTTTTGTATACACACCCCATTGAGCGCGACATCGCACCTTCTCAGCATATTGCTATTTCAGCTTCTAATTGCTACCGGGAAAAGCAGTCCAATTACTTGCTAAACTATGGCTGCAAGATTTCAGTGGTAGATTAATCAATTAGGAAGTAATTGATTAGCTGGTAGGGGACCAATTTTCATCAAGTGAGGATAAATTGTAATCAGGGGTGGTGGTGAATTGAAGGCACACATTTTGAAGTTCTTTAGGTTCAGAAGAATCACTATAGCAGTTAACTAAAGAGGAAGCATAGAAGATGGCCTTACCTTCTGAGTAGAGCTTTTGCTTGTAAAACGGCAATATCCTTAGATATTTCATAAAGGCACCTAGTTTGAGGATTTGTGTTGACAAAATAGGTAAATGTGTTTATATTTTAAACACTGGTTAATCAACTGGAATTTTTATTTGGTTGACATCCTACCTGAAGCCCATTCAACATTTCAGAATCCATCTAAAAGGTCGTGCGATAAATATGTCATGTGAACTGGAGCCCAGTCAGTTGAGATGATGGCCTCTCGAGGTTTGGGGAAACGTCATATGATGAGGATATTTGTGGAAAAGTTAGAGCAGAACCATACCAGGACAGAAGGTATCATCAACCCAAATCTATGTACCGATGATTCTGTAGGTAGGAAGAGCTTTATTTGGCAGCAATATCTCATTTTGTTAATTCTCAAGTGTAACCATCCTTAGCTGCATAGACACACTTCTTATGGTTCTAGTGCACAGGCTCCCGCACATGTCTGAAAACAGAAGAATACATAGAATCATAGAATCTTAGAATTGCAAGGGACCTTGAGGGTCATCTAGTCCAAGCAGGAATCTTAGCTAAAGCGCCCATGACAGATGACCACCCAATCTCTGCTTAAAAACCTCCAAGGAAGAAGAGTTCACCACCTCTCGTGGGAGTTTGTTCCACTGCTGAACAGCTCTTGCTGCCAGAAAGTTTTTTCAAATGTTTAGTCGGAATCTCCTTTCTTGCAACTTGAAACCATTGTTTTGAGTCCTACCCTCCAGAGCAGGAGAAAACAAGCTTGCTCCTCCTCCATGTGACAGCCCTTAAGATATTTGAAGATGGTGACCATATCTCCTCTCAGTCTCCTCTTTTGCAGGCTAAACATACCCAGATCCTTCAGGCGCTCCTCATAAGGTTTAGCTTCCAGACCCTTGATCATCTTGGTTTCCCATTTCTGCACATGTTCCAGCTTGTCAATATCCTCCTTAAAATGTGGCGCCCAGAACTGGACACAGTATTCCAAGTGTGGTCTGACTAAGGAAGAAGAGAGTGGTACTATTTACTTCCCTTGACCAGGACACTATACAGTGGTACCTTGGGTTAAGTACTTAATTCGTTCCGGAGGTCTGTACTTAACCTGAAACTGTTCTTAACCTGAAGCACCACTTTAGCTAATAGGGCCTCCTGCTGCCGCCGCGCCACCAGAGCACGATTTCTGTTCTCATCCTGAAGCAAAGTTCTTAACCTGAAGCACTATTTCTGGGTTAGCGGAGTCTGTAACCTGAAGCGTATGTAACCTGAAGTGTCTGTAACCTGAGGTACCACTGTATTTCTGTTGATGCAGCCTAGAATAGCATAAGCTTTTTTTGCTGCTGCACTACACTGTTGACTCATGTTAAGCTTGTGGTTCACCAAAACCCCTAGATCTTTTTCAAATGCACTGCTGGTAAGCCAGATGGCCCCCAT
The DNA here is from genome assembly GCF_951804945.1 of Podarcis cretensis. Classification (NCBI taxonomy): domain Eukaryota; kingdom Metazoa; phylum Chordata; class Lepidosauria; order Squamata; family Lacertidae; genus Podarcis; species Podarcis cretensis. Next base: position 8,200,511 of record NC_137176.1, read on the forward strand.
TGATAGGGTTGCCATACTGTTCTACAACTGTACCGATACAGAGAAGGGTAGAAAGAAGCTGTTTGGTAAGAGGAAACCTGCAGAAATAACTCTGCCAACGAAGGTTGCTATCAAGCAGCGTGGAAAGAGGACGGTCTGCTAGGATGGTCAAGTCTGTGGCCAGAGACAGTATTGAAGGCCAGCTCTTCTTCCCCCCAAAACTGGGGTTGGCATCAGATTAATGGTGGGCTGGGTGAAGTCCTCTGGCTTATAATCCTCAAATTTGCTATAAACTGATCTCTTGAGGCTGCATTAAAGCACAGAAGGGCTCCACTGATTCTTCTGAGAGGGAACGCTCTACCAATCTAAAAAGTAAGCCCCGCCCCACCCCCAAATCGTTGTGCTTTTCTCCCCATCCTCATTTTGTTTTTTTCTTCCGCTCCCCAGAAGTTTGCTGGAAAAGTTCCGTTTGGAATTTTTGTCTCGGGACGATATGATCAATGGAAGTGACAAGGCTGGTTCAAAATTAGCCTTGCTAGCATTCAAAAATGGCAGTTTGGGTGCTGTATGGCGCCACTGTGTTTGTGCACAGACATTTGCACACATATGTGTGGACACGTATGTGTGGACTAGAGACAAGGTGCATCCGTTCAATCATTCGGTGGTGGAATTATTTTCTAGAGACCTGGAAGCTAAATCATGAAGTCTGGCAAGGGCTGTAGCAGTTCGCACCGATGCACCAGAAAATAACAGCTGGGACAGTGTGATAACACCAACTCCATGCATTCAAACTCATGCATTGACTCAATGCATGATGTGGGAGTAGGACTGCACCCACTAGCCGCCCCCCCCCCCACTGTAGCACACCCCGTTTCCGTGTTGACATGGACATGTGCAAAAAAGAGCCTTCACATGTACAGCTGCATGCATGAAGGCTTATGTGCAATCAGGAAACCCACAAAAACCAAGTTCCCCATTGTGTGGAGGCCTTTGCATGTAACACAGTTCATGTGACACCTTTCTTTGCAGACAATAGTAGGCTGGTGTAGCACACAGCTTTGAGAACAGGCCTACCTGCGGCCCGGCTCACATCCAATATTTAAAAAATACTTTCTGGAGTCGCAGAAAACAGAACATCTTTAGGTATTTGGTCCAAACTAGAAATTTGCCAAGCGTATTACTTTTGCAACAGCATCATAGCAAATCCTTTGCATTAGACAGCCTCTTACTCCACCGTCACTTCAGATTCCTCCACCTTCTGCGTTGTGAAATAGTGTGAAATATTTGAAAACATGCATGTACAGCTGAGGAATATATTAACATGTTAAAAAGCTGGAAAGCTTTTTTCAAGTTTTTCAATTCCTTTCATTTTCTATCTCTGGTGTATAAAGCACAGAGTTTACATTTAGAAGTCAGGGGTCTCTCTCATCATGCTAGTATTTTCAAGAATATGTTATTCAATGAAATGGAGTGAAATACAACTAAAACAAAAGTTCAGGATCTATTTTCCATTGCTATTGTGACACTTGTGTGTTTGGCCTCATGCATCAGATATACACTGAGCATGTGCAGGCATGCACACACTAATTTATCCATGCATCTATGCATACTTCTCCACCTGCGCATATACACATCACACATTCCCACATATGCACATCTTGATCTCTCCCCACCCGATATCTTCTGCTGGACAGACTCAAGCTGTGCCCCCATCAATTGGTGCACAGTTATGGTGCCAATGTCTACTGCCAGCCCACCAAAATGCAGACAGCAGCCTGTTCCAGCTGCTACCACTATGGTTTGCATTGCCACCCCCACTGATGATGGCAAGCTGCTGGTGAGCTTGCCACTGGAGACACATGGCTCTGCTTGCAAACTTCCCTTGCTGCCATCAGAATATTCTTCTTCCTCTCTTACCAGACCAAATGGATGGAGATGAGGTGATGTAATGGTACAACTGTGGGGGCAAGTTGAGAAATGATTTGGTGGAGGAATGCAGTGTCTCTTCATCTTACCTTACCTTTCCCTTACCTTTCCCACCCCGACCTGGCCACAGTGATCCATGCGACGGGCACCTCCAGGCTTGACTACTGTAATTCGCTCTACGCAGGGCTGCCCTTAAAACTGTCCCAGAAACTCCAGCGGGTGCAGAATGCTGCAGCGAGGCTCCTCACGGAGTCTCTGCCATGGGAGCATGTTCACCCAGTGCTTTTCCAGCTGCACTGGCTCCCGGTGGAGTACAGGGTCAGATTTAAGGTGCTGCTTTTGACCTTTAAAGCCCTTCATGGCCTAGGACCCTCGTACCTACAAGACCACCTCTCCTGGTATGCCCCATGGAGAGCCTCAAGGTCCATAAATAGCAACACCCTAGTGGTCCCGGGCCCTAAGGAAGTTAGATTAGCTTCAACCAGAGCCAGGGACTTTTCAATACTGGCTCCAGCCTGGTGGAATGCTCTGCCTCATGAGACCAGGGCCCTGCAGGATCTGATTTCTTTCCGCAGGGCCTGTAAGACAGAGTTGTTCCACCTGGCCTTTGGCTTGGAGCCAATTTGATTCCCCCCCTCTTTCTTTTTCCTTTTTCCTTTCTCCTCCTGTGATGAGGCTGTATTTTAATATTTTAATGTTTCAATATTTTAATTGTTGTATTTTAATCTTGTATTTCCATTTCTGGTTGGGAGGGGCCCATGTCAGCTTTGGCATGTGGTCCAGAGAATGATTAGCGAGTCCAGAGGCTTGGAGACGGGGTCTTTGGCCAACCCCAAAACCAAAGAATTTGGGTCAGAGTCAGAGGTCTGGCAAAACGGTTGACTAGGGCATAAGGGCCACCCTATCTCAGATTGATGCCATGAGCCTGAGCTTTTCTGCGATATGTGTCCTTTATATATTTCTCTTGTGTTTCTATTTGAAAGTAAGATCCCCGAATTGGGGATAGAAAATGGGAGCGCCTGTTTTACATTATGTTTTTATTTCCGTTATATGAGGGCATGCAGTTTTGTCAAGAAAGATTGCCAAGTACGTGCAAATTCCCCCTTCCAACCCCTGAAAGAAGTCATTCAAACAAAGGCCTAGAAGCAGTGTGTCCAAACTCACGTTCAAATTGTGTTTGTGGTCACTTCACTCAGCTTTCACAGTGCACCCAAGTAAATGGAAATTGCAGATACCCTTATGATGCTTGTGTGCAATCATATGTACTGGGATAGCTCACACATGCACACAAACAGCAAAAAACATTTTCTGGTTTGTCGTCTGCCTTTGCGCCCTCCATTTCTGGGAATCAGCAAAGAAGGTAAAATTTTGTTCAGGCCAGTAAAATGCTTCCGATACACAATCACTAGCTCTTCTGGAACTTGGACAAAATGAAGCACCTTCGTTATGCAAGTTTCCCTAATGGGAAAACCATTAGATGTGCAAGGAAAATAATACTCTTCAAAGGTGGCTTGTGTCTGGTTTGCTGTTATCACTGCTACCAAACGCCTTATACATGAGCATTTCGCTTTCTTGTGCAGATGTCTTTAAAGCCTGGTTTTGTCTATGACGGAAAACTTCTTAATAGCCCTCTGTCCTAAGCATCCTTACTAAGCAGCAAGTCACACTGAACACAGCAGGACTTACTTCTGAGTCAATATGCTTGGGAGTGTGTTGCAATTTTTCTTTTCATCGCCTTTCACGATCAAAAACTCCCTAGGTTCTTTACCAAAAATGCTGTGAAAGTATTCATAATGTAATATATCTGTAAGATTTCTAGCGTTACACAATAGTCCAGCAAAGAGAATGACTTAAATCTTGAGGCAATTCAATCGTTTGCTTGATTTTATTTAGAATGTGTCCAACACAATTCTCCGTTTGGGTTCCACATTTCAAACTCACCCTTTGTATTCTTAGGAACATTATATGAAGTCTTAAAAACTTGTTTGATAGAAGAGGGAATGTGAATTCTTAGTGACCCTGCTGGACATTTATATGTTAACTGATTCTCTCTGACATGGGACTCAAAAGTACTTATCTATTATGTTGGGTGGGTAGGGAAATCCAGGCATACAAATAGTCACAGAAATGCCTTAGGTCTTAAAAATCTGACTTTGCTTTTGTACTGGGACCATATTTCGAACCTAATACCATACACTTAAGCTTAACTCTTCTGCATTTTGTCTAACTTTTTTGTTCAATCGTTGCAGAAGTGGACAGCTAAATACACTGTTCCAAAAGTAGTACCTTGTCCTATTGGGAAGAGGAAAACCATTTGGCTCCTCACAGCCCCTTGACTTGGGTTCATCTGGTGTCAAAGCCTTCATATGATCACATTGGTTTTATTGGTGAACAACAGCACACCACAATTATCACCATAGCTAGCACATTTTGACCAACTGGGTGCTTTTGCCTTTTTTTTTTTTTAACACTAGAGCGTCTGTCTTTGCTAGAATTTGTTTTTTTTTTGTTTTTTTATGAACCAAAGGTCATATTACAGAGCACAAATGAGGTCTAAAATTTAGCCACAGCAGACCACAGCTCCACAGGAAAAAAAAAAAAACACATCTTCAAGTTAGGTTGACCTGCTTGGAAACATAGATTAAAAACAGCACAGCAAACATGGATCTGCAATGTACTGCTTCCTTATTTAAATATTAACTGCTTCGTTTTACATGGAAATGAACTAAGCAACGATGGATGGAATTTCCAGAACCGCCCGGTTGGTGTTGCTGTGCCATGGGGGGGCGGGGGGGGGAGAAGCAGGCGACAAGTGTGGCTCAGATGGAAGAAGAGGGCGGGGTGGGGAAGGGGGCAAGTGATACAATCTCAACATCTGCGCTAAAGTGACTTGTTAATGATCAACCGATCATTTGCCAGTTTCAAAATATAATCTTATACAACATTTCCCCTCCCTCCCTCTGTAAACAGATCTGTTCATAAATAATTTGGACGTCTCCATGACATTCATGATATCTAACAGAAGCTGAAGTAGAAAAAGGATGGATGTGGTATACAGCATTGAGGAAATGTCAAAGAGTACTTCATCGTTGTCGTGTTGTTTTGTTTAGCGTCTGATGAGCGGGTTGCACGTAGCATCAGCCATCAGACACAGGGGGGGTCACCCACCCGTATTTTTCATGGGTCTTCACCAAGCTCTTAAATGTTGCTTCGGCTTCCTTGCGGCTGAAGGACTTTTTTGATTTCCCGGCTTTTCTGCAGATGCGTCCCTGTGTAAAAGAAAACAAAGGGGGGGGGGAAGAGAGAAAAGAAAGGTGTGTTCAGCACCCCAATGCAGATGCAAGCGTTAAATAACCCCCCCCCAGCAATACAAATTCATCAGCCCTCTTCAGTAAGAACATACAGTGGTGCCCCGCGAGACGAATGCCTCGCAAGACGGAAAACCCACTAGACGAAAGGGTTTTCTGTTTTGGAGGCACTTTGCAAAACGAATTTCCCTATGGGCTTGCTTCGCAAGACGAAATGTCTTGCGAGTTTTCAGACTTTTTTTCCCTCCCGCCCTTTTTCTAAGCCGCTAAGCCGCTTATCTGCTTGTCCGCTAAGCTGATAAGCCGCTTAAAGCCGCTAAAAGCCGCTAATAGCGCTAATCCGCTAAGCCGTCAATGGGCTTGCTTCGCAAGACGAAAAAACCGCTAGACGAAGAGAATCGCGGAACGGATTAATTTCGTCTTGCGAGGCACCACTGTATCCATGTGCTCTCACAGACGTGTGGGTCCAGCTTCCTTCCTGGATGACAATGCATGAGTTGGCCACAACTCCAGCTAAGGCATGACTGATACAAGTTTCTTATGTGCACAGGAGACAGTTCCTGATTGATCAGAGTTCGTGTCCTCATGGAAGTAGTCTAGATGCATACAGATGTATGTATCAGGACTGAGTTTCACCCCTTGTTGTTTAGGGGGCATGGCTGGCGTGCACATCAGCATCTAGGGGATGGGGCTATAGGCAGGCACATTCCAGACAGACCCTTCACACAATCAGTACCTATGGGTACCTGATGCCTGAGCTGGACTGTGGTGCTCCTAAGTATTTACCGTATTTTTCGCCCTATAGGACGCACTTTTTCCCCTCCAAAAATGAAGGGGAAATCTGTGTGCATCCTATGGGGAGAATGCAGGCTTTCGCTGAAGCTTGGAGAGCGAGAGGGGTCGGTGCGCACCAACCCCTCTCGCTCTCCAGGCTTCAGGAAGACATCCGCAGCCTAGGCAGCCCTGCGGGAGTTCCCATAGGGCTGTCTAGGCTGCGGATAGTAGCCTGCTTCCCGGAGCGTCGGGTGCCCTGAAAGCAGAGTGCCCAGCACTTCGGGAACACATCCGCAGCCTAGGCAGCCCTGCAGGAGTTCCCCACAGGGCTCCCCACGCTGCGGATAGCAGCCTGCCGCCCGGCGCGCAGGACACCCTGAAGCAGAGCGCCCCGCACGCCGGACAGACATCCGCAGCGTGGGGAGCCCTGCAGGAGTTCCCCGCAGGGCTCCCCACACTGCGGATAGCAGCCTGCCGCCCGGCGGGGAGGGCACCCTGAAGCAGAGCGCCCCTCGTGCTGGGCAGACATCGGCCAGCCCCACAAGCTCAGGGGACAGCAGGGAGGCCCAGCGCTGCCATCCCGCTGTTCCTCGACCTGGTTCGGTTTCCCCGACCTGCTTTTGGGGGGGAGATAAAGGGAAATTCCCCCCCCCTTTATTTCCCCCCCAAAAAACTAGGTGTGTCCTATGGGACGGAGCGTCCTATGGGACGAAAAATACGGTATGTAACTTCAAGATCAAAGCCAGGTTTGGATAATCAACCAAGACCTGGCCCACTGCTATTGTTATAGATGAGCGAAGCATCACATTAAAGCGCAGAATATGCAAACTTTTTAAAAAGTGGATTTTGCCCCTAAAAAATAGTTAAATCTGACAAACAAACAAAAACAATTCTTGTAAATGCAGACTCCAATTTAGCTTTGAAGGATTTCAAGCAGCCTTCCATATTCCTAAAACAAGGACTTTTTTGTTGTCAAGCTGTAGGAAAGTCTACAGCAGGCATCCCCAAACTCAGCCCTCCAGCTGTTTTGGGACTACAATTCCCATCATCCCTGACCATTGGTCTTGTTAGCTAGGGATGATGGGAGTTGTAGTCCCAAAACAGCTGGAGGGCTGAGTTTGGGGCTGCCTGGTCTAGAGAGAGGACCCCCTCTTTGCATAACAGAACATGGCAATGACATAATATACTTTTTGCAACCTGAGTATGAGTATCAGAAGAAGACGACTGTGCCATGTAATATAGGAGAAGCAGCAAACGTGTATTATTCCAGGTTTATGTATCAGGAATCGGATACATATATATCAGTATCCCCACATAGAAAATGAAACCAAAGCCACCATTCATAAATTGCTTAGTTGTGTGTTTTCTTGGACACAAACAGTAGCACTCACAAATTAAAACATAGTATGTAAAGTCGCCCTAAGCAGCCATTTTTTTTAATCTCACAAATGAATATTTTTTTTATTATCTTGATAAACAAAAAACAAGGGGCATTTCTCATTTTACTTCCAGGCTGAAATATTTTGCAGAAGACCCCCGTTCTTCCAATATATTTCCAAACTATGTAGGTGAAATTTGGCTAAAGATTTTGAAGCCCTGACGAATGTACAATTCCCCCCCTCCCATTCTCCCCCAGTAAGGAGAAATGAAATAGAAATGTTAGGGGAAATTGAAATATATGTGACAGTTATTGTCTTATCAATTCTAGACATACCCTGATTACTTTAAGACCATAAAATGAATGAGAAAAATGTGAGAAAAGCCTGCAGCTTCAGACCTGGGCCCCCTCAAATCCAGCTTCCTGGTCCCACAGTGATGAACCAAATGCCTTTGAGCAGCTGCATAGCAGGACCTAAGCATCTCAACAGTTTCCCCATTTTGACAGGATAAAGTGCAGCTGAACAAAAATTTTAAAATCCTGTCTTAAAAGCATTTTCTCTAAAGGAGAAACAGTTCATTTTAAATATTTTTTTTATCCTCAAATCCATTTTTCCCCCACTGAAAAAATAAAAAACTGTTTAAACTCCTCCTCCAATTTTCCTTAGGTCTGCACACCTGTATTCCTTGATTTCCTTTTGCCCTGCCCCCATCCATCCAATCGTATTTTTCGCTCCGTAAGACGCACCTGACCATAAGACACACGTAGTTTTTAGAGGAGGAAAACAAGAAAAAAAATAATATTCTGAATGAAACAGTGGATGTATGATTTTTGTGGTTCATGTTGTGGCCACAGACATGTGATTTGACGGTGAGTTTGGGGTAGCCCAATGCAAAAAATCCTGAGGATCCATGGGGATCTGTGCTTTGTAACCACGCTTTTGCGCCATTGCGGCCCCACGCAGCAGTGGATGCGTGGTTTTTTTGGTGCAGACTGTAGCCATGGACATGCTATGTGATGTGATGATGAATTTGGGGTGACTCAATGCAAAAATCCTGAGGATCCATGGGCTTTTACCTCCCTCCTTCCAGGCAGCCTCCTTTATCTCTAGCGTCCCTTATCTCCCTTCCGATCGCTTTGCGATCAGCCGCTTCCTTTCAACACTCCCTTCCCTCTTGTTTGCCTTAGTCTCTTTTCCTTAGCTGGAGCAGTTTTTTGCTCCTCCTCTTCTTCTAATTTCTCTCCTCATTGCTTTAGTCTTCCTGTCTCCTTTTCTTGCAAGTTCGCTGTCTTTACCTCCCCCCTCCCAGGCAGCCTCCTTTATTGCTAGCGTCCCTGATCTCCCTCCCTGATCTCTTGCCCATTAGTGGCTTTGTTTCAACACCTACTTCCCTCTTTCAAAAAAAAGAGAGCATGATCTGCTTTTCGCCCCTGGCAATTTGGCTCCAGGGACCACGCATTTGCTCCATAAGACGCACAAACATTTCCCCTTACTTTTTAGGAAGAAAAAGGTGCGTCTTATGGAGCAAAAAATACAGTATCTTGGTTCTGCACATGGAGGGGCACAACCTCCTTCCTAACCTAACTCCTGCGAGAAGCTACAGGGAACCAGGCAGAGGGCGTTCTTGGTAGTGGCACCTGCCCTGTGGAACGCCCTCCCACCAGATGTCAAGGAAATAAACAACTACTTGACTTTTAGAAGACATCTGAAGGCAGCCCTGTTTAGGGAATTTTTCAATGTCTGTTTTACTGCTTTATTTTTATTAATTTATTATTATTATTATTATTATTATTATTATTATTCTGTTGGGAGCTGCCCAGAGTGGCTGGGGAAACTCAGCCAGATGGGCGGGGTATAAACAAATAAACAAATAATTATTATTACAGTCTGGGTGGGGGTGAAAGTGTTAGAAGACAATCACCTCTTTTGCCCTCTCCTCACTTGAAGGTGGATCCCAGTTCAAGGGGGAAAGGAGGCATCTTCAATTATTGCGTTGCCTTCCTCAAGCTTTGGGCTTGAAAATAGTCAAATGGAAGATGCTGCGATGTGAACATTAAAAAATAATAACAACAGTAGCAGCCCAAAAGCTCTCATTCTGGCAGGGGAGAATTTCGGACATTAGAAAAGAACTCAGTGAATTCACCATTCCATCCCCCTGCAGGCATATGGAGTTTTTTTAAAAAATATTTTTTATCCTCCACTAAATGGGAGACTTAATGTAAAAGGCTGCCCACGTTTGGAGGGATGCCTGAAGAGGCTTTTGTCCTTTGCATCTCCTTTGCCTCAACAGGCAAACTAAGGGCAAAGTCCTAACTGCATCCACTGTGATGTACAAGCTCAGTCGATTATACTGGTGTGCTGTTTTTTCAGGGGAAGTTTGTTGCTTTTGTTTTTTCATCTTTATTTTCGATCGTGCAATTTACGTGGAAATGGTTCAGTTTGGTTGTGCATTTTTTATGTTTTGTTTATGTTGCAGTTATCTGTTTTCTCTGTGTCTGAACATGGTTTGAACTGTGGAAAGGTGGCAGGCAGACAAAATTATGCATGTATGTATGTGGGATGCGGGTGGCGCTGTGGGTTAAACCACAGAGCTTAGGACTTGCCGATCAGAAGGTCGGCGGTTCGAATCCCTGCGACGGGGTGAGTCCCGTCGCTTGGTCCCTGCTCCTGCCAACCTAGCAGTTCAAAAGCACGTCAAAGTGCAAGTAGATAAATAGGTACCGCTCCGGCAGGAAGGTAAACGGTGTTTCCATGCACTGCTCTGGTTCGCCAGAAGCGGCTTAGTCATGCTGGCCACATGACCCGGAAGCTGTACGCCGGCTCCCTCGGCCAATAAAGCGAGATGAGCACCACAACCCCAGAGTCGGTCACGACTGGACCTAATGGTCAGGGGTCCCTTTACTTTACCTTATGTGTAAGTCCTCAACTCTTGAAATGCCTAAGTGTTACTGCCCTGTCCCGGCTTAGCCATGCTGGCATCCACTCTGTAAATTCCTGCCCCATACCACCTGCCAGGTTGCAAAGATTCGAGGCCATCTAAAGCTACAATACTCTGTTCACTTTGAGTAAGTCCCACTGAAAGAGACTTGGGACAAAATCCTATACAGTGGTACCTCAGGTTAGGAACTTAATTCGTTCTGGAGGTCCGTTCTTAACCTGAAACTGTTCTTAACCTGAGGTACCACTTTAGCTAATGGGCCTTGCGCCGCCGCTGCGCGATTTCTGTTCTCATCCTGAAGCAAAGTTCTTAACCCGAGGTACTATTTCTGGGTTAGTGGAGTCTGTAACCTGAAGGGTTACAGTACCACTGTATTTAAAATATACTAGCTGACTGGCTGTACTGCTGCCATGTAAAATAAGCCAGCAGGACACCCCATATATGTCATAGGTACCTATTCACCAAGAGGCTACTGTAGAGGCAGTATTTTGTGGGAGAAAGCTGCTGAGGAGACACAGATCCGGCCTCTACTGAGTATGCTGCAGTTGTTGCTGCGACCACGGCAGTGGCAGAAGTGACGGTCGATGCATTCCTTGAAGGGTTGATCTGCTGTCTCTGTGGATCCTGCCACCTGAGGCAGTCACCTCACCTTGCCTCATGGGTGGAGCTAGCCCTTCCATCCAGTAGCCACGTCTCCTTTCATGGTGCAACTCTGCACCATCTCCACACCCGACGGAAGGAATTTCTCTCCCTTTAACCTCAATTGGTACAACTCAGCAGCCGAACGCAGCACACCACCAAGGATCAAAACACAGGAGAGCCATAACTTTAGCTAGCAGCGCAGTGCAAGATGGGGCGGCATCTCCTCCTTGAGGATCACTTTGGAAGAGAGCACATTGCGCAAGGCCTCTTCTCTCTGCAGCTTGAGCACACAGCTGGACCTTCACTTTCTAAGATCATGACAAGTATTCTGGCTACAAAAACACCAATACAGTGGTACCTCAGGTTAAGAACTTAATTCGTTCTGGAGGTCCATTCTTAACCTGAGGTACCACTTTAGCTAATGGGGCCTCCTGCTGCCACCGCTGCCCCACGATTTCTGTTCTCATCCTGAAACAAAGTTCTTAACCCGAGGTACTATTTCTGGGTTAGTGGAGTCTGTAACCTGAAGCGTCTGTAACCTGAGGTACCACTGTACCGTGCTCTATTCCAGTCATTCTCAAAGGGTGTGGCAGGAAGATTCAAGGACAATCAAAGGAACACTTCAGTGTAGCATAGTATCTATCTATCATCTATCTATCTATCATCTATCTCTATCTATCATCATCTATCTATATCTATCTATCTATCTATCTATCTATCTATCTATCTATCTATCTATCATCTATCTATCTATCATCTATCTATCTATCTATCTATCTATCTCTATCTATCTATCTATCTATCTATCTATCATCTATCTATCTATCTATCATCTATCTATCATCTATCTATCTATCTATCTATCTATCTATCTATCTATCATCTATCTATCATCTATCTATCTATCTATCTATCTATCTATCTATCATCTTTATCTATCATCTATCTATCTATCTATCTATCTATCTATCTATCTATCTATCTATCTCTATCTATCATCATCTATCTATCATCTATATCTATCTATCTATCTATCTATCTATCTATCTATCTATCATCTATCTATCTATCTATCTATCTATCTATCTATCTATCTATCATCTAATCTATCTTATCTATCTTTCTACCTATCCTCTATCTACACACACACACACATAAAATTTGCAGAATATGGATAGATATATTTTCAAAAAAAATTCTGACAAGTATGAAAGATCATGAAAGAGAAAGGCTTTTGTGTGTTAACAAGGAGATGAGAGGGGGTTTTTTATTTCAAATTAGACATAATATGAATGAGAATAGCCAGCAAGAGCAAGCTCTCACCTCTCATTGAGTTTATATGGTACATATATAAGAGAATTGCTTATAATTCTGTTTTGAGAAGGATTCATGTTCTTATGAAGCTGCATTATTTTATACTTTATGGATGACCCTTGTTCCTATTATAAAGTAGCTGTGTTGTATGTGATAAATCAAGCGCACCAGGAGTTGTTTTCTTTTTGTTTTGCAATGTTTTCTCGGTATGGTGCAAGCCAATTTTTATTCTGAAAGTGCGGCCCATAGAAAACAAGTTTGAGGACCACTGGTCTACTCCATCAGCTGGGGCTGCCAAGGCAAAACACCCCACACAGGTGAGCAGGAAATGGGGGGAACCTTTGCGGCAAAGTATAACCGCAGCAGGCTCTTCTCAACCCTACTTTCTGTGCTGCATGTGAATACTGCGTCTTGTGTCTTGAGCTGCATCACTCCAACCCTCTTGTCCCTGCAGTAGCAAGGAATAGAAAAGGCACTCATCCCCACATGCAGAGATTCACAAAGAAGAAACCCCATGTTTTAACATGGGTGGGGCAGACAGATGAACGCCAGATGTGACGGATGAATCGCATGTAATTTGCTCCCGGCTGCTAATCTGACCATCACAATAACTTCCCTTACGTTTCACATGCTTTCCGTTAAGCAAATAACAGGTCTATGACTGCTGTTGCATGCAGATATATTAATAACCAATGCTCTAACAAGAGCAAGACCAATACTAAGCACATCTCTGAAATACATTCCATTTTCCCCACCGTGTTATTTGCTGGGAAATAGTTACAATGGAGCGAAGGCTTACCAGGGTTTACTCTGGCTTTGTCAAAACCACGTCTGTCGTTTAATAGATAAACACGGAAACTGGCAACGGGAAAATTTTGTTTTGAAGCTTGAGGTCAGAGGCGGAATTAAGAAATCTGCAGTGCCTGCTGGTAAGTCTGCATTGTTGCCATTTAAACAGACAATAAACCACCCCTGATTACACGGATCGGAAAGCAACACATTAGCAACTGGGTTTTTTTGTTTGTTTTTTTGCTTTAAAAAAAGGGGGGGTATTATGAAAACTTTTTTTAGAAAAAGAAAATAACTAAAAGTGTTTCTATTCTTCCTTCCTATCCTCGGCACCTAAAATGCAATTAAATCAAGCCAAATAGCAAATCAGGACTTGGACAGGTACTCTGCTGGTAGGAAGTAGTGGGCAAGTCAGGTCTAATAATAATAATAATAATAATAATAATAATAATAATAATAATAATAATAATTTATTATTTATACCCCGCCCATCTGGCTGAGTTTCCCCAGCCACTCTGGGCGGCTCCCAATCAAGTGTTAAAAACAGTGCAGCGTTACATATTAAAAATTTCCCTGAACAGGGCTGCCTTAAGATGTTTTCTGAATGTCAGGTAATTGTTTATCTCTTTGACATCTGATGGGAGGGCTTTCCACAGGGCGGGCGCCACTACAGAGAAGGCCCTCTGTCTGGTTCCCTGTAGCCTCACTTCTTGCAATGAGGGAACTGCCAGACGGCCCTCGGCACTGGATCTCAGTGTCCGGGCTGAACGATGGGGGTGGAGACGCTCCTTCAGGTATACAGGACTCAGTTTCCACAATCAGAAGAGTCATGTGGCAAATAAGTTCTTGGACTGCACTGCTTCAGTGAGAACGTGTGGGTTGCATGTTTGAATGCTCCCTCATTTAAAAAGACAGACCAAACCTTTCTCTGGAATCTGTTAATAAAGTAAGCTCAGACTCTGACTAGATAACAATCAAGGGAGCAATGAATGAATGGGGAGAAAACTGGATGTGCAAACCCTTTCACAAATCATGTCCACTATTAGCTGTGTGAAGCAAGTGTCTTCACATGGTACAGATTCTCTGGACGCAACGTGCTTTTCCTCTTGCAAAGTTCTTGCACAACCCTCTTGCATATGCACAACAAACTGTTCCACAGTGCAGAAGGAATTCTCTGGATTGCAAAGACTTTAACCTAGCCTTCTTTAATGTGTTGGTTTCCTCTCTTCTTTCACACTTTATGTAAGTTGTTTGCTTCCGGCGTCCAGGGCTACTGGATAATAGAATTTGTTTGCGCCCAACTGAGCCATTGGAAAAATATAGTGGTTTGCTTGCACCCTGCTGATAGGCGAAGATAGTATTTTGCATCCAGCTGAGCAACCAAGGAAGCAGGATCTTCTTCGCAGAAGTTTGAGTCTATTAAATTTTATATCTGTGAAATCTGTAAAGTGGATTTTGCATTATATAATTTATGTCGGAGAATATGAATGGGATTTTCTGCATACATTTCACAGTTAAGAGCAAACACTTGGAGACTGTTCTGTTATTAAGCAATTTATAAACATGTGGGAAAAATAAACAATGAAATAAATTTCACGTAAAAGAAAAAGACAAATGAAGCTTAGAAATAAAATATCAAATTTCCCTATTTTTCCTAGTCTGGCTTCATTCTATAGAATAACCTTTGCTTCTTGGGGATTTATCTTTTAAGCCTACTGTTATGAATGCTGGCCAAGTACCGTATTTTTTGCTCTATAAGACTCACTTTTTCCCTCCTAAAAAGTAAGGGGAAATGTGTGTGCGTTTTATGGAGCGAATGCAGGCTGCGCAGCTATCCCAGAAGCTAGAACAGCAAGAGGGATTGCTGCTTTCACTGCGCAGCGATCCCTCTTGCTGTTCTGGCTTCTGAGATTCAGCATATTTTTTTCTTGTTTTCCTCCTCCAAAAACTAGGTGCATCTTGTGGTCAGGTGCGTCCTATAGAGCGAAAAATACGGGTATGTCTCTGTTTTGGATATCTGCTATGGATCAAATTGTTCGCTAATGACCCAAGATGCTCAATGAATGGCTCTTGAGGGCAGGATTGGGGAACCTCCCATGCAACCCCCATAATCCCTAACCATTGGCCATGCTGGCTGGAACCAGTGGGAGTCCAACATTTTGAGAACCACAAGTTCCCCATCCAGCCCTGCTTTATTGGAGAATGGTGTGGAATGTAAACAGGCCGTCTTCAGCATATGCACCACCGGGGTGCAAAGATCCACCCAGCGCCCCCCAATTAACTTTTATTGAGCTTTTTTGGGGGGAAGCCAAAGTTATTGACCTTTTTTTTTTTTAGGGGGGAAATCACTCACCTGTAACAACGACGCAACGGATAAAACTGCTTTTACTTTCTGGCTCGTCAGGAATATTTGACGAGTATTTGAGTAACAGAGCAACGAAGGAGGGGGGCGGAGACTTTCGCTCCATTGCTTTTCACTGCCGCCAATCAAGAGGGACCGGTATACAGTAGGTATACATTTAGCACCCCCCAGAATTCGGCGCCTGGGTGCCCCGCACCCCTGGATAAAGACGGCCCTGAATGTGAAACCCATCTGAATGTGCAGGAGATGATACATCATCTGCTCTCACAGTGGGACCCAGATTGAAGCAGACAGACTGATGTATTAGGGGCTGAGTTGAAGAATGGAAGGAATCTTTAGGGTCACAAATATCTCTTTCTGGGGATAATGGATATAACTCGCTACCTAAACTTGGCCTATGCTGTTTGCCTCCACCTATATTCAAGTTTGTCTATGTATGTAAAAAAACCCCAGATGTATTATAAGCATGCCACTAGTTTGGGCGATCTTCCAAAAGAAGCCAAGCATTGCTCTCGAAGCAGCTCATCACTTAGGGAAATAGCAGCACCATATTCCAGCACGTATAATTTCACAGCAGTCCTAACTGGGTTTATTCTGGAAACAAACCCTACAGAGTTCTTGCTCCCTTGTTAGATGTACTTAGGATTGCAGCATTAGTTTTATTAAAACAACAACACGTCAGTCAATCTCTTTTGAGTATTTTTGCAGCTTTATTCCGTATCTGCCCATAGCAGGGAACTGAAATCAGCTAAACGCGGATTGCAGATAAAAGTGAGTTTAAGAAGGGCAGTGCATTTTAGCAGGGTGGGGAGAAGAAAGCTCTCATACTTGCCAAGGTCTGTCTCACCTGGTCACTCCTACTCATGGTCTTGATCAATTACCCCACTTGTTTCTTTAACTGCTCAACCCCATTCTCCTTTCTCTTCAGCCCTGTTTCCTTTTTGCTGTTTATGCTCTCGTAACTCCAGGGCTGGACTTCCACGACATACTCAATAGGCGGCTAAAGGTAAAGGACCCCTGACAGTTAGGTCCAGTTGCAGACGACTCTGGGGTTGCGGCGCTCATCTCGCTTTACAGGCCGAAGGAACCGGCGTTTGTCCGCAGACAGTTTTCCCGGGTCATGTGGCCAGCATGACTAAGCCACTTCTGGCACAACGGAACACTGAAACCAGAGCAGCCCACGGAAACACCTTTTACCTTCCTGCCGGAGTGGTACCTATTTATCTACTTGCACTTTGACGTGCTTTGAAACTGCTAGGTTGACAGGAGCTGGGACCGAGCAACGGGAGCCCACCCCATCACAGGGATTCGAACCGCCGACCTTCTGATCGGCAAGCCCAAGAGGCTCAGTGGTTTGGACTACAGCGCCACCTGCATCCCCAATAGGAAGCTACTGTTGTTACATTTCTTTCACTATCTCTAACTCTACGATTATTTTTTTATAAGTTCACTAACAACCAAGATAATTCTGCCTACGTCCATTTCCCAGGCTCACCAGGGGAAAGAGAAGAAGTTCAGATGCAACTTAGAGAGGTTCTTCTTTGCAATTTATAATGCGCCCACTAACACCATGACTTTTAGAAATGACTACTGAACGTGAATGAATTCATTATTATATTGACATCATTTTGCGCCACCATCATCATAGAATAAACAGCTCAAAATTGCTGGTCATCTCCATCTTTTTTTCCTCCTTTAAGCGTACACAGGTAATAAGTGGGAACACATTTGCTAGGAAATCAAAATTAAAATTTGGGTGAATAGAAATGCTTATCTGTGTGGATATCTATCTATAACAAGCAGTTCCAAAATCCTGTCAAACCAAGCCCTAGTAGGCCGTGTATAAGTGGGATCTTCTGGGATCAAAGCTACACAGCAAGATTACTTCCACGTTTCTGAATCTGGCACTGAACAAGTGCGCCCACCTCTTGGAATTAGTCCTGAGAGCAGGAGTGGCCCAAGCTTTTTTGTCGCCATAGGTAAGGCGCCCCGATGCCACCTCCCCCTGCAGATCTGGGTCCTCACCCCACCGTCTCCACTGATGCAACTGTGCTGCTGCCAGCCCCATTGTCGTAACGGTGCCCTCACCTGTGGCTGCAGCTGTGCTGCCACAAGGCAGCTGCAGTAACAAGGCTGGTGGCATGAATGAAGTGCTGGCAGCAGGGCAACATTGGGGTCAAGGGTCAGATTCACTGCCCAAAGCAAATGGCTTCACCTTGCCAATGCATAGGTCGCCCCTGCCTGAGAGGCACAAGCCAAGAGACAAATTTTGTCCTACCAAGTTATTTTGGTCTTGTTCTCCTTTCTGTGCTCTGTACCAGGGCTGGCCAAAACTGGCAGTGATCTATCCCCTTTTGGGGGGGGGGGTTCAGGTCAAAGTTGATGAGCTTTTTTTAAGGAAGGAAAGTCCCATTTTAGGGGTGCAGGGCACAGTTACTGAGGTTTTTTTAGGGGAGCCAAATTTGTTGAGCATCTTTGGGGGGGGGGGGAGCCAGTGATCTACCAATGATCTGCCACAGATGTCCAGTGATTTACGGGTAGATCACGACATACCTGTTGCGACATGCCTGCTCTATACACACCATACACTACAGCACTCCTCCCAAGAATCTTGGGAACTGTGGTTTCACCCTCACAGAGCTACAGTTCCCAGTACCCTTAAACCAACATTTCTGTTTTTACCTAGTACTATGGCTACATCCTGACTTTATTGAGGGATATAATCCTGTATATTCAGCCTAATCCTATTCACGTTTACTCAGAAGTAAATCCCACTTTGCTCACATAACTGAGTGTGATGCAAGTACACCTGGGGATATAAAAATTTGAAAATGCAGCATGTCGTCTCTTTGACACTAGCTAGGTTATAATTCTGGAAAAACCGCAGCATCTTTTGCAATGTGAAACAGCACATTGATTTTCTATCCATCAGCTTCTTACACAACCATCAAGTGATTCAAAACTCAGAAAGGAAATTTCACAAATTTAAGGTCTTGTTCAACCCACAAATTAAGTAAAAGCAAACACAACAGTTTGTCCTGCGAGGAAGTGCACCAGCCATTTAAAAGAAATACCTAGGTGAGCTGCTCCAACTCCTTGATAATTTTTGTTTCCCTTTTCTAAAGCTTTCCCCGCCCAACTCTACAATATCCCTTTACCCACAGTGACCAGAACTGTGCAAAGCATTCCAAACGTGATAGCACCACAGACTTGTATAATGGTATTATTATATTGGCAGTTTTAATTTTAATCCCTTCCCCAATGCCCCCTAACACGGAATTTGCTTTTTCAAAGCTGCCACAAAAAAGGCGAGAAAAGGCACAGATACAATGGAAAGAACGTGTTTCAAGAGTCAGCTTCAAAGCACCAGCTTAGTGATGGTTTTCTGACCCAGCAACAGTCCAAAGCCCAACCAGTTTCACGTAAGGAGAGCGACAATCAACAGGGGAGCTACTGAATCATAACTTAAGGACAGAGCACATTCAGAACGCGAGAACTGGGGTCTCTGGATACATGCTTGTGATGTAAATAAGTCTTGCTGATTGCAGAGCGATGGATTTATTACAACCATGAATTCCAAGAACCTTAAGGTTGTATGATACAGCCTCCTAGTAAGCAATATAAAGAAAAAACCTGCCCCCACTTTAACAGTTCCCATTTGTAATACAGTGGTACCTCGGGTTAAGTACTTAATTCGTTCCCGAAGTCTGTTCTTAACCTGAAACTGTTCTTAGCCTGAAGCACTACTTTAGCTAATGGGGCCTCCTGCTGCCGCCATGCCGCGGCGGCACGATTTCTGTTCTCATCCTGAAGCAAAGTTCTTAACCTGAGGTAATATTTCTGGGTTAGCACAGTCTGTAACCTGAAGCGTATGTAACCTGAAGCGTATGTAACCCAAGGTACCACTGTACTCTCAACTTACATTATTTATGTACCGTATTTTTCGCCCTATAGGACACACTTTTTCCCCTCCAAAAATGAAGGGGAAGTGCGTGTGCGTCCTATGGGGTGAATGCAGGCTTTCGCTGAAGCCTAGAGAGCAAGAGGGGTCGGTGCGCTCTCACTCTCCAGGCTTCAGGAGAGCCGCAGCGCCAGCCCCACAAGGTCGGGGGACAGCGGGGAGGCGGAACGCCGCCATCCCGCTGTCTCCCGATGTGGTTTGGAGGCTGACGGCGGGGAGACGCGTGCTTCTCCCTGCCGCCAGCCCCGCAAGCTCCAGGGACAGTGGGATTTACAGAAGATTGGAAGAAGTATATGAATTATTTGAAGAGCAACTGTAATCAACAAATTACGCTAGGACTACGAGAAGTTTTGTAAGGAGAAATATACAAAGTGTTACAAAGTAGAAAAAGATAAGAGATATTGGTTATGAGTTTGAAATATAGTGGTGCCCCGCAAGACGAACGCCTCGCAAGATGGAAAACCCGCTAGACAAAAGGGTTTTCCGTTTTGGAGGCGCTTCGCAAAACGAATTTCCCTATGGGCTTGCTTCGCAAGACGAAAATGTCTTGCGAGTTCCTGCGGGGTTTCCCCCCCCCTTTTCCTAAGCCGCTAAGCCGCTTATCAGCTGATCCGCTAAAAGCCGCTAAACCGCTAATAGCGCTAATCCGCTAAGCTGTCAATGGGCTTGTTTCGCAAGACAAAAAAACCGCTATACGAAGAGCCTCACGGAACGGATTAATTTTGTCTTGCGAGGCACCACTGTAATAGGGAAGATAAGAAATTCATACTGAGAGAATTTTCAGACAGGGTTGATGGAAGTCAAAAATTTGAATAAGATGTAAAAGTATGTTTAATTACTGTTGAAAATGATATGTTAAAAAAAAATAATAAAAATTATATTTTTTAAAAAAAGAGTTCTTTAGTAGGATCATGCTCGATACTTGCTGCAAATTTTCATCACAAATCTGATTTTCTTTTGCCATTAATCCTGTTCTGAGAATAACTGAATCAGAGAATTGTAGAGCTGGGTGGCATCATGAGAGTCATCTAGTCCAACCCCCCAGTAATGAAAGAATATTTTGCCCAATATGGGGCTCAAGCCCCTGAGATTAAGAGTCTCGTGATCTACTGACAGAGCTATCTATGGTGATAAAACACACCTACTTGAGAATTCTCTCTTTGTTCATTCTTCTTCCTTTCATAGGCTAGATCAGGGGACACAAATATAGAGCCTGCATGGACCAGCATACAATACCTGGCAGTACCTCATATGGCACCCATAATAGGCCTCAGTAAAAGATCCCCTCAAAATTTGCAATGCATGAGAGACGGTATGTTCTTCCTGCTCAATTCCTGTTGTCACTGGCCCAGCCTTTGCAGCCGCCATTTTGTGTTATGCCCCACACCCCACAAGAGCCATTTTGTGACTCCCACTCATGACACTTTCTAGAGATTCAGACTGTGCCCACTGGCTCCCAAGGGATGGGTGACCCCTGGGGTAGACTGAGTTATACCTTACTGTAATCACCGAGTGGCCCCTTTAGTGGCAGTTAAATAGGTGGAAATGGCCGTCATTTTTATGATGGATGGTGTCTGTGGGTAGGCAATACTTGCAAGAGGGTCCATTGCAAGAGGGTCCATTGCACCCCACTGGAGGATTGTGGTCAGTGAAGGTAGAGACACACATAGTCCGAGGGGAAAGGCTGGAGGATGGATGGCGGCTAACAGATTGAGGTTGAATCGTGACTGTTTTTGGGGGACAGGAGGCGGGCAGGTGTGGAGGACTCCCTGGTCCTGAATGGGGTAACACTGCCCCTGAAGGAGCAGGTGCGCAGCCTGGGAGTCATTTTGGACTCACAGCTGTCCATGGAGGCGCAGGTCAATTCTGTGTCCAGGGCAGCTGTTTACCAGCTCCATCTGGTACGCAGGATGAGACCCTATCTGTCCACAGACTGTCTCGCCAGAGTGGTGCATGCTCTGGTTATCTCTCGCTTGGACTTTTGCAATGCGCTCTATGTGGGGTGACCCGGAAACTACAACTAATCCAGAATGTGGCAGTTAGATTGGTGACTGGGAGCTGCTGCCGAGACCACATAACACCGGTCTTGAAAGACCTACATTGGCTCCCAGTACGTTTCCGAGCACAATTCAAAGTGTTGGTGCTGACCTTTAAAGCCCTAAATGGCCTCTGTCCAGTATATCTGAAGGAGCATCTCCACCCCCATTGTTCAGCCCGGACACTGAGGTCCAGCTCCGAGGGCCTTCTGGCGGTTCCCTCACTGCGATAAGCCAAACTGCAGGGAACCAGGCAGAGGGCCTTCTCGGTAGTGGCGCCCACCCTGTGAAACGCTCTCCCACCATATGTCAAAGAGAACAACTACCACCAGACTTTTAGAAGACATCTGATGGCAGCCCTGTTTAGGGAAGCTTTCAATGTTTGACGCACTATTGTCTTTTAATATTTTGTTGGAAGCCGCCCAGAGTGGCTGGGGAAACTCGGCCAGATGGGTGGGGTATAAATATTAAAATATTATTATTATTATTATTATTATTATTATTATTATTCACTTGTAGGGAAAAAAGGGGAAAGGGAGTACTTGCAGACACTGCTGGTTTAATTTGCTCTCTGCCCCTGATAGCTCCAACCAATTCAGCTCCTATCCACAAAGTCCCATTCTGGGTTCTTCTGTGTTAATCACACCAGAATGTGCTGGAAATGTGGCTGATTTTTCAATTGAGAGATACGAAATATAAACTCTTAAGAGTTGTTTGGATAGGCTGGCTGAATGACTTAAATCCTTTCCCGAGCCCCAGAGATATGCATCACTTTATCCAAAAATTCTCAGCAGCATTTTCTTGACTTGCAGATGCTAAAAATGTTTCAATGGCTTTTCACTTGATAGGAATCTTTGGGGAGATTAAAGTGGAAAAAATTATTTCTAGGTAAGAGTGCTTGTCTGTTCAGGCACTGATGCCAATCGCATTCAAACACCCCATTATAAAGTAAACGTAGGCTATATCCCCCCCCCCCCCCCATAAAAAGGTGGTTGACATTTGGCTGCTATTTAAGTTACAAAAGTCTGGTCTGAGGAGAAACTGGGTTCTTTTAAATACTATGGGACAGAACTGTAAAACCACACTTCTGATGGGCTTAATGGGTAGAAATTCTTGATCACTCATTCGACAGGAAAGGTGATTGCATGAGGTTGGATTCCACTCAAATCTGATTGGCTGAAGGACAGGCCGGCTGCAAAATAAATGAAGCTATTCTACTAGTCTTGCAAGTGGGTGGGGCAGAGAGAAAGAAGACAAGAATGAAGAAGACAAGAATAAAGAAGACAGAAGAATGAGATAAATAGAAGAACAAGCTGAGAGAGGAGGCAGAAGCAGGTGGAAGACAGGCAAGGGACTATTAAGAGCCTAGAGAAAACTGAAAATTTAGTTTGTCTCATTGGGAAATGATTTATAATGATTTATAATGATTTTTAATAATGAATTGAAAAAAAATGTTTCAAATTACTCCCCCCCCCCCAAACCCTTCCAGAATCCTTTCTGTTGGGGATAATTTAGACCGAAATTCCCAGGTGTCAGAAAAGGCTATTTATGTATGCAACAACTGCGGCCCATGTTTTGTTAGCCCGAAAAGGGAAAGGTCCCAACTAAAGAAGATTGGCAACTTAAGTTGACAGAATATACACAACTTTCAGACTTAACATATAGAAAAAGAGAGCAAGAAGAACATACGTTTAAAGAAGACTGGAAACCATTTATTGAGTATATGGAAAATAACTGTGTACAGCTGAAAACGCTGGCAGGGTTAAAATCAATTCAACAGGGTAAATAATTTTTGACGGATGTAATAATGGAAAACCGATTGGAATAATTCTTGTAAAATATGCATGGATGTAAGATATGCAAAATGAACCATGGAAAGAGAAGAAGGGAAGTCATTGATATTTTAAAGTATGTAAAATGTTTATTTGAAATGGTAAAACAGAAAATTTAATAAAAATTATAGGAAATATAAAAAGGTAAAAGGTAAAGGTACCCCTGCCCGTACGGGCCAGTCTTGACAGACTCTGGGGTTGTGCGCCCATCTCACTTAAGAGGCCAGGGGCCAGCGCTGTCCGGAGACACTTCCGGGTCACGTGGCCAGCGTGACATCGCTGCTCTGGCGAGCCAGAGCCGCACACGGAAACGCCGTTTACCTTCCCGCTGGTAAGCGGTCCCTATTTATCTACTTGCACCCGGGGGTGCTTTCGAACTGCTAGGTTGGCAGGCGCTGGGACCGAGCAGCGGGAGCGCACCCCGCCACAGGGATTCGAACCGCCGACCTTTCGATCGGCAAGCCCTAGGCGCTGAGGCTTTAACCCACAGCGCCACCTGCGTCCCAATAGGAAATATAGTCTGTCTCAAAAGAGCTGAATCACTGGCTTATGCCGAAGGCTTGGCAGTGAGGCCATATAAAGGCATTAAGCAAGTGAGAGGGATTCTGCAAGGAGCTTCTGGAGCTGACCAGAGTGAGAACTGTCTGCAAGTCTGGCTCAGAGGAAACCGGCTGAAGTCTACGGTGCCTGGTGGCGAGATTTACAGGGGAAAGTGGAATATCAATTAAATGGGCTAGGAGCTACACTTTACTAGGCAGCCATACCCAAACTTCTGTAACTGTCACTTGAAGACACTGTAACCTCATTTTAGCAAACATAAGTAAGAAATAGGACCCAGCTGAATTTGCCTTATTTTACATTTATAGTTTCTGATAAATAAATAATTCCTTTTTCATTTTTATATACTTTTACTTATAAAAGTGTGCCTAGCTGGTTTTAGGCCATGTCTAAAATACCACAGCTACAGGATTGTAGATGAAGGGTTTAGGAAACAGGATAACATAAATATATGGCAGTTAGGTTTTGAATTTATGGACAATGGTGGGAGTAAATTAGGAACCCCTTGTTCCACATGCATCAGTGAATCGGCAAAAATAAATAGAAGACGGGCTCCCCACCTATAAAGTAGGGTGACTCATCACAATCACCAAGTTAAAGGTAAAGGGACCCCTGACCATTAGGTCCAGTCGTGACCGACTCTGGGGTTGTGGCGCTCATCTCACTTTATTGGCTGAGGGAGCCGGAGTACAGCTTCCAGGTCATGTGGCCAGCATGAGTAAGCTGCTTCTGGTGAAGCAGAGCAGTGCACGGAAACGGCATTTACCTTCCTGCCAGAGTGGTACCTATTTATCTACTTGCACTTTGACGTGCTTTCGAACTGCTAGGTTGGCAGGAGCAGGGACCGAACAACGGGAGCTCACCCCGTCATGGGGATTCGAACCACTGACCTTCTGATTGGCAAATCCTAGGCTCTGTGGTGTAACCCACAGCACCACCACCCGCGTCCCTTAATCACCAAGTTAGGTGGCCCTAAAAGGGATAAATTCACAGGGGGAAAGGCTATAAATGGCTATCAGTCCTGTTTGCTAACTGCTACCTCCAAGATGAGCTTTAGCATGTGCCTGAATCCCAACAGATGAGGAAACAAGATGCTGAACTAGGCAGCTTTGCCCCAATTCAGCAGGGCACTTCTTGTGTTCTTAATAGGCTCGCCACATCTGCATGGCCCGTGTTTTCATGTTCAGAGCACATAATTTAAAAGCATCGCTTTCCAAAAAAGGAGTTTAGGAATAGTGGTTTGGAGATTGCAGCTTAGGGGTCACTGACACAGAGCCTATGGGAGGTCCACTTGAGGTGTTCCCCGGGCTCCCACAAAGCCTCTGAGTGCCTCCCCACTCACTGCCCCCTAGTTATCCTGCGGTAAGAGTGGTTACCCTTTTCTCAGTACTCTTTGTACTGAAAAGTACATACAGTTGGGGAAAACACTTCTATCTTTCAGCTCTTTGTGTTTAACAAGGCTCAGTTAACTGCACTAGATCCAGCTTTTACCCAGATTCCTTGGAAATGCAAATTGTATGTGTGTGTACTTTCTTTCTCTCTTTCTGTCTCTTGGGAGTGGAGGTGGGTCTGGGGGAGAGAAGTGACCAGAAGGGTGTTGTCCATGCCCCTCACTCAAAAGTCCAAGTGTGCCCACAGGCCTGCCCAAATATGTCCACAGCCTTGATCCACAAACATTTGTATCCAATAGCCCCACAGCCCCGGCAGGACTGTTACCATTTTTTTGGTAAGCATGTCTTAGCTTAAAGTTTTCTACCTTCAGGGAGCCTTTTCCAGATCAACTTGTTTTGCCATGGCTGCCTTGTGCACTGTCAATAATTCCAGGTCACATTCTAAGGATCACATTCAGTTCATAAAGGGAAGCAATTGGGCATAACTGGTTAGCGTGCGTGACTGTAAACCAAAAGGTTGGTGGTTCACCAACCAATGTCTGTCTTTAGGGAAAGGCCAAAGCTCAGTGGAGGTTAAGTCTCTGGCATCACTAGGTAGGGCTGGGAATGACCTCTGCCTGAAGGCCTGAGCTAGGTCAATCAATGGTCTGATTCATATGTAAGACAGCTTTCTGTGTTTCTCCCTAATGGCCAGATCCACAGGGTTTCACTGTTGACCCATGTCAATTGAGAGTATGACTTAGAAGAGATCTAAAGGTACTTTGAAGCTGCACATTCTGTGGGAAGAGAAGATAATTATGGCCAAGCTGTCTTCCACTGGTGAGTTTCCTCACTGAAGACCCTCAACGAGCTTCCAAGGTACCCTGAAACACGTTTTCCAATCCACGGTCATAGAATCATAGAGTTGGAAGAGACCACAAGGGCCATCGAGTGCAACTCCCTGCCAAGCAGGAAACACCATCAGAGCACTCCTGACATATGGTTGTCAAGCCTCTGCTTAAAGACCTCCAAAGAAGGAGACTCCACCATACTCCTTGGCAGCAAATTCCACTGTCGAACAGCTCTTACTGTCAGGAAGTTCTTCCTAATGTTTAGGTGGAATCTTCTTTCTTGTAGTTTGGAACCATTGCTCCGTGTCCGCTTCTCTGGAGCAGCAGAAAACAACCTTTCTCCCTCCTCTATGTGACATCCTTTTATATATTTGAACATGGCTATCATATCACCCCTTAACCTCCTCTTCTCCAGGCTAAACATGCCCAGCTCCCTTAGCCGTTCCTCATAAGGCATCGTTTCCAGGCCTTTGACCATTTTGGTTGCCCTCCTCTGGACACGTTCCAGTTTGTCCGTGTCCTTCTTGAACTGTGGTGCCCAGAACTGGACACAGTACTCCAGGTGAGGTCAGACCAGAGCAGAATACTCTGATGGTCCCATCTCATTAGTCTGATGATTCACAGCCAACATCAGAATCATGACATGAAGTAAAAGATGGATCACATCAGGGCTTTCTAAGCCATATTTTGAGATCTTTGGGAAAGGCCTTCTTGACTGTGCAGCATCTACCTGCATTCTCAGCAGTGGTGCCCCAATTATGGAATTCCATGGCCCTCCAAGCGGTGCAGCAAGAAAATCACTAGCACACTTGCAAAGCTATGCAGGGCTTTGTACTGTTTCAAATAGAATGGAGGACCATGTGTTGAGATTCCGGCATTGCAGGTTTGGACTTGATGACCCTCAAATTCCCTTCCTACCCTACAAGTCTATGTTTCTATGCTTCCCTTTCTCAGGTGCAGTTGGGGACCAATGAGGATGAGTTTTTCAGCACACTTTCTTGCTCAAGTTTTTGTGGGAGTCCCTGTGGAGCTGCTGCATTTTATTTGTCATTATAGAGTTAATATGCATCGGTCAGTGGCAGAATTTTCCTCTGTGCATCAGGAACGCCTCTGGGAGCAACCTCACTCTCCCCGCCCTGGTGGAGGAGGAAGTTAAAGGAACTTACGGCTCCTCAGCTGCCTTTCCAGGGAGCATGGAATTGACCCTCAGGGTTGCGGCCAAAGCTAATCCTACTCTGAGTAGACCTACCTATGTTAATGAACATAACTAATTTGGGCTCAATATTTTCAATGGGTCTCTGAGCAGAACTTA
Organism: Podarcis cretensis; assembly: GCF_951804945.1. Lineage (NCBI taxonomy): Eukaryota > Metazoa > Chordata > Lepidosauria > Squamata > Lacertidae > Podarcis > Podarcis cretensis. Next base: position 8,227,842 of record NC_137176.1, read on the forward strand.
GCTGGAAACAACCCTACGTCTCCTGTGTCTTATTACTGAGATAAATAATAGTTAATGCTACATAAATAAGTTTTTGGAGCTCAGGTGCTTTTTTGCTAGATGTTTTCCACACGGTAAGACAGGCACCACTAAGGAATATACTACTAATCCCAATAATTGTAAGTAAAGGTAAAGGGACCCCTGACCATCAGGTCCAGTCACGAGCGACGCTGGGGTTGCGGTGCTCATCTCGCTTTATTGGCCGAGGGAGCCGGCGTTTGTCTGCAGACAGCTTCCGGGTCATGTGGCCAGCATGACTAAGCCGCTTCTGGCGAACCAGAGCAGTGCACGGAAACGCCGTTTACCTTCCCGCTGGAGCGGTACCTATTGATCTATTATCACTTTGACGTGCTTTCGAACTGCTAGGTTGGCAGGAGCAGGGACCGAGCAGCGGGAGCTCACCCTGTCGCAGGGATTCGAACCGCCGACCTTCTGATTGGCAAGTCCTAGTCTCTGTGGTTTAACCCACAGCGCCATCTGTGACAGGCACCACTAAGGAATATACTACTAATCCCAATAATTGTAGTAATCCATTAACATGTGCTTTGCTCCTGCTTCTCCTTCCACGGGCTGCCCAAGGGGGATCAATTTGGGGCCATTCACAGAATCATGGAGGAGTTGGAAGGGCCCACAAGGGCCGTTTAGTTAAATCTCCTGCAATGCATTGTTGGAAACTAGAGGGAGTCCCTATCTGATCCAACAGGGCTCTTATTTCCATTTAAAGCACTATCTTAACATTGCCTGATTAAACTGACAGAAGCTCTTCTGATGAAACACTGGGAATCTTACCAAGTGCTACACAATGGGTATAATGCCAGTTAAGAGTTTCACAAATTCAGTGATTGTATTTCCCAACAGATGGAAATAGGTTCCCTCTCAGTGCAAGTGCCCTTCTTAAACTAAGTGTTAAGAAAGACTAGCTCTGCAAACAGGACCAAGAATCTCAAGTGTTCCTCCTAGCCAGAGCTTCCGTACCATCTGCCTTATGCAACAGAATCATCCAGGTTATATAATGCAACTCGTATTACATGGGGCTGAATCCGACTGCTACTGGACAGCAGTTGCTCAGATTATCAAACAGACATTGACAACACTCTACTATTAATACTACCCTCTCATTTTCCCTGTGCGATTGCCTTCACATTTTTAATTACAAAAAAGCATTACGAAACTGTTGACAAACATTCACCTCTGCATTTTCCCTTTGCTCTTCAACAACACATGAGCATCATTTTTTTTTAAATAACAAGTACAGGAATTAATATTCTAGATTATAGAATTAAAATTATAGAATTCCAGTGAAAAAGAGTGCATTGTGAATAATTAGGAGTTCCTCAATACTAAGTGAGGCTTACTCCCTACAAAGTATATTTAGGATTGCAATTTAACCTTCCCTTAAAAATGTATTTCTCTGTAGCAATTGTATCACAGATCTGTATTTCTTATTCGCAAGCACACACTTTCTCTCACACAGACACTCATGTGATAAGGAGGGGTTGAAGCAATAGACTGTGTTCAGGAACAAATGTTGAAATAATTATTCGTCTCAGTGTTTAAGCTTAAAATGGTGCAGGTTGACTGCATTAGAATAGTTGATGCTGACTTCGTATATGGGCACACATGGCAAGGCAGGAACCTCTGGATCTGGTCCTCCTCTTCACTGCGGCAGCTAATTGAGCCTAATTGAATCGTCTGCTCCTGCCTCCCACATTTCGTTTTTGGATCAGCACTAAATGGGGACTCTCACCTGCCCCACCCATCCATAGTAGGCTTTCCTGACAACTAATCTGTTGAAGCGTTCTAGGGAACTCAAAAGCTTGCTCAGTACAACACGATCCTACGCTCCTTTCTAGAAGACATGACTGAGTCACATAAAGCAATTAAGTAAAAGCCTGTTACTTTAATTGCAAGAATGCAAAAAAGACCCAGCGCTGACAATTGTTCTCATTAGGCTTGAAGTAACATGAATTACTCATATCAGCGGCAAAAAGGATCATATGACTAATGGATGGGAAAGAGGCTCCATGATCTAGCCCTGAAACATGAAGCAATATGGTTTAATTAAACGTGCAACCACCTCTCCTCATCTTCTAATCCCCAAATGGACAGATATTTACGAGAAGTATTTCCAGGAGAAAATCGCCGTACAATTACAAGGAGGTTTTTGGGGAGCAGAGGGGAAAGCTGAGAAGGAAGATAGTATTGGCAGAAATAATTATGGCAAATGTCACAAAACCATGGATTTTCCCTGAAATTGCATCTATATAATATTTGGTTTCCTCATGGCTTTCTGGTAAAGCAGGGCAAAAGCAGATCAAACTGGTTTCCTCATTCCCTGTGTATAATAAAATGAAGTGTCCATCAAGCTGATATCCAAAATGTCCATTTTGTGCATCTTCACAGGGTAAAAAAACGTTTTCTCACTGAAAACTGTTTTGAGCCTAATGGCACAGACAATTTCATTGTCTTTTGGTAGACATTTAACTTAGAAGGGTTGCTGATACTTTAAGAAGGCAAGGTGGGTTCATTAGAATTGAGGGAATATGGGTAATTGTTTAGGGAAGGTTTGAAGTATAATGGGAAACTTGAATTAAACCAGTGATTTATATTGGCCTTTCTCTTGTTGAGTTAAAAAACACACAGCCTACAATTTAAATCATTAATTTAAATCAAATTTCCCATCCCACTGGTATGTCATACCTTTCCTAAGCAATGATACATACCAACCAGTTAATATAATTACTAAAATAGGTTATATCCAAAGAGAGCATGTAGACTATCTACAAAGTATACTATTATGTATTGACGTGTTCATGTATAGTTGAATAAACAAACTTGGTATTTTTATGAATTTTGGGAAATGTTACATGTAAATACACCTGCCTATTAGATGGATAAATGCTCCTTATGTATTAAGCAGCAGTGCATTAGGAATGTTAACTAGAAGACAATCACGCGGCATGCTCAATGGCCTGTTATAAATGTGAAAAGGTTGTTCAACATTTAAAGTCATTTTAGTAAAACTGAATATACTATTAGTATGCGTAAGCAACTTAATCAGTACAATCCTCTGCATGTAATCGCCCTTGAGTTCAATGGGAAATTTTTGTAAGTTAACGAATACACAGGTCCAAGTGCCCTGAGATTCCAGCACTAAATAGAAGAAGAAGAGTTTGGATTTGATATCCCGCTTTATCACTACCCTAAGGCAGTGTTTCCCAACCTTTGGTCTCCAGCTGTTTTTGGACTACAACTCCCATCATCCCTAGCTAGCAAGACCAGTGGTCAGGGATGATGGGAATTGTAGTCCAAAAACAGCTGGAGACCAAAGGTTGGGAAACACTGCCCTAAGGAGTCTCAAAGGGGCTAACATTCTCCTTTCCCTTCCTCCCCCACAACAAACACTCTGTGAGGTGAGTGCGGCTGAGAGACTTCAGAGAAGTGTGACTAGCCCAAGGTCACCCAGCAACTGCATATGGAGGAGCGGGGAATTGAACCCGGTTCGCCAGATTACGAGTCTACCGCTCTTAACCACTACACCACACTGGCACTCTCTGGTGTCTGACATTGGCCAAGGGACTGGGCCACTGAAAGTTTTCACGCCCTGCCTTCTAGAAGAACATCACAGCAAGGGGTGGGCACCAACTTGCTCCCATCCATCCATCACGGAAGAAGCAGGTGCAGTGAGATTCTTCAACCCCTGCTTTGGAACTGCAGAGTCGAAGGAAGCACACTCTGGCCCCATCAGTTGACCAGGGGGACTAAGGGATGATGTTAGGTTGTGTGGGCTTGGGCTGAGTGTTTACACAGGTGTGCACTGCTGCAGTCAAGCCAGCTTGAGGATAATTCACTCAAAAGGTGAGATATAGATATTCCAAAGAAATAAAGTGGATATATAAAGCCCAAACTTTACATAACCTTTTCAGTTATAACAGCCACTTAGTTCTCAAGACTGCCCTTAAAACTTCTAAACAAGGATTCATAATTCGAGAATGAAGCAAACTGAAAAGCTCAGCTAGTAAAAAAATAGGATTATACAAGATCACCCAGGGTGATGTAGTCTGCCCTTAGTAATATATGGGATGGCATCTCTTGGAACCAAGAGCTGGATCCCAATATCTGTGATAACTGGCGAAGCCAAGGCCACCTGTCTCAAACCCATCCTAAGAATACAGTATATGTCCTATCGTGCCACAATTATGTCATTTCTATCCTCAAAACATATTTTCCCCATGGTCCACATGGAGAAGCGGTATTTAACTCAGTGGGTGACATCTGACTAAGTCAAACGGAGAAAACCCATTGAAATAAATGGACTCGTGTTCCATTGCTTTCAATGGGTTTACTCTGGAGTATGACTTGTTCAGATAACCCCCTATATATACAATTCAGTTCTAAGGGGCTGTAAGTATTGGTTTAACATGCTGGTATTCAGAGTTAACTTCAACCAAGCTATTATTTATTTATTTTTAAAGTTGGGGTTTTTTTGTTTGTTTTTTTTTTTACTTAGTTTTCAAATCTGTTTTAATTTATCTGTGTATATGTACATTCTGCATTTGGGGGTTGGAGGGTCTTTGGAGGTTAACACTGAAGAAGAACATATTCAATGCCTATGCTGGAGCTATTAAAAAATAAAGAAAGGTGCAATCCAGCAGGATACTATCATGCTCAAAGCCCATCGAAATGAACAAGATCTGCACAATGCCTTCACTTCAGTGGGGTTTGCACAGAACTTCCCACCAGACTGCAACCCAAACACCTAAGGATGTTCCAATGGGCATTGTCCTCTCTGTCTTGCTTAGCGATACTGATGTTTGGAAAGCAGGAGGAGGCAGAAGAAGGATCTACAACCTGCATAAGTGCATTGCAATACGCAGTTGTTTAAAACCATTACTTGGAAATATGGGTTTGTAACCATTAGTCAATACCAAATTTAATTTATGACAGAGCAATTAAGAAAAAAAATATTTATAGACCGATTTATATACCGCCGTCTCGCAGAACATCAGGATGACATACGACGACAGAAAAACATTTTAAAGCAATACAAATTTTGCATTGGTCTGTGACCACAGCGCACGTTTTCAGGGGAGAAAGGGATACAAAGCACATTAAGATCTTGAGGCCATTCATTGGGAGCTAGCCCAGGCAGGAACAGCCATTACAGCAACTTTTTTTAAAAAAGAAATAAATGAGTGCGTGGATTTTCTTACCAAAATCCCTTCCCACCACATCCCAAAAACATTTTTCATGAAACAACATAGCAGAGGAATTGTTGCTGTCTCTGTTTTGAAGACCGTATATCTGACTTTGGTTGCAATCCTATCCCTGCTTACTTGGGTGTAAATCCCACTAAACTCATCCAAATGTATATGCATAGGATTGGGTTGCACATATATGAAACATATATGGGATTATACATAGACAGGGAGACAAATAGATATAAAGGGGGTCTCCTGCATATTTAGTTAAGATTAGAAAGAGCCAGAAGGCCATAGGAAGTGCTGGATTGCGGAGGCAGCATAGATCTGGCAAGGTGGTAGCTTTTTCTAGCTTAGGCTTCAGTTGATACCCATTCATTTCAGCAGACACCTCAAGAGCTTGGGGTTTATTATACACAAGAATTGTGGTGCCCCTTGCTTTGTCTCACATATTCGTACAATCTTAAGCGGGGCTGCAGAGGCTCTCCTTTGAAGCCATAGGCTTCATTTCATAACATCACCATCTCCACGCAGCACCACAATATAGATAGCTGTGTCAGGCTGTGAGACCGCTTTAAAACATCAAAAATGCTTTTCTGGATCAGAGCAAAGAACACACTGTGCCTCCATTTGTGTGAGCACTTGACCAGCCAGTCCTGGAATTAATTGCTCCCAGAATCTGACTCTTAGTCACTGGCACACTTGGTCTCCATCAATGTGCTGTATTTCCCTTTTTAGCCAACAGATGTACCGTAGTTGCCATCGTGTCATCTTGTAGCAAGGGACTGCCTACGATACTGTTCTATATGACAAAATTCTTCTGCCAGTCAATTTGTCACTGGATGACTCAAAAGTTCCAGTTCTGGGAGAGGGAGAATAACTCAGTTTTACTCACTCTCTCCAGATAATTATGAATTTTATAAATCTTGGCTTTGCATGTCTGCTCCCCAAAGTCACCTTTTGTGGGGCACTCCTGGACACCTTCTGTGGCCTGCAAAGGGTCGCTTACACCGTGTTGGGTTGCTGACCGCTGGATTCTACAGAGCCTCTTAGAATACGAATCTCTCCTACTCAGCCCACCGAATACTACGGAGCAGTCATCCTCTTCCATTTACACAAAGATTTGGGGACCAGAATCACCTCCCCCATCTTTGAGAAAGGGGTTAGGATGCCTGCCTGCCCCTCCCCCCCGCCAGCGCTAGAGTTTGGCAAAAGGTTTTCTACACACCCTTTTGAGGAGTGGGGTGGGCAGGGTTTGTTTGAGGTCCGGAAATATTTTTTGTAAGTGCTCTTGAAGCAGTGCGTGGCCCAAGATGGGCATCCCAGTATCCTTGCCAGTATTGCAGGAGAGGATGCTGGGGCACAACTGAGCATCATCCCACAGGTGCACTCCACCATCCTCTCGAGACACTATAAGGTATGAAATAACCAATCTGCTGCTCTCCAGGTGTTGCAGGACTAAAACTCTGGGACCAAAGGGCTGCTGGGTGTTGGAAATCCAACATCTGGAAAGCATTGGCTACCCCATTTGTAAGATATCTCTTGGATAAGGCACACAGCATGGGATAGTTGTGATTTTTAAGAAGAAACAACCAAACAAGACATGAGGGACTTGGATAAGTGTTGCTCCTCTGACCAATTTTTTAGCACTTTACACCTCCTTTAATATTTAAGAGGCGAAAGTTGGGAAGTTGCAGATCGCCCACATCATGTGTGGTTTGGTATTCAGCCACCTGGCTAATGCAGTGCAGCAAAATGGCAGCGCAGGAGGAGATGGATTTGAGCCAAGCCTAGGCCTTTGCTCCAGAAAAACCCCTTCAACGCCAAGGCTCAGCAAGAGAAAGGGACCAGAGGCACAGAGGGAGCCAGCTGGCCAAATATTAGCAGGGGGGAGAGGTTCAGGGGTGTTTCAACCACAGCCAGGCTGGGTGCCACCCAAGGCATGGGTGGCACCCACTGCTTCTCGGCCTAGAGAGCCCCCACCCAAGTCTCTCCCCCCCCCACCAGGAGCCCCTTCCTTCCTTACCTGCCCTTTGACAAGGCTGGCGGCAAACTGGCGCATGACGGCCTCGACGGTGTAGGCGCTGGACCAGCCTCTGGGGGTGAGGAGCTCCATGCAGATGGCGCCGCCATCCAGGACATAGCCGTTCTCCAGACGTGGGCTGAGCACCCTCATGAAGGGCGGCGCGAAGGGGAAGTTGTCCGGGAAGGTGAGGTTGAGCAAGATGTACTCGGTGTTGGTCTCCTTCATGTCCTGCCACAGCACCGAGTCTTTGTCCACCTGGTGCAGCTTCACGTTCCAGTCGAAGAGGCTCTCGTCCACCAGCTCCACCGAGATGAAGCGGTCGCTCAAGCGCGCGATGTCCTGCAGCTCTTTCATCAGCCGTCGGGTGCGCACTTGCGTGCAGTGCGCCTGCCGGCTGGCTGGCACCAGCGACGGCGGCACCAAGGCCGGGGTGCTGGAGCGCCCAACACTGCCCCCCGACGCCGGGTCCTTGCCCGAGCCAGCCTCCTTGGCGTCGCGCTGCTGTTGCTGCGCTTTCTCGGGCGCGCCGTCGGGGCTCGCCTGTTGCTGCTGCTTGGCCACTTCCAGCACCTTCTTGGGCTTGTTGCGCGCGGGGCTGCTGCCTCGGCTGCTGCTGCAGCTCTCCTTGCCGGGGCTCCCGCAGCCGCTGGCCGGCGTGCCTTGCAGCTGCTGCTGCTGCTGCTTATTCTTCTGGTTGCTTTTGCCCCGCAGCGAGGAGCCTTGCTGGATGCTGCCGCGACGGTGGTGGTGATGGTGATGCTTGGGGTCCTCGGTGTCCCTGTTGTGGATCCGGATGAGCCCGATTTTCCGCAGCAGGGTAGCCATGCTCCCAAGGGCTTTGGCCGCGGGGGTCGTCGGGGGGGAAAGGAGGGCAAAAGGAGGACGCAGAGACCCGCTACCTGCCCGAGCTAGGCAAGCCAAGCCGCGCACGCCTCGCCTCCCCTCGGGTGGCGAGCAGAGCGCAAACGGTGGGCAGAGGTTTGTGGAGTGGGGAGAATCCGTTTGGAGGAAACAGAAAAGGCAGCGGGGGAAGGGTGGATGTGGCCGGATCCTGCCGCCTGCCCTCAGGCGCCTCCTCTCAGCAGAGCCGTCGATGCTGCTGCTGCTGCTGCTGCTGCTGGCAGCATTGCCGCAGTCGAGCCGCTTCTCCCCGGGTCACCAGAGCTCCGCCGCCAGAGCCATGGAATCCCACGTTGGAAAGCGCCGCCACCCCGGCTCCCTCCGCCCCCTCCCGACGACACGCTGCTGCTGCTGCTGCTGCAAGAGGCCGCTTCCTTCCACAATAACCTTCAGCTCCGATCGACTAAACCACGCGCGCGCGCACACACAATGGGATCCAGCCGGGCTTGCTCCTGGGCTGGGGGGTGTCTTCTTCCACCCAGTTTTTCCCCCCAGAGCGAGGTGAGATGGTGGCTCTGCCGCATGCGTTTATTTTGCAATTAATTCCCACCCCCCCTAGTACCCACCGTCTGACTTTCCTCTCCTAGGGCACCCGGTTTTTTTTTTTTTGCAAGCAGGAACCCTCCGCTTCGGTCTTTTCTCCGGCCGGGGATCCGGCGCAGGCGAGGCTAATCCTGGAGCGAAGCCGTTCGTGCGCACCGGTGGGGGAGAAGATGGAGACGGCTCCCCCCTCGCCAGCCAAGGCGACCCCCCACCCCACCCCCACGCCGGCCAAGCGAGGGCGCTGACCTTCCGCTCGCCACCTCGAGGCTGCAGGCTTTTGGGGAGCCCCCGTCAGCTGCGCGCGGCGCCTCCTTCTGCCTTGCAGGCTACCCCGCGACTCTGCAGCGGATCTGACATTGCGGGGGGGTGGGGGGGGGAGGCGGAGAGGGAGGCAGAGGAGGAGAGGAAAAAAAAACCCGATTAAAGCCCGCCTACTATTCTGTATGCGCAAGAAGAGGAGGGCCGGGCCAGGCAGATGCTCACGTGGTGGCAACCTGGGTCCCTACTGGTTGGAGGGGGGAAGAAGAATGGGGGTGGGAGAAGCTGGAATTATGTGGGTCTTGGAGGATGGAGGTGCGATGGCTGCTTTTTTTGCAGCAAGCCTCCTCCACCCTCCAGCATCCCCCGCCATAGTATAATTCAGGATAATTGCAGGTGCGTGTGAACAAGAGACCTGTAAATTACCAAGGTTGCTGTCGGGGGAAGGGAGGCGGGAGGCGAAGAAATCTGTAGACCTGCAACAGTTTTTTTGTTTTGTTTAAGAAATAAGATTTAAAAGCATGCCTTTCAGACCAAGGTTGATTCCAGCAAGGACGGGGCGGAGAAATGCAAGACGCATTAATGGGCTGTGTGTGTCTGAGCCTCAAAAAATCCCGTTCGTCACAAGATAAATGTTCACATGCGTAAGGAGCGCGGACGTCCTTGGTTGTGGGCTAGGGAAGGGAAAAGATACCGGGGTTTTTATTGGGCTGCTTCTTGGCACTACAAAGAAAAAGGGATTCTTTTTTTCTGCCACCTATTTTCCATTCCTCGCGTGTAGCTATATATTTGTGTGGAAGCAACAAGAGCCCTGTGGCACCTGAAAGGCTTTCCTTGTAGCAAAAGTTTTATGTGACAATAAATGTTGGGCTTTAAGGTGCCAGAGGACTCGTGGTTTTTGCACAAGAAACGTAACACAACTACGCCTCTATCCTATATATCTGAGGAGGAGGGTGGCGCTGTGGGTTAAAGCCTCAGCGCCTAGGGCTTGCCGATCGAAAGGTCGGCGGTTCGAATCCCTGCGGCGGGGTGCGCTCCCGCTGCTCGGTCCCAGCGCCTGCCAACCTAGCAGTTCGAAAGCACCTCCGGGTGCAAGTAGATAAATAGGGACCGCTTACCAGCGGGAAGGTAAACGGCGTTTCCGTGTGCGGCTCTGGCTCTGGCTCTGGCCAGAGCAGCGATGTCACGCTGGCCACGTGACCCGGAAGTGTCTCCGGACAGCGCTGGCCCCTGGCCTCTTAAGTGAGATGGGCGCACAACCCCAGAGTCTGTCAAGACTGGCCCGTACGGGCAGGGGTACCTTTACCTTTACCTTTATAGTGCCATCAATTCACAAAGTGCTTTACAGAAGTATAGTATAGTACAGTATAAGAGCTTCAGTTTTCTTCCCTGTGATTACTGGGAGAAATAATTTCACAGGATCTGTAGTGTACAGATCAGTCAGGATCTGTAGTAACTTAGGGCTCAGCCACATTTTTGCCCCACACATTATAGGCATAAGGTCTGGGCTTTCCAGGCCTGTCTCAGAGCACTGTTTGCCCACCACTCTCCCCAGGAAAACCCCAGGAAAATCTGATGAATCAGAGCATACAGCAATTTGGGTTTTTTGCAGCTGCATCAGTGGTAAAGAGCTGGGTTTCATGGCTGCACCAGTGCAAAAAAGAAAAAAAATTAAGCTGTCAGACCAGGACCTGGAAAACATTTTCATGAATAACCTATAACGCAGTGTAATGTAATGCAATCTTACATTGACTGGAAAATATAAATTCGTTTTCTGTCATTTGTCCTGCGTCAGGTGGTGTAACAGCACCAACATGGGGGCCACATTTTACCCCGCAGTGCCAATTTTGTATGAGCAGCAACTCTCACATTTCGTCCTGACCACCTGGTTACAAGCCCTTAAACGTTGCAGCTGCCCCATGGGGTGGATCCAGGGCTGCTGTAATGTGAAAAGCACATCTCAGCAGTATTTGTGTGTGGCACAAAGAGCATGTGAGTGGATTAAATGTGCATTTTATGGCCAACTCACCTATGTGACCATTGCGCCAAGTGATGATGTGCAATTATCCACCGCAGAGCAATCAGAAACACCTGAACTCAGCTGAAACACAATACATGGTGGTTTAAATTAAGCCAACTTAAATAACTGGTGTAAATCAACTGTACCATTCGGGCATTCATATATTTCTTGAACAGGCATGTAGAGTAGCCCATGGCCACATACAATTAAGGCATATTGGTTTGCAACTAAATGGAGCCTTTATTACAACATTAAACCATAACCCGCATGCTTTTTTTGCACTGCAGAATTGTGTCTGCTTAGAGACAGTCTTTGTGGCTCCTTCTCTGTACGTATGCAAACATAGTAAGCAAGAACACTTACTTAAAGACTTAAATGTTGCAGTAGTAGGCACTCTCATCAGTAAATGTCCCATAGCACAAAGTGAGACTTCCGAGTAAACAAGGACTGAACTGGCCTGTATGTTTCGTGCTGATAGTTTTTAGATAAGAGAGTGTTCCTAGTGATATGGAAAGTATACGTGAAATATTTTCATTCAGTGGTTCTTATATTTGTTTGGGACACAGACCACTTTGAGAATCTGATGAAAACTAAACCCGCTTCCTGGTGGGGGGGGCGGGAATCTACATGAGCACATTCATACAGAATTTTGCATACAATTAGTTGTATTGCATTGGGGTAAAAAAAAGAAGGGGGGGGGCAAAGGACCCAGTTTTGTGCCCCCCAGGCACCCACGGACCATAGGTTAAGAACCCATGTTTTAAGTTATTAGAGTCATGAATATTCATAACTGTGGACAACCATTGTAGTTGAAGGACATGAAGAAGGAGTACAAAATCATCTATGAGTTCTGTGGATGATAATGACAGTGAGATACAGAATCTTCGGGTTCCTAGAACCTGTGACTTGCTAGTCCCTGGTTTGGTAGAAAGTGCACAATATGAAAAGTAATACGTGCCTTCTTGCTTCATTTAAAATGCTTACATTTCTGATTTCTAAAGTCAGATACCTTCCTCTATTTTTAACATACCATATTTTTCCATGTATAACACGCACCCATGTATAAGATGACCCCTATTTTTTTGGACCGCAGCAAGAAATAATTTTTTTTTTTTGGGGGGGGGGAATTGCCCAAAGTTGTTGAGCTTTCTTTGGGGGGAGATCGCCCAGAGTTGCTGAGCTTTTCGGGGGGGGGGGGTGTCACCGCCACCAATCACTCTACAGCCTGCCCGTCAATGCAAATCGCACGCATCGCCATGGCCACCAATCGTATGAATGTACGCAGCCAAAAGCCCACCTGCACGCTTGACGCAACCACAGCCGATTGCATGTACGACTCGCCGCTGCCGTAAATAGCCCGCCCAATTGCTGCAGCTGCAGCCATTCGTCGGCAGGCCTTGCTGCAGCAACCAGTCACACGCCAACCGCTGCTGACAATCTCCTGCTGGCTGTTGCCACCAATCGCCCGTCCCCCCTCTGGTATCCGTGTATAAGACGACCCACAATTTTTGCCTATTATTTCTAAGGAAACAATATTGTCTTATCCACAGTAGGCCCTCTCCACAGGCCACGCCTCCTCTTTTTAGGACACACCCCTCAGTGGCCTGGATTCACATTCCAAGTGCTTGGCTGGAATGTGCCCTTTAACCTCTTGTTTTCCAGGATGGAGGGTAGAGAGGGCTGTGTGAGCATAGAAATTTGCCTTTGCTGTTCTCAATGGAACTTTTCTTGAGCAATGATGTCTCCCTGACTTCTGGTGTGTCTTGTTTTTCTGGCTGGCCTTCAGTCCTTGTTCTCAAGTCCCACCTTCTGGCTTGCCCTCGGATCTTGAGCACTCTTCAGTCTGGACTTCTGGTTCATGGCTTCTCATTCTCTTCTGACTGCTGCCCATGACTGCTGCCTTCTCTTCCATTGCTTATGGTGGTTGCCTTCACCTCTTCTGACTCTGAGAACAGCTCCTCAAGAAATCCCAGCACTCTTGAGCTGGAGACTCCACAGCTCTGCCAGTGCCTGAGGAATAGGGCAAGAGTGCAGCTTTTTGAAACACCAACAGTTTCCTTGGAGGGAGAATAATAATAATAATAATTTTATTATTTATACCCCGCCCATCTGGCTGGGTTTCCCCAGCCACTCTGGGTGGCTCCCAACAGAAGACTAAAAACAGAATAAAACTTCAAACTTTAAAAACTTCCCTAAACAGGGCTGCCTTCATATGTCTTCCAAAAGTCAGATAGTTGTTTATTTCCTTGACATCTTCTGGGAGAGCATTCCACAGGGCGGGTGCCACTGCCGAGAAGGCCCTCTGCCTGGTTCCCTGTAACCTTACTTCTCGCAGTGAGGGAACCGCCAGAAGGCCCTCGGCACTGGACCTCAGTGTCCGGACTGAGGACAACCTTCTAGCTTGGTGCTCTTGAATGCTCTGCAGCTAATCTGATTTAACCAGCTCCATGGTCCTGCTCTCCTGCTCTGTCTCCTGCCAAGCTTCACCAAGACACCTTGTAGGCTACAGTCTGGAGGAAAGAGTCTTCTGTCTCCTTAAAATACTCTACTGATTTTCCTGTGCTTTGAACTCTTTCTGGTGGTCTTCAGTTTGTCAACAGGTGACACCCAACTAGAACCCTGGGGTCAAAGCTCATGCATCAAAGCCATAGCTGTCAACTTACACAAAATAAGGGATCAGCAGCCAAAATAAGGGATTTTAGTCAACCAGCAGCCAAACGAAGCCTCAAGCGGTGGTTCCCACAGCGCAGCAACCCAGCAGAAGGGATGCAGCAAGGAAAAGCACCGTCACCTCTCCGCTGGGAAGCGCTGAGCAAAGGCGAGTCCCCAGGCAACGCGGCCGATTTGATCGGCACAAGGCATGCAAGCTCCATCCCCCAGTCGTTCTTAGACTCCGTTTTGGGTGAGCAACGCAGCCAAGCAACACAGTTGGAGCCTCCCTCCTCCCTGGCCGGCAGGAAGGGAGGGAGAGGAGCGGCTTCCTTTGAAACCTGGGAAATTTAAGGGACATCATCAATCCGGGACAGCAGTGGGAAACGACGCTGGGATAAGGCAGTTTCCTGCCAAATAAGGGACGGTTGACAGCTATGATACAAACTGAGCCAAAGAGTGAAGAGGAGGGAGGGTGGAACATTGAGGAGAAAGCTATGTTAAGGTGTACTGTTCTTCCAAGTGTTCAAAAGGAGATTGCCTTCAATCAATAAATCCATACATGTTACTAGAACCACCATCTCTCTTGCTTCCTCTAAATCTCTCCAAAGCCATGGTTTTCATCAACCCTTTGACTTGTTCCTCACCTTCAGATGAAACATAGTCTGAAGCGTGTGCATTTACACTGACAAATCTCCAGCCTATTACACTTGACTCTCATCTTTCTTCCTGGCTATGCTTTCCTCCTGTTGTCACCTCTTTGACACATTTGAGATGGTACATTCCTTTGGGGCACGATCTTTCTTACGCTTGCATTGTTATTCTTTTAAAAATGCCATGTACAATATTGTTGTGAGTTTGTGAGCTGCCTGGACCCTGCTTCTGATTCCTGGGTGCTGGACACTGAATTTAGCATGTTAAAATACAAGTCAGGCTGGCATCAGATGTTCAAGAAATCACCTGGGACTGCCTCCTAATTCCTGGATCCAATACAGATTCAATTGCTGGAATAGTGAGGCCAGCCTGGTAATGACCCACTAAACATGGTTTGTTAGGGGGACAAAGGGGGTGTTTCTGTGCCAGAGGGTAAATGGGAGGGGTCCCATCATCATCTCAGAATTAGTTAGAGAGACAAAAGGCTTTGAAGTAGAGTTTTAGAGTTGTTGTGATGTAAGTTTGAGAGAAAAAGTGGCAGTCTTTAAACGCAGCAGGCTAGAGTCAGAGCTATGTTTGATTTCTTTTTGAATCCACAGCTGCAGAAATGGGGGAATCAGGACCCTATTGAAGTGTTAATTCCATTGCAGGCGCAGGTTATATATCTTGAGTAAATAAACCATATATCACAAAGACACTACAGTCTCCACTGGGCCTTGTTTCCAAAAGGAAACACAAACCCTCAGTAAGTGCTTGTAACCCCTGGAATCTTGCACCGCTAGGAGATTGGGGTGACCTGTAACAATATGAGCGACAGTAAAAAGGAATTTATATATGACAAAGGTGAGGCACCTGGTGATTGGACATGCGTGCATGGAATGCCAGACAACCAAGCAATAGCACAAGGCCATTTCCCCCAGAGAGAAAGCAGGAGGAATCGGAGGTGAAAAATCAGGGAGTAGTTATGGGTTCCCCAGGGCGTATGAGGAGAGCCTACTGTCCCTACTTCCTTCCAAGGAAACCAAGAGAAGAAATCTCTGCAACACAAAGTTCAGGAGAAACTAGGTCAGCGCCACCTGCCACTCGGCGTTCAGAAAAGAACATGCAGTGCCCGTCGTCACTTCAGTTAGAGCTGCCGTTCGATGCCCTCGTTCTGCTCTTCTTCGCTCTCATGCCACGTTAGGGCCTACCATTTCGTTATTTGCCCACAGCCATTTCGCTCCTTGGAGCACGCACTTTCTGGTTCCCATGGCAACACCCATCTTATTCTGTTTGTTCCCTACGGCTTCCTCCTTGCAGCCGTTGAGTCTTCGCTCTCTCTCTCTCTCTCTCTCTTCACTGAAGCCGTTTGTGCTGTTGCATCTTACTGGCATTTTCCAATGCCTACTTTGCAGCTGACCCGAGTCCCCTTTGGTTTAGCTCTACGTACATAGCTTTCTAAGCCTGTTCATGCTCCTTCTCCATCTGTGGCACCTTGATTACATTCAGTTATCCCAGCCACTGCTTTCAGCAGAGGTTTCTTTTGTTCACTGACACAGGGGCACCAAGATAGACCATGGTACGTAGAATGCCATCACCCGTTCACACATATATTATCCACAGACAATGCCATCACCATCCCTGGCATTTGTACCACACTTTTGAGTGTTTGCTTCATGTAGCGCTATCTCAGCAATCCTTTCAGCAACCCTGAAGGGTATCCCCAGTGCTACTTTTGTAGAAAAAGAGGTGCCAGAACTCACCATGAACTTCTCTTATGATGACAATGGCACCCACCTGAGAGGTGGCAGAACTGAGATCTGGTGAGTTCTGGCTGAAAAAAAAGTCCTGGGTATCCCCATATTGCGGGACCGCGGGTGGCGCTGTGGGTAAAACCTCAGTGCCTAGGACTTGCCGATCGCATGGTCGGCGGTTCGAATCCCTGCGGTGGGGTGAGCTCCCGTGTTCGGTCCCAGCTCCTGCCCACCTAGCAGTTTGAAAGCACCCCTAAGTGCAAGTAGATAAATAGGTACCGCTTTATAGCAGGAAGGTAACGGCGTTTCCGTGCGCTGCGCTGGTGCTGGCTCGCCAGAGCACCTTCGTCACGCTGGCCACGTGACCTGGAAGTGTCTGCGGACAGTGCTGGCTCCCGGCCTCTTAAGCGAGATGAGCACGCAACCCCAGAGTCGGACACGACTGGCCCGTGCGGGCAGGGGTACCTTTACCTTTACCTTTATCCCCATATTGCGGCTGAGGAGTAGAGGTTGAAAAAACACGGCCTACCTAAAGCTGTGTTGTTGATTTCCTGTAAGAATAAAGATGTGAACAGACAACTTGTTGGTTTAAAGCTCTTAGCCACTGTGCAATGCTATCTTCTGGTGCATGTCTTTTTTATTTAAAATTACCATTGTAATGGCATTCCACTACTATTATTGTGACTACAGTGGTACCTCGGGTTACATACGCTCCAGGTTACAGACTCCGCTAACCCAGAAATAGTACCTTGGGTTAAGAACTTTGCTTCAGGATAAGAACAGAAATCGTGCTCTGGCAGCACGGCGGCAGCGGGAGGCCCCATTAGCTAAAGTGGTGCTTCAGGTTAAGAACAGTTTCAGGTTAAGAACAGACCTCCAGAACGAATTAAGTACTTAACTTGAGGTACCACTGTATTTTACATTTATGAAGGGATCGTAGTGCCAACTGGGTTCTACTGTACTGAAATATGCATTATTTTGCTGAGCCATCCTTCTCCCTGAGATGCTAGATTTCCGTATGTGGGGGGTGGTGGTGGTGGTGGCCAGGTTCTCCCTTTCCAGTAAAAACTGAAGGGGATTCTGCTTGTTCACAGAGTCTGGGGTGCAGCGGTTGCTCTGTCTCCTCAGTACCTCAGACCCTGCCAACTGCTTCCGGGTCTTGTTGCCATGACAACAGCAAATGCTGGGCTAAGGTTCAATTTTGCACTTCTTAAAGAAGTGGGCTCCAGCTCTTGTCCTCAGAACCGCTGGACTCTCTTGTGAGGCGGCTGCAATATTTAAATAAATTTTCTGAATTGGCATCTTACACATAAATGGGGGACGGATTTAGAATGACAGTGAAATGTTGAACTTAATGTCAGTGACTGCTTATTCTAGAATTCCGGTGTGCGTACAATTTATCTGCAGCTTGGTCTGACATGACTATGTAGGGTTTAATGAATTTAAGATGTGTCAGGCTTAGAAAGTTCCATGTGCCCAGTAACACTTCCCTACCTTACAAAATTGTTATATGAATCAGGATTAAACAATAGCTGCAAAAACACTATAAATAAATTAATGGCACCGTAAGTGCACTATTTTTGGGGATATCTCTTAGGTTTTGCTGGGAAGCTGCAAGAGGCATCAAATACTGGGGCTAGGAACATCCTCCTAACAAGAAAGGGACACGGTAAAGGGATGGTATCCGCAATATACAAAATACTACTCCAAAATCCCATGAACCCCCTAGACGCAATCAAAAAACAATGGGAGGATGACATAGGCTATGAGATTAACCCCACTCAATGGACCAGAATGTGGTCTAAACACCCCTTTAAATCCATATCAATGAAAAGAAAAGAACTCACTCTGAAACTCACCTACAGGTGGTACCTAACACCAAGAAAACTAGTGCTAATATGCCCAGGAACCTCACCAAAATGCTGGAGAGGGTACACCTCCACAGACACATACCTCCACATGTGGTGGGAGTGTCCCAAAACCCAACTATTCTGGACAACAGCCATACGAGAAATATGTAAAATAACTAAGCAAGTATTAGAAATCACCCCAGAATTGGCCCTACTAAACATCTTCCAAGACAATAATGCTCATTTACACCACAAAGAACTCATAACCCACCTACTTTCATCAGCCAGAAGCATCATAGCCCGACACTGGAGAGACCTGTCAGGAGTAAGCATGGACCAATGGTACCAAATAGTATGGGAAACAGCCTTCCTAGAAAAATTAACCAATAAACTGAAACTGACATGGGGACAAACAGAAGAAGACGCCTTCACCCCAATATGGTTCCCCTGTATCACATACACAGCCCAACAAGACAATGACAAAAATCCACCAACAGCAAAGAAATCAATATGGCTAACCTGATCCAAAACACCCACCCACCCACCCCACTCACACACGAAAACAAAGATCACCACAGCCAGTCACAAACAAACAAACAACCACTCCCTACCAGGGGTCGGCAACCCGTGGCTCCGGAGCCGCATGTGGCTCTTTTACACCTTTGCTGCGGCTCCGGGGCAGATACTAGCGAGGGGAGGAGGCACATTGTGTGCCCCAACACTCCCCACTGTGGCGGGCGCTGTACTGGCTGTGACGTCGCATGGGGGTGGTGCGTGCATTAGTCACGCACCGTCCCGACGTCACCTTCCCGCCCGCCCGCCCGCTACATTGTAAGGGGCATGTACGCTGGTCACTGCATTGAAAGGGGGCATGTATGCTGGTCACTGTTTTGAAGGGGAGTGAAGAACACACACACACAAAAAGGTAACATGTTAATTTAACGTTTATTTCTATGAGGAGGAGTAATTCTGAGGGGTCAAACAAAGAAATAATAAAAAAGTGACAAAAAAGTTATTTTTATAATGACGAGTTTTGCGGCTCCCAGTTGTTGTTTTTTTCCAGAAACGGGTCCAAGTGGCTCTTTTTGTCTTAAAGGTTGCAGACCCCTGCCCCAGGCCAACCCCAACCTCTCTCACCACCAAAGAAACACAAGTGAATAGCAGAGAACCTGCACAAGCGACACTGACACAAAACCCCCACATATATTACCGTATTTGTTGCTCTATAAGACTCACTTTTTCCCTCCTAAAAAGTAAGGGGAAATGTGTGTGCGTCTTATGGAGTGAATGCAGGCTGCGCAGCTGTCACAGAAGTCAGAACAGCAAGAGGGATTGCTGCTTTCACTGCGTAGCGATCCCTCTTGCTGTTCTAGCTTCTGAGATTCAGAATATTTTTTTTTTCTTGTTTTCCTCCTCCAAAAACTAGGTGCGTCTTGTGGTCTGGTGCGTCTTATAGAGCGAAAAATACGGTAAGTAAAATAGAAACATCGCCACCCGACACCACCCCCGCTCACCTTCTCCCCCTCTTTCCCCCTTTTCTTCCTAATGTCTCGACAAATGAAACTGATCTGTAAAAAATGTTACTTGGGGGGAAAAAGAGAGAGAGATTGCACATACTTTTGTAAACCAAGAAAACCTTTAATAATAATACATTAAAAAAATAATACTGGGGCTAGGCCGCTTGCTGGTGCACCCTGCTACATGGTTGCCCATTGGTTTAAGGTTCTTCTCATTGATTTATAAGGCCCTAAACAACTTGGGGAACTGGTTCTCTGAGACAGTTTACACCCCATATGAACCTGCCAATACCCTGAGATCTCCTGAGGAGCCCCTCCCAGTGGTGCCATGGCCAACTTTGGTCCACCTGGCAACAGCCAGGTAAAGGGCATTGTCTGCAGGCGTGCTTGTTCTGTAAAACAGTCTCCCCTCACAGAGGGCATCAGCATTTAAAAATATTTCGTTTAGCCCGGACACTGAGGTCCAGCACCGAGGGCTTTCTGGCGGTTCCCTCACTGCGTGAAGCCAAGTTATAGGGAACCATGCAGAGGGCCTTCTCGGTAGTGGCACCCGCCCTGTGGAACACCCTCCCATCAGATGTCAAGGAAATAAACAACTATCCGACTTTTAGAAGACATCTGAAGGCAGCCCTGTTTAGGGAAGTTTTTAATGTTTAATGTTTTATTACGTTTTTAATGTTCTGTTGAGAGCCGCCCAGAGTGGCTGGGGAAACAAACAAACAAACATCCAGACATTTGTTGATTGCTGATTGATAACTCATTTGCTTATTTAGCTATTAATTGACAAAAGTATTACTGCCCCCCTCACCAAATAGCAGTGGGGTGTACAGCAATGTATGTTTACTAGAAACCATAAAGCACCCTTAAAAACTGTGTGAAATAATAAAATAGACTGCCTATCAAAAGTTTTGAACAGCTGCCTGGGCCTGGAATCTGTTTGCTTTCTGTGTGCTTTTAATTGTTCTAATGTTTTTATGTTTTGTTTTTTAATGATGCAGCACACTGCTACACTGCTATGTGAGAGCAGTATAGACATATTTTAATAAATTAAAATAACGATGTCTAAATTTTCCAAGGCAGCATGCCCACCATCGCTGTGGGGTGGACAGCAACCGAGAGCTGTTTGCTTAGGGTTATTTCCCATTTTTAAACCATTAGGCCCACAAAGTGCTTAACTGCATTTAAAAGACCTAATTTCTCCTTTCCCTTTCCCGTTCTGTCCCAAAGACTGTATAGCTCTAACCCTCCCCTAAGCTGCCTTCGTGCATTGAGTATCTGTGGGGGAAAGGATGCCGCCCTCAGAGGACCTTAAATAAGTAAGAAATGCACCTGGAAGGATAGCCATGCGGCTGGCTCAGTAAAAACCCACAGCACGTCCAGCCTTGCGGCTTTTGTGTCTGTATTGGCTAAGCTTGAGACAGACTGTTCACCTGGCCTCTTCCTAGTCAGCATAACAAAGGCAGCTGTGGAGACCTATAATCGCCGCAATTGGTGGTGGTGTTGATGCCGCAATTCTTTTTGCTTGCTTGGCAAAAGGACCCTTGCTGCCCAGAGGGCTTTAAAGCATGTCCAGTAAAGCTGTTCTTTCCTTTCTTCCTCTGACCCGATACTTGCATACCCTCCAAGTTGTCCCTATTTTCCAGGGACAGTCCTGGAATTACGAAAGCCATCCCGGCTTCTGATTTGATCCCGGAATGTGGCAGCAGTGAGGGAGCATCCTGTGGCCTTTCCGCGGCCTCTGAGAACCGTCTCTGAGGTGCAGGTGGACGGCAGGTGGATGGGCAAGAAAAAAGAGGGAGCTGAGCAGGGCACAAGAAGTCTTGATTAAAAAATAAAATGCTTTGCGTGTCCATGTCTAACCTTGCCCCTTCCCAAAATTTATTTATTGGCATGTGTTTTTCTTTTTGTAAATCTACCAAAGAATAAAATACAGTGGTACCTCGGGTTACATACACTTCAGGTTACATACGCTTCAGGTTACAGACTCCGCTAACCCAGAAATAGTACCTCGGGTTAAGAACTTTGCTTCAGGATGAGAACAGAAATCATGCTCCAGCGGCGCAGCGGCAGCAGGAGGCCCCATTAGCTAAAGCAGTGCGAATTAAGTACTTAACCCAAGATACCACTGTAAAATAAAATAAAATCGGATTAAGGGTTTTTTTCAGGTGGGTGGAGGGCGTGTGTGCTGTGTCCCGTTGGTGTAACGGTGTTGGAAATGCTCTGCCAGGGATGGGGGGGGGATGGGGAGTCGAGGAGGGTCAGTTGTGGGGGGAGTGAGAAATGTCCCTATTTTCATCTGAGGAATGATGGAGGGTTGAGCCTCCAAGCTGAGGACCAGGCTCCTCACCAGGGTTGGACCAAGACATTCCGCCACCTGAGGCGAACCACAAAATTATGCCCCCCACCCCACACCTGGTCAGGGAAGAAGCAGTGAATGAAGATCTGCATCAGGAACAAGAGGGGAATAAAGGTCTGCTATGCTTGTGGCGCTGTGGGTTAAAGCCTCAGCGCCTAGGGCTTGCCGATCGAAAGGTCGGCGGTTCGAATCCCTGCGGCGGGGTGCGCTCCCGCTGCTCAGTCCCAGCGCCTGCCAACCTAGCACCTCCCGGTGCAAGTAGATAAATAGGGACCGCTTACCAGCGGGAAGGTAAACGGCGTTTCCGTGTGCGGCTCTGGCTCTGGCTCTGGCCAGAGCAGCGATGTCACGCTGGCCACGTGACCCGGAAGTGTCTCCGGACAGCGCTGGCCCCTGGCCTCTTAAGTGAGATGGGCGCACAACCCCAGAGTCTGTCAAGACTGGCCCGTACGGGCAGGGGTACCTTTACCTTTACCTTTATGCTTGAGGAACAAGGGTGGAAGGAGACCACCAGCATCTTCGATCCACTAAGCAGGAACAGTGAGTGATGCGTTCATTGGAGGCCAAATCTGCTGTCTACGTGGATCCTGCCACCTTGCTTTGTGAGTGAGCCGGCCCTGCTCCTCACTTCTAGTGACTTTACTTTGTGCAGGGGTGGATTTGGGTAACATGGCATCCTGAGTGAGGACAAATTTTGCCCCTACTTTCTTATTTTCACCATAATTCCTTTTGATATACGTGCCTTAGTAGGTACTCATGGGTGTTGTTGCTTGTTTGTTGTTATTTTATCCAGGGTTTGTTAGACTACAACTCCCATCAGCCCCATCATCATGGCTGGCGGCCAGGAATGATGGAATTTATAGTCCAAAGCTTCTGGAGAAGACTGGGAAGACACAATAGGAAAGGACTCTGAGAGTAGATAGGATAGCGCTGGCCAAATATAAACCAATCTGCGTAGCTATAGGGTGTGGGGAGAGAAGAGAAGAGAAATTGTATGTCAGACTGCACAGCCATTACCATTGCAGAATGGAGTGGAAGTTCTCAAATGACCTAAAGACAAAACTGCCATGTATTACAGCAGCCCGGCAAATGTCTGCTGAAAGCATTCTTTTAAATATTTGAAGGAAGGAAGATTCATGATGAGCTCCCTAGATAGCTTGTTCCACTGCTGAACTGCCCTTCTAATTAGGATTTCAGCTTGGACCCTATATCATTCTGTTGCCACCTCTTCTGTTCTACTAAGGGCCCTTTGAAAACCCAAATAGGAGAGCTACGTACGTCGATTGCATGGGGAGCCTCTTGATTTAGGGAGCAGAAAGTGTGGGGCAGCGTTGGATGGAGGTGTATGCATGGGGAAGATGGGATTAAAGGAGGAATAAGGACTTCACAGTCCACATTAAACCAATGGGCCCTGAATGTGGGTTAACACAAATTTTTGTTCTTTGTGATGTTGTGTACTCCTGTGTTTTCCACAAACAGTTTTGGCCAGAAAAGAACTTCTTTTAGGGGCAGCCAATATAGCAGATATGAAAAATCTGCAAGGAAGGGTATGTTTCTGCCCTTTCCAGTGTTTTTTGCTGCCTAGAGCCCTGTTTATCCCGTTTACCTAGTTACCAGCTCTGGCCACGAGGCTCCTTGTAAGGCATGAAACCGAACAAGTCAGACCATCTCAAATTGAGAAGTGAGAAAGAAGGAAAGACCTTGTGCACTGCTACTCTGATAAAGCCCCAGCAGCTAATTTTAATTCATCATCATCATCATCATCTTCATCATAATCAGGCAATCCAATGGTGGATTTCCATCATTAGTTCTGATTTGGCACTTAGCCTCTGCTGCTGTAGACAGCTAGCCTGGGAATCTCAGATTTCTCAAGGACTTTTTCCATACTTGTGCTAGACCTAATACAGTGCCAGCAGCCAGTCCCCACATAGTGTGTGTGTGTGTGGATACAGGTGTGGGTTTGGGGTGTAGGGAAAGCCACAAAACTTCTTCACCTTTGTTATTGCTTGACAAGCACCCATGGTGTTAGTTTTATGCCATAAGAACTGCACAGAAATTGGTTTGTTTGTTTCTAAGGAAAAGCTCCTGTTATGGCAGGGCAGTGTGAGCTACAGAGCACTGCAGTAGACGAGGTCACCAGGGACACTGAAGACATAATCCAGCACTTTAAAGGCATGATCCAGCACTTCAATGGAGGACCTCAGTAGTGCAGCTATAGACAACACCGTGGAGGATCCAGTTCTTATGGAGCCCAGAGGGAGGAGAAAGAAGTAGTTGAGACAGGCATACTCTCTGCGCATCCAGACCCAACTAGTCCAGCATCTTCATCCTGATGGATGCCACTTCTTCCATCGCTGCACCCTCCATCTTCACCTTCAACATGGCAAGAAACCTACACACCTACATCAGCCAGCACTCATGTATGAAGTTCCCAAGTGTGCCAGGTCCTGGTACATACTGTTGGATATGGTCTGGGATGGGCAACGATGTAGGACAGTCTTCATATGCATAGATGAAATTGCACACCTTCTAACACATGCTGAGGTCTTAATAAAAAGGTAAAGGGACCCCAACCATTAGGTCCAGTCACGTACGACTCTAGGGTTGCTGCACTCATCTCGCTTTACTGGCTGAGGGAGCTGGCGTACAGCTTCCAGGTCATGTGGCCAGTATGACTAAGCCGCTTCTGGCGAACCAGAGCAGCGCACGGAAACGCCGTTTACCTTCCCGCCGGAGTGGTACCTATTTATCTACTTGCACTTTGACATGCTTTCGAACTGCTAGGTTGGCAGGAGCAGGGACCGAGCAACGGGAGCTCACCCCGTCACGGGGATTCAATCCGCCGACCTTCTGATTGGCAAATCCTAGGCTCTGTGGTTTAACCCACAGCGCCGCCCACGTCCCTCGAGGTCTTAATAAGATGCATTAAATACGCACGTGCAGGGGAATGGATGACACCATTAAAAGGGGGTGGGGCGAGAGAAAGAAATCCCCAAATGAGCAAAACAATCCTAATCCTCACATCTGGACGAAAGATACGCTGTTGCTGCACTGCTGGAAAGGCCACAATGTGACTGGTGCGGCAATAAAACCTGTTAGCTCATTTGCAAAGCTAAGCAGGGTCTGGTTTCAAATTGGTTGGGGGACTGCGGGTTGAGATTAACATGTGTCACAAGGGATTGGACTAGATGACCCTCACGGGTCCCTTCCAACTCTACGATTCGATGATTCTCTGTCCACAGCATTCCTGGAAACACCACCAAAGCCTACCAGTCAAGGACTGAGCTGGAGATGGTATCTACTTGTGGATGGTATAGAGGCCACACCCTCAACATGCAAAAAATTTAGAAAACTGGACAGTAACCACAAGCCCCACCCCCCTGCCCTTGCAGAGCTCTCTTCCACTGACAGACTCTCCAATGTAGGTAAAGATAAGGTAAAGGACCCCTGGACGGTTAAGTCTAGTCAAAGGCGACTATGGGGTTGTGGCGCTCATCTGGCTTTCAGGATGAGGGAGCTGGTGTTTGTTCACAGACAGCTTTCTGGGCCATGTGGCCAGCATGACTAAACCGCTTCTGGTGCAACAGGATACTGTGTCAGAAACCAGACCACACAGAAATACCTTTTACCTTCCTGTTGCAGTGGTACCTATTTATCTACTTGCACTGGTGTGCTTTCGAACTGCTAAATTGGCAGGAGCTGGGACAGAGCAACGGGAGCTCACCCCGTTGTGGGGATTTGAACCGCCAACCTTCTGATTGGGAAGCCCAAGAGGCTCAGTGGTTTAGACCACAGCGCCACCCGCGTCCAATGTAGGATAGCACCCTAGATAATGTGTTTATGCTAATCTGTTGCAGCCAAAGCAGCAAAGTCTTGTTGCACCTTAGAGACTAACAACTAAATAATAAAATTGTAGGAA
Organism: Podarcis cretensis; assembly: GCF_951804945.1. Classification (NCBI taxonomy): domain Eukaryota; kingdom Metazoa; phylum Chordata; class Lepidosauria; order Squamata; family Lacertidae; genus Podarcis; species Podarcis cretensis. The sequence goes on from NC_137176.1 coordinate 8,253,507, forward strand.
TGAGGGGAGAGTTGTGCTACTAATCCCTCAGGATTTTGCAGGCAGTACTGTTAAACTGGTGGATCTGAGTACAGGGTTTTAGGAAAAGCGTTCTATCACAAATATAGGGCAAAGAATAGAAACAAATCTGCTACTATGAAACCACAATACCTTACCTCAGAACTGTTGTGAAATGAATCGGATTGCTCAGTAATAATAAGTGATATCTAGCTGTAGAAGAGCTATAAAACAAGTTGCAGTGGAATAATGGTATTTAACCACATTTCCTGGCTTAAGTATTCTGGCTGTATTTTCACAAAGCACAATATTACCAGGAAGAGGCTCTATGTAAAACCCCCAAATAATAATATGTTTAAATATTTGTGAAACAGATTTACTTGAAGCTGCCTGGGCTTCTATTGCATTGGCCTTCTAGAGAAAAGCTTTCTTACACAGTTTAGCAGATATGGCTGAAAAAAATGCTCAGAGAAGTATTTGCCTAAGTAAATATTCAAAACATGTTTGTGGAAAGCAATCCCCACCCCCAGTTCCCAAGTGTGAAAAATTATACTAAGAGAAATATGATTCCAAGAGCTACAAGGATCTACCTAGACAGCAACAAGAAATAAATATGATTTACAGGCCTAGTTGAAAATAATCAAGTTGTCACATTGAGTTTGGACGAGTGAATATCGATTTATCGGTTTAGATTTCCATCCCACTCTCCTAAGGCCTGCACATTGCCAAGGTTATTTTTAATTAACTTAAAATGCATTTGAGATCTGCTCAGACTCTGTAGGCAACTCACAACACAACGTGTTAACTGCATTGCTTGCTATAATTTATGTTCAGTGGGGTTCACCTGAAAGGAAATCTGTTTAGGGCTACAGTTCATACCACCCAACTGAATATGAGAGTTAAGGGAATGATCCCACTGGGAAGGTCTGCAGCACAAGGTCTACTAATGTGAACAAGAGCTTTTTATGCTTTTCACTTCTATGGAGATTGTGCAGGAGACCTTCCTAGGGGATTATGCCCAGTGTAAGCAAGGCCATTCTTTCGATTTGACTTTGTGACGTCTTGACATGAACAACTTTGAGTTGACCACAACATTGTGCAGAGTGAGAGGAGTGGAAGCCATTGAGACACCTACATGTTGTACTGTAATTCTAAATACATTCGCTTGGAAGTGTCCTGGAGCTGATCACTAGTGTTGGGGACAGGGGAATGCATGCCGTGACATAAAGAATATCCTCAGAACGCCACTCTGTAGCTTCCATCCCTGGCTAAGTAGCAATGAAACACAACAGTTTCAGGGTGGAGAGCTGAACTCTCCAGTGGCATGTTGTTTGTTGGCATCTGTCCCGAGAGACAATGGAGTGTGCCTCCGAGGGTGAAGCAAACCACTGTGTTGGCAGCACCAAAGTGACCTTCTGGGGTGCAAGCCTAGGCAGTGCGTATGGAGGTCCTGGGCTTTTTAGACAAGACTCCTCTTCTTGGCAACACTGGTGTGGTCCAAAGGAAAGCACAGCAATATGTTTGGCACAAGCTTGGCTGCAGGAGTTGCTGGAAGGAGGCGTACAAGGCGCCATCCAATCCCCTTAGGAACCCCACTTGGGATTTGTGTAGGGTTTAAAGTAAAGGTAAAGGGACCCCTGACCATTAGGTCCAGTCGTGGCCGACTCTGGGGTTGCGGCGCTCATCTTGCTTTATTGGCCGAGGGAGCCGGTGTACAGCTTCCAGGTTATGTGGCCAGCATGACTAAGCCGCTTCTGGCGAACCAGAGCAGTGCACGGAAATGCCATTTACCTTCCCGCCGGAGCGGTACCTATTTATCTACTTGCACTTTGACATGCTTTCGAACTGCTAGGTTGGCAGGAGCAGGGACCGAGCAACGGGAGCTCACCCCATCACGGGGATTCGAACCGCCGACCTTCTGATCGGCAAGTCCTAGGCTCTGTGGTTTAACCCACAGCGCTGCCCGCGTCCCTCGAGGGATTTACCTTCCCGCCATTTACCTTCCCGCTGGAGTGGTACCTATTTATCTACTTGCACTTTGATGTGCTATCGAACTGCTAGTTTGGCAGGAGTGTGTATGGTTTACTCCTTAACAATTTCTTCTCCTGAAGATGTCCCACAAGACAGCAGAGGTTTAGGAGCAGAATTTTCCTTCTCCTAAATGGGCTCCTTTCCCAGGTTGAGGAGACCCATCTACCCTTCACTTCCTTTCACAGCATGCATAGAAACTACCTTTCTGACCATTGGCTAGTGGGACCATTGAACTCACTATTAGTCTCTTCCACTCTATCTGCCTGAGCCTGTCTTTACATGCAGAGGAAGTCCCCAACTTTACAAGGGTTTAAGACCCATAGGTTACCCTGTTTTAGCCGTCCATTTGAACCTGTTTTCCAGGGTGTCGTATGCTGACAGCTTCTAGAAGCCACAGGTGAGAGCTGAGTGCAGGGTGGGGACCAAAGGTGGACAAACTATCCCAGAAGGAGCTCAACACACACCCAGCCCTAGAGGTACGACCCTCCCCTAACATCCTACATACCCCATTTATGTACCAAGTAGCACAGAAGGAAAAGGTTAGGAGCTGTGGACACACTTGCAGGTACCCAGTTGTTTCATATAATTGTTAAGTTAATGCACCATCCTGCCCCCAAAGATCTTCATCAAATATTCCAATAAGTCTGACACATTTATGGACCTTACTTTGACTAAGGTCATTTCTAGGCTGTCTCTGTTTTGAAGGTATGATTCAGTCGTATGCAGCAAATTTAGGCTGCATAGTTAAAATGGGTTTGGTACTTCTGTACCTAACACCCCCTCTCTGCAAACAACAACACACCCTGATTTTTTTGCAGTTAGAAAAGTGATGGGAAATGCATCAGAATGTGTGGGATATGATCAGGCAACATCATATAACCTCCCTGCAAACAAATAATCATGAATGCTCAATAAGCAGGCAAGTTATATTATTTCTGCATGAAATTGTATGGAAGAGCCCCAAGTCGAATTCTCCATTCTAACTGAAAATCATTCATAGTCCATCATTTGGGATATATAGCTTTCAAATTTATTGCTTTATTCTCTAAACAAGCGTCCCAGGAAGGAAATGTATTTTCCCACAGATTGACTCCTCACAAATTTTGAGGCTGTATAAAAAAGGATGCATTCAGACGGCACTTTGTTTTGCCTTCACAGCGTCTCCCCTGACTTGTTAACTTTTACGCTGATCTTCCGCACAATGTCAAAAGCCACTTCTTGAAATCTAGTGGAATCTAACAGAAGTTTAGCGCTCCTTTCTGTGTTAATTGTTTCTAGGAAAAAATCCATTTTTAACTCTGTTAACATGGAAAATCCTGGGAGTTTTGTGCTGAAATTTCACACAATGTAACTGGGGCTGGTGTCCTGACATTCTGTTCTTTCCCACTGTTTAAAAATTAGCGCAACATGTCTGTATATTAATGCAACAACACAGCAAGTATTGCAGTGTAAAAGGAACATCAGAAACTGGGGCAGAAATGCTAGCATTACAAAATATAACATTTATAGTCAGTGACTCTCTTCTGTGTGGTTTTAGTTATTTAAACTTCAGCAAGTGCAGAGCAGGTATTTCGCATGCTGCCAGTATTGTCTCTATGCTCCCTTGTCACACTGTCAGCTCTTAAGTATTAGTGTGACATGTCCTGTAACAACAGACCCGGAATAATTATAGGACTCGGTTTCACACTGTGAAACGTAAGACAGGGGAAATCTGCCTGCGATTAGTAAAGATGCATTGAGTAGCACCTGTGGAACACAGGTATTTTCTGTGCCATTTTGTACTTTTCCATACTGGCTGTCACCTGCATCTCTGGGAAAGACCCCAATGTGCAAGAAGATCAAACCTATCCGTTCTGAAGGAAATCAGCCCTGAGTGCTCACTGGAGGAGGAGTTTGGATTTGATCTCCCGCTTTATCACTACCCTACGGAGTCTCAAAGCGGCTAACAATCTCCTTTCCCTTCCTCCCCCACAACAAACACTCTGTGAGGTGCGTGGGGCTGAGAGACTTCAGAGAAGTGTGACTGGCCCAAGGTCACCCAGCAGCTGTACAGTGGTGCCCCGCAAGTCGAATGCCTCGCAAGACGGAAAACTCGCTAGACGAAAGAGTTTTCCATTTTGGAGGTGCTTTGCAAAACAAATTTCCTATGGGCTTGCTTCGCAAGACAAAAATGTCTTGCGAGTTCCTGCGGGTTTTTTCCCCTTCCCCCCCTTTTCCAAAGCCGCTAAGCTGCTTATCCGCTTATCCGCTAAGCCAATAAAAGCCGCTAAGCCGCTAATAGCGCTAATCCGCTAAGCCGTCAATGGGCTTGCTTCGCAAGACGAAAAAACCGCTAGACGAAGAGACTCGCAGAACGGATTCTTTTCGTTTTGCAAGGCACCACTGTATGTGGAGGAGCGGGGATGCGAACCCGGTTCACCAGATTACGAGTCTACCGCTCATAACCACTACACCACACTGGAAGGACAGATCCTGAAGCTGAGGCTCCAATACTTTGGCCACCTCATGAGAAGAGAAGACGCCCTGGAAAAGACTCTGATGTTGGGAAAGATGGAGGGCACAAGGAGAAGGGGACGACAGAGGACAAGATGGTTGGACAGTGTTCTCGAAGCTACCAGCATGAGTTTGACCAAACTGCGGGAGGCAGTGGAAGACAAGAGTGCCTGGCATGCTCTGGTCCATGGGGTCACAAAGAGCCAGACACGACAAAACAACTAAACAATAACAACAATGTATGCCTGAGGTAGCTGCTTTTCTTCAGAGTCCTGATTTTCTGGAAACAGCCTTCACTTGGGCTGCCAGACAAGCTCCCCCCCCCCCCCCCCCGAGAATCAGTGCCTGACACAGAGGGTAAAGCTATTGCGTGGAATAAAATAAGCAGGGCACCTGAGCGTGTGAATCCTTGCACACCCCTAAAAGGGCTTTTTGCACTGTAACTACAATCATGTATCGTATAGACCCGAATATAAGCCCCCCCCCCAATTCCAACCGTGAAAAGTTTAAGCGTGGCTTATATTCGCAACCTTACAAAAATAGGCTTTTACGATATTGCTGCTGAAACAGACATATGGAAGAACGGAACAAAAAAAAAACACAACGTTTTATTGCCTATTTGCGAGCTTGAGTGCCTGTGGAATTGTAGCAATTGAACGACAATTTGCGATTTTAGCGATTGTACAGTAACTTTTGCGGGCTTGCAAGATCAAAGGTTTAAATTGGCCTGGAGTTACTATTCTACAAGCCACAGCAATTTTCAGCCTGTAACCCAATTTTAAGGGAGCAGCTTATATTCGGGTATTGTCCTTTTTTTCTTTTTGCCCCTTGAATTTTAAAGTGTGGCTTATTTGTGGGTGCGGCTTATATCCGGGCCGATATGGTACCTGAAATATGGGTGGTTACTTCAGAGACATGATACCTGTACAAAACGATCTTACTGTGAAAATTCCGAGGAATTTCACCGAAAAAAAGGGAGAAATAAGTTTCTTATATTCTTAAAAGGCCAGTGTATTTAGAGCTGCGCAGTTCTTTCTCAAGAGCAAGTGTTCTCTTCCTGTCTTCAGTCCTTTCAAAGGATGATCTTCCTTTCCACCTCCTTGCTGAATTGATGGAGAATATCCCTAAGGATATCCCTAAGGGACGCAGGTGGCGCTGTGGGTTAAAGCCTCAGCGCCTAGGACTTGCCGATCGAAAGGTCGGCGGTTCGAATCCCCGCTGCTCGGTCCCAGCGCCTGCCAACCTAGCAGTTCGAAAGCACCTCCGGGTGCAAGTAGATAAATAGGGACCGCTTACCAGCGGGAAGGTAAACGGCGTTTCCGTGTGCGGCTCTGGCTCGCCAGAGCAGCGATGTCACGCTGGCCACGTGACCCGGAAGTGTCTCCGGACAGCGCTGGCCCCTGGCCTCTTAAGTGAGATGGGCGCACAACCCCAGAGTCTGTCAAGACTGGCCCGTACGGGCAGGGGTACCTTTACCTTTACCTTTTATCCCTAAGGAAGAGCTTTATAATTTGAGAATGTGCCGGTCTTTTAAAGAATAAAGCCACGTTAAATTTCTGTTCTACCCAAAGAGACACTTGAGCCGAAGTCTGTCTTGTTTCCAGACTCTTTTATCAGAAAGGGCTTCCCCCCTAATTCCTGATGTGTGAAGTTCCTTGATGAGAGAACTGCACTTTGCACCCACAGCCAAGGGCAATTTTTTCTCTTTTTCTGTGGGATTGTATTTCATACTCTTGTTATGTTCCCCACTTACTACCTTGTAACCTTGCATTTGTGTTTAGCGTTTGCTGTTTTATTGATTTTGTGCCGTTAGCTTTCTTTTGCTCTATTGATAAAGAACCGCACAACAGAATTTATTAAAACCAATCAATCAATCCCAGGGTTCAGCACTGACATGAAAACAGATGTCAAGGGTGAGCTCTGCTGCCAACACCAGACACAATAAAGACCTGAATTAAAGTGGTTTTCTGCAGTATTCTTGAATGCAATTTACCAGGAAGCCAATCTGCAAATAAGGATAAATGAATCTCGCTTGCATCCTTGCATCCTTCTTTGACAGCCTGAGAGCCTAACTACATGTTATGCATGATTAAGGGTGTGTTGTTGTTTTGGAGCACAATTTTGTGAGCGATGTTTTGAAGTGGGAAAACAGCAGAGGAGAAAAAGGCTGTACATATCTCCTGCTGTTCCCCCTCCCACGGCAGGTTCTTTTTAAGGGTGGGGGGCAGTTGCGCCAAGGAAAAGTACTGTGGAGCGGCAGTACTGTGTTTCAGTGTTTGAAAGCATCATATATTCTTCCTCCCATGTTGGTCGCAATGGTCAGTGAAAATGGATGGCAATGACCGCTCCCCACTTAAAACGGGGGGAGCCCTTTGCGTGGACGCGTGCAGCCCTGGATCTGGAGTGGCCCCATCAGCATAGGCTTTGCCTTCCCTCAGGTGGGATACCTGAAGGTCCCCGCCTACCCCAGTGAGTTGTCCAATCCCACCTGGGGGAAGCGTTGCCAGGGAAACCAGGCCAGGTAGGGGGAGGGATTACCTGCCCACACAATAGAGGGTGGATCTTACCTGGTAATCCTCACTGGGCTCCAGAGCTTCTCCCACCCTACCCACCCTCAGTTAATGTCTTCTTTTGCAGGTTAACTTTTCTTCATAGGTTTTGCAGGTTAACCTGTCTCCACAGGTATGCGGGCGCTGCTACGATAAGGTCGCTGTTGAAGGGCCGGAAAGGAATTTCCCTGCATTGGCAGGTTTCGCCTTTCCCGTAGCAAAACGTCACAACTTTGGCGGTATCAGGCCTTGGGCGGAATCCTTTAGTCCATCTTCCTCTTTGCGGCGGCGATTCCAGGGTTCTCCGTTAAAGGGGTTTCTGAAGGGAGGCTTTGACCATACGCCGAAAGGTTGTCATTGCTCTCCCCTGCGGCGGCGGCGTAACGGGGGCGGCTATCTCTGCTTGAACATATGTTCTCCAAAGCCAGCCCATCCCCCCCCACACACTGGATAACCCTGTAGCTCCCTAGGTCCCCGGCTGGGGACTGGGGAGGGAGAACGCCCAATGCCTGAGCCAAGGTCTACCCACATTTGAAATTTAATAAAGTTGTTGCCAATTTAATCCCATAGCACGTTGTCTAGAGTCGTTATTCCACATGACGGGGGGGGACCACTTGGGATCTGGGGACTCCGCCTGTCCGCGCAAACAACAGCTCTGCCTCCAACATCAGAATATTTTTGTACCAGCCCTGGCACTCATCCACAGAGGGGGGTGCCCATTCTGCCTCTGCATGAGTCACTGTACTGCTGCATCCAAGGATATCCCTTGCATCCTTCTGACCAGCAGAAGGTGTGGCTGGTGGGGAATGCGTTCCATTTTGTTTTAGCCTTATGTTGTTGTTGTTGTTGTTTAGTCGTTTAGTTGTGTCCGACTCTTCATGACCCCATGGACCAGAGCACGCCAGGCACTCCTGTCTTCCATTGCCTCCCACAGTTTGGTCAAACTCATGCTGGTAGCTTCAAGAACACTATCCAACCACCTTGTCCTCTGTCCCCTTCTCCTTGTGCCCTCCATCTTTCCCAACATCAGGGTCTTTTCCAGGGAGTCTTCTCTTCTCATGAGGTGGCCAAAGTGTTGGAGTCTCAGCTTCAGGATCTGTCCTTCCAGTGAGCACTCAGGGCTGATTTCCTTAAGAATGGATAGGTTTGATCTTCTTGGAGTCCATGGGACTCTCAAGAGTCTCCTCCAGCACCATAATTCAAAAGCATCCATTCTTCGGCGATCAGCCATCTTTATGGTCCAGCTCTCACTTCCATACATCACTACTGGGAAAACCATAGCTTTTACTATACGGACCTTTGTCGGCAAGGTGATGTCTCTGCTTTTTAAGATGCTGTCTAGGTTTAGCCTTATAGGTAACAATTTAAAGATTTTATTTATTTATTTATTGGATTAATATACTGCCCTTCATCAAAAAAATCTCAGGGTGGTTCACAAGATAAAAACACAAGATAAAGACACAAATAAAAGCAAAGCAATAACTCCCCCGCCTCCCACAGACACATTTAAAAAGGCTGCAGAATATTAATCAGCCAAATCGGTCCTGATGTGGAGATGCAACAGAATGACTCATCCTCAGAGAAATCTGCATGTTGCATCTCTGCAGAAGTCACCGCTCTGGGGGTTCCTGCCTTCCAATCAGAGAGTAAAAGGGTAGGTTGGTTGTTGTTGTATCGAGCATCCTGAAAAGGAAACCCGTTTGGACCGGACGGTGAAATGTGCCTCCCATTTTAATCCAGAAAAAGAAAAGTAGAATCAGATCAGCTGTGGGGAATGTGGGAGACCCTGCGTTATAGATGCACATGGCTCTGCTTCTTTTAAACTTCAAAGCACTGCACAAACCCAAATTCATGAATCCAATTAAGGTGATCTAATTAAGCTTTGGTATAAACTAAATTTCGACAATTGGCTTTCCCGTTCTAGATGACAGATGGTTTAATTGATCTACTTTTGGCAATGGCTGGGTGCAAAATTGTCTCGAAGCCAGAAGTAATCCGAATGAAGAAAGGCAGCCAAGGAGGCAGAAAGGAACAGTCTAAGTTTATTTCTAAATGCTTAGCATGCGTACAGTGCTTTAGCTACAGCTCCTGTCAAGTACTGGCTGGGGCCGACGAGAATTGTAGTTCTGAAGATCGGAAGAAAACTAGGTTGGCAAAAGCTGCTTTAGAGTGTTATCTTTAAACAGGACCTTTTCAAGAAGAACGGTAATATCAGAATATTGCAATCATGGGAGGGTGGGGTTTGCCTTCAGCTTTCCAGCAAATTCATGCTGAAGGTGAATTTTGATTGACAGGCTACTGTAGTCAAGCAACAGTACACCGGTGTTCCTATTATAAAACTAAATTGAGGCACATTTATATCATGCATGTTTGTGGATACCTTTTGTTTTGTGGTAACACACTGGGGAGAAATCTAATTTACACAGTTGCATAGAAACTCTGGCAAAGGCAATGAAGAAGAAAGCTTTATAACCACATATAGGTGCCTAAAGTGGTTGCTAAGTGACAGTTCTGCTTTGAATGGATTTTTTAGGGTCTCTGCCTCTTCCTGGGGTTACCATTAATCCCACTACCTACAGAAAAACCTTAGAAGTTTTATTTTTTCATGGCATGCTGCTGGATGATTCTGGTCTAAAGTTAGTAGAGTGGTACCTCGGGTTACATACACTTCAGGTTACAGACTCCGCTAACCCAGAAATAGTGCTTCAGCTTAAGAACTTTGCTTCAGGATGAGAGCAGAAATCATGCTCCGGCGGCACGGCAGCAGCAGGAGGCCCCATTAGCTAAAGTGGTGCTTCAGGTTAAGAACAGTTTCAGGTTAAGTATGGACCTCCGGAACGAATTAAGTACTTAACCTGAGGTACCACTGTATACTACTCACTCACACTGGATACTACTCACTCACACATTTGTTGCTGAGAATCTAATCAATATTTCCCCAAAACATTTTTCAGAACTGCTATTTCTTCCACAACTCCCAAATTTAATTCTGCTTTTTTCAGCACCCCCCCCCTGGTTTAGAGCATAAGGGTAAAAAGGTAAAGGACCCCTGGACTGTTAAGTCCAGTCAAAGGTGACTCTGGGGTTGCGGAGCTCACCTCGCTTTCAGGTCGAGGGAGCCGGTGTTTGTCCACAGACAGCTTTTCCGAGTCATGGGGCCAGCATGACTAAACTGCTTCTGGCACAATGGGACACTGTGATGGAAAACAGAGCACACGGAAACACCGTTTACCTTCCTGTCGCCGTGGTACCTATTTATCTACTTGCACTGGCGTGCTTTCGAACTGCTAGGTTGGCAGGAGCTGGGACAGAGCAACGGGAGCTCACCCCGTCACAGGGATTCAAACCGCTGACCTTCTGATCGGCAAGCCCAAGAGGCTCAGTGGTTTAGACCATAGCGCCACCCATTTCCTTTAGAAAGTTCCTTCATTGCAGCAGTAGTACTATAACTTGAAGTCTGAGCTGATGTTGTATTATTATAACATTTGGTGTGAAGCTGTGGCTTCTGATGTGGTAAATGTGGTCCTCTTTTTCTAGAAAAAGAGGTGCCAGAACTTACCATGAACATCTCCCTCATTCTCTTAGAATATCAATGGCACCCGCCTGAGAGGTGCTGGAACTAAGTTCCTGTGAGTTCCCCCTGAAAAAAGCCCTGGGTAATTTACCCAGGGTATAGTATAGATTTCCCCCTCTCCATTGCCTGCTGCTCCACAGAGATAGAAAGGCTAGCATCATCTATCACTGAAATTCTTATTGGCACTTCTGGTCTAAATTTGAACAGTGTCACCGCTCTTCTATTCCAAGTTTTCACCACAAAGATGCCAGGAAATCCAGAAACAACACTAAGTACCCATTAAGGGCCTCGGTCCTGTATACCTGAAGGAGCATCTCCACCCCCATCATCCAGCCCGGACACTGAGGTCCAGCGCCAAGGGCCTTCTGGCAGTTCCCTCGCTGCGAGAAGTGAGGTTACAGGGAACCAGGCAGAGGGCCTTCTCGGCAGTGGTGCCCGCCCTGTGGAACGCCCTCCCACCAGATGTCAAGGAAATAAACAGCTATCTGACTTTTAGAAGACATCTGAAGGCAGCCCTGTTTAGGGAAGTTTTTAATGTTTGATGTTGTATTGTTTTTAATATTCGGTTGGAAGCCACCCAGAGTGACTGGGGAAACCCAGCCAGATGGGCGGGGTATAAATAAATTATAAATTGTTGTTGTTGTTGTTGTTGTTGTTGTTGTTGTTGTTGTTGTTGTTGTTGTTGTTGTTATATTATGAACAATGGTGGCTTTCACTTTTACCATTCAACAGTGTGCCACTCTGTTTTTCTATCTCTATGATCCCTTGGTTGTTGCTTTTCCTACATTATTATTATTATCCTATTATTTGTGTGCAATTGCAAACAACTTCTCCAAGAATTGCTTTCCAAAGGTTTTTCTGGGAAGGTGAGTGTCCACTGTCCTCCACGGTGCTGGATTTATGCATAAACTACGTAAACCACAATTTAGGATCTCAGATTATGAGGAACCTCTAAATACCCTGTTCCACACACTAAATATCAGATTTCACATGCAGTGGAACCTTGGTTATCAAACGTAATCCGTTCCATAAGACGGTTTGACTTCCGAAGTGTTCGACAACCGAGGCGCAATTGCTGGTTGGCAAATTCCTTTTTAAAAAATGGAGAAATGCACCTTGGGAGCCGTTTGCCTTCTGAGGCGCGTTTGAAAACGGATGCATTCACTTTGTCGGTGTTCAGGTTCTGAATTGTTCGGCTTCCGAAGCGTTTGACAACCAAGGTTCCACTGTAATTGGTTAAGAAATAAAGGGAAAAGAGGCTCCAACATTTTCATTCTGGTTTGACAACTATGTCATATTGTTTTTATAAACGTGTGCTGAAATAATGTGCTTGACATTATTGACTGAATCTTGTTGACTCTGCCCCAACTGACAGCTGACTAGATTCAGTAAAAAGAAAAAGGGGTTTTGTACATCAGACATATGCATTCCTTTCCGCCTCTACAAAATGCTGTGCAATACTGAGATTATTACTGGGTCCTGATTCCACGGTACCCAAAATTTCTTTGACACCACATGGGTACTTCAGCTGAGAGTTGTGATTCAATTATCAATGTCCTTGCTCATGGGACAGTGAATAAAGTGATACAAAGAGATAACCTTCAGGAGAAAATGGAGGGATTTTAGTGTTCGTGGAATCATTTCTTAGACCAGTTCCACAAAAACTACAGTAGTCCATGATGGTGATACACCTGATGCTGATGAAAGGCTTTGTTCAAGAGAAATATTTTGAGTGAAATCTGTTATGCCTATGATGGATGCACTTGAAACCAACTTGAAAATGTTGCACGACACCCCCCCCCAATTCTTGGTTGATTCAGATGCCGCAGAAAAACAATTGTGTGAAGGTATCAAATTTCTGATGAAAGACTACCCTGATAATGTTGATGCTAACCTCATTGGGGAAATACAGCACTTCCATGCTTAGATCAAGCAAAATTAATCAGATAAAAAACATTTATGCCCTCAAGTCATCATCCAAGATAAGATGTAGCTGGCCCTCCCTAATGTAGAGGCAATATTGCGGCTCTTTTTGAGTTTAATGGTAACAAACTGCTTGGGAGAAAGGTCATTTTCACGGCTGAACAAGATCAAGAATGAACCGTGGACAAATGTTATAAGGAAAGCTGCCTGCATTTAGCCTTACATGCCTAGAAGGTGACAAACTTCATAGCTCAGCATGTGATGACATTATCAATGACTTTGCTGTCAAAAAAATCATGCTGGAGCTATATATTTTATGTCATGTGCAGAACACATATACGTTTTAGTTAGCTTTTTTATTTTTAGCTGCATACTTGCCCATGTACCAGCATATATTAAAATATAAAAGCTTATTATTTCTATTGCCATTGCCCTTTCACTGTCTTCTTCATTATGCCATTTTACATACGTTGTGGTGGAAGAATTGCATCACAAAATTAGGATAAGTGTGAATTTTGAAGGATGGCTGTGTTTCTGCTCTTATATTGATTCAAAAAGTGCAGATTTGATAAATTTGGCTTTAAATGCAAACTGAATCGAAACCTCCCTCCCAATCTCTACTTAGCAGTAAGCACCAATGAATGCAGAATAGCTTACTTCGGAGGTAACACATAGAATCGCACTATTAATCAGTTAATGCATTTTAATCTGTTTGAATTTGTCTATGAAAACTTTTGAAGAAAAAATTCTGTTTTGTTTTACAGATGCAGGTACTGCAAAGCAGACAGCACCCTTTTCTTCTTCTAAATCTTTACCACCTATGTGAGGTTTGGGGCCAGATTTAACTAACCTAGTTGAAAGACTTCTGTGGGCATAACAGGGTTTCCTTTCTGCCTTCCCTTGCACCTCCCCCCAAATCCACTTTGAAGGGGCAAGAAAACCCCCAAAAAGGGGCATGGGGAGGGGGAAGAAGGGAAAACTTTCCATCTGGCAAGTGGAAATGCTTACGCTGATGAAACAATTGTATTGGTGCCATGTTAAATTCTATCCCTGAAAAGTACAGTGGTACCTCGGGTTACAGATGCTTCAGGTTACAGACTCCACTAACGCAGAAATATTACCTCGGGTTAAGAAATTTGCTTCAGCATGAGAACAGAAATCGTGCTCCGGTGGCGCGGCAGCAGCAGGAGGCCCCATTAGCTAAAGTGGTGCTTCAGGTTAAGAACAGTTTCAGGTTAAGTACGGACCTCTGGAACTAATTAAGTACTTAACTCGAGGTACCACTGTACAGTGGTACCTCGGGTTACAGATGCTTCAGGTTACAGACGCTTCAGGTTACAGACTCCACTAACCCAGAAATAGTACCTCGGGTTAAGAACTTTGCTTCAGGATGAGAACAGAAATCATGTTCCGGCGGCGCAGCAGCAGCAGTGGGAGACCCCATTAGCTAAAGTGGTGCTTCAGGTTAAGAACAGCTTCAGGTTAAGAACGGATCTCCGGAATGAATTAAGTACTTAACCCGAGGTACCACTGTATATTAAGCCCATATGTAGATACACTCAGTGTCTGCATGTTTAGGTACACACCAGCAGGCCAACTGAGGCATGGCCCAATTTCCCCCCTTTTTAGCAGGAAGGTGTTACCAGAATATAAGGGGAAGGGGCTTTAACAAACTAACTCCCATTTTACGGGAGTCAGATTCCACCAAGTCTGTCATCCGCCAGCGATGAATGAGCTGAGGCAGGAACCAGTGAAAGCAAGAGTCTTTAATATCCTGTTGCAACAGAAGTCCCATGCCCATCCCACTTCACTCATTGAAGCTCCACCAGCAGTAGGTTTTATAGTTATTTATCTCCTTGGAACGAATCTTAACCCGAGGCACCACTGTACTTGGATTCAAAATAATTGTAAATATATGTGTCAAAGCTGCCTCTAGGTCCCAGCTCACAGAGGACCAACGCTAGGCTGTAGTTATGTACAAAAGTCTTTATTGAGGTTCAGTTTCCATTTCAAAGCCGTAGCGCGCAGCTCTACGTCTTAAAGCCTAGACCGGCGAAGTACCGTCTGAGTCTCCTCCCCTATGACACCAGTTTAAGATCCTAGCCCTGCTCCACCTTTTACGCTGCTCTCTCCTCCTCTGGGTCCTCCTGCCCGCTGGGGCATTGCCCTTTCTGGACTCTTCCGACGCTGAGTCGCTTAGCTCCTCCCCCTCCCTCCGGTGGGCTTTAGGACCCGGTTCCCAATCCTCATTCTCTGCTGCCCGCGCTCCTGTACATTTGAACTTGCCTCTCGTGCCAACCCAGTGACCTTCCTCCTGACCGTTACACTACTTCTGTCACTGCTTCCCTCTTCCGGGATACTGGTCGGATCTGACCTCCCCTCCGTTGTCTGACTCTCCGATGGAGGTGTGGTCAGCCCTGCCTTATCTTCTCTCCCTGGTGGGGAATGCACTGGCCCCGATCCTTGGGACTCTTCCTCCCCCCACTCTGCTCTGGTGGGGAAGCTGGTCCTGATTTCCAACTACTGCTCTGGGAGTCTCTGCTCCCCCCTTGCTCCTGGGGCGTTCCCCTTGGGAACCCCCTACCCCTGGCCACTGGCGCCCCCTTCTGTGAATCTTCCGATTCGCTGGAGAGGCTCGTGGAATCCCTCGGTCCACTGTCCTCTTCTCCTACGCTCCCCTCGGATTCCTCCCCCTCGCTCTCCATCTCCTCTCCTCCCTGTGCCTCTGCTCCTGAACCCCTGACAATATGTATTTTAAGATCTACTGCCTGACTGGCCTTCCAGCCATGTGTAGTTTTTCTGAGAACCCACATTAAAAAGGCTAAGGAGTAAATCCTACAGAAATCTGGAGGGCAGCCCCTAAGGTGGTTGGATGGCACCTTGTATGCCTCCTTCTGGCAACTCCTGAAGCCAAGCTGGTGCCAAACGTATTGCTCTGCTTTCCTTTGGACCACATCAGCGAGGTCAAGAGGGGGGTCTTGCCATCTGGGCATCCTGGGACTTCCAGACACACTGCCCAGGCTTGTGCCCCAGGGAGGTTATTTTTGTGCTGCTAACATGGTTTGACTTCGCTCTGGAGGCACACTCCATTGTCTCTCGAGACAGACAGATGCCAAGGAAACACTGAAAATAATTGTAGGTGATTTTTTCCCCTAAAAACAACAATATTGCCTGACTAATCAGGGGGAACCTTTGAACTGATTCAGGGGTCAGCAAAGTTTTTCAGCAGGGGGCCGATCCACTGTCCCTCAGAACTTGTGGGGGGCCGGACTATATATATATTTTTTTTTTTGGGGGGGAAATGAACGAATTCCTATGCCCCACAAATAACCCAGAGATGCATTTTAAATAAAAGCACACATTCTATTCATGTAAAAACATGCTGATTCCTGGACGTTCCGCGGGCTGGATTGAGAAGGCGATTGGGCCGCATCCAGCCCCCGGGCCTTAGTTTGCCTAAAGGTAAAGGTAAAGGGACCCC
This sequence comes from Podarcis cretensis, assembly GCF_951804945.1. NCBI lineage: Eukaryota > Metazoa > Chordata > Lepidosauria > Squamata > Lacertidae > Podarcis > Podarcis cretensis. The sequence continues at coordinate 8,269,555 of NC_137176.1, forward strand.
TGACCATTAGGTCCAGTCATGGCCGACTCTGGGGTTGTGGCACTCATCTCACTTTAGTGGCCGAGGGAGCCGGCGTACAGCTTCCGGGTCATGTGGCCAGCATGACTAAGACGTTTCTGGCGAATCAGAGCAGCGCACGGAAACGCCGTTTACCTTCCTGCCAGAAGGTATCTACTTGCACTTGACATGCCAGAAGGTATCTACTTGCACTTGACGTACTTTCGAACTGCTAGGTTAGCAGGAGCAGGGACCAAGCAACGGGAGCTCACCCCGTCACAGGGATTCGAACCGCCGACCTTCCGATTGGCAAGTCCTAGGCTCTGTGGTTTAACCCACAGCGCCACCCACGTCTTAGTTTGCCTACCCATGGGCTAACTCATACTCCAGCCCTATCATCATCATCATCCTGTGTGCATGTGAAGTCTGAGTATTTATTTATTTATATATTAGATCTCAGGGCAGTTCACAAGATAAAAGCATCAATAAATAGTTAAAGCAAAACCAGCAAAACAATAGGAATAGAAGTAAAAGATATAGGTTCTCTGGTTCTCTGTCTTGGACGGGCTTATTCGAATTCACTCCAGTAAACTAATTCATTATTCCTGTACCATTTTTCCATTTAATGCAAATTCCCTGAACAGTTTACAGATTTTAAAAGAAACACACAAACTTAATAAACACCACAAAGATTCACATCAGCTTGAAGAGCTGGGAGGCTTTAGAAAACCTAGGGAAAATGTGCCGCGGTCTTTAGGGAAGAAGGAACTGACGTAAACCAGAGACCAGAGCAAAAGGGGGATGTTGTGAGAGTTGATCCCCAGAGGTTGAATCCATGCCATGGGGAGAGCTGTTGGATTATTGCTTTTTTTACTGTGTTTGCCAAAGATCAGCGGCAAAGTTATCCAACTTCCTGCTACGTGTTTCAGCTGGTTTTCATGTGAATGTGCAGGAGAACTAGTAACAGAATGTCACTACGCAATGAGAAGTTCTAGGGACAACAAACAGCGTTTGAGTGAGAGAGAAGTGGGAGGTTTATAGCGTCTCTACAGTATTTATTTCGTTTGAAAAAAGACAAGCAAAAGATAGGGGAGGAAAACACGATCCTTTAGAGAATAGCTGCAAAACCCTGTGTCAGATTCCAAAGAGAGCAATTTGTATAGGTGTCCTAGTTTCCAGTTACAAACACTCAGCTGTCCCCTTCAAATTTAAAGCTGCAGATTTTGACTCCCAACAGCTTCTGTGACTCTTCCATGAGCAGCTAGTGACTTACCTGTTGTGCCTTGTCAACACAATCATATCTTCAGTTGTTTCCAGAAACCAAAGCTTGGGAGTGCCTGTCGTATCTCAAAAAGGGAGCTGTTCCCAGAAACATGGGCAGAAAGCTCTGCCTGTGGTTGCAGCAGAGTGGCTTTCTGATATTTTAGGAATTTGAAGGACAGACTCTGCCACGGAACACAACAATCTACTGGGTATGTAAGAGCTGAGGCCCTTCTCAAGTATCTGACATTTTGACATACTCTGGAGGGTATATCTTTGAACTCAAGGCCACATCTGTAATATTGTGTTAGCCAAAAAAAAAAAAAAAAAAAGCCCTATCAAATCAGATAAAAACACATTCAAGGATGCACAACAATTGACATTCCTCCCCATTATTTGGTATCCTTTTATACAAAATATTAATAGTTGTGGACAAGGAAGGCAACCCCAACATACACATGGACAGTTATGGGGAAGTACATTTAAGATGACAATTTATGGGTCTATTCTTCAATTGGTTTTAACACAGCGCTTAACATACGGGAACAACTCCAAGAATGTTTACTGCAGTAACTGTTCCTTTATTGTTGTTATTTTATGTTAAGCTCTTTGGACTGTTTTTCATGTTTTGCTAAAAACAATAAAATGTTTTTTTTTAAAGGATGTTACATTTCAGTCTTCTACTTAATAGTAGCTACCTTGCCTTAATATTATTGAAGGTAGAGGACCAACCTAGAATGTTAGCTGTGCTGGATAGGTCAGAGCACTAAACATGATGGGACGTAAATAAAAGAGAAAAACAGAAAAGGAGAAACAGAACCCGTGTAGAAAGGAAAATAAAGGGGGACACACACATACCTGTATATTTTACAAGGTTGTTATTGTACTCTATTACAGTGGTACCTTGGGTTACATACGCTTCAGGTTACAGACACTTCAGGTTACAGACTCCGCTAACCCAGAAATAGTAGCTCAGGTTAAGAACTTTGCTTCAGGATGAGAACAGAAATCATGCTTCGGCGGCGCGGCGGCAGCAGGAGGCCCCATTAGCTAAAGTGGTGCTTCAGGTTAAGAACAGTTTCAGGTTAAGAACGGACCTCCAGAACAAATTAAGTTCTTAACCCGAGGTACCACTGTACAGTATTTGTGAGAGTGGATTCCAAACTTCCTTGAATTTGTCCATGGCAAGTCTGTGTTTATATGCAAGTTGATCATATGTTGCAAGTTTGTACAAGTCTTCAATCCAATCGTAGAAGGGAGCCACATTTTTATTTTTCCAATTCATCACTGTCAGTCTTTTCGCTGTGGTAAGGGCACAGAGAGTCCGCTCATATTGTCCTTTTATAAGGTTCCATGTGCTGGGTTATATTCAAAAGGATATATTGCTCTGTAAATGTAAGGTTGTTCCGTACAGTTCTGTTCTGTTGAGGTCCCCTCCTATTACATACTGCAATCAGTGTACACGGAGCTTTATGGAGCAGCATAAGCAAGCAAGTAAGCATAAAAGAGGTCCCTACTTTGATCCACAAGGGACGTGGGTGGCGCTGTGGGTTAAACCACAGAGCCTAGGACTTGCCGATCAGAAGGTCGGCGGTTCGAATCCCCGTGACGGGGTGAGCTCCCGTTACTCGGTCCCTGCTCCTGCCAACCTAGCAGTTCAAAAGCATGTCAAAGTGCAAGTAGATCAATAGGTACCGCTCCAGCGGGAAGGTAAATGGCGTTTCTGTGCGCTATTCTGGTTCGCCAGAAGCAGCTTAGTCATGCTGACCACATGACCCAGAAGCTGTATGCTGGCTCCCTCAGCCAATAAAGCGAGATGAGCACCGCAACCCCAGAGTCGGTCACGACTGGACCTAATGGTCAGGGGTCCCTTTACCTTTACTTTGATCCACATTTCAGCAGTGGAAGACTTAAGAATGGAGGCAGGGAGAGGTGAAGGGAGTTGCACGATCTGGAGGCCACCGAAAAGGGAATGAAAAAGTGGGTTTTGAAGTGCCCTAAGTAGAATCATAGAATCATAGAGTTGGAAGAGACGACAAGGGCCATCGAGTCCAACCCCCTGCCAAGCAGGAAACACCATCAGAGCACTCCTGACATATGGTTATCAAGCCTCTGCTTAAAGTCATCCAAAGAAGGAGACTCCACCCCACTCCTAGGAAGTAGGAAGGGAGAACGGTGGCACTACCATTTGGGGGATGAATTCTAGGCATAAAGGAGCAGCAAGGAAGAATGGACAGAAAGGGTAGAGATGGCGCATCCAACATCATGGGCAGAACAGGAATGAAGGGCAGGAAGACAGGGTGGCCTTGGTCCCAAAGAGTTTGAAAGTGTCGTATGTGGGAGGGGAAACTAGTGCAAATATCTGAGGAGGAATGGCACACTTGGCCAGTCACACGGGAACAGTATTTTTGGACAGCTGTAATCTTTGAAATTTATAGCTAACTTTATGTGACTGGATGATTCTTCGCCCTATACATTTCCAAGGGCATATATAATGAGAACGTAATGCTTACTCAAGTAAATTGTTGTTGTTCATCAAGGCGGTGGTATTCCATGGTGTGGGTTTCAAGCAGTTTTATTCTGCCGTACTCATTAATATGTCTCCGATATGGACTAATTAAAGTATAGGGAAGTCTTGCAAAACAGATGGGAGTGTATGAACCAGCACTGCCTCCTCCAAATCCCCTGTGCCATTTAAACATGCAGATCTATAAATTACAAGGTGTGCAACTGCCATTTCACCCAGTGGTAGGGCTGCAGTTCTAGGCACAATAATTTGCTAGGAAATGGGGGTTTTCTTCTTCTTCTTCTTTTTGCTCCTATTGTCTCAGTTTCGGCATATGCTTGTGAGAACAAAAAGCACCAGTGCACACATTTTCTGCATTTCCCCCCTTAATGTATTTGGCACGGTGAATACACCATGCACTTATTTGCTGAATCAGCACCCTTTCCTGACTAGGTGTGTGCTCTCTTAGGGTGAAAATTGTGAGTCACTGTTTTGGCTTTGAACAATGCATTCCTGGTCAGAGGAATTCTCAATTAATTGCATTTGTCCCCCACCCTTTCTCTAAGAAGCTCATGGTAGGATATGCGGAGAGTCCCTTATTTGATAGCCCTATGTAGTATGCTGTACTGAGAGACACTGACAGAGGTCCGTTGCTTAGCTGCAGAATCCAGCAGCTATCAAAACTCAAGAGGCAGAAGCTATAGAGTCTCCAGCTAAGGAGCCAGACCAGATTCAGGGCTCTGAAACTGCTGCTGGAGATCAGAAGACATTGTGCCTGAGGCTGATGAGACAGGAGCTCAGGTGAACCTCCAATATCTCCAGGTCCTGGAGAGTCAGAGCCACGACTTTCATAGGCACCATCCCCTGAGCCTGAGGAACCAAACGCCACTCACCTTACCTCAACAGCCCAGTGGCAAACTCCTCACAATAAACCCGAGTGTGCAAAAGTACTTTCGCACTCCCATGTTGATATGGGTACTTATATTAAATCGAAGTCAGCCAAAAGCAATGGTCTCTATTAGGCTTTCAGGCTCTAATTGATGTGGCCCACTGGACCAAACACAACCCAGCACCAGCTACATAGCTGTCAACTTACAGATTTGAAAATAAGGGACCAGCAGCCTTGAAAATAAGGGACCTGCAGCCTCACCTGTTCCAGGCACTCCAGTCTTCCTGTCCTCCTGCAGTCTGCTCAAACTCATGCTGGTAGCTTCGAGAACACTGTCCAACCAACTTTGTAACCAGAGGTTCAACTGAATAGAATCTGAATCACATGCACCACAAGGCCTATGCAGCCTCAACTTAAGATGGCTCCCCGGCCTGGCTTTGCACTGCAAAGTTTGCAGCAGCACGTGCAACAAAATGGCATCCAGCATTCAAAAACCTCCTCAGCTTGCATTAACTAGCCACACACACACAGCTCCCCCCCCCACGAGATCTCCTTTCCTTTCCCCCCACCATGTGCCCCTGCTCCAGACAGACCTTTTCGCTGGCAAGGGTGAGTGGGCGTCGATGGTGTATCTATCCGATTCTGATCTGAGCACTCAGCACAGGTATGTTCAACTTCTGAACCCCTCTGAGCCAAAGGCAGAAAGCCCAGCCAGCAGCCAAACAAAGCCTTAAGGAAAACCACCGTCACCTCTCCGCTGGGAAGCGCTGAGCAAAGGCGAGTCCCCAGGGAACACAGCTGATTTGATCAACACAAGGCATGCAAGCTCCACCCCCCCAGTCGTTCTTAGACTTCTTATTGGGTGAGCAACACAGCCAAGCAACACAGTTGGAGCCTCCCTCCTCCCTGGCCAGCAGGGAGGGAGGGAGAGGAGCTGCTTCCTTTGAAATTTAAGGGACATTTAAGGGACATCCATCAATAAGGTACAGCAGCGGGACATGGTGCTGGAATAAGGGACTGTCCCTTCAAATAAGGGACACTTGACAGCTATGCAGCTATGCCTTGTGGTGCGCCAGGTCTTGTTTTTTCAGGAAGGAAAACCACAAGGTTTATCAAAACCCTGTTAACCTAGTGTGCTGCTTTTCACCCAGTGGGTCATAACGTGCATAGGCTTAATTTGCATGATCACCTGGAAACAAAATAAAAAGTAGCCGTGAGGGCAAAATATTATGGCTCTGACCCAACTGCATGCATGCCTTCTCCAAAACACAGTAATAGTGCTGATCAGCTGTTCATGAAGGAGCAAGGAGAACTAAACAGCACCTCTTCTTCCTTTCCCAAGTGTTATTGGTCTTTAAACAGGAGTCTTCGCACACAGCCCAACTGCTGGATTGAGGGCATAAACCACATGTCCGGCACTTGCTTGCACATGGTGTGCTTTGTCATACAACTAAGCATACATGCAGAGATCTGGAAGCATTGTTTTATTTAGTACTTCTATACTACACCTCTCATGAAATATCCTGATGCTGTACTGTAACATAAAAACCATGAATAACCCATTAAAAGCAAGACAAAACCATCATTAAAATGACTAGCAAACCAAGAAAGTTTTAAACAACTGCCTAGGCCTGTCAGCATGAGAATGTCTTCAAGAGATGCATGAAAATCAGAAGTGAGGATGTTTGCTGGAAGAGTGTTCCACAATATGGGATCAGCACCACTAAATGCCCAGCACTAAATAGCTGAGGTCACAATATGAGGGACAACAAACAGCGTTGTCTTGGTGATCTCAGGCTGGAATGCAAGGGCTCAGGTGGTCCTTAAAGTGCCCTGGACCCCTGTTGTTCAGGCCTTTGTATAACAACGCAAGAGCCTTGAACCTGTCCCAGCAGATTGTTGGAGGAAGCCCCAAATTCACACGAACCTGGGGGCGGGGAACTGTGCAGGTCACATCTTGGGAAAATATCACTCTCCCTGATATAATAGGAAAGTTTCGGAGCTGGGTAAATAGGACTTGCAACAATACAAAAACATTTGCAGATCTGATAAATTCAGAGGAGTTACTGGCAAAGCTTTATTGCAAAGAAATCTGAGCACACATAGGTTGCTAGTTATTGACCAAGGTGGCAGAAATAGAGACATCCTCCCTCTCTCCCATATATATTTATATATAAAGTAACAAAGGAACAAAGGCAAGCAAAGATAACAGAAACAACTCCCGAGTTTTCATAGCAAAAGGAAGTATTGTAAAACAGTAAGCACCTGGCATTTGTAAACGACGCCAATTATTATAAAATATTGATTTACCTTCAGGAAAATAAAGTACTTCTGAATATTGATGTTATTTGTTTGATAGATATGGCAGGCCCAGAGACTCTGCATTGGTAAAATGTAAGATTTATATCTTGTGCCATTGTCCAGAGCTGCTTTAGCATTGGTTATTGCAAGCTCAGCGCTTCTTAGGTTTCAGAAGGTACAGGGCTGATAATTAATCACAAATGCTGGTTTGTTCTTTTACATTGTATAAGAAAAACAAGACTAAGCGCTACGCATGCTGCGATAAAAAAAAGAAAGAAGAATTATGTTGCCGTTAGATCATCATGATTAAAACAACTCTGGGCAGCTGAGAAGTTGCAGCTTTACTGAACAACTGAGGTCGTTCTCATGCATTATGCATTCTAGATATACACCTAATATTTTAAAGCATAGCCCTAAAAAAATATAAAGTGCAAATGTGACAAAGAAGTGGTTGTAAATGCATGCATTGTAGGGTCATACTCAGAGAGCAGTGAGAAGGGAAGTTTTTAATGTGTTGGGGTCCACTAGCCCACAGCAAATGTTTGAGATTTTATTGTGTTTTCATATTTTGCTGAAAGCTGCCCAGATTGGCTGGGACAACCCAGTCACAGAATCAAAGAACTGTAGAGTTGAAAGGGATCCTGTGGATCATCTAGTCCAGGGGTAGTCAAAATTTTTATAACTACCGCCCATAAATGCATCTTTCTTGATGGTAAAATTTCCTTACCGCCCACCAGGGCTCGATGGAAGGAGGATTCAGCTTGTGCTGTAGAAATCCTGAAACGTCCAATTGTGGGTTGTAGGGACCAGGCCAGGGGTAGGCAACCTAAGGCCCATGGGCCGGATGCGGCCCAATCGCCTTCTCAATCCAGCCCGCAGACGGTCCGGGAATCAGTGTGTTTTTACATGAGTAGTAATAATAATAATAATAATAATAATAATAATAATAATAATTTTTATTTATATCCCGCCCTCCCCAGCCGAAGCCGGGCTCAGGGCGGCTAACAACAATCAAATAATCAAACAATCAAATAATCCAACATTCTAAAAACATTTCATTATAAAAATTAATTAAAATCAAATTAATGGCAACCGTTAAGCAAAATTCTCTGCAGGTTGCCAGAGGAGGGAGTCAGGCTGCGCCCTGAGCAAAGGCCTGGTGGAACAGCTCTGTCTTGCAGGCCCTGCGGAAAGATGTCAAGTCCCGCAGGGCCCTAGTCTCTTGTGACAGAGCGTTCCACCAGATCGGGGCCACAACTGAAAAAGCCCTGGCTCTGGTTGAGGCCAGCCTAACCTTTCTGTGGCCCGGGACCTCCAAAATGTTTTTGTTTGAAGACCATAAGGTCCTCCATGGAACATACCAGGAGAGGCGGTCCCGTAGGTACGAGGGTCCTAGGCCGTATAGGGCTTTAAAGGTTAAAACCAGCACCTTAAACCTGATCCTGTACTCCACCGGGAGCCAGTGCAGCTGGTATAGCACCGGATGAATGTGATCTTGCAGCGAAGACCCCGTAAGGAGTCTCGCTGCAGCATTCTGCACCCGCTGGAGTTTCTGGGTCAGTCTCAAGGGCAGCCCCATGTAGAGCGAGTTACAATAATCCAGTCTGGAGGTGACTGTCGCGTGGATCACAGTGGCTAGGTCAGGGCGAGAGAGATAAGGAGCCAACTGCTTAGCTTGGCGGAGATGAAAAAATGCCGCCTTTGTTATAACTGTAACCTGCGCCTCCATAGAGAGGGAGGTATCGAAGAGTACACCCAAACTCTTAACCGTCGGTGCTGGCACTAATTGCACTCCCGCAAGAGATGGGAGTTGCCCCCCCCCCCGCCAATCTCATATCGTCCTGTCCCAGCCAGAGGACCTCTGTCTTCGAAGGATTTAACTTCAACCGGCTTCCACGTAACCATCCAGCCACAGCTTCCAGACACTTGGTCAGTGTGTCTGGGGCCAAGTCAGGATGGCCATAGAATTGGGTGTCATCGGCATACTGATGGCAACCCAGCCCTAAACTCCGGACAAGCTGGGCGAGGGGGCGCATAAAGATGTTAAAAAGCATCGGGGAGAGAATCGCACCCTGAGGCACTCCACACACCAAGGAGTGGGGCGATAAAAACCACTGTTCACGGTGGTAAGGTAAAGGTAAAGGTACCCCTGCCCGTACGGGCCAGTCTTGACAGACTCTAGGGTTGTGCGCCCATCTCACTTAAGAGGCCGAGGGCCAGCGCTGTCCGGAGACACTTCCGGGTCACGTGGCCAGCGTGACAAAGCTGCATCTGGTGAGCCAGCGCAGCACACGGAAACGCCGTTTACCTTCCCGCCAGTAAGCGGTCCCTATTTATCTACTTGCACCCGGGGGTGCTTTCGAACTGCTAGGTTGGCAGGCGCTGGGACTGAACAACGGGAGCGCACCCCGCCGCAGGGATTCGAACCGCCGACCTTTCGATCGGCAAGCCCTAGGCGCTGAGGCTTTTACCCACAGCGCCACCTGCGTCCCTGTTCACGGTGGTACAACAAAGTAAAAAGTAAAAACACCTTTAAAACACTTTAAAAACACCTTTAAAACACTTTAAAAAACATTTTTAACATTTGCTGCAGCAGCACCAGTGTCCTTAAAAATGTAGCGGTGGCGAGTCTGGGCCCCGCCCCCTAGGCCAGGTGGAATTAGCCTGAGGAGGGAGCGGCCATCCCCAACACTCACGGTGCAGCAGCATGTAGAATGTGTCCTTTTATTTAAAATGCCTCTCTGGGTTATTTGTGGGGCCTGCCTGGTGTTTCCACATTAGTAGAATGTGTCCTTTTATTTAAAATGCCTCTCTGGGTTATTTGTGGGGCCTGCCTGGTGTTTTCACATGAGTAGAATGTGTGCTTTTATTTAAAATGCATCTCTGGGTTATTTGTGGAGCATAGGAATTCGTTCATTTCCCTCCCCCAAAATATAGTCCAGCCCACCACATGGTCTGAGGGACGGTAGACCAGCCCATGGCTGAAAAAGGTTGCTGACCCCTGGACCAGGCTGACAACCCCATATCTAGTCCAACCCCTTGCAATGCAGGGATATATACCATATTTTCTCGCCCTATAGGACGCACTTTTTCCCCTCCAAAAATGAAGGGGAAATCTGTGTGCGTCCTATGAGGCGAATACAGGGTTTCGCTGAAGCCTGGAGAGCGAGAGGGGTCGGTGCGCACTGACCCCTCTCGCTCTCCAGGCTTCAGGAAGCTATCAGCAAGCCTGGGGAGCCCGCGGGAGTTCCCGCAGGGCTCCCCACGCTGCAGATAGCAGCCTGCCGCCCAGCGCACGGAGTGCCGTGAGGCAGAGCGCCCCGCGCGCCGGGCAAACATCCGCACAGCCCCGCCATTCCACTAGTCCCCGACCTGGTTTTGGGGGGGAAATAAAGGAAACATTTTTTTCCTTTATTTCCCCCCCCCAAAAAAATTAGGTGCGTCCTATGGGACGGAGCGTCCTATGGGACGAAAAATACGGTAACTGCCCTGGGAAAGGGATTGAATTTGCAACCTTGGTATTATCAGCACCATGCCCTAACCAACTGAGCTATCCAGGCCAGATGATATCATCATCATCACCATCACCATCATCATCATCACATTTGAAACACATTATTTCTCTCAAAGACCTCTGGGCACTGGAGCTTACCCATCACAGAGCTATTAATTCCTAGTAACCTTGAAACTAAAGTGGATCTGTTATGTACTGAGTTGAATGGGATCCAAACTGCAGCAGTCTGACTGGTCCTAGAACAATAGGATCCAAACTGCAGCAGTCTGACTGGTCCTAGAACAATAGGATCCAAAATGCAGCAGTCTGATTGGTCCTAGAACAATAGGATTCAGAATGCAGCAGTCTGATTGGTCCTAGAACAATGCAGCAGTATGATTGGTTGGCAGGAACCACCCAATCATACTCCGGATAGAAGTGAATCCACAACCTGATTGGCTTACAGTAGAACTCTGGAATTAGCCAATCATGGACAGCCCATTGTGTAAATAATGTATATAAAGCAGATACTTTGAGGGGACTTTCATTCATTCATTCCTCCTCACCACTCTGAGCGGAATAAAGAGCATGAAATCACTTTGCGACTCTGAGTATATTTCAGGATCTATTGAAACATTTGTCATCCTTTGCTGAAGCGGAGGGAGAAGAATGGGGAGAACTACTTCCCTGGAGCAAATCACCCCCTTCTGTTATTATAAAATGTGTGACCAGCCACCCCATGTAAAGGTAAAGGTAAAGGTACCCCTGCCCGTACGGGCCAGTCTTGACAGACTCTGGGGTTGTGCGCCCATCTCACTTAAGAGGCCAGGGGCCAGCGCTGTCCGGAGACACTTCCGGGTCACGTGGCCAGCGTGACATCGCTGCTCTGGCCAGAGCCAGAGCCAGAGCCGCACACGGAAACGCCGTTTACCTTCCCGCTGGTAAGCGGTCCCTATTTATCTACTTGCACCCGGAGGTGCTTTCGAACTGCTAGGTTGGCAGGCGCTGGGACCGAGCAGCGGGAGCGCACCCCGCCGCAGGGATTCGAACCGCCGATCTCGATCGGCAAGCCCTAGGCACTGAGGCTTTAACCCACAGCGCCACCTGCGTCCCATAGCCACCCCATGTGCAGGCCTACTAATAATAGTTTTCATTGTAAGACGCCTTGGGTGCCTTTCAAGGAAAAAGGCAGGGTATAAAAAATTAAATATATACATGTAATATTTATCAATTATAAATACATAATCCCGAGAATCAATTGGACACTTAATTTATGATGGGCGTATATATTTTTATTCATGACTTTTTGAAACCGCTTAATTGCCGCGAAAGCGGTATATAAAAAATGAAGCGTGTGTTTCTGCGGGGAGGGGGGAATAAGAACACGAAGAGCACACAAAAATGGCTTCCCTGGCTCACAACAAGGGAAAAATCAGATTAGCATCTCGTCTGGCCAATGGCGGCGGCCGCGGTGTCCAGCAGGAGGCGGGGCAATATATTAACCCGCCCCTCACTATGAAAAGCCGGGCAGCCTTTCTCAACCTGTGGCGCCTCAGACGTCGTTGAACTACAACTCCCATCACCCCTAGCTAGCCAGGCCAGAGCTCGGGGATGATGGGAGTTGTAGTCCAACAAAGTCTGGGGACCCACCGGTTGAGAACGGCGGCTTGCGCATGCGCCCGCTCTCTCGTGGGGGGGCGGAGCCTAAGCCGGAGAGGCTGCTGAATCCTCTCGCTGGGAGGAGGGGAGAAGAGAGAAGGAGCGCGGCTGGACCCGGAAGCGGAAGTGGCCGCGACGACGACCTCGATGGCGGCTACCTTGGCAACGGGCGCCGCCAGGGAGCATTGAGGAGGAGGAGGAGGAGGAGGAGGAAGGGAGGGTCTTCCATCGCCGGAGCGCCGACGGCCAGGCCCGAAGGGATGGCGGAGAAGTTCGACTCCCTGGAGGAGCACCTGGAGAAGTTCGTGGAGAACATCCGGCAGCTGGGCATCATCGTCAGCGACTTCCAGCCCAGCAGCCAGGCGGGCCTCAACCAGAAGCTGTGAGTCCCCCCCCCCTTTTCAGTCCCCTCCTCTTTCTGCGCCCCCAGAGCTACCTGCTCCGAAGGCTCCGGGCTGGCGAGAGCAGTATTGTGGGGTTCGGCTGTTTCCTTGTGCGCCATTATACCTAGTGGGTTAATTGAGTGTCGCTTTATTTGATATTAAGTTGTCGATTTTAATTATTATTATTATTATTATTATTATTAAAAAAAAAATAAAAAAAATCTTCCAGTAGCACCTTAAAGACCAACTAAGTCTTTCGCATGCACCCAGCTAAGGTGATCCTATTTCTAAAGACCAACTAAGTTAGTTCTTGGTATGAGCTTTCGTGTGCATGCACACTTCTTCAGATACACTGAAACAGAAGTCACCAGACCCTTCTATATAGTGAGAAGGTGGGGATTCTTATCTCATTATACATGACAAAGCCATTTTTCACCTTCTCACCCCTTGCTTTTTCCTGTAAGACCTATTGCAGTCGTTAAGAGTCGTCAACAGGCTCATCACAGCTATCTGCCAATCACCCAATCCCACCACCCTTCTGAGTAATACCCCTCCCCACCTTCTCACTATATAGAAGGGTCTGTTTCAGTGTATCTGAAGAAGTGTGCATGCACACGAAAGCTCATACCAAGAACTAACTTAGTTGGTCTTTAAGCTGCTACTGGAAGAATTTTTTTTATTTTGTTTTGACTATGGCAGACCAACACGGCTACCTATCTGTAATAATAATAATAATTTTTTATCTGTACCCCGCCCATCTGGCTGGGTTTCCCCAGCCACTCTGGGCGGCTTCCACAAAGACTAAAAATACACTAAGATGTCACACCTTAAAAATTTGCTTCATCTTCCCTGTGAGCAGCCCTTCAGATACAACAGAATAACAGAACCATTCGCAGAGTTGGGAGGGAACCACCGGTGTCATCCAGTTCAACCCCCAGCAATGCAGGAATCTTTTGCCCAACATGGGGCTGGAAACCACAACCATGAGATTAAGAGATTCATGCTTTACTGATGATAATATTAATAATAATAATAATTTATTATTTGTAACCTGCCCATCTGGCTGGGTCTCCCCAGCCACTCTGGGCGGCTTCCAACAAAGATTAAAAATACATTAAAATGTCAAACATTAAAAACTTCCCTGAACAGGGCTGCCTTCAGATGTCTTCTGAATGTCAGGTAGTTGTTTATTTCTTTGACATCTGGTGGGAGGGCGTTCCACAGGGCAGGTGCCACTACCGAGAAGGACCTCTGCCTGGTTCCCTGTAACTTGGCTTCTCGCAATGAGGGAACTGGCAAAAGGCCCTCTGCGCTGGACCTCAGCGTCCTGGCAGAATGATGGGGGTGGAGATGCTCCTTCAGGTATACTGGACTGAGGCCATTTAGGGCTTTAAAGGTCAGCACCAACACTTTGAATTGTGCTCGGAAAAGTATTGGTTGATTTTAAGTCATTTTCATGTATCGATTGTGGTTTGCTCGTGTCAGATTGCCAAAAGATGTGTGATCTTGTATATCTTTGCACTGCATGCGGTCACATAGAAAAGTGAAAAACGTAATATGGTTAAGATTCCCTGTTGGTGGGCTGCTCTTTCCCCAGGGAGGCTCACCAGGTGCCATTGTTGCGCATCTTCAGGTCCCAGGTGAAAACTTAAAAAGGTAAAGGTAAAGGTACCCCTGCCCGTACGGGCCAGTCTTGACAGACTCTGGGGTTGTGCGCCCATCTCACTTAAGAGGCCAGGGGCCAGCGCTGTCCGGAGTCACTTCCGGGTCACGTGGCCAGCGTGACATCGCTGCTCTGGCGAGCCAGAGTCGCACACGGAAACGCCGTTTACCTTCCCGCTGGTAAGCGGTCCCTATTTATCTACTTGCACCCGGAGGTGCTTTCGAACTGCTAGGTTGGCAGGCGCTGGGACCGAGCAGCGGGAGCGCACCCCGCCGCAGGGATTCGAACCGCCGACCTTTCGATCGGCAAGCCCTAGGCGCTGAGGCTTTAACCCACAGCGCCACCTGCGTCCCTTAGGGTGAAAACTTACCTCTTAACAAAAGCCTTTGGCTTCTTAATCTATGTATTTTTATTATAACGTTTATATCCCACTTTTCCTCCCAGTAAAGGAGCTCAGGGTGTCCTGCACAGTTCGCCTCCCTCCCCATTTATTCTCACAACAACCCTGTGAGGTAGGCTAGGCTGAGAGACTGCGACTGGCCCAACAAGCTTCATGGCCAAGTGGGGATTCGAACCCTAGTCTCCCGAGTCCTAGTTTAACACTCAGACGACTACATCACACTGCCACTGTAGCCTTTTAGAAGTGGGTGGAATGTTTTTCAATGTATTCCCCCACTCCATTGGTCTTAATGTATCTAATGGGTTTTGTTTGATTGTAAGTCACTTTGGGTGGCCTTGGGCAAGATAATGCAACGTCATTCTGTTTGTGTAGAATCTTTTTGACATTGGTTTGGAGAAAGTATGCATGGGTATGTATTCCTGGATTTTGCTCCTACAGGAAGTAGTGGTGGCCACTATCTTGGATGGCATGGTTTCAAAAGAGGATTAGACAGAATCATGTAGGAGAAAGAAATGTTCAGTTTCCACTGTTGGAGACTGCCTGCCTCTGAATACCAGTTCTTGGAAGCTACAAATGTGAAATTACACACATATTCTGCTTTGTCAGCTTCCAATAGGTACTTGGTTGGCCATTATGAGAGTAGGATGGGCTATTGGCCTGATCCTGCAGGCTCTTCTTGCATTCTAACTCCTGAAATTGTCTTTAATTAGACAGCTGGTAGTCAGAAGTCTATAAACATGGAGGTTCCATTTCTGGTCATTGCTAATAGATGAAAGGTCTGTATGCAGATTCTTTTGAAAAGTCACCTCCTCTATGGATTTAGATCTGCCAGTATTTGGTTTTCCAGATTGTTCTTTTTATTTTTGAGAATGCTCTTTTTGTGTCTTTTAAAAATTACTTATAGGAATACAGACTAGTGTGACTATTGTTGTGACTATTGTCTTAGTAGTTCTGGGAATGAATAAACCTATGTTTCCTTCTCCTAGGAATTTTATGGTTACAGGCTTGCAAGATGTTGACAAGTGCCGGCAGCAGCTTCATGATATTAGTGTGCCTTTGGAAGTCTTCGAGTAAGTTTTTAACTTCACATGGTTACAGGCAATACTTCTCTCCAAAGCCTTGGGAAAAGTATCTCGGTCTTCTTCATCTTAATGATTTTGATGAGCAGGGCTAGAAAGCAAACTTCTGTACACTACAGAGCATAGTAGTAGTAATGAAGAGTGGTACTAAACTCTTCTGGTACTAAACTCTCTTCTGGTCTTTAAGAAGCATCTTGCAGAATATTATTTCACACATTTTCTCAGCTTTTCTCCCCTCAGGTATATTTCTGGGAATAGTTTGGCTTTCAGCATCTGTTTAAAAAGGCAGTTTGTGTATGTTGATGCTAACTGAGCTAGGTGAACTTGTCACAGTGCTTCTTAAAGTAGTCTCTATACAGCTAGATGTCCAGTATTGATGTAAAAATGTCAGCAACATGTTCTTAGCTGCATATCTAATACATAATCTAGTGTGTCTTGTTTTAGAAAGTGTTGTGAATAGATGATCTATATGTCTGTTTTACACTGTATGGAAACCTATCTATCAAACCTGACATGCAATTTATTTCCTCAGATATATAGATCAAGGCCGTAACCCCCAACTTTATACTAAAGAGTGTTTGGAAAGGGCTCTTGCTAAAAATGAACAGGTGAAGGGCAAAATTGACACCATGAAGGTAAGATAAAGGTGTTTCTCAAATAACATGTATTCACTAATAGATAAATACAGTGGTGCCTCGCAAGACGAAATTAATCCGTTCCGTGAGGCTCTTCGTATAGTGGTTTTTTCGTCTTGTGAAGCAAGCCCATTGACAGCTTAGCGGATTAGCGCTATTAGCGGTTTAGCCGCTTTTAGCGGATCAGCTGATAAGCGGCTTAGGGCTTAGGAAAAGGGGGAAAAAGGGAAAAAACCCCGCAGGAACTCAAGCCCATAGGGAAA
The DNA here is from genome assembly GCF_951804945.1 of Podarcis cretensis. Taxonomy (NCBI): domain Eukaryota; kingdom Metazoa; phylum Chordata; class Lepidosauria; order Squamata; family Lacertidae; genus Podarcis; species Podarcis cretensis. The sequence goes on from NC_137176.1 coordinate 8,286,083, forward strand.
TTCGTTTTGCGAAACGCCTCCAAAACGGAAAACCCTTTCGTCTAGCGGGTTTTCCGTCTTGCGAGGCGTTCGTCTTGCGGGGCACCACTGTAGTCTCATTAAGATGAAACACAAAATATATAGCAAAGGTATCGGACTTGATAGGCTTTGCCTATATATTGGCAGTCTTCACTGATTATATCTGAAGGATCAAATTCTGTAACAATAATTCAAAGTGTATTTAGAAATTAAGAATGGTCTGCAAATTGCATCTGATTGATAGTACCTAGAGTTTTCACAATCTGAGAGTGTTTCTAGATCCAGTTTTGTCATTTGAGGTTAACTGGTCCAGGCTTGGACCATCGGAAGTAACTGCAGCAGCTGTGACCTTTGCTGGACAAGGATCCTCTCTGCCACTCCTACCTATACTCCGGTAATTTTCTGGATTGCATTGATATACAGTGGTGCCTCACAAGACGAAAATAATCCGTTCCGCGAGTCTCTTCGTCTAGTGGTTTTTCCGTCTTGCGAAGCATCCCTATTAGCGGCTTAGCGGCTAAGCGGCTATTAGTGGCTTAGCGGCTTAGAAAAAGGGGGGGAAAGGGGAAAAGACTTGCAAGACCTTTTCGTCTTGCGAAGCAAGCGCATAGGGAAATTTGTCTTGCGAAGCGCCTCGAAAAACGGAAAACCCTTTCGTCTAGCGGGTTTTTCATCTTGCGAGGCATTCATCTTGCGGGGCACCACTGTAATGCAAGGCTACCTTTTGAAAACGATACAGAGCTGCATTTCAAAGTATAGCTCCCAGCCAATAACTGGGGCCAGTCAGTTGGGCAGTTTGTGCTCGCCCAGGTAGCCCTGAGATCTGAAGGAAGGCATGTGATGACTTTAGAAATAGGATCACCTTAGCTGTGGCATATTGCTTATGAAGTGTAGTTATCTGCCACTAGGAAGGCTCCCTTGGGCCTACATTGTCTTTTCATTACTAGGCAATTTAAAAAATATGCTAAGTCTTTAATCTTTGGTTCATTATTTTAATCTTGCTGTTAACTTGATTTTTATTTTATAAGCTACTCTAGTGGGGTGTGTGACAATGCAGTGTAGTATATCAGTCTGAAAAAGCTTTCCAAAGACTAAGTTAAAATATTAATTCGGCACTAGATGAAATGAATCGTGTGACTAGTTTTTATTGTATTTATTTATTAAATTGGTATGATGCCCTACATTTGCATATCTCAGGGCAGTTCACAACATAAAAATACAAGATAAAAACACAAAATTCCTAATTAAAACACGAACAAAACTAAAACGATAGTCCCCCTCCCCACCTCCTCCCAAAACAAGTTTAAAAGGGTATCAGATGTTAATCAGCCAAATGGCTTGTTGAAGAGGAACATTTTCACCTGGCTCCTAGAGGTGTATAATTTAGGCACCAGCCTTCCATTTGCCTTGGGGATCTTTGGACATTTCTCTTCAAGAAGGTGCTCCCTGGGCTACAGTAGCAAACTGCTTTGGAAACTGAATGGAGCTCTCAAAGGACTTTGTTAACCTCCTTGGGTGCAAGCCGAAACCTTCTGTTTACAAGAAGTTATAAGCACCACTGTGTGGGTACAGAGTGGGGTGGGGGCTTCATGTACATTCACCAGGTGTGTAGAGTGCATTTGTGCCTGAGAGACGATAAAGTAGGTCAGTAGTACAGTGGTGCCTCGCAAGACGAAATTAATCCGTTCGGTGAGGCTCTTCATATAGCGGTTTTTTTGTCTTGCGAAGCAAGCCCATTGACAGCTTAGTGGATTAGCGCTATTAGCGGTTTAGCGGCTTTTAGCGGATCAGCTGATAAGCGGTTTAGCGGCTTAGGAAAAGGGGGAAAAACCTGCAGGAACTCGCAAGACATTTCGTCTTGCGAAGCAAGCCCATAGGGAAATTCGTTTTGCGAAGCGCCTCCAAAACGGAAAACCCTTTCGTCCAGCGGGTTTTCCGTCTTGCGAGGCGTTCGTCTTGCGGGGCACCACTGTAGCTTGATCAAGTCTTTACTTACTTCCTGTCAAATAAAACTGCTAGGACATGGTGGTCTTGGTTACTGCTGCTAATACTATCTCCCTCCCACCCCCAGTGCAAATAAAAGGCGAAAGTTTCCCTGCTTGACACTTTTTCTTTTTCTTCTTAGAAATTCAAAAGCCTATTGATTCAAGAGCTGACTAAAGTCTTCCCAGAGGACATGGCCAAGTACAAAGCTATTCGGGGTGAAGATTCATCTCCTTAATTACATTCTGTATTGTACTGTGTTCTTCTCCAGACACCGCTGATAGGTTATTGTGGCAATATTTGACATAACCAGAGGACTGAAAGTGCTGTATCCACAGAAGCATTGATTAAATGTTTTGTTTCTTGGAAAAGATGCAAGCTGATTCTCCCGTACAACATCTGAAGTCATTCAGGTTTCTAAGGACTTCAGTAAGAAGCCAACAACTCTGAAACAGTCTTTAAGAGGACTTCCAGCTCATATGTGAATTGAAGCCTATCAACATTGCTTTTTGTAAGATCCCATTTTGAATTACTTAGTGTATATCTTTCTTATATAAAGTAAAGTGGGGTCAGGCAGCTATATGTGTGCTGTTGAAGTTCTGCCACCTGCCAAATGGAGAAGCAGAATAGTTGCTGTAATCTTTCTTCCTGGGTAATTAATAGGTTTGTCCATACTTTTTCATTATACCTTGGTCTGCAGGAAGAGTAGAATGATTCTATGATGCTATATGAAAGAATAAACAAGAACATTTGCAATATGGTGCATGTGCAGTTTATATATTCTTTATAACCTGCTCGGTTTTGTATGGTTAATGCAAAAACCATGCTTCTGATATTGAATTAGGTTGCAGCCTTGCTGGATTAAATTTGTATACTAAAATTGCTTATTGTCCCCACCTCCAAACTTCCATATGGTCTCTTGGGCTTTTTGCACGGTAGATGAGAAATGTCAATCTACATTTTAATCATCAAAGGTATTTGCATGCTATACCTTGTGGGCGGCATCTAATTCATACCCATCTGCTGCTGGAAGGCATCAGTCAGTGTAATGGAGGAGGTAGTTTGTGGGGGTCGGTGGAGGGATACACCCTTACTAAGATATGACAGCTATAAACTAGCTTATACTTGTATGTTTATTACTCTGCAACTGTAGCAGTCAGTGCTGATTTGCATAGCTATCAAATGTACTGTACAGTGGTGCCCCGCAAGATGAACGCCTCGGAAGACGAAAAACTCGCTAGACGAAGGAGTTTTTCATTTTCTTAGCCGCTTCGCAAGACGCATCTCCCTATGGGCTTGCTTTGCAAAACGGAGCTTGCCCCGCAAGTGATTCTCCCCGCTGCCCCTTCCCTTGCTTTAAAACAGGTCCGGCGCGAGCCTTCCCCTCTGTCCCCGGAGATTGCGGGGCAGCCAACGGGGAGAAGCGATCTTCTCCCCGCCGCCCCTTGCTTTAAACAGGGCCGGGGACAGAGGGGAAGGCGCTCGGCGCTTCCCCTCTGTCCCCGGACGGTCTCCATAGGAACGCATTGATTGATTTTCAATGCATTCCTATGGGAAACCGTGCTTCGCAAGACGAAAAACTCGCAAGAAGAAAAAACTTGCGGAACGAATTAATTTCGTCTTGCGAGGCACCACTGTATATGAAAAGGTCTAATCCCTTTTCTAATGAAGGTGGGGGAGGGATAGATGCTTGACAATCTATGCATTGGATAAAGTGCCTGGTTTTGGGTGGAGGTGGTTTATACCATTCATACAAACAATTTTTTACTAGTTCATATGTCCAGTTGTTCAAGGCCTCAGAGAGAAAGGTGGAGCTTCACCGCCTGATCACCTATAGGCAATCCTCACACAATGTTGGTAAGCACTCTTAAATAGTGGAAATAAGCTCTTCATCTGTATGATTCATCAGTTATAATAGAGGGTCTGAAGCAAAGTATTGACTTGCTGTTTGTCATATAGCTCTGTGAAAATAGTTCTGGGGCTGTTCAAATTATCTGCATTTGTACCCATGTCCTGTATTATGTGGGGCAGACACAACACAGCTCCTCATTACTTCCATCCCATACAGATTCTAGTCTTTTCTCTCACAGCCTGATACAATTCTTAGTAATTTCTATGCTGCTCCCTTTCCTCTTCCATTTTCTCCCTTCTCACCCTACCCTCACCAGAAATTGTAGATCTCTTATCTCTTTTCCCTGCCCCCCGCCCTACCCAAACTGTGTGATAAAATGTGGGGATGAGCTTGTTGTGAAACAGCAGAGTGCCATTTTTCCTGAACAAGTTAACATCAGCAATTTTAATAATCACTGTAATTGTCAGTGTGTTCAGGACTAGTGCCAGCTTGGGAGTGGCAGAGCTTGGCATGTTGCCATGCCCATCAGAGCCCCCATCCAGGGCACTGCTACTGCCGCCTCAATTCACACACGCCCCTTCCTCACAGATGTGCTTATTGGCAGTGGTGCTTATTAGGGGAGCCAGTGAGCACTGGCTTGGTTCCCTTATGTGATGGGCAGCCCCCATGTTATGTTTCCTGAGATGTGATGTCTAATATGATGCCTGCTTTCCACGAAAGAGAGCAACGTCAGTGCTTGACTCCCATAAAAGATTTATCTCTGACAGATGCAGAAAGGAAATTATATTCAAAGCGTGTTATGCTAAGTTAATGTAAAATTTTAATTTGAAGGGGGGGAAATACACCCTCATTAACAACCACTGCAAGAGGTTATTGAAATCCACATGAGGGCTAGTGAACCTCTGGGGTGCAGAGGAGCAGAGAAGATTTCCTGACACAATTTTTTAGGTCTCTTCAGCACTGGCTGAAGAGACCTGTTCATTCACCCAGTCCCCCCCCCCTTTAAAACAACAACAACAACAACTCCTCACTTTTCACAGCTCAGGCCTCTCAGTTTTAAACTGTGTTTTAACTTTTCATTTTTAAAAATGTGTTAATCCAGTGGTGTTTGTTTTACAGAGAACTCTTGTTCATGGGATGACTAGATAAATGCCCCAGATAAATTGATATGTAGGGAGCTTTTCCATGAATTAGACATAACAAGCTCTTTCCCCCTAGGTGCGTCAATATTTCTGTCATATTATTATTTTTTTCTTAGAAGGCCTCTCAAAGGCTTGAAGCCTGGCAAACCATTCTGTGACTTGAACGGTCTTTGTTTGCCTGAGTCTCATCTGACATGCCCCTTTGTTATCCTGGCCAGAGTCCCCTTCTCCCCTCTTGCTTCTGTCAATATTGTTGCAGTTAATGTCTCATCCCAGCTTTCCTTCTTTGTAAAGAAGCGAGCAAAGGAGATATTGAGCAGTTCAGCCTTCTGTGTGCTGTTTGTCAGTGCAATTTGTCCTTGAATTCAACTCGATTTCCTGGGTACTGTTTTGTCTGGTAGCTTTCAGGTCCTTTGTAAGATTTCTGCAGCAACCACACCAGTCTCTGGGTTTTCCTGCCATTGAGTTACATAGGCTTGGCCCATGATGATATTGGGCTGTAATGATGCTGGTTATACCTACTTTAATAGTGAGGAAATTCTTTTTCACCCATTACTTGGGTGATCCTATCTCTCCCCCGGCCTGCCACCCAAATTTAGGACATGGTTTAACTTATTCTGAGCCTATTTAAATCTCTCTCTCTCTCTCTCTCTCTCTCTCTCTCTCTCTGTCACACACACACACACACACACACACACACACACACACACCCTTGAAGGTCAGAGACTGCCAAAATGTCTCCCTGATCCAGATATGTCAAGTGAGAGCTTTCACATGCCCAGGAAAAAATCTGAGACTATGAGAGTGCTTGACCTCACATTTGAGGCAATGTTCAGAATTGAGAATAGGGGTGGAGGGGGAGAAATCTGGTCCCGTTCACAATTAAAGTCAAATCTGCTGAACTTGCACTTTCCTAAGCAGTATAAGTACCGAAACGTAGCCATCCTTTGAAATTTGCATTCATCCAGATTTTGAGATGCGGTTCTCCCACCAAACAATATTTACAGAAACACATTGTATTAGGGGAGGTTGCTGGTGGCTGCATACAAAAATGTGTTTGTTAAGAGAAGTTTGCATTAAAATGCTAGTGAATTTTCATTAGGGCTTTTTGGGGGTGGGGGGGAAATTGTTGCAGAAATACGAAGAACTGTATTTAAGATTGGAGAGAGGGGAATGCAGAACTGAGGGAACTGAAATTGAGAGACACGTCTATTCCTATTTGAGGAAAAGAGTAGTTTCCACCCCTCTAGCCATTTTCTGTGGGTACCGTATTTTCCGCTCCATAAGACGCACCAGACCATAAGACGCACCTAGTTTTTGGAGAAGGAAAACAAGAAAAAAATATTCTGAATCCCAGAAGCCAGAACAGCAAGAGGGACCACTGTGCAGCGAAAGCAGCGATCCCTCTTGCTGTTCTGGCTTCTGGGATAGCTGCGCAGCCTGCATTTGCTCTATAAGACGCACACACATTTCCCCTTACTTTTTAGGAGGGAAAAAGTGAGTCTTATAAAGCAAAAAATACAGTACTTTAGATTCTCTCCACACACACCCAATCTGATAGAACAGGTCTTAAAGTGGCAGCAACCAGGCAAACCATACGGGAGCAGGAAGAGGAGGGGAAGGGGCTGTGTACTGATTCTATGACATCCTAACTGAAGCTGCCTATGGCCTTGTTTCTCCTACTCTGCTGGTTCCAGATAGTCCTCAAGTCACAGATCAGTGAGTATCAGAATTGGGGCAGATGGCATATTGCAAACAATCACCGTGGTTCAAAACCTGATCCAGTTAATCTCTCTCAGTAGCCTCCCCCCCACCCATGTTGATTTAGTGTTATGCCATTAACTCAGCCATGGGGGAAGGTGCCATCTGGAGGAACCTTGAGTCACTCCGCTGAGTTGTCTTGGCTGGTGGGGGACAATTAACATGGATGACTCAGCACCAGCAGTCCGAGTTCAGAAGAGTTTCTCTCGGATAACACCTGCTTGGCAGGAACTCTGTGGCCTCTTGTCTGTGACATGCTCAAGACTTATTAATATTGTGCAACCTACTGACATGTAAAAGGGACGCGGGTGGCGCTGTGGGTTAAACCACAGAGCCTAGGACTTGCCGATCAGAAGGTTAGCGGTTCGAATCCCCGTGACAGGGTGAGCTCCCCTTGCTCAGTCCCAGCTCCTGCCCACCTAGCAGTTCAAAAGCATGTCAAAGTGCAAGTAGATAAATAGGTACCGCTCTGGCGGGAAGGTAAACGGCATTTCCGTGCGTTGCTCTGGTTCGCCAGAAGCGGCTTAGTCATGCTGGCCACATGACCCGGAAGCTGTACGCCAGCTCCCTTGGCCAATAAAGCGAGATGAGCGCCGCAACCCCAGAGTCGGTCACGGCTGGACCTAATGGTCAGGGGTCCCTTTACCTTTACCTACTGACATGTAAATATGCAACTCTGCCTAGGAGCTAAAATTCAGGAGATTAATCTTCACACACCTTGGACCACCAATTTAGAAGCAACTCTCTCTGCTTTCCCAAAGCTCATGTCTGCATTTAATAAAAAGGCTTCCTCACTTTTCCTCATCCAAACCCAATTTTTTCCTTGCACATTCCAATGAATCCCAGACAGACAGATTAACCGCAGACAAGAGTAACACAAGAATCGCTGTGTTTCACTTTATTGAAGCAAAAATAACGGGTCGCACAGTGAAATAGAAACAATTCTGTAGCCATGTAAAACTTCTCTGTCTCGTAAACTAGGCTGTCAGGAAGATCTGTCAGGGAGCCCCAATTTCTCCTAAGAAAATAGCAGGGATGGAATCGTAATAGAATGCTAACATTTCATGATGACAGAAGAAATTATACAGGGAGTTGAATCCAGAAGAACAGTCCAAGATTACTCCAGTGGTTCCCACCTTTACGTTATCAGGAAGCTCAAGTGTATTTTGATAGCTTCATTTGGAAACGTAGAACAGCAAGATGGATTATGCTGAAATCATATCAAACACCAACATTCCATAATGGTAGGACGGATTATGCTAAACCGATGGGAGATTGAACAGGAAGGCTACTCAAACCGGATACTTCCCACCTTTTCAAAATACCAGGAAATCCATATGTCTTTCAAACGTAACTTTTGTAAATAAAAGTATCTCCAAGTATTGTCTTTTCTAGACTAAGTGATCAGACCTGTTTTTGAATGTTCTTAGGTCTGTTCCTTTGTAAATGGAGGTAATTAATTGGTCTAAGACATTTACATGTCTTAAAGAGGCAGGGGTGTAAAAAGTATAAAAAGTGTATGTTTGTAACATGGAGCTGCCTTCCTTTTCCTGCAACATTGGTCTTGCTAACAGACAATAAAAGTTCTCCTTTATTAAGGGGCTTTTGCTTTTTAGCATCATGGGTGTAGCCAAGGGGTGGGGGCAGGGGGGAAGATGCCCCCCTAAATCAATCAGAATCAATACAAATCTGAGATTCTGCCCCCCCAACAAAAGCCTGCCCCCCCCAACAAAAATCCTGGCTAGGCCCATGTTTAGCATGGTCCTCCGTAGAATTCAGGTAAATTTCTCACCCAAGAACAAGCTAATTTTTCCACTACACTCTCAAGTTCGATGAAATATTGGGGGGGGGGGGCAGTTGTAGGTTTCAGAAACTTGGTGTATGCTGAGGCTGGCAAGGAATTTTTAGAAGGAGGAGGAGGAGGAGGAGGAGGAAGAAGAAGAAGAAGAAGAAAGAAGAAGAAGAAGAAGAAGAAGAAGAAGAAGAAGAAGAAGAAGAAGACAGCCACCTCATTAAATACAGACCTTCCAAGTATACCTATTTTCCAGGGATAGTTCCAGATTTACAGAAACTGTCTTGGTTTCTAATTTGATACTGGAATGTCCTGCTTTCCCTTAAGACGTCCCTATCTTCATCAGAGAAATGTCAGAATGCATAGAGCTATATAACCCCAGAGCCAAGGAGATAAATAACTATAAAACCTGCTGCTGGCCAAGCATCGATAAGTGAGGGTCTCGTGGCCACAGCTAGTTGATCTTCAGAGACAATTCTTGCAGATCCTTGTTCTGGGTCCCCACCTGCTACCAAAGGAAGTGGATGGGCACGGGACTTCTGTTGCAACAGAATATTAAAGACCTGCCTTGCTTTCACTGGTTCCTGCCTCAGCTCATTCGTCTCTGACCAGTGACAGACTTGGTGGAATCTGACTCACTTGAAAGGGAGTTACTTTGTTATATATTCTGGTAACACCTTCCTGCTGAAAAGGGGAAAAATTGGGCCATGCCTCAGTTGGCCTGCTGGTGTGTGCCTAACCATGCAGACACTGAGTGTGTGTACATATGGGCTTAATATAGCTTTATTGGAGTTTACTTGTGTATTTGGGACGCGGGTGGCACTGTGGTCTAAACCACAGAGCCTAGGGATTGCCGATCGGAAGGTCGGCGGTTCGAATCCCCGCGACGGGGTGAGCTCCCGTTGCTCGGTCCCTGCTCCTGCCAACCTAGCAGTTCGAAAGCACGTCAAGTGCAAGTAGATAAATAGGTAAATAAATAGGTAGATAAATAGGTGGGAAGGTAAACGGCGTTTCTGTGTGCTGCTCTGGTTCTGGCCAGAAGCGGCTTAGTCATGCTGGCCACATGACCCAGAAGCTGTCTGCGGACAAACGCCGGCTCCCTTGCCCTATAGAGCGAGATGAGTGCACAACCCCAGAGTCGTCTGCGACTGGACCTAATGGTCAGGGGTACCTTTACCTTTTTTTTTTTTACTTGTGTATTTAGTTTATTTTTCGTGTTTCATGGCTTTGTAGCTATTGCTTTTGAGTGATTCATAATAATAAAAACACAACAAACCACAGTGATTTAAAACAATCTTCAGCAAATAATCCTGAAAACGACGCCAACAACCTTCGCAAACAACAACAAAGAGCAGCAGTTTTACTGTTCCAGAAATACAACAACTGCTCTCTGGAAAGAAGAGGTTTTGCCTGCCTTCTGTAAACAGGAGAGGTGGGTGGACTGAGCCAGAGGAGTTCTTTAACTGCAGTGTCATCACTGATAATTGCTAGGAGACAAACAGCCTGGAGCCAGACATTTTGTGGCGAAGGGGCCTAGGCTGGGGTTGGAAAATCAGCACTGGACAAATGGAACCTAAATATAGATAGTCTGATACGCTTCAAATTCATTTAACTACAATATATGTTACTTACAACTTAATAGAACTAAATTGCTGGTACTTATCAAGTGGCTTTGCATTCGTTGGCTGGAATACACAATGGCCAGGGCACTGAAAGAATTCTTGCTAAGCAATTGCACAGAATTCTCACTCTGTGCTTCCCCCTGGATCTCCTCTACTAAGACTGGGGATCCTGGAGTATGGTTACCAGATTTTTTTTCTATGAATCCGGGGACACTTTTTTTTTTTTTAAGCCGAGTAACAACAAGGAGTTAGTAGTGGGGACGGTGAGGCAAAAGACCCTGGGCCCAAGCACACATGCATATTGTATAAAGGTGCAAAGCCTTTCTTTCGCACTCTGTGAAACATAAATGTGCAGTTTTTAAAAAACTGGACAACGGCGCACCGCCCGCACATGACTCTTGAGCCTTCCCCCATCTCCTGCCCCCTTCTCCCTTTGTTTTGACAGATCGGGGGAGGCTCAGGAGTCGCAGGCGGGCGGCCGTTGCCCAGGAGGGGTGCTGGGCATGCGGTTTCTCTGCCAGGCAAGGTGCAAAGCCCTTCTTTTGCACCCTGTGAAACATAAATGCGCAGAGTTTTTTAAAAACTGGACAACGGCCGCCTGCCCGTGACTCCTGTGCCTCCCCTGATCAGTCACAACAAAGGGGAAAGGAGGCAGGAGATCTGTACCGACGGACGTCCCCAGTTCCCCTTCGGCAGCAGTGGCAGTCAGGAGCCCGGAGCCAGCCTGGTAGCACAGTTGGCTCTGGCTGGCTTCAGGAGCTGCGCCCGCCATTTTTCCTCGCCGGAAGTCCCCATATGATGTGTTGCACACAAGACACATCATATGGGGACTTCCAGCGAGGAAAAATGGCGGGCATCATTGCAGCGAGCAGCTCCTGAAGCCAGCCAGAGCCAACTGTGCTACCAGGCTGGCTCCGGGCTGCTGAGGCTGCCGCTGCCACGTTTCCCGGGGACAGATTTGCAAATCGGGGGACATTCCTGGAATAGATTTGCAAATCCGGGGACTGTCCCCGGGAACCGGGGATGTCTGGTAACCCTTTGCTGGAGGAACCAGACCCTTGCAAATCTTGATACAAACTGACCAGATCCTATCCCATACTGGTCCAAGAGGTGTAGAACTTAACTATCGCCTGGATCTGGGACTTCTGTGAGCTGTGAAATGCAGCTCTCGACAGCTAAAAAACAGCTCAGATAAATAGGTACCACTGCAGTGGGAAGGTAAGCAGTGTTTCCGTGCGCTCTGGTTTCCATCACAGTGTCCCGTTGCGCCAGAAGCGGTTTAGTCAATGCTGGCCACATGAGCCGGAAAAGCTGTCAGTGGACAAATGCTGGCTCCCTCAGCCTGAAAGCAAGATGAGCGCTGCAACCCCATAGTCGCCTTAACCATCAAGGGGTCCTTTTCTTTTTACATTTAACTTGTTTAGATAGAGCAATGGTCTGACCTGGTAGGAAGCAGCTGCCTCGGTTCCTTTTTAAGAAACACATTTTGAAAGAAAATATGCTTAGGAATGCATATTTCAACATGCATTCAAGTTTGGGCTTTCTTTTTTTAAAGGCAAATAAATGTGGAAACTCATGTCTGTGAAACTGACAAGGCCTGGCAATAAGTTGGTCTGTCCACTGCTATGAGAGACTTCCTTGTTCTACAAAGGAAGCTAATGTTACAAAAGTTGGGTGCCTCCCCTCTCTCAGCCAAGCAGTAGCAAGAGCCCATGGGATTCCAGGCACTCACTCCGGGTCTGTGTTCCTTTGGAGAATTGAGACACGGCGCAGACCATTGTATGGTTTATTTACCTGTTTACACCTTCAGTCTGCGGGGAGGAAGTCCAGATCTTACAGCATGGCCATTGCAAGAGAAGCTTGTCCCCCACAGCAGTGCAGCCAGCCTTCAGCCAGCCTGCCCAAGATGGATCCCAATTGTTCTTCTTCCAATTTCTTCCCACAACACCCTGCTAAAACCTCTCTTTTCCTGTCACCTCACACCCAGTTACCATGGCAACCTTCCAAACCCACAGTCCCTGTTTGCACGTCGGGCAAGGGGGAAGGACAGGTGTTTTTGCATCTCAGGCTCTCAGTGGCCTGTATTGTTTCTTAATGGCCCAAGCTTGACCAGGTCGTTTTGTGTAGCAGCTTGTATTTCTCTTTTCTCATCCCAAATAATCAAAATTCTACCATTTATTAATTTCTGGGGTGTTTTTTTTTTTGGGGGGGTTCCCCAAAATCTATATATAACACTAAGCATCCCCCCAAAAGGGATGCGGGTGGCACTGTGGGTTAAACCACAGAGCCTAGGACTTACCGATCAGAAAGTCGGCGGTTCCAATCCCTGCGACAGGGTGAGCTCCCGTTGCTCGATCCCAGCTCCTGCCAACCTAGCGGTTTGAAAGCACACCAGTGCAAGTAGATACATAGGTACCACTGTGGCGGGAAGGAAACGGCATTTCCGTGTGCTGCTCTGGTTCTTCAGAAGCGACTTAGTCATGCTGGCCACATGACCCGGAAGCTGTATGCTGGCTCCCTCGGCCAGTAAAGCGAGATGAGCACCGCAACCCCAGAGTTGGCCACGACTGGACCTAATGGTCAGGGTTCCCTTTACCCCCAAAAAATCCATTACAGTGGTACCTCTGGTTACAGACGCTTCAGATTACTGATGCTTCAGGTCACAGACACTTCAGGTTCCAGACTCTGCTAGCCCAGAAATAGTACCTCAGGTTAAGAACTTTGCTTCAGGATGAGAACAGAAATTGTGTGGCGGTGGCACGGCGGCAGCGGGAGGCCCCATTAGCCAAAGTGGTGCTTCAGGTTAAGAACCGTTTCAGGTTAAGAATGGACCTCCAGAACGAATTAAGTTCTTAACCCGAGGTACCACTGTATCTTCATCATGTGACTGCAGCTCGCTTTCTTTCTGCATGTGTTCATTTTTGAGTGTCACTCTCCAAAAGACTTAATCTTTTAAGGTGCCAAAAACATAGTTTGTTTCCTACAATCATCATTTCTGCCAGCCCAGTACCAGGCCACTGCATCATGCATCAGCTGCTGATTGGACAGAGGACATGGGAAGGAGATAAATGAAAAAACTCCTGACTATGATATTTTAGGGCTTCTGAATTTGAACAGAGTGACGCCTGCAAAGTCTTCCTGATCACGCTGAAACAGTACAAGCTGTAGCTGGCATCCCTGGGTGAAGGCTCACATGGCTCTGTCTCAGCAGAGAGCCTCAGCCAGCCAAACGAAGGTGACATCTTTTTCTCTGGTGTTGTCTCTTCAAAGATATATTGCTTCAAGCTCTTGTGCCTTAAGACATTGAGGATGCAATCCTATGCATAGTTTCTTGGTGAAAATTTATTAGAATTAGGTTGTATAGGACCTGGGCAAGCACAGTAATATGTTTAGCTCAGTTGAAACTGAAAGCTGCAGTTCTGGGGCAACATTAAGAAGGGCAAGGTAGGAGATGGACAGAACTGTCCCATGGGTTGTAGACTACTGGGAAGACTTTTAGAAAACCAACAGTGCTGCTCTTCTGCATTTAAATGCAAGATAACTTTTGAGCTGTCATTTCCAGTTCCGTCTTAGCACCAAGTGCCTGGGAAACAAAAATAAATAAATCACCAAACTTTGCAATCAACCTGCTGCATCAGATAGTTTTGCTGATTTTTCTTGCACATTAAGAAAAGGAACAAATGCTGCGATTGTCGTATACTTTAAGAAACAGAGATTATTTTAGCCCTACACATAAAGAGAACTTACTCTATACAAGACTGCTGCTAAGTTAAAAGAAATAATGGTACAGTACGTGAAATTCATGAGTTTTAATTAATTTGCATTTGTTTGTGATTTGCAGACCACAAAATTTGGTTTGGACCCCACTCTGGAAAGCAGACCAACTTAGTCTGAATGAATTTGAAGGCTTTCTGATTTAGCTCATGGTCCAAAGCTGAACCCTAATTCAGCAAAAGGGCTTATTGCCTTCCCTATGCATTATAATGGATAAATTTTTAATGGACTTTTTTTGGTAGAAATGGGTCAAATTTACAGGCATGGCAATGGATAGAGCCTGCTAACTTGCAAATAGAACCATTTTTGTTTTTTGTTTTGCTACGTGCCTTTTAAAATTGATTTGGTGACAGAGAACTAACAGGGGTTTACTTCTCCCAGTGGTTTTGTAAGTAACAGTTTTGTTATTAAAATGGCATTGAAGGGGAGCCCCTAGGAGAGTAACCTGCTAAATTTCAGAAGGATGGGTGCTGGGGCTAGCAAAGTGATAAATGAAAAAACAGCTGCAGGCTTATGTTCTGTGGATGTGTGGGCACATGGCACAGAGGCAGAAATAGTTGTATATTCAGCGTTTTCCAAACAAGGGCTGCTAGCATAAAACTATCATAGAGGGCAGAACAGACAAGAGCAAGGTGATTTATTACTTCAGTGTCCCTTCCCCAAAGCATTTGTGATTGAAGATCCCTGTGAAAATTATTCCTTCTGATTAGAAGCTAGAGCTGTCCGTCACAAAAGAATTTTCTGCACCCTGGTATTTTCCTTATAGTGAGGCATCTAATCATAAGCTTGCATTTTTATTAAAGCTTATATGTTTAATCAGGGCTTGTATTTTAAAATGAGCTTAAAGATTTTCAAATGTTTCATGCCAGGCAGAAGAGCAGCTGCCTAAGAACCTTGGCAAAATGTTTTTACTCCTAGACAAGGGGCCCCCCTGATTTATAGCAGAAAACAATTCTCAAAGTCGTAAAAAGGGAATTACAGGCTGAGAGCCAAGGTTACACTGACCCTACAAATTAAGGGTGGATAAATAGTAAAATGAGCCATATCTTCTTCCTAAGGTTAAAAAGGTCAAGAGCAGTGAAAAAGCAACTGGTCTGGCTGGCAGAAAGAGAACATTTTTGGGAAGTCTTTTCTAAAGCTGTTTCTTTCTTAAACTAAGATCCTTTTAAGATTTCTTTTCCTTTTAAAAGGTTATTTATGTATTAAATATATTAGTTTAAATATAATTATGCAAAGGATTTAAGAAATGCTAGATTCTTATTTCATATAGTTGGAAGAGATCACAGGGGCCATCAGCCACCAGCCTCCTGCCAGACAGGAGACGCCATCGAGCACTCCTGATATATGGTTGTCAGGCCTTTTGTTTAGAAACCTTCAAATGAAGGAGATCTCTCAATGTTGATGTGAACTCAAAATCATTGACATATGTTTAAGATAAAAATTCAAGATTAACCATCTGTTTTGGAAGGCAATAGGGCAAGGAGGGCAAGAGGTGAGCTGGTAATTAAGATTCCTTGTTGAGACACATGTAAGATATATTACTACTTATTTGTCATTTATAGATAGAAGAATATATAGCTTTTTGATTCCCATAAAAGGGCAAGAGGAAATGGGTGTATCTTTTGTGATTGGTTCTAGCAAACAGCCAATAGGAATTTTAACCAGGCTGATTGGACAGAGGCAGCCACAGGAGGAGCAAGGGGGCTGGATTAAGGAAATATAAGTGCTGGCCAGAATGGCAAGAGGACAGGCCAGAGCTTGGTAACCATATACCACTGTGCTTCATATTTATTTGTCTGACAAATAAATTACTATTTTAATTTCTCTATTGCTGCGTTGAATATTTCATTCCAGCTAAGCGTTAACCACAAGCAGGGTGCTACAATAGGACAAACCTGGGGAGATATGTTTGCAGTTTTGCAGGCACTTTTCACAGGTTTTTTTTAAACACATAGATCTCAGAGGTCCCTGTTTTGGTTTGTGGCTCTTCAGAGAGATCCTTCTTCAGCTTGGACAAACTTCAAATCTGTTTGATGTGACTCACTTCATTTTGGGATTTGTCTGAAACAAATGCACAAGCCTAGAGTGAATGTAATAGTTTGAAAGAAAAAGCATACTTTTTAGTCTTCCTCACTTCTGAGTGGCGAGAGGTCCAGGGAGAAACACTACGTGGTTTATTTCCTTTTGAGTATGCTGAGATGGCAAGATTAACAGGGAAAGTTAGGAATCACGATGACCAAAAATTTAACAGAGAGTGGGATATATTTAGACAATATTTGAAAGATCACTGTAAACACCTCAGATATTTGTCAGGCCTTGAATGACTCCTGTAATGTGACATATCATGAAAATAATGGGTAAATATAAACTAGAGATTATTCAATATGCAGTTAATACAGAAATGTAGAGGACCCATGCTGGGGTAGAGGGTAGTCTCAATACTTCATTATACAACTTTATTTCCCACACTTCAGTATTTCTTTTGTGTATATTTTTGATGGAGAAGGATAACTGTGATGTATTAAAAAAAACCCCAATAATGATTAAAGAAAAGAAAATAGCAAAACAAAATGGATGTGAGAGCACTGCAGAACTTTGGCGTGCTTGTTTTATTTATAAATGTACACGCAGGGCACAGTGAGGGCAAAGAGTAAATGAGAAGAAAAAGAAATCAGCTGCTCCTGCTTCAGCTTTACATAGAGAGTAAACAGAAAGAATGGCTTAGGCCACAGATACATGCACATACCCTCTAAAAATCCTTCACCCTGTTTTCTGGCAGATTTTTTTATGGGGATGAACCCAATTCACCTTCTTTGTTTATGCCCATTTAGCTTTTCATTGCTGCAGCTGCAACTGGCCATCGTAAGTCTGTCACAATTCCCCCACGGTCACTATGGGGCACGTACGTGAGAAGTGGCGACTGCCACACAAGCGCAAAACTGGTGGGGAATACATGGAGAAATTCTGCAAAGTGACCCTTTTATGGTAAGGAGGGTTGAGAGGGGAAAAAAGGTTTTTGAGAAATTTCAGCTCAACTGTAGCTTAAGCTCTACCAGCTTTTATTTGACTCGAAAGCAAAATGGCTTGAGTTCTTCCTGCCACCCCGAAACCCCTAATAAGCATGGATCTCAGTCTACATTACCGCAGAACACATTTGCATTTCAATTCTACGCCTGTTAATTCAGAAATAAGTCCCACTGAGTTAAATGGGTCTTACTTTCTGCCACAGCAGAAGGGTTCTTATTTGGCCTGCAAGGCTGATTTCCTCAAGCTGTGCTGCCACACTTCCCACCCCCTATGTCAAGGTAGAGATGTGGCTGCAAAGGAGCAGACTCATCTTCTGCAGTCCCATGCAGTTTGGATGCCGCAATAGAGAGGTGCATAGGGTAGGGTAAATATTATGTTTGCCTGGAAGGGTTGAGGCATCTAATCATAACCTGCATTTTTATTGAGGCTTGATCAGGGCCTGTATTTTAAAATGAGCTTAAAGATTTTCAAATGTTCATGCCAGGCAGAAGACCAGCTGCCTAAGAACCTTGGCAAGATGTTTATTCTCCTGGACAAGGGGCCCCCTGATTTATAGCAGAAAACAATTCTCAAAGTCGTAAAAAGGGAATTACAGGCTGACAGCCAAGGTTACACTCACCCTACATATTACAGAAGATAAAAAAGCAGAGAAAAACATAATTAAGAGTGGGTAAATAGTAAAATAAAACCATGTGCCTCCCATTCAACTTGAGCCATATTTTCCTAAGGTTGAAAGGTCAAGAGCAGTGAAAAAGGCAACTGGCTTGGCTGGAGAAGATAGGTTTTCTTTCTTTCTATTTTTGAGGCTGGAAACTGTTCCTTACTTTGAAAAGGTTTATTCTTTTAAAAAGCTATCTATGTTATGTATTAAATATATTGGCTTAAATGTAATTATGCAAAGGAATTAGAAGCTAAGAAATGTTAAATCCTTATGCTAGATTCTTATTTCATATAGTTGGAAGAGATCACAGGGGCCATCAGCCACCAGCCTAGCCCCCCTTGTCAAGCAGGAAACATAATTAGATCACACATATGGTTGTCAGGCCTTTGTTTAAAAGACCTTCAAGGAAGGAGATCTTTCAATGATGATCCTTGACATCTGTTTAAGATAAAAATTTAAGATTAACCATCTGTTTTGGAGGGCAATAGGGCGAGGTGAGCTGGTAATTAAGGTTCCTTGTTGAGACACATGTAAGATATATTACTACTTATTTGTCATTTATAGATAGAAGAATATATAGCTTTTTGTTTCCCATAAAAGGACAAGAGGAAATGGGTGTATCTTTTGTGATTGGTTCTAGCAAACAGCCAATAGGAATTTCAACCAGGCTGATTGGACAGAGGCAGCCACAGGAGGAGCAAGGGGGCTGGATTAAGGAAATATAAGTGCTGGCCAGAATGGCAGGAGGCCAGGCCAGAGCTTGGTAACCATATACCACTGTGCCTCTCATTTATTTGTCTGACAAATAAATTATTATTTTAATTTCTCTATTGCTGCGTTGAATATTTCATTCCAGCTAAGCGTTAACCACAAGCAGGGTGCTACAGGGTCTCCTCCGAGGGGGGCCGGGGGGAGATGTCGAGAGCCAAAGACAGCAGTTGGGGCATGAGAGAGTGCTCTAGATGCTTCCGAGCACGATTCAAAGTGTTGGTGCTGACCTTTAGAGCCCTAAACGGCCTCGGTCCAGTATACCTGAAGGAGCGTCTCCACCTCCATTGTTCTGCCTGGACACTGAGGTCCAACTCCGAGGGCCTTCTGGCGGTTCCCTTGCTGCGAGAAGCCAAGTTACAGGGAACCAGGCAGAGGGCCTTCTCGGTAGTGGCGCCCGCACTGTGGAACGCCCTCCCACCAGATGTCAAAGAGAAAAATAACTACCAAACTTTTGGAAGGCATCTGAAGGCAGCCCTGTTTAGGGAAGCTTTTAATGTTTAGTAGGTTATTGTATTTTAGTGTTTTATTGGAAGCCGCCCAGAGTGGCTGGGGAAACCAGATGGGCAGGGTATAAATAATAAATTATTATTATTATTATTCCGCGGGTGGCACAGTGGTTGAAACCACTGAGCTTCTTGGGCTTGACCATCAGAAGGTTGGCAGTTCAAATCCCCGCGACGGAGCGAACTTCCGTTGCTCGGTCTCAGCTCCTGCCAACCTAGCAGTTCGAAAGCATGTCAGTGCAAGTAGATAAATACTGGTAGGTACCGCTACGGTGGGAAAGTAAACAGTGTTTCTGCGCACTCTGGCTCCTGTCACGGTGTCCCATTGCACCAGAAGCAGTTTAGTTGTGCTGGCCACATGACCCGGAAAGCTGTCTGTGAACAAACGCTGGTTCCCTCGGCCTGAAGCAAGATGAGCGCTGCAACCCCAGAGTCGCTTTTGACTGGACTTAAACGTCAAGAAGTCCTTTACCTTTTACCGCATCAACAGGCTCACTTCCAAACCCCTGGCAGCTTCCCAGCTGCCCTTTTCCCATCTCTGGTGAAAGGCAGCAAGCCCATGCCGAACTGCTCTTTGTAGATATTGACTGATGATAATAAAGGAAAAGGATTTATTGTTGGCACAAGCTTTTATAAACTGTGCCGTCATAAATCGGCTAGTCTTTAAGGTGTCACAGCCTCCCAGTTGTTTTTGTCTGCTTCAGGCAGGCTTGGCTACTGCATTGGAAATAAATGGAAAGCACCCTGAGTGGGTCCAAAGGATCTTTCATTCAAGTAAACCCAGGGGTCCAGGAGTTGGGTGGGTGGGGTGAATTACTTGTAGGGACAAGGCTGGGCTTTCCCCCCCATCACCTCCACCACCTCCTGGTGCCACCTCCTCATTTCCTTGAGGCTGGAATGGAACAGAATCCGGAAATGCGAAAATGGTTCAGTGGTTCTTTTC
Source organism: Podarcis cretensis (assembly GCF_951804945.1). Taxonomy (NCBI): domain Eukaryota; kingdom Metazoa; phylum Chordata; class Lepidosauria; order Squamata; family Lacertidae; genus Podarcis; species Podarcis cretensis. The sequence continues at coordinate 8,305,932 of NC_137176.1, forward strand.
ATCTCGATCCTTCAGAGAGCTGGACTAAAGAGACTATGAGCCAGATCCAGACAACTTTTGGAGCTGGCCCACTGAGATCAGTGGAGCTTAAAATAGTCACAAATGGTTCATGAAGAACCTCTGATTTTTTTCTTCCCCAAGTCAGAAATATTTGTCTACTTCAGGTAATGTCCTAGAACCACAGGATTCCAGGAAGCAAGAGACGAAGAAACACCAAACATATTGGTTTCTACCAGAAGACTTTAATTAATGAACCTCACCTCAGGAAAATTCAAAATAAGAATACAGTGGTACCTTGGTTTACAAACTTACGTAATCTGTTCCGGAAGTCCGTTCTTAAACCAAAACCGTTCTTAAACCGAGGCACGCTTTCCCTAATGAGGCCTCCCACAGCTGGTGCCCTTCCACCGTTCAGATTCCGTTCTTAGACTGAGGTAAAGTTCTCAAACCAAGACACTATTTCTGGTTTTGCAGAGTTTGTAAACCAAATCGTTCTTAAACCGGACTGTTTTTAAACTGAGGTACCACTGTATAGGGACGCGGATGGCGTTTTCGGTTAAACCACAGAGCCTAGGACTTGCCGATCAGAAGGCCAGATGGCGTTTCCGTGCGCTGCTCTGGTTTCACCAGAAGCGGCTTAGTCATGCTGGCCACATGACCCGGAAGCTGTAAGCCGGCTCCCTCGGCCAATAAAGCGAGATGAGCGCTGCAACCCCAGAATTCGTCACGACTGGACCTAATGGTCAGTGGTCCCTTTACCTTTACCTTTACCACTGTATAAGGGCAAGAGCCAGCAGTCAGCCAGGTTGGGTATTGTCAACAATGTCTAGGCAACACGATGACCATATACATATGTAACAGACAATCTTTATAGAATAGATACCTGGCCTGGTCCTGCTGTCACTCACCACCCTCCTTGCTGGACTTAGATGGGTGTCACTGCTGCTTTTGAATGGAAGACAAGCTTGGCTCCTATCTGTGGTGGCCGCCTACCATTGTATAATTACCCAAGATGCATTGTCCTTGAAGAGGGATCTACAAAATCTATTGTTCTGGTCCTATTGGAACAGTAGCTCTATAAAATTAATTTGGAGATTTTATACATTTATTGGCCAGGGCTGTAGATTTGGGGCAATTCAGCATGGCAGGGAGCAACGCAGATGGGATCCAAACTTGGCTCCCATGGAAAAGCAGGAACAACACCCATCTACCCCTAAAATAAGCACCCAGGGATCTCCTGGGGAGTGTGGGGAGGGGTGGCACCAGTCGAGAAGCCCTTGGGCACTGTCTGACCTACAACCACTGGCACAGTCTGAGAGAGACATGTATGTAGCCCATGGCTGCAAGAAAATGCGACATTTAAGTTGAAAACATTTCCCTTACCCTGTGCCAGATAAAAATGGTGTAATTAACCTCAAGTGAACCCAGTTTTTTAATGATTCAACTCACAGCCCCCTATATTTGTTCTTCATCTTCTTTGCATATGATTGGAACATCCCCCCTCCCTTCCTTACCTTTTGTGAAATGTTGTGTCTGATTACATTTTTTTATTTGACAATGAAGCTGATTGAAATCTGAGTAGAGGTTTTCCGGGGTGTCTGAAGGGTGAAGGTTGCAATGGACCAACACATCTCCATGTACACCTGCCTAGAGAAGAGCCGAGGGAAATCCTGCTGAAATTCAGCAGGGAGCTGTTGAAAAGCTGCCTTGGCTGAATTAAAGACACACCGAGTCACATGTATTGTTGCTCTGAATTTGGCCAGCTTGATCACTGCGAATGGGTGGTCAGGGAGCTGACAAACACATTAATATTTTGTAATGCTTGTGCATTGTTTCCCGAAGGGGCAATTCACCTGCAGGAGGAGAGTCGAAGATCATTGCTCTGCATGTTTGCGTCTTGGGGGGGGGGGAAAGCCCATTTGCAGTTTGATCTTCGCGAAAGGGAGCGTCTGGGAGCTGAGAGTTGCTAGCTTGTCTTAGCTGGAAACTGTGGGACGGTCTGTACACAGAGGCTCTGCTTAAATTTGCAATGTTCAAAAGATCCTGTAAGTTTCCAATGCTCTCTGTTCCAAAGAAAACTAAGCTCTTGTCCGCAGTGGCGTTTAATGTGGATTTGAAGCCGATTCCTTTTTCTCTCCCTTTGCAGCATCCTCACTAGGTTCTCCTCTTCCAAGTGGCAGCCTGCATTTCCCCTCCTCTATTCAGATTTCCCAGATCTGCAGATAATCCAATAAGAGGAGCAAGAGGTTTCCCGGAGCAGCAGCCTCTGCTTACAAAGCTCTGTGTCACTCTCGCTGTGTGTTTAAGGCTTCTCTTGGCTTATTTTCACCTCCAGAATGGGTGAAGGCTGCAAAGGAGGGCTTCTGACATTTAGGGTTCTGTCGTTGAAGGGTGGTATACAAATTTAATAAATAATAATAATCTGCCCATCCCATGGCATTAAAGCATCATAAGCTTCATATACAGTGGTATTTCGGGTTAAGTACTTAATTCGCTCCGGAGGTCCGTTCTTAACCTGAAACTGTTCTTAACCTGAAGCACCACTTTAGCTAATGGGGCCTCCCACTGCTGCTGCGCCACTGCCACATGATTTCTGTTCTCATCCTGAAGCAAAGTTATTAACCTGAGGTACTATTTCTGGGTTAGCGGAGTCTGTAACCTGAAGCGTATGTAACCCGAGTACCACTGTATTGGAGCTCTCAGGGGTGTGTGTGAGGAGTTATGTCAGGGTTAGGCAACCTAAGGCCCGTGGACTGGATTGCCTTCTCAGTCCGGCCCGCAGACGGTCCAGGAATCGGCGTGTTTTTACATGAGTAGAATGTGTCCTTTTATTTAAAATGCATCTCTGGGTTATTTGTGAGACCTGCCTGGTGTTTTTACATGAGTAGAATGTGTCCTTTTATTTAAAATGCATCTCTGGGTTATTTGTGGGGCAAAGGAATTCATTCATATTTTTTTCCAAAATATAGTCCGGCCCACCACATGGGCTGAGGGATGGTGGACAGGCTCACAGCTGAAAAAGGTTGCTGACCCCTGGGTTATGTGAACCGTGTTAGGATGTTAGAGGCAAAGCTCTGTGAGGAAGAGAAGCAGAACTTGTTGCTATCTCTCCCCCCCCCTTCCTTTTTTTTGGCTGGGTTTCTACATCTGCCATCTTTTTGGCAGGCAGAAATTCAGCATGTGGGGCGCATTTCCTTTCAATATTGCTGTTGGGTTGTTTGCAGTTACTGAGAGCCTCCATTTGATCATTGCAATGGATTGCTTTGGAGTCATTTCTGCACCAGGTAAAGTAGTTTTTAGTTCCCCAGTTCCCACCCCACCTCTTAGTTTGCCCGACCAAAGGTGGCAACCCTAGGCCCAGCACAGGCCTTGCATTGTAGCTCCAAAGAAAGTTGAAAGGAAGGCTGTACAGTGGTGCCTCGCAAGACGAAATTAATCCGTTCCGTGAGGCTCTTCGTATAGCGGTTTTTTCGTCTTGCGAAGCAAGCCCATTGACAGCTTAGCGGATTAGCGCTATTAGCGGTTTAGCGGCTTTTAGCGACCAGCTGTTAAGCGGCTTATCAGCGGATCAGCTGATAAGCGGCTTAGTGGCTTAGGAAAAGGGGGAAAAAGGGGGAAAAACCCGCAGGAACTCGCAAGACATTTTCGTCTTGCAAAGCAAGCCCATAGGGAAATTCGTTTTGCGAAGCGCCTCTAAAACGGAAAACCCTTTCGTCTAGCGGGTTTTCCGTCTTGCGAGGCGTTCGTCTTGCGGGGCACCACTGTAATTCTGTTTCCTATCAGACAGGCTCTTGACTCCCCAGTCCAGCCTCCTTCAGACCTTGGCGGTCTGTGGGGCAATGCAGAGGCCTTGCACTCTGTTGCTCCAAGGAAAGTGGGGGGTGTCAGCTGCTCTGTTTCTTAGCACCTCTTGCTCTCAGCTGGAGTCCGCATCACAAAGCAGGACAGGCTTCTGAAGCCTGCGTTGTGATTGGCTGCCTGGCACAAAGCAGCCAATCCTGCACCAGGTGGGTGTTGCCAGGAGGTGCCAGAACTGTATATAAAGCAGGCCCTGCGCCCTGTTTCCCCAGTTGGTTGCAACAGAGCCCCTTAGGTGAGCCTGTGCATTTGCCAGGGGCTGCCTGCTGCCTGTGGGAACAAGAGAAGCCCCCCAGGGGGATCTGAGAGCGGCTTGAGCCCCACAGCCCCCCTTGATGTTGGGCACGAAGGGCTACAAGGCCAGTTGCTGCATCCCTGCCCAAGTACAGCTGTGGGTTGTGATATGTTAAATGTTCATAAGTGTACTGTAAAGGTTCTAAGGGGGTTGCTCGTGCGTAAGTTGCCGCCACTCCTGGCTAGGTTGCCTGGTTGAACCCTTTCTCTCTGGACAGCCTTGCACTCGTGGCTGTCTCAGTCGCTGGCAGAATCCGTCAGTGGGCGTTTCTTAAACCTCTTCCAGCAAAGAAGTTCTTTGACGCCAAGTCTCCTCCTACTCTCCCTGCGCGGAAGTCTTCTGCGCAGGGAGGGTGTGGGCAGCGGAGTACCCGTGCTCTCCCCACTGGTCTCTGGTGAAGAGTCCTGGAGCCTTTTCTCCGATTCCCCCATCTGCCCCCCTTCAACCCTGGTGTTACGCTGATTTCCTTCCCCAGCAGCTGGGCTGCCTCTCTCCCTGCTGGGACCCTCTCCGGCATCGCTCTGGAGCCTGCCCTCTGCCTCTGGCTCCGATGGCAGTTCCCTGACATGTACCAACCAAGCACATACCGGTACATAGATCAGCACAGGAAGACCGACCTGAAACCATTTTTGATCCCCAGGCTGACCAAGTGTTTTCTCTGCAAGGTCAGGGGAAGATGGAGAAGCCTCCCCATTGTCTTTTTCTTCACAAATCCTGTCTTAAGGGCACATTTAAGATACGAATAGGGTGTGAGCCTGTGACCTGGCTCAGGAACTGAGTATTTATCGTTACAAAAGACTGGCCAGGCTCCCCAGGCAATCCAGTCAAGTGACCATTAAACAGGTAACCTGGCAGACAGGAGATAAACAAAGCACTCAGATTTCTGCTGTAGACCACCCTTTCTGTGATGTATGTGTGATGTTTCTGGGGGTGGTCTTGGACTCCAGGGAGGGAATTTAAAATGTCCATATAAGGGCAGGCACACTTTTGTTCTGGGTTCCTCCTCCCTCCTGCGTGTGGTGAGTGAGGACCCTGTTGCAACAGATCAATAAAGATCAGGCTCGCTAGCTGCTTTGCTTCTCAATATTCTCTGGTTGGCCTCTGTTATTTTCTCCTACCAATAGGGAACCTACGTAAGGACTCTATATGGGCTCTTGGATACCCCATAAGGGAAAAGGGCAGATTTTTGTTTACAACAGGGTGGGGAAGGTCTGCTTGGCCCCGCAGCACATGACTTGCCTGTGGACATATCTCAGGCCTTTCCTTGGGCCTTGCAAAATGTGCCTTGTTCTTCCACATCCCTTCCATCAGGTGTCTTGCCTTTTTGAGGTTCCATAATCTGAAGACAGAACTTGCTCACCTTTGAAAAAAATAATCAGTGTCAGCTGCTTTAGGAGCCAACATCTGTCTGAAAAGCAGGATAAAAATAATAAGAAAAACTGCGCATGTAAAAGAAAATATATACCACCACCCTTGAATTGCATGGGATTAACATTGTTCTAACCGCTAGGCCACACTGACTCACCTAGAACCTTGGCATGATGGCTGTGCATTCCGTGTCATTAATGGCTGTTGCCTAGCAACGGAGCTTGTGACCGTTTGAACTGAGGTTCCGGCATCCTCAGTGTTAAGTTGTGGGTTGACATAGCAGACGACACAGCGATTTCTCCAAGTAGCTCTTTATTTTGTAAGCTGGAATAGAACTGACTGCAAACAGCTCAGCCGGCCTGCTTTTATAGGCAGCCGGCTCTCAACATTGTAGCAACAACAGCCCAGCGTTTCCCGCCTAAAATAACTGACGTGGACCTGAGTGAAAACTATCTACAGACCTGAGTGAAAACTATATACAGTATCCCCTTGCTGGCCCAGGGTGAAACTTCACTACATAACACTCAGCATCTCCAGGTTGGTTCTAGTGACCTTCGCTCAGTCACTACATTAGAAGATGGCTGTGCTGATCCCGGGGGGAAGGTTACCATTGGCATAATCAAAGTCCGGTCCTGGGTCACTAGCCTGGAATCAGTCCACAAGGAGCAGGGCAAGGTCCGCAGGAAGCTGGGCGGGGACAGGAGCACTGGAGAGTCAGGTCTGGATCCGGGCAGGAACAGGTACTCAACAACGACGTTGCTCCCGCAACCTGGGACCGGGCCGACTGGCCTTTATCTGTTCTGAGGCCAGGGGCGGTCCCGGCCCCTAGGAGACCCGCCTCTCTTGGCCTTAAGGCGAGCACTCCTCCTGGGAGAAACCAGTTCCCTTCGCCTCTCTGCCCTGAGTCTCTGCAGTTCAGGAGAGGCTGAAGGGTTACTGGGCCCAGGGGGAGACTCACCTGCAGGCACTGAGTCCTCAACCACCTCTGGAGCCAGAGTGGGATCACCTGGTGCCTGCTCCTGAGGATCCAGCACAGGTGCAGGCGCTTCAGAATCAAGGCCCTGCCCCAGTTCAGCCGGCCCTGGAGGCGGGGACTCCTGTGCAGGCTGGGATTCCTCTGGTTCAGCCTCTGAATCCAAAAGACTCCTGGAAGTAAGTGGACGTTGCCATGTCCAGTGGACTAGAATGTAGATTAATGGCATCACCAAGTTTGACAAAGCGATCCAAAGTCAAAGAAAGGGCTGAGCTTTGCACAAGTTTTTGGAAGGGGAGAATGAATGCTGGAAAGGAAAATTTAGGTTTCTGTACTGCAGTCGATTGAATATTATATTGAACAGAGCATTCCTTCTATTATATGCATATGTGAATCTGAGAGAGGGTTCATTTATATCTCTACCTAATGGATATCAGCTTTATACTATAGTTTGATTAGTATTACTCTAGCGGTGCTCAGTGGCGAAAGCTCCCTTCCCCTTCCCCACTCTGGGGCAGCCCTCTCCTCTCAGCGACTGGCTCAGGGAGGCCCCTTTGTATCCCCTCCCTCCGGGGCTGCCTGGGCTGGGGGCGGAGAGAGAGAGAGAGAGAGGGAGAGGGAGAGAAAGAGAGATGGGCACTCCTAGCTGGCTCCCAGCTTGGGGGGGGGGGGTGGAGAGAGAGAGATGGGCACTCCTAGCCATAGCTGTCAAGTGTCCCTTATTTGAAGTGACAGTCCCTTATTCCAGCGCCATGTCCCGCTGCAGTCCCTTATTGATGGATGTCCCTTAAATGATGTCCCTTAAATTTCAAAGGAAGCAGCTCCTCTCCCTCCCTCCCTGCCGGCCAGGGAGGAGGGAGGCTCCAACTGTGTTGCTTGGCTGTGTTGCTCACCCAATAAGAAGTCTAAGAACGACTGGGGGGGGGGTGGAGCTTGCATGCCTTGTGTGTGGCTAGTTAATGCAAGCTGAGGGGGTTTTTGAATGCTGGACGCCATTTTGTTGCATGTGCTGCTGCAAACTTTGCAGTGCAAAGCCAGGCCGGGGAGCCATCTTAAGTTGAGGCTGCATAGGCCTTGTGGTGCATGTGATTCAGATTCTATTCATTTGAACCTCTGGTTACAAAGTTGGTTGGACAGTGTTCTCGAAGCTACCAGCATGAGTTTGACCAGACTGCAGGAGGACAGGAAGACTGGAGTGCCTGGAACAGGTGAGGCTGCAGGTCCCTTATTTTCAAGGCTGCTGGTCCCTTATTTTCAAATCTGTAGGTTGACAGCTATGCTCCTAGCTGGCTCCCAGCTTGGCGGTGTCTCTAGGCACCGGCTGAATTCTTTTGACCTCCCTCCGGCGACCCCCGGCAGGAAAAACACACGAGGTCCGTTCCGGCGATTTTCCTCAGGCTGTGAGAAAAACACACCAAACTGCTTCTCCTCCTCCCTGCTCTCCAGCATATCCCCAGGGAGGGGAATCAGACACAGACAGAAATGAATCTACATTGCTTTTATTCCTGTCTTTCACTTCAGTACAGAGAAAACATGTCTGCTCTCTTCAACAAAAAGAGAGAAACTCCAAACTCCACCTATGTACATCCTGTACAGGTCATATGACACACACACTGAGCTAACATCCGGTGCTCAGTACAGAATGGACTGCCCCTTTGTTTCCATGGCAACAGTCACACACATCCTGTTTGGCTTTCCAGCCACAAGCAGCTGACTTGGCTGCTAGAGCCTTTGCTTGCTGCTGCATTGCTGCTTTAGAATAACAGGCGGGCGGGGGGGAGAGATAGAGAGATGGGCACTCCTAGCTGGCGCTCATCTCGCTTTATTGGCCGAGGGAGCCGGCGTACAGCTTCCGGGTCATGTGGCCAGCATGACTAAGCCGCTTCTGGTGAACCAGAGCATGGCACGGAAATGCCGTTTACCTTCCCGCCAGAGCGGTACCTATTTATCTACTTGCACTTTGACATGCTTTCGAACTGCTAGGTTGGCAGGAGCATGGACCAAGCAACGGGAGCTCACCCCGTCGCAGGGATTCGAACCACTGACCTTCTGATCGGCAAGCCCTAGGCTCTGTGGTTTAACCCACAGCGCCACCCGCGTCCCATTTCTGGGTTAGCAGAAGCCTCTGTAACCCGAGGTACCACTGTAACTAGTTCTTGCTGCATAGCATCACTTGCTTATAGATTTCTTTCTCTTTTACACATGCATACATGAACACACACACCAGGTTAAGAAAAAAAAAAACCCTTCCTGTCTGTTGCCAGATTTAGGCTTTATCTATAATTTCTGGCTTTGCTCTGCTGTGAGCCTCTTGGATTGTTTTTATGAAAAAAGAACTGTTGGACTAGCTTTGCAGTCATTTGGATATTTTTTTTTTTTAAATATGAATTTAAAAAGAAATCAACATTGTTAGAAACAAGGTGTTACATAATAAAATAATTTGTCTTAAATCTGCAAAAAACAAGAAAAAACAAAACGTGGTGGTGTTGTATAGATAAGTGCATTGTAATAAATGAGCAACTAAAAAAAGTTTGTTTATGTTTCCTGTTTTCTTTTCCCAAGCAGAGATAATGTGTAAGCGTGGTGTCAGCTCCCTAAACAAAGGTCAACATCTCTGGGGAACCTTTCCTTAAAAAGTCAACAACTTTGGGGTCCCCCCTTAAAAAAAGTTGACAACTCTGGGAAATGGGGGTGGGGGACAACAACGACGACCAGAGGGATCTTTGTACCACTGCGCCAGATATGCTTAAGATGTCCCTGCACAGTGCAACTCGGCACTAACAAAATGTGTAAGATGTGTTACTGAGAAAGCTGTCAAACCTTCATTTCCTCCTTGCACTGAGCTGAGAAGCACCAAAGTGCTTGCCACAGTCTACAGTGACTTATGTGGGCCAATGAATTGAGGGAAAAACAAGTATATACTAATTTTTCTTGATGATTTTGAAAGTATTGTGTAACATATTTCCTCAAGGAAGAGAGTGAAACGCTGGAAATGTTCAAGAACTACCTTGCTATGGTGAAGAACAAATTCCAGAGAGCACCAGCTATGCTAATGACTGATAATGGGAGTGAGTATCGCTCGCGTGACATGCACCTGACCATTAGGTCCAGTCGTGGCCACCTCTGGGGTTGTGGCGCTCATCTCAGTTTATTGGTCAAGGGAGCCGGCGTTCAGCTTCCCGGTCATGCGGCCAGCATGATTAAGCCGCTTCTGGTGAACCAGAGCAGTGCACGGAAACGCCGTTTACCTTCCTGCCGGAGTGGTACCTATTTATCTACTTGCCCTTTGACGTGCTTTCAAACTGCTAGGTGGGCAGGACAGGGACCGAGCAACAGGAGCTCACCCCATCATGGGGATTCGATCCGCCGACCTTCTGATCAGCAAGTCCTAGGCTCTGTGGTTTAACCCACAGCGCCACCCGCGTCCCTCTCCAGAGAACATAGACCTAAGCTTCTTCCCACATATGTAATCCACTCCTTCTTCTCTGACAAGTGGAGGTGCTGCTGGAGGCCTTCTACAAGATCACCCAGGGGCCTACAGTGGAGGGCAGAAATGTGGCTGTCTGTGCTTTCTCCATCATACCTTGCCATCACCTGGAGAAAGTGATTGAATACCTCCCACAGTGTCAGGATCCTGTCTCCAAATTTCTTCCTCTTCTTACCCTTCTTTTTTGCTGCCTCGTGGCAACAGACAGAGGTTTTGGGGGGCTCCTGCCGTGGTACCATAGCCATGAATAGGTCCTTCAAAAGGAAGAGCGTTTTCTTCTCTCTGTAGCATGGCAGCAAGCAGAAGACTTGAATCTGCACTCACAGTGACTGCGAGAGAATATGGCAGGAGGTTTTTGCATCGGCCGACCAACAACAACTACTCCATCTGAGGGCCGAGCAACTGTACCAAAGCCCCTTGGTGGAATCTGCCACCGTAGTGGTAAGGACAAACCACCTGCTTTCTGGTTTCCTTCTCCCCAGCGTAATATCTAGGGGTTTCTGTGTTAAGCATAAAAGCAGGGAAAGTGATGTGCACCTCTCTCTCTTCCAGCAACATCTGACCAGCCTGTTGCACGCCCCCCTCAGGATGGAGGAATACAAGGCAGCTGTGCGCCAGCACTTCCCACAGCTGCTGATCGCTCTCCTGGGAATGCTTGTCAACTTCCCCTTTGACCAGGAATTCCTCAGGTGAGTAGTGTGTTGCAAAGCAGCCAATAGGATCTAGGAGTCTTGGTTGACCACAAACTTGACATGAGCCAACAGTGTGACGCGGCAGCTAAAACAGCCAATGCAATTCTGGGCTGCATCAATAGGAGTATAGCATCTAGATCAAGGGAAGTAATAGCGCCACTGTATTCTGCTCTGGTCAGACCTCACCTGGAGTACTGTGTCCAGTTCTGGGCACCACAGTTCAAGAAGGACACTGACAAACTGGAACGTGTCCAGAGGAGGGCAACCAAAATGGTCAAAGGCCTGGAAACGATGCCTTATGAGGAACGGCTAGGGGAGCTGGGCATGTTTAGCCTGGAGAAGAGGAGGTTAAGGGGTGACATGATAGCCATGTTCAAATATATAAAAGGATGTCACATAGAGGAGGGAGAAAGGTTGTTTTCTGCTGCTCCAGAGAAGTGGACACGGAGCAATGGTTCCAAACTACAAGAAAGAAGATTCCACCTAAACTTTAGGAAGAACTTCCTGACAGTAAGAGCTGTTCGACAGTGGAATTTGCTGCCAAGGAGTGTGGTGGAGTCTCCTTCTTTGGAGGTCTTTAAGCAGAGGCTTGACAACCATATGTCAGGAGTGCTCTGATGGTGTTTCCTGCTTGGCAGGGAGTTGGACTCAATGGCCCTTGTGGTCTCTTCCAACTCTATGATTCTATGATTCAATGGAGTCCTTTCCCCCTTCAGCCTCTGGGGGTTTCCAGTCCAGTTGGTTTTCCAAGGGAGGCTCTCCTTCAGGCGGCTACTAGGGAGCAAGGATGGGGAATGAATTTGATGCTGTTTGAATGTCAAGGCAGATCTGCATAATTCACAATTTCTGGAAATATCAACTTCTGGGGAAGCCTCGTAAAGATGGTTTTCCACTTTGGTTCTTGGTGTTCTGACTTACAGTAATCAAATACCAAACAGTACAGAAAACCAGGATCTTTTGATGCTATCCTGCTGAGAGCAGCTCTTTTTCTTTTTTCCAGATAAGGGGTCCTGATTCCCAAAGCCTGTGGCAACGACCCTCCTGGTAATACTGGTCTTCCTTGAATACAGAGAGGCTAAGGGACTTCTGCACATCCTTCTCAGCACCACTGGAGAGAAACTAGAGACAGCCATCATAGACCAAATTTTCTGCCCGAAGAATTTCAGCCAGGGGTTGTCTTCCATGGTGAGGTAAGAGGAAGAACACAGTGACCTTCTAATGGTCTGGCAAATGGAGCTCAAGGTATGGGATAGGAATGTGCCCCTGAAAATGATGCTGGTTGATCCCTCCCATGGTGAAAAACACCACCGCTGCTCTCAAGAACAAGGAGTTTGCCAGAATGCCACATGCAGCAGGAACTATCTACATCGAGGTGAGGGGGACTGACGCAGGAGGAAATGGGTGCAGCAAGGAGGCTCTGGCTTGGTTTCTGCCGAGAGTTGGGCTTTGTGTCCTTCAACTCTGTCCTTCCACTAACAGCAGAGAGTTCCCCCAAGGCCAAATTTTCCATCCCTTCTGCCACATCCATGCCACACTACACTACATGTCTTTGGCTACACTAAAGACCTGGTGAAGCAAAGTTTGGTCTCTGGCCAATACAATCATGTTGTAGTTGTCTTACAACATAGCAGAGGCCTCTTTATTGATGAGATCTCTACGGGTGAAGGGGCTTTTGTGGTCTCTCTACACAAGGCCTTCCTGCAACATTGTTTTTGGGTGGCTCCAAGAAGCGCAGCTCCCAAGGTTCCCCATTTAATGGCTTTCCTCCGGATACAGACAGCAGACACCCGCCCTCCCCAGTTTAGACGGCAACCCCAATGGGGGTTCCCCAACATGCCTCCATCATAGTTTGGACCTTGCACCTACATTTACCTTCAATATTCTGTGGCTTACGTCAAGGCTACTTAGAGCCTAAGGATTGTCTACAGTTTTGGTGTTCCTCAGAGTAGATCCACTGGACTTGATGTACATGGTGAGCTTAGGTCCATTCACTTCCATGGGTTTGCTTCACACAGAACTGTGTTGGATACAACTCTCCATCTGTAGTAAGAATACAGATGGTGGATAAACCGAGAACCTGTCTAAACCTTTCATCGCTGAGGAACACACCTAGTGCAACCACATATCGGCAGGTTTTCCAGCTGCGTGCAACTTTACATGTTTCTTGTAATCTTCTGACGGTAAATACATCCAGACCAAGCAATCTCAGAATCTCTCTTGGACAGCAAAATTCTTGCAAGCTGAGCATGTGAAATAAGGGAAATAAGGCTCTTTTACAGTCTTGTGGACAAAAGAAATTGAGGTGTTCAGCAAAATGAGAGCTGGGTTTTTTTTAATCACTCCCTTCTTCCCTATGCTTCCATTTTAATATGTTGCACTAATGTCCCGTCCCCCCCCCTTCATTTGATTATAGCACAGAGTCACTGATGCAGCAGCAAATTAGATTTTTCTCTTGGCCTTAATGTGCTGCAATAATGAAATCCACGACTTTCAACCTCACAGGTTGACATCACCTGTATATTGGCAGTTCAGAGCTGAAGGCTAGGAGCTCATTTGTTTTACTTGGGCTGGCTTTCTTTCCCGTCAAAGAGCCCCCAAGGAATGATATATTTTGTGCTATCTGAGCTTTCGAGGCTGATAAAATAGTTTTAAAACTCACACAGCAAAGAAGCTTTGTTCTTTTGCTTGAAATATATTTTGCTCATACCGTGTCTTAACAGACACCCTGTTTTCAGAGTCTGAGGCACAGGGGTCAGCAGCAGTCTGCATCAAAGATTTTGTAGATGTGTCCCACTCTGACTAAGGGCACCCCTCACTTTGAAGGGCTGTGTGATCTGAATCTGGCTTTGAAGATAAAGAACCCTAAAAAGGGAGAGCAAAATAGTATGTCCTCTCTTTTTTTAGTGATGTCAAAGGATTGAATTTCTGTGTCCAATGAGCCTGCTCAGTCCCTTTGCGGTAGTCCCTTTCATGCCCTTAGGGACTTTCCTGTATATTTTTGCTACTTCTTCAGATTTGTAAATGTTCTGCTTTTGGCCTTTTCTAGTAATCAATGTGACCTGTCCTGTACCTAGACCAAATTCAAGGTTTCTAGGTGATGGGGAGCTATTTTAACAGTTTGGGTACCGCGATGAGTGAGTCAAGTTGCCAGGCAACTTGTACTTATGTGAAGGATAGCTTGCAGTAGTGTTAACGTAAAGAGATATGAGCTATCTTTTCCTATAAACAACTATGGATTTTGCTGAAAGTATAATTATACAAACATGCTCACGCATGATTACAATTATTTAAGCATTATTGCTGCAGGTGTGTGATAGCAATTATAGAAGAGCACTTACTCTGAGATTCAGTTGTACAAATATCAGCACCTGCTTGCTTTACTGAAACAGCTTAATTAACATAATATGTTCTATATTTGATTACACCAAAGTGGAATTGTGTCCACCAAATCAAAGGCACATGTTTCTGCTTCTGAAGCATAATTGCTTAATTGTTGTTGTATATATTAATTTTTTCATAATGTTCCTTGCCTGAAAGTCCTTGACTTCAATGCTGCTTTCAGCTCAAGGAGTTCGGCTCCCTTTCTGTTTCCATTTTAGCAATATGGTTAGTCAGAATTTCAAGGGGATTGGCACCGGCAGGGGACTTGAACTGAAAACCTCTGGGTCTTCGGTTGATACATAAACTAATGTGTATTCAAGGCCCAGGAGTCTTCTCAGACACACAAGGGAACAGGGAGGAACAACACTGTTCCAATGATTGGCAGGTGGTATGTCAAGGACATGCCTAGACATCTTGAGAAGTAGAGACATCACCTTGCCAACAAAGGTCCATATAGTTAAAGCTATGGTTTTCCCAGTAGTGATGCATGGAAGTGAGAGCTGGACCATAAAGAAGGCTGATCGCCGAAGAATTGATGCTTTTGAATTCTGGTGCTGGAGGAGACTCTTGAGAGTCCCATGGACTGCAAGAAGATCAAACCTCTCCATTCTGAAGGAAATCAGCCCTGAGTGCTCACTGGAAGGACAGATTGTGAAGCTGAGGCTCCAGTACTTTGGCCACCTCATGAGAAGAGAAGACTCCCTGGAGAAGACCCTGATGTTGGGAAAGATGGAGGGCACAAGGAGAAGGGGGCGACAGAGGACGAGATGGTTGGATAGTGTTTTCGAGGTTACCAGCATGAGTCTGACCAAGCTGTGGGGGGCAGTGGAGGACAGGAGTGCCTGGCGTTCTCTGGTCCATGGGGTCATGAAGAGTCGGACACGACTAAACAACTAAACAACAACATGTCAAGGACTGTCAAGGTTCCAAAGGGTGTGTGGTAGACTGGCCGAGAACCAGGGGAGCGACCCAGGAGAGGGTACCAGTGCTTTATGGGATGTCACACCACCCACGAGGAAGGAGCCCGGGGAGGCGGGAGAGTCATTGCAGCTGCTGTTTTTCATCTACCACATGCAATAGACTGAAGCAAAATAATACTTTGCCAACCTCCTGGGATCTCAGCATGTGGTTTCCCATCCAATATGAAACCATACCAGGCCCTCCTTAGCTAGCAGTTTTATGGGGATCACCCCTCCCCCCCCGCATACTTCAATCTGCAGGAATGGATGGATGTTGCCCATTGTATTTATTTCATGGTCAAAGCCCTCCATAGCCACCGTCTGCATGTGTGTGTATTCTTTGTTGCATGCGTTTTTCTGTAATTTCTATTATCTGCATGCAACATTAACCTTGCCACAATGTATGAGAAATGCTTTGAACCTTTGAATTGTGCCAAATGCCATCTTTAGCCCAGTTCAAAACCTACAGCTCTGAAAGCCTGGCCAGTATTACGTTGCAAATGGGAGACACTGGCTGGCAGAGGGCCGGGAGACAATGATTTCCCCTAACGCCACTCAGAGAGTTTGCAGATCAGCTGACATTTGAACTACGGGTTTCATGGTCTGCAGCTAATACTTTTGACCTACTGTGCAAGCTTTCAACATGTCTAGCAATCTGGCTGCGCCCATAGCTAAATGTCAGCATGGCCAGACAAGGCAAATCTGTAACTACTGGAAAGAAGCGAAGCTCCCCAGTCCCTAGATCAGGGATAGGCAATGTGGTGCCCTCCAGTTGGACTACAACTCTCATCAGCCTAAGCCAGCCTGGGAGATATAGTCCAAATAACACTACCTGGCCTAGACTGCGTGTGCTTTAATGATTCGTGGTAGGACTTAAAGCAAGATGCAGAAATAACAACAATCCTGTTTAGAGGAATCTCCATGTTGGATGCAACCCTTAACGACGTCGGGTTTAACTTGAATGTGACTGTTAGAGGCAGAATTAACAGAATGTTTTCAAAACATCCAAGCTTAATATTCATCTTCTCATTAAAGCTGAAGTAATAGTGGGCAGTGGAGCTCTCAAAGAATATAGCAGAGACTCTCATGTAATTAAAGCAATTACTTCACTTTGGCATATCTGGAAAGTTGCCATTCCCTGTGTTTAATAACGAAGGGACGTAGTTTGACAAGATCTATGTCTCTATGTACCATAAAACAAACTGCTGAGCTGTCTATTACTCGGGCAACACAAACCTATTTTTCATTCTGTTTTGTCAGGTCTAATTTCTCCCAGGAGCCCAGATTGCATTAGTCCTCATCAGACTTAGGAGGAAGGGATATTTTTATTATTTTAAAGTTGATCCATTGATTTCTTTTTCTCTCTCCCTCTCTCCGCTGATTAAAAAAACACCCCCCCCCCAGAAACCATTCCATGGCTTCTTTAAATAATAAATTCCTGAACAAGCCATGTGTGGAAGTAATTGACAGGAAATACGAAATGCTAGTTTATTTCATATGATTTGGAATGTTTAAAAAAATGAAATGGCAGGACTCTCCTTCCTTGGAGGTTCTTAAGCAGATGTTGGACGGCCACCTGCCATGGATGCTTTAGCTGGGATTCTTGCATTGCAGGGGGTCGGTCTAGATGACCCTCAGGATCCCTTCCAATTCTATGATTCTTGTTTCTGCTCTCTGCAAGCACTGCTTGAAGTGTTGCACAACACTAATATAACCAGAGGCTGGACGAAGGAGCATGTTCTGTTGCAAATGACAGCTCCGCAGTGCCACCTTTGAGAAGGCTTATCAGGGACAATGCTTCATTCCCTGTGTGGAGGTCACTGAGCAGATGTTCCAGCTGTGCCTGACTGAAGCGTGCAGCATCCCATGGTGGGGACTGGGGCGGGTACAATCCTGCTTTCTTCCTGCGGACAGCAGGGTGCAGCGGCTGTGTGTGACAATGAATGGAAGAGGCTGGGCCATTCTACTTCCCCGTCTCTTCACAACCCCCCCCCCCCCCAAATCTATCATCCAGCAACAGTGACATCTAAAACAGGAACATCTAAAATAGGCTGTTGAATTAGGTGATGCCCTGAACTAGCACATTCTATGATGGATCCTACGGTCATCTATCATAATAAAGTCAATGCAAAAGAGACCAGATAAGCTCCTTTTCCAGCAAAGCAATATAACCTCTCTGCCAAATACTGTCTTGCATCATGACCTTGGCGAGCTGGAAGAAAATGCACTTTGTGTGATTTACACGGTTCACCAATTCCTTTGTTCTTCCCCCAGATTAGCTATTTTAAAAATCACTTGCGGTTTGCACCCGCTCACAAAAACTTCATTAATCACTGCAGCAGAGGCAGTATTTTTTTTTGTAAAGTATGCTACTGTTTTAGGGAACTAAATATAATTAGCTGTTTTGTGATTCATTCAAACTGGCAGCCTTAATTAGCATAATTGATAGGCTGATTAATGAATAAATCATGGATTTAAAATGGGATTTTTAATCAGTGCTGTCCCTTCGAAGAGGGTGTTTCTGTGCCAATCATAATATTCTAAATTATTTGTGTGCACTTCTATTTCACCGAACGTGTCAGAGACGATTTGGCAGTAGCTTTCGTAAGGCAGGTATCATCAATTACCCACAAAGCATATCCTGAAATGAGATACTATATTTATTTAGTTAATGCAGTACTGTTGATTCAAAAAGAAGAAGAAAATTATCTGATTGTCGTATTGCTCAGAGTCCTGCTTGCTCAGAGTCCTGCATGGAGTGAGTCAGTTGTTCTGAACGACAATTCTATATTTTTAGATCTCAAATGTTAACTCTCTCCTGGATAGTATATGACTGAGCAGTCCCAGATCGTGACCATGCCAGCTTCTGCTCTAGGATAAATTTTAACTGCATAATTAGTGGCATGGCGCAAGCGCATTCTTTCTCCTCTGGCCTATCCAGTTTTTGTCTTGGTGTGATGACTATTGGTCCCATCACAGCTTTCCTCCACTCATGCCTCCTGAATAACTGGGGCTGCAGAGAGCTATTAATGTTCCCCCCACTAATAGGTAACAGGAAGGCCACGTGATTGAAACAGGGATGCCAGAAAATTCAGACAGAAAGAGGAGTAGAACCGCTTGTGTTTGCTGAGAGCTAGTGTGGTGTAGTGATTAAGAGCGGTAGACTCATAATCTGGGGAACCGGGTTTGTGTCCCTGCTCCTCCACATGCAGCTGCTGGGTGACCTTGGGCCAGTCACTCTTCTGTGAAGTCTCTCAGCCCCACTCACCTCAGAGTGTTTGTTGTGGGGGAGGAAGGGAAAGGAGAATGTTAGCTGCTTTGAGACTCCTTAGGGTAGTGATAAAGCGGGATATCAAATCCAAACTCCTCCTCCTCCTCCTCCTCCTCCTCTTCTTCTTCTATTTGTTCCATGTCCAGAAATCAGCCCAGCAAATACGGTTGGTGTTTGCTACTGCTGCTGCTTTTGGCCCACAAACGATACGCAATTGGTGATGTCTCCTCCATTTGCATGGCATTTATTTTGCACTGTGGACTAACATAATCACAATGCCATAATTTAATTAATTACAAAAGAATTATGCACCTTGGGGCACCTTAGACTTGAAACTGAGATTGATTCAGCAAAAAAATAACATTTCAGTATATTGGACTCCACAATGTTTCCATAGGAAGATGTTGGAGGTGTAATGTTGAGAATGCCTTTTTGAGGCACGATATGGACTTATCAGTCCTTTGAGTCTAAAATTGTTAGTAACATATATTTGTGTTATTTTGAACTATATTCCTGAAGTATGCAGATCAGTGGCTAGACAATGAAAGTGGATTTTGCAAGCCATTATGGCGGCTAAGATACCTACACTTTAGGATAACTGCCCATTGTTTATTTTGCAATGGTTTGAGGACCTCACTGCCCTGGGTACATTCAAATGTGCTTTGTATTGTATAGACGTTGGTTTTGTGTTGACACCTGTTTTGACATCTGCATGGTCCCTATATCCACTGACGGTGGTTCATTGTTGTTGCTGACATCTGTCGGTCTTGGGAGACATGGAAGAGTGTAAAGGTAAAGTCAAACCGTTGGAAAGTTATAGTGCTTGCTGTGGCTGTAGAGACCAATATGGGAGAGACATATTTTGTTGCAGCTGGGGCAGATGAAGGTGTCCAGTTGTGCTGCTGCAGATGCACCATGGCGTTTCTTCTGTGTACTCACTCTGTGGGTACACAACCTGAGTTTTCTGTCTGCAGGCACTGCGATTGTCTGCGAGGGATTCCTATACAGCAGGGTTAATGTTGTCATGTTTGCAGACACATTGTAATGCAAAGCTGGTCTGTCAACAGATCTGCTGCCAGAAGACAGCTTCCCCATAGAGCTCATCCTTGGGGATCCTGTCATCTTCCATTCTGTGTACATGACCAAGCCAGAGAGCGCCTCAGGTGGTGAAATGGGACAGGCTTCCTTCGGTTCTGCTGGTTTGCGCTTAAGCTGTCCATAGGGTTGGGACAGCCTCTTCAGTTAGGGGCTGGGAAATCAGTTGCTGAAGTGGCCACTTCAGGAAAATGTCATTGCCTTGTTCCTTCCCTTCCTCTTAATACAAGGAGCTGCCAAGGCTATGACTTGGCACACACTTCTGTACTTGTACTAAATGTGTTGACAATGCACTTGATAAGCTAGTGAGAGATATTGTAATTGAGGGACTCAGGTATTTACCTTCCCAGTGAAAAAGGCATGGAAAGTCATTTTGAATAAAGAGGACAGGATTGCCATTTCCTTCATGAATGCTTACATTCAACAAGGAGCACAAGTTGGGAATACCGGGGGGTATTTCCAGTCTCCAATACGATCATTTCTGTTCAGGGTTCTAGCCAGCCTGGAAGAGGAGGCATCTCATGGCAAAAATAAATTCAGGAAACCTTTTCCTTGTTCCTCTACTCCACAGACTTCCCTTGATTTCCCCTCTTTTGAAGGCTTCTGATCCTTTCCTACTGTATTTTTGGAAAGTTATTTGCCTGTCTGCTTTGCATTTGGACGCTTCTTACGATATTGTAACCAAATTTTGCACGAAGGTTCCTGAGATCAAGGAGTAGGTTTTCATCTGTTTGGATTCAATTGGAAGCCATTTTGAATCAAGATGGCCAACTGAACGTTTCAATATGGCACTGATTTTAACCAGTGCTTTTTTTAAAAAACTGTGATTTTCCCTTTCTTAGAATCCCTGAGCAAAGGTGCACGAGACTGTGTGTTTGTACATGTTCCAAAACGTGGGAAATTTTCCTGGATCTGAAAGACAGAGAAGGGAGTTTCCATTTATTTTGTCTGTTAATCTCATAGCATTCATCCCCTCAACCCTAAGTCCCACCTGCAGGATAATGTAGGGGACTTAGGCAGGTGAGTTCTCTTTCTCCCTCCCTTTGTCCCCACCCCAAAATCTAATACTCTGGGTCTCATAGACACATACAGTCGACCTGACACCTGATTCCTTTCAACCACTTTTGTCTTCTCCTCAGGGGCCTGAGAATGGCCCATAGAAATCCAAAAATTTAGCTTGTCCTTGACTGGGCAACGTGGGACGCAGGTGGCGCTGTGGGTTAAAGCCTCAGCGCCTAGGGCTTACCGATCGAAAGGTCGGCGGTTCGAATCCCTGCGGCGGGGTGCGCTCCCGCTGCTCGGTCCCAGCGCCTGCCAACCTAGCAGTTCGAAAGCACCTCCGGGTGCAAGTAGATAAATAGGGACCGCTTACCAGCGGGAAGGTAAACGGCGTTTCCGTGTGCGGCTCTGGCTCTGGCCAGAGCAGCGATGTCACGCTGGCCACGTGACCCGGAAGTGTCTCCGGACAGCGCTGGCCCCTGGCCTCTTAAGTGAGATGGGCGCACAACCCCAGAGTCTGTCAAGACTGGCCTGTACGGGCAGGGGTACCTTTACCTTTACCTGACTGGGCAACAGTCTCTCTCTTTGTCTCCTTCTCTCCCTCTCCTCCATTAAAAGCTAGCAGCAAAGGCAGGAGTTCCTATATTTGGTGTTCAGTTTTAACCTGGAAGTTTCGTCTCCGAACAATGAGGTACAGTGGTGCCCCACAAGACGAATGCCTCGCAAGACGAAAAACCCGCTAGACGAAAGGGTTTTCCGTTTTGGAGGTGCTTCGCAAAACGAATTTCCCTATAGGCTTGCTTCGCAAGACGAAATGTCTTGCGAGTTTTTCCGACTTTCCCCCCCTTTCCCCCCCTTTTTCTAAGCCGCTAAGCCGCTTATCTGCTTATCCGCTAAGCTGATAAGCCGCTAAAAGCCGCTAAGCCGCTAATAGCGCTAATCCGCTAAGCCGTCAATGAGCTTGCTTCGCAAGACGAAAAAAACCGCTAGACGAAGAGAATCGCGGAACGGATTCTTTTTGTCTTGCGAGGCACCGCTGTACGTTACTCTTGAGCAGGCATAGGCAAATTCGGCCCTCCAGATGTTTAGTGACTACAACTCCCATCATCCCTAGCTAACAGGACCAGTGGTCAGGGATGATGGGAATTGTAGTCTCAAAACATCTGGAGGGCCGAGTTTCCCAAGCCTGCTCTTGAGTATCTTACCTCACCCACTGTCAATGTTTAAGCACCACTTTTAGAAAACTAGGGCAGACTTGCAACACAACCCCTTTCTCCACACCCCCCCACAATCACATCCCATTCATATAGTCTCATGAATCATAATCATGTTTTAATTACGAAATTGGATTCTTCCATACTGTTCCAATTATACTATGGACTGCACTGGGCTCTTCTACCATGTCCCATGCTGCTGCAGCAGCAGCCAAGTCCTTTTTGGTTATTTTTGTTTAACCGAAACCACATCCTGAGCGAAATAATAATTTAATAATAATAACAATTTATTATTTATACTCCGCCCTACAAAATTTAATATTTGTAATATTTGTAATAGAAGTATATACAAGGGAAATGTTTTTATTGTTTTTATTCTACCGGTGCTTTTTTGAGGAGGGATGGCTCCATTATCACTTTCAGTTGGGGTGGCTACAGGTCCTACTTTACAGAGGATGGTTGTCTGTTTGAAGTATTGACAGATGGCAATGGTCACCCTGCTTGCAAATGGTAGGCACTCAGCCATCTGAGCTTGCTGTTAGAGGGAATTAGCATTATATCAAAAAGCGCCCTGATTGTGACACTATGTGTAATCAAAAATTCAAGTTGTGAAAATTGCTCTGCAGGCTATTCCTTTTTGCATTTTTTTAAAAAAATAAAAAATTATTTTCTCCACGATGAAATGTGAAGGGAAACTTATTTTAGTTATTTGAGAAATCTTACGCACCCTCACCTGCTTGCTTTCAAGCTTGTTGGTGTAATAAATGGTTTTCTGTGTCAATCCATAATCAACTTCAACGTTTTAAATTACTATTTGGATTTACTTGGTAGATTTTTGTGAGTCATAACAAACCGAGGAGGCTGATGAAATGCCACAGGAAGCCAATCATAAGATAAATGGGAAAACTCTCATAACCTTGACAGTGAAATGCCAGCTGTCACGACCAGAATCATTAAAAGATATCAGTCGTATTGCAAACCCACCTTCCGTTCTCTGATTAAAATCTGTTCACCCACACTGCCTCTTTGTAAAATAATGACAGAAGGGAGCCCCGACACACAATTTGTTGTTCTAATATTGACAGAATGCATGTGCGTGGAATGGCTTGCCTCTTTCACGAAACCCATGGTGGGAAGAGGATGTCTCTCTATGAGTTCTGTGTTGTGAGATGCACACATTTCCCCATTCAGAATTCAGCAGCTCAGGTCATGGGCATAGCCAAGGGGTGGGGTGGGGGTGGGCAGCTGCCCCATCAATCAAGTAAAACAATAGAAATACTTAACTAACTGACCAATCACGTTGGTTCTGCCCCCCTAACAATAGTCCTATTATTAAAGGTAAAGGTACCCCTGCCCGTACGGGCCAGTCTTGCCAGACTCTGGGGTTGGTGCGCCCATCTCACTTAAGAGGCCAGGGGCCAGCGCTGTCCGGAGACACTTCCGGGTCACGTGGCCAGCGTGACATCGCTGCTCTGGCCAGAGCCAGAGCCAGAGCCGCACACGGAAACGCCGTTTACCTTCCCGCTAGTAAGCGGTCCCTATTTATCTACTTGCACCCAGGGGTGCTTTCGAACTGCTAGGTTGGCAGGCGCTGGGACCGAACGACGGGAGCGCACCCCGCCGCAGGGATTCGAACCGCCGACCTTTCGATCGGCAAGCCCTAGGTGCTGAGGCTTTTACCCACAGCGCCACCTGTTCAGGTTTCCTGAAAACAGATTTCCCCTCCATTGCCCATTAAGGGCATAAAGATAAATAAACCGACTCTGTTCCTCTAATTTTAGCAATAGCCCACACAGGTCTTCTGAGAACTCTCAGCCCATGCTGATACCTAAAAGGCCTTTGCTACGCCTACAGTGGTCCACATACCCTAGGAGGGCTCAGCCTTGCTCGACTTCCTTTATTCCCACAAAAGGTTTACTATAAAAAAATCTGATTCTTCCATGTCACATAGTTGACAGCCCTCTTCTGAAAGATGAAGCTGACTGCGTCTGGTCTTGGAGATGCAATGTCCTTGAGACAGTTCATTAATGCAGTAAAAATACACGACCCCTTTGCTAGTGCTCCACTGTCTTTTTGTAGCATACTGACTATCCCCCACTCCACCTCCCGTGACTCGCTCCTGGAAAATGGCCCATCTCTGTGGAATACCTTGGAGTGCTACTTTCCTCTTTATCACTGTTTAGCCTTTCAAGACACAACTTTTTTGAAGATGCTATTCGTTTCAATCGCATTGAGCTGCATTTAACACGCTCAGGGATGGCAAGTTATAAATGCCTAAAATTGGTTTCCCAAATTGTCACTATCCAGGCATTGACAGGATCCAGGCCTGCTTAGCTTCAGCAAGGCGGTGGCCTAATATGCCTTCCCACCATACCCCAGGACCTTTGTAAATAATAGAAATCCAGCACTGTCTCTGTGGAGTCATAAGCTAACAAAGAATTCCACATGTTTGAGAATTCTGATGAAACTTGGAAGACACAAGATTTACCCACCCGGGAAGAATGGCAGATGAAGGTGATGGACTATATGGAACTGGCGGAAATGACTGGCAGAATCCGAGACCAAGGAGAAGAGTTGGTGGAAGAAGATTGGAAGAAATTTAAAGTTTATTTACAGAAACATTGTAAAATTAAGGAATGTTAGAAGGATGTTGGAATGAAGTTACGTGGTTTTAGCAGAAATGATATTAAGTAAAAATGGATTGTTAATTGGTGAAAGAAGAGAATGTAAAATTACAGTATGTTAAGATAAATTATTAGGATAAAAACAAAGATGGAAAGGATTTGCTGAAATATCTAATTGAACTAGAATACAAAAAAGGGAGGTGTGAGGAGGTCAAGGAAACAAGCAGATGAAAAATAAGTTATGGGAAGGTTTGACTTGTTTTTTTTTTCCTTTCTTTTTCTTAATTGTTGGCATTTTTCTGTGTTTTTTTTTCTTTTTTTGTCTGTATGTATCTATTGTGATGTATTGTTTTGTTTTTTCTTGTGTAATTTAGTGTTTTCTTTTTGTAACCTTTAAAACTGGAATAAATATTATTAAAAAAAGAGAGAGAATTCTGATGAAACAGAAGCAGGAGCAGAAAATGCTGATGTCTGCTTATTTGCCCTATATCTGGAATGGAAATCAATCTAGCAAATATAATTGGCAATTGCTACTGTTGTTTTCAGTCCACAAGCTACACATAACTGATGACTCCCTCGCTCCATTTGCATTGCGTTTCCTTTGAAATTGAAATGAATGGTGTGGAACAGGGGTCTGCAAGGTTTACCTCACCTCGGCTGGTTCACTCCAGCAGAGATCCCTCTGTGGGCTGGATCGCGCGCACGCATAAGCGCACGCGCCTGTGATTTTCGACGTCTCTGCATGCGCAGACGCAATTTCCGGTGCCGCAGAAGCGAGTCCCCATACCGCACTGCAACAGTTTAGCGCAGCACGCGGGGACTTGCCAAGCGGGCGGCTCAGTTTGGGGGCAGCTCGTGGGATGGTTAAACGACCCCCATGGGCTGCTTGTGGCCCATGAGCCTTAGCTTGCCCACCCCTGGTGTGGAATGTTGTAATGATAGTAAAATTCCACCACAGCGGACAGCGAGCTGAATAATGTAGTTTTTGTCTGAAGCCGAGCTGCAGCAGAACAGAAAAGCTCTGCATGTGACAATGAACATGGGTGAGAATGGAAATAGATGCCGCCGTCCATTTCTGGAAGGTCTATTTTGTTCAGCCAAAATTTATCTCCTTGTAGTCCCTTCTTCCCATCCTATTCCCAGGACTTAAGCCTACAACATATCTTGAACATATGCCTTGGGATGTCAGGCAAGGATTCAGCTGGAATGAGGGAACGGCAGTGAGATCCGTCAGGATAGCAGGTCTGGTGATATTCCCTGGCCTTTGCCAAAGTTTTCAGATCAGTCTTCTTTGCTTGTCTGAGCACAAAGGAGAGCTGTTCCTGTTGTCTGTAGACTGCCATTATTGCACAGGAGCAAGGTCTTGGAGCCCAACGAATGAACAATTTCTCCTTGTCCTTCACTTATCTGTCAGTATGCCCCCACCTGCTTTAATCTTCTCTTATCTAAGCTAATCACAGACACACTTCCTTCAGCCTCTTTGGCAGGATTTGCCTTTTAGACTCTTTATCATGTTAACTGGGGGGCAAAAACACCACTCTGCTGGGTTGTTTGGGTACATCTGACTCCTGGAATGGAGATGGAAAAGCTGGTTTAGCTGGTCTGCCTGTGGACATTTTTTAAAAAATGTATTGCTTTTGGACTTTCATGCATACAAAAATACTGAGCATGGATATGGGGTACGTGGGCTGAAAAGTTGTGTGCATGGCACCAACTCAACCCAACTGCAATTGAAAATGGTGGCTGCACAGGCCCCAGCCTCTCCTCCAGCTATGGGCATGATAGCAAGCACTGGTTCTGTTATGTACTGAAGTTCTCACCCTGGGCCAGCGGGGGGATACTGTAGATAGTTCAGGTCCACATATGCAAATAAGGGATCGAAAGTGACGTTCAGTGATTGGATAGTTACAGAAAATGGTTACTGTTGTGTTCTAGTGGAGCTCTATATAAGCAGGCTGGCTCAACCCGTCAGTTCAGTTCTGTTCTGGCCTGTGAATAAACAAGAGCTGTTTGAAGAATCGCTGTGTCGTCTGATATGTTCACCCACTACTTAACAGGTCCCATCCCAGCTGAGGAAGCCTGGTATTCCAATGATCATTTCTTCCAGATGCAAATGGGTGGCGATAGTGCCCTAAGACTTGTGGTGGAGAAAGAAGATGAACTGGCAAAGGACTGTATTTCATTATAGTCTTCACTACAAAATGCATAATGTGATTTTACTTGCAATCTGAGCTAAGTTGGCTCCCTTTCTTGATGTGCTCTGCATTAATTTGAATGTTTCTCCCCAGGAGGACAATCAGTGAGCCAACTTAGCACATTCAACTTCAGTTTTCCCCATCTATAAAATTGGTTGATGTTTCCAAGCGTATCCTCTTCCTGCAAAATTCCTTAAATGATAAGCTTCCTAACGTCATGTTATGCATCAGAAAGGTGAAGAACTAGCTTAGTAGTCGCATGGGGTGGGAAAGGAATGCTTTAGGGGGTTGTTATGGGGGGAATGGCAGGTGGGTTGGGAAGCAGAGTGAGGCAGGCGCACAGCCCCATGTATTATAAAACAAAATGATCAGAATATGGCCTTTGACTTTAATTGGCCATTAGCCCCCTGCGACAAATGGCTTATTGGATGAGAGTTTGTTATTCTGTTTCTCTTTCCAGCAGTTCAGGGGACATTGATGATTGCATTACAGATGTCCTCTTGGATATTGGCCATCTCTAAAAAAAACAAAACCCAAATGCATCTGGAGAGATTGATAGTGGCAGGCTGACCTTCAAGCACCCACTGTTCTGCATGACACCTTTTCTTCAAATGTCATTCCCTGTAATAGCAAACTCAAGTGGTGAGTGCCAAGAGGATTGGTGCCCAAACTCAGCATGTGGAGTGTAGGTGGGTTCCCATAAGGCAAGACACAGTGATAACAGCAAGAACCCTTATTGAACTACATAACTGGGTAACAGGGGCAAAGCAACTGCTTATATACATTCCTGAAAGCCTGGGCCACTCCCACTCCTAACATGATTGGCTGTCTAAACTTCTAAGCTGCGAATCATGACTCAGAGTTCAAGGGCTAATGGCAGAGGTCCAAATCCTGAAATGTTCTGTGATTGGACATCATGCATCGAATCAGCACACAGGAGCTCAGGCAAACACAGACCACTGAATGCATAGCATCATGCATGGAGGAAACCCTGAGGTTTGCAACAGCGCTAAAGAATCTTGCAGGGTGGGGTGGGGGGAACTCTGAGGGCAAAACAATCACAACCATACCCCAGTACAGTTGTACCTCAGGTTACAGTTGCTTCAGGTTACAGACTCCGCTAACCCAGAAATAGTACCTCGGGTTAAGAACTTTGCTTCAGGATGAGAACAGAAATCGCGCTTCGGCAGCGGGAGGCCCCATTAGCTAAAGTGATACCTCACGTTAAGAACAGTTTCAGGTTAAGAACGGACCTCCAGAACGAATTAAGTTCTTAACCTGAGGTACCACTGTACAGCACAATGAGAAGAGTCTATGCACAGTAACATTTGAATGTTGAGCATTGGTTGTAAGAGAATATAAGTTTGGAGTAAGGGTGAAATGCTATAATAATAATAATAATAATAATAATAATAATAATAATAATAATAATTTATTATCTATACCCCGCCCATCTGGCTGGGTCCCCTCAGCCACTGTGGGCGGCTTCCAACAAAACACTAAAATACAATAACCTACTAAACATTAAAAGCTTCCCTAAACAGGGCTGCCTTCAGATGTCTTCTAAAAGTTTGGTAGTTATTTTTCTCTTTGACATCTGGTGGGAGGGCGTTCCACAGGGCGGGTGCCACTACCGAGAAGGCCCTCTGCCTGGTTCCCTGTAACTTGGCTTCTCGCAGCGAGGGAACCGCCAGAAGGCCCTTGGTGCTGGACCTCAGTGTCCGGGCAGAACGATGGAGGTGAACTTGAGCTCCTTCCTGCTTAAAGTTTTCTGTAGGAGGGCATGGCTGTCTGGCAGAAACCCTAAGAGCAGCTATGTCACAGTTTTGTTACAGACCCCCCTCAGACATTTTTCTAATATCAAACTCCTGCATGGATTGCACTTATTTTCATTACAGGATTCCATTCCCCACTATCAATTTGCAGATAAAATAACACACTTTATTGACCTTACTAACAGTTGCACCTACAGCTTACACGTTTTGAACATAGGATGAGAGTAAAACTACGTAAAACTAAGCTTTCTGTTAATGTCAGGGTTACGATAGCTGGAAGGTGCAATTTCATCAGAACTCAGAAACAAAGCAGGGTTGGTGGCCTCTGATCTGTGTACAGGAGACCTCAAAATACACATACATGAGCACACCAGAGGCCGATTTACTTGCTGGCATCTGTACCACTAAGGTAACCGGGCTTTCCTGTGAGCTGGAGCATTAGTGTATTGGGCTGCTTGCTAGAAGTGTTATTTTTGTAGCTTAAACAATTTTGCTGGCTTTTGGAAGTCCGTAGAGGTATCAAGTAGTTGTTTTTTTTTGGGGGGGGTGGAGTTGGGGAAAAATGTCACTTCAGTGTTTAATTGTCAAAACTATTTAATTTTCAGGACTACTTTTATTGTAATAAGCCAAGAAGAGTCGGGCTGGATCAGCCTAAAAGCCTAGGACCCTCGTACCTACGGGACCGTCTCTCCCGGTATACTCCACAGAGGACCTCAAGGTCCATAAATAGCAACACCCTGGAGGTCCTGGGCCCTAAGGAAGTTAGATTAGCCTCAACCAGAGCCAGGGCCTTTTCAACACTGGCTCCGGCTTGGTGGAATGCTCTGCCTCATAAGACCAGGGCCCTGAAGGATCTGATTTCTTTCCGCAGGGCCTGTAAGACAGAGTTGTTCCACCTGGCCTTTGGCTTGGAATCAACTTGATCTCTTCCCCCTCTTTCCTTTTTCCTTTCTCTTTCTGTGATGGAACTCCTATTTGGGGACTTCCCTGGCTTTTTTCTGGCCCACATAGGAGCAGTCTGGATAGTTGGCCTTGGTGAAGACTTGACATTTTCATCCCCCCCAAAAAGTTTATGATTTGAGTTCCTACTGAAAAGAGGCTGCATTTTAATGTTTTAATGTTGCATTTTAATCTTGTTTTTAAGTTGTATTTCAATCAATTGTTTTTATACCTGTGTCAGCTGCCCTGAGCCCGGTCTTGGCTGGGGAGGGTGGGGTATAAATAAAAATATTATTATTATTATTATTATCTCAGCATCCTCTTTCCTGCAAGCAATGCATAAGAGCAGCAGGCATTTAGAGACATACTGAGTGATCATGACAACCACTTCAACTATCACAGGATCATAGAACTGGAAATGTCACCTTGTCTAACCCATAAGTGATGAAGGAACATAGCTGTCAATGTTTTCCTTTTTTTAAGGGAAATTCCTTTATTCCGAATAGGATTCCTCGCAAGAAAAGGGAAAAGTTGACAGCTATGTGAAGGAAACCCAGTACCACAGCAGTGATGCACATCCTTGATAAGTGACAATGCAGCTTCTGCTTGTAAACCTCTAATGAAGGAGAGACCATCACCTCTCAAGATGAACTGTTCTACTGTTGTACCTCCTTGTAACGTATCTAAGTCCTTCAATGTTTCCACGTAGACTTGACCCTTCACTCAAAGGACTAGTAGCCACTGATAGCCTCATTCTGCATGGGCTCGTCTAACAATTTGTCTTTTGAAGCTAACTAGGTTGACAGCCGGGACGCGGGTGGCGCTGTGGGTTGAACCACAGCCTAGGACTTGACGATCAGAAGATTGGTGGTTCGAATCTCCGTGACGGGGTGAGCTCCCGTTGCTCGGTCCCAGCTCCTGCCAACCTAGCAGTTCGAAAGCAAGTCAAAGTGCAAGTGGATAAATAGGTACCACTCCGGTGTGAAGGTAAATGGCATTTCCGTGTGCTGCTCTGGTTCTCCAGAAGCGGCTTAGTCATGCTGGCCATATGACCCGGAAGCTGTACACCGCTGGCTCCCTCGGCCAGTAAAGCGAGATGAGCGCTGCAACCCCAGTCGGCCATGACTGGACCTAATGGTCAGTGGTCCCTTTACCTTTACCTAGGTTGACAGCCAAGTCTTTATGAAAGAAGACAGATCATGTGGTTTTTGGGTGGGTTTGTTTTTTTTACAAAAAGGATCCAAACTACACAGTGCTCTTGAAAATACGTTGAATGCCGTTTCCCTCTGATGAGAAAAACCTTTAAAAATTATCAAAGTTAAGAAAAAGTGTCTCTCTGAACATGTGCAAAGTGCCCCATACAACACCATCATTTAAAAAGTGCATTAACAATCTCTTTCTCTTTCTGGCAACTCCTGCATCCAAGCTGGTGCCAAATGTATTGCTCTGCTTTCCTTTGGACCACAACTGTGAAGCTGAGAGGTGAGTCCTGTCATCTGGGCAGCCCATACACACTGCCCAGGCTTGCCCATCAGAGAGGTCTCTTTGGCTCTGCTAACACAGCAAAAGCAACATGGGGGACATCAGTTACAAGTTACATGTCTCTGCAGTCACAGCAGGGGCTGGGATTCTCCAGAAGTTCAGCGTCATCCATGGAGGTGCACTCTCTTGAGACAAATGGATGACAACAACAACAACAATGTAGGAAAGCAATCACCTAAACATAGAACACACATATGCACAATTTCTTGGGGAAATGACATGATGTGATCACAGTGGATGCTTGGGTTGTGAACGAGATCCGTGCGGGATGCACGTTCACAACCCGCAGTGTCCACAACCCACAGCGTTGCGTCTGTGCACGCGCGGGTTGCGACTCGACGCTTCTGTGCATGCACAAAGCGCGATTTAGCGCTTCTGCGCATGCGCGGCCGCCGAAACCCGGAAGTAACCCGTTCCAGTACTTTCGGGTTTCAGCGGTCCACAACCCAAAAAAACCCAACTTGAAGCGTCTATAACCCGAGGTATGACTGTAATTTCAGAAACACATCAGTCAGATAGATATGTTGGCTGGAATGTCTGAGTTTTAGAAATTCATCCAACCAACACAAGAGTCTTCTTACTACTACTATTACTACTACTACTAATTTATTATTTGTACCCCGCCCATCTGGCTGGATTCCCCAGCCACTCTGGGTGGCTTCCATAGAAACCAAAAATACACTAAAATATCACACATTAAAAACTTCCCTGAAAAGGGCTGCCTTAAGATGTCTTCTGAATGTCAGGTAGTTGTTTATCGCTTTGACATCTGCTGGAAGGGCGTTCCACAGGGC
Source organism: Podarcis cretensis (assembly GCF_951804945.1). Taxonomy (NCBI): domain Eukaryota; kingdom Metazoa; phylum Chordata; class Lepidosauria; order Squamata; family Lacertidae; genus Podarcis; species Podarcis cretensis. The sequence continues at coordinate 8,337,393 of NC_137176.1, forward strand.
GGGCGCCACTACCGAGAAGGCCCTCTGCCTGGTTCCCTGTAGCTTTGCTTCTCGCAATGAGGGAACCGCCAGAAGGCCCTCGGCGCTGGACCTCAGCGTCCGGGCAGAACGATGGGGGTGGAGACGCTCCTTCAGGTATACTGGGCTGAGGCCATCTAGGTTGACTGCGGGACACAGGTGGCGCTGTGGGTTAAACCACAGAGACTAGGACTTGCCGATCAGAAGGTCGGCGGTTCGAATCCCCATGACAGGGTGAACTCCCATTTCTTGGTCCCTGCTCCTGCCAACCTAGCAGTTCGAAAGCACGTCAAAGTGCAAGTAGATAAATAGGTACCGCTCTGGCAGGAAGGTAAACACTCTGATAGTGTGCTGTTTCAACATCTATATTTTTCTGGCCTGGATTCTGAGGTTCTGAGGGATGAAGACGTGAAGCTGCACTGTACTGAGTCAGATCATTGTTTGAGCTAGCTCAGTGACCTGATGGATAGTGGCTCACCCAAAAACCAGAGACCCTCTGCTCTGCCCTTGACCTCTGACCCCTGGCTCATAGCTGTTCATCTCATTTATACATCTGCGTAACACCCCTCCCAAACGTAATGTGAATATTAATTTGTCTTCATGGCCTGTTTTAAGATGTATAAAGTGAAACCTGCAAAGTTGACAGAAGCACTGTCAGGTGTTTCCTCTTCATTTCTGTTGACTTCTTCTTTCTTACTCACATGTGTAATCAGATTAAACAAACCTTTCGGTGTGATGCATGACTTGAAAACAACAAGGGCTTGAACAGGCAAAGGAAGTTTCCCTGCCAATTCCTTACTTCACAAGAGTTTTGAAACCAGCCTTGACCTGATATTCCCTCTCTCCTTTCTTCTGGTTTTCTTGAGAAGCCACTTAAACTCATTTCGAGTCAAGCATGATCCAGAGAAGTCAGCTGTTATAAATCACCCAATAACTCCAGGGGGAGGTGTTGCATTGCCTGCAGATAAAAAACGAAAGGAACAACAACCCAGATGCCATCTATTCATTAATGTGACCCAGCAAAGTGGTTTCCCCTCCTAAGTCTTGCATTTGCTTGCCATGGTGAAATACAGTGTGGTCTTTATTGGAAGATGGAGGGCGAATGCAAACTCGTGTTGGCGCATGAATTCACTTCTTGAAGGGGAGGTTTGTGAATATGTTCTTGACTGATGCGTCTCATTTGCCTCCCCCTGAAGCAAAAAAGCCTCTTCATTAACCTGAAAATCTTGTCAGCTCTCTGTATGCACAACTCTCAGTTCTTTCCCCTGCTTGCTGCTCTGTGCTATAGAGGGGTATCACACAATGGGTTTTATTCCGCAGAAGAAGGAGTGGGAGCAGATAGACTTAGACAATAAATATTCATGATGAAGAGTCTGTGATGTTAAATACTGTGCTGTCAGCGGGACTAATTATTCATGGTCAGCTGTAAAAGGCAAGGAGGCTTTACAAATATTGGAGTAACATAATACAGATAGAAATCGATTTAACTCTCAGGTTATGCATTCTGAAACTGGTGACATCCTCTGTTAGCAAATATCAGGACAGCTACACTGATGACTTGGACAGAAAGGTATTGATTTACGCTAGGAACACATCTCGCTTTGCACATCATTTAAGTGTGCTGAGCCTCAAAAGATGGTTAAATGCCTCTTTGTTAGAGCCAGATCTACATATATAACAGATTAATAGGGTTGAGTGACCTGCTCACCACATGAAACAGATACTTTGCCCTCTCCTTGTGGAAAAGAATTTTTTTCCAGTTCAAAGCAAGGTAATATCACATATCATGAAGGACATTTGTGTGAAGTGTCAGACTCTGCTTTGATTGAAAGAAAATGCCAGAACCAAGAGGGGCTGAAAGGTTCACTTCTACACTCCCAATCAATTATATTCCCCCCCCCCTCAAGAGGACTGAATTAGGCATTCTACTTTACAGGATTTTAAAGGGGCACAGGCCCTGATATAATCAAGGGCGAAACTGCATATGATTATGCTATTTCCATGCATTTAAAACACAGAACTGCCCCAATCACATACAGTGGTACCTCGTGTTTAGTACCTAATTCGTTCTGGAGGTCCGTTCTTAACCTGAAACTGTTCTTAACCCGAAGCACCACTTTAGCTAATGGGGCTCCCGCTGCTGCCGCATTGCGGGAGCACGATTTCTGTTCTCATCCTGAAGCAAAGTTCTTAACTTGAAGCACTATTTCTGGGTTAGCGGAGTCTGTAACCTGAAGCGTATGTAACCTGAAGCATATGTAACCCGAGGTACCACTGTATAAAGAGAGACCGTGTGTGTGCACGCGCATGTATGTTTCTGGTTTTAACCGCAAAAAGGGGGAGGAATGCTGAATCTTACCACTTTCCCATAGCCAACCTCCCTGCAGCCGATCTCTCCACAAGCTTTTCTTGCAACTGTTTTGGTTTTGGAGCTCCACTGAGTAGAAAAGATGGTTAAGGAGAGGCTGTAAGAAAATAATTTGCAGGCCAGAAGAGGGTTCTGTGTGCCCTTTGTTGTGGAAATCAGATGTCCTGATCCATCTTTCTATGCAAGTAAGCAGCAACATATCACTGAAGTGGATTTGAAGTGGAAGTGTACCAGATCATCTTCAGATCACCCAGCTTTATCAGCTGCAAAGTTTCCTACATCCGCAATTTAACTCCACCCATTCCATTGTCCTTGTTCCCAGCATATGCAGTCTCCCCCCTCAACGTAAATTAGTTGTGGTATAACACCATGCAACGCTGCTTTCATTTTTATACTTTCTGTTTAGACCAGTGGTTCTCAAACCTTTTTCTCTGGGCCACACTTTCAGAATAAAAAAATTAATTGTGCCACACTGAATTTTTTATTGATAAGAAAAACATTGGCAAACACAAAGAAACAACCCCTAGCAGTGCCTTGATTTATAACATAGAACAAAATTACTTTACAATATGATCATGGGACATCCAGAAGATATAAAACAATGCAGCCACATAAGAACAGAAATAATTCTCAAAATATAATGATAAATGAACCTCTTACATATGTAAATATGTATACGAACTCAATGAGAGGTGTGAGCCTGCTTTAGCTGGGTAATCTCATATCTATTAGGTCTAATTTGAGACGAACAAACTCTCATTTCCTCATTAGCACAAAGAAGCCTTTCTCTTTTCTGATCTTTCATATTTGTCAGAGTTGAAGCTGTTCTTTGAAATTCATACTTCTTCAAATTTTGTGATGCAGTTTTCCAACCAAAGTGTTAAAAAAATGTATGTAAGTATAAATTCTTATACTAAACATAACATTAAAATGCAATATGTTTGGGGAAATTGTTTGCAGAAATGTATATATTAGGGGAAATCACCTAAAAATGCATATTTGGAGAAGTGCGCAGTATAATGCTAATGGATTTTCATGAGGACTTTTAAAAAGGCAACAGACTTGCATAATTTGTGACCTTCTCTGTGTTATCACATTTCCCTTTCCTCCCATTTGCTAGAATTCTACAGTTGTGCCTGGGCAGGTCACTATATCAGCCACGTATAAAACCCTTATTAAGTCAAGTAAATCAGGACATTCGAATCAAAAGTTCACGATAGTCACGTTCCTGCTCTGTTTCAGCCTTCATACTTAAGAGAAATTTCTTCTTGATACCGTTCAAACACCACGTTCATTATTTGATTTCAGCTTCATTCTTTCAGGACCATGGACAGCACAGACACCACAAAAGGTGGAATCTACACACATATAAAAACTGTTTTGAAAATGCTTTTTTTAAAAGAAAAGTTTTAAAAAATACATTGAATTTTCCACGAGGCCTACCATCACCATCTAGTGTCACATTGTAGATTGCACTTAAATCACACTTAAAACGTTTTATTTGCAGCCGTATAGCTGAGTCCTAGTTTGCTTGTTCACCTCTCACTCTCTGATATGAGGTCTGTACACAGCAGGTACAGTGGTGCCCCGCAAGATGAATGCCTTGCAAGACGGAAAACCCGCTAGACGAAAGGGTTTTCCGTTTTGGAGGCGCTTCGCAAAACGAATTTCCCTATGTGCTTGCTTCGCAAGACGAAAATGTCTTGCGAGTTCCTGCGGTTTTCCCCCCCTTTCCCCCCCTTTTCCTAAGCCGCTAAGCCACTTATCATCTGATCCGCTGATAAGCCGCTTAACAGCTGATCGCTAAAAGCCGCTAAACCGCTAATAGCGCTAATCCGCTAAGCTGTCAATGGGCTTGCTTCGCAAGACGAAAAAACCGCTAGACGAAGAGCCGCACAGAACCGATTAATTTCGTCTTGCGAGGCACCACTGTATAACACTAACTCCAGTGGTGCCTCCTGATTGTGGCCTGTAATTTCATCCATATTATTGTAGGGCTTCCATGCAGTTCTGTTGAGAGAACCACTATGTTTGGGGACATGGCAAGAGCAAAACCTTCCTTTTGGGCCCACATCAACAAGTGTTCCATGAAACACTTTCTTCCAACCAAGAGGCATTATACAAGGTCATAGGTGCCGGTTCCTGGTAGCTGAGGCACATTGGGCCACCTCAATGTTTTTACCATTTTTAAGGTACGTCACGTGACACTGCATGCATGACAACAGGATGTCATGTTGGGGCCCCTCAATCTTCTTCAGAAGATGGTTCCTCTGTACAAGGTTATTCTTTGCTCACACCCATCATAACGAGGAGCATTTTGATGATTTCTGCTATCTGGCACGTCTGACTTCTGTAACATTTCAGCGTACTCAAAAATTAACTGTGCACCCCCCCATTCTTCTTCTTTCTTCTTCTTTGGATATCACTCATATCCAAGTAAGATGGGCCATAAAAACGGTCTTAACAGTGAGTCTGTAAGTGATTATGGAGGCCAATTCTGGATCCACACATTCTTCCATGGTGGGGACATAGGTTTCTGGGTGGGAGTTGATCACGGTGAGGGTTTGCCAAATGTGCCTTCCTCTTAGCTCATTTCTCCATAGTGCCCTGAGTTCATGCTTCTTCAAAGTCCGCGACACCTTTGGTAAAGGTTGTTCTCCAGTTGGAGCACTCGCAGGGCAGTTTCCCCCAGTTATCAGTTCTTATACTACATTTTTTTAAGATTTGCCTTGAGAACATCTTTAAACCTCTTGTGTTGTCCACCTATATTTTGCTTTCCATTCTTAAGTTGGGAATAGAGTAGTTGCTTTGGAAGACAATAATCAGGCATCCAAACAACATGACCAGTCCAACAAAGTTGATGTTGAAGAATCATTGCTTTGACACTGGTGATCTTTGCTTCTTCAGTACACTGACATTATTTCGCCTGTCTTCCCAAGTGATGTGTACAGTTTTTCAGAGACACCGTTGATGGAATCTTTCAAGGAGTTGGAGATGGCATTTATAAGTGGTTCATGTTTCACAAGTGTACAGTGAAGTTGGTAGCACAATGGCTTTGTAAACAAGCATTTTGGTTTCCCTGTAAATGTCCCGGTCCTCAAACACTCTGTGCTTCAATCGAGAGAAAGCTGTGCTCACAGAGCTCAGGAGATGCTGGATTTTGGCATCGATGTTGGCCCTTGTAGGAAAACTGCCCAGGTAGGAAAAGTGGTTGACATTTTCCAATGTTACACCATTAAGTTGGATCTGTGGCACTGCAGAGGGTTTTTTGTGTGTTTGTTGGTGCAGCACTTTGCTTTTTTGGATATTGAGCGATAGGCCAAGCTTTCCGTAAGCTTCTGTGAAGATATTTTAGGATGGTTTGGCGGTCATTCTCTAAGTGCATGCACACTGTGTTGTCATCAGCATACTGAAGCTCTATGACAGAGGTTATGGTAACCTTACTCTTTGCTTTCAGCCTACTCAGATTAAAGAGCTTTCCATCTGTTCAGTATATGATTTCTACCCCGGTGGGGAGTTTCCCTTCAACAATGCATAGGATCATGACGATGAAGGTAATAAATAGAGTTGGGGAGATAACACATCCCTGTTTAACGGCTGATCCCACTGTGAATGGTTCACTTTGAGAGCTGTGATTGTTGCCATCATATTATCATGGAAGAGCTGAATGATGTTCACAGATTTATCTGGGCAGCCAACTTTCAGAAGGGCAGTCCATAGGGCAGTGTGAATTACAGTGTCAAAGGCATTAGCCAGGTATTAAGATCAGCCAGCCATGCTGTTACTGCGTTTTGAAATCATATAATGATGTAATGTTGCTTGCTTGCCACATTGGGCCTGAAGTTAGTCAAGGAATATGTAAACAAGTTCTGTTTCATTCCAGATTTGCCATTGCGCTATTATTTGATCATATTCTGTATAATATTGCACCAAAACCAGTTTTGATTCAAGGAGGTAATGAATGTCAATGTTGGGGGATGTTCAGAGATTGCATAATCCTCCTTTCCACAACGAAAGCAGAAACAAAGCAAAACCGAGTGTCAAGAAACCACTTCAAAATGTGTTTCTTTGACAAAGTATTGGAAGACACAAGATCTACCCACCTTGGAAGAATGGCAGATGAAAGTAATGGACTATATGGAATTGGCGGAAATGACCGGCAGAATCCGAGACCAGGGAGAAGAGTTGGTGGAAGAAGATTGGAGAAAATTTAAAGACTATTTACAGAAACATTGCAAAATTATTGAATGTTAATGATGTTGGAATGAAATGAAGTGGTTTTAGCAATAAGGCAAAAGGAATATGTAAAAATGGATTGATATTAGATGAAAATTCGAAGTTATAATATGTGGATAAGAAATTAAGGGTAAACAAAGAGGGTATGGATTTGCTGAACTAATTATTAAATGGAATACAAAGGAGGGAGGTGTAAGGAAGTCATGAAAATAAGTAAATGAGTGCTAAGATAATAGAAAGAGGGATATATTTTTAACTGCTTTTACTTTTCTTTACTATTTTTACTTTTCTGGTTTTTGTATTTTCTGTATTCTTTTTTTTCTATTCTTTTTGTAACTTTTTTCTTGTCGAAAAATTTAATAAATATTATTTTTTAAAAAACCAAAATGTGTTTCTTTGACAAAAGCATGTTTTGCAATGGAAAAAAATACACCCAACATTATTAAATCAGAGCAATCAAAGAAAAATAGACAGTTGAGAGCCTTGACACCAAACATCAATACCTTTTCTCTCCTTAAGCCTTTAACAGTTGTATGTTTGCTATTCTGCACTTATCCAAAAATTATAAAATCTCAGAGGGCAACATTTTACAGGGTCTGTTACTTTGTGACGGAAGAGTAATGAAGACTTATGATCTCTTTGTAATCTGTTTATTTACAATTATGAACATATAGCTTAAGGGAGCAGGCAATGACCTCATCCTCAACAGACTGTAATAATCCTCACCAGGATATTATTAAATTTCAAGGTGATGTATTTTTCACAGATTAATTTCTTTACCACTGCCAATTATTCAGTGTTGTGCTTTCAGTTAAAACAAAGGCTATGCTTTCTCTATCTGAGGTATTTATTTGTTTATTTTTCTTACAAAAAAATGTCTGAAAAGCCAAGTGAGTGATATTTAGGGTTCTCTGGATGATGACCCCACAGAAAAGGAGGCGTGATAAGGTGATCTCTTGTTAGGTCAATTCCTGTTGTATGCATGGCAGACAAGAAGCTATATTTTCTGTTTTGCCTCAGGAGCCGCTGAGGGAAACTCAAAACCTGTCTGCATTTATGCCCGCTGATGAAACATGCTTTTTTAAAATTTAAACTAAATATGAGCATGGAAGTTTAGTAGGTACATTTGAGATGTTAACGGACAATAAGAAGCTATTGACAGCTAGTAGCGATGTTCACTAAGCTGAACTTTTGCGGCCACAGTATTCCTCTGATAACCAGATGCTGGGGACAGAGGACAGCGATCATGACCATACCCTCCTTATGAGTTTGCTAGATCTATCTTGCTTTCCACTAGCAGAAACTAAATTCTGGTTTAGATGGATTTGATGCTTGATTAAATGAAGCATTTTGTTTGGAGAAGGGCTGCAATTTAGCGGTAGGCATGCAAAAGATTGCCAATTCAAACCCTGGCAATCACTGAGTTGGGCTGGAAAGCCTCGCCTCCTCAGGGTGGGGAGGAGTTGTGAGCAAGAGCCATTTCCTGCTTTGGCAGGGGGTGTGACACCCCCTGCCCAACTGCTCTGGCTGCCGTGCCACGCCCCCAGGTGGCCAGCCAATTGGCTGGAGGCTTGGGGGCGGGGTTTAGCCACTCAAACATGGCCCGGCGGTGTTTCTCAGCCATTGTACTGCTGCCTTTCGTCGGATCACCCACCTACCCTCCCTCGAGTTCATTGCTTGGTTCTTGACATTGCTATGGACCTGTGGTTGGTCACCTTGGTTGGCCAAGGGGGCCTGGCAGGAATTTTTATCCAACTGGCAAATTGGCACCGGCCACTTTGTTTTTCGCCTACCTCGTAGCAAATTGTCACAACTTTTGGGTATTGGCGGTGAGGCATTGGAATATGGTTGTGTATTGGAGGGCAGGTATGGCCATCGCCTAACCCCTCCATTTTATGGCTATTCCGGTAAAGGAATCCGGCGGTCGTGGATCCTGTCCGATGCCCTTGCTGGTGGCTAGGGCCATGGCACGACCCCCGGTGAAATGAGGGGGAGCTTTCAGTTGTATTTGCATCAACAGGCTCCTCCCACTGGTGGTTAACCCTTGATAGACTCACCCCTCCCTGAGGAACAGAACAACGCTCTGTTGTTTTATCCAATGCCTAAGCCAATACCTCTCACATGCTGTAATCAATAAAGTTGTGGCCTTTTTTAGTCCATTAACCTAATATACCATGTCCATGTGTCTTATCCTCAAGCGGGTAGTGGGTCCTTGAATCACAACTGTCTCTTGCCTGAAGACCCATCACAGAGAGACAATACCAGGCCAGATGGTCGAATGGCCACGACTCAGCATAAGGCAGCTTTGGGTGCTCCTCTGTATGTACCTGTAATAGCTCCCAAAGGATGCTTCCCATGTTCATTTCTGAAAGCTGTTGCAAGCCCATCCTTCTTTCTCTTGTCCCAATGGTTTCTAAAACCATATCCTTTTCAGTAGGTTGGAGGCTCTATGTTCTTAGCTTATACTCTTTCTCTTCAATTATTTTTTTCAAAAAGTAATAAATCTTCATTCCCCCCTCCTTTTTTCTTTTGTTATGGGGATAATCAAGCCCCCGCTCTCTGCCTAATGGACCTGAGAGCTACATAAGGCTGGGATAATGGGTATGTCCTTTGCCTGGAAATCAAAATTCCTTCTTAACTGCAGACTTGAAAATTATTTTGTTTCTAATAGGGAAGGCGACAGCTTGAAATCCTAAGTGAGGTTGTGAATGGTTAATGGGATGGTTATTTCCCGCTCTGTGAAGCTATGTTGACTTCAGTGCCAGCAAGCGATGTCTGAATGAGATGCCAGATTGTCACTTACAAAAAGTTGCAATTAAGGCCATTACAAACATGTATTGTGGTTGTTCTAGGCTGATATTTTTTATTCAGGGCATATAATAATGCCACGCTTCCAAGATTTCCATGACAATGATAGGGGTTTTTAAAAAGTGGCGTGGAAAGGCACATCGAGAGCCAGACTAGATGGAAGGAAAGGTTCTGATGGACTGGGCTATTGTTCCATCAGTTCTGGCAGTGGCCAGCCAAATGCCTGAGGAAGTTCACAAGCAGGACATGAAGGCAACAGCTCTGGTTTTTAGAGGCATGGGAGTTTAATTTAATGGCCATATCTAACAGCTGTTGTTGATAGATCTGTCCTCCTTTAAACTAGCTAGTGCCCATCACCACATTTTTTGGGAGAGAATTATCCATTCTATTTGTAACTGCATAGCTCAGGGGTGGCCAACTTCCAAGAGACTACTCAGAGTTAAAAACTGGCAGTGATCTACCCCCTTTTGGGGGGTAAGTTGTTAAGCTTCTTGTTAAGTTGTGGGTGAACATATCAGACAACACAGCGATTCTTCAAACAGCTCTTGTTTATTCACAGGCCAGAACAGAACTGAACTGAAGGGTTCAGCCAGCCTGCTTATATAGAGCTCCACTAGAACGCAACAGTAACCATTTTCTGTAACTATCCAATCACTGAACATCACTTTCAATCCCTTATTTGCATATGTGGACCTGAACTATCTACACTATCCCCCTGCTGGCCCAGGGTGAGAACTTCAGTACATAACACTTTTTTTAGGGAGGAGGAAGGGGAAGGCCCCATTTTTTAGGAGGGCAGGGCAAAGTTGTTGAGCTTTTTTTTAGGGGAGCCAAGGTTGTTGAGCTTCTTTGGGGCGAGCCAGTGATCTACTAGTGATCTACCACAGATGCCCAGTGATCTACCAGTAGATCACGATCATGCCTGGTATAGCTGATTACCTTTCAGTTTTGTGTTGTGAGAAGGATAATCCCCCCCCCCCCAGCCATTCTCTTGATACCATACATAATTGTACAGGCTTCGTTCATGTTCTCCCTTAATGACATTTTTTCTATAAACTAACCCCCACCCCCAGATGTTCTAGACTTTAGTCATAGAGGAGCGTATCAACCCTTTCATTAATTCAGTTGCCCCTTTCTGTACTTACCTCATGGTTTCCTTTTTGCAGGATGATGACCAGAAGTGTATTTGGTATAATGTAGCTAGACACCCTCCAAGACATGGGTGCATGATTAAATCAAAAGAACCCCACAGCAACTTCTGTCAATTTCCTGAGGTGTAGAGATAGATGTAGCTTTTCCAGAAGCGATGAGAAAACCATGTATTAACTGAGACATTTTGCAATCTTCCCCACCCTTCCCATAAAGCTCCTCTTCTCCCAGATATCTAAGGCTGCTCCCTTTTGTTGCTCACCCATAAGGGTGTCAGAGAATTCCAACAAAAAAGGGAGCGGAAATTGCTCACTTATTCATCCCATGTCCAGAACAGAATTCAGTTTAGCAAAATTTTTCCTATTGGCCGATATGAGTTTTTGTGTGTGCCTCCCTCATAGCAATCGCCACAACTCTGGCAGGTAAGGCATTGGATTAAACCTTAGTCATGGAGGTTGTAAGCCTCTGCCTACCTCTCCAAGGGTATGGGGTATCCCGTTAAAGGGATCCTGGAGGAAGCACTTCTGTCTGAATGGCCAGGCAGGGGTTCGGGCCATGCACTCCTTGAGGTGGCTATCCTGGGAGGATGTATGTCAAATGGCCTCCTCAACACTGGTCAATCATCCAGCACATGGGTTGGTTGATATCGGTTAACCCAATGCCTATGCCAAACCCTTACATCCGTAACCAGTAAAGTTGTGGCCTAATTTCAACCATGCAATGTTGTCACGAGTGGTCTTTGCTCAGCCCTTGGGTGCACAACTGATTATGTAGAATTCTGCCACACCAGACCATGAGTCAAAACCCACAGGTTTTGTTGGAAGCCGAACCACAGCAGAAGGGAAACAGGTACACGTGGTTTATAGGGGAAATATAATCCTGTCCTCATATACCTGGGCTTCCTTCCTAAGGCATCCATCTGGTCACCGTTGGAGAAATGCTGGACTAGATGTACCTTGGCCTTATGCAGAATGACAAATCTCATGTTCTGATTGAGAATAAAGGCTAAGAGTGAGGTCATCAACATTATAAATAAGAAGATATAGACAGGCATTCCTAATGAATCCCGTGGAGTCAATTAGCAAATTGTACAAGGCAATTAAGCACTCTGGATTTTTGGCAAGTGTTACAGAAATCTGGAAGAGGATATAATAGCCTCTCATCATCCGATCTTTCTAAACATAGAGCAATTGGGGAATTTCAACACAGTACTGTATGAAACTATAGAAAGCACATTTAGAGCATTGTTTTAAGAAGGTATTTTTATATGTCTAATTTTTGCTTTGTAACTGAATAATGGATGAACCTCCACGGATGTTTAGGAGAAAACTAAAACATGTGTGACATGCTAACATTGACAGGCTAGCATCAGTCCATATATTGGTGTGTTTGTGTTCCTTTGATGCAAAACATGACAAATTAACTTCACAGGGACTGGAAAGAGTCTTCATCTTTGGTAGCTGCTAGGCTTGATTTCAAGGGTGGTCAAATCTGGATTTCAAAAAGTCTTACCTTTTCCTGGGAAGAAGTTGGTGGATCAGAAGCCTGCAGGAATATGGCAGGCGAGGGGTGGAGTTGAGATAGCATACAGTGGATCATAAAAAAAAGGTAAAGGACCCCTGAACAGTTAAGTCCAGTCAAAGATGACTATGGGGTTGCGTCGCTCATCTCGCTTTCAGGCTGAGGAAGCCAGTGTTTGTCCACAGACAGCTTTCCAGGTCATGTGGCCAGCATGACTAAACCGCTTCTTGCGCAATGGAACACTGTGACGGAAATCACAGTGCATGGAAATGCCTTTTACCTTCCCACCCTAGCGGTACCTATTTATCTACTTGCACCAGTGTGCTTTCGAACTGCTAGTTTGGCAGGAGCTGGGACAGAGCAACCGGAGCTCACCCCGTTGCAGGGATTCGAACCGCCGACCTTCCGATTGGCAAGCCCACTGTTCAGTGGTTTAGACCACAGCGCCACCCGTGTCCCTACACAGTGGGTCGTTAGGGTCAGAGCCAGGGCAGACAGTTTGTAAATTAGGGACAGATAAAGGCAGTGTGTCTGAAAGAAGAGAACACTTTCCTCCACCTCAAAGGGTGTCCCTGGAAATACAGTTTGTTTGGCAGCCTGCGAAACAGCCTCCACCCAACTATCGAAAACAATATAGATTCAGCAAAGACAGAACTTTCAGTTCCATAGAGCACCTCTCCATTCAGCGTCAAAGAATGTATTTATTGGTATTAGTGAAGTTGGCAGGGGGAGGAAGAACTAATCCATTTACTGGATTGATTTTATTACTGCACTTACCTATGTAGTTATTTCAGGGAGTTGCAGAAGCTTAAAGGAACTCGCTCATTCATATCTCGCTACTACCTACTGGGAAATAGAAAAGTGAAAAAGAGTTACATGATTAATGGGAGGCAGAACGCGCTTCCTAATGCCTATAAAGAATGGCTGGGCATGTTTATACGTAATGCATCTATACTCTAAGTAATATGTGCAATACTAATCAATTACCTGGAGACTTTTTACAATTTTATTCAGCCTAAGGCTTTTAGTGCTACTGTCACAAGCCCCCTTGTCAGGGAGCCAGGATGGGTGCAACTTCCGATTGATCATACATCAGGCCAGAACTAGACATAACACTTGATCGAGGGCCAGCACTGAAAACAGCAGCCCCACGTTGAATTCTCCATCTGTTTCCCATGACACTTTTGCAGACTTGCATGTGTCGCATGACACCACCACATTGTGCCTGTTCCCACACCATCTCATCAACTGGTGCTTGCAGCGGTAAAGCAATGACAGAGGCAAACTTGCCTAAATAATATTGTGGGTTTTATATATATAGACAGCAGGTCAGTGGGGCTGCCGAGGCGTCAGGATGCTGTCAGCAGTTCCCAGCTGGTTGCCCAGGAAAGTATAAAGACAAGGAAAAGTTTGTTACTGTCCTTTTTTATTTCAATATTTACACAGAGAGGCTATAGAACCTAACTTCTTGGATAATGGCATTGTCCAGAGTGAATCACCACCCACCCGACTCTCCCACTTCCTCATTCTTAATTCTCATCATCTCCTCGATGGGTGCTGCTACGTGCCCTCTGTCTTTGAGCTCTTTGCTCTCCTACTTTTAAGGCTTGCCAGGTTCTGAGAGATGGAGGGTCTGGAATGCTTTCTAGTGACACTGTGTCAGTCAGCTGCCACTCCCCCCTACTCCTCTCCCATTACTTATCAACTTTCCCCCTCATCTGCCTCTGAGCTGTGACCTCCTTCAAACCCGTGTGGTAAATCTATACTTTCTTCCTCTTCCTCCTCCCTGGGGGGGGGGGGGGCGGTCAGGATGGGGAGGCATTATCCTCTGCCCAGTCCCTGACACAAGAATGCATTAGTGGGAGATGCACTCCTTGGCTGAGACCCTACCTGCCTGCAGACGGTCTCGACAGAGTGGTGCATGCTCTAGTTATGTCCCACTTGGATTACTACAATGTGCTCTACGTGGGGCTACCTTTGAAAGTGACCTGGAAACTACAACTAATCCAGAATGCGGCAGCTAGACTAGTGACTGGGAGTGGCCGCCGAGACCATATAACACCGGTCCTGAAAGACCTACATGGGCTCCCTGTACGTTTCCGAGCACAATTCAAAGTGTTGATGTTAGGGCTTTAAAGCCCTAAACAGACTCAGCCCAGCGTCTCCACCCCAGTCATTCAGCCCAGACACTGAGGTCCAGCTCCGAGGGTCTTCTGGTGGTTCCCTCACTGCAAGAAGTGAGGTTACAGGGAACCAGGCAGAGGGCCTTTTCGGTAGTGGCACCCGCCCTGTGGAATGCCCTCCTGTCAGATGTCAAGGAAATAACTATCTGAAGGCAGCCCTGTTTAGGGAAGTTTTTAATGTTTGATGTTTTGTCGTGTTTTTAATATTCTGTTGGGAGCCACCCAGAGTGGCTGGGGAAACCCAGCCAGATGGGTGGGGTGGTAATAATAATAATAATAATAATAATAATAATAATAATAATTGGAGGTCAAATCCACTGCCCCTGTGGATCCTGCCACTTGAGGTGGCCACCTCACATTTATTTTATTTTATTTTATTTTATTTTATTTTATTTTATTTTATTTTATTTTATTTTATTTTATTTTATTTTATTTTATTTTATTTTATTTTATTTTATTTTGTCTATAATGCCATTTATCTGAGGATCACAGGGTGGTGTGCAATATAAAAACACAAAAATACATAACATAGTAACAAATTAAAACAATAACCCACTCCCCACAGTTTCAAAAGCCATAGATTGTTTAATTAGCCAAAGGCCTGGCTGAAGGGAAATGTTTTTAACTGGTGCCTAAAGCTATATAGGGACGCAGGTGGCGCTGTGGGTTAAAGCCTCAGCGCCTAGGGCTTGCCGATCGAAAGGTCGGCGGTTCGAATCCCTGCGGCGGGGTGCGCTCCCGCTGCTCGGTCCCAGCGCCTGCCAACCTAGCAGTTCGAAAGCACCTCCGGGTGCAAGTAGATAAATAGGGACCACTTACCAGCGGGAAGGTAAACGGCGTTTCCATGTGCGGCTCTGGCTCTGGCCAGAGCAGCGATGTCACGCTGGCCACGTGACCCGGAAGTGTCTCCGGACAGCGCTGGCCCCTGGCCTCTTAAGTGAGATGGGCGCACAACCCCAGAGTCTGTCAAGACTGGCCCGTACGGGCAGGGGTACCTTTACCTTTACCTTTAAAGCTATATAATGAAGGCGCCAGGCAAGCCTCTCTGGGGAGAGCATTCCACAAGTGGGGAGCCACCACGGAAAAGGCCCCGTTCTTGTCTTGCCACCCTCCGAGCCTCTCATGGAGGAGGTGCACAAGGAAGGGGCTCAGATAATAATGACAGGGTCTGGGTTCATGTGTAGGGGGAGAGACGGTCTTTGAGGTATTGCCTTGCCTCATGAGTGGACTGGCTGTGCTCTGCCCATCTTTAAACTGGATTTAGAACAGACAGTCGTTTAAAAAGAAGACAGTTTCCAACAGAGGGCTGTTCTCTGTAGAGTAGGACACATGGGCACCCTAGCTGTCAGTAGAATTCTAGTACATAAGCCTCTCTCCAAGGCTGGACTTTGCCTGGAGCTCTGCACACAAAAATGCACAAAACACAAATACAGTGGTACCTCGGGTTAAGAACTTTGTTCTGGAGGTCCGTTCTTAACCTGAAACTGTTCTTAATCTGCGGTACCACCTCAGCTAATGGGGCCTCCCGCAGCTGCTGCGCCGCCGCCACACAATTTCTGTTCTCATCCTGAAGCAAAGTTCTTAACCCAAGGTAATATTTCTGGGTTAGTAACCTGAAGCGTCTGTAACCTGAAGTGTCTGTAACCTGAGGTACCACTGTACTCTGGCAATCGGCAGAGTTTAAGGAAGAAGAAGAGGGGGAGGAGGGGTTTGGATTTGATATCCCGCCTTTCACTCCCCTTAAGGAGTCTCAAAGCAGTTAACAATCTCCTTTGCCTTCCTCGCCCACAACAAACACTCTGTGAGGTGAAAACAAAATAAAAGAAAAAAATTTCCTTCCAAAAAATTCCTTCCTTCTTTTTTTTTTTTTCCTTTTAATTTTTTTTCTTTTTTTTGTTTTGACTATGGCAGACCAACACGGCTACCTACCTGTATCTGTGAGGTGAGCGAGGCTTCAGAGAAGTGTGACTGGCCCAAGGTCACCCAGCAGCTGCATGTGGAGGAGCGGAGACGCGAACCCGGTTCACCAGATTACGAGTCCACTGCTCTGAACCACTACACCATGCTAGAATGCCCTGTGACCATTGGGGAGTGGTTTAATAATGTCTTTTGTCTAATGAGCTTGGGTGCACTTTTTAAATATCACATGGACTGTCAAGTAAATCCCCGAACCCCCCGCCCCCAATCCCTAAATTGTAAAATCAATTAACAGATAAACATCAGACAAACAGGCATTATCAGTTAGATCTGGCCATTATGCTTTCCCTGGTGTACACTCTGTGAAAACATTGCAGCTGCTTTGAGCGAAATGGTTATGGTTTCAGCCTTTATCTACTGGGGAAAGTAAGAAAGTCTTGACTATTAAGGCCTGGGGATCTTCTATGACCCCAAACAAGGTCAGGATAACACACAGAATGTGCCATTATGCTTGGGTGGTCATGATGCCATCATATTTTAAAAGGCAATTGGGGAGCGGAGATATTCAGGCCATGCAAGCTGGTTGTTATCTGTCCCATCATTCACAGAGCCTAGACACTTTGCAAGATGAAATGGAAAGATGAAATGGCAGAGTAAAACTTAACCAAACACATAAATAATAATAATGGATTGCCCCCAGGGCAGGTGGCCTAGTTGATTTATGCCAGGGGTAGGCAACCTAAGGCCCGTGGGCCGGATGCGGCCCAATCACCTTCTAAATCTGGCCTGCGGACGGTCCGGGAATCAGTGTGTTTTTACATGAGTAGAATGTGTCCTTTTATTTAAAATGCATCTCTGGGTTATTTGTGGGGCATAGGAATTCGTTCATTCCCCCCCCCCTCAAAATACAGTCCGGCCCACCACATGGTCTGAGGGATGGTGGACTGGCCCACGCCTGAAAAAGGTTGCTGACCCGATTTATGCGAAAGGCTATGGAGTCTCTTTGAAGGGATGTTTCTAGTTCTGCATAACTCAAATCGGCATGAGGACCATTTTGTTATGATGAGAGCCACGCATTGGATCAGACCAAGGGCCCATCTGGTTTAGCAGCAACCAGCTTGCAAGCAGGACACAGAGGCAATAACATCCCCTGTTGTTTATACTTCCTACTGAACTTACTCAGAAGTAAGTTCAATTGAATTCAACAGGACTTGCTCTAAGGCAAGGGAGTATGGTTACAGCCTACATTCAATAACATGTGCTTATGCCTGCTTCTTGGGAGAAGGGCAATGACAGGCCTAGACAGCATCTTGAGAAGTAGAGACATCACCTTGCCAACAAAGGTCCGTATAGTTAAAGCTATGGTTTTCCCAGTAGTGATGTATGGAAGTGAGAGCTGGACCATAAAGAAGGCTGATCGCCGAAGAATTGATGCTTTTGAATTATGGTGCTGGAGGAGACTCTTGAGAGTCCCATGGACTGCAAGAAGATCAAACCTCTCCATTCTGAAGGAAATCAGCCCTGAGTGCTCACTGGAAGGACAGATTGTGAAGCTGAGGCTCCAGTACTTTGGCCACCTCATGAGAAGAGAAGACTCCCTGGAGAAGACCCTGATGTTGGGAAAGATGGAGGGCACAAGGAGAAGGGGGCGACAGAGGACGAGATGGTTGGATAGTGTTTTCGAGGTTACCAGCATGAGTCTGACCAAGCTGCGGGGGGCAGTGGAGGACAGGAGTGCCTGGCGTTCTCTGGTCCATGGGGTCACGAAGAGTCGGACACGACTAAACGACTAAACAACAACAACATGTAGCTTGGAATCCTAGAACTCATGGTTTGCGAAGCTGAGTGTTGGACCATGTTTCAAACCTTCCAGCAAGACGTAGGATTTTGCTGAGAGATACTTGGTGTCTGATTATCCCACAGATGATTTTTAGTTAACAAAATGCCTATAGCACTTGATTGTAAAATAGAGACAACTCTAAGCAGCTTACAAAAGTGTGAAACAAAGCACTGAAATTCTCAACAAAACACACTTAAAAACAGATGGTTAAAGGCATTCAAAAGTCAACTAGAAGCAATGTGTTTGTTGTTGGATTTCAGTGATGATATTTTCTTAAGCTTGGTGCACCAGAAGAGCTTTTGCCCTATTTCTTGGCCAGTTGTGCATTCGTCAAGTCAACCATTCAGAACAGACCCTTGCGCTATTTCAGCCGATGCCCAAGTAAGACTAATTTTGTCTCCAGTCTCCTCCCCAATTAAACACTCGCAATGGTGCTCAAATCTGGCATTGTTAACAGACAGAGACTTCATGCCAAATCTGAGAGAAGAAATTCATAGAATCATAGAATTGTAGAGGTAGAAGGGACCCCGAGGGTCATCTAGTCCAACCCCCTGCGATGCAGGAATTTCTAGTAAAACATCAGTGACAAATAGCCATCCAACCTCTGCTTAAAAACCTCCAAGGAAGGAGAGTCCACAACCTCCCTAGGGAGTCTCTTCCACTGTCGAACAGCTCTTACTGTCAGAAAGTTATCCCTGATGCTTAGTAGGAATCTCCTTTCTTGTAACTTGAAGCTACTGGTTCGAATCCTACCCTCTGCAGAACGAGAAAACAAACTTGCTCAATTGTCCATGCAACAGCCCTTGAGATATTTGAAGATGGAATTATGGTGCTGGAGGAGACTCTTGAGTGTCCCACGGACTGCAAGAAGATCAAACCTATCCATTCTGAAGGAAATCAGCCCTGAGTGCTCACTGGAAGGACAGATCCTGAAGCTGAGGTTCCAATACTTTGGCCACCTCATGAGAAGAGAAGACTCCCTGGAAAAGACCCTGATGCAGGGAAAGATGGAGGGCACAAGGAGAAGGGGACGACAGAGGACGAGATGGTTGGACAGTGTTCTCGAAGCTACCAGCATGAGTTTGACCAAACTGCGGGAGGCAGTGGAAGACAAAAGTGCCTGGCGTTCTCTGGTCCATGGGGTCACAAAGAGTCGGACATGACTAAACGACTAAACAACAACAATCATATCTTTTTTTTTTTAAATAATTTTTATTCTTTTTTCAAACACATAATAAAAACAGAACAAGACAAACAGAAGAAAAACAGAAGAAAAATAAGAAAATCAAAACACAAGCAAAAACATACAAAACAATTAAACCAATATAACTTCAAAATCATAGTTTCATACCCTTCTTTCTTTTGACTTCCCCATACCTCCCCATCCCTGCATCCTTGTTTAGAGATTCTTTAGCAACCCTTTAGTCAATTGTCTTAATTCCCTTTCATAAAATTTTCTTTAGTTTTTTAGTTACTGCTGCAGTTCTCTGCCTCTTACCCCCTGACATCTTAACATTCCTCAATTTTGCAATAGTTTTTGAGATATATTTTAAATTTCTTCCAGTCCTCTTCCACTGTCTCCTTCCCCTCTCAGTCTCCTCTTTCCCTGGCTAAACATGCCCAACTCCCTCAACCATTCCTCATGAGGCTTGGTTTCCAGACCCTTGAACATCTTGGTCGCCCTCCTCTGCACATGTTCCAGCTTTGCACAATTCCTGATAGATAATGATATTTCACATGCAAAATTCTCTGTGGTCTGGAACACCACAAGAGCAAATTTAAGAGAGGGATTGCCATAGCACGTGCAACATATAAAACGAAAGCTTGTAGGGAGGAGCTAACCAAATTGGAAAATTAAATTACTGGAATCTTAAGCCAAATCACAAATGCCTGGAAATTATCACTGAAAAGTGTGAGGTAGTTAATTACAATTCAGCTCAGCCAGAATTTCACGCTGCATTAAACAGGTTGCATTAAAAGCTGTGTTAAGCAATCTTTTTTGAGAGTTAGGGCGAAAGGCAGGAAAATTACTTGATGGAAGTGACGGCAGGGGCCGAGACCAGGGAGAGGAGACGGTGGAAGAAGACTGGGAATTTAAAGTGTTTATAAGGAGACTTTAAAAACTTAATGAGGGATGGAAAAATCGTGGAATGAAATTTTATGACCCTAGGGGAAATGTTTTTAAGAGATCAAGCTTAAATATATTAATTTTAAAGAGAAATAAGATTAAATAAAGTAAAAATGGTTTGTTAATTGGTGAAAGAAGAGAATGTAAAATTACAGCATATTAAGATAAATTATGGTGAAAGAAGAGAGTGTAAAATTACAGTATGTTAAGATAAATTATTGGGATAAAAACAAAGATGGAAAGGATTTGCTGAAATATCTAATTGAACTAGAATACAAAAAAGGGAGGTGTGAGGAGGTCAAGGAAATAAGCAAATGGAAAATAAGTTATGGGAAGGTTTGATTTGTTTTTTTTCCCTTTTCTTTTTTCTTTTTTTTCTTAATTGCTTGTATTTTTCTGGGTTTTTATTTTTATTTTTATTTTTGCTTGTCTGTATTCATGGTCTCATTTTTTCTTGCTTAATCTAGTGTTTTCTTTTGTAATTTTTAAAACCGGAATAAATATTATATCAAAAAAAAAAAAAAGGAAAATTACTTGTTTTTGGGTTAAACCAAGTCATATATCGATGTACGACCTTAGGAATCTGAGATAGTGAACATTCAGTGCAAAAGAATACAAACCAGATCAATGAATGTTTTTTTAAAAAATGAATTTTATTTTAAGGAAGCAGTGTAAAAAAGGAGGTTCCTTCTTGAATGTTATCCAACTCCTGAGGTCATTTAACCAGCAAAAACTATCTCTTCAGCTCTTACCCAGTCTTTATGAGAATATGAGAAGTGATATAATCAATAAAGACATGGAAGTCTCCATGCCTAGATGGGTATCTTGATGAATAGCAGAAAACCTCTGACTTTTTGACTTTGGTCACCTGTGCACTTGGTTTTTGGTTTGCTTTTGTAAATCTCTGTGTGTGTTTGAGCTTCATGTTTTGCACACTAGCTAGCTACTACTACTAATAAAAAAGTGAGATGTTGAATTATTTTGGCGACATCCCTGGAGCCCTATAAAAAGGGTTTTGTTCTTTGATTTAAATGGGACGTGTTTTCAGTTCTTGCTACAATGGTATTAATTCATTTGGCGATTGTTTAAAACAATATATTTTTACTCACCCTGTCAGTCCTAAGCATGCCACATCCATCAGAAAGTGAGCTTCTCAGGTTAAAAAGTTATTTTAAACCGACAAAAGTGACAGACAAGAACATTTTCTTTCTCAGAAAGAGAGCTGTCCATTTGCAGCTGTCAAGATCTATAACAACAGTCTCCAGAACAGAGCTGACACGTCGAACAGCAAAAACGTCCATGGAACTTCAATATTTCCATTTTCTTTGTGTCCGAGTGCCCTGTGAAGTAGGTAGGGACTATCTGGAACCATTTGGCGTTAATAAATGTTCGATTACCTTACCGAGAAACTCACATGATTAGATATTTTCAGCAGGAAGTTCCTAACAAAACCTTTGTTGTTGTTTTTTGCAGAGGGGATGTAGTTCAGAATCAGATTTTTAAAAGGGTAAGTGGGAATTTATATATGTCTTTTGTTCTGAAATGTCTATCCTGAATTTGTAAAATTCAAACAACAACAATATGCAGATTGAGGAAGAGATATATACCACATTTTTTTACAGTGGCTGGCACCAGAGGTTGGTGGCACTGGGCATTCTTTGGTGCCCTGTCCCATAAAGAGGCAGGTGGAGGTAGCACCCACTGTCTTTCACCTTGGTGGGTTTTGTCTGTCCAGGGAGGGTGTTCTCCAAACTTCGCAAATGATTCTGCACATTCTTTCTCTTTGTTCACCTGCTCCGTTTCCTCTCCTTTTAGCCATGGCTTGCCTTCCTCTTGCACAGTAAAGGGACCCAGACTCTCTAAGTGTCCCTATTTTCCAGGGATGTCCCTGATTTAGAGAAGCCATCCCGGTTTCTGATTTGGCCAGAAGAATTGTTACGGATCCCATTGTGTGTATTCAGCTGGACTTGCAGGCCAAGAGCCCAGTAGAAGCTACATTACAATAAGGGTGACCAGGCCATCAGCCTGAAAAATTTCTGTGTCCATCCACATTCTTTAAATCCTCCTCCTTTCAGTTACGGAAAGTAGAATTTGCACCTTCCTTCCAACTCTTTTTTTGTGTTCCTAGCCAACAGCAAATCGTAGCCAGAATCCCACCCCAGGGAAGAAATGAAACACAGAAACAGGAACACAAAAGCACAATATGTGATTGTTTATTTTTCCAAAGCACTTTATAGGCCACTTAATCACAATGGTCTCAAAGCGGTTTACAAAGTTTGCAGTACAAAAACTCCAAGTCTCCCTGTTTTCCAGGGACAGTTCCTGATATAGAGAAGCCATCCCGGTTTCTGGTTTGACACTGGAATGTCTCGCTTTTCCTTAGGATGTCCCTATTGTCAATGGAGAAATGTTGGAAGGTATGGAGTTATCTGACTCTCGAGCCAGCTGAAGGCAATCCTGTATAGGGACGGTTTTTTAATACAGTGGTGCCTCGCAAGACGAAATTAATCCGTTCCGTGAGGCTCTTCGTATAGCAGTTTTTTCGTCTTGCGAAGCAAGCCCATTGACAGCTTAGCAGATTAGTGCTATTAGCGGTTTAGCGGCTTTTAGCGGATCAGCTGATAAGCGGCTTATCAGCGGATCAGCTGATAAGCGGCTTAGGGCTTAGGAAAAGGGGGAAAAAAGGGGGAAAACCCCGCAGGAACTCGCAAGACATTTTCGTCTTGCGAAGCAAGCCCATAGGGAAATTCGTTTTGCGAAGCGCCTCCAAAACGGAAAACCCTTTTGTCTAGCGGGTTTTCCGTCTTGCGAGGCGTTCGTCTTGCGGGGCACCACTGTATTTAAAGTTTTATTATGTTTTTATATATGTTGGAAGCTGCCCAGAGTGCTGGAGTTTGGGGTATAAATAGCAAAATTATCATTATGGAATGGGATATCCCTATTTTCATCAGAGAAAAGTGGGAGGGTTTGCAGACCTTCCTAAGTCACGTTTCCTGATGGCCTGCAAAAACCAACATTCTTAACACTGGATGGCTATAGTGAAAGATCTTCAAACCCCATGAGTCTTAGAAGACCAATGTGATAATCTGATTTTTGACAGGCCTTTATGTGGTTGCCAAAGAATCTTGATCCACAGCTCATTGGAAATGGATTCTTTCAGAAGTTAATGAACTTTAGGCTATTTGACTGGAAGTGATGGTAGCAGCCTGGCTGAGCCAGCAAATCTGTTGAAAGAAGTACAGCAAAAAGATCCACAACAAAGATGCAAAACGGCATACCTACCATTTCCTCCATATGAAAGCAAATTTTGTATTTCTCAAAGTCACTGTCGTTTCCCAAATTTTCTCCCTTAAGGAACGCTTTCCCCGTTGACTTGGTTGTCGTAAAATGCTTAAGAACTACCAAGAAATCCCCAAGCACTACAGACAATTGTGAGACATTATTTATTATCATTTATTAAATTTATATCCCACCCTTCCTCCCAGAGGAATCCAGGGTGGCAAACAACAAAGGATAAGGCAATAAAAACAATTCCATTATTGATGCAGACTGGGAAAGGTTTCAACTTAAAACGCTTGTTGGAAGACAAAATGTCTTCAACGGGTGCCAGAAAGACAATGGCAATAGTGCCTGTCAGGTATTTTTAGTAGTAGTTTTGCATGAAGTACCGTATTTTTCGCTCTATAGGACGCACCCGACCATAGGACGCACCTTGTTTTAGAGGGGGAGAACAAGAAAAAAATAATTCTCCCCCTCTCTGTTCAGCACCCCTTCAGCGAAGTGGAAGGAGAAACGGAGCCCCTTTCATTTCTAATCCTGCTTCGCTGATGGGGCGCTGCGCAGCTCTCCCTCTCTGCTGAAGCCAGGAGAGTCTTGTTCTCCCGGCTTCAGCAAAAGGAACCCGAAGCCTTTGGAGCGCAGCACGAGGTCCCGCTGCACTCCGGAGGCTTCGCGTTGCTATTCCTGAAGCCTGGAGAGCGGTCGGTGTGCACCGACCCCTCTCGCTCTTCAGGCTTCAGCAAAAGCAACGCGAAGCCTCCGGAGCGCTTTAGAGGTTTCACGTTGCTATCACTGAAGCCAAGGAGCCTGCATTCGCTCCATAGGATGCAAACACATTTCTGCCTAATTTTTGGAGGGGAAAAAGTGCGTCCTATAGAGTGAAAAATACGGTAGTGTACGCACTCAGTTCATGCTAGATAGTGGATGAGACCACTGGGTGTTGGTCAGCTGAGTACTGCAAGAGAAGACTGATGGTGACGTTGCCTTTCAAGGAAGCAGGCTGCCATTACCAAACGTCTCAGTAACAATAAGCTTCCTAGCATCTTCAGGGTTCTCTCCCCCCCCACCCCCCGTGACACAATTTGAACACCACTGATGTAGAGGATAAAATGACCCCTGACTTATGGAACCACAAGAAATTCAAGTACTACATTTTATCGTTCACCCGAGATATCTGCAGATTTCATTAGGGAATATAGTGTCCGTGTCTGATTTACTATATATTGTTACGATCCTGGTAGGACCAAACCCTTTATTGGACATAACTGGCATGCCTTGTAAAGGACCACTCAAGTCCATATTCCACAAATAGCTTTTAATGCGTCCATTATGGATTGCTCTGCAAGTCAATTCTCCTAGCAGTTGATCTGAGTTATGATTTGCAGCAGCTGACAACATCTGCATGCTAGAAGGTGAAGGGTTGGGGTGGAGCTGAGAGGAGAAACTCCTTAGCTCACAAAGCCGTGCATCATTTTGAAAGCAGGTCAGGGAATATGCCTACCCTTGCGTCCCTGTGTTTCATTAGAGCGGATTCTTATTAAAAAAGAAGAAAAGAAGAACCATTTAGTCATTCAGGGACATAATATTAAAAGCACTATTCAGAGGCTGCTGGAGATGGTGTCATAAGGCTTATTCATTTCTAAAAGCAGAGATAATGTCCTTCCTTGATATTACAATGATAACTTCTGCTTTCTTCTTCTCTCATAAAAAGGGGGGTGGTTGCCTTACTTGACAAAATGCAAACATTGCTATATGACTTGCAAGGGTGCCTGAAACGCTGATGAGATCCAGTTTGCTAAGGTGTCAGCTAACAGACATTATTTAAGACTACTCCATGTTAAATAATAAACCCCAAGGAGATGTCTGGGCGGTTGTATATGTTGAATATCAGCATTGCAGCTGTTTTATTAATAAAATTGTATTGGGGCACCGAGCTGATAATTTCCAGACAGGAGATAATGTTCTGGGCTGCTCCCACAGCCCACTCCATCTCCTGTCAATGAATGAAGATGAAACACATCCCTGCACACCTGTCCTTGCTGTGTGCCAAAGCAAAGGGCGTTGATGTGGGTGGGCTTCCTGTCCTGAGTTTCAAGGAGCATGTTAAGTTGTGGGCGAACATATCAAACGACACAGCGATTCTTCAAACAGCTCTTGTTTTCTCCGAGGCCAGAACTGAACTGAACTGAAGAGCTCAGTCAGTCTGCTTATATAGAGCTCCAGAACAACGTAACTGTAGCAACTTTCTAAAACTATCCAATCACTGAACGTCACTTTCGATCCTTCATTTGCATACAAACTATCCAATCACTGAACGTCACTTTCGATCCTTCATTTGCATAACTATCTACAGTATCCCCCTGCTGGCCCAGGGTGAGAACTTCAGTACATAACAGAGCAGATTTTTTTTTTTTTTTTAGGAATGGTTA
This sequence comes from Podarcis cretensis, assembly GCF_951804945.1. Taxonomy (NCBI): domain Eukaryota; kingdom Metazoa; phylum Chordata; class Lepidosauria; order Squamata; family Lacertidae; genus Podarcis; species Podarcis cretensis. Next base: position 8,363,269 of record NC_137176.1, read on the forward strand.
GAGTCCGAGAACTTCATCAGTGAGTGAATGAAAAATTTAACTAGTCAGAACAAGGGGCTCTTGCTACACATTGAAACTGTTGAAAGGAAGTGACAGGAACATTTGGTAGAGTCAGGAGCGGCATATCCTGTTTTGCTGTTAGAGGCAAAATGGATAGTGCTGTGGGCCAGAGCTGGTTTGTGTGCACAATTTAAGATATTCGCCACAGATGCTGGGAAACCAGGCTTTGGGGATTCATGAAACACCTTGGCTATGTTGGGATCCAGGATCCAGGGTTTGTGGCGCTGAGATATTGGCTTGCCACTTACACAACCTTAAGGGACGTGGGTGGCACTGTGGTCTAAACCACAGAGCCTAGGGCTTGCCGATCAGAAGGTCGGCGGTTCGAATCCCTGCGACGGGGTGAGCTCCCATTGTTCGGTCCCTGCTCCTGCCAACCTAACAGTTTAAAAAGCACGTCAAAGTGCAAGTAGATAAATAGGTACTGCTCTGGCGGGAAAGTAAATGGCATTTCGGTGTGCTGTTTTGGTTTCACCAGAAGCAGCTTAGTCATGCTGGCCACATGACCTGAAAACTGTCTGTGGACAAACGCCGGCTCCCTCAGTCTGAAAGCGAGATGAGCGCCGCAACCCCAGAGTCATTCGTGACTGGACTTAACGGTCATGGGTCCCTTTACCTTACCTTTTACCTTTATACAACCTTCCCCAAGGTGACTTCTCCCCTCTATTTTCATGTGATTATATAGCCTTGGGAAAGAAACTTTATGCAGCAAACAAACAACAATCAATCAATCAATCAATCAATCAATCATTTCTCTCTCTCCTCCTTTATAGTTCTTAATTTTTAAGTGTGTTGGAAACTTAGGTAGAAGCTCATCACCCCATCTAACCTTGTAACTGCCTCAGCCAATCGATTTCTCAACACACAGTGTCAAGAAATTGGTAGTTCTAGATACTTATATTAATAAGAAGCCAGTTGTGTATCTGTCTGGGTCTTTCCACTGTGCAGTGCCTCAAATGTTGTCTTGCAATTGAACGGAGCAGGCAGTATTTATTTCGTTACATCTGGGGAGAAACCAGGTGTGTGACGGAAACAGCTCTTCTATATCCCGCTGACATTCTTGTTTGATAATAAACTACACTGAATGTTACTGGCAGGTGCTCATTTTAAAAAGAGTCCAGACACCTGAACCCACGTGTTCATTTATCTTTTCATTTTTATCTTCCTCATTCTGTTTCAAACAATAATACAAGCATGTGGTACGCACACAGACGAATCTTGTATTCAGCCGAAAGACAACTGAAAAGAGCAGCAAACAGATTTAACTGGGGACTATAATGTATGCATTTTTGCAGATCGCAAACAGGTTTTGCTGTTCTCCCCTTTTCCTTTAGTCTTCTCACAGTCAAAACTGAGATTGTAAGCTTTATGGGGCACAATGCAAAGTTGTCATCATCACTGTAGTATGAAGTAATAGGAGTAGTAATAATATAGGGACGTGGGTGGTGCTGTGGTCTAAACCACTGAGCCTCTTGGGCTTGTCGATCAGAAGGTTGGCAGTTCGAATCCCCACGACAGGGTGAGCTCCCGTTGCTCTGTCCCAGCTCCTGCCAACCTAGCAGTTCAAAAGCACACCAGTGCAAGTAGATAAATAGGTACAGCTCCAGTGGGAAGGTCAACGGCGTTTCTGTGCGCTCTAGTTTCCATCACGGTGTTCCGTTGCACCAGAAGTGGTTTAGTCATGCTGGCCACATGACCTGGAAAGCTGTCTGAGGACAAATGCCAGCTCCCTTGGCTTGAAAGTGAGATGAGTGTCACAACCCCATAGTCACCTTTGACTGGACTTAACCGTCCAGAGGTCCTTTACCTTTTACCTTTTTTTAAAAAAAGTAATAATATAATCATTTTCTTAATCTTTTCAAACCACTAGTGGAGGAAAAATTCCCTTGGTTGCTGTTCTTCAGAGCTGTTACAAAGCAAAGTACAAAAGTGAGAGACAAGTTATAACAGAAACACCCACACACACCTCAGAGAAACAGATGTACAGCAATGCTGGCCTTTGAGGTAGGATGGAGCTTCCCTCTTGAAACTTGTGTTCCTGCAACTTACCTGCATGGTACCAGACAGGGAAGGCCAGCAGTGAGGTCAAGCAAGGCTGCATAGGTGCACTGACATAATAACTCCTAAACCCAACCCAGAAAAGTGAAATGGAGGGATATCATTGTTGACAGTGCCTAACAGATCCAGGAGAACTAACAAAGCAGTATCCCTCCAGTCCATTCTCTGGTGTTAAGTTTCTGTTTCCATCCAAACACCAGATCTAAAACTGGACCGTACTGGAGTCACAATCCACTTGGCAGCTACTTGATCCAACAGTTTCCCCCCAAACAGCAGATTTGAATCTGAGTAGTAGTAGTAGATCGGACGCAGGTGGCGCTGTGGGTTAAAGCCTCAGCGCCTAGGACTTGCCGATCGAAAGGTCGGCAGTTCGAATCCCTGTGGCGGGGTGCGCTCCCGCTGCTCGGTCCCAGCGCCTGCCAACCTAGCAGTTCGAAAGCACCTCCGGGTGCAAGTAGATAAATAGGGACTGCTTACCAGCGGGAAGGTAAACGGCGTTTCCGTGTGCGGCTCTGGCTCGCCAAAGCAGCGATGTCACGCTGGCCACGTGACCCGGAAGTGTCTCCGGACAGCGCTGGCCCCTGGCCTCTTAAGTGAGATGGGCACACAACCCCAGAGTCTGTCAAGACTGGCCCGTACGGGCAGGGGTACCTTTACCTTTACCTTTACCTTTACCTAGTAGTAGTAGATCAGAATGACTGCTCTCAGCCGGTCTTTGAAAGTTCAAGCTGTTGTAATAGAGATCCTTCACCCCTTGAAAGAGTACCATGGGACCACAATGGTGGCAGAGAAGAAAGATAATTTCTTAGCAAGATAAAAATCAAAGATGTGTTCACTGTTGTGTTTGTTCTTAGTCTTCCATAGCTTCCACTTGAATGATTTCATTTCATTGCTACCAGCTCCTTGTGGCTTGATGACTAGGCCAGGAATGTTTTGTGGTGGTTGTATTGATAACACGTGTCACCCCCCTCTTTCCAAGTGGAAAACAGGGTCTTAGCAAAAGCCTTGCATTCCCATTCTAAACTGATTTCCCTAGGAGTAGGGCTGCAAGTTTCTGTCCACCTAATTGGAAAGGCTAATCAGGATTTGAAGGAAAATCTTCATCTGTAAGAACAAATTTTAGTTAGCAAAGGTTAGGGCTTTAGGGCACATGTGAGTGATAGCTTTGCTGCAACCCTTTCTTTGTCCTACAAAGAGGTTTTCCCATTTCCTTTAGAGAGAGAAATAAAAGGGCTATTGGTTCCAGATTAGTTAATGACAAAAAACCCCCAACAATATTAAACTGTAATATTGTTTATGAAACTGTAAGTTCTGCCACACTTCCATCAATTTCTCTAAATGGCATCCACCTTCTACATTTATCTAATTAAACCAGATAAAAGGAAAACAATCCAATAACTTTTTTTAACCAGTTGGCAGCCCTACTTGAAGGCCAGGTCTTATTCACTTTGCAGAAAGTGTACTTTGGATTGCTGCCAGAGCCATAAACATGTTCTTAAAAGGAGACGAGAGGGACAGAATTTTTTTTGAATAAACTGCTTGCTTCAAATCTTCTAAAAATCTTTTAATGATCACAGTCATTTTGCTTCAGTGTGCAAGTGCAAAGTGGCCTTCTGCATGAAGTAACCCCCCCCCCTTTGGCTTTTTAATGCTTTTAAAGCACTTGGGTCCATCTAGGAATTGTAAAATGCATCTGCAACGTCATTTGCAACTAAAAGCGCCTTTTTAAAACGCTGAGCAAATGGATTGCACAGCCAGTGACAACAAACTGCTTCACCTGCCCTTTCACCCTTCTTTCTCTCTCCCCCCCCCCCAATTTCCACATTCCCGTTTTGAATGCTACATGGCTGTTATTACGGCAGCCGCTGGACACTCCCCTTTCAGTCCCATAATAGTGATGCACAGAAGTGCTTAATGAATTGTGCCAAGCGAGAAGGCTAGAGAGTCCATGGAGGGGAGGCGCAAGGCTCATTAATCACACGGCCCCCCCTTTCCTGGGGCCGGAATTGCTGGCCACCCATCCATTGAGACTTCCTTCTTCATCTGTCGACTCCACCAGATGCCGGTCTTGTCCTCCCAGCTTTTGCGCAATACCCATTATATTTGCCATTGTAACACAAGGCTCTACTTAGGGAGCCCCACCTCCCCCCAAAAAAGCACTCCAGTGTGGAAAGGTAAGTCTCCACAAAGAGAGCTTTTAAGCAACCAAGTGCCATTTTACACTAATCAGAAAGGCATGTTGCTGGTCATTAAGAAGCAATTGCAATTTGTGTATTCCTTCAACTGCATTAATCATCACGCACAATGGGGGAAGGCAAGGGCCTGAAGTCATAAAGGGATTCCCACCCTCCCCATCCCCATTAAATCCCTCGTTGCTTTCTTGGGATTGGCTATGTGAATTGTCAACGTGCATCTGTTTCGTGGATTTAAAATGAAAGGTTCAGTGTGGTAGCCTCTACAAGGAGCCAGCTGCCTTTGAATCCATCTGGACCCGTTTAATAAGACTGCCGCGTGCTCCCCTCTTCCATGAGTGGTCCCAGAGGCAACACTGCAGGGTTTAGTTTGTTTTGGATGAGAGAGCACTGGAGATTTATGGTGTCTTTGTTATAAACAATAATATAGGTAAAGGTAAAGGAACCCCTGACCATTAGGTCCAGTCGTGGCCGACTCTGGGGTTGCAGCGCTCATCTCGCTTTATTGGCCGAGGGAGCCGGCGTACAGCTTCCAGGTCATGTGGCCAGCATGACTAAGTTGTTTCTGGTGAGCCAGAGCAGCGCACGGAAACGCCGTTTACCTTCCCGCTGGAGCGGTGCCTATTTATCTACTTGCACTTTGATGTGCTTTTGAACTGCTAGGTTGGCAGGAGAAGGGACCGAGCAACGGGAGCTCACCCTGTCGCGGGGATTCGAACCGCCGACTTTCTGATCAGCAAGTCCTAGGCTCTGTGGTTTAACACACAGCGCCACCCGCATCCCAAATAATAATAATATATTGGTTTATAAATACAGTGGAAAGAAGCACATTGGAAGGCTGAGTCCTCCCATTCCTTCTAAAATGAATTTTGGGGAGGGAGAACATGGCTTCTAGCAAATGTGTCAAAAGGGCCAAGACAAAATATTTTGCCTCCTGACAGGGACATAGGAAGGGGTGGGCAGTGGGGGTGCACTGCTCCGGGTGCCCTCACTGAGGGAGGTGACATTTGGTGTGCCACCCATAACTCCAAGCCTACCCCAAGCCGTTGGGGTAAGGGGGGGGGGAAGCTGTGCTGCTTTGCCAGCAACATTCCCCCCTTCCCGGGGAGCCGTAACCCTACAGATGCAAATGGTGGACTACAATTTGAGGCCCTACATGATGGCAACAAGGCGAAGCAAATTTTTGGAGATGGAAGCCTGGCCTGGTCTGGAAAATGAAAGATGGAGAGATCACCTTATGTGGAGATCAGATGACCTTTGGATTACAAATCTGAGCCAGGTGGTTGGAGTTTCGGGGGCCTTTGGATTTGAAAGGAGCGTGAAACAAGATTTGGAATATCCTATAGGCCTTATTTTTAACCATGGAAGTTTGGCAGGAAGGAATATGATTACCGTTGGGTTGGAGCTTCCCCGAGATCTGGTTTTCAACACCAAAGACTATCAAAAAGACCGGCAGAGGGGACATGAAAGAGACTTAAGAGCCTCAGATTTAAGATCTCCGGGTTGATGGCTTTCCGAGATTGATGGATTTTTTGCTGGGGGTCGAAACCGGGGAGGGGATCTGGTGGAAGAAAGTTGGGAATTTAAAGTGTATATAATATAATTTGTTTCTTGTTTTTTTTTTAATGAGAGATGGAAAATTGTGGAATGGAATCTTTTTTGACCTTAGGGGAAACGTCTTAAGAATAAATACAGATATATAGGTTTGGATGAGAGTTAAGATTGGATAAAGTAAAAGTGGATGGTTATTTGGTGAAAGAAAGAATGGAAAATTATAGTATAATAAGATAAGATATAAGGATAAAAATAAGATGAAGGTTTTCTTGAAATATTTATATGAATTAGAATATAAAGAGGGGAATTATAGTATGTTAAGATAAATTATTGGGATTAAAATAAAGTTGGAAGGATTTGCTGGAATATCTAATTGAATTAGAATACAAAAACGGGAGGCGTGAGGAAGTCAAGGAAATAAGTGAATGTAAGTAAGTGAGTTAAAGGTTTGACTTGGTTTTTTCCCCCCTCTTATCTTTTTTCGGTTTTTTGATGTCTTTTTTGTATGTGTATTGTTTCTTCTTTTTTCATTTTTGATTGTTCTCTTTTTATTCCTTATTATTCTTTTTTTCTCTGTAACCTTTAAAATCTTAATAAAAAATTATTTTTTTAAAAAAAACATTCCCCCCTTCCCCCTTCATTTTGACAGCTTGGGGGAGGCTTGGGAGTCGCCAAATGTGGTGGTGCACCGAATGTCCGCCATGGGCGGCTTGCTCCACCCCCGGCTGCCAGGCGTGCACTGCTCCGGGCACCCAAGCAGCTTTCCCACGTCCGGGAGGACACCGTCAGTGTCACGCCCCCCTTGGGAGTGTGCCCACCGTGGGCAGTGCGGGCATATGCTCCGCAGCTGCATCCTGAGGCAGGATGGACCCTCTCTCTGCACAGACACTTACCAGACCGGCAACTGAATATTACTGGCGATCAGGTTACAGACTCCGCTAAGCCGGAAGTAGTACCTTTGCTTCAGGATGAGAACAGAAATCACACCGCAGTGGCAGCGGGAGGCTCCATTAGCTAAAGTGGTACCTCAGGTTAAGAACAGTTTCAGGTTAAGAACAGACCTCTGGAACGAATTAAGTTCTTAACCCGAGGTACCACTGTACTGGAGAGCAGTCTTTACTTTGTCATGGTCCTGTTCTGTGCTAACTGCCTCACAGCTCTCAACTGCAGCCCATTCCTAGCTGACCTCTACCATCCTACACATAACAAACCCCTCGGAGGGATCTCACTGCAGTGAGACAGCATGTTGTTGTTGTTGTTTAGTCATTTAGTTGTGTCCAACTCTTCATGACCCAATGGACCAGGCACTCCTGTCTTCCACTGCCTCCCACAGTTTGGTCAAACTCATGCTGGTAGCTTCGAGAACACTCTCCAGCCATCTCATCCTATGTCGTCCCCTTCTCCTTGTGCCCTCAATCTTTCCCAACATCAGGGACTTTTCCAGAGAGTCTTCTCTTCTCATGAGGTGGCCAAAGTATTGGAGCCTCAGCATGGGACAGCATAATCCACTGCAACTGAGGGCAGCAGCAGGACATCTTAGGGAGCATTGGGTAAGCTGAAAGCAGCAATGTGTCACACACAATTCTGTTCTCCAACAGAGATGAAAAAAGGTAAAAGGTAAAGGACCCCTGGATGGTTAAGACCACTCAAAGGCGACTATGGGTTTGCAGTGCTCATCTTGCTTTCAGGCTGAGGGAGCCAGTGTTTGTCCACAGACAGCTTTCCGGGTCATGTGACCAGCATGACTAAACCACTTCTGGTGCAACGGAACACCGTGATGGAAACTAGAGCACACGGAAAAGCCGTTGACCTTCCCGCCACAGTGATACCTATTTATCTGTGCACGCTGGTGTGCTTTCAAACTGCTAGGTTGGCAGAAGTTGGGACAGAGCAACGGGAGCTCAACCCGTTGCGGGGATTCGAACTGCTGACTTTCTGATTGGCAAGCCCAAGAGGCTCAGTGGTTTAGACCTTGAGTGAATGAACTAGGAGTTCTGGAGGAAGGACAAAGGTAAAATGCTACATCTTACATACAGTTTTGCCCTGTATTTCAGGTCCTCTCTCTCCTTCTCTGCCAAGTTAGGGATCCTCTCCAAATGCATGTGTTTGAAAGACGGTGGAAGAAGATTGGGAATTTGAAGTGTATATATGGAGATTTAAAAAAAAAAATTTAATGAGAGATGGAAAAGTCGTGGAATGAAATTTTTATGACCCTAAGGGAAATGTTTTAAGAGATTAAGATCAAATATATTAGTTTTAATGAGAAATAAGATTAAACAAAGTAAAAATGAATGATTAATTGGTGAAAGAAGAGAATGTTTTGGAAATAATTTAAAGTTTATCTGCAGAAACATTGCAGAATTAAGGAGTGTTAGAAGGTTGTTGGAATGAAGTAATGTGGTTTTAGCAGAAATGATACAAAAGACTGGGTTAAAAATTGATTTTTTAATTGGTGAGAGATGAGAATTACAGTATATTAAGATAAATTATTAGGATAAAAACAAAGCTGGAAAGGATTTGCTGAGACATCTAATTGAACTAGAATACAAAGGGGGGAGGTGTGTGGAGGTCAAGGAAATAAGCAAAGGAAAGAAAGTTATGTAAAGGTTTGATCGGGTTTTTTTTTTAATCAATTGTTTGTATTTTTTCTGTTTTTTCTTTTCTTTTTTTTTGTCTTTTTCTTTTTCGTACTTTTGTAATCTTTAAAATTTGAATAAATACTATTTAAAAAAAAACAAAAATGAAACATCATAACACCAAGGTTATGTCTGGGACAGCTGCATATTCCTGTATTGCAGGGGTTTGGATTAGAATGATCCTCAGGGCCCCTTCCAACTCGATAATTCTATTAATGTATTTAAGCTCTGGGTAGCCAAGCACCGAAAGAGTTACAAATTCATGTCTATGTGTGTGTGCATGTGTGTGTGTGACAAATTACAGAGGGGCCACTCTCTTAGGCTGCCATAGATTGTGATGGATTCCTTTGAAGTCACTTCAGCACCAGATGAAAAACAAGGCCCCCCCCCCAACCGCATCCCCCTGTCCCATATTTTGCCAGAGCAAAGGTGGCAACCCTAAAATGTTCCGCATAGCACAATGAGAGTAAGGGTTGAGGACACCAGCTCTCACCAGTGCTGGTCAGAACGGCCCGTGTCCAGGCTCTCCAATCCGGACGTAAGTCATGTTGGGAGACACAGCAGGCAACTGTGGGGCGAGTGCTTCTATGGCTGGGTGCTTTGACTCATGGGAGCTTTAGATCATTAAATTATTTAGATCATTAAATTATTGCATGCTAGTTAGAAATGACTACTCTTGAGTCATTAACTAGGCTTGACGCTGACCACTGCTAGAGATTCTGATTAAGGGGCTTTCGTGGTTCTTCCACCCCCCCCCCCAAGCGGTTTAATTGGCCATTATGCTTGATCACGAATACATTTCAGAAATGTTGTTTTTGGTTTTCAGGCCTTTACTCATTATTTTCTCACTGTCAGTGACGGAAAACACCTAATTAAGACGACTAAGGCTCTCCTGCAAAGTGATCCAAAACCTCTTTGATCCAAGGTGTTTGATGCTTTGCTTATCATGTCACATCCCTCCTCTTCCTAATTTTAATTGCCCATTGCTAAACTTCCTCTATATTCTTGCTATGGTTTGCCCCTTTTGCAAGAAAACAGAAGCTGGGTGGAAAGCATATAGATGGTCACCAACCAGGTACAACGAAGCATGAATATCAGTGTGGGACATTGTGTGGGACATTATACAACTACCAACATCATTGCTTGCTTTTTACGGATTAGCGTTACCAATCTACACACCCCCTCCTGTTCTTTTCATAGCTGCACAACAAACAGTAGGTTGGAGCTTTCGCCCCATTAGTTTATTTCTATGTTTCACCTGTTTTAGTTTATGCATGTCAGGCTTGCTATTAAAGGCAAAGGAGCAAGGCAAGGAAAAAGTTGGCTGTACACCAGAAGCTGTATGCTGGCTCCCTCGGCCAGTAAAGCAAGATGAGCGCCGCAACCACAGAGTTGTCCGTGACTGGACCTAACAGTCAGGGGTCCCTTTAAAGGTAAAGGTAAAGGGACCCCTGACCGTTAGGTCTAGTCATGACCGATTCTGGGGTTGGGTGCTCATCTCGCTTTATTGGCCGAGGGAGCCGGCGTTTGTCCGCAGACAGCTTCCAGGTCATGTGGCCAGCATGACTAAGCCGCTTCTGGTGAACCAGAGCAGCGCACGGAAATGCCGTTTACCTTCCCGCTAGAGTGGTGCCTATTTATCTACTTGCACTTTGTGCTTTCGAACTGCTAGGTTGGCAGGAGTTGGAACTTAACAACGGGAGCTCACCCTGTCGCGGGGATTCGAACCGCTGACCTTCTGATCGGCAAGTCCTAGGCTCTGTGGTTTAACCCACATCACCACCTGTGTCCCATAGGGATCCCTTTACCTTTACTAAATAGATGGATTTTGTCAGGGGACTGATTTGTAAATCCAGGGACTGTCCCCCGGAAACGGGGACGTCTGGTAACCTTACGCTAGGAGCTGCCCAAGGGAGGAGGCTGGCACTGGGATGGAGAGGCAACAGGATGCTGCCTTGCAGCTACTACAGCCGATGCTGCCTCATGCTCCTCCCTGAGCTTGGTGGCGGCACCACTGGTGGGGAAAATAGGGACAATCCTGGATCAAATCAAAAGCCAGGATGGCTTTTGGAAATTCCAGGACTCCAAAACTAAGATTTTGTCAAAGATGTATGACTTGCTGCTGAAATGGAACACGCAGGATGAAACGGTGAAGTCTGCTATGATTAAATGGGCACAGGACGTTGGACATAATATTATGTTTGCTGACTGGGAACAGTTATGGACCACCGGTATGAAATTTACGGCATGTAATGCCTTAAGAGAGAATATTATGAAAATGATTTACAGGTGGTACATGACCCCAGTTAAGCTTGCGAAGATTTACCATTTGCCTGATAATAAATGCTGGAAATGTAAAGAGACTGGAGGTACATTCTTTCACCTTTGGTGGACGTGCCCAAGGATTAAGGCTTTCTGGGAAATGATTTATAATGAAATGAAAAAGGTATTTAAATATACCTTCTTGAAGAAACCAGAGGCCTTTCTGCTGGGCATGGTTGGCCAATTGGTGCCAAAGAAGGACAGAACTTTTTTTATGTATGCTACAACAGCAGCAAGAATACTGATTGCAAAATATTGGAAGACACAAGATCTACCCACTCTGGAAGAATAGCAGATGAAGATGATTGACTATATGGGACTGGCAGAAATGACCGGCAGAATCTGAGACCAGTGAAAGAGTCGGCGGAAGAAGATTGGAAGAAATTTAAAGACTATTTGCAGAAATATTGTAAAATTAATGAATGTTAGATTGATGTTGGACAGAAACTAAGTGGTTACCAGCTGTAATGTAAAGGTTGAGTAATAAGTTAAAATAAGTTATAACAAGTTACAATAAGGATTTGCGGAGTTAAGAATTTGAACTGGAATACAAAAGGGGGAGGTGAGAGGAGGTCTGGGAAATAAGTTAATGGAAATAAGTAATGAAAATTACATTTGTTTTTGTTTTGTTTTTGTACTTTTGTTATGCATTGTGTATTTTTGTTTTTTGTTTGTTTTTTGCATTAATTTGGAAAAATCTAATAAATATCTATATATATATATAAAAGGAAATTCCAGGACTGCCCCTGGGAAGTAGGGACACTTGGAGAGCATGGGGGAAGCTGTGGTTAATCTATAATGGAAGCTTCCAAACTCCTCCCAGATATACCAGAAGAAGGAGGGGAAAACTGAGGGTCACCTAGACTTATTCTTGTAACGCTAAACTATGGTTTAGTATTATGTTTGAACTAACCCAGTATATTTGAGCGTTTCATCTCCTTCCATTCTGTCCTTATATCAGTCATCCTTGAAGGGTATAAATGATGCATGGTAAATCGATCCGATGTCCTGACTTTTTAAATACTTTGTTCTGTATCTTGATGGTTTTTAAATTGTTATGAAAATGGGCTTTAGGTCTACCCCATTCATTTTGGGGGATTAATAGGCAATTTAGAAAATCACTCACTGTTCTCGGCATGAAAATCAAATGAAGCTGGGAGAAGGAAGGGGTTTGGAATTATTCAGCTGATACTCAACAACTAAAATACGCTACTGTCAGTGCTGCCCAAGGTCCCAGCTCACAGAGGACCAACGCCAGTCCGTGGTTATATACAAAAGTCTTTATTGAAGTTATGTTTCGATTTCAAAGCCGCGGCGCGCAGCTCTACGTCTCAAACTCTAGACCGCTGAAGCTCCGTCTGAATCTCCTCCCCCCAGACACCAGTTTAAGACTCTAGCCTTGCTCCACCTCTTCCTTTGCTCTTTCCTCCTCTGGGTCCGCCTGTCCGCTGGGGTCTTGCCCTTTCTAGACTCTTCTGACGCTGATTCCCCTGAGTCTTCCCCCTCCCTCCGGCGGGCTTTAGGACCTGGTTCCCAATCTGGGTTACCTGCTGTGCCCCGCGCCTGTACATTTGAACTTGGCGCGCGCGCCCAACCGGCAACCTTCCTCCTGACCGTTACACTGCTCCTGTCACTGCTTCCCCCTTCGGAGAGGCTAGCTGGACCTGACCTCCCCTCCGTTCCCTCACTCTGCGATGGAGGCGTGGCCAGCCCTGATTCATCTTCTCTCCCTGCTGGAGGAGAAGCTGGTCCTGATACATGAGATTCTTCCCCCCCACTACGCTCTGGTGGAGGAGCTGGTCCTGATCTCTCGCTGCTGCTTTGGGAGTCCCCGCTGGCCCCTTGCTTCTGGTGTGTCCCCCCTGGGACCCCCCTTGCCCTGGCCGTCGGCGCCCCCCTCTGGGAATCTTCTGATTCGCTGGAGAAGCTTATGGAATCTGTCGGGCCACTCTCATACTCCCCTACGCTGCCCTCAGATTCTTCCCCTTCGCTCTCCATTTCCTCTCTCCCCTGTGCCTCTGCTCCTGAGCCCCTGACAGCTACTATTTTTGACAAGACCTTCCCCATAGAAGCAAGGACAATGTGCATCATGAGTAGAACTGTCCTGTTGGATTGGAGGTTGAAAAATGACAGGGGAAAACATGGCCTGGTCTGCTCCAAGTTGGATAATAGCAGAAATGAGCAGCAGAAGTGTTTTAAGCATGGAGGACATCAACATCATCTGCTGTTTGCTGAAACCTTCTTCTTAAGGCACAGTTACAGGGCCAGTTTGAGAGTTTAGGTACACCCAACACAGAATAACACATTGTTGGTCAGCACAACCTCCATTTTGCCAAGATTATGTTTAAGTTAGTTCAGCCTTATCCAGTGACTCTGCACTTCCACAGACTCAGACCTCCACCTCTAGGCAGAATGTCTCAGACAAATGAGGACTCTCATAATACATCTAACAGTGAAATCCAATAAATGTCTACTCAGAAATAAGTCCCATTAAGTTAAATGGGACTTACCCCCAAGCAGGTAGGATTGTAGTCTTAAATTTCTGTTGGTAGGGGCTCCAGTTGAGGTATAACATAAAAATCCCCATTTATCTGATCTATAAAATATGGTAGTTGAGAAAATGGGTTTTATACTAAAATCTCCAGTTTTATCTGAGTGCTATAATAACATCCCTTTTAACTGTCATTATCAAGATGCTGAGTCCATACCATGCTGTATGTCCCACTGTCCCACAAAACATGCACATATTTTTTTCTCAGTTATTGGTCTTTTTGGCCTAACAGCAATATATTTTGGTTTGTTTTTTGGATGCAAAATGCTCCCAGATTGTTTTGATGCCCTGGTTGTGGACTGTAAACCAGATTACCAGTGCTTTCTAGCATAATTTGCATTGTTGCAATATATCTTTTCTATTTTTAAATTACTGGGTGAGACCCAATGCTCTGCGAGTGGACCTCTGCTTGGGCTATGAGTCCACTGCACCCTCCCAGTCCCAGATGGAGTCTGGAGGCTCCTCCAACCTTCTGGGGGCATTTTTTTTGGGGGGGGGTTTGCATGGGGATCTGCAGAGTAGGGAAGGGGAAGAGGAAGCCTTGTATGAATAGGAGGCCATGCTGCTGGAGAGCTGACATTGTTGGCTAAAACAAAATCAAAAAGTACTGATTCTGCATACAGGATCACCTCCATGTAGAGAAAGATGTGATTTAAAATATTGTTAAAGTCAGAGAAGGCAGGAAGATCCCAGGCAAATGGAGCATCTTTGTAATGCACTGAAATTTGAACATGAAGACTGTCCGGACACATGGATATTATGGATATCATTTCAGAATTCTGTGGAAACCAGTTGTACTAAGGTAGCTACGTAAATGCGGAATCATGCTTTTGGGTATTACTTATTTCTTTCCTTCATGAAATTTAGATACTGCTTGATTGCTGTAAAAACTTCAAAGCAGTTTATGCAAAAGGCGATTTTGTGTTGGTTTTGTCATGCGTCTGTGTGAAGTGGCTCTGAGTTTGCCAGTGGAACGGAGTGACTGAAATCTTGCTTCCGCTGAAGGCAAGATTGTACGTTTACCAGAGGCAGAGCTCTTTCTTGAGCATATCAAGGGGAAGCGGGTGAAACTCACACAGAGTTGAGTCAGGGGTCAAAAGTGTTCATTAAGCGCAGAGCTGGGTTATAAGGTTGGGACAGTCAAGCATGAAGGAAATTGAGCAGTTTTATCTCAAGGCTGAGCTGACTAGGGTCTTATCCAAACTTACATTTTGCCCTGTTCTTTCCAGACACAGGTCTGTACTTTGAAGTTCTGAACACTCTTTTTTTCACCTGAGAGCTTTCCCTGTGAAAGCCCGCTCTTTAAATGGCAATTTGGTTTTTCTGCGGATGGCTGTTTGCTCCAATTCAGCAGTAAAGAGTGGGTTTTCAGGGGCAAAACTCCAGAGCAAAAAAATAGAGCGCTCAGAAGCAGTTTTTTAAAGCCTCAACCGTGCATGGAAAGGTAAGTGTGGATAAACTCTTTGTTTATCAGATCTCTGGGAATATTTTAGGGTTTAAGTTGCCTCTCTGTGGATTCCTAGCAAAAGGATAACTGGGGATAAAGGCCCAGAAGCAACAGAGCAGGCTATTTATTTGGCTTTCTTTGTATTTTTGGTGAGGAGGGAGGGGAAGATGTGAGGAGTACATCTGTGAAAGAGGGAGCCGGAAGGAGAAAAACAGGGGAGATGGGCTACGGAGGTGAAAGGAGGCTTAGAAAGAACTTCACAACACTTCAAGGTCAGGATGGGCTGCATGCATGAGGAAGGGATCTCTTAGCCTTACATAGAGGTATCCACTCTTTTCCAGGAAGCAGTGGCATAGCGTGGGGGGTGCCGGGGGGGCTGGCCACACCGGGCGCAACATCGGGGGGGGCGCTCGCCGCCTCCGGAGTCGCCGAAGAGCCTCGGGCACAGGCTGTAGCAGAGCCCCATGTCTCGCAGAACTGACAAGCTGTGCGCGCGTCCGGGCTGAAGGCGTCCGGCAGGCAGCGGCTCTCAGCGCTCGCCGTGGTCCCCGTGCATCAGGGCCACGGAGGGCGCGCCAGGCAGCCCCTCCTCACAGCCCCGCCGCCGCCACCGCCGCTGCAGCTGCTGCAGCTGCTGGGCCATGTTGCATTTTCCTCGCCTCTCTGCCCTCCTCCTCCTCCGGGCAAGCGGCGTCGTTTGGGTGGCAGCACCAGCGGCAACTCACCTCAGATCACCTGACACGGACCCGCCGCCGCCGCCGCCGTGGCTACCTTACCGTAAATACCCCAGCCCAGGCAGCAGCAAGAAGAAGCTGGCAGCGGCAGGTTAGGGGTTAGGGGCGCAAATTACTTGCCTTGCCCCGGGTGCTGACAGCCCACGCTACGCCGCTGCCAGGACACCAGATTGCAGGCTACTTTCACAAATGTAAAAAGTAAAAAGGTAAAGGACCCCTGGATGGTTAAGTCCAGTCAAAGATAACTATGGAGTTGCGGTGCTCATCTCTCTTTCAGGCTGAGGAGCCAGCGTTTGTCCACTGACAGCTTTCCAGGTCATGTGGCCAGCATGACTAAACCACTTCTGGCACAACGGGACACTGTGATGGAAGCCAGAGCGCATGGAAACACCGTTTACCTTCCCGCCACAGCGGTACCTATTTATCTACAGTGGTACCTTGGGTTACAGATACTTCAGGTTACGGACGCTTCAGGTTACAGACTCCGCTAACCCAGAAATAGTACCTCAGTTTAAGAACTTTGCTTCAGGATGAGAACAGAAATCGTGCGGCGGCGGCACGACGGCAGCAGGAGGCCCCATTAGCTAAAGTGGCGCTTCAGGTTAAAAACAGTTTCAGGTTAAGAACGGACCTCTAGAACGAATTAAGTTATTAACCCGAGATACCACTGTACTTGCACTGGCGTGCTTTCGAACTGCTAGTTTAGCAGGAGCTGGGACCGAGCAACGGGAGCTCACTCTGTCACAGGGATTTGAACCTCCAACCTTCTGATCGGCAAGCCCAAGAGGCTCAGTGGTTTAGGCCACACAAAGACCAAGTAGCCGAGACCCTGGGCAGCTGGAGCAAAATGGGGCCACCACTACTGGGGCCTCCCGTTTAAGGAAGTGGGTGGGCATGTTTGGCAAAATGTGCATCAGACAAATGATCAGTGGAGTAAGAAAGGATAAAAGGATCTACAAAGATCTTATGTTGATCCTTCCATACAGCCCTGCATTTCAGAAAGGGTACATCAAAACACCCTTTTGGTTGTAAGCCTGTGTACTGACAGGGCAACGGGAATTCTCTTTCAGAATCAGTAAGATAGAATCTATTTGCTGGAACCTTCCCATGAAGGGAATTAAGCCACCAGACCAAAGTTTTGCAAAATTTAACCGCTCTGAATTATCTATGTGACCTAATTCAGCCAATTAATATATTGATAGAGATATAATATTAATATACTGTGTTACTGTGACATTAAGTACTTTCTCATTTGGCAATGCAGCCTTAATGACATTAACACTGAATCCTGAGGGCTCCTTTGATGACTCTTCCACAGATCCGTCCTAGCAAATTGATTATAACTATGAATCATCCTTTCTCTTGGGATTAATCCACCCTTTTTAATCTCCAGAACATTCATCTTGAAATTCTTGGTGTAGCAGTAATTGTATTATAGAAACCCGAGTATTATAAATTTTCTGGACTTCCTTCTTGTTACTTAGGTTTCTGCCTTGCGTTTACACTCTGGCTCAGAAAGGCTTTTGATTCTGTGATATTTTGTTTGATCCCCAAGTTTTGGCCAGTTATTTGTTGTAATTTTTTAAAATTTCATCACCTCCCAAATGCACACACACAAACACACACGCAAACACACACAGAAAGATAGATAGAGAGTCTGAAGAACAGTAGGGTAACTACTCATGTATTCACAAAAAGAGGGCATGAATCACAAAAAGAGGACCAACGAAGACACATGTTTTTTAAAAAAAATAGAAAATTTATGCATATGCATATCTATAAGTGTGTGAGTTTATATGTTTGTGTTTGTATTCAAATTTAGAAATAATTACTATAATTTTAAAAAAACCACAATACATCTGATCGGTGACTTTTTAAAAGAAAAAAAAGCTTCTGACGCTCACTATGAAGTTGTTACAGTAAGTGCCACACAGTTAACATGGGGGTGCCAGTACTGCGTACCCTTGAGTACCCCCAGAAACACCCACACACACTTTCTGGGCACAGATGTTGCACTTTCCAGATCCATGTCCAAACACTTCCACTGCCCCCAAACTCTTCTGTTTTCCTCACTCTTTAACGTCAAACAAATGGCAATTTGGGTTTTGCACAGTTTGCTGTTTGCTCCAATTCCGCAGTAAAGAATGGGTTTTCGTGGGGAGAGTGCAAGGGCAAAAAATTAAAAGCCCTCTGACATGGAGCGTTACAGTGCGGATCTGTGCCTAAAAATGGGGTACAGTATGTGACTAGGAGATCTGTGTCCCTACCCTAGGCTGCTGTCCAAGGCTGGTGCCAGTCATATTGCTCTGCTTTGCTTTGGACCACATCAGCAAGGTCAAGAGGGGAATCTTCTTTTGTGGGTGTAGTAACATCTTTATTGAAAGTTCAAAAAGTATGTGTCAAAACATGGGTTGAAGTTTAAAAAGATATGTCCAGATGGGAAAAGTTAAAATTGTCATTGCTGGACAAACTTTCAGTAATAAAAATGAATGTTTTGCCTAGAATGATGTTTTTATTTCAAACAATACCTATTGTGACTAATGATTTGTCAAAGAACATCCATCCCTTCCTACTTTATTCAGTACAGTGGTACCTCGGGTTACATACGCTTCAGGTTACAAACTCCGCTAACCCAGAAATAGTACCTCGGTTTAAGAAGTTTGCTTCAGGATGAGAACAGAAATTGTGCTCTGGCGGCAGCGGGAGGCCCCATTAGCTAAAGTGGTGCTTCAGGTTAAGAACAGTTTCAGGTTAAGAATGGACCTCCGGAACGAATTAAGTGCTTAACCCAAGGTACCACTGTAGTTCTCTGGGTTTTGTATGCTAACCTTTTCCTTCCTGGGTTACTGGCTTTGCTGCAGGTCTATAATGGCTGCTGTTTTTAGAGCTGGAAAGCAATCTGCCTGCAAACAGATTTTTTTAAAAAAATCTTTATTGAAAGTTCAAAAAGTACATAATTTTATGTGCACTAAACATGGTGAGATGTAAATAAAAAAGAGAACCTGAAAAGGAGAAATAGAACCCATGTAGAAAGGAAAATAAAGGGGGACACACACCCAAAACTGTATATTTTACAAGGTTGTTATTGTACTTCACCAGATCTTAACCTATTACAGTATTTGTGAGACTGGATTCCAAATATCACTGAATTTGTCCATGGCAAATCTGGGTTTATATGTAAGTTGTTCATATGTTGCAAGTTTGTATAAGTCTTCAATCCAATCGTAGAAGGGAGCTGCATTTTTATTTTTCCAATTCATCAGTGACATTCTTTTTACTGGGGTAAGGGCACAAGGAGTCCGCTCATATTGTCCTTTTGTAAGGTTCCATGTTCTGGGTATATAATTCAAGAGGATATTTTGCTCTGTAAATGTCAGGTTGTTTCCGTACAGTTCTGTTGATGGTTTCAGCTACCTTCTGCCAAAAATCTTTCAATATAGGACACTTCTCAGGCTTGCGCTCCAGAGAGGTCACTTTGGTGCTGCTAACAGAAGAAAAACAATGCGGGAGGCAGAAGTTACAAGTGCTGTGGTCTCTGCAGCCACAGCAGACGCTGCGATTCTCCAGCGGTTTGACCACTCCTGAGGCGCATGCCATTGTCTCTTGAGACAGATGGATGCCAGCAAAATGGAATGTCAGGATATACTTTATGATAAAGACATAGGGCTAGAGCCAGACTTTTCCCACTGCGTGTGAGCAACCGACAAGTGGAACACACCTGTTGGCAGAAGAAACGGTCTGGATCTAAGCCGTAGAGTTTTATTATGAAATATACCTCATGTCATTCTAATTTGCCTGCCCTCAGACCCTCACCCCCCCTCCCCAAAATGCAAGGGGAGGTCATGGATCAACATGTGCAAAATAAAATCCTTACGAATTGTGAACTTATCTTTCACAGATGTAAACATGCATTTCTACGCAGCACTTCTCATAGGGACTGTGTACAAGAACACAATATGTTTAGCGTATTTCATCATTCATTTTTTAAAAACCGCTTACTAAACGTATGTCACAATCTTGACAACATCCCCAAATTAGCCTTATTTATTTTTAAACGCTTGCCCGAGTGAATAAATTGGCACATTTTGATTCCCTCGTTTATTAAAAGAATAAACAATCTTGCCACTCTTCACCTTTCACAGTATTTGAAGATGGTCAATATAGATTCAATTAACATATTGTCAAAGGCAACATTGAGTTCAGACTGCCGTTCACATTACTATTTTAGGGGGAAAAACCCACTCCAGCGCAGTGTTACTTTCATATCATCTTCATTCTTCAAATTATGTGAAGAATTTTTTGGATCCATGGCCTCTGTTTCAAATAATACAAAATGTACCAGCCTGAATCTTATAGGCTCCTTCAAAATGGGGTGGGTGGGTGTGGAATAGTGTTAAATGATAACGGGAGAACTGGTTTCAACTTGCCATGTTCTGAAAGAGAGAGTCAGGGACTGGGCAGACTGATTCTTCCAGGGAGGAGGAAGAGGGAGGCAGTATAGATTTACAACAGGGGTTTGCAGGAGGTCATAGCTCAGAGGCAGATGAGGGGAAAAGTTGGGAAATCATGGGAGACCCAGAGCAACACTGAGCTGACACATTGCCTTTAGAAAGCATTCCAGATCCCCCCATCTCCCAGAACCCGGCGAGCCTTAAAAGTAGGAGAGCAAAGAGCTCAAAGACAGATGGCACGTAGCAGCACCAGTAGAGGAGACGATGAAAATGAAGAATAAGGAAGTGGGAGAGATGTGTGGATGGTGAATCACTCAGGACGATGCAGTTATCCAAGAGCTGGGTTCTATAGCCTCTCTCTGTAAAAACTGAAATGAAAAAGAAGTGTAAGAATCCTTTTCTTGTCTTATACTTTTCTGGGCAACCAGCCAGGAGCATCCTGGCACAACAAGGCCTTTGGCTACTTAAACAATCTATGGCTATTGAAACTGTGGGGAGTGGGTTATTGTTTTCATTCATTACTAAGTTATGTATTTTTGTGTTCATATATTGTACACCACCCTGTGATCCTCAGATGAATGGCGGTATAGACATCTAATAAACAAAATAAATGAAAGTGAGGTGGCCACCTCAGGTGGCAGGATCCACAGGGGCAGTGGATTTGGGTTCCATAGTCTCTCTCTGTAAAGATTGAAATAAAAAAGAAATGTAAGATACTTTTTCTTGTCTTTATACTTTATACTGGAGGCAACCACCCGGGAGCCGCTGACAGCCTCCTGACAGAGAGAGAGAGAGAGAAAGAAAGAAAGGTGGTTACCTTCATTCCATCATAAAGGTAAAGGTAAAGGGACCCCTGACCATTAGGTCCAGTTGTGGCTGACTCTGGGATTGCGGTGCTCATCTCGCTTTACAGGCCGAGGGAGCCGGCGTACAGCTTCTGGGTCATGTGGCCAGCATGACTAAGCCGCTTCTGGCGAACCAGAGCAGCGCACGGAAATGCCGTTTACCCTAATGGGGAGGATTTGTTGAACTAACAATTTGAATTGGAATACAAGAAAGGGAGGTATGAGGAGGTCTGGAAAATAAGTTAAAAGAAAATAAGTAATGGAAATCTTATGTGTTTTTAACTACTTTTGTATTTCTGTATTTTCCTTTTTTGTATTTTTGTTATCTTTTTATCTTTTCTTTTTCTTTTTCATTTTATATTGTATTACTTCTTGAAAACTTTAATAAACATTCTATATAAAAAAAGAAACACCGTTTACCTTCCCGCCGGAGTGGTACCTATTTATCTACTTGCACTTTGACGTGCTTTCGAACTGCTAGGTTGGCAGGAGCAGGGACCAAACAACGGGAGCTCACCCCGTTGCGGGGATTCAAACCGCCGACCTTCTGATCGGCAAACCCTAGGCTCTGTGGTTTAACCCACAGCGCCATCCCATTCATTCCATCATAGTCCAATACAAAATGGGCCTTTGTGGTAAGGACAAGCATTGGTTCCTAGTGGCTGGGGTACAATGGGCAGGGAAAAGATTTAGCTCCTAGTCACAGATACTCCTCATGCATTAATAGAAGTGAAATGGCCTTGTGCTCACCCTACACCGATGCAGACACTGGCCATGTGCCTGTCAACTGTGTGCTCGGCCTCAGTGAGAAAGAGACACAGGAGACTACAGTTGTTGTTGTTTAGTCGTTTAGTCGTGTCCGACTCTTCATGACCCCATGGACCAGAGCACGCCAGACACTCCTGTCTTCCACTGCCTCCTGCAGTTTGGTCAGACTCATGTTTGTAGCTTCGAGAACACTGTCCAACCATCTCGTCCTCTGTCGTCCCCTTCTCCTTGGGCCCTCCATCCTTCCCAACACCAGCGTCTTTTCCAGGAGACTACAGATGTGTGCCCAAAGGCTACTTCCTGTACCCATGCATAGCCTTTCCCACTTGTCCTGAATGTGAGGACCTGGGTGGTCAGCACCTACATTTTAAAGGGAGGGAGATGGTAGACATGACCCTGTTGCCCCCCTCATGAATTGGTTGGTGGTTCTGTGTACCCCCTAATGAGATTATTCTTTAGATGGCAGCATCTGGCGATCTCCCCCAGCTATGAAGCACACAGGGTGCCTTCGTGCAAGTCAATACCCTCAGTGTTGATGCGAGGTTGGGGGCCAGCATGCCACATATGAATGAGCACATTAAAAAAAACCCCAGAGCTCTGCAACACAGGAGTCAATCAACGGAAGGAAGGAAATGGGACTTATTCACATGGGTTCAATAAGCCAACAGATGGGTCTGGGCACACCCCCAAGTTTACCAGCTGGGACCCAATTAGCATGACACCACATCTGAGATCATTGCCATTGCATAGAGTTAGCCAACCCGGCCATGGCTGAGGCCTGATGAAATTTATCACCTCTGTTTCAGCAGCCTCGTATTCCATCCATCCCTTAAACATTATTTGCTCGCATAGAGTGACCATGAAGTTGGAAACTAAACGCTTAGGAAGCCTTAAATGTTCAGTCACTGGTTTCTCTGCATTGTTGTCTGTAATGTCCAGTGTGCATCTCTCAACTCTCACGGCCAGAGAATGTTTGGTTTGCCCCAGGTAAGGGCCTATCCACACTTCTGCTTGTTCCAAAGAATCATAGAATTGTAGAGATGGATGAGACCACGAGGGTCATCTAGTCCAAGCCCCTGCAATGCAGGAAGCTTTTACTCAACATGGGGCTCAAACCCACAACCCTGAGATTAAGTCCCATCTTCTACCAGCTGAGCTATCCCAATGGCCCAAGTGATTTAAAGTTGTAGGTCTGAGAGCCTTTGCTTTTGTCCTGCTGCTTTCTCCCTAAAATGAGAGCACGGGTTGTGGTGGGGGCTACTTCCTGTTGCCAGGCAGGTTAATGGGTATTGCTTGGCGCAACGATTGGCTGACCGGGTTGCTGGGGCAAATTGCATGTAGCAAATTAGGTGGGTGGGACCATAGGTTTTAAATATTGGGTCACACTGCTTTCGCTTTCTCTTTCGCAGAGTGCATCGGATCACCCGCCCGCCTGCCCTCCCTGTGTTCCGGTTGACCTTGCTTTGCCTGTCATGGGGTCGTCTGCCTTGGGGCAGGGGCCTAGTAGGAATTTTGCCATTTGGCTGATTGGCTGGTGCCATTTGGTTTTTGCCTACTACTTAGCAATTCGTCACAGGGACGCAGGTGGCGCTGTGGGTTAAAGCCTCAGCGCCAAGGGCTTGCCGATCGAAAGGTTGGCGGTTCGAATCCCTGCGGCGGGGTGCGCTCCCGCTGCTCGGTCCCAGCGCCTGCCAACCTAGCAGTTCGAAAGCACCTCCGGGTGCAAGTAGATAAATAGGGACCGCTTACCAGCGGGAAGGTAAACGGCGTTTCCGTGTGCGGCTCTGGCTCGCCAGAGCAGCGATGTCACGCTGGCCACGTGACCCGGAAGTGTCTCCGGACAGCGCTGGCCCCTGGCCTCTTAAGTGAGATAGGCGCACAACCCCAGAGTCTGTCAAGACTGGCCCGTACGGGCAGGGGTACCTTTACCTTTACCTTTTTTACCAGCGGGAAGGTAAACGGCGTTTCCGTGTGCGGCTCTGGCTCTGGCTCTGGCTCTGGCCAGAGCAGCGATGTCACGCTGGCCACGTGACCCGGAAGTGTCTCCGGACAGCGCTGGCCCCTGGCCTCTTAAGTGAGATGGGCGCACAACCCCAGAGTCTGTCAAGACTGGCCCGTACGGGCAGGGGTACCTTTACCTTTACCTAGCAATTCGTCACAACTTGTAAGGTTGCGGTTAGGCATTGGTTATAAAAATTGGTGGTGGAGGGGTCAGGATAGGCTGGGCCTGCCCCTCCAATGGTGCTGGAAGGGAATTCCGTTAAAGGAATCCTGGGGCTTGCCACGATTTCGTCCAATCCCTGAAATGGGACCAGGGCCGGCAAGCCTTGGGGAGCTGGTTGGGTGAGCGGTGAGGGACTGACGCTCAGCTCAACTGATCCCCAACATTGTTTTCCCTTCACTGGCGTCTGATGGAGTTCGGATAGTCAGTTCTGTCCCAGGCGGGGGCACAGATTTTGTATTTTAATAAAGTTGTGGCCAAAACAGTGTCAAAAACCTTAAACTAAAATTATGTGTGATTTGTGAATTATTTTGAGGGGTGTCTTGGGGACCTCCACACGCAAAACCTGTGGTTTACTGCTGAATCCAAACAAACGTCAATCTGCAGAAAACCTGATTTACATTTGTTCAGATTCAGCAGTAAAGAGCGAGGTTTCGCAGGGAAAATGGGGGGCGGGGAGGGCAGGAATCTCTCAGACCTGTGACTTAAAATCACTTGAAATCACAGGACAAACAGAAGTGTTGCTGGACCCTAAATCAAAGAAAGACTTGGTTGGCAGGTGATGGCATATGCAATATTGGAGGATATGCTGGTGTATGATCTCTGGATAGTATTGACATTTTCAGACCTGTAATTACAGTGAAATTGGAGGTGTGTGTTTTTAAATGCACACTTGAACTTTCTCTGAACACACCCCTATATACTGCATTAATAGACCACAGCTCTGTGTTTTGCATATTTGTTGCTTCCACGGGCTAAAGGATTCCCACAGTTTTGTGTCAGATTATTAGTAATCAAATCCTCAGCTAATTGCTACTCTTCCTGTTTGCATGTTGTATCTAAGGCTGACGGCCATCTGCTCCTGGAGGTTTATCCCCTCTGAGGTTTACTACCTTTCTCACATAATTCTTACTATCTTTTGTTTTTCATCCTGCACTGCAGGCATACAGACAGCTTGATGCATTTGACAGAGAGAGTCCTATTTAGTATCCCCCCCCCACTGAATTTTATCACTTTGGAGCCACAGATGTGTTAAAACATTTTTCATAGATGCATACTTCACAAGCTTCTACTTGGGGGACGTTTAATAAAATAAAGGCTTTTAGACCCAACAGCCTGCACATAAAAGTGTTTTAGGCAGCCCGTGGCCCTGATTAAAAGCATTTGTTTCCTCTTTCAGTCTCTGATCCGTTTATACCATCAGTGGGCTTAAATCACCCGCTGAAGCAAATTCAAAAAGAGGTTAAAATGCCCCTGAATGCATAACAGGCTAAAAAATCTGCCTCTTTTCATCTTTCCCAAAGTAGCTGGGCAAACAACATCATGGTCTTTATTTCAGTTAGACCAAATGGTGGCGAGCGAAATCAAACATGGGCACAGCGCTTCTTGATAATGAGCAAAGATGCAGAAGTAAACCCCCTTGGCTGTCCCCCCTCTGTGTAAAGAAGGGATTCGAATCATGTTAGAAATCCTGACTCAACAAATCCTGAAAAGATACTAAGGAGCTCTGTTTATAAAAGCAAACTCTTACATGGATCCTAAATGGTGAGTTTATTTCCTCCAACTCCTCCTCTCTGAATTTGCTTAAAATTAGAGTTCTGTCAAGATAGGTGGCGCTGTGGGTAAAAGCCTCAGCGCCTAGGGCTTGCCGATCGAAAGGTCGGCGGTTCGAATCCCTGCGGCGGGGTGCGCTCCCGCTGCTCGGTCCCAGCACCTGCCAACCTAGCAGTTCGAAAGCACCTCCGGGTGCAAGTAGATAAATAGGGACCGCTTACCAGCGGGAAGGTAAACGGCGTTTCCGTGTGCGGCTCTGGCTCTGGCTCTGGCTCTGGCTCTGGCCAGAGCAGCGATGTCACGCTGGCCACGTGACCCGGAAGTGTCTCCGGACAGCGCTGGCCCCTGGCCTCTTAAGTGAGATGGGCGCACAACCCCAGAGTCTGTCAAGACTGGCCCATACGGGCAGGGGTACCTTTACCTTTACCTTTATGCAATATTTGTGGGATGCGGGTGGCGCTGTTGGTAAAAGCCTCA
The DNA here is from genome assembly GCF_951804945.1 of Podarcis cretensis. Classification (NCBI taxonomy): domain Eukaryota; kingdom Metazoa; phylum Chordata; class Lepidosauria; order Squamata; family Lacertidae; genus Podarcis; species Podarcis cretensis. The sequence continues at coordinate 8,389,139 of NC_137176.1, forward strand.
GCGCCTAGGACTTGCCGATCGTATGGTCGGCGGTTCGAATCCCCGTGGCGGGGTGCGCTTCCATCGTTCAGTCCCTGCGCTTGCCAACCTAGCAGTTCGAAAGCACCCCCGGGTGCAAGTAGATAAATAGGGATCGCTTACCAGCGGGAAGGTAAACGGCGTTCCGTGTGCTGCGCTGGCTCGCCAGATGCAGCTTGTCACGCTGGCCACGTGAGCCGGAAGTGTCTCCGGACAGCGCTGGCTCCCGGCCTCTAGAGTGAGATGAGCGCACAACCCTAGAGTCTGGCAAGACTGGCCTGTACGGGGAGGGGTACCTTTACCTTTACCTTTTTATGCAATATTTAGGTTTGCTTGAATTTGGATTTTCTAAAAGAATTAAAAATAGAAGTTAAATGGAAGCGTGCTTTGGTTTTGCCGGTTTGGCAGGAGCAGTAGAGGTTGTGCAAATGGCCCACCTGGGAGGGATGCATATTCCTCAGCTGATGACTGCAGAATCCAGTGATGGCATGTACCGTATTTTCCTGTGTATAAGATGCCTCCATGTATAAGCTGACCCCTATTTTTTTCACCTTGCCAACAAAGATCTGTATAGTAAAAGCTATGGTTTTCCCAGTAGTGATGTATGGAAGTGAGAGCTGGACTATAAAGAAGGCTGATTGCCGAAGAATTGATGCTTTTGAATTATGGTGCTGGAGGAGACTCTTGAGAGTCCCATGGACTGCAAGAAGATCAAACCGATCCATTCTGAAGGAAATCAGCCCTGAGTGCTCACTGGAAGGACAGATCCTGAAGCTGAGGCTCCAAGACTTTGGCCACCTCATGAGAAGAGAAGACTCCCTGGAAAAGACCCTGATGTTGGGAAAGATGGAGGGCACAAGGAGAAGGGGACGAAAGAGGACGAGATGGTTGGACAGTGTTCTCGAAGCTACCAGCATGAGTCTGACCAAACTGCGGGAGGCAGTGGAAGACAGAGTGCCTGGCGTGCTTTGGTCCATGGGGTCACGAAGAGTCGGACATGACTAAACGACTAAACAACAACAACAACAATTTTTTTTAACCCAAAAATTAAGAAATTAAATTGTTTAGCTTTTTTTTTTTGGGGGGGGAGGTCACTTCCGCCAATTGCTCACCCACCTGCCCGCCACTGCCGATCGCTTGCCACAGCCACTGCTGATTGCACACCTCGCCACAGCCACCATTGGTCTGCCCACTTGCCGCCACCAACAACCCACCCGCCCACTTGCCGCAGCCGCCAATCACCTGTCCACCTTGCCACAGCCACCAATCACCCGCCTAATCACCCATGCCAATCTCCTGCTTGCTGCTGCCATTAACTGCACGCCCCCCCCCCCCGCATTCACTATCCATGTATAAGACGACACCCAATTTTTGCTTAATTTTTTATAGCATTAAGCATTGTTTTATACACGGAAAAATATGGTATGTGTGAATGTGCCATTACAGATGTCACACCGCCAAAACTTTCATATTAACTGCATTTAGCTGCAATCCTAAACAATGGATTGGCATTATGGGAACAAGCTGCAGTGAGTCTAGGGCCGTTCAAAGCCTTAATCTTAACTATGGTTTGCTGTAACAAGCAAGCTTCATAAACTGGTCTGAAGCTGACTTATTTCAACAAACTGTAGCTAAGATGAACCATGGTTTGTATGGGTTCAGATGTCAAAGAAAAGTACTGTTACCCTATAGCAGAAGCTTCCTAACTCCTTGTGGAACATTGGGTGGGGGGGTTTTTTTTGGGGGGGGCGGGGGGCGGGAAGAAGAGAGTCACAAGTTCAAATCTCAATTCGTCTCATTTTTGCATGTCAAAATGAGGCTATTGTCTCTCATTATATGAAATGCATAGCTTTTCAACAGAATCCGTTCAAACGTTCAATTGCCAATCATGAACTGTATAGAAATCAAATGCAGAACAGTAACATGATGTGCATGTGTGTGTGAATAGGACCCTGGAAACCTTAGTGCCTGCAATAATGCAAAAATATTAAGATGTAAGATGGGTCATTTGGAACTGGTTAAATAGGTGTACCTAAGTAATCCATATTCTCTCTCTCTCTCTCTCTCTCTCTCTCTCTCTCTCTCTCTCTCCCCTCTGCCTAGACCTACCACAGAGGATTGTTATAGGGATTAAATGATGAGGGGGCCAACCCTTGAACTCCTGGGATGAAAAGGTGGAGCATATCAGCTGGATGGCTCGGTTGGTTACAGCCAAGGTTGCAGGTTTGATCCTTTCAGTGGCTCCTGGCTGGTTACCCAGGAAAGTATAAAGACAAGGGAAATTTTCTTATTATGCTTTTTTATTTCAATTTTACAGAGAGAGGTTATAGAACCAGCTTCTTAGATAATGGCATCGTGTGAATCTCCACACCCCGTCTCTCCCATTTCCTCATTCATCATTCTCATCATCTCTTCTACTGGTGCTGCTATGTGCCCTCTGTCTTTGAGCTCTTTGCTCTCCTACTTTTAAGGGTCGCCTGGTTCTGGGAGATGCTGGGTCTGGAATGCTTTCTAAAGACTCCATGTCAGCCAGCTGCCGTTCCGGTCCTGCCTCCTCCTCTTCCATTATTTCCCAGCTTTGCTCCTCATCTGGCTCAGAGCTGCGACCTCCCTCAAACCCCTGTTGTCAATCTATACTGCCTCCCTCTTCCTGTTGTCTTTGTCCATGGAGTCTTCTTGGCAGGGATACTGGAGTGGCTTGCCGGTTCCTGCTCCAGGTGGATCACGTTTGGTCAAAACTCTCCACTGTGACCTGTCCATCTTGGGTGGCCCTGCATAGCGTGTTGTTGTTTAGTTGTTTAGTTGTTTAGTCGTGTCTGACTCTTCGTGACCCCATGGACCAGAGCACGCCAGGCACTCCTGTCTTCCACTGCCTCCCGCACGGGAGCTCATAGCTCATAGCTTCTCTGAGTTATTCAAGCCCCTTTGCCACGGCAAGGCAGTGATCCATGAAGGGGATTGATGCTTTTGAAGTGCTGGAGGAGACTCTTGAGAGTCCCATGGACTGCAAGAAGATCAAACCTCTCCATTCTGAAGGAAATCAGCCCTTCACTGGAAGGACAGATCCTGAAGCTGAGGCTCCAATACTTTGGCCACCTCACGAGAAGAGAAGACTCCCTGGAAAAGACCCTGATGTTGGGAAAGATGGAGGGCACAAGGAGAAGGGGACGACAGAGGAGGAGATGGTTGGACAGTGTTCTCGAAGCTACCAGCATGAGTTTGACCAAACTGCGGGAGGCAGTGGAAGACAGGAGTGCCTGGCGTGCTCTGGTCCACGGGGTCACGAAGAGTCGGACATGACTAAACAGCTAAACAACAACAACAACAACTCCCTCTTCCTCCTCCCTGGAGGGGGTCAGGATGGGGAGGTGATCTCTGCAATTCCTCCTCTGCACAGTCCTTGACATCAGGGTCCCTTCCAACTCTGATTCTTGGAAATGCAATAAATAAATTGCAGTCCGGAAATATTCGAAATACGAAGTGGAGGAGGTGACCCAGGCAAAAATTGAGGGAACAGGCATTGGGGGGGCAGAGGAAAGGCAGGCGAGTGAAGAAACTTGAGGCCAAGGTTCAGTGGCAGCCTTCTCCTAGAATGCCATTCTCCTGTAGGATTGCTTCTTGCCCAGCTTGTTCGGAGTTTTGGGTTGGGCTGCCATCAGTATGCTGATGACACCCAACTCTTATCTGTTGATGGATGGCCATCCTGACTCGGCCCCAAACACACTGATCAGATTTTTGGAAGCTGTGGCTGGATGGTTACGTGGGAGCCGGTTGAAGCTAAATCCTTTGAAGGCAGAGGTCCTTTGGCTGGGTCGGGGCAACTCCCATCTCTTGTGGGGGCTCAATTAGTGCCACCATCATCCGTTAAGAGTTTGGGTGTACTCTTCGACACCTCCCTTTCCATGGAGGTGCAGATTGCAGCTATAACAAAGGCGGCATTTTTTCATCTCTGCCAAGCTAAGCAGTTGGCTCCTTACCTCTCTCGCCCTGACCTAGCCACTGTGATCCACGCAACAGTCACCTCCAGACTGGATTATTGTAACTCACTCTACGTGGGGCTGCCCTTGAGACTAACCCAAAACTCTAGTGAGTCAAGTGCAGAATGCCGCGGCGAGACTCCTTACGGGGTCCTCACTGTGAGATCTCATTCACCCGGTGCTATACCAGCTGCACTGGCTCCCGGTGGAGTACAGGATCAGGTTTAAGGTGCTGGTTTTAACCTTTAAAGCCCTAAAGGACCCTTGTACCTATAGGACCGCCTCTTCTGGTATGTCCCACGGAGGACCTTACGGTCTTCAAACAAAAAAAACCTTGGAGGTCCTGGGCCACAGAGAGGTTAGGCTGGCCTCAACCAGAGCCAGGGCTTTTTCGGCTCCAATCTGGTGGAATGCTCTGTCACTAGAGACTAGGGCCCTGCAGGACTTGACATCTTTCCACAGGGCCTGCAAGACAGAGCTATTCCACCAGGCCTTTGGCCAAGACACAGCCTGACCCCCTTCTTTGGTAATTCTTCACAGAACTCTAGCCCAAAGGTTGCCATCAATTTGATTTGAACTGATTTTATAATGAATTGATTTTAGAATGCTGTATTATTTTACGGTTCTTAGCCGCTGTGAGCCCGGCTTCGGCTGGGGAGGGCGGGATATAAATAAAATTTATGAGAGAGCAGCATGCCTATTCACCGAGAATAATAAATAATAATAAAATAATATTATTATTTATTATTCTCGGTGAATAGGCATGCTGCTCTCTCATACATAGGCTAGGACAGCAGCAAGCCTATTTGCCGCGGGCACCCGGAGATGGGCGGCACATGGACGAGGAGGAGGCGGAGGAGGAAGAGAAGCTGCTGCCACTTTGCACAGCTGCTATGGTGACCCCAGTGCAAAGCAACATCAGGGCAGCGGCTTCCTCTTCCTCCTTGCTGCTGTTGCTCTCGGGTGCCGCCTGAGGCAAGTGCCTCAGCCCGCCTCATTGGTGGGCCGGCTCTGTTCTTCACCCGGCTGTTTTTATATTCTTTAGCGTCTATTATGAGAAAAATCATAACTGCCGCCCTCCCCCTTGCACATCCCTGCACATTACCAATATTTCCACTGAGATAATTGGTTTCTTCTGCATTGCAGCCTAAAGGGTAAACAGGGTATTAAAGCCCTGACAGCTATTTAAAATGAAAAGCAGCCTCAGGAGGCTGCAATTTGGAAAAGAGGGGTGAGAGAGGGAACGCTTAGTTTTTAAAACATGCATCTGGAACGGGGGTGGATGGGTGGGAAGGAGAGAAAGCTACTATGAGGGAGTTTTAAGTGCGAAACCAGCCATCAGAAAGAATTAACCTACACACACTCCTCTGCTCCAAAATGAAGCCTGTAAGCGCTTATTTCCATTCTTTTAAAAATTAGTCAGCTCTCAAGCTTTCATTTATATAAAAATAAATAAACCTCTCCCCCCAATCTTCTAGGAATATTGAGACAACCTTGAAACCACAAGTCAAATGTATTTTTATTTATTTTTTATCGGAAACTGTCTTGAAGCAAAAAGCAAAGTGATCTGTGAAAGATTTGATTTATCTTAAAATTCCCACCATCTCCTGAAAAGGCAGCCTGCCAACTGCTCTGTTTTTCTTTTAGCTGGCTTATCCAGCAAACATGCCTATTCCCATGTCCAAAGCTGCCTGGAAGCCTTTGTGAGTGCCAACGCCACCTGCTATCGTTTTGACAGCATCCACCAGGAATTTATGGGGCATCAACTCAAACATCTGTTGCATGCTGAGAACAAGGAGGAGAGTGTAAAAATCAGACTGTTGTGCTCATTGACTCGCAGTCTGAATTGTAAACAAGCCCCACACAGAGGAATATGAGTGGGCTTCAGAAATTGGGCGTCATTTTACCACAAACTGTCATGGGGGAGATGTGGTCATGGACTGGAGGCAGAAAGTTTCAGGCATTGATCCCTGGGATCTCCAGTTCGAAAAGCATTTTTTAAAAAATAAAAAGAGAGAGATTTATTGTAGCAGGACCTCCATTTGAGACCCTGGAGAGCTATTGCCACTTAGGGTAGATCGTATAAGGCCAAGTCAGGGGTCAGCAAACTAAGGCCCGCGGGCCGGATCAGGCCCAATTGCCTTCAGGATCCGGTTCGCGGACTGTTTGTGGATTGGCGTAGGGATTCTATTTGTTCAGGCTGTGCCATTTTCCCCCGCGCCATTCCATTCCCCCACTCCCTCACACACACTGCAGTGGCGCCTCCTCCCTCCCTCCTCCTGGCTTCTCCCTGCCCTGCCTAGAGGAGGAAGGGGACTGGGCCGAGCTGGCTGAGTGCCATTTTAAGCAGCCTCTCTCCAGAGCCAGCCCTTTCACCACTCATCTTCCCTTCTCCTCCGCCACCGCCGCCCTGGTGCTCCTGTGGGCCAGAGAGTGGAGCGGACAAGTTCGCTCTGCCTACCCACGAGAAGCAGCAGCAGCGGTGGTGGCGGTGGCGGCAGCCCCTGGGGGGTAAGTGCAGCAGCTGAGGCTGGGGGTCAGGGGTGGGGAGGAGGACTACTTGCCCCCCTCGCCTCTTCTTCCAGCCCCCCCCCCGGTGCCACTTTTCCGGCCTGCCACAAGGTCTGAGGAACAGTGGACTGGCCCATGGCTAAATTTTTTTGCCAACCCCTGGGCTAAGTAGATGACTGGATTAACCCAGTCTGAGTCAGCTTCATACCAAAGCAATGGGCAGAACCCCTCTGAGAAATTTCACAGCCTTATCTGAATGGTTTTTGCTACTCTAGAAAGGTTTCCACCCCTCCCCCCCCAACCAATTCACTGTGAAGCTTCCATGGCGGTTGGAGGATGGATGGTGGCTAACAGATTGAGGTTGAATCCTGACAAGACAGAAGTACTGTTTTTGGGGGACAGGAGGCAGGCAGGTGTAGAGGACTCCCTGGTCCTCAATGGGGTAACTGCCCCTGAAGGACCAGGTGCGCAGCCTGGGAGTCATTCTGGACTCACAGCTGTCTATGGAGGCACAGGTTAATTCTGTGTCCAGGGCAGCTGTCTACCAGCTCCACCTGGTACACAGGCTAAAACCCTACCTGCCCGCAGACTATCTTGCCAGAGTGGTGCATGCTCTAGTTATCTTCCACTTGGACTACTGCAATGGACTCCACATGGGGCTACCTTTGAAGGTGACCCGGAAACTGCAATTAATCCAGAATGCGGCAGCTAGACTGGTGACTGGGAGTGGCCGCTGGGACCACATAACACCGGTCCTGAGAGATCTGCATTGGCGACTTCCGGGTTGGCACCTCTGGTAATGGCGGAATTCCTCTGATCGGGAGGAATTTGCCCTGTGGGAATCTGGGTCTGGCCACCACGGCGAAGGCGGAGACCCGCAAAAAATCACAGGCGGGAGAAGCCTGTGAACGTGGGATTCGACGGGCACCTTTTGCACCTCCCCTACTCATGGGGAAACCCGGTTTTGGGGGTCCGGAGCGACGTGGGGTGAGCGGTGCGGTGCTTCGAATCATCTGCTTCTTCCACAGAGCGAAGCCGCATAGCTGTTGCCGGAGAGCGCTGACTTTTTCCTGTGGACAATTTGAATCTAAAGTAACTACCCGTGAGTAGAGCTGAAGCGGGAGAATTGGATTTCTAAACGTTTAATTTGGTATCGTAACGGGGAGGTTCAATACAGGAAGTCCGCCTTCCCCTTTTGTAAATATACTGAAGCAATGAGGCTGCAAGCTGAAGTCTTGGAAAGCCTATTGTAAAGGACTAAATTTCCATCGGTAAAGAATATTAAACTCCCCCTTGGAGGCAGGAGAAGAGGGGGGGAAGTTGTGAACTGAATAAGCCTGCGGGAGAGAGCGAAGAGAGTTAAAATACCGCCGCTCAGACCCTGGAAACGGGCTGCTAGCAGGACTGACGTTTTTTGGAACGTTCACTGACAGCGATCGTTCGTTGACAGCTAGCTAATAAGAGAAATACATTGTTTCTACTGTCTCTGCTGCTTTTAAAAAAGGAGTAAAAGTAACTGAAAATTGAAACTAACTTCATTGCTTGAGCTGTGTTTAAAAAAGGGCATTACTGACTAACTTAAATGGAAACTGTTTCCCTCTAGAGGAAGCCATTGAAACTGTTACAAGAGCTGGGCTGGGGAATTTCCAGCTGCAAGATAAAAAACTGTGAGATTTTGGGACTGACCTTGAATCGGTTAAGTGTTATGGTTAATGGAAAGGAAAAAACTGAGCAGTCAATTCTTGAAAAAAACATTAAGGTTTGGGAGGACTTGGCAGCAATCTAGGAGAGCCTCAACATCAGGCTCCCCTGCTTCTACTACTGTTTTTGTACCAGCATATTCAAAATCAAGAGGAATGTCGATAGAAGAGGCCTTAGCATTAAATAAGATAAGTGATTCACTGGAACAGCTTAACAAGAAAGTAGACGTGACAAATGCGAAAGTGGAAGCTGCAACTACTAAAATCGATTTAAATACAGAAAGTATAAATAATTTGGGACAAAAGGTGAATATCAATGCAGAAACCATCCAGAAATTGATCCAGGAATCTACTTTGACGTGGCAGACTGCAGAGGAAGCTAGAGAGAAAGCCGTTGCTGCTGAATGTAATGTAACACAATTGGAGAGAGAGAGAGTCGCAGCCTTGCAGAGGCAACTGGATGACCATAGGCCGACGCTTGCTATGATTGAGCTTAAAGAAAAACAAATGAATTTGAGGATCAGAGCCCTACCTGAGTTGGAGAAGGAAAGTATGATAGATTTCCTCACACAGGAATTTGCTGATTTTTGGGATTTGGTCTTGGGTCAAGAAGAGATTAAAACTGTGAGGGCCTTCAGACTTGGAAGAGGAGGGAAAAGGGAGAGGAACAGAGTGGGAGACTGTTGGCACTACCGGAGGAGCCTGGAGGTACAACAGCCAAGAGTGGAAATTTTTTAGACGCCCCGAAATACCTTTTGGATCTTAGGTCTAACTACGGAGATTTGGCTGCCTTGCTGAGAAGGAATAAAATCATCTTCAGGTGGGAGTTTCCCCAAGGTCTACTCTTCTGCTTCAAAGGAAGGAAAATAAAAATAAGATCAGTAGAAGACAAAGTAAAGCTTTTGTATAAATATGAAGATCTGCAGAAGGGACTTGGAAAAGAGCTAAGAGCATCGGACAGAAGATCACCAGGTTGATGGACTATATGAAACTGGCGGAAATGACTGGCAGAATCCGAGACCAGGGAGAAGAGTCGGTGGAAGAAGACTGGAAAAAGTTTAAAGACTATTTATAGAAATGTTGTAAAATTAATGAATGTTAGAAAAATGTTGGAATGAAGTTATATGGCTTTAGTAGAAATGTTATAAGGAATTAAGTTTAAATAGATTATTAGAGTATTAGGGAAAAATATGTTAAAATAATTATAGGATAGGAAACAGAGGATGATGGAAAGGAATTGCTGAAACAATCAACAGAAGTGGAATACAAAAAGGGAGGTGTGAGGAGGTTGTTGAAACAAATAAATGAAAGATATGACATTGAAATTGTATGATGTGTGTTGAAGTGTTCTTGTTTTGTTTTGTTTAGTTTATGGTGTTAGTGCTGTGTAATGTTTTTATATTGTATTGTATTGGTGTTTTTTGTGTTTTTTCTTTTTTCTTTCTTTTTTTTGTAGTGTTTAAAAGTAATAAACATTATTTATTTATTTTTTAAAAAGAGAGAGATCTGCATTGGCTCCCAGTATGTTTCCGAGCACAATTCAAAGTGTTGGTGCTGACCTTTAAAGCCCTAAACAGCCTCGGTCCTGTATACCTGAAGGAGGGTCTCCACCCCCATCGTTCAGCCCAGACACTGAGATCCAGCGCTGAGGGCCTTCTGGTGGTTCCCTCATTGCGAGAAGTGAGGTTACAGGGAACCAGGCAGAGGGCCTTCTCGGTAGTGGCGCCCACCCTGTGGAACACCCTCCCTTCAGATGTGAAGAAAATAAGCAGCTATACTATCTTTAAAAGACATCTGAAGGCAGCCCTGTTTAGGGAAGTTTTTAATATTTAATGCTGTACTGTTTTTGACATTTGATTGGGAGCCGCCCAGAGTGGCTGGGGAAACTCAGCCAGATGGGCGGGGTATAAATAATAAATTATTATTATTATGGCAAGTTTCTACCCCTTTTGCAATGAGCAGACCACACACTGTTAAGTAAGTTTAAAATGCTTTACTTACAGATTCAAGGTCTCAGTCATGCATTGTTCCACGCGACAGCAAGGATAATACAAGCAAAATACTCTTGGGTAGAAAGAACAAACTACAGTTCGAGCATGTGCTGTAAGCTTGTAAACAAGCTCGCACATGGCTGTCTCATTACACAATGCAGAGAGTGATAGAGAAAGGAAGTAAAAAGGCTTCACTTCCTCTCCAGAGGAAAGGGGGCGTGGCCTTGCTGGGTCTATCTAGTAATACAACTCTATGGTCCTTTACCCCTTCATGCACCAACTAGAAGTCATGCATAGTTATGTTCAACTACCATTTCCTTCAAAGATCTAGCATGGAAATCAGAGCAGGATAATGAGAAATTCAAGGATTCCTCTTCCCAAATATGGGATAATTGGCTCTCAGCCTTTTGATTTATGGCTGGTATAGCTGGGGATGTAGCACCCTCCAAGGAAGGTCTGGAATAGACTATGGGCTATTTTTCAGCACGGGGTGACTAGCAACTGAATGTGCCACTCTGTTAAAAAGCAATACCCTTGGTGTTGAGATCTGCAGTGCTTTATATTCATATGCAGACTTCAAGTAATGAAAATACTTATGTGAACTAGCCTTGAGTCACTGAGATAAGTAGAGATTTGTGGAACACACATTAGGCATGGTTATTTCCGTGCGCTGGTATAGACTGAAGAATGCTAATCACACAGTTTGCCACATGTTGTATTGTGGAATCTTTACATTATGAAGTATAGTCCATTTTTAATTTGTGGGTTTTCCCATAGAACACACATTTCCCATTCAGGGCAAACAAAAGAGAGCAAAGGTTTCTGTCACATAGTAAGTAGCTTGAATTTCAAAGCTCCCCCAAGACTCCTGCTCAGAGGCCATATAATAAAAACTGCAATTTTTGTAGTTATGTGGAAGGAAGCAGAAAGAGTTACAGTCATGATACGAACTTTTATTCTGACATGTGCATGATTAAAAGCTCAATTATTGTAGCATGACCTTCTTATGCATGAGGATATGTCATAATAGGAGTCTAGAGACTCTCATATAATATTGGAAATGAAGGTGGAGAAAGGCTTGTTACACAACGATCAATGTGAATGCCACACTGGGGAAGGGAAACTGGGATGCAGAGATACCTTTAGCCATCAATTGTGTTAATGTAGCGGTTAGGAAGGCTAATGGCAAAGTTACCATTCTTGGCCAGCTATGGGGCGAGTGCAGGTGGAACATGACATTTCTTGACTTTCAGTACCAGGAGGAAATATGAACCTGTTTTTATCAACTTCCAAGCAGAAGAAAAGAACTAAAGATGCAGAGGTTATGTTGTAGGAGCCATTCACTAGAAAATTACCACCCCCTGCCATGAGGAGCTTACAGTTTTTTTTTTTTTAAAAAAAATATTTATACTTTTCAGATATATACATTTCACTGATTTTACAATCATTTTGACATTTTAAAACTTGACTTCCTTCCCCCTCTTTCTATGGTTCCTTAAATTTATTTTTAATATCTTGTGCATATCCAAATTAACTTAACGTACTCATTTATTTATCATCTTTAAATATATACTCTTATGTAGCTGCAGGTTATTACAGCAATGATGCATCTGTTTACAATTTATCTGCAAATATGCAATAAACCATCTCCATTGTTTTATAAAAAAAAGTTTGATTTATTATTCTTCCGGTAAGGTCCGCCATTTCTGCATATTCACAAGTTTTTGTATCCATTCTTCCTTTGCTGGGACTTCTTCTTTCCATTTTTGGGCAAGTAACATTCTCATAAGGGACACAGGTGGCGCTGTGGGTTAAACCACAGAGCCTAGGACTTGCCGATCAGAAGGTTGGCGGTTCGAATCCCCGCAATGGGGTGAGCTCCCGTTGCTCGGTCCCTGCTCCTGCCAACCTAGAAGTTCGAAAGCATGTCAAAGTGCAAGTAGATAAATAGGTACCGCTCCAGCAGGAAGGTAAATGGCATTTCCGTGCGCTGCTCTGGTTTCGCGAGAAGCGGCTTAGTCACGCTGACCACATGACCCGGAAGCTGTACGCCGGCTCCCTCGGCCAATAAAGCGAGATAAGCGCCACAACCCCAGGGTTGGCCACGACTAGACCTAATGGTCAGGGTCCCTTTACCTTTAAGATTCTCATGCACTCAGTGCCGGATTTACGTATAAGCTAAACAAGCTGTAGCTTCGGGCCCCACTCTCTTGGGGCCCCCCAAAAAAATTAAAAGAAAAAAACGCTGGATACTTCTTAATTGTATTTCACTTCAACAATTACTTTGATAAAATACATATTTTGCTATGTGCAAATGGCTTTAGATACCTATTGGGTCCATAAATTACCATATAGAATATATTCCACACAAAAAACAGTGACAATTTGTTGTTGACAAAAGACAGCTGGGCATATCAAGGGCCCCATTACCTTCAGTAGCTTAGGGCCTCATCAAACCTAAATCCGGCCCTGCATGCACTAGAGAAAATTGTGATAAGTAAAAATAACCCAATATTCATCTGTAGTTGCTGCTGGCGTAGAAGTGCATTAGCACATTCTTTTGAGGGTCAGAGTAAATTGTCATATTATCATTATTATTTTTGGTAGTCTCTATTGCCACACCCGTACAGTGGTGCCTCGCAAGACGAAAAGAATCCGTTCCGCGATTCTCTTCGTCTAGCGGTTTTTTCGTCTTGCGAAGCAAGCCCATTGACGGCTTAGCGGATTAGCGCTATTAGAATCATAGAATCATAGAATCATAGAGTTGGAAGAGACCACAAGGGCCATCGAGTCCAACCCCCTGCCAAGCAGGAAACACCATCAGAGCACTCCTGACATATGGTTGTCAAGCCTCTGCTTAAAGACCTCCAAAGAAGGAGACTCCACCACACTCCTTGGCAGCAAATTCCACTGTCAAACAGCTCTTACTGTCAGGAAGTTCTTCCTAATGTTTAGGTGGAATCTTCTTTCTTGTAGTTTGGAACCATTGCTCCGTGTCCGCTTCTCTGGAGCAGCAGAAAACAACCTTTCTCCCTCCTCTATGTGACATCCTTTTATATATTTGAACATGGCTATCATATCACCCCTTAACCTCCTCTTCTCCAGGCTAAACATGCCCAGCTCCCTTAGCCGTTCCTCATAAGGCATCATTTCCAGGCCTTTGACCATTTTGGTTGCCCTCCTCTGGACACGTTCCAGTTTGTCAGTGTCCTTCTTGAACTGTGGTGCCCAGAACTGGACACAGTACTCCAGGTGAGGTCTGACCAGAGCAGAATACAGTGGCACTATTAGTTCCCTTGATCTAGATGCTATACTCCTATTGATGCAGCCCAGAATTGCATTGGCTTTTTTAGCTGCCGCGTCACACTGTTGGCAGCTTTTAGCGGCTTTTAGCGGCTTAGCGGATAAGCGGATAAGCGGCTTAGCAGCTTAGAAAAAGGGGGGGGGGGAGGAAAAAAAAACCCCGCAGGAACTCGCAAGACATTTTCATCTTGCAAAGCAAGCCCATAGGAAATTCGTTTTGCGAAGCACCTCCAAAACGGAAAACCCTTTCGTCTAGCGGGTTTTCCTTCTTGTGAGGCATTCGTCTTGCGGGGCACCACTGTATTTCCATTTTCTCCTTTCACCTGAGTATAGCATCACCATTTTTATTCTGGTGACCCGCCCCCACTCCCAGCCAACACCAAACAAATGACAGCCCTTTCTTCCGACTGCTGCATGCTGAGGTAATGCCTGGTTCAGGGGAGCTGCTCTCTCTGGATTGCCACACAAGCGAGTCCAGGAGTTGAGGGGTTTACCTCAGAGATGCCAAATGCACACACAAAATAATCTTGCCTTTATTGCTCCACTGGCAATATGAGCTCCCTGCCTGGAAGCATTCTTCCACACAATCATAATATTTACCCGTATTTTTCGCTCTATAAGACGCACCAGACCACAAGACGCACCTAGTTTTTGGAGGAGGAAAACAAGAAAAAAATTTTTTTGAATCTCAGAAGCCAAAACAGCAAGAGGGATCGCTGCGCAGTGAAAGCAGCAATCCCCCTTGCTGTTCTGGCTTCTGGGATAGCTGCGCAGCCTGCATTCGCTCCATAAGACGCACACACATTTCCCCTTACATTTTAGGAGGGAACAAGTGAGTCTTATGGAGCAAAAAATACGGTATATTATATCTGGTCACTTGTGTGTACGTGTCACCAAAATCAGAATATTGGCAAGGAAACTTTACAAGACCACATTATCTGATTACCCTTCACTTAATACATGATATGAAGGGCAATTCTATGCATGCTCGTTCAGAAGTAAGTTATGTTGTGTCTTACAAGGCTTGCACTCTAGTAAGCGTGTTTAGGATTCCAGCCTTAGGGTACAATCCTATAACTACTTACCTGGGAATAAGCCCACTGAACACAATGGATTGCACTCATGAGTAGCTTTGTACAGGACTGTACCATACATTTTCTTTCCAGAGTGTGCTTGTTGTGACATATGAGAATACTAAAATAATTGTAAGACTTGCTTTGATCCTGCTCCCAATAAAATACAGTGGTACCTCGGGTTAAGTACTTAATTCGTTCTGGAGGTCCGTTCTTAACCTGAAACTGTTCTTAACCTGAAGCATCACTTTAGCTAATGGGGCCTCCTGCTGCTGCCGCGCCGCTGGAGCACGATTTCTATTCTCATCCTGAAGCAAAGTTCTTAACCCGAGGTACTATTTCTGGGTTAGTGGAGTCTGTAACCTGAAGCATATGTAACCTGAGGTACCACTGTATTAAAATCACAAAAGAATGGTTCTACCTTTTCCCCAGTACAGTGGTACCTTGGTTCTCAAACTTAATCTGTTCCAGAAGTCCGTTCCAAAACCAAAGTATTCCAAAACCATAAGCTTTCCCATAGAAAACAATGCAAAATGGATTGATCCGTTCCAGACTTTTAAAAACAACCCCCGAAACAGCAATTTAACATGAATTTTACTATCCAACGAGACCACTGATCCATAAAATGAAAGCAAAATGAAACAATGTACTGCAGTCACACAATCAATCAGTAGCTGAACTGGGTTCCACACAGTTAAAAAAAGAGCCACAGAAACGCAAAATAAATAGCAAAACCAGACAGACCTCAGCGTAACACTCAAAATGGAAGTGTGGCACTCAAATCGGAAGTGTAACACTCAAAATGGAGCATGTTCAGCTTCTGAAAAAAGTTCGCAAACCAGAACACTTACTTCCGGGTTTGTAGGGTTTGAGTTCCAAGTTGTTTGAGTACCAAGGCGTTTAAGAACCAAGGTACCACTGTACATACAAAAAATATTTTCCTCATCTATTTCACAAAAATGCGCATCATTGTTCTGTCTGTATCCTACCATGAAATCTGTAGTTTTGGCTACTTGTGCAAGTGATATTTCTTCTTCTTCTGGGTTTTCGTCAACCTGTTTTGTCATTGATTGTCCTTTATAATTAAATCTCATTTCAGCACCATCTGGCATGTGTCTCTGCTCCATTTAAGGTGTTCCCCCTTTGGCCGGGAGCAAAACATTAGGGAATCTTCAATTACACTGGTTATTTTTTTCCTTCTAGATATCACATTAACAGCTGTGATTACCACCTACTGCAGGTTCCTTGATCACCCGGGACATCACTGCCTTAGATTCTGAAACAATTCAAGAAAAGTGTGTGTATGAGAGAGAGACAGAGAGAGAGAGAGAGAGAGAGAGAGAGAGAGAGAGAGAGAGAGTTGATCAATTCAGATTGATTTCAAAAATTAGTTATCTATATAGTGGCTGGTTTTATTTCTCCCCTGCCATGGACCAATAGCTTGTTGAAAAAACAAAGTCCAGTTATCATTCGCAAGGCCTGGAAATAGCTTACACTGTTTGTGCGAGGCTTTGTCAACACTGCAGTGGTGTTTCTGATTGCATACCCCTGAAATGTCCTGAAAAACCCCGAGACATCCATTTTTTGCTGCAAGAGCACTGGTTTTGGGACTCAAAACATGTCGGAGTGGATGTAAGTGCTGTGCTACACTTTTCCACATACAGTAAACCTGCAACTTATTGCACATTCAGCTTTATGTGCTTGGCAATTTAAAAATAAAAATAAAAGAGGGTGGGCATCTGGGGGGAAAGACTTTGGCAGTCCCACCTGCTGTTGAACCCAATGCGTTTTGACTACAGTGGTACCTCACAAGACGAATGCCTTGTAAGACAAAAAACACGCAAGACGAAAGGGTTTTTCATTTTTTGAGTTGCTTCAAAAGACGATTTTCCCTATGGGCTTGCTTCACAAGACGAAAACGTCTTGCGAGTTTGTTTCCTTTTTCTTACAACCGTTAATACCCAGGGCACCACTGTATATGCAATTTTACCTTAGGCACTGTTAAGTTGTGAGTGAGCATATCAGAAGACACAGCGATTCTTCAAACAGCTCTTGCTTATTCACAGGCCAGAACAGAACAGAACTGAAGGGTTCAGCCAGCCTGCTTATATAGAGCTCCAATACAATGCAACTGTAACACTTTCTGTAACTATCCAATCACTGAACGTCACTTTCAATCCCTTATTTGCATATGTGGACCTGAGTGAAAACTATCTACAGTATCCCCCTGCTGGCCCAGGATGAGAACTTCAGTACATAACAGGCACGATCCTCAGAATGTAACCCCCACATAAGTTGTGGCCTAGCTGTATTAGACAGTGCCACTCCTACATACATACATACATACATACATACATACATACAGGTAAATGGGTGAATTCAGGGATATCCCTGATCTGGAGGCTAAATCTTTCCCTTCACTCTGTGACAGGCACTTTCCCCCTACAGGGCGCTGAGCTGAGGGGGTGCAAAATTGAGAAGATCCATAATTGAGAAGATCCATTTTGAGGTGCCAAATTTTGGGCTAGCTTAGGGCACCATATTACCAAAGATTACCAAAGTCCACTCCTTCTTCTGCCTCCAGTTTCTGACTTAAGGCTAGGTTTATCTGTTTTTCTACTTTAGTCCAGGTTATTGAACAGAACCCCATAGAATAATGGGAACTTTGGGGGGGAAAACCACCTAGTCTTGACTTCTCTGCCACCTCTATCTACAAGGTTATTTTCCAGAGTATAATGGCAGAGATACAAGGTTGATTTCCTCCTATTCTAGAGAGATAAATAGATACAGTGGTACCTCGCAAGACGAATGCCTCGAAAGACGAAAAACTCGCAAAACGAAAGAGTTTTTCGTTTTTTGAGTTGCTTCGCAAGACGGATTTCCCTATGGGCTTGCTTCGCAAGACGAAAACGACTTGCAAGTTTGTTTCCTTTGTCTTGCGAGTTTGTTTCCTTTTTCTTAAAACCGTGCATTCACTTCGAGGAGCAACTCATAGCATGCGGTGTGGTAGCCTTTTTGAGGTTTTTGAAGACTTTGGTGATTTTTGAAGCTTTTCCAAAGTCCGTGCTTCGCAAGACGAAAAAATCGCAAGACGAAAAAACTCGCGGACGAATTAATTTCGTCTTGCGAGGCACCACTGTAAGTAGTAAGGTTGAAAATAAATATTCTCTTCAGAGATTTCCTTTGGAAGGTGTTTGATGGTGTTTCTGCCTGTTGCTTTGAAATGTTTTGCCCCCACCAAAGGTAGGTTTTGTTCAATTATTTTCAGGAGAAGTCAACCTCCCAAAATATCTTTGTCATCACTCTTGACATCACCGAGGCGGCTGCCTCAGATATCATCCATTAGCTGACTCGCCTTACTAATGGCCTTGCAGCTTTTGACACTGCAAAAGCCATTTTGTTCTCAGTTGTTTTTGCCTGATTCTAGGAAAACATTTTGCCATTTAATGGGTAGAGTGCAGTATTCTTAAAGCCAATGGCTCTCTGTGCAAACAGTTGTTACGTAAGCAGACCCAGATAATGTAGTGGAAAAATTGCTCCCAGACAAATCTTTCAAAGCATTAAAGGGGGGGGGGGTGAGTATTCTGTTTTGTATGTGTATGTTTAATGTTTGAAGGGAAGAAAGCACTTATTTGAACAGTGTTTCACGCTCACTGCTTCCTCAAGCAGCAGAAAGTTTCCATGGCAGCCTTTTAAAGGTTTGGTTTTCTTGGATCTTTGTGTAATCAGTGGCGTAGCGTGGGGGGTGCAGGGGGGGCCGGCCGCACCGGGCGCAACATCTGGGGATTAGGGTGCGCAAATCCATGGGTTAGGGGGCGCAAATTACTTGCCTTGCCCAGGGTGCTGACAACCCACGCTACGCCACTCTGTGTAATATCTCTTTATTTACAAATATACTTGCTGAGCATGGGGGGGGGGAAACTGACAGCCAGCTAGACAGCAGAAAGCATCCTCTACTCAAAAGTAAACAGCATGCCCATGGCTCCTTCTTATCAGGCTACATAATTCTTTCTCATGCCTATACACAGGGTCGTCCCACCCATGGGGCAAGGTGAGGCAACTGCCTCAGGCAGCCAGATCCTCGATAGTTGATTAGCTTGCTAGGCTTGATTACATTTATCTGTATAATTAAACGAGACCATTTGACTGTTTCTGTAGGTGTAGAACTTTATGAACTTCCCAAAAGAAGCTACATAACCCCCCCCTCCCGCCCCATTGCCATGACTTCAAACTTCCTTGTCACATAAGATGAACACACACAATTATAAACTCATTCTAAGGTAAATAAGAGGGAAAGATTAATCAGCTTCTTATTATCTTGTCAGGAAAATACTAGGAATGTCAATTATCCTGCTGCGAATTGCTTTCATTTGATGCAAAACAAACAGTCCTCCACATGCCTTCAATCACATAACCATTAGATGACAAGAGGGAGTAGACATCAAAGAGGGAAAATAACTTCATAACCTTTTCTGTCTTTCTTGAGGCTAATTCATGCATTTGAGAGCAGGAACATGCTGACTTGGGTGCCACACAGTGGCGTAGCATGGGGGGTGCAGGGGGGGCCGGCCGCACCAGGCGCAACATCTGGGGGTTAGGGTTAGGGGGCGCAAATT
This sequence comes from Podarcis cretensis, assembly GCF_951804945.1. Taxonomy (NCBI): domain Eukaryota; kingdom Metazoa; phylum Chordata; class Lepidosauria; order Squamata; family Lacertidae; genus Podarcis; species Podarcis cretensis. The sequence goes on from NC_137176.1 coordinate 8,408,328, forward strand.
ACTTGCCTTGCCCCGGGTGCTGACAACCCACGCTACGCCACTGGTGCCACATGCTCTACAGTCATAGCGATACAGGGCAGATTAGCATGGCAAGAGCACATTTTCTCCCCGCTTTCATTCATTCATTGAAGAAGCACTTGTAAGATGCTTAATAATCTCTAAGCTGTGTACAGTGGTACCTCGGGTTACATACGCTTCAGATTACATACGCTTCAGGTTACAGACTCCGCTAACCCAGAAATAGTGCTTCAGGTTAAGAACTTTGCTTCAGGATGAGAACAGAAATCATGCTCCAGCGGCGCTGCAGCAGTGGGAGGCCCCATTAGCTAAAGTGGAGCTTCAGGGTACGAACAGTTTCAGGTTAAGAATGGACCTCCGGAACGAATTAAGTACTTAACCCGAGGTACCACTGTACTGTCGAAAAAGCAAGTTGTCATTAAAACACAGCAGCAGCAACAACAAAAACACATGGGAGCAAATAAGAGCAAATAAGAGCAAATAAAACATATTTGGGAGATTTAGACATGTAAAACAGGGTCCAGTCTTACTAGTGAAGTATTCCATATTTGGAGGCGGAGCTTGTTGAGTGTTTTGCTTCACGCATAACAGGTACAATCAGGTAGCCTGACTGGGAAAAACCTCCCCGTGAGATCGTGGAGATAGCCAGCAAAACTATGCAGCTTACTACTCTACAAATCCTGTACTTTTTAGCATAGCATAGCATAGCATAGCAGAGTGTAGCATAGCATACCCACTGCATTAGAGATTGATTGGGGATTGGTCCCACTGAATATGGAGGGCAAATGCTTGTAAATAATATAAAGTAAAATAGATGAAGCTAGGAACTCTCTCTCTCTCTCTCTCTCTCTCTCTATATATATATATATATATATATAATGGTGAATTTATTCTGCCATCATTTCATATCCTGTTCAGTCCAGGAGTTGCACAATGACAGCTGCTTCACCGTAATAAACTGTTAAGCATGCCAGACAGACAGGGAAGGATATTAAAGCAGATGAAATGAGATAGGTGGAAATTGTAACACGTATTCCTATAGCAAAACACCCAGTCTTCTCTTCCCCACTCAGATGGAACCCCTACGAGAGCATTATGAAACAGTTTCTGTTTCATAAGGCTGTTGATGGTATCAATATCAGACACATGGCAGAGGCAGAACCAAGTCACAAAACCACAGTAGACCTGGACTTAAAATCAGGTTCTGCATTACACAAAATATTCACGTCACATTTTCTCCTTGGTGGTGACCCTGTGTTTGAGCTGCACCTCCCTAAGCTGCAGATTGGGGTCTACATTATTGTATGCTCCTGTTAAAAACAACAACAAATAAATCCCTGTACATAGAAAATGCCCATGTCAGGGAGATGACCAGGTTTATCCAGTTTTCTGTTTTCTTCTTTGAATATGGAGAGTTATTTCATCATACAAGTCCGCATCTGCAGTCTGCTGCAGTACAGCTCAGACACAGGTTGACTACCTTGGTGACATCTAGGCAAGTGACTTATGACAAAATAAATGTGAGCCCCTTCCTCTTGTTCAGGTCAGTGTTGCAAGCAGTAAAGGCAAGAAAAGACATTGTGTTGTCTTTTGCTGTTTACATGGAAATTCATCACAAGCTGAGATAATGGTAGAACAAAACTTTATCCTTGATGAGGTCTTGAAGCCTGCAGAGAGTAGTGTCAGCGAACTGCCATCAGCTCAGAGGCGAGAGGTGGAAGGGCAGATGGATTACAGAGAGCCTCCAAAAATCGTGGGAAGAAGCACTTCCTCAGTAGAGGAGGGAGGCCCCTCCTCTAGTGGGGAAAAGAGCTGCAGGGCTTGGAGGATACAAGAAAGAGCCAAGACACCGTGCCTGAGCAAAGCAGGGAGGAGTGAGGTCCAACTTTACCCAAGCCATCCTTGCGCAGTAGGTTTTCACGCAGAGAGGGGAGGCGTCTGCTGGGCGTCAAGAGACTACTCTGCTGGGGAAAGTTTAAGGACCGCCCACTCTCAGATTCTGCTAGTGACTGAGCCAGACATGGAATAGAGATGTTCTGCATTGTAAATGCTTTTGCACCAATAATAAAGCCTTTGAAAAGACCAGTGAGGGATCTTGCCTGTTCGCTCTCGAGCAACCACATTGATAGGCATAACAAGTAGTGATAAATTTATCCAGCCAGGCCTCTTGGGCCATAGATACTTTTTAGCTCATTGCAGAGAATTTGTTGATAATAGTGGAAAGAGAATATAAGAAGGGATGGCCACAGTTTAGAAGAATTAAGATTTCATGTGGGACGTTGCGGTCCTTAGACGCTGACTCCATCACTTAAGTGAAGATGCTGAAGAAGATTGGAGATGGAGACTTGGACCCAAAATAATTGAAAATGAGATGAGTCAATGCGAAAGAAAATTTAGCTAAAGTGAATATTTAACAAAATATCCATTCTATTTCCATCCCAGCATCTCTAGGGTAGACTATTTTGATATTAACACCAAGGTATTTCAAATTATTGTATTTTCCATAGCTCTGCCTCCCTGTTTCAAAAATCTATAGTGTGAATGCCACCAAATAACAGGCATTTGCTTGTGCTAATACAAGTTATTTCTCCAGTTTCCATGCTAGAAAGGACCTGTTGCAATCAGCAGCATTTTCTTGTAAAAATATAGCCCCCAATTTCCTTTGTTTGTGGAACAGCAAGAAATAGGTTATATTTGTCGGTAGTTACATAAACTGAAAGAAAGGGCTCAGGAAAGCTTGACAGACGCACAAGTAATTACATGTTTTGTGTTTTGACTCATATTATACAGGCTGATGACTTGTTCTGGCTGAAGGCCCATCATAAGTACAAAAATAAGCGCTTCAGACACATTCATTCTGCACAACAGACGGAAATTAGCGAACCTTTCTTGAGAAGGCATCACGTTCCTCCCACATATCCTCTGCCACCTTCCATCTCCCCTTGAACCGAAGTAAACCAGAACTGAATATGCTCAGACTCCTCACACTAAGAATGTGTGATTATGGATGATGGACAGACCCCTTCTATGTCGACTCCATAAATAATCAGGAGCAGCTACCTGGTAGCCCAGAAGGCAAATCTAACCCACAAAGGGCCTTCATCTCCCTCCTAGGAGACCTGATTTTTTTTTAACCAAGGTTAACCACTTTGCTCACAGTTCAGCTCCTGAAGAAAAGAAGCAAGGATTGGGCCATGTCATGTTTATTCTATTGCTATGCATTCTGGAAAGGCACAGCATCATGGTTGATCTGTTTCTCTGGGGCAGCAGAAAGACGGTCAAGATGGAGGATGGAGAGTTGCAGCAATGATGAGCAACATGTAAATGCCCATAAGACACAGACAAGATGGAGGTGATGTTGACAGGAAATGGCCATGGTTTGGAGGGAATCAGCCTGCCTGTGGTTGTTGTCTCTGATTAGCCTGGGGGTTCTTCTTGATGGAGAAGCAGGCTGGAGTTGTTGACAGAAGTACCTTCAACTATAGTCGTTAGGAAGTTTTTGACTCATCAGGAAGCATTTCCGTTTTTCCGGGCAAGTGAGAACTTGTTATGTTGATCCATACTTCTGTAACTTCCAGGCTTGATTACTGAAATGGGCTTCACTTGGAGCTGCCCTTGAAGACTACTCTGAAGCCTGAGCTGATGCAGAATGCTGCTGACCTTCTGGCAGGTGGTACAAGGACCATCACTCCAATCTCTTCTGGACTGATTGGAGTTCTTGTCCAAAATGTTTGAAAGGCACCAGCTTGGTGAAGGCTGCCTCACAGCTTCCCAAGGCCACATATTTGCCACCTAGCTCTAACAACTTCATCGTCATCTGGCTATGTTCAGCATTGCAGGGGTTTTTTTAAGGACTTTTGCATATTAATAACCTGCTTGCTTACTGCCAATGCTTCAGTGTGAAATTCCTTTTGGGGCACCAGCCTGCTAATATAAGGCAGCAGAGATTCTTGAAAAGCATATCTCAGACAGAAATACGTTTCAGAAATTATAAATAACTCCCCCCACCCTCTTGTCTCTTTTAATTTAATGCTCCATTAGTTACTTCCCAGCTGCTTATATTACTTTCTATTCCTCCACATCCTCCTGCAGTTTAATATTTCATCCTGCTGAAGCCTGAAGTTCTGCAAAACCTTTACTCCGGTGCGGTTCCATTGATACCAAGGAGATAACTGCAGAGCAGACAGTTGGAGAGTCCCAGGCATAAAGCTGTCCCTCCCCCAATTACCAGCATCTTCAGACAGAGTCCCTAATTACTGCGCGTCATCCTAATACTTAAAAACCATTGGGATATATTTGCCAGTGCCGTTTTAATAAGCTGCATCGTGTAACCTCCCAAGAGGAGCACACGAACAGCTTGTTATAAAGATAATTCATGGAAATTATCTTTTTTTTTTAAGTTTCTTAATTATATGCTTGCAAAATCGCAGCCCTTTAGTAAAGTGGCAGCCTGATTCTTTTAAGGTGCATGTATAGCTCCCCCAGTCTTCTGAAAATTTGCTTTCCCTTTTGTCTTTATTTATTATATGTATCAAAGGTGGACTGGAGTACCGATCCCTCCATAGGCATGCTGGTGTTGCTGTCAGTTGCCTGTTACACTAGGAACAGACAGCCATCCCTAGGGTAAGTCTTGAGACTGGGCTGAGGCTTCCAAGCCAGAATGTAACAGAAGCTGCTTGGTCTTGAATATCATTGGAAATCCATTCCTAGTGGTGGAGATGGTGTCAGCAAAGATGAGTGAAGACTGACACATGTTCTAAAATGTAGAGCAAAGGTGGGGGAACCTCCAGCTCATGGGCAGACCCACTGTTGTTGGCATCCATCTATCTTGAGAGGCAATGGAGTGTGCCTCCGGGGGTGAAGTCAGACCACTGTGTTAGCAGCACCGAAGTGACTTCCCTGGGGGGCATGCCTGGGCAGTGTGCATGGCGGTCCTGGGCTGCCCAGATGAAGACTCCCCCTCTCAGCCTCATTGATGTGGTCCAGAGGAAAGCAGAGCAATATGTTTGGCACCAGCTTGGCTGCAGGAGTTGCCGGAAAGAGGCGTACAAGCAACCAACCAACCAACCAACCAACCAACCAACCAACTGTCTTAGGGACTCTGCTCTGGTTTCTGTAGTGTTTACTCCTTAGCCTTGGTTTCTACCAAAGACATCCTTCAAGGCAGCAGAGGTTTCAGATCAGAGGTTTTCTTCTCATAGATGTGCTACCTTCCCAGGTTGATGAGCCCCATCTGCCCCTCAATTCCCTCTACAGCATGTGCAGAAACAGCCTCCTTGGCCATTGGGCCCTCCATTGTTCTCGTCTACTCAGTCCGCCAAAGCCTGTCTCACTGAGAGTTTGAGACCCATCAGCTCCCCTCACCTGGCCATTCCCAGGGTGTGGCTGCTCTCGCATGTGGACAGGTGAGAGCTGAGTGCAGGGTGGGGACCAATGGTGGACAATGTATCTGGTGAAGTACAACATGTCTCCCTTCCCCTGCCAGAGGTACTACCCCTTCTCTAACACAGAGAGAGATCTTCACATGACATCAAACGTAGGAAAGTTTGACTGCAAAGGAAGGCTTAGGGCATTCTCCAGGTTCTGACTTTGTATTCAAAAAGTGCTTCAAAGAGCACATTGTTGTGTCACAATGGAAGAGCTCGCAATACCCGCCCACTACATTATGAAGCCTCGCTTTCCATGTCACCTATCTGTGGATACTGTGAGAATGTTCAGGGTGGCAGGAGAGGATATATTGTTTATTAATATCCTTTCTAACTTGCGCTAGCAAGTTCCTTTACTTAACAGAGTTTACATTCCCCTTTTTACACGCACAGCAGATAGCTGGTTGCAGGCTTGTGTAAGCCTCTCACTATTATACAATTCAATCTGTCTCAGATCGAATTGTACGTTCCTGGTAAATTCCCATGAGTCCCTCTTAAAAAAATAAAGACCATAATCTTATTCAAAGTCAATTGTTATGGCCTGGGATTCCGATTCAGAGGCTGAACCAGAGGAATCCCAGCCTGCACAGGAGTCCCCGCCTCCAGGGCCGGCTGAATTGGGGCAGGGCCTTGATGCTGAAGCGCCTGCACCTGTGTCGGATCCTCAGGAGCAGGCACCAGGTGATCCCACTCTGGCTCCAGAGGTGGTTGAGGACTCAGTGCCTGCAGGTGAGTCTCCCCCTGGGCCCAGTAACCCTTTAGCCTCTCCTGAACTGCAGAGACTCAGGGCAGAGAGGTGAAGGGAACTGGTTTCTCCCAGGAGGAGTGCTCACCTTAAGGCCAAGAGAGGCGGGTCTCCTGGGGGCCGGGACCGCCCCTGGCCTCAGAACAGATAAAGGCCAGTCGGCCCGGTCCCAGGTTGTGGGAGCAACGTCGTTGTTGAGTTCCTGTTCCTGCCCGGACCCAGACCTGACTCTCCAGTGCTCCTGTCCCTGCTCGGCTTCCTGTTTCGGACCTTGCCCCGCTCCTTGTGGACTGATTCCAGGCTAGTGACCCAGGACCGGACTTTGACTACGCCTATGGTAACCTTCCCCCCGGGATCAGCACATCAATAAAAGAAGTTTACTTACATCAGTTCACAGTTGGATCCCTGAAGGCAGACTTAGTTACAAATATGTACATGTGGATCTAGCCCATATGGGGGGATAATCCCACTGCCTTTGCTAGCTAAAAGCTAGAAGAGCAGTCCTAGCTAAAAGCTGGTCAAACGACGTAGGAAGTGAAAAAGAGGGAGAGTGCTGCGTGACTCGTCCTTTTGTTACCTGGACAGGTTAGGTCACGCCCACCTTCTATCACATGCAAAAGGAAGGATGCTCCGGCCTGGAGGAACAGGAAGTTTCGACTGGCTGGACCAAACATTCCCTCGCATGTCTTGTCTAGCATTACAAGGAATGTTGTACTTGACTGCCTCTCATGGATCACATCCCACAGATATGAAAGTGAATGATTATTGTCAGGGACTCAGCGGGAGCGCAGGGAGGAGAGGAAATGGAGAGCGAGGGGGAGCAATCCGAGGGCAGCGTAGGAGAATATGACAGCAGCCCGATAGATTCCAGGAGCCTCTCCAGCGAATCGGAAGATTCACAGAAGGGGGCGCCGATGGGCAGGGCAAGGGGCGACCCAAGGGGGACACCCCAGAAGCAAGGGGCCAGCGGGGACTCCCAGAGCAGCAGTTGGAAATCAGGACCAGCTTCCCCACCAGAGCGTAGTGGGGGGGAGGAGTCCCAGGTGTCAGAGCCCACATATGCACCACCAGCGAGAGAAGATGAGTCAGGGTTGACCATGCCTCCATCGGAGAGCGAGTTAACGGTCAAGAGGAAAGTTGCAGGCTGGGCGCGAGCGCCAAGTTCAAATGTACAGGCGAGCGGCACAGAAGGTAGCCCGGATAGGGAACCAGGTCCTAAAGCCCGCCGGAAGGAGGGGCAAGAATCATCAGGGTCAGCGTCAGAGGAGTCCAGGAAGGATGAAACCCTAGCGGGCAGGAGGGCCCAGAGGAGAAAGGAATTTAGGAAGAGGTGGAGCAAGGCGAGAGTCTTAAACTGGTGTGGAAGGGGAGGAGACTCAGACGGGACTTCGCCGGTCTAAGGTCGAGACGTAGAGCTGCACGCTGCGGCTTTAAAATGGAAACTGAAGCTCAATAAAGACTTTTGTACATAACTACAGCCTAGCGTTGGTCCTCTGTGAGCTGGGACCTGGAGGCAGCTCTGACAATTATCTTCATTCGCAGGTGGCAAATTGGAGTGTCGATTTCAGTTCTTTTCAGAGGACTGTATGTGAGAAGTCAAACTAATTCATCCGATTCAGGTGTAGGGGTGTTTTTCAACCTTTCCCGCTTTTATACTTTATGTGTGCCTGTCAGGGTACCAACAGAGGCCTTTCTCCCTCCCCCCTCCAAAACTATAGCATGTTTCAGCTGCCTATAGCTATAGCATGTTTCAGCTGCCACCACGCTTGCCAGCAACCAGTACATCTTTGAAATCATTCCAGAGGCATGCCGAAAGTGGGTTGGAGGTCTTATTATAATTTTACACGTGGGAGGTTGAGTCGGAGAGAGGAGGTGGTTTGTTGGCATCTCTCTGAAGGAAAACAAAGAAAGGAACAAACGACCATCACAATTCAAGAAAGTGCCTGTCTCCTATACAACTTGTCTGAATGAACCTGTTGACTTCGCCATCCCCTGATTATCAACCCCCCCCCAAAAAAACCCCTGCATAATAAACCCAATATTTAAAAATAATTTGTATTTTACAATATCTGACAGTGTTGGATGCTTGGCATCTGATGATATTTAGTAATTGGCTGTATTTGATTGTTGGCATGGAGCGCTGTTTCATACGCATCAGCATTTGACAGATGAAATGCAGTGATGTGAAGTGTTTGATGCCTTGTGAAGTGTCCTATTTGATGCCTGCCAAAACAATCGTAGAATCACAACTTTGGGAGATACCTCAGGGGCCATCTAGTCGAATCTCTGCCGATACAGGGAATCTGCTGTTACACTATGGCCTCTGCTTTAAAATCTCTAATGAAGGAGAATCCACCACACTTGGAGGCTGTCCGCTCCTCTTCTGAACAGTGCATAATATCTGGAAAGTCCTCCCTAAAGTCTAGATGAAATCCGTTTTCTCGTAATTTAAACTCTCCTGCCCTCTGGAACAACAGAAAACAAATCTGCTCCATTGCCAATGTGACACTGCTTCAGATTTCTGGAGATGTGGCTCTCAAATCACCACTTAATCATTTCGTCTCCAAGTTAAACATAGCCAGCTCCTTCAACCTTTCCTCCTAGGACTTGGTCTCCAGGTCTCTCGCCTTCTTTGCTGCCTCCCCTGTTCCAGTTTGTCAACTCAAGTACCTAATTACTCAAACATAAGGCTAAGGCTGCATTCAGACGGCACTTTGTTTCCCTGACATTTTCTTACCTGATAACTCCTGCATTTTATGCGATAGTTCCCATGACATAAAAGTCACTTGTGGAAATCTAGTGGAAGTTTAGTGTTCATTTCCATACTGTTTCCAGAAAGAAAGAAAAAATCAATTTGCAACCCTGTAACTTCAAAACATTGCAGGAGTTTTGCGCTGTAATTTCATGTGGTGAAATTTTAGGTGGTATTCTGACATACAGTTCATTTCCGCCATTTAAAATTTAGGGTGAGAAGGCAGTATATCAATCAAAAATCCCCCAGTTCCATAGCAGAATGGGAACTGTAGTGTGAAAGGAACACTGGAAACTGGGATGGAAGCACTAGCATTATACGCAGTAAAACTAACATAATAAACCCAACACCTGAATGCAGCCTAAAGCACTCCCATTCGAACTCTGAGGCAAAATTTAACGTCTAAAATGTGAATTGAAATGCCATATTCAGAGAGAGTCTAGTAGTTTAATTCTGTGTTTTTCAGCTGCATTAATGTACATTTTTAAATTAATGTCATCAAGTGTAACTGTCAACTGTTATAAAATGTTTTAGTGATCTGTTGACTGTTAATAAAGTAAGAAAGAGTGCAGGGCAAAAGAGACAGGGCCTTTTCAGTGATGGTCCCATGACTTTGGAATGCCCTCTCTAGATTGGTATAGACAGCTCCTTCATTGATGATTTTTCAATGGATCTTGAGGACTATTATTCCAAACTGCTTTTCATTGGTGTTATTTTACTACTCTTCTGCTCTGGTCTTATAGTCTGCTTTTTGCTTTTGCTGTCTGCTTTTACACTTGTTTTATTACGGTCTGTTGATACTCTTTTAATCTGCTACTGTGGTGATATTTTTAGATGTGCTGTTGTGTTTTTTATTATTTTTGCTATTGTTTTCTTATTCATAATGTTACAGATATGTTTGAGAGCTTCCTTTAGGGAGTGAAAACTTTGAAAGGCAGCCTATAAATACCGATGGTAGTAGTAATTATAGTAAACAATATTGTAAATAATAATGACAATACATGCTGTTGACTAGTGATGACTTGCACGGGGAAATATGATACAGTCCTTCAAGCTAAGATTTTTGCAGGGCAATGGAGTAAGTTCATATTTATATCTTGGGCTAAAATGGCCATGTTCCTTAGACTGGAGTGATGACCTGCATATGTCAATAAACCAACACAGAGCAAACCGCAAATAGAACTGTCACGTGCTCCCCACTTCCCTGAACTGTCATTCCAGGGGCAGCACTGAAGCTTTTGTGGGAGGTTAGCAGCCACATTCAACAATGTAGATTCTTGCTAGTGAAGGGGTTAAGACCATAGAGCTGTGCTGCTGATAGGCAAACCTACACCATAGAAATGTATTTGATAGAGGGGGCTCTGTGTAAGGTCATTTCCCTTCCTGTCCTGTGGGGGAAGGAACATATAGTATTTCCTGTTCCTTTCTCTTCCTCCTTTTCTCTTTGGCCAGCAGTGGGAGCAGACGTATATCCAATTGCTCCAGCACAGGCATATGCACAGCTGTCAACGTTTTCCCTTTTTAAAAGGGAAATTCCCTTATTCCGAATAGGATTCCTCGCAAGAAAAGGGAAAAGTTGACAGCTATGGGCATATGCATGAGCTTTCTTATACAGTTGTACCTCAGAAGTCCACTTGACTTCCAAAACATTTGGAAACCAAAGCACAGCTTCTGATTGGCTGCAGGAAGCTCCTGCAGCCAATCAGAAGCCACGGAAGCCCCATTGGAGGTTCAGCTTCCAAAAATAGTCTGCAAACCAGAACAATCACTCCCGGGTTTGCGGCGTTCGGGAGACAAAACATTTGAGAACTAAGCTGTTCGAAAACTAAGGTACGACTGTACTGTAAATATAACTATTTTGCCTGTGATTATTTGACTGCTGTTGCTGGGGAGAACAAGTGCAAGACTATGAATGGGTAAGTAAATCATATTTTAAACTTACTTCTTGGTCTGTTGTCTGTTTCTTTGTTAAGCAGTCAGAAAAGGGGGAACCAGCTTGCTTTGCAGTTGGACATAAAAGAATGCTTCACAGCCTCATTCCTGTGCTTCCAGTTTTTCTGCTTAAGGGCGGTAAACAAATTTAATAAATAAAAATAAAATAATTAGGCCCACGGGCTGCAGAGGTCTTCCAACTGTAGCAGCAGCCTACCCAGCCCATTGTACCCCCACCAAGCATTTATGGTTTCAAAGCAACCACAGCTGCCCTTGTAGCATGCCTTCTGATGAAAATCTCAGCATGGTAATGAATGATCTCGTCCGCTTGTTCCTCATGTTGCAGGGCCAAATCCAGAATAGAAATCTGAGCACTCACGTCATTCAGTCATACTAGTAACACAAAAAATCTTCTACTGTGGTGAACCAGCATAAGGATTGTGAAGGGTGTTAGAAAAGGGTCCCTTCCCACTCTTAAATGCTTCCTGCCAGCTATTGATATAAGCAGCAAACAGGCATGTGTCAAGACACAGGAGGAGTCTTCTAGCAATCCCGTAGGATGCTTCATAAGACAATAAGGGCTAGAACAACTTGGGGCATCTTGGCTGGTCTCTGACACTCCCCTTCTGGATTTAGGCAGAACAACCAAGGGAACATGTGCATGGGGATAGTTTCTAAGCAAGCACCATATGCAACACTGAAGAAGAGAAGAAGAAGAGTTTGGATTTGATATCCCGCTTTATCACTACCCGAAGGAGTCTCAAAGCGGCTAACATTCTCCTTTCCCTTCCTCCCCCACAACAAACACTCTGTGAGGTCAGTGGGGCTGAGAGACTTCAGAGAAGTGTGACTGGCCCAAGGTCACCCAGCAGCTGCATGTGGAGGAGCAGAGACACGAACCCGGTTCCCCAGATTATGAGTCTACCGCTCCTAACCACTACACCACACTGGCTATCTGAGCATCGTTGCTGATCCCTGGACACCAACCTTCACTTCCAATTTCCCAGCTTTGTGGATCTCGAGCCAACATGAGATAATCTCAGCTCTGATCTCAAAATGGAGAGGTTAAAAAACAACCCAACAACTCAATAAATACACAGGAGCAGACAGACACTCCTGCAAAACAGAAAATAACTGAGACAGACTTCCAGGCTGTACCCATTTCAACCAACTACAGCTGAAAACTCTCATCTCAATTTTCATCTCAGAAAATATTGATCTTTCCTATTCTGATTAGTTCAGGACTGTTCTGGAACATGTCTTTCTTTGTGAAAGAAGCAAGCAGAGGGACGTGATGTTTTGGTTATTTCTGCTGGGAAGCTGAGCACAGCTGGTTCTGTTATCTTTCTGTCAAGGTCATGCTGACAATAATAGATCAGGAGGAGTCTGGGTCTCACACCTATTTACTTTCTCTTTCTATCTCCTTTGTTCTGGTGTTCTCTTCTGTATGCTTAGTAAAGGTAAAGGGACCCGTGACCATTAGGTCCAGTCGTGACCGACTCTGGGGTTGCGGTGCTCATCTCGCTTTATTGGCCGAGAGAGCGGGCGTCCAGCTTCCGGGTCATGTGGCCAGCATGACTAAGCCGCTTCTGGAGAACCAGAGCAGCACTCGGAAATGCCGTTTACCTTCCCGCCAGAGCGGTACCTATTTATCTACTTGCACTTTGACGTGCTTTCGAACTGCTAGGTTGGCAGGAGCAGGGACCGAGCAACGGGAGCTCACCCCGTCGCGGGGATTCGAACCGCCGACCTTCTGATCGGCAAGTCCTAGGCTCTGTGGTTTAACCCACAGCTCCACTCGTGTCCCTGGTCTGTATGCTTAGTTTAGTCTTATTATAAGTTCTTGTAAGTTTTATCGTAAGTGCTGCAACTGGATTTTTATGGACTGTGCCAATCCTGAATGTTCTGGATTCATGACCATTATGCTTATTTTGCCTTCAGTATCAGTAAAGCTCTGCTGGATGAAGTACAATTGCCTCCGGTCTTTTATTTTTTAAAGAAACCTCCACCACGTGTTTAAGTTTTTTCCTGCTCCCCCTTCCACGCACGACACAACCTGTCCAGTAGCAGACAGTTTGGTGTGGCTGAGTTTGCCTGACCTCCTTATTGCTAAGTCGCCAGGAGGGAGAGGGGCAAAGTGGGAGGGGGGCTCCGCCATCACAGCTGCATTGTGGTGATCTCACTCACCACCTCACCCCTCTCCCTCCTGGTAAACAGAAGCTACTCAGCCACCTGGAGGTCAGATAAGCACAGTCATTCCCCTGTGCCATTGGCTACTGTCCTTGCCTCCTTGAATTGCAGCCAACTTTCCCCTCGGCCTCTTTGCCCCCTTTCTTCAGCTGGAGGGGTGCCACCTCCTCCAAACCCCGATAGTTATCTTTTAGAGAGGTTCCTAAATGGGGAGGTTCCTGTTTCCTGCCAAGCAATTATCAGCCAGCCATACTGGACGATCAGCTCACAACCCATCTGACAAAAGAATAGTCTGCCAACAGTTGTAACTGATACACGGTGCTTTTCAAGGGAGTCAGTATAAGCACTCAGTTGATAACTACACACTTAATGACTTGCCGCTGAATAGGGCAGCCAATTCTGCACCTTCAGAAGTGTGAGCTCAAGTAGTGGAATGCGAAGGGAGAAAGGTCTGCTCAATGATTCCCCCCTCTGGCTGTTTTTCAGCTAAAAATTGCTTCCCTAGAAGCAATTTTCTCTCACTTTTCTCTCACTTGGAAAAACATGCACCCCTAGTAGTGGGGAGGGAAAGATTCATTCAACCGCGTGTTACATGTGAGGCTAGGAGAAATGTTGCAGTCCTGAAGTAATGAATATGCTAATTATTATTATTATTATTATTATTATTATTATTATTATTATTATTTATACCCTGCCCATCTGGCTGTGTTTCCCCCAGCCACTCTGGGTGGCTTCCAACTGAATATTAAAAACAATACAGCATCAGACATTAAAAACTTCCCTAAACAGGGCTGCCTTCAGTTGTATTTTAAAAGTAAAATAGTTGTTTATTGCATTGACATCTGCTGGGAGGGCGTTCCACAGGGCAGGTGCCACTACCGAGAAGGCCCTCCTTGTAACCTCATTTCATGCAATGAAGGAACCACCAGAAGGCCCTTGGCGCTGGACCTCAGCGTCCGGGCAGAACGATGGGGGTGGAGACGCTCCTTCAGATATACTGGACCAAGGCCGTTTAGGGCTTTAAAGGTCAGCACCAACACTTTGAATTGTGCTCGGAAATGTACTGAGAGCCAGGGAGCCAATGAATATCTTTAGGACCGGTGTTATATGGTCTCGGCGGCCACTCCCAGTCACCAGTCTAGCTGCCGCATTCTGGATTAATTGCAGTTTCCGAGTCACCTTCACTATGTGAACTAGTGCCAAGTATTTCTCACTCGGATATCCAGAGAACAATTACTCAAAGCCTGTTCATTATAAGCAGCCCAAGACATGGTCAGCCTATCTCAGTCGACCATATTCTCCCCCTGCCTCTTTGAAGGATGGAAACACAGGGTTAATTAAACCCTTTGCTTTCAAAACGCTTGTGATCAAAATTATGAGCGCTATGCTTTTCCTACTAGAGTCAATACTATGGAGCACTCCCAGGAAGCAAACTCTGCTGGAGCTTATTTGAATAGATGAAGAACATGAGAGTAACTAGTTGCAGAGAGTAGATTAGAAAGCTGCTGTTGCCATGGATATGCCAGGATTCTCTTTACAAATTCCTTGCAGCTAAGGAGCACTACATTATGCAGATACACCCAGGATCATGGGCTCTGTCCCTCCAGAGACCAGTTGCTGTGGAAGACGAGTGGGAAAAGGCTGCTGCGCTTAGGGCCAGAGTAAGACCTTCAAAGGCCCCGGAGCACTAAAAATATTACAGTGTCCCCTCCATAAAAACAATACTAAACTGTAAAACTTTTTTCAAAATGACACAAAATTTACATACATGTCTGCCATGTGCATCATATGACAGGATTTGATTTCCTTGTGTTATTTTGATCTATATTAGTAGTGTTGTAGGTTTGTGGGAGGCCCAGATTCTCCTAAATTCCTGGGTGCTGGACTCTCCCCTTAATTCCTGGATTTAGTAAAAGGTTTGATTAAACTTTGCCATGGAAACCCCCTGGCAGAGCTGGATGGATGGGCATTGTTGTTGTTGTTGTTTAGTCGTTTAGTCGTGTCCGACTCTTCGTGACCCCATGGACCAGAGCACGCCAGGCACTCCTGTCTTCCACTGCCTCCCGCAGTTTGGTCAAACTCATGCTGGTAGCTTCGAGAACACTGTCCCACCATCTCGTCCTCTGCCGTCCGCTTCTCCTTGTGCCCTCCATCTTTCCCAACATCAGGGTCTTTTCCAGGGAGTCTTCTCTTCTCATGAGGTGGCCAAAGTATTGGAGCCTCAGCTTCAGGATCTGTCCTTCCAGTGAGCACTCAGGGATGATTTCCTTCAGAATGGATAGGTTTGATCTTCTTGCAGTCCACGGGACTCTCAACAGTAGACAAAGGCTGGTGATGGCCCATCCAAGAAGCCATCAGGGATCAAAGGGGAGTTGTGCCCCTTCTTTGATGGGTGCTAGTGGACAGAGGTGAATGCAAGGTCTAGGGCTTCAGCTTTGAACGCCGTAGGCTTGTGGAGATCCTTGGAGTTGGTTGGCAGTGAGAAGGAGAAGAAGGGGCAGAAGTCCAAGTGATCTGGGGAGGACAAGCTGGAACAAAGAGACACAGAGCATGGCTTTTTGCTGTTCTTTTGAATCCAGTGCTGCCCTTAAGGGGGAAGCCAGACCCTCATAGGATGTGAATGCTCTGCAGTACCTCCATCTAGGTTCAGGTTGTGTTTATATGTGCAAATAAACCAGATATCATAAAGACACCACAGTCTCTTCCATGCCTCATTTCCAACAGGAAATACGTACCTGCAGCCTCTGGGAACTCCCACCTTTCAGAGACAGGGGTAGCCTAGGACTTGCCGATTGGAAGGTCGGCGGTTTGAATCCCCGCGACGGGGTGAGCTCCCGTTGCTTGGTCCCTGCTCCTGCCAACCTAGCAATTCGAAAGCACATCAAAGTGCAAGTAGATAAATAGGTATCGCTCCAACGGGAAGGTAAACGGCGTTTCCGTGCGCTGCTCTGGTTCGCCAGAAGTGGCTTAGTCATGCTGGCCACGTGACCTGGAAGCTGTACGCCGGCTCCCTTGGCCAATAAAGCAAGATGAGTGCCGCAGCCCCAGAGTCGGCCACGACTGGACCTAACAGTCAAGGGTCCCTTTACCTTTTACCCAAGTTTTTGGATTGGCTGGAGTCTCTCCTTAAGACAGCACCACTGGCAGAAGTTCACGTGATGAGATGAGATGAGAGCTGCAACCCCAGAGTCGTCTGCAACTGGACCTAGGTGGCTCAAGAGTTTGATAATGATGATGAAAAGGACATATCAGAAAGTCTGAGGGATAAAACATTTCTAAGAGACTGTAGTAAGAATGACCTGTGTGCTTGAAAGGTAATGAAGCAAGAAGATATTTGCTAATCTGTGGTTTAAATGGGGCAAGAGCACAACTTCCATCATCATGCATGGAATACTCTGGGAAATAGAGAACTGAGTGCAACTTGGATAGTTTGACTAATGCACAAAATATTTGTGCTTGGTGTAGCATACATTGTTATCATTAATTTCATTTCTACGCTACTTTATATTTTAAAGGGGAAAAAAATCTCAAAACTTTTTACAACATATTAAGACATCAAAACAATCCAGAATAAAGTCAAATAAAAATATGCATTCAAAGCAACGTAATTAACATGAAACTAAAATATTATCTTAAAGATTTTAAAATAAAACATTACAAAGGAGTCAACGCCGCAAAGTTAACAGAAAAAAACACATTAAACATTTCAAAACGAAACATTACTTAAGGAAGTCAAATCATGAAACGTATCTGCTGCTGTTGCTGCCAGTTCTGCCAATGGTGGTTCATGGCGGATGGCAGTTGTGGAAGCTCAGGCTCAGTGACCTGGGTCTGCGCTAAGAAACAGCCAAGATGGTCTCTGGCCTCTTCAGCAGACTCAACTTTTGTAGCTGGAATCGGTCAGGACCTTGCCTTCCCAGGCCAAGTGGGAAAAGACCTGCAAGCAGTGGCGTAGCGTGGGGGGTGCAGGGGGGCCGGCCGCACCGGGCGCAACATCTGGGGGGGGCGCGCTCGCAGCCTCCGGAGTTGCCGAAGAGCCTTGGGCGCAGGCTGTAGCAGAGCCCCATGTCTCGCGGAACCGACGAGCTGTGCGTGCGTCCGGGCTGAAGGCGTCCGGCAGGCAGCGGCTCTCAGCGCTCGCCATGGTCCCCGCGCATCAGGGCCACGGAGGGCGCGCCAGGCAGCCCCTCCTCACAGCCCCGCCGCCACCGCCGCTGCCGCCGCTGCAGCTGCTGGGCCATGTTGCATTTTCCTCGCCTCTCTGCCCTCCTCCTCCTCCGGGCAAGCGGCATCGTTTGGGCGGCAGCGCCAGCGGCAACTCGCCTCAGATCACCTGACACGGACCCGCCGCTGCTGCCGCCGTGGCTAGGTAAAGGTAAAGGTACCCCTGCCCGTACGGGCCAGTCTTGACAGACTCTGGGGTTGTGCGCCCATCTCACTTAAGAGGCCAGGGGCCAGCGCTGTCCGGAGACACTTCCGGGTCACGTGGCCAGCGTGACATCGCTGCTCTGGCGAGCCAGAGCCGCACACGGAAACGCCGTTTACCTTCCCGCTGGTAAGCGGTCCCTATTTATCTACTTGCACCCGGAGGTGCTTTCGAACTGCTAGGTTGGCAGGCGCTGGGACCGAGCAGCGGGAGCGCACCCCGCCGCAGGGATTCGAACCGCCGACCTTTCGATCGGCAAGCCCTAGGCGCTGAGGCTTTAACCCACAGCGCCACCTGCGTCCCGCCGTGGCTACCTTACCGTAAATACCCCAGCCCAGGCAGCAGCAAGAAGAAGCTGGCAGCGGCGGCAGGTTAGGGGTTAGGGGGCGCAAATTACTTGCCTTGCCCCGGGTTAGGGGGCGCAAATTACTTGCCTTGCCCCGGGTGCTGACAACCCACGCTACGCCGCTGCCTGCAAGGCAGGGAGCAGGTCTCCCAGGACTCATGGCCAGGCTTGCCATGTTGCCTTCCAAATCTATAGACTCCAACTCCCATCATTCCTTTTTTGTATAATTTTTATTTTATTTTAAAAAGTATAAACATACAACAACAAAAAGTTCCAAATCCAAATATCGAGATTACCCTGAATCTCCCGACTTTCCCCCATCCCTTCCACAGGTCCTAGAGATATTATTTACAACTGAATATCAATACTTATCCAAAATTTTAATCCTTCTATATTATCCATATTTTTCATTACTTTACAAGTGTGATTAAAATTCTGTTAATGTTTTAACCTGCTTACAGTAAATAAATTACAAATTTCCCCATTCCTTATTAAAGTTCTTGTCTTCTTGATTTCTGAGCTTCCCAGTTAATTTTGCCATTTCGGCATAGTCCATCAACTTGGTTTGCCAGTCTTCTCTGTTCGGGGTTATTTCTTCCTTCCATTTCTGGGCTAGTAGCATCCGTGTGGCTGTTGTCGCATACATAAACAATCTTTTCTGGTCCTTTGGTATCTTGGTACCTATAATTCTTAGTAAAAAAACCAAACTTTTGGTTTTTTAACAAAAGTTTTTTAAAACATTTTTTTCCATTTCATTATATATCATCTCCTAGAATTTTTTACTTTACACGTCCACCGCGTATGATAAAAGGTACCTTCTTTTTCTTTACATTTCCAGCAGATATTTGAACTGGTTCTGTACATTTTTGCTAATTTGACAGGTGTCAAATACCACCTATACACAATGTCAGATTTATGTATAAGCTAAACAAGCTATTGCTTAGGGCCCCACTCTCTTGGGGACCCCCAAAAAATTTAAAGGAAAAAACAACTGGATGTACATTTCCAAAATATAAGATAAAAAACAAATAAAATAAAACCTACATACAGCAACAGTGTTTTTGTTGTGTAGGCTCCTATGATGTAAGTCATGGGCCCCACCTGCTAGACTGCTCCCGAAAATATCACTGGTTCGCTCATTTATATATATAGGGTGCAAATGGCTTTAGATACCTTTTAGGTCCATAAATTACCATATAGCATACATTCAACACAAAAAACAGTGTCAATTTGTTGTTGACAAAGGACAGCTGATGGATCCAAAAGCTAACAGATTATGCGGAGTTAGATAGTTTATCAGAAAAAATAAAGAACAAACCAAAACAGGAATTTATCTCAAAATGGGAAGTCTTCAAAGTTTATTCGAAAAACAATTACTGTAGTTTAAACTCTGTTGCAGCATTTGAATAACTTTAGTTATTCAACTTTAGTTTAGTTAAATTTAAGATAAATCAATAATTAGTTAATTTGAGATAAAAATGTGTATTGGCAACAAATAATAGATAATTGAAATAAGGAATGGACGGGAGGTCAGGTCTATAAGGACCGCTTTTTGCTTTATTGATTTGTAATTAGTATTGTCTTTATCACTGTTTTGTTTGTATTTTTGTTTTGTTTTTTCCTTTTTGGGTGTATCAATAAAAAAGAAACAAAACTAAAACAAAGCAAAGGACAGCTGGACATATAAAGGGCCCCATGACCTTCAGTAGCTTAGGGCCTCATCAAACCTAAATCCGGCCCTGCCTATACATAATTTTCTAGACAGCATCTTAAAAAGCAGAGACATCACCTTGCCAACAAAGGTCCGTCTAGTTAAAGCTATGGTTTTCCCAGTAGTGATGTATGGAAGTGAGAGCTGGACCATAAAGAAGGCTGATCGCCGAAGAATTGATGCTTTTGAATTATGGTGCTGGACATGGACTGCAAGAAGATCAAACCTATCCATTCTGAAGGAAATCAGCCCTGAGTGCTCACTGGAAGGACAGATCCTGAAGCTGAGGCTCCAATACTTTGGCCACCTCATAAGAAGAGAAGACTCCCTGGAAAAGACCCTGATGTTGGGAAAGATGGAGGGCACAAGGAGAAGTGGACAACAGACGACGAGATGGTTGGACAGTGTTCTCGAAGCTACCAGCATGAGTTTGACCAAACTGCAGGAGGCAGTGGAAGACAGGAGTGCCTGGCATGCTCTGGTCCATGGGGTCATGAAGAGTCAGACACGACTAAATGACTAAACAACAACAACAACATACAGTGGTGCCCC
Source organism: Podarcis cretensis (assembly GCF_951804945.1). Taxonomy (NCBI): domain Eukaryota; kingdom Metazoa; phylum Chordata; class Lepidosauria; order Squamata; family Lacertidae; genus Podarcis; species Podarcis cretensis. The sequence goes on from NC_137176.1 coordinate 8,428,426, forward strand.
GCAAGACGAATGCCTCGCAAGACGAAAAACCCGCTAGACGAAAGGGTTTTCCGTTTTTCGAGGCACTTCGCAAGACGAATTTCCCTATGGGCTTGCTTCGCAAGACGAAAACGTTTTCGTCTTGCGAGTCTTGCGAGTCTTGCGAGTTTTTTCCCTTCCCCCCCCTTTTCTAAGCCGCTAAGCCGCTAATAGCCGCTTAGCCACTAAGCCGCTAAGCTGCTAATAGGGATGCTTCGCAAGACGGAAAAACCGCTAGACGAAGAGACTCGTGGAACGGATTATTTTCGTCTTGCGAGGCACCACTGTACATAATTTTCATATAATTTTCTTTCAGTGAACAACAGTTCTGTTTTCCACAGCTCCCATCATTTGTGACCATTGACCATGCTGGGAGTTATCGTCTGCAACATCTGGAAAGCAACATTTTGGTTATGCCTGGACAGAGAATGCCAAGAAGGGTTGTGTCAGAAGCAAGCACAATAGCTGATCAGGCACTTTGTTCGTTCCACATGCGAAGGCTGCTGAGTGGGGCAGGAGGGGGGGAACCCAATGATGACACTCTTCAAATACCCAAAGGACAGTCAAAACAGCTTGCTCTCTTCTGCCCAGGTGACTCTTGGACTGGGTCTCAGGGGCTTGGGGTACAAGGGTACATGAGATGAACATGAGAAGTTCTTTAAGAGCATTTTTTGAACCGCTGCAGTTGCATATAAGACTACTTGTGGCCAAGGGATGGAAAGATCACGAGGCTCCAAAAATAACAGATTGGCAAATCAAATGACAGGAATTGGTGGAGACGGCTCAATTGACTAGCAAACTCAGAGGAAACTCAAAGCAAAAATTGGTGGGAAAATGGGATGGTTATAGAAGATACGTTCAAAAATACAATAATAGTTTTGACTCCGTGCTAGCATTTGAATGATAAAGGAACTAAAAGGAGGTGGACAACAATTAAGGATTTATTATGTTTTCAGAACATATTGGAAAATTTATATAGAAAGGTTTATTGTTTTGTGTACATTCGATTGTAAGATAAAATATATGCAAAGGGACTTGCCAGGAAGTCAAAGTTGAAGAAAAGATTTTGTAAGATAAAAGGGGAAAAATATTTACTTTCATTATTATCATTGTGTGTGTGTGTGTCTGTACATATGTGTGTTTTTGTATGGAATCTTTGGGAGGAAATAAGACGGTAAATAACAAATAACAAATTAAATATTGATGCATGTAGTTTTTATTTCTCAATTATATTTAGTGGTAGTATGGTTGCAATGTTTTTTGTAACATAAAATCGTTCAATAAAAGTGTTTTTTTTTTTTAAAGAGCATTTTTTGACAATCAAACCAGTTCCACAGGATGGGCAGGCACTTCCTCACTGGAGGTACCGTATTTTTCGCTCTATAAGACGCACCAGACCACAAGACGCACTTAGTTTTTGTAGGAGGAAAACAAGAAAAAAATATTCTGAATCTCAGAAGCCAGAACAGCAAGAGGGATCGCTGCGCAGTTAAAGCAGCAATCCCTCTTGCTGTTCTGGCTTCTGGGATAGCTGCGCAGCCTGCATTCGCTCCATAAGACGCACACACATTTCCCCTTACTTTTAAGGAGGGAAAAAGTGAGTCTTATAGAGCAAAAATTACGGTATTTAAGCAGAGGCTGGACTGCCAACTCTTGGGGATGCTCTGCCCCAGGAGGTCTTGCATTGAGCCCCAGGGGTTTAAGCTAAGCCCCTGGAGCTGTGCTGGGACTTGCCAGCGTCCAATAAGCCCAAGTTCTGTTTCGCTGGTGTTTTTTCATTTTTAAAAATCTTGTTGTTTGATGTGACATAAAAACGTCTTGCAAACCTGCCATGCATTTTACCTCGAGACTTGATTGATCTGATTCCCTTCCAATAAGCTCCAAAGGGGCAACGGCGACTTGGCGCTGTGCATTATTGTAATGAGCACTTTAAACTAAGCCTTCGCCATCTGCTGCGCTTCTCTGCAAAGAGAGTCTAATTTGCAGTTAAAAGAGGGAAAAGGGGAGAAACAAAGACGTCAACGTGCTCCTCCACAGCGGCATATTCTTCCTTGCATTTGTTGTATTATATCTAAAGTGTGAACAAAGAAAGAGTTGGGCGATTGCAAAAATAGTGTTTCACGCTCCTCACTTCACCAAGGTAGTAGAAAGTTTCAGGGACAGCTTTTGGGTGGTTAAATTCCTTTGTGAGGAGGAAATGCTGGAGAATTGTATATTTTCACATATACAAATTGAGCACTGGAGAACCACCTGTCTGGGAAGCAGCATCCAGTCTGAAAAGCTTGCAGGTGGTGTGAGATTTCTCTTATTCTGATTGTTACTGGCTGAATTGTATTTAATTAAGGTGGTTTCCGGGACGTGGTTGGCACTGTGGGTTAAACCACAGAGCCTAGGACTTGCCGATCAGAAGGTCGGCGGTTCGAATCCCCGAGACGGGGTGAGCTCCCGTTGCTCGGTCCCTGCTCCTGCCAACCTAGCAGTTCGAAAGCATGCCAGTGCAAGTAGATAAATAGGTACCACTCCGGTGGGAAGGTAAACGGCATTTCCGTGCGCTGCTGTGGTTCGCCAGAAGCGGCTTTGTCATGCTGGCCACATGACCCAGAAGCTGTACACCGGCTCTCTCGGCCAGTAAAGCGAGATGAGCGCCGCAACCCCAGAGTCGGTCATGACTGGACCTAATGGTCAGGGGTCCCTTTACCTTTACCTTTAAGGTGGTTTCCATGCAAGCTTTCCACCTCTAGAACTGACAAAAGGTGTTCCTTAGGCATTCAGACCTTCTGCAGCGAGGACCTGTTGATCTCCCCCCCAATCACATTCGTCTTCCCATCTTCATCACTTTCCATGTGCTGCAAAGGGAGCTTGGAGGTGCAAACACAAAGCCTATGATTTTCTGGTTGGAGGCAGGAGGATACTGATTAGAACTCAGGTCAACGGAAAATTGAGGTGATATCACAGCAAGATCATTGAATTCCAGTGCTTTCTAGCTAGAGATGGGGGAGAAGGTTGATTCCATTTGCATTTGTAATTGAACCTTCATAATTCACACCAATGGGGGACGCGGGTGGTGCTGTGGGTTAAACCACAGAGCCTAGGGCTTGCCGATCAGAAGGACGGCGGTTCGAATCCCCGTGACGGGGTGAGCTCCCGTTGCTCGGTCCCAGCTCCAGCCAACCTAGCAGTTCGAAAGCACGTCAAAGTGCAAGTAGATGAATAGGTACCGCTCCGGTGGGAAGGTAAATGGCATTTCCGTGCCCTGCTCTGGTTTGCCAGAAGCGGCTTAGTCATGCTGGCCACATGACCCGGAAGCTGTACGCCGGCTCCCTCAGCCAATAAAGAGAGATGAGCGCCGCAACCCCAGAGTCGGTTACGACTGGATCTAATGGTCAGGGGTCCCCTTTACCCTTTACCTTAATCGACACCAAACCAGTATATGAAATAAAACACAGTCATTCTTTGAAAATTGCACTTCTCTGAATTTTGCAATGCCAAATCCCTCCCTCCGGGGTGGAGGACAGAGTGTGTGTGGGTGCAGTGGGTGCAGTCCGCCCCAGGTGTCACCACTGAGGGGGGTGAAAAAATGCCAGGTGGCACTCAGCGCGGGGCCTGCAGCACGCCTGAGCCACATGTCTCTCCTGGGAGAGACGCCATGGCTCGGGCACGTGCAGGCTCCACGCTACCCAAACAGTCTGCCCACTGCCTCCCCACCAGCTGTAGGGTGGCTGAGTCGGAGGAGGCAGGCAGACTCTGGATAATAATAATAATAATAATAATAATAATAATAATAATAATAATTTATTATTTATACCCTGTCCATCTGGCTGAGCCTCCCCAGCCACTCTGGGCGGCTCCCAATCAAGTGTTAAAAACAGTACAGCGTTACATATTAAAAACTTCCCTGGAACAGGCCTGCCATAAGATGTCTTCTGAATGTCAGGTAGTTGTTTATCTCTTTGACATCTGGTGGGAGGGCGTTCCACAGAGCGGGCGCCACTACTGAGAAGGCCCTCTGCCTGGTTCCCTGTAACATGGCTTCTCGCAGCGAGGGAACCGCCAGAAGGCCCTTGGCGCTGGATCTCAGTGTCCGGGCTGAACGATGGGGGTGGAGACGCTCCTTCAGGTATACTGGACCGAGGCCATTTAGGGCTTTAAAGGTCAGTACCAACACTTTGAATCGTGGTCAGAAATGTACTGGGAGCCAATGCAGATCTCTCAGGACCGGTGTTATGTGGTCCCGGCGGCCACTCCCAGTCACCAGTCTAGCTGCCGCATTCTGGATTAATTGCAGTTTCCGGGTCACCTTCAAAGATAGCCCCACGTAGAGTGCATTGCAGAAGTCCAAGCAGGAGATAACCAGAGCATGCACCACTCTGGCGAGACAGTCTGCAGGGAGGTAGGGTCTTAGCCTGCATACCAGGTGGAGCTGGTAGACAGCTGCCCTGGATACAAAGTTAACCTGTGCCTCCATGGATAGCTGTGAGTCCAAAATAACTCCCAGGCTGCGCACCTGGTCCTTCAGGGGCACAGTCACCGCATTCAGGACCAGGGAATCCCCCACACCCACCCGCTCCGTGTCCCCCCAAAACAGTACTTCTGTCTTGTCAGGATTCAACCTCAATCTGAAGGCTCTGTGGTGTGCCCCACACTTATGGGTGGCTAGCTCTGCTCTCACCCCGCTGCTATGGGCAGCTCGCCCCGCCCCAGGGCACACTGCCCCAGGTGCCCAAGTGCCTTCCTCTGCTGCTGCCTCTCTCCTTCCCTTCCATCTCCTATATTCACTCTCCCTTAATGCCCATGTTCTTTTACACTGTTGACATGGTGCCATCTCTCCCCCCAATTGTAGATTAAGACCCTCGACCTTAATCCAGACCAGAAGGGGTTGCTGAGGCTCAGGAAACTAAATGGTTTGGGTAGAGGGAGCGGCTAGTTGTGGATGGGTTGTACTTCCGGCAGAGAATCAAGCTTGCAGTTTGGGGGTTCTTCTGTTTCCCAGCCACCTGCGTGAAAGCCTTGGTGCCTTTTACCAGCTTCAGATGGTATGCCATCTGCAAACCTACCCAGAGAAAGTGGACCTAGCCTTTGTCCTTCATGCCCTGGCTACTCAAGCCTACATTGTTGTAATGTGCTGTATATGCCTGAGCTGTACGAGGGGTAAGCTGTATGCCTGAGAACTTTCTAATTCCTGTATCCAGCTTGGATTTAATTCAAGAGGGGCTGGGGCAAACCAGTCAGATGGGCAGGGTACAGTAATACAAGACGAATGCCTCGCAAGACGAAAAACGCGCAAGACGAAAGAGTTTTCCGTCTTTTGAGTCGTTCCGCAAGACGAATTTCCCTATGGGCTTGCTTCGCAAGACAAAACATCTTGCGAGTTCTTGCGAGTTTGTTTCCTTTTTCTTAAAGCCACTAAGCTGTTAATAGCCGCTAAGCCGCTAAGCCGTTAATAGCCGCTAAGCCGCTAATAGCCGTGCTTCGCAAGACGAAAAAACCGCAAGATGAAGAGACTCGCGGAACGGATTAATTTCCTCTTGTGAGGCACCACTGTAATAAAAAAATTGTTGTCAAAAGGAAGTGGCTCTGTGCCAAACAGCACTTGGGTAGGCTTCCCTCTCTCAACTCGTTGGTAGTTAGCAAGACAAAGGCCAGAGCTGAGAATTGCATTATGTGAGCTAGAAGCTAGAAGCTGCAGGCTGGACAGCGGTGAGACAGAACCATGCCTGATTTCTGTGGGAATCCAAGGCTAAGAGGCAAGCAAGTACCTCTTGGGTGTTCATGCTTGCAGGGTCAGGTTGTAAAGGTAAAGGTAAAGGTACCCCTGCCCATACGGGCCAGTCTTGACAGACTCTGGGGTTGTGCGCCCATCTCACTTAAGAGGCCAGGGGCCAGCGCTGTCCGGAGACACTTCCGGGTCACGTGGCCAGCGTGACATCGCTGCTCTGGCCAGAGCCAGAGCCGCACACGGAAACACCGTTTACCTTCCCGCTGGTAAGCGGTCCCTATTTATCTACTTGCACCCGGAGGTGCTTTCGAACTGCTAGGTTGGCAGGCGCTGGGACCGAGCAGCGGGAGCGCACCCCGCCGCAGGGATTCGAACCGCCGACCTTTCGATCGGCAAGCCCTAGGCGCTGAGGCTTTAACCCACAGCGCCACCTGCGTCCCATTGGGTCAGGTTGTACATATGTGTAAATAAACCATACAGGTGAAACTCGAAAAAATTAGAATATCGTGAAAAAGTTCATTTATTTCAGTAATTCAACTTAAAAGGTGAAACTAATATATGAGGTAGACTCATGACATGCCAAGCGAGATATGCCAAGCCTTTATTTGTTATAATTGTGATGATCATGGCGTACCGCTGATGAAAACCCCAAATTGTATATACTAAAGAGATCACAGTCTCCGCTGTCCTGCAGGAAACACAATGTAAGAGCCCTGAACCCCCTAGAACCTTGCACTGCTTGGAGGTTAGGGTGATGTGCAACAGGAAGAAGGGTGGTATAGAAATGTAATAAATAAAAAAAACAAAAAAACCCTCAATAATATGAGGCTGCCTTTAAAGGAAACCCAGAAACTTGAGCTGCTGCAGAATACGGCTCGTCGTGTGTTCATTGAAGCCAGATGGCTGGTACATATCACATATCTGTACCAGTTGGGGTGGTTCATTTCCCAGTCCACATTCAAAGTGCTAATTTTGGTCTTTAAAGCCCTAACCGGTTTGGGGTCAGGCTGTGAACTATTGATCCTCTTGGGCTTGCTGATCAGACGGTTGGCGGTTCAAATCCCCACAAAGGGGTGAGCTCCCATTGCTCTGTCCCAATTCCTGCTAACCTAGCAGTTCGAAAGCACACCTGTGCAAGTAGATAAATAGGTACCGCTGTGGCGGGAAGGTAAACAGCGTTTCTGTGTGCTCTGGCTTCCGTCACGGTGTCCCATTGCACCAGAAGTGGTTTAGTCCTGCTGGCCACATGACCTGGGAAAGCTGTCTGTGGACAAACGCCGATTCCCTCAGCCTGAAAGCGAGATGAGCGCCACAACCCCATAGTCGCCTTTGACTGGACTTAACTGTCCAGGGATCCTTTACCTTTTGTTTACCTTTTTTACCTTTACTCATGCTTTAAAATCAGAGAAATTGGCAGACATCAGGGGGAGGACCTTCTCAGCAGTGGGTGGCCAAGAGATGGTCACTTTGCCCCTTCCATTGTAGTATTCAAGGGGGCTTTCTAAAAACCACTTGTTTCAAAAGGCTTTTAATTGATGGGCACACACATTGCTGTTTTATTTTATTGCTGTTACTTTGGAAATGGTACTATAGGGACCAAATTATATTTTAAGGCTTACGGCATATGTTATGATATTGACTGAAACAAAATCCCCATCTTCTACCAACCCTTAACACAGAATAAAAGGTAAAGGTACCCCTGCCCGTACGGGCCAGTCTTGACAGACTCTGGGGTTGTGCGCCCATCTCACTTAAGAGGCCAGGGGCCAGCGCTGTCTGGAGACACTTCCGGGTCACGTGGCCAGCGTGACATCGCTGCTCTGGCGAGCCAGAGCCGCATACGGAAACGCCGTTTACCTTCCCGCTGGTAAGCGGTCCCTATTTATCTACTTGCACCCGGAGGTGCTTTCGAACTGCTAGGTTGGCAGGCGCTGGGACCGAGCAGCGGGAGTGCACCCCGCCGCAGGGATTCGAACCGCCGACCTTTCGATCGGCAAGCCCTAGGCGCTGAGGCTTTAACCCACAGCGCCACCTGCGTCCCTTTAACACAGAATAAGTCCATGCAATTCATCCCTTGAGGTCTTGGGCAGTGTATTTCTTGATTAACGTGTGTGTTTATGAAATTCTAAATGCACTTTGATGTTGCTGTAAAAACAAAGTAGTATGTTAATCCTAAATTAGGCTTTCTGCATAAGCACTCAATAGCCAGTCAAGTGAATTTCACTACTCATGGAAACGATTGTTTTACCAAAGCGCCCTCTATTGGCAAGGGGTAGATACTGCAGAACCTGGTGTTTGTTTTGGCTCTACATGTTAGAAACCCGCTTTAAGGTTTAAGGCAGTCTCTTTTAACTATTCATGAAGGCACTAAGAGATGCCATCGGGGGATTGGGGGTGAGGCGCCATCGACAAATGACACCCAGTTCTCTCTGTTCCATATGAACCAGGAGAGGCAGGTCCGGTGTTGCCTGGAGGTGGCAATGCGCTGAATCTGGAAGACAGAGGTGCTGTGCCCTGTGGGATCTCAGAATAGGAAACTGGAGAAATGACCTGTTTTGGATGAGATTGAACTCTGCTTGAAAGAACAGGTATGTAACTTGAGGGCGTTCAAGAGATCCAGCTTTAGCTCTGGAGGCGCAAGTGGCTTCAGTGGACCTGAGCTCCTCTTTCTAGCTACAGCTGGTTTGTCAGCTATGACCATTGCTGGACAAAAAAATCCTGGCCCCAGCAACTCATGCTCTGGCTAACTTCCAGGCAGGACTGTTGCAATGTACCGGGTTTGTGTGGTGGCCCCAAAACCTGCATTGGTTACTAATTTGCTTTCAACCCTAATTCAAGGGACTTATATTGACAATGGAAACTACTTGGGTCCCAAATATATGGAGTGTCTCCATTTGTATCAACCTACCCAAGTTTTTGGATTGGCAGTGGTGCTGTGGGTTAAACCACAGAGCCTAGGACTTGCCGATCAGAAGGTTGGCTGTTTGAAACCCCACGACGGGGTGAGTTCCTGTTGCTCAGTCCCTGCTCCTGCCAACCTAGAAGTTCGAAAGCATGTCAAAGTGCAAGTAGATAAATAGGTACCACTCCGGCGGGAAGGTAAACGGCATTTCTGTGCGCTGCTCTGGTTCGCCAGAAGCGGCTTAGTCATGCTGGCCATATGACCTGGAAGCTGTACGCCGGCTCCCTCGGCCAGTAAAGCGAGATGAGCGCCGCAACCCCAGAGTCAGCCACGACTGGACCTAACAGTCAGGAGTCCCTTTATCTTTTACCCAAGTTTTTGGATTCTCTCTTTAAGACAGCACCACTGGCAGTAGTTCACGTGGCAGGAAACATGAGAGGGCCATCTCCGGTGCAGCCCCCCCAGGGTCATGGAATGCCCTCCCCTCCAAGGTGTATCTTCCACCAATACGATATGCTTTCTGTTGTCAAGCCAAGTAATACCGCTTTGCTCATCCTTTAGTGTGTGGAGTGGAAGTACTCAAGTTGTTCCTGCAGAATGCTGTTAAATTCTGTATTCATTGCAGGTGTTAACTACAGCGGTACCTCGGTTTTCAAACGCCTCCGTAGTGAAAGGTTTCGGAACTCAAATGCTGAAAACGCTGAATTAAATATCTTGGTTTTCGAATGCGCCTTGGAAGTTGAACAGGAAAGGCAGTTTCCGTTTCGACTTTTCCGAATTGAGGCTTCCATTTCGAGGCTTCCGCTATCAGTTTTGGAACCTGAAAAGGCTTCCAGAACGGATTACGTTCGAAAACCGAGGTACCACTGTATTGCCTTTACGTTTTATATTGTGTATTTTAATTTTATACCCATGTACATCCCTTGCCCTGGGACCATTTGGAGAAATGCGGTCTATAAATGTAATTAAGTAGTTAAGTGCTTTACAGAGCATGCTTCCTTCTTACTCACCACCTAATTTCCACGTCCGTACTGTCCAGCTTCACGATCAAGGCAAGAACTTACTGGGTAATATGTGATGCTGTTTCACGAACTTTAAGCAGGCATGGGAAATCCTTTATCATCTCTGACCCTTGTCAGTGTTGGTGGGGGTAACAGGAACACCTTTATAAAGCCCTTAACAGTTACTCTTTACATGGGGGGAGGGGAGGTCCCATTCACACCCATGGAAGCTTTTACAGTGGTGCCCCACAAGACGAATGCCTCGCAAGACGAAAAACCCGCTAGACGAAAGGGTTTTCCGTTTTGGAGGCGCTTCGCAAAACGAATTTCCTATGGGCTTGCTTCGCAAGACGAAAATGTCTTGCGAGTTCCTGCGGGTTTTTTCCCCTCCCCCCCTTTTTCTAAGCCGCTTATCTGCTTATCTGCTAAGCCGCTAATAGCACTAATCCGCTAAGCCGTCAATGGGCTTGCTTTGCAAGACGAAAAAACTGCTAGACGAAGAGAATCGCGGAACGGATTCTTTTCGTCTTGCGAGGCACCACTGTATTCAAATGCAAACAGCAGGTACAGGGTCTGCAATCCGGATCAGAAGCCCCTTGTAAACACAACTCGAGCCAGGGTCATGGTCTGCATCAGGACCTTCACAGCTGCAATTCATTTTTTACACATCTAGAACATTAAAAGTGCTTTATTTGGGTATACAGTGTTTATTATCTGCACTCCCCCTCCCCACCTGATATGTGGCAAGTGGGCACATCTCAGGAAATGCCCTTTGTGTAGTTGTTAAGTGCTTTTCAGCCTCCCCTTCACTAGCAGCTTTCTGGCACGCTTTTAAGAAGAAGAAGAGGAGTTTGGATTTGATATCCCGCCTTTCACTCCCTTTAAGGAGTCTCAAAGCAGCTAACATTCTCCTTTCCCTTCCTCCCCCACAACAAACACTCCGAGGTGAGTGGGGCTGAGAGACTTCAGAGAAGTGTGACTGGCCCAAGGTCACCCAGCAGCTGCATGTGAAGTGGAGATGCGAACCCGGTTCCCCAGATTACGAGACTTTTCCCAAAGCATTGGGCAGGATGATGAATTGTACCTCCCGATTTGATTTTAATCTGGGTCCTTGCATTTTATTTTGTTGCAATGTTTTACCATTTTTTTTTTTCACCAATTGGGATGCGGGTGGCGCTGTGGTCTAAACCACTGAGCCTCTTCGGCGTGTCGATCAGAACGTGGGTGTTGCTCTGTTCCAGCTCCTGCCAACAGTTTGAAAGCACCACCAGCACGAGTAGATAAATAGGTACAGCTGTGGCGGGAAGGTAAACGGTGTTTCCGTGTGCTCTGGTTTCCGTCATGGTGTCCTGTTATCTGTGGGGCCTGCCTGGTGTTTTTACATGAACAGAATGTGTGTTTTTATTTAAAATGCATCTCTGGGTTATTTGTGGGGCATAGGAATTCATTCATCCCCCCCTCCAAAAAAAAAATAGTCCAGCCCACCACATGGTCTGAGGGACGGTGGACCGGCCCACAGCTGAAAAAGGTCGCTGACCCCTGCTCTGGAGTGTCCTGCTACAAATGGAGCCAGTCCTTTTAACTTCCCTCCATCTGTTTCAGCATCCAGCCAAGCTGTTTCTATTTGCAAAAGTGTTTGCTAATTGCTGATATTTTAACATTGCTGTTAAAATCTGCATTGCAGTGGAGTTAGTGGCTTTAACTTCTAATGATTGATGGCTTGCTTTAAACATTTTAGCTGTTTTACAACTGGGTGAGTTTCAGATGCTCTGAGTAGTTAGAAAAGCAAAGAATGAGTCTTTTTAAAAATAAATTATTGATATCCTTATCACAATCAACCAACATTGAGGCAAAACTTAAAAACAATACATATTTTCAGCATGCATGGGAGTAGCAAATGAAGTTTGATCCCTGCAAAACAAACAATCTAAATAGTCACTTCAATTACATTTTGACAATTCTGCAAATATTCATCTGTTAAATGCACAAATAATATTTATTAGAAAAAATTATACAGACATGTAAAAAATAATCTGAAAACAAGTGAACCTACATTAGATGTTTATACAATTTCAAGGTTTTTAATTATTATTTTAAACTCCAGTTTCTATATATATGTAGTAAAATTCCCAAAGCGGAACAACATGAAATGTGAAACACATTATATGAATATACCATATATACACATTCTCACAGAGAAAGCATCTCATTTTTCTATATACTGTAGATATTGTGTACAGAACTCAAACCATGCTTCAGTTAAATTCATTAAAATTGAAAGGCCTACTAGCATGAATAAAGGACATGATTTGATCGAAAATCTTCTCTTTTCCTTTTGAGGCAAATTGACAAATTTAGGGAGTAGACAAATCAGTTTTGAAAGTGGCCAGAGAGTTACCACTTCTCATTATGTGAATTTATTTGTTTTGCTCCACTGTCATCTCTGGTCAAAAAGACGCACTTGATTTAGAAACAATACCTCAAATCTACAAAACCTGCTTACAGATGCAGGCTTCACTTCATGAGAAGGAATCCTTCTTTAAAAGTGCCTTAAGTTTTGCAGAGACTAGCGAACAAAGAAGCAAAACAAAGGGTTTTTTAAAAGTTCGTTTCATCCACATTTCCAGTGAACGTTGTTTGGAGAACATTTGGCGTAACTAAAAAGAGACTTTGTAGTCTCGGGAATTCACTTCCTGCAAGACCGTTTGCAAGAGAACACTTCTATTTGCATAGATGAACATTCCCCCCCTCCCTGCCCCGATTTAAAGAGCTAGTAAGACAATCTATTGTCTTCTTGTGGCATTTAAGGCAATGCTCAATAGCTTATTGTTTCTACTGTCACACAAAGTACTTCAGGCTACATTGAACAAAGATGTCCTCAAGACATCTCAACAAGAGTTTATGTTTTCTGCCAGCCTCCAAGGAGGGAGGTTCATGACTCTTCTGAAGGAGGTTATTTCAGATGGCATTGCCACATTTTCCTGTATGGTAAAAAAAAAAAAGCCGTCCTCCAGGAACTTTATGAGCAGCCTTCGCTTCTCCCAGCACACTTCAGTAGACTGCGGACTTCTGCTACGCCGCTCGTGACAGCAGGAGGAAGGCTCTTCGCATTGACTGCTTCCCAAGCTTGGATGGCCTCCAAGACTTTAGCTGGGTTGCTAGGACCCAACTCGCAAAGCGCATATGCTGCTGCCAACTGGACGCCCCAGGCCACATCTGCAAAGATGGGAAAGAGGACCATTAATAATAAAGGTAAAGGTAAAGGTACCCCTGCCCATACGGGCCAGTCTTGACAGACTCTGGGGTTGTGCGCCCATCTCACTTAAGAGGCCAGGGGCCAGCGCTGTCCGGAGACACTTCCGGGTCACGTGGCCAGCGTGACATCGCTGCTCTGGCCAGAGCCAGAGCCAGAGCCGCACACGGAAACGCCGTTTACCTTCCCGCTGGTAAGCGGTCCCTATTTATCTACTTGCACCCGGAGGTGCTTTCGAACTGCTAGGTTGGCAGGCGCTGGGACCGAGCAGCGGGAGCGCACCCCGCCGCAGGGATTCGAACCGCCGACCTTTCGATCGGCAAGTCCTAGGCGCTGAGGCTTTAACCCACAGTGCCACCTGCGTCCCTACCATTAATAATGCCCTTGACGAAAAGCCATTCAGGGTTGCGAAAGGAACACAGTCAACTCAGCGGAATATGGCACTTTCTTCTGGCATCCTGGTCTCTTAAGCATTTGCGTTTCCCAGGTCAAACTCGCTTTTCAATTTCTCCTCACACAGAAGCTGGGCTTCTGTGCCTCTAGAGAGATTATTATTTTTATATAGGAAGCAGTATAAAGGTAAAGGTAAAGGGACCCCTGACCATTAGGTCCAGTTGTGACCGACTCTGGGGTTGCGGCGCTCATCTCGCTTTACTGGCCGAGAGATCCGGCGTACAGCTTCTGGGTCATGTGGCCAGCATGACTAAGCCGCTTCTGGCGAACCAGAGCAGCACACGGAAACGCCGTTTACCTTCCCGCCGGAGCGGTACCTATTTATCTACTTGCACTTTGAGGTGCTTTTGAACTGCTAGGTTGGCAGGAGCAGGGACTGAGCAACGGGAGCTCACTCCATCGTGGGGATTCGAACCGCTGACCTTCTGATCGGCAAGTCCTAGGCTCTGTGGTTTAACCCACAGCGCCACCCGCGTCCCTAGGAAGCAGTATAGAAATGGTCTAAATAAGCAGAACGCCCACAAATGTTCCTGGGCGTCTCCTTAGCACAGGGCAATAGCTGTCAGATACTTCACCGCATTACAGTACAGGGCAGAATGGTTGTTACCTTTCTCTTTGGCATGCTGGAGAAAGACCCCAATAACGGAACTGATGTTTTCGACTGCAGAAAAAAATCCTTCTCTCAGTCCTATTTGGCCTAGACGACCTGTGAAGAAGCAACAGAAAGGGGTGATTGTTATGTAAAGTACTTCAGAGTGTGGGGGGCTGGGGGGCACTGATATAACTCCATGCGAAAAAGAATGAGGATGAAGCTAGGCTAGAAAATCTCTTCTGCCCCCCCCCCCCATCGGACATCTAGCTGCTGCATGGAGGAGCTTAAAGTGATCGCCTTTGTCCTGCTGAAGGAAGCGAAGATCTCCTGGCACTTTATAAGCAAGGAACTTGCATAATGTGAGGGAATGGACATATTATTTGGTTCTGATATGGCAGCAAGCGTGAGAGAGTCGTGCAGGGCACAGCTAAGAAGGCAGAAGAGAGACGAAGAAGGAAGAACAAAGACAGCCAAATCCATGTTTATTAATCAGTCCTTCTGCCCTCTGACTCCAAGAGGCATGTTGCCATTCAGCCAGAGATAAAATGGATACAGGATGCTGCAGAGATAATAATAATAATAATAATAATAATAATAATAATAATAATAATAATAATTTATTATTATTTATACCCTGCCCATCTGACTGGGTTTCCCCAGTCACTCTGGGCAGCTCCCAACAGAATGTTAAAAACACGATAAAACATCTAACATTAAAAACTTCCCTAAACAGGGCTGCCTTCAGATGTCTTCTAGAAGTCAGGTAGTTGTTTATTTCCTTGGCATCTGATGGGAGGGCGTTCCACAGGGCAGGCGCCACTACTGAGAAGACCCTCTGCCTGGTTCCCTGTAACCTCACTTCTCACAGAGAGGGAGCTGCCAGAAGGCCCTCGGCACTGGACCTCAGTGTCCGGACTGAGCGATGGGGGTGGAGACCCTCCTTCAGGTATACAGGACCGAGGCTGTTTAGGGCTTTAAAGGTCAGCACCAACACTTTGAATTGTGCTTGGAAACGTACTGGGAGCCAATGTAGGTCTTTCAGGACCGGTGTTATGTGGTCTCAGTGGCTACTCACAGTCACCAGTCTAGCTGCCGCATTTTGGATTAATTGTAGTGTACGGGTTAAGGTACTGTACTTTTTCATGTATAAGACGAGGGTTTTTTTTTTTTTTTTTTGCTAAAGCAATGTCCAAAATTGGGGCTCGTCTTATACACGGTTAGCGCATTGTTGGGATGGGGGATTGGTTGCTGCTGTAAGAATGATCTCGTCAGCGGTGATTGGTGACTGCGGCAAGGGCTGCTGCTAATAGGCTGTGTGTGTGATTGGGGTGGCTGCTGTTGGTGAGCGGAATAGGTTGTCTCGGCGACATTTGCGATAGCCACTGTTGGTCTGGCGGGTGAGTGAATTTTGGCCCCTGAAAAGCTCATCAACTCTGGGCAATCCTCCCCATTTTCTTAATTTTGAGTCCCCCAAGATAGGAGGCGTGTTATACACGGAAAAATACGGTATACAGTAGTCTTCTTTTTTGGGTGGGATGTGGGGAGAGATGCCAACAACCCTCTCCTATTAGTTCTCAAGAGACTGCAGCCAGAACGTAAAAGCCATCACCACCGCAAGTTACCGGCTCCTTTTATTCATGCACACAGATGTGGACTAAGTGGGGGGTATCAATGTCCTGAGCAGACAAATGGAAAGAGTATTCCAACAAGCCTGGTAGCCACAGAGAAAGCGCTGCAGGAGTGCATACTCACCAATCAGTCTGAGCACTGTTGCTACAATTATATCAGAAGGGGAAGAGACGTTGCCGTTGCCCTTTCTGTTCTTTATCCACTTATCCATGATAGGCCAGAGTTCTTTGCTGTGGAACGAAGCGGACAATGAGTACATATGTGCTGACTGCCTCCCTTTTTGCCTTTTGAGACTAGCTCGACCTGCCAGACCTACACCACATTCCTTTGGAATGAAAAACCTCCAAATGCTTTCGATTTGAGAAAACATATTAAGTTGCAGTAACAGCAGAACAACAAAGTTGGCTTAGCAACAGCCGCTCCCCGCAAGCGTATTGGAGGAAACAGCCTATGGTGAATGGATGAGCCAGGCTGCAGACCTTTATTTTAATTATTAAGTACAATAAACAACAAAGACTCGTAATACCTTATGATATGATCGTGGGTCCAGCGCCACTTTTGATGTGAGCACAACAGATCTACAGCAAACACATATTCCCATGTGCTCTCTTTCAGGTCTTCTCCAAATTGCTCACTAAGCTGAAATTCCATCTGTGGACACAACTGTATCGCCAAAAGCAGGCTAGAGACCATCATGCCAACATCTGCTGGTGCATTCTGGAAAAATGAATGAATGCTGATTTTGTTCTCAAACATTCTACCCACAAGACCTTATAGATTAGTGAGACCACTGGTTCCAAAATGGTAGTGCAGACGAACAACCAGTCCCAAAATGGAGCAGAATTGGGTATAATCAGCTGGCTATCACTGACATCACATTCCAACTGCTATCAAATCCATCTTTGCCTTTGGAAATTGCTAAATTCTTTGCCGCTGCATTCTCCTTGTGCCAAGGAGTTCCACGGCTCTGATTTCCTCTCATCCGCAGGCTCTAAGTGGAGAACATGTTGTCTTTTATATTTCCCCCTTCCTACTACCCCACATGCCTATAAAAGTATTTTTTCACCCCCCTCACAGTGAAAATGGCAATATTATAAGTAGTGGTTTTTCCCCCCAGTGGTTTTATTTGGCTCATATTTGGTTCAGCGGCATGTGAAACTGCCCCCCCATCCCAAAATCAAACCCACTTTCTTCAAAGTGATGCCCAGCTCTTCAGAAAGCAGTATTTGATTAACAGATAACACAAGAAAAATGCACACTGGCCCTTTCTTACGCCTCTGTGAAAAGTGAGGTTCTGCTCTTGTATAATCAACAACCAACTCTCTTCTGGCCAAATGCAAAAAAAAAGTGATCCTGTCAAATGCTCATACCTCTTCCCAATTCAGGTAAGTTCTCAGACATTTCAGCACCTCCCCTCTTGCACGCTGCCTGGCAACCAACTGGATAGCTTTGCTGATCACACCTTCCGAGGAAAAGATCTCATCCCACACGTTCGCAATAAACAAAGTTAGTATGGCCGATTTGGGGAAATCTGGCAGGGAGAAATTAAAATAAGAAAGGAAAACCCTTTAGGCTAGACAATAATCAATATGTGTATATATATTACAAGTTGAACTTGAAACAAAAATGTTGCAGGGGGTTCACTATATAAGCAGTGAGGAGCTAAAGCACTTACATTTCCCCCTTTTCATGTCCCTTTTCCAGTTTATGCTCAATACTCTCTCTCTCTCAATACCTCTCTCTCTCTCTCTCTCTCTCTCTCTCTCTCTCTCTCTCTCTCTCTCTCGGAGACCACTGAGCATGCTCAGTATATTAATCACGCCTCCATACCAGCTAAATGTGTCTCCTGCACATACTCACAAAATTATCTATTTTGATTTAAGGAGCTTAGGCTCTTCTCAAGCAGCCATACCCAAAAGGTAGCACCAAGGATTTAGGCTGCAGTCCTAACCCCTGGGTGGCAGTGGTGGGACTTGTTTCTTATTCTATTCTATTTATAAAAACAGATGTTAGATACAGCGGTACCTCGGGATGCGAACGGGATACGTTCCAGAGCCCCGTTCGCACCCTGAACAGAACGTAAGATGCATCTGCGTGTCCGCAGCCGTGAGCAGCGAAACCCGGAGGTAACGCGCTTTTTATTCTGAGGTGGGACGCAGGTGGCGCTGTGGGTAAAAGCCTCAGCGCCTAGGGCTTGCCGATCGAAAGGTCGGCAGTTCGAATCCCTGCGGCGGGGTGCGCTCCCGTTGCTCGGTCCCAGCGCCTGCCAACCTAGCAGTTCGAAAGCACCTCCGGGTGCAAGTAGATAAATAGGGACCGCATACTGGCGGGAAGGTAAACGGCGTTTCCGTGTGCTGCGCTGGCTCGCCAGATGCAGCTTTGTCACGCTGGCCACGTGACCCGGAAGTGTCTCCGGACAGCGCTGGCCCTCGGCCTCTTAAGTGAGATGGGCGCACAACCCTAGAGTCTGTCAAGACTGGCCCGTACGGGCAGGGGTACCTTTACCTTTTTACTATGACTGTACTTTTTACTATGACTGTACTGTGGGTTGTTTAATCAGCCAACAACCCTGGCAAACAGACCTTTGCCAAAACAGTGAGTATACATTGATTTATACCGTTTCCCATGAAACATCCAAAAGCGATTAACATATCTGCATTCAGCTGGAACACAATGCGTAAGATGCTTTCCACCGTAAAAAAGACAAAGACGGATCATACCTTCCTTAAGAAGACTGTAGCAAAACAGGCGTGCTTTTTCAAGGTCTCCTAGCTGCCGGCATATTCCAACATACACCCTGCAGAGGGCCTGAATGTGATTGTGGCCCAAGGTCATCTTCTGTTTCTTCAGTTTCTTCAGAATGGTCTGCAACGCCGTCTCGGCTAAGTGCTGTAACATGCAAAATGGTATTTTCCATTGAGGATATTTCAACATGCATAATATACCTTATTATCAGAAAATAATATACTTCTGTCCTTGAACAGAAATGCTGATGATCTTCAGAGCTAATTCTTTATCAGATACAGGCGATAAAATAGAGAAGAACAGATCTGTCCAAGCAAGGACAAGGACACACATGTTTTAAAACCACTGGAAAAGTGTACTCGTGGCAGTTTGCAGCTGAAACTGGTAAGCTGCAAAGGTTAAAAATACAGAAAACCAGCAACTAAACACCACAATAGTAGGAGTGAAGGACTAAATGCATGGCAGGTACAAGAAGTAACAGCATAGTGAATGTTCTTTTAATGAGCCATCTGAAACGTTACAGTGGTGCCTCGCAAGACGAAATTAATCCGTTCCGTGAGGCTCTTTGTATAGCGGTTTTTTCGTCTTGCGAAGCAAGCCCATTGACAGCTTAGCGGATTAGCGCTATTAGCGGTTTAGTGGCTTTTAGCGGATCAGCTGATAAGCGGCTTATCAGCGGATCAGCTGATAAGCGGCTTAGGGCTTAGGAAAAGGGGGGGAAAAGGGAAAAAACCCCGCAGGAACTTGCAAGACATTTTCGTCTTGCGAAGCAAGCCCATAGGGAAATTTGTTTTGCGAAGCGCCTCCAAAACAGAAAACCCTTTCATCTAGCGGGTTTTCCGTATTGCGAGGCGTTCGTCTTGCGGGGCACCACTGTATATGAAAGAAGACCAATTGGCCTCTCTGAGGCCATTCCACATGTAGGCCAATGTAGGTCAAGTTCTGATACAACCTCTGCCAGTGATGTGTGTAAAGGAATCTATGGGGAGGTGCCATAAGCAGAGCACAAGCAATGCATGCAGAAGATCCAATCCCTATCACCTCCAGTGAAAAAGGTTCTCTGCCAGATTCTGAGATAACTTCACATTTGTGCACAATTGTCGCATTGTCACCTTAAAAAGTTTGAAAGACCTGGGATCCATGCAGGGCATTTTTGAAGGCCTTAATTCATACCAATATAAGGTTGAAGATATGCTAGGGCCTAAGTTGGGAGCCGTTTACCTTCCCGTCGGAGCGGTACCTATTTATCTACTTGCACTTTGACGTGCTTTCGAACTGCTAGGTTGACAGGAACTGCTAGGTTTCCGTGCACTGCTCTGGTTCACCAGAAGCGGCTTAGTCATGCTGGCCACATGACCCGGAAGCTGTACGCCGGCTCCCTCGGCCAATAAAGCGAGATGAGCGCCACAACCCCAGAGTCGGCCACGACTGGACCTAATGGTCAGGGGTCCCTTTATCTTTACCTTTAAGTTGGGAGCCATTACAGCTGAACAGTGGCTGGGTGGGTATGTTCCTGGCTTCTTATCCCATCCAGACACCCGGACACAAATGAGAAACACTCTCAGAAATAAAAAATCCTGAAAACAGGTTGACAGCACAATTTTGCAGTGGACCTTGTGCTGAATCTTTCCCCTCAAATCTTCCCATGGTCTTTTTTTTTTTTGGGGGGGGGGGTAAAAGCACTTTTGGATGGAAAGACCTCAAGTTCCCTCATCCTGAATGATGTAATAACAGGGAATCTTACCATCTGGGGGAGCTTCCAGTGAGATTAATTTCAGGTCTGACCCTAAGCAACTGGGGAAGAAACACCAAATGAATACTGCTAGAAAATGCATTGCCAAACTTTGTTGTCGGTTAACTCTTCTTTGGCCTTGCATTTATGTACTGAAGCCTGGATCGGGGTTTTCTTTTCTTGACCTTTTTGGGGGTTAATATCAAATTTATTCTGTGTTTGTTAAACTGTTGACTTTTGAATTTACGGACATGCTCTGTATTCCGCATATTTGTATTTTGATGTCTTGAATGTTTGCTGCAAGCTGCTTTGGCTGCAGCTGATTGTGGAAAAGCAGCATATATATAAACACAAACAAACAAACAAACAAACAAACACAACAACAACAACAACAACAACAACAACAACAACAACAATTTATTATTTATACCCCGCCCATCTGGCTGAGTTTCCCCAGCCACTCTGGGCGGCTCCCAATCAGGTGTTAAAAACAATACAGCGTTAAATATTAAAAACTTCCCTGAAAACAAACAAACAAACAAACAAACAAACAAACAAACAAACAGGAACTTGGGAAGGTGATCACTCCAGAAGCATGCTGCCACTTAAAAACTGGCCGTCACGAACTGGCTCTTAGTCAGTGACGTGGAACCCAAAGCGCTCAACAACTCCACCAAATGAATAAACTATCAGACAAGTTGAAGTGTTTCAGAAATGTCTCCATACAATTTTAGAGCCCAAGCGTTCCATCTAAGGCAGGGATAGATTCACCTGAATCCAGGCTTACACAACATGTGACCCACAGCCCTCCTCTTTGTGCAGTTCAAGGCACCCATGTTCCTGGGAGTTTGGAGCAAGGAGGGTCACAAGATTTACAGATCTGATGACCGAGTTAAGATCGTTTCCCTACTCCCTCCACAAGTTCTGCCTTATGACAGACATCCAGATAGAACTTGGATGTGCGAACTGTTTGATGCATTTAGATCACAGTGCAATCTGCTTTCAGAAGCCTTTGTAAACCAAGACATAGGCTTAAAACTGTGAATCACAAAACTAAAGGACAGGACTCTCACTTGGGGGGTCTGTGGGTCACGTGGAGTGGGGCGAAAATACAGGGGTCTTAAACACACAGCACATTCTTTATTACCAGCCAAAGCCCATATTGCCCCTCGCAAGGACCCTCTCTGGTGCACATCTGATTTCGGGGGATGACTGCACCCCCATCACCCCAGCAGAAGATGTTCCTTTATTTTTATGGTGTTTAAGGGGGGGTAACAGTTCCTCTGCTCTGAATGCTAATGTCAAACTTAGCACTTCAGCCTGCAGATTCTCATATACAACAGGCTAAATAGAGACAACTGTGAGCAAAGTCCTTGTGCACTTGCTCACCTGTGGAAGAGACGAGCCGGGATGGGTTGCGGTGGCAGCAGCTAAGTTTGCAAGAAATGAGAGAGTGCAAAAAGTTTGAGAAACACTGGGGTAAACACAACATCAAAATCCCCATGGATATTAGCTGTAAGGGACCGAAAAACCACCGTTTGCTCAAAAGTGTATGTCTGTGTGTGCGGATGTGTGTTAAGCCATGCAAATCCAGCTTCATCCCTTTAACAAAAACCAAGATATGAGTCAACATCCCCAATCAGCCACAGCAAACTTAATTATACAGTGGTGCCTCGCAAGAAGAAATTAATTCGTTCCGTGAGTTGCTTCGTCTTGCGATATTTTCGTCTCGCGGAGCGCGGATTCCCCGGGTATTAACGGCTTTAAGAAAAAGGAAGCAAACCCGCAAGACGTTTTCGTCTTGCGAAGCAAGCCCATAGGGAAATTCGTCTTGCGAAGCAACTCAAGAAATGAAAAACCCTTTCGTCTTGCGCGTTTTTCGTCTAGCGAGGCATTCGTCTTGCGGGGCACCACTGTATGTCCACATATGAACTGCAAGAGGTGACATGATAGGTTGGCAGAAAGGTGGGTTCAAATGGTCTCTTCTACGGCTTCTACTGTCTTAACTACTATTCCAGAAGGTTCCACGCTCATTGTTTGGTTGTATAAGCTAAACCAGTTTACTGGTATTTTTTAAAAAAAAACAAGAAGAAGAAGAAGTGTAACTGACCTTCTTAGCAACGCCAAGTTCATAAACGGCTTCTTTCTCTTCATCTCTCATGGCTGGGAGCTTCGAGGTATTGCCCACCAAAACGTGGCTACGGATAACAGGTAACAGGTCAAAACAGGCTTTGGAAACTTTCTCCAATGCTACCATCACAATGTTGCTATCGGAGTCATCGCTTTTCTTCGCAGCCACAAGCAATTGTGAATCGGCTTCACCGGTTAAGTGAGTACCACCCTCGCTACTCAGATGGATAGTTTCTTCAGCAGGGCACCGTATGCCAGCACCTGGGACTCTACCTGAAGGCTCCTCCTTGCAGAAGTTTGATTTTGGCGACTTGCTATCTAGTCTTAGCCTTTTGGCATTCTTTGGCACAGTCACAGGTACTAAAGCCCTTTTCCCAGTGTAACACACATTGGAAGACAGTTGCTCTGGGTCAGGCTTGAAACTGCTCCCCGTTTTAACAAAAGCAGTGGACACAGAAGCAATTGCTTTAAAGCCACTGATCTGATGGACCGGCTGTGGGGCGTTTTTGCCATCTAGAGAAGCCGACCTACTCAGCTGAATGTTACCTTTCAGGATGCTGAGAGTTCTGGCTCGGGCAGATAGCTCTGGATACATGCTGTCCAAGATCTTCACCGAGTTTTCCTGGGGTACGGGTGTAGCAGTGCCGCCAACTGCCGATGGAGGAAGTCTGCCAGGCACGGGGAGGGCGTGCTTGGGAGTGGTGGCGCAAAACTGAAGAGGCGAAGACAGAGCCCTCTGACGCATCGGCGTGCCCGAGGGAGAAGGGGTGGTAAATGTAGCGGGAGACTTGCATTTGGGGATATCCGACAGCGGCGACCTTAGAGGAGGAACTGCAGCTTCCCGTAAAGGAGAAACCATTCCATCAAGTGGGGAAGGCAAAGAAGACTGGCTAGACGATGACGTCAGTGGGGAGAGGGGCCTAACCTTCCTTGGGGGAGTAGGTATCAGAGGTGGGAGCAAGGGAGGTAATGGAGGGCCCATCTCTTCCCTAATTTTTGTCAGGGTTTTTGGAGGAGAATACACTGTAGGCGTGGAAGTATCTGCGTTGGCAAAAATGGTCTCAGTGAGCAGTGCTTGCCGACTTTTCCTCTTCCCCTTGCAGCTAGGTATTCTCTGGAGAGGCCTAAGACCTACCTCTGCTGAAACATTTCTAGAGTCTGATGCTTCAAGCGCTTGTCCTGCTCCGTTATTTCCGTGAGATGCAAGAGCAGGGGGGGATTCCACTTTCTCAGACACTATTTTTTGTGGTTTAGAGCTGGAAGATTCAGAGGCAGGTGGTATGGAATGCCGGCTGGTTTGAGCAGCAAGAGTTTCCCCCTCGTTCTTTATATGGGTTTCCTTGTTGTGGGAGGCACTGGAGTCCTCATCAAGACAGACGGGTGTTAACTGGTTCTGCATCAGGCTGGAGCTGCATCCCAAACGGCTAAAGCTTCTTTCTTCCTCAGCACTTACTTTCCCTTTAAAGAAATCTAACTGGATTTCTGGGGTTTCTACACTAGTGCCACTGTATTCCGAGTGTGGTGCAACTATATCACTATTAAATTCTGGATCACTTGCAGAAGGCTTCCTGGAGAGAGATTTTCTGTCATGTCTCATCAATGAAACGACCGCTGAAATGTCTTGTCCTGCTTGCCTCTCGTCTGACTTCTCTGTTGTTGTAAGAGATTCAGATTTTAAGGAGGTATTTTCATCACTACACGTCCCTCTTGTTGCGTATGAATGTTCCCATATCCCTTCCGTCACTTCAGCAACATGGGAGCCAGTGTCATGTGCTGCAGCCGGCGTATATTTCGGGGATGCCTCTTCTGTTGCATGGGACAGCTCCTGCTCACCACCCACATCTGCTCTGGACGCTGCAAGCATTGGTTGTGGTTTTGTGCAATTCACCTTCCTTAATGGGAAAACCTCTTCCTCTGGTGAATCCAAGGGAGATGATTTCATAAGCATGATAGTACTTTCAGACACTGTCAGTTCATTCACCCCTTCAGATCTTGTGCCTCTGCTCGATATTGCATCAGTTTCTTTAGCTGTTGCTTCACTCAGATTATGTTCTAGCTCACACTTTCTTGAAGGAATCCCTGACGTCTTATCAAGAGGAACAATAAGCTTCTCATCACTTGGAACAGATTTGCTCACTACAAAAATGTCTACAGTATTAACACTGTTTAGGCTCGATGCCTCGGGGGTTTGTGCTTTAGTAAGCTCCCCACAACACATTATCTGGGATTCCCTGAGAGTTGGCTGTTCTCTGGCTTCTTCGATTTCCATTTCATGGAAACTGCAACAATCCAGGGACTTATTTTTGTCTACGTCAGAATCGAGAACATTTGCCTCTTTACTTGTCAAGTCTTCCCCAGAATCGTGATCCCTATGATCAGCATCTTCTTCTCTGCTTGGAGAGGAAGGGGTAATGTACCCTGGGACAGAGCTTTGGCCATTTCTGCTGAAGAGCTCATAACTGATTTCAGCGTTGGACACAGTGACATTGGAGGGCTCTGCAGTGGACTTCGAACCAACTGTTGTAGTGACAGAGGAAGTTTCAATAACTGCACTCTCTGATTCTAATTCATCTTGAACAGACTGAGCAAGACCTTCATTTGTGTTCTGTTCTAATTCCACCCCATTTGTTACAGAGCACTTGTAATTCGTTTCTGTCCCTTCCGCAGCATGCTTCATTTTATCAGATGAATTGCTTTTAGCATTATAGGTTGCCTTTTCTTGAGGTGGTGCATCATTTATTCCATGTTGCAAATCTTTAAAAATCAAACTGGGCTCCATATTTCTGTCACACAGAGTTGCAAGAGCAGATGTTTCTTCACTTCCTTCTTCTATGATAAACTGTGCAGTCCCAGTTTCTGTTATTTTCAGCCGTTCACTATCTTCCTTCTCAAGCCGTTCTGATGTCAAGCATAAATCTTCCGCAACAGCCTCAGTGTGCTGAAAGTTAATTGAAACGCTATGCGTTTTGGACTTACACTCAGGTTTAACGTCTGCATTTTCAACATACCCTGATTCTGAAGCACTTTGAGTGACATTCTCTGATTCAAAGAGTGTGTGTTTACTTTCAAGAGACCCCTCTGGACACCCTTCAATAATAAATGCTTCTGCTGCTAACATAGGACTGCTTTGATAATCTGGCTCCTCTTGTAGCGATTTAACGGAATCTTTTTGGTCAATGTATTGTTCTAGTTCTACACATTCTTTTTTTACATCCATTGATTTGGGTTTCGTTTTGCCTACAACGTTTTCATTTTCAACTTTCTGCTGGTCATCTTCTCCATGTTTAGTACGCACAGAAGGGAGAGTGCTGCTTTCACCTATAGGATACAATGAATTATTGCATCCATCACTTGCCACTGTAATATGGGAGTGGGGCCTCAAGGTATCAGCATTCCCTAGTTTATTCTCCCCATTTAATTCATATTGCTTGTCACATTCCTCTTCACTACTGTGATTTTCTTCTACGCATTGTGATTTGATGGCTGCATCGGAGACGTGAGAATCTTTTTCAAAGTCCTGTGTAAATGTTATCTCAGCATCTTGTTGCTGGAGCAGCACCCTAGAACATTCCATTTCAGAGAGGAAATTATGGTTAACGAAATTCATTTTCTCTTCCATTAATGCTTCATCACTGCTGCCTGAGCAGAGCCCTTCAGTTGCATTTTGTTTGTCTGTTGTTACAGGTTCAGTGTGTTCTTCACCAATGCATTTTGCTTTCTCAAAATTAAATTTAGATTGGATGTCACTGGGGCCAGGCCCCATTCCTCCTCGCACATCACCAGAAACATCCTTAAAAATTTCAGGAGCTACGAGCTCATTTTCAGTAGCTAAAATGGACCCTTTGGTTTGCTGCTGAGAGCCACCTTTGGGTGTTTGAAGCCAATCACCTTCCACTGTCTCAATGAGCTCTTCCTTCTCATCTTTCAAGAAGCTAGTAGGCTCTTTGTGCACATGGTCAATGCTACTTCCAACGTCTTCTTTCATGGGCATTGACTCAGCTGTTTTTTTTTGACCTTGTGAGTTAGCCGATGGAGACAATAAAGCAGGCATCATGAGTTTGTCTTTCGCTTTCATCATATTATCGAAGTTTTTGTTGACGTTTTCTGTACCGTGTGCTGCTGGCTCAGTGGCTGTGTGTGCCTCCAAAAAGTCAGAATTCTCCTGCAGATGCTTCTCACTTGTTGATATGGCACCTCTCTCATTAAGATATACTGATGTTTCTGTCACAGGGTCGTGACACAGTGCTGACTCTTCTTCCGTCAATTTGCTAAGTCTTTCAGGTGACTCCTGAGAATTGCCATTTGTATTGTTTGCGCTAAAAGAGACACATTTGCTCCGAGATTCTGCTGAAAGATTCTCGTAAGAAATTTCAGCTTTTGGTTCACTTTTTTCCAAAATATTTTCAAGCATTTGCACATCCTGGTTCATTTCATCTTCATCGCTGGAATCTGTTAAGTTTCCAAATAACGTATCCTTAAAGAAATAAATGAGAAGAATTAATATAGTACTCATAACAGTTCAAATGTTTTATGAACAGCCATTCAAGTTACAATGTTCATTACCTTTTTCCCTTTCAAAAAACTGGTACTGCTAAAGACACATCTAAACAGATATGCACTAAAAACATGACTGAGGTGTAGTAAACCTACTTCTGCGCTGTTCCACTTCAGATCAGAGCTGCAGATTTACATGATGGCATTCTCTTCAAAACCATAAAAACAAAACCATAAAGGTAAAGGTAAAGGGCCCCTTGACCATTAGGTCCAGTCGTGACCGACTCTGGGATTGTGGCGCTCATCTCGCTTTATTGGCCGAGGAAGCCGGCGTACAGCTTCCGGGTCATGTGGCCAGCATGACTAAGCCGCTTCTGGCAAACCAGAGCAGCGCATGAAAACACCGTTTACCTTCCCACCAGAGCGGTACCTATTTATCTACTTGCACTTTGACGTGCTTTCGAACTGCTAGATTGGCAGGAGCAGGGACCGAGCAACGGGAGCTCACCCCGTCACAGGGATTCGAATCACCAACCTTCTGACCGGCAAGTCCTAGGCTCTGTGGTTTAACCCACAGCGCTACCCGCGTTCCTTATAAACCAAACCATAGAGAGCTAGAAAACAGGAAGTAGTTCTTTCTGAGAAACAGTTTTCTATTGAGATTTTTTTGCACAGAGGTTTTACGACTTCAATGAGAACTAAGAACAAGATAAACTAAAGAGTATCTATCAGAAACAAAGAGAGAGAGTTCCTTTGTACAGGGCTTAGCTCACTTGCAAAGGTTCATCTTAATCCATAAAAACATGAGTCATTTCACTATTTAAAAAGCAATACTCAAAGTGACGCACAGTCAATAAAACCACAAAAATAGCAGCAGCCAGAAGCTGAAAATCCAGGTGTTCAGTATACAATGGTACCTCGGTTTACAAACTTAATCTGTTCCGGAAGTCCGTTCTTACACCAAAGCATTCTTAAACCAAGGTGTGCTTTCCCATAGCAGCGGGGGACTCAGTTTACAAATGGAACACACTCAACAGGAAGTGGAACATGTTCTGCTTCCAAGGCAAAGTTCACAAACCAGAACACCTGCTTCCGGGTTTGCAGCGTTCTATTTCCAAGTTGTTCATAAACTAAGCTGTTCTTAAACCAAGGTACCACTGTATTCTAAAACCAAACTGTTTTAACCTAGCAATGGAATTAGCAAGGATGACATCCTAACCGAGAAAGCTAACATTTTACACTTTAACAGTTCTTACTGAAGGAAGTCGGGGAAGGAGAAAAAACAACAGCTCCCTATGACAGAGCCGCTGCTCTCATGAATCACAACAGGAGCTGTCACCACATTTATTGTCTTAATTTATATCCCACTGTTTGACAATATGTTTAGGGAATTTAATATTTAATGCTGTATTGTTTTAAACACTCGATTGGGAGCCACCCAGAGTGGCTGGGGAACCTCAGCCAGATGGGCGGGGTATAAATAAATTATTATTATTATTATTATTATTATTATTATTATTATTATTATTATTTTCCATTAAACTGGATACAATGGTAACGATTCTTTTAGGTCCGGGCCTACTATACTCTGAAGGCAGGTGGGGGGCATTGTGGGTTTTTTTTGGATAGTTGAAAGTGGTATAACAGAGAAATCACTGCCCAGGTATATTACACATTTACTGATTTTATCCTGCTCTCAGGAGGGTGGGGGTAGTATTTTTTTGCTTTTTGGAGCACTATGAATACCTGCAAAGCCTGTTCAACTGAGAATGAGAATGAGCCAAGTGTACTACCCATGGATAGCACTGCCTCTTTCTGGCCACCTGGCTCCACCCACAAGTAGACTTGCTGTACTGTATTAAGTCAACATTCAATCAAGATTATGACATTACTAGGGCACACGATTTTAACCCATATTTTGACTTACTGGAGTAGCAGCAGGTGAAAACTGTATGGGAGACAGTAGAGGAGGAAGAGGCCTAACCCACTTCAAAATATCTCGCAGATTTTCACCAAGTTCGTCCTGTTCCGTGCTAAAAACATCCACGTTGCCCTCTCCCAAATCTGTCTCTGAAATGACTTCTAGAGATCTGTCTTCGTAAAAAGTGCCGCCACCATTGTAAGCGCCCGTGGTTTCCATGGCCTTGCTTTCTACTGGGCTACCATGCCCAGCAAGTCTGTCGCCCAGCTTTGTCTGCAACGGTGCCAAAGAAACGTGCGTCGTACAGGTTTCAGGTGAAGGACAACCAGAAGGCCTCTCTTCTCGAGGTTTCCTGAATTGTTGAGGATTCCGCGGCGTTTCTATGGGGCAGAAGATCATCTACAATGTAAACAAGGTTTCCATATTTCCTCCACTTTCTGAAGGTTTTAAAAAAAGTTTTCAAACCAATTTTAAAACAAATGGTTTATTATACAGGTTACTGAGTGCCCTACAGGTACACCACTGTGCCGTTGAAAGGTTTTTTTGCAACTCCACAGGCCCTCCAGAAAGTATCCCCTTAATTATTATTTTTTAATTTTAAAAATCCAGGTGTTAATTTTACTGACCACTCTCGGGGGCCCCCTGCTGTGTTTCTGGGGTGCCGTACAGTTTTTGTAACCTTCCCATGACCCTCACAAAATTTTTCCTTAAAAAGTGTAAGACATTCCTAGCGCAGTCTTGGAAGAAGGCATAGGAGGAATGGGGACACACCAAGGAAGATTTCCAGCAGCCTAGAGACAACTGCAAATGCCCTGCAGGTATATATGCATATATTTTGTTCTTGCATTTAAATTATGCAAATATTAAAAGCATAGTGCAAAGTCATTCTAAAAGTTAATTATTGGCATCCGTCTGTCGTGAGATTCAACGGCAGAGTGCCGTTCTAAAAGTACTCACTTTTTTTTCCACGTGCTCTTGAATGACCATGAAAATCTGTTGCTGCAGGTGAGAAAAGAGGCAATTTTTCTTTACTGTTCTTGAAAATTGCAACATACTTTTTCTCTCTCTAAGGACACTGACAAACTGTCCAGAGGAGGGCAACCAAAATGGTCAAAGGCCTGGAAACGATGCCTTATGAGGAACGGCTAAGGGAGCTGGGCATGTTTAGCCTGGAGAAGAGGAGGTTAAGGGGTGATATGATAGCCATGTTCAAATATATAAAAGGATGTCACATAGAGGAGGGAGAAAGGTTGTTTTCTGCTGCTCCAGAGAAGCGGACACGGAGCAATGGTTCCAAACTACAAGAAAGAAGATTCCACCTAAACATTAGGAAGAACTTCCTGACAGTAAGAGCTGTTCGACAGTGGAATTTGCTGCCAAGGAGGGTGGTGGAGTCTCCTTCTTTGGAGGTCTTTAAGCAGAGGCTTGACAACCATATGTCAGGAGTGCTCTGATGGTGTTTCCTGCTTGGCAGGGGGTTGGACTCGATGGCCCTTGTGGTCTCTTCCAACTCTATGATTCTATGATTCTATGATTCTAAGGAAAGCGACTACTTCCAATTATCTCTAGAGATACAGTACTTGGGTCTCACCTAAGATGTAGTCATTTTTGTTGATTTGACTTTTTCCTGTCGAGCTGTCAATACACACCCAGAGCTCCTGCAACAGCAGCTTAATTTTCTCTGTAAAATAACCAAAGAGGCATCCAAACTGTTATGGTACTTGCAGAGAAACATGGATTAATAGAATATATATCTGTATCTGTATCTGCACACACATGTCTTCACTAATACAGGGAATAAGAAGCAAATCCCAAACTGCTGAGGTTATGTCTGTTCCAGTGATGGCAAACCTCTAGCCTGCTAAAGGTAAAGGTAAAGGTACCCCTGCCCGTACGGGCCAGTCTTGCCAGACTCTAGGGTTGTGCGCTCATCTCATCTCTCTAGGGTTGTGCGCTCATCCCTTACCTTTCCTGCCCCGACTTGGCCACAGTGATCCATGCGACGGTCATCTCCAGGCTTGACTACTGTAATTCGCTCTACGCGGGGCTGCCCTTGAAGCTGTCCCAGAAACTCCAGCGGGTACAGAATGCTGCAGCGAGGCTCCTCACGGGGTCTCTGCCATGGGAGCATATTCACCCAGTGCTTTTCAAGCTGCACTGGCTCCCGGTGGAGTACAGGGTCAGATTTAAGGTGCTGTTTTTGACCTTTAAAGCCCTTCACGGCCTAGGACCCTCGTACCTACGGGACTGCCTCTCCTGGTATGCCCCACGGAGAGCCTCAAGGTCCATAAATAACAACACCCTAGTGGTCTCAGGCCCTAAGGAAGTTAGATTGGCTTCAACCAGAGCCAGGGCCTTTTCAACTCTGGCTCCGGTCTGTTGGAACGCTCTGTCTCATGAGACCAGGGCCCTGCAGGATCTGATTTCTTTCCGCAGGGCCTGTAAGACAGAGTTGTTCCGCCTGACCTTTGGCTTGGAGCCAATTTGATTCCCTCCCTCCCTCTTTCCCCCCCCTTTTTTTCTTTTCCTTCTCCTCCTGCGATGAGGCTACATTTTAATATTTTAATGTTCCATTATTTTAATGTTGTATTTTATTTTTGTTTTTAAGTTGTAATCATTCATCTTGTTTTTATTATTGTTTGTAAGCCGCTCTGAGCCCGGCCTTGGCTGGGGAGGGCGGGATATAAATAAAATATTATTATTATTATTATTATTATTATTATTATTATTATCTCACTCTATAGGCCGGGAGCCAGCGCTGTCCGCAGACACTTCCGGGTCACGTGGCCATTGTGACAAGCTGCGTCTGGCGAGCCAGCGCAGCACACGGAAACACCGTTTACCTTCCCGCTGGTAAGCGGTCCCTATTTACTTGCACCCGGGGGTGCTTTCGAACTGCTAGGTTGGCAAGCGCTGGGACCGAATGACGGAAGCGCATCCCGCCGCGGGGATTCGAACCGCCGACCATGCGACCGGCAAGTCCTAGGCGCTGAGGTTTTACCCACAGCGCTACCCGCATCCCCTCTAGCCTACTAGGCCTCCTCTATTGACTTGCCAAGGCTTCTCAGTAAAGTTGAAGGAAGCTTGCTATGTCAGGATCTGTTACCTAAAGACACCTGGAGGTGACAACTCCCAACAGAGCAGTTCTCTCTTTGCTGCTGGTTAGCTATTTCCTTGGAGAGTTGAGCAGGGGACGGAGGCCCACCACTCTGGTCCAATGTTCAGGAAACATATGAGCAGTGATATGAATGCAGCACTTTCTTGCAATCTGCCCTTGGAAAATGATTGAAGGGCTATACAAAAATACAGTGGTACTTCGGGTTACATACGCTTCAGGTTACAGACTCCGATAACCCAGAAATAGTACCTCAGGGTTAAGAACTTTGCTTCAGAATGAGAACAGAAATCGTGCTCTGGTGGCGCGGCGGCAGCGGGAGGCCCCATTAGCTAAAGGGGTGCTTCAGGTTAAGAAAAGTTTCAGGTTAAGAACGGACCTCTGGAACGAATTAAGTACTTAACCCGAGGTAGCACAATTTCTCAGCCCAATTTCTCGACAAATCGATGGATATTCAGCAGAAGTTCTGACTTGACACAATTTGTTACAATACAAGCTAACCAACATGTTCTTTTACCCTTCTTGGCAACTCCCTTGAGCCTGTGTCTCCTCAGAGGACTCAGCCTGTTGACGTGATAAGCAATAGCAAGAAATCCACCTGAATCTATTTAAATTGCATCATTTCCTTCTTGCCTCTGCTTGCCTCTTTGCTAAGTAAGCGGCGTTTTTTTAAAAAAATGGAATGAAATTAAGGAGCTCCGGTTGTATCCCTTTGTTGGTATTCTCAGCACTTTGGGGCATGATCACCATTTTATTTGCATATCACCTTTCCTTGAAAAGATTCATGCTCAAAGCGGCTTGCAAAAAAAAGGAATGCATCTCAAAATCAGCCGCTGCAAGAACAATTCCATAGCAATTTCATAGCAACATAATTGCAAATATAACATCAAACAAAAAAACCACACACCAATATTTCAGCATTATAAATATAAGAAGATTACACCTCCTGGCAACTGCAAAAATAACAAGGGAGACCGATAGCTTCGCCTATGATGTGGGAATGGGTTCCTGGTTGGTAAGGGTAAAGGGACCCCTGACCATTAGGTCCAGTCGTGACCGACTCTGGGGTTGCGGCGCTCATCTCGCTTTATTGGCCGAGGGAGCCGGCGTACAGCTTCTGGGTCATGTGGCCAGCAGGACTAAGCCGCTTCTGGCGAACCAGAGCAGCACACGGAAACGCCGTTTACCTTTCTGCTGGAGCGGTACCTATTTATCTACTTGCACTTTGACGTACTTTCGAACTGCTAGGTTGGCAGGAGCAGGGACCGAGCAACGGGAGCTCACCCCGCCACGGGGATTCGAACCGCCGACCTTCTGATCAGCAAGTCCTAGGCTCTGTGGTTTAACCCACAGCGCCACCCGCGTCCCACTCCTGGTTGGTACTTGCATGTAAAAGGAGAGGGATAGATTCAGGTCTTGTCACCTGGAACAGGAAAGAAAGCACTTCCAGGCGACCAGGTAGTGAAGCTTCTTTGAAAGCAAATGTGTCTTTCTCCCCAGCCCTTAACAAGTCATGAATGCACCCAACTGAACCTGGGTGGGCAGACGAGTCAGATTTTTGCCTGTTGATCTGAAAATGGCAACTGCACTTCAGACATGGCCTTCTAAACAAAAAAAGTTCTAGTGTCCTATGCAGCTTGCAGTGGGAAAGGAAGGGTTGAAGAAGGAGCCCAAACTCCCACGCAGCAGATGCCCAGCATATACAAAAGCACAAATGTTTTCAGCCCCAAATCACTAGCTTTGCCAGGAAGACCAGGGTTAAATTCTAAAACACCTCTCTACAGTCCACCCCAAATGCATCACAACTTTTCTTCTAAAATAACCCCATGAGCGCAACAGAACCCAACAGATTGTTCCCCACCCACGCAGATCAATTCCTTACAGTTCTGTTCAGTTCTGTTGTCTGCCATCTAATCCCCTAGGCTTCCACTCGCTCTACAGAACTGGGGAAATTGCAAATGTTGCCTTCTGCTTGGCTGTCCAATGGTCTCCACCCTCACTGAAACGTGCTGCTAATTTCAAGGGAGCTGTGGTGACAGGCCACGGCTGAGACACCCAGCATTAGCCAGCAATGAATCAGTCTCTCAGTGGTTCAATAATGTGTAGGGGGTTAGATGCTGGAAAGCAAGGTCTTGGGTATCATGTCTGACGACCTCGTCTTAGGCAATGATAAATAATTTGTCTCCATCCAACTGCAGTTCTAAGAAGCAAAGAATACTTACAGCAGAGTAACAAGTTCAAGCTGACATAAAAGCTATCGTAGGGCTAGGCAACCTAAGACCCGGGGGCCAGATGCGGCCCAATCGCCTTCTCAATCCGGCCCGTGGATGGTCCAGGAATCAGCGTGTTTTTACATGAGTAGAATGTGTCCTTTTATTTAAAATGCATCTTTGGGTTATTTGTGGGGCCTTTCTGGGGTTTTTACATGAGTAGAATGTGTGCTTTTAATTAAAATGCATCTTTGGGTTATTTGTGGGGCCTTTCTGGGGTTTTTACATGAGTAGAATGTGTGCTTTTAATTAAAATGCATCTCTGGGTTATTTGTGGGGCATAGGAATTTGTTCACCCCCCCGCCCCCCACAAAATATAGTCTGGCCCACCACATGGTCTGAGGGACGGTGGACTGGCCCACGGCTGAAAAAGGTTGCTGACCCCTGACCTATCGTCATGCAGCTTGTTACATGTGGATGACCACAAAGCAGAACCTTTGGGCTTGCTGGCTGAGGCGGCCATGCTCTCAAGCCCTTTTCTCAGCCAGATCTTGGGGCCTTGCACATGTCCCATGCAGTGGGCAATCTCTCCTATTCAGCTCCTTTAGGATACTTGCAAGAATCCAAGTAGGGCTGAAGGGTGAGGCCTTGTAGTATGAGGATGTGATGACTGTATAGATGACAACTCAAAGAACAGCAGCTATGAGCAATTGCAATCTTCTTATATTAGAGAGAAAATACTTATACATACCAACCTTTGTCTAGGTCTGCTACAGGACTTGCTCTGTCACTTTGGGTCTCAGCATTCTTCAGCACTGAGGGGAAATAAGACAGACACAGATATCAGATCAACAATTAAAACTGGAACCCTGCCACTGAAAATCCGTTACGGTAAAATAAAGTGAAACATCACCTTTCTTTTGCTTTGCATTCGGGAAGCCATCAGTCTTCTCCTGTCAACATCAAGGGAAGAAAACCAAACCACATTAACATCCTTAACTTGTAGTATTGTCAGTGGAAAGAGATTCGACTCTGGTTACTGTTTAAATTACCTCATGACCTCTCAAATGTATTATACAGTAGCACCTCGGGTTACAAACGCCTCGGGTTACAAACTCCGCTAATCCGGAAGTAGTACCTCGGGTTAAGAACTTTGCCCCAAGATGAGAAAGGAAATTGCGTGCCGGCGGCGCGAGGGGAGGCCCCATCACTGAAAGCGCACCTCAGGTTAAGAACAGTTTGGGGTTAAGAACGGACCCCGGGAACGAATTAAGTTCCTAACCTGAGATACCACTGTATAAGGATTGGGAGCCTCCAGATTTTGCTAGACTACAACTCCCATCGTCCCTTACACCTGGTCATGCTGGCTAGGGGTTGGAGTCCACCATCATCTGGAGGGTCACAGCTCCCTGGTTTCATAGGCTTGGTGGAAAATCAGAACTGTCCCTTGTTACTCTTGCCATCCCTCCCCTTCTGTGCTTATTGTTACCTCTTCATTCCCTCTGCCCAAATTTAGACTGTAAGGTCCAAGGTGGAGGGAGAAGGAAAGAGCTGTCTTTTATTTTAACCCCCCCCCCCAATTATCATGGCACATGGGTACCGTGTAACAGTAACGTTTTTACTTTGGACCTTAAAGCAGCAACAATTCTGCCCAGCAGCCTAAACCATTTCTGTGATCAGTTCTCCCCACATTGTCTAGTCTTCCACCAGTTTACCCACTGCAATGATGGGAAATAAGTCATCAACAGATAATAATAATAATAATATCTTTATTGTCAGTGGGAAAAGAACAGTGGGAAAAGTAGGCATGCCAAGTCCACATTTATGACACACACTCTGCATCTTGGGGGGGGGGAATCATTAGGAGGAGATACTTACTCTGTAACTTATAACAAAGCATGCAAAGAAACACAAATTTGTGTTTACTGCAAAAATGCAAAAAAACAAGCACCCCAAACCCCTGCTTAAGAAAGTTACCTGTGCTTTCTTCAATTCCTTCTCAAGAATTTTCTTCTCTGCTTTCAGCTGCTTGAATTCCTGGATGTGCTTTGCTGCAGCCTCTTCATTTAAAGGAAAAAAGCAATCAAAATGCATGAAAACCATTAAGCTCGACTTAGTGGCACAAAAGTCAGCCAACAAGGGCGAAATGCACCTGCATGGCGATGCCTTCCCTTTCAGATTTGTCAAACTCTAACAGTTTATTCAGGGGTTGCAGCATTCAGCTCTGCACTATCATGTATTTCATTAGGATTTCATCACACTGGATGAATGCCGCTTGGCTCGGTCAGAGACAGGTATTATCCTACCAACTGCACACAACAGCTCCACACCTTTTTCTCCAAGTGTGTAAATGCCCACATGCCTTAGAATTCTGCTTAATGAGCCCTAGGGAACTAGAATTTTATTCATACCAAACACCACTGACAACAAAACCTTTCCGTGTAATAAATATATATTTGCACCCTTCCATTTCAACAGGTCAAATTCTTAAATTGTGCTTTGTCAAGGTTTGCTATAAGAACCTAAAATGCATACAGATATCCTTAAATGGCAATAATCAAGTCTGAGTTCTTTGCATAATGTTATACTCGGATAAAAATTTATGCAGCAATCCAACTAGGTTTTTTGTAAGTGGATCAAGCTCTGCAAGTTATTCAGCTACCAGGGGTTTGGCAGAGGTGGTACACTGACATTTAATTTATAAACACTCAAGAGACAAATTTCTTAACAGTTATTCTACTTTCCTTTGGACATTAAACAAGTAGAGTAATACGTGACATGAAAATCAGGACAAAAACAAACAAGAAATAATTTTAAGGAGCTTTCATTCTTAATTTCAGGATCTTGTCACAGCTACTAACAACTGCCCAGAGCCAGGACAGGAGAGCACAATTGTCTTCCTGCTGTCATTTCTCATATATTTTCATGAGAAAATATAGTATAAACCTTTTATGATTTAAATAATGAAATTATTTTACAGCTTTCTAACAACAGACCACTCTAAATTCTAACAATTCATGACTTAAGGCAATCTTGGAATTTTTATACTTTGATTGACAGTTTCATTAAAACAGGGACTCAGCTACACAGCTGCAACTAAAATGTTTTAAGTGCAATATACAATGTGACACTAGATGGTGAGCCTTATGGAAAATTCAATGTATTTTTAAAAACGCTTTTAAAAAAGCATTTTCAGAATGGTTTTTATATGAGTGTACATTCCACCCAGATGTATAATTAACCTTTTACAAGCTAATTCATTCTCGCACTAACTAGCTCAATTTTATCTAAGGAATTGTTCTCTCTTTTATTCCCATGAAATAGAAGTACAGCATTTGACACTGCAATCCTGACATTAGTTGAATGGGGTAAAAGGTAAAGGCAACAGCGAAGAAAGCAAAAGGTGAATCAAACTCAGGTTTTTAAGGTAAACTGACTGGGGCAAAATTGTTGGTGTACCTCTCAACCCTACTTAAAATACACATAAACTATGCAACACTCTCTTTTCTTACAACAATGTACTAGATAAAGGTAAAGGTACCCCTGCCCGTACGGGCCAGTCTTGACAGACTCTGGAGTTGTGCGCCCATCTCACTTAAGAGGCCAGGGGCCAGCGCTGTCCGGAGACACTTCCGGGTCACGTGGCCAGCGTGACATCGCTGCTCTGGCGAGCCAGAGCCGCACACGGAAACGCCGTTTACCTTCCCGCTGGTAAGCGGTCCCTATTTATCTACTTGCACCCGGAGGTGCTTTCGAACTGCTAGGTTGGCAGGCGCTGGGACCGAGCAGCGGGAGCGCACCCCGCCGCAGGGATTCGAACCGCCGACCTTTCGATTGGCAAGTCCTAGGCGCTGAGGCTTTAACCCACAGCGCCACCTGCGTCCCACAACAATGTACTACTTTAAACCTAAAGGTTTTCTGTATCTGAAATGTGAATTTATTTGCAGTGAATTACCTTCAAGTTTCTTCACTTTAGTTTCCAGTTTCTTCTTCCTGACCATGTTTAAAAAAAAAACACACACCAAAAAATGAGGATAGTATTCTATTGATACAGATTTTTGGCTTTTTGTTCAATCTAATATACAGAACATAAAAGCTTCCTTGATAACACAGGTTTATTATGATTTGTGTAGCTCAGGCTTACACTTCCGATTGAGTTTTGAATCAGAAAGTGGACCCAACCCAGTTCTTTGTGATGCTAGGACCCCACAATCGTCACCACTGCTACACCGTCTGTCCATAAAATATATCATACATCAAGGGAGAGGAGCAGATAGAAAAGTCATGCCAAAGGAGAGACAGCATGCTGCCCAGCTGGGCAATGAATTTTGGTTACAGGCCACTCTGAACAGGTGGTAGATGGAGAGGCATATGTGAGATGGGCGCACTCCATTCACTGCAGCAAAGAACGCAGCACCTCCCAGAATGAGAAGTGGTCGGAAGTGCACTAATTCAGAGTGTGCCCCAGAGTTCTTTGCACTGCTGAATAGGGAAGTCAGCTAGGTCAGATGTAGCACATGCCTCCCCTTGCACACAATTTTTGGCCAGACTAATTGAATTGAAATACTTTAGTGACACTTGTACAACTTGTATACCGTGAGATTACATGAGCACCCCCCACTCAGCTCTCTTAGTCTTAATTCCCCTCTTTTACTGACGCACACCCACCAAACCCGAAAGTCAGTTGCCCTGTTGTTATATTTTCATTTAGCAGCCTAACAGCCCAAGGATAGAAGCTGTTCTTTACCCTGTTGGTGCGACTAATCATGCTTCTATATCTTCTGCCCGAGGGCAGGAGATCAAGAAAGTGCTGGCCAGGGTGTGAATCATCCCTGAGAATTTTCCTCACTCTCCTGAGGCAACCTTTTTCTGTTATTTTATCCAGTGGATTCACGGGACAGCCCATAATATCTTGTGCTGTATTCACCACCCTCTGTAGGCACTTCCTATCAGTTGATGTCAAACCAGCGTACCACACCGTGATGCAGTATGAAAGGATACTTTCTATTGTTGACCAGTAGAAGGAGATCATCAAATGTTGATTGACATCGTTCTTCCGCAATAATCTGAGGAGATGGAGTCTCTGTTGGGCTTTCTTAACCACCTGGGTTGTATTTATTTTCCAAGTAAGGTCTTCACTGAGATAAGCTTCTAGGAATTTAAAGGAAGAGACTCTCTCCACACAGCCCTCCACGATGTACAGCGGGGCTAGTTCTCCTCTCTTCCTCCGAAAGTCCAACACCATGTCCTTTGTCTTGCTGATATTAAGGTGCAAGTTGTTCCCTAGGCACCATGTAGCTATTTGGACACCTGCCGTCCAAATCTTGCAATGCACCCTACCTCAAGCCACCGTGCAACATATTCATGTTGTGCATTTCATGCAAGGATCAAAATCAACCTAGCCATTTTTGTCCGGAAGACTAGTAGAAGTTAAATGAATGTCCCCTCAGCCAGCAACCATTTCCAAGTAATCAACAGGCCTTAATTTGCCGCACCCTGTGAAGTCCACTTTATGGAATGTGGGTTCTGATAATCCCAGTCCCAAACAGTGAGAAGGGTAGGTAGGGAATGAATTCAGAACGGGTTGCTCGTCTCTCCTTTTGGACTGCTAGGCTCCCCCTCCCTGAAACACCACCTAATATGGTTTTGTGTTTCAGTACTGCCTACATGGCCCTAACAACTGATAAGATGTACAAGAAATAAGGTAAAGGGACCTCTGACCATTAGGTCCAGTCGTGGCCGACTCTGGGGTTGCGGCGCTCATCTCGCTTTATTGGCCGAGGGAGCCGGCGTACAGCTTCTGGGTCACGTGGCCAGCATGACTGAGCCGCTTCTGGCGAACCAGAGCAGCACACGGAAACACCGTTTACCTTCCCGCCGGAGCGGTACCTATTTATCTACTTGCACTTTGACGTGCTTTCGAACTGCTAGGTTGGCAGGAGCAGGGACCGAGCAACGGGAGCTCACCCCATCGCGGGGATTCGACCTTCTGATCGGCAAGTCCTAGGCTCTGTGGTTTAACCCACAGCGCCACCTGCATATGATTAATTCCTACACTGAGAAGGTTCTTAATTCCCACTCCTTCCACACAAACACGACTATAATCTGAACATAGAATTTTTTTTCATCTAACTCCAAAGGAGAAAAATAGTATAAATTCACCATTTGGTTCATTTATACGACTCACATCATGTCACTTTTGTTCATTTCATCTTTCACCCGAACATATTCCAGATGAGTTTCCTGGTATATCTTGAGTGAACTCTAGTTAAAGAAACAGATAGTGATTAAAATACAGACATGCAAATAAACAAATATTTTCTTATAGCTAATGAACTGATTCCTAATATCATAAAACAGCATCGCAAAAGTCAGAAGACATATACTGAATAAGGTTGCAGGAGAAGGGGTGTCCACAGCTGTGGAACCACCACTAAAAAGACTCTGGCCCTGATGCCTACTAGGGATGTACAATATTAGCTTTTCAATGTTGTGATGTTGAAAAGCGGAGGAGACGAGGAAAGAATGAGCTCCATTGGCCATGGGTCCGATACAGCTCCTTCCTCCGCACACTGGTGACAGAGGGAATCCCTCTGCTGGCGGCACTGGCATGCCAAGGGAACAACAAGAACAACAACAACAACAACAACAACAACAACAATAATAATAATAATTTATTGATACCCTGCCCATCTGGCTG
Organism: Podarcis cretensis; assembly: GCF_951804945.1. Lineage (NCBI taxonomy): Eukaryota > Metazoa > Chordata > Lepidosauria > Squamata > Lacertidae > Podarcis > Podarcis cretensis. The sequence goes on from NC_137176.1 coordinate 8,469,037, forward strand.
GGCTTCCCCAGCCACTCTGGGCGGCTACACAGAAAATATTAAAATACTGTAATACATCAAACATTAAAAGCTTCCCTAAACAGGGCTGCCTTCAGATGTCTTCTAAAAGTCTGGTAGTTGTTGTTCTCTTTGACATCCATTGGCTCCAGTGCCTCATTCCTCCCTCGGTTTGAGGGCCAGAATATTTCAGAATAAAAAGATGTTCTCAAAAGCTTCCCTAAACAGGGCTGCCTTCAGATGTCTTCTAAAAGTCTGGTAGTTGTTGTTCTCTTTGACATCCATTGGCTCCAGTGCCTCATTCCTCCCTCGGTTTGAGGGCCAGAATATTTCAGAATAAAAAGATGTTCTCATGGGCCAAATGGGAGGCCTGGAGCAGCGGCGTAGCGTGGGTTGTCAGCACCCGGGGCAAGGCAAGTAATTTGCGCCCCTAACCCCTAACCTGCCGCCGCTGCCAGCTTCTTCTTGCTGCTGCCTGGGCTGCTGCCATGGGGCTCTGCTACAGCCTGCGCCCGAGGCTCTTCGGCGACTCCGGAGGCGGCGAGCGCCCCCCCCCAGATGTTGCGCCCGTTGTGGCCGGCCCCCCCTGCACCCCCCACGCTACGCCACTGGCCTGGAGGGGTTAATCAGTTAGTCCTGTGGGTCTGAAGCTCCCCTTCCCTGCACAAAGGGATTACAGAACAACCCTCCAGCTACCTTCTTAAGGTCACTCTTGGGCTCCTAGGTGCAAGCCCTCACTCAGGGACAGGCGACCCAGATGTCTCAAAGCAGGCCTCACCACTTTCTTTCTTTCTAAATATTTTCTAATTACCTTCTTCTCCTCCAGCTCTGCTTTCACAGATCCCAGCTCCTCCTGACACTTTTCTAGAGGCAATATTTTCTGCAGCATTTGCTCCACTTGGTGACGAAGTGTGTCATTTTCTCTGAAACGGGGCAATTAATATAACAGGAGTGGAAACGAAACCAGAGACTTGCATGCAATATCTTACTGTCTCCGTGGACACGAAGCCACAGTAGTCCCATGCCCTCCCACCATGGCCCAAGCCACACAGCAAACACAAACCAAAATGTCCTTATAATATCACATTAAACTCTCAAACCTATTTGCTTAAAAACTATTCCCAACACCTCACTCTTTTGTCTCAGGGAGCAGACAAAGTACAGAACCAATTATTAACACCCAGAGATTCATCCAGCGGTGATAACTCCCAAGCCCAAAGCAGTGGGCACAGCGTCAGAATTCAAGCAGAATGAGTTCTTACCTTACAGCAAATTGAAGCTGTGATATCTGGTTAAGGAAAACCTCAAATGCAGAGATTAGCTCGATGGCCACAGTTACAGATCAACAAAACCCACTGTGCCTCAGAGGCATTTCTTATGAGTCTGTTGATAGTCTGATAGCAATATTCATGTACAAAAAGGATGCATTTCATGTCTTGCCTCGAAGGAAGCACGAAGAAGATATTTTATTATTACTCTCAAGGGCCCAAGAACTTGAGAACTGTACAGAGCAGAACCTGACACGTCAATGGCTGGGTTTGCTTTAACCATGTATGTGAATGGTAGCTTGTCTTTGCATGCTTCATTTTTCCTACCATTGTCTGTCACATGCAAGATCTGAGCCTCTACAGCAGGCGTCAGCAAACTTTTTCAGCAGGGGGCCGGTCCACTGTCCCTCAGACCTTGTTGGGGGCCGGACTATATTTTGAATTTTTTTTAAAAAAAATGAACGAATTCCTAAGCCCCACAAATAACCCAGAGATGCATTTTAAATAAAAGCACACATTCTACTCATGTAAAAATACCAGGCAGGCCCCACAAATAACCCAGAGATGCATTTTAAATAAGAGGACACATTCTACTCATGTAAAAACACGATGATTCCTGGACAGTCTGTGGGCCAGATTGAGAAGGCGATTGGGCCGGATCCGGCCCCTGGGCCATAGTTTGCCTACCTATGCTCTACAGGTCTGGGGTCTACCTACAAACTACACCTCCAGCAGGAGAAACATTTTCTCTGATGATCTTCTGCTGACATGCAAAAAGCATTTTTATTCAGACAGACTTTTGATCTAATAAGCTGACTTGTTATGATTTGCAGGTTGCTCAATTGGATGTTGTTTTTATAAGTTTTACCTTCTTTTATGCTGTTCCCATTTTATCCTTTGTATTTTACTCTGTTAACTGCCTTCAGCAGTATTTGGGATACACATATTATACATACCTAACAAACAAAATGAAGTGTTGGTTATGATGAATATATTGAGCTTGCACACTCCGGATTTTCCCTTTCAATCTGTGCAGTTAGGAGCCTGGTTTTTCCCCAGCATGTATGCATTTTTCAATGAAAGCCCAACAAGACTTGTTCCTAAAGCACTTGCCCCCAAATATTAAAAAATTAACCTCAAAGCAGCAACCTTCAGGCTTTAGCATGACAGTGAAAGACGGGGTCAGAATACATTAGCGGCTTCAGTTACAGAAGCCTCTTTCACACAATGTTCACAAAAGCTGTTCCCGTTGCCAAGGAAATGGGATGCCTCCTTTCTGCCAAGGACACTGTGGCTGCTGTTCCCTACCTGTGTGCTGCTGCCTGATGCAACTCAGGGTAATCTGAGCCTTGGCAAATTACGCCACCAAGATTTCAAGTCACAAAGTTGCTACCTTTTCAACAACATCTGTAGGGTGTGCAGTTCAGCCACCCAGTACAGACATGCTCACTATGTATAATTAAGTTCTAACACTTAAACACACCCTACCACCACTTTTGATTTCCCACAACAGCGCTTTGCTCCAAGCAATATGCATTCAATTTATTTTCTAGGAAAAGAAACGCAAAAGGATATCGTTGCACTTTTGCTGGTATTCTGTCAGCAAGTGGCTGTAAGAGAGGGGGGGGGGAGAATTAAATGCAGGTCCATGCTGAACAAATAAATACATGAAATATTATTGTGCCTGGTGCATATTGAAAATGATCTCTGTGCTTTATAGATTAGTTAGCAAGGGCAGATAGGCTTTCTCACATTACTACAAAAAAAATCAGATTTATTTATTTTAAAAATGTAACACGTCCTTCCACTTCTCACACCAGTATAGATAATATGCTGCACATATGTTCGCACATGATGTAAAGCCAAACCATGCCTTAGTGTGTGTGGCTTATCAGTGAGGGCTACCTGGGAGTAAGATATGGTTTGGCTCTCAGTGTGTTATCCAAACCCAGGCTCATGGACTGGCTCACTCCAGACAAACCATGAGCTGTAACCAAGGTCTGCTCCTGGTTTACATCTTGTACTATGTTTGGGAGGATGCCACACTACGCCAAACCATGGCTTTGCTCTCAACAGCAGGAAGAGGGCAATTGTTGTCACCTTCTCTTCAGTAGCCTGTGTGCTTGTGCTAAATCATCTTTAGCTTAGCATTATGTGCTCCCTGAATCAATGTTTGCCTATTTACAGTCCTCCCCGCCCACCACAGCGCCTTTGTGGACTACAAGAACTCCTGTGGTCCTGTGCTGAAAAGTTAAGTCTGCTGCACTGCATCAGGGCCATACCGAATGCATTTTTGCAGAGCAGAGGATTTTACTCCCATTGGGTTTGAATAAAATTGAAAGCAGTCGAGCTGTGCACAAAAGTGGAAAAATGAAAACAGTTATGCGTACACAGGCGAAAAATACATTTGTACAAAAATGGTGACAACCTACTTACTCAGTATCAATGATCTTTTGCTTTAATGCAATTAGGGCAGCTACGTATTCATTTAAATTCTGAAAGAAAAAAATGTAGAAGCCAGTTAAGGAAATTCAGCTCCCACACTCCAATAATATATTCTAAGTTCGTACTACTCAAACTGGGCACACGTTTTGCAGACAGCAAAAAAGATAGGAAAACTGAAATCAATGCAATCACAGACAAGATGAAGCAGGTGGCAAATGAATATGTAAAAATCACTTTTAAAAAATCACTTTTAAAATAAAAAGGGAAAAGAACCCGTATAATCTTAGGTTAGTATATTTACAGTACCTAAATTTAAAAAAGAAGCAGTGGACAGAGCTCCATGCCCCAGGTGCCCAGAAATTAGGAATTTTAGGCATATCCTAAGCATTAGAATAAGGGATGCGAGTGGCGCTGTGGGTTAAACCACTGTGCCGCCTGGGCTTGCTGATCGAAAGGTCGGCGGTTCAAATCCCTGCAATGGGGTGTGGTCCTGTTGTTCGGTCCCTGCTCCTGCCAACCTAGCAGTTCGAAAACATGCAGTGCAAGTAGAAAAATAGGTACTGCTTCAGCGGGAAGGTAAACAGCGTTTCCGTGCGCTGCTCTGGTTTCGCTAGAAGCGGCTTAGTCATGCTGACCACATGACCGGGAAAGTTGTCTGCGGACAAACGCCGGCTCCCTTGGCCAGTAAAGTGAGATGAGCGCCGCAACCCCAGAGTCATTTGCGACTGGACTTAAGTGTCAGGGGTCCCTTTACCTTTACCTTTAAGCATTAGAATATACAAACTCAAGTTTAGCCTTTTCAGTGGTGGCTCTGCAATTGTGGAATGACCTTCCTTTCGAGGTTTGGCTTGCCCTCACTTTATATTCGTTTAGACAACAGGCAAAAGCTCATCTTTTTTGCCACACTTTTAGAGTTTGGTGGGAAGAGTTGTTCCCAAGTTTTGATGCTGGCAGTTATGTTATTGTGCCCCTTTCCTGGCCAATTCTCAACAGGTTTCCTAACATTTGGTGGGAAACTTGGAACCTGAGCATCTTAAAGAATTTAGTAAAATTAATTTAAATGGAATGTGGGAGGGGTGAGAGGGATTTGAAATCTATTTGTTCAGCAGCGTCATATAGTGCAGTTTAAAACTAATTTCAAAATGTCAGGGACAAGATGGATTAGAAGTTATAGGGCATTAGTATTAGACAATGAAGGCAACAAGCAATAACAACAGAGTTTTTAAAGCTATTTGTGACTATATGTCTCATATTCAGGCAGGCTTGTAGATCATTGTTTGCCGGCTTGGTTACAGCAAGTAAGAATCATCACCAGGTGACCAAGTAGGGAAGACTTTGTTCATTGGAAGATACTTTCTTTTCCTTTCAAATTGTCAATGTGTTACAAATGCTTGAAATAGGTATGTGTGAGCAGGCAAGTGAGCCCATAAACATTTCCTACTTGTACCGTATTTTTCGTCCCATAGGACACTCCATCCCATAGGACGCACCTACTTTTTTTTTGGGGGGGGGGAAATAAAGGGAAAAAAATTACCTTTATTTCCCCCCCAAAACCAGATCGGGGAACAGTGGGATGGCGGCGCTGCGCCTCCCCGCTGTCCCCCGAGCTTGTGGGGCTGGCCGATGTCTGTCCGCACCCACGCCTCTCGCTCTCCAGGCTTCAGCGAAAGCCTGCATTCGCCCCATAGGACGCACACACATTTCCCCTTCATTTTTGGAGGGGGAAAAAGTGCGTCCTATAGGGCGAAAAATACGGTATATATTATATCAAGCAGTTCCATCCAAATTTTATTGGGTTTGAATTATTCAATCGTCTTGATCCTTTTCTGTTTTTCTTCTCTCTATCTTCTGTGACAGGTTCCACCACATATTTCTTTTAAGGACTCGTGACCCTAAATCAGCATTTTCAGTGAGCTACCCACAATGACTTTGAAGTCTCTTACAACACAATCCTAACTATGTCTACTTACAAGTAAATACAACTGATTTCAATGGGGCTTACTCTCAGGTAAGTGGGATTACAACTACAGCCTTAGGTTGTGATCTTACTGCAACTTCTCCAGTGCTGAATCCCATTGAACTCAACTGGTCTTATTTCTGAATATACATATCAGATTATGATGGTGCTCACTTAATTTTATAGACTTCGGTTAGTTATCTTTTCCTTCCTTCCTCTGAAATCACACTTGCAACATACCACTATTATTATTGGTAGTAATCTTTTATTATTGCAATTTTTTAATAAATTAATTGGGGTTTATGGGTTGTTAGGGGAGGTGTAGCTAGGGGAGGACATGTTGTGTTCCTTCTGGGGTAGTTTGTCCACCTTTGGCCCCCCCACCCTGCACTCAGCTCTCACCTGTATCTCCTAGAAGCTGCCAGCATGGGACAGCAGCCACAATCCCAGGAAACGGCTTCAGCTGGCCAGCTAAACCAGGTGAGGGGAGCCAATGGGCCTCAAAACCTCTGTGAGTTAGGGACTTCCCCTGCATGCTCTGGCAAATTGTGTGGATGTGACCAATAGCAGGTCCAACAGTCAAGAAGGCGGTTTCTGCACATGCTGTAGAGGGAAGCGAGCGGTAGATGGGGCTCATCAACCTGGGAAGGTAGACCACTTAGGAGAAAGAAAACTCTGGTCCTAAACCTCTGCTGTCTTGTGGGATGACTTCAGGAGAAGGCTAAGGCGTAAACCCTCCACAAATCCAGAGTGGAGGCCCTAAGACAGATGGATGGTGTCATGTCTGCTACCTTCTGGAACATAGCTGTCAACGTTTCCCTTTTTTAAAGGGAAATTCCCTTATTGCTCGCAATGAAAAGGGATAAGTTGACAGTTATGTTCCAGCAACAGGGACCCAGGTGGCGCTGTGGGTTAAAGCCTCAGCGCCTAGGACTTGCCGATCGAAAGGTCGGCGGTTCGAATCCCTGCGGCGGGGTGCGCTCCCGCTGCTCGGTCCCAGCGCCTGCCAACCTAGCAGTTCGAAAGCACCTCCGGGTGCAAGTAGATAAATAGGGACCGCTTACCAGCGGGAAGGTAAACGGCGTTTCCGTGTGCGGCTCTGGCTCGCCAGAGCAGCGATGTCACGCTGGCCACGTGACCTGGAAGTGTCTCCGGACAGCGCTGGCCCCTGGCCTCTTAAGTGAGATGGGCGCACAACCCCAGAGTCTGTCAAGACTGGCCCGTATGGACAGGGGTACCTTTACCTTTACCTATGTTCCAGCAACTCCTGCACCTAAGCTGGTGCCAAATGTACTGTTCTGCGTTGGTTTGGACTCCATCAAAACAAGGGTTGTGTCATCTAGGCCCCCCAGGCCCCCCCTCCATACACACTGCCCAGGCTTGTGCTCTGCGGAGGTCAGTTTGGTGATGCAGTTTGACTTCACCCCTGGAGGAGCATCCATTGTCTCCTGAGACAGATGCCAACAACCATTTATTAGTTGCCTTTTAAATCACTGTCTCAAGGCAATTTGCACATAAGATAAGACAATTTACAAATTCCACGCCTGCTAAAAACATTCCTGTTTTAGACAAGGCTACCCAGATACTTAGAAAGTTGAGGTAATTTTAATCCGTTTTTGTTTTTCTTAACTTTTGTATCTTTTAAAGCATGGATATGAATTATTCTTGATTTTATTGTCTTATCTTTCTGTAAACTGCTTTGGTTTGTGTGTGCTTTTTTTTTTTACAATGAGGCAGCGTATAAATTTTATGAAATACAGTAAATAGTTAAAAACAAAAAACCCACAAATATACAGTGGTGCCTCGCAAGACGAAATTAATCCGTTCTGCGAGTCTCTTCGTCTTGCGGTTTTTTCGTCTTGCGAAGCACGCTATTAGCGGCTTAGCGGATTAGCGCTATTAGCGGTTTAGCGGCTAAGCGGCTTAGAAAAAGGGGGGGAAAGGGAAAAAACTCGCAAGAACTCGCAAGACGTTTCGTCTTGCGAAGCAAGCCCATAGGGAAATTCATCTTGCGAAGTACCTCAAAAGACGGAAAACTCTTTCGTCTTGTGAGTTTTTCGTCTTGCGAGGCATTCGTCTTGCGGGGCACCACTGTATTTAAAATGAGACTAAATCTTAGCAAGTGGACACTCACAAAGTTTGGGGAGCTCATTGAAACAAAAATCATATTCAGCTGCTTCTGAAAAGTGCAGATACTGGGTGCCTGTCTCAACAAGAATGCTTCTCCACAGAACAGGGGTAGCCCTGCTGTGAGTTACTGTGGAGAGGGTTTCTGAGATATTTGGGTCTTGAAGGAAAAGCTCCCCCGCAGACTGCAGCGTTCTACGGGTGTATAAGGCAGCCTCTCAAGTAACCTGGTATCAACTAAGGACTACAATAGATTTCCTAGAATGCCTCATAGCTTGCTTTATCCACAATTTGCCAGAACAATTCTGTAGCACCTGAATGTGGGTTTTTTAAAATAAATAAATACTCAGATCGCTCATATGAAAAACAGTTGAGAATGTGAAGACACATGCCTATATATTTCCCTCTGAGACAAGTGATCAGCTATGCCACCTATCAACTCATATTTTACAGTGAGGTATCAAATATGACGCGGGTGGTGCTGTGGGTTAACCACAGAGGCTAGGACTTGCCGATCAGAAGGTCAGCGGTTCGAATCCCCGCAATAGGGTGAGCTCCCGTTGCCCGGACCCGGCTCCTGCCAACCTAGCAGTTCAAAAGCACGTCAAAGTGCAAGTAGATAAATAGGTACCACTCTGGCGGGAAGGTAAACGGTGTTTCCGTGTGCTGCTTTGGTTTGCCAGAAGCGGCTTAGTCATGCTGGCCACATGACCCGGAAGCTGTACACCGGCTCCCTTGGCCACTAAAGCGAGATGAGCGCTGCAACCCCAGAGTCGGACATGACCGGACCTAATGGTCAGGGGTCCCTTTACCTTTACTTTATCAAATATGATAGATGCAAGAACCTCAAAGCCAAACTGCAGCTTTCTAGCATTTTGGATACAGCTTCTATTTGAGGTATGGACAGCTTGCCCTCTTCCTGCTATACAGTGGTGATTCCCAGAGTTGTCGCTGAAGACAGGCTTCCTATAAAATTTGCTATGGAAGAACAAAAAAAGCCAATGCAATTCTGAGCTGCATCAATAGGAGTATAGCATCTAGATCAAGGGAAGTAATAGTGCCACTGTATTCTGCTCTGGTCAGACCTCACCTGGAGTACTGTGTCCAGTTCTGGGTACCACAGTTCAAGAAGGACACTGACAAACTGGAACGTGTCCAGAGGAGGGCAACCAAAATGGTCAAAGGCCTGGAAACGATGCCTTATGAGGAATGGCTAAGGGAGCTGGGCATGTTTAGCCTGGAGAAGAGGAGGTTAAGGGGTGATATGATAGCCATCTTCAAATATATAAAAGGATGTCACATAGAGGAGGGAGAAAGGTTGTTTTCTGCTGCTCCAGAGAAGCGGACACGGAGCAATGGCTCCAAGCTACAAGAAAGAAGATTCCACCTAAACATTAGGAAGAACTTCCTGACAGTAAGAGCTGTTTGACAGTGGAATTTGCTGCCAAGGAGTGTGGTGGAGTCTCCTTCTTTGGAGGTCTTTAAGCAGAGGCTTGACAACCATATGTCAGGAGTGCTCTGATGGTGTTTCCTGCTTGGCAGGGGGTTGGACTCGATGGCCCTTGTGGTCTCTTCCAACTCTATGATTCTATGATTCTATGAACAAGTAGCATAAAGTCCTTGGGAAGAAGGGAATCCTGTGAAGGGTCAGCAAAACTTGGAGGAAAGGGTGATGTAACATACCTGGAAACACTGTACAGTTGTGATATTCTACAAACTACAATTAAGGGATGAAGGAAAAATAGGATGCAGTGGAGGTGAGCTGTACTACAAATTCCTATGCTAAACTGTACCTCAGAAGGCTTTCTCCTTCGGCTGACATATACATGCACAAACACAAATCTGTTCTTTCACCCATTCTCACTTTGCAGCAAGCAATGGAATTTCACGAATGGATTTCAAAGTCACAGCAATGGGAAGCAATGATCACATTAAAACCTTTATGTTCAGGAAGCTATGGCTCTTTCAGACAATGGTGCAATTAGGAAAATGGTATTGAGTTATGCTAGAATTTCAAAGATATATTACTTACTAGAATCGAATAGCATATAAAGTAATTATATATGAGTTTAGGGTAGCGGCCTTTGTCTATTGTTAGCAGAATATGCAAATGATCAGGCTGAAAGTGTTAACTAAGAAGCAAGTCCCAATGTGTTTAAAGGGGCTTACTCCAGGTACCGTATTTTTCACTCTATAGGATGCACTTTTTCCCCTTCAAAAATGAAGGGGAAATGTGTGTGCGTCCTATGGAGCGAAGATGCCATAGCCCCGCGACCCTCTCCTGGCTGGAGAGGTGACGCACAGCTATGGCAGGAGCCTCTATAGCCACACGTCACCTCTCCAGCCGGGAGAGCGCGCGCGGGGCTAAAGAAGCCATAGCCCCGCGACCCTCTCCCAGCTGGAGAGGTGACGCGCGACTATGGCAGCAGCCTCTCCACTGCGCCTTTCCGCTGCTCCCTGACCTGCTCTTTGGGGCTAGTGGTGGGCTTCCCCCGCCAGCCCCAGGCTGCCAAGGTAGCGGCCTGAACGGCACCTTGTTTTAGTGCGGGAAAACAAGAGGAGGGAAATTCTCCCCCTCTCTGCGCAGCGCCTCCTGCCGCTTCGCTGAAGGGGCGCTGGGCAGAGAGGGGGAGAATTTTTTTTTCTTGTTCTCCCCCCTCTAAAACACGGCAGAATCCGAGATCAAGGAGAAGAGCAGGTGGAAGAGGATTGGAAGAAGTTTAAAGCCTACCTACAAAAACATTGTAAATATATGAATGTTGAGGACATTGAAAATGAAACGAAGGGGTTCTAGTGATCAAGATAAATAAGAGTACAAGGGAGGGATAAAGGATGAAAATGAATAACGAATGAGCTTGCTGAATTAACTTTTTAAGTGGAATACAAGAAAGGGAGGTGGGTGGAAGTAAGGGAAATAAGGTCTTGAAGGTTACAAATTTGAAAGAGAGTTTTTTTATGCTAAATTTGCTTTTTTATGTGCTTTTTCCTTTTCCTTTTTCTTTTTTGTGATATCTGTTGTTTTTTGTTGGTTTGTTAATTCTTCTCTTTTGTAAAACTTAATAAAATATTATTAAAAAAATAAAAAAAAATAAAACAAGGTGCGTCCTATTGTCCGGTGCGTCCTATGGTGCGAAAAATACGGTAAGTGTATTTAGGACTGCAACCTTACTGTGTGTGTATTGAAAAGTTTGCTGTTACTTAATTTTATGAAGTATATGGTGTTCTGTACAATAAGGCTGAGATAATTAGTTTTTTTTTTGTTTACAACAGCATTAATAGTTTCCCCCCTCCCTTTTTTTTTGGGGGGGGGGCTTATTTTAGTCCTGTTTTCCCAGTAGCAAAAGCCAAAATAGGTTTCTTAGATTATAGGAGTTTACAGCTGTATTTCTCACTGCATACACATTAAAGCTATATTTATTTTCAGGGAATGACTAACAATATAAAAAATTACCAAGAAACCTACCCAATCCTCTAAGTTCAAATCACCAATAGGCCCTTTAAACAAAATAAGGGCAGATCACAAGCAAGTCAAAGTAGTCTTAACAAATGAATAAACACATATTCAAAAATGTTTACTGGGCTGCTTAGGACAGACCACAATGTAAACTTCATTATCTAACAGAAAATGTTATCGAAACCTGATAGACTGACTTAGCCACAGTCCACTTTAATTTAACTAATGTGCTTTCCCCTCACTAAAACAATTCAATTCAATTCAATTCACACAATCTTTTTATACATCATTCCTCAGTACGTTCTTCTAATAATAGACCACACAGCAAAATATGTGGAAAGTGACACTTGTTTTTGAAGTCCGTGAAACAGCGGGGAATTAGATTTGACGGGGGGAATTAAATACACGCCGAGGCGTCAATGTTGCTCCAGCTCCAAAGCTGCCTGGAAGTCTAGCATTTGCACAACACATGCAAGAGTATGTGAGCAGCTCCTAATCAGGCACGTCCAAAAGGAGCTCTTTACATGCCCCGAGGCACGTCCCAGGGCACTGAATATGGAACTCTTCACGTGGTCAAAGGCACTGAACAGGGAACTCTTCACATGCCCCAAGGCACTGAACAGGGAACACATGCCCCAAGGCACAGAACAGGGTACTATTCACATGCCCCAAGGCACTGAAAAGGGAACACATGCTCAAAGGCACAGAACAGGGAAATCTTCACATGCCCCAAGGCAATGAACAAGGAACTCTTCACATGCTCAAAGGCACTGAAGAAGGAACTCAACACATGCTCAAAGGCACTGAAGAAGGAACTCTTCACATGCCCCAAGGCACTGAACAGGGATCTCTTCACATGCTCAAAGGCACAGAACAAGGAACTCTTCACATGCTCAAAGGCACTGAACAGGGATCTCTTCACATGCTCAAAGGCACAGAACAAGGAACTCTTCACATGCTCAAAGGCACAGAACAGGGAACTCTTCACATGCTCAAAGGCACAGAACAAGGAACTCTTCACATGCTCAAAGGCACTGAACAGGGATCTCTTCACATGCTCAAAGGCACAGAACAAGGAACTCTTCACATGCTCAAAGGCACAGAACAGGGAACTCTTCACATGCTCAAAGGCACAGAACAAGGAACTCTTCACATGCTCAAAGGCACTGAACAGGGATCTCTTCACATGCTCAAAGGCACAGAACAAGGAACTCTTCACATGCTCAAAGGCACAGAACAGGGAACTCTTCACATGCCCCAAGGCACAGAACAGGGATCTCTTCACATGCCCCAAGGTACTGAACAGGGAACTCTTCACATGCTCAAAGGCACTGAACAGGGAACTCTTCACATGCCCCAAGGTACTGAACAGGGAACTCTTCACATGCTCAAAGGCACTGAACAGGGAACTCTTCACATGCTCAAAGGCACTGAACAGGGAACTCTTCACATGCTCAAAGGCACTGAACAGGGAACTCTTCACATGCTCAAAGGCACTGAACAAGGAACTCTTCACATGCCCCAAGGCACTGAACAAGGAACTCTTCACATGCTCAAAGGCACTGAACAAGGAACTCTTCACATGCTCAAAGGCACAGAACAGGGAACTCTTCACATGCTCAAAGGCACTGAACAAGGAACTCTTCACATGCCCCAAGGTACTGAACAGGGAACACATGCCCCAAGGCAATGAACAGGGAACTCTTCACATGCTCAAAGGCACAGAACAGGGAACTCTGCACATGCCCCAAGGCACTGAACAGGGAACTCTTCACATGCTCAAAGGCACAGAACAGGGAACTCTTCACATGCCCCAAGGCACTGAACAAGGAACTCTTCACATGCCCCAAGGCACTGAACAAGGAACTCTTCACATGCCCCAAGGCACTGAACAGGGAACTCTTCACATGCCCCAAGGCACTGAACAGGGAACACATGCTCAAAGGCACTGAACAAGGAACTCTTCACATGCCCCAGGGCACTGAACAGGGAACTCTTCACGTGGTCAAAGACACTGAACAGGGAACACATGCCCCAGGACACTGAACAAGGAACTCTTCACATGCCCCAAGGCACTGAAAAGGGAACACATGCTCAAAGGCACTGAACAGGGAACTCTTCACATGCTCAAAGGCACAGAACAGGGAACTCTTCACATGCTCAAAGGCACTGAACAAGGAACTCTTCACATGCCCCAAGGTACTGAACAGGGAACACATGCCCCAAGGCAATGAACAGGGAACTCTTCACATGCTCAAAGGCACAGAACAGGGAACTCTGCACATGCCCCAAGGCACTGAACAGGGAACTCTTCACATGCTCAAAGGCACAGAACAGGGAACTCTTCACATGCCCCAAGGCACTGAACAAGGAACTCTTCACATGCCCCAAGGCACTGAACAAGGAACTCTTCACATGCCCCAAGGCACTGAACAGGGAACTCTTCACATGCCCCAAGGCACTGAACAGGGAACACATGCTCAAAGGCACTGAACAAGGAACTCTTCACATGCCCCAGGGCACTGAACAGGGAACTCTTCACGTGGTCAAAGACACTGAACAGGGAACACATGCCCCAGGACACTGAACAAGGAACTCTTCACATGCCCCAAGGCACTGAAAAGGGAACACATGCTCAAAGGCACTGAACAGGGAACTCTTCACATGCTCAAAGGCACAGAACAGGGAACTCCTCACATGCCCCAAGGCACTGAACAGGGAACTCTTCACATGCTCAAAGGCACTGAACAGGGAACTCTTCACATGCTCAAAGGCACAGAACAGGGAACTCTTCACATGCCCTAAGGCACTGAACAGGGAACTCTTCACATGCTCAAAGGCACAGAACAGGGAAGTCTTCACATGCCCCGAGGCACGTTTCAGGGCACTGAATATGGAACTCTTCACATGCTCAAAGGCACAGTACAGGGAACTCTTCACATGCCCCAAGGCACTGAAAAGGGAACTCTTCACATGCCCCGAGGCACGTTTCAGGGCACTGGACTGCATTCCGAAGCCTGCTGCCACAAGCCCCCGGCTTGGCTCCCTACCTGCTGGAGGGCCCCGCAGTTGGCGCAGGCCGTGGCCGCCTCCGCCGCGATCCCCGCTGCGGCCGCGGCGGGCGGGGTCTCCCCGGGCATCATGGTTGCCGCCTTCGCCCATCCGTCGCCGGTCACCGACCAGCCTCGGGCGGCAGAGGCAGCGGCACCAGGGACGGAATCCGGAGGAAGGTCCTCTCCGGGCGCCCCGCGACGCGACGCACAGCGGGAAAGGCCCCCACCACCCGCCTCCTGGTGGAATAGCTGTCCATGGCGCTGCCTAACAAAAACGAGATATATAAAAATATATATAAAAAATATTTTTAGGCTTTTCCAGGCATAGAACGACAGTGGTTCTCTCAGTCTCTCTTTTTGAACGGACTCTGCCCTTAAATGCTCCGCTGTGAAGGGGTTTCCGTCCTCGGACCAGGCACTAGGAAAGGGCAGGCGGGAAACCATGGCGACGACTTCCCTCGTTGCCAAGGAGCCGGCAAGGCAGCGGCCTACGAATCCCAACATGCAGCGCGCGACTCTCGCTTTTTTTTTTTTTGACAGGGGGGGGGGGCAAAGTTTAGTGACGGAATCGCAGGCAGCCCAAAAAGGAAAAGAAAGGAGAGTGGGCGGTGCGCGTGACGTCACATTCTTTAAAAAAATATTATTTTGTAAAAAAATATTTTTAAGTGCAGGCAAAAAGCACAAGCCAATGCACTGTATTTTTGGTTTTTATGGAAGCCGCCCAGAGTGGCAGGGAAGGCCCAGCCAGATGGGCGGGATATAAATAATAAATTATTATTATTATTATTATTATTATTATTATTATTATTATTATTATTATTACTAGGGGCGGGCTTGGACCTGGGATACCAGGGTTCAAATCCTTACCCAGCCATTAGGTCAGGCAGTCCTATGAAGCCAAGTGACGCGTTCTGTTGTTGTTTAAACAAAATAAAAAAATTCCTTCCAGTAGCCCCTTAAAGACTAACTAAGTTAGTTCTTGGTATGAGCTTTCGTGTGCATGCACACTTCTTCAGATACACAGTGCTGCATAGTTTCCTTGCATATTCAGTGGGATACGTGGATTGTAGAGGGTTCTTAATTCTAAGACCCTTGGGTATAATGTCCAGGTTCTTGCATTTAGTAAGAAAGAAGATATCAGTCTGTACCTGTGCAAGTTTCTTGGTGAGGTTGATGGACTTCCATTTCATGCAGCTCAATGTGGTGCCATCCATAGTTCCAGTTACAGATAGGTAGCCGTGTTGGTCTGCCATAGTCCAAACAAAACAAAAAAAATCCTTCCAGTAGCACCTTAAAGGCCAACTAAGTTAGTTCTTGGTATGAGCTTTCGTGTGCATGCACACTTCTTCAGATACACAGATGTTGTTGTTTAGTCATTTAATCGTGTCCGACTCTTCGTGACCCCCTGGACCAGAGCACGCCAGGCACTCCTGTCTTCCACTGCCTCCCACAGTTTGGTCAGACTCATGCTGGTAGCTTCGAGAACACTGTCCAACCATCTCAGTCTTACCTTACTACAATAGGCATTATATAGGTAAAGGTAAAGGTACCCCTGCCCGTACGGGCCAGTCTTGACAGACTCTGGGGTTGTGCGCCCATCTCACTTAAGAGGCCAGGGGCCAGCGCTGTCCGGAGACACTTCCAGGTCACGTGGCCAGCGTGACATCGCTGCTCTAGCGAGCCAGAGCCGCACACGGAAACGCCGTTTACCTTCCCGCTGGTAAGCGGTCCCTATTTATCTACTTGCACCCGGAGGTGCTTTCGAACTGCTAGGTTGGCAGGCGCTGGGACCGAGCAGCGGGAGCGCACCCCGCCGCAGGGATTCGAACCGCCGACCTTTCGATTGGCAAGTCCTAGGCGCTGAGGCTTTAACCCACAGCGCCACCTGCGTCCCTAGGCATTATATAGCTATATCTAAAATTTCATGCATGTCAGTTAATACATTGACCCTCCTCCACCAAATTGAAATTTCAGCCTTCGTGACATAGGAAAAGGGCCAAGTAAACAGCCATTTTCATCACTTTATGACCAATTCAGCTTTATTTTATGGTATTATTTCTTGCATCTATTCACCATTTACTAGATAAAATGGTCATAAAAAGGATACAAGTACAGAAGTTTAAAACAAATATCAAAAAGAAAAATATACTAGAAGTGTTCATTCTGCAATGCTATTTGTTGTTGTTGTTTAGTCGTTTAGTCGTGTCCGACTCTTCGTGACTCCCTGGACCAGAGCACGCCAGGCACTCCTGTCTTCCACTGCCTCCCGCATGCTGGTAGCTTCGAGAACACCGTCCAACCATCTCAGTCTTACCTTACTACAATAGGCATTATATAGCTATATCTAAAATTTCATGCATGTCAGTTAATATATTGACCCTCCTCCACCGAATTGAAATTTCAGCCTTCGTGACATAGGAAAAGGGCCAAGTAAACAGCCATTTTCATCACTTTATGACCAATTCAGCTTTATTTTATGGTATTATTTCTTGCATCTATTCACCATTTACTAGATAAAATGGTCATAAAAAGGATACAAGTACAGAAGTTTAAAACAAATATCAAAAAGAAAAATATACTAGAAGTGTTCATTCTGCAATACTATTTATTGTTGTTGTTTAGTCGTTTAGTTGTGTCCAACTCTTCGTGACCCCCTGGACCAGAGCACACCAGGCACTCCTGTCTTCCACTGCCTCCCGAAGTTTGGTCAAACTCATGCCGGTAGCTTCGAGAACACTGTTCAACCATCCCGTCCTCTGTCATCCCCTTCTCCTTGTGTCCTCAATCTTTCCCAGCATCAGGGTCTTTTCCAGGGAGTCTTCTCTTCTCATGAGGTGGCCAAAGTCTGGGAGCCTGAGCTTCAGGATCTGTCCTTCCAGTGAGCACTCAGGGCTGATTTCCTTCAGAATGGATAGGTTTGATCTTCTTGCAGTCCATGGGACTCTCAAGAGTCTCCTCCAGCGCCATAATTCAAAAGCATCAATTCTTCGGCGATCAGCCTTCTTTATGGTCCAGCTCTCACTTCCATACATCACTACTGGGAAAACCATAGCTTTTACTATACGGACCTTTGTTGGCAAGGTGATGTCTCTACTTCTCAAGATGCTGTCTAGGCCTGTCATTGCCCTTCTCCCAAGAAGCAGGCGTCTTTTAATTTCGTGACTGCTGTCACCCTCTGCAGTGATCATGGAACCCAAGAAAGTAAAATCTCTCACTGCCTCCATTTCTTCCCCTTCTATTTGCCAGGAGGTGATGGGACCAGCGGCCATGATCTTTTTTTTTTTTATGTTGAGCTTCAGACCATATTTTGCACTCTCCTCTTTCACCCTCATTAAAAGGTTCTTTAATTCCTCCTCACTTTCTGCCATCAAGGTTGTGTCATCTGAATATCTGAGGTTGTTGATATTTCTTCCGGCAATCTTAATTCCGGTTTGGGATTCATCCAGTCTAGCCTTTCATATGATGAATTCTGCATATAAGTTAAATAAGCAGGGAGACAATATCCAGCCATGTCGTACTCCTTTCCCAATTTTGAACCAATCAGTTGTTCCATATCCAGTTCTAACTGTAGCTTCTTGTCCCACATAGAGATTTCTCAGGAGACAGATGAGGTGATCAGGCCCTCCCATTTCTTTAAGAACTTGCCATAGTTTGCTGTAGTCGACACAGTCAAAGGCTTTTGCATAGTCAATGAAGCAGAAGTAGATGTCTTTCTGGAACTCTCTAGCTTTCTCCATAACCCAGCACATGTTTGCAATTGGTCTCTGGTTCCTCTGCCTCTTCTAAATCCAGCTTGCACTTCTGGGAGTTCTCAGTCCACATACTGCTTGAGCCTTCCTTGTAGAATTTTAATCATAACCTTGCCAGCGTGTGAAATGAGTGCAATTGTGCAGTAGTTGGAGCATTCTTTGGCACTGCCCTTCTTTGGGACTGGGATGTAGTCTGATCTTCTCCAATCCTCTGGCTATTGCTGAGTTTTCCAAACTTGCTGGCATACTGAGTGTAGCACCTTAACAGCATCATCTTTTAAAATTTTAAATAGTTCAGCTGGAATACCATCATTTCCACTGGCCTTGTTATTAGCAGTGCTTTCTAAGGCCCATTTGACTTCACTCTCCAGGATGTCTGGCTCAAGGTCAGCAACCACACTTCCTGGGGTGTACGAGCCATCCATATCTTTCTGGTATAATTCATCTGTGTATTCTTGTCACCTCTTCTTGATGTCTTTGCTTCTGTTAGGTCCTTACCACTTTTGTCCTTTATTATGGTAAGCTTTGTACGAAATGTTCCTTTCATATCTCCAATTTTCTAGAACAGATCTCTGGTTCTTCCCATTCTGTTGTTTTCCTCTATTTCTTTGCATTGCTCGTTTAAGAAGGCCTTCTTGTCTCTCCTTGCTATTTTTTGGAAATCTGTGTTAAATTTCCTGCATCTTTCACTATCTCCCTCGCATTTTACTTGCCTTCTCTCCCCCGCTATTTGTAAGGCCTCGTTGGACAGCCACTTTGCCTTCTTGCATTTCCTTTTCATTGGGATGGTTTTCGTTGCTGCCTCCTTTATAATGTTGCGAGCCTCCATCCATAGTTCTTCAGGCAGAACTCTATTAGCCTTTGCCCTGCTTCGTTTTGATCTCCAAGGCCAAACTTGCCAGTTGTTCCTTTTATCTCTTGATTCCCTACTTTAGCATTCCAATCCCCTATAATGAGAAGAACATCCTTCTTTGTGTCACTTCTATAAGGTGTTGTAAGTCTTCAAAGAATTGGTCAATTTCAGTTTCTTCAGCACCAGTAGTTGGTGCATAAACTTGGATTACTGTGATGTTAAAAGGTCTGCCTTGGATTCGTATCGAGATCATTCTATCACTTTTGAGATTGCATCCCAGTACAGCTTTTGCCACTCTTTTGTTGACTATGAGGGCCACTCCATTTCTTTTATGGGATTCTTGCCCACAGGAGTAGATATGATGGTCATCCGAACTGAATTCCCATTCCCATTCCCGTCCATTTTAGTTCACTGATGCCCAGGATGTCAATATTTATTCTTGCCATCTCATTTTTGACCACATCCAACTTACCCAGGTTGACTCAACTTTCTGAGCGTCTCTGAGCAGGAGTGCTTTGTGCAGGCGCCTGCTTGATCTCAAGAGGCAGGGAGTTCCCAAGGGCAGGTGCTGCCACACAAAACGATCAGGAGTTGAGCAATAAGTGGAGCAGGTATTGTAGTTAAACGGGTCCCTATCTGAAGATAGTATGTGGAAGTTCAGTGTTCAAAGTATTCCATATATATTCTCAGCCATCCTTAAAACAGCACAGAAAATCAGTCCACTATTAACATTATAACACTATCTGAAGAAGTGTGCATGCACACGAAAGCTCATACCAAGAACAAACTTTGTTGGTTTCTAAGGTGCTACTGGACAATTTTATTATTATATATATTTCTACTCCGTCAGATCAAGCTACCTACCTGAATCTGGGTCCCTATTTGTTAAGGGCTTTACTTTGATCTTGGCCAGTGCCGATCTCTGAGCGCAGGCACTCCATGCTTACCAGGCCTGTCAGCAATTACGCTGCATAATTCTGCCCTAACTGCAGCTTCCAGCTCAGTCCTGAGGGAAGCCCCACACAGAACACATAGGTATCCTAACAGAGATGGGTACAGCAGATGGTTAAGGCAGATGTGGGTATCCAGTGTCAGATTACTATCTAGGAAGAGGTGTCAACCTCAGTGTGGAGGAAATGTCCTATAAAATCTGTCTCTGCCTTGAAACATAGGAACCTAGGAAGCTGCCTTAACCGAGTCAAACCATCTAGCTTAGTATTGTCCACACTGACTGGCAGCTTTCAACAAAAGATTAAAAATACATTAAAACATCAGTCATTAAAAACTTCCCTAAACAGGGCTGACTTCAGATGTCTTCTAAACGTCAGAGGGTAGTTTATTATTTTGACATCTGGTGGGAGAGCATTCAGATATACTGGACCGGGGCTGTTTAGGGCTTTCAAGGTCAGCACCAACACTTTTAATTGTGCTCAGAAACGTACTGGGAGCCAATGTAGGTCTTTTAGGACCAATATTATGTGGTCTTGGCAGCCACGCTCATTCACCAGTCTAGGTGCTGTATTCTGGATTAGTTGTAGTTTCCAGCTCACTCTCAAAGGTAGCCCCACGTAGAGCACGTTGCAGAAGTTCAAGGAGGAAATAACTAGAGCGTGCACCAGTCTGGCAAGACAGTCCGCTGGCAGGTAGGGTCTCAGCCTGCGTACCAGATGGAGCTGGTATACAGCTGCCCTAGACACAGAATTGACCTGCACCTACATAGACAGCAGTGAGTCCAAAATTACTCCCAGGCTGCGCACCTGCTCCTTCAGGGGCACAGTTGCTCCATTCAGGAACAGAGAGTCTCCACACCCGCCCGCCCCCTGCCCCCCAGAAACAGTACTTCTGTCTTGTCGGGATTCAACAAAGGTGGTTCTGTTAAATTGCAAACCACCTGAAAGAGTCTCCTTCTGCTATTTTCTGCAGATGCAATAGAGGCGGTGAAGAAAGTCCTCTTTGCCGTTGCCACTTGGTAGGCTCGATGTTGAGCTCTAACCCGTGTCCGGTCCGATTCAAAATGAGGTTTCTGCCACTGGTGCTCCCGCTGTCTCAGCAACTGTTTCATCGCCTTCAGCTCCGGGCTTCATGCAATCTGCCCCAAGCCAGGTGGAAAGAGGCCAGGCACGGCCCTTCGGGCTCTTCTCAGGCAGTCCTGCTGAGATAAAGAGGCTCAGCCAATCCCTGCCATAGCTTTTCTGCCATCATCAAATACATTTCAATAGAGACTGTTCATTTCATTTCATAAAAATAATGTTTCAACATACTCTTCTGATTGATTGTTTTCTTTTGAATTGTCCAGAGCACACAGACTTACATTATTACAATAAAAAAGAAGACGTACATAATTCACCTGCAGCAACAGTAAGTGACCCCCTAGTCTTAACCCTTTGGCTTCTGGGTGTGGGATGTAAAGGTGTAGCCAGGTGCGACATTCCGACAGAGGACTGACGGCCTCCATGTTCTAACCAGTTGCTGTGACAACCAGTTTGTTGGTTGCTGGTAGTTTTGAAAGATATCTGCTCAGTTGCAGTCACCTCAGGACCAACTTCCCTCTGGTATAGTTTATTTGCTTGTTATGTAACCTCAGCCTGCCTTCAGGTCCAGTTCTGTAAACCTGAATGAATCTGAGAGTAAAAAAGCGTTATATTGACATGAATCAGATTCATGTGTGTATTCTTTAAGAGGGATTCAAGGGGATTTTTAACCAGGAAGGCATCTTTATTAGTAGAACTCAGATGAGCCAGCAACAAGCTGATCGCTGCATAAACTTATAAAGGGGATTCTTTAACTCTGCTAAAGTAAACCTTCCCACAATGGGGAGGCTGTAGCTCAGTGGCAGAGCATGGGCTGTGCATGGCGAAGGTCCCAAGTTCAGTCTCCAGTGTCTCTAGGCAGAGACCCCGTCTGAAACCCTGGAGAATCATGGCTTGTCTTAGCGTGAAACATGGCCCAGGCCACTTACTAATCTGCTCCTGATTTTGATTTCAGGCGTCCATAATGGCTAGCTCCAGAAGGTGATCAGATTGGGCCTTTTCTAGTCCACTACTACCTCAACAGGGCCACTGGTCTTATTTTGCTCAGAACTGTCCAGCAGGTCAGAGGAAGTGAGAATACTCAGTTTACGCACCATGCCTGCTCTAGACAAAAGCGCCCCACAAAAGATTTATTTGTTTATTTCTTAGGAAGCATATTACCCAAACTCTTCAGAAGCAAGCTCCTGGAATGGGTTACAAGGGATCAAAGAAGCCCAGTATTAGTATTAGTAGTAGTAGTGGTCGTAGTAAAACAATAAAAAATGACAACACATACATAACAATGGAACTTCCCAAGAAACCAGCATGGTGGAAAAAATTCCAGGAATGATTAAAAATGGATGAATCTAATAGGCACTGAAAGGGAAAGAGAGATGACATGCTAGAAGCCTCCTTGGAGAGGGAAACTGATAAGGCTGCAGGCGCCATGAGGCGGTAAGGGGTACTGAGAGGAAGGCCTTTAGCTTAGATTATTGCAGACAAACGCCGGCTCTCTCGGCCTGAAGCAAGATGAGCGACACATCCCATAGGTGCCATCCAGGGGTCCTTTAATTTTACCTAGACGGCAGCAACATGAGAATGGCTGGGGTGGGTCCCTGCTAATGGAATGCTCACCCAGGAAGGCTCACTTGGCACCTTTGTTACATATCTCTGGGGACCAGGCAAGAACATATTCCTCTTCTCCCAGGCCTTGGGCTGATTAAACAATCTATGGCCTTTTATATGGTGGGTGGTGACATGAATGAATGGAAGATGGTTAGAAGCACAGTTCTGGGGGAACTGAAACTGTGCGGCAGGAGGGGGAGGGTTAAAAACTTCATGTAAGCCTAGTTGATAGAGAATTTCAATTGTGTAAATGCTGCATCAATTGCTTTTTTCTAATTTTAAAAAATAACTTTAGGGCGAATGCTTCTATCAAGGATACATGCAAGGGTTCCCAAACTCTGTTGCAATACTCAGCACCTGTCATGGGCTCAGGTAAGAGATTTCAACAGCCTAAGTCAATTATCTGTCAAGCCTAGCAGCAACCTGTCTCTGGCATAATCCAGACACCAGATGTTTCACATAAGTACATGCACTATATGTCCTGTCTCCCCCATCCTTGTGTTTCACACTCCTGACTTTCTTCAGCCGAAGTTTGTAGCAGCCCAATATATTTGCCCTTCTCTAAGCAGAGAAGAAGGAAAGAAGGAAGGAAAGAAAGAAGCCAGAGGAAGGAAGCAAGGAAGGCTGGATGGAAGGAAGAATAGAAGGAAGGAAAGGATAGATGGAAGGAAGGAAGGAAAGAAAGAAAGAAAGAAAGAAAGAAAGAAAGAAAGAAAGAAAGAAAGACGGAAGGCGTTGGAAGCCAGAGAGAAGAAGGAAAGAAGGAAGGAGTTGCTTGCCAGGGAGAAGAAGGAAGGAAGGAAGGAAGGAAGGAAGGAAGGAAGGAAGGAAGGAAGGAAGGAAGGAACTGGAAGCCAGAGAGAGGAAGGAGGGGAGGAAGGAAGGAATTGGAAGGCAAAGAGAGGAAGGAAGGAAGGAAGGAAGGAAGGAAGGAATAGGAAGCTAGAGAGAGGAAGGAAGGAATTGGAAGCCAGAGAGAGGAAGGGAAGGAAGGAAAGAAGGAATTGGAATTGGAATAGGGTGCGGGGCCGCCTCCGTGGGTGAAGGGCTGGCTGGGCAGGACATAGACCTTTTGGCGGAGAGGCGTGGCGAAGGGCCAGATTGCAGGCTGCTTTGGAAGAGAAGCAGCAAAGCACTGGGGCTGGTAGCGCAGGAGAGACCTCAAAAGCCAGGTGGATGGGGCACAAAAGGGGCTCGGTTTTCGCAAATGTGCCACTAGAACTAGATGAGCCTTGTAGTCCCTTCCAACTCTGTAATTCTGATTGTATGTATGTGCATGGGAAATGAGGGGCAGATGGAGCTCAGAAACCTGGGAGGGTATGTAGTAGCAGTAGTAGTAGTAATTTATTATTTATACCCCTCCCATCTGGCTGGGTTTCCCCAGCCACTCAGGGTGGCTTCCAATAAAATATTAAAAATACATTGAAACATCAGTCATTAAAAACTTCCCTAAACAGGGCTGCCTTCAGATGTCTTGTAAATGTCAGATGGTTGTTTATTTCTTTGACATCTGCTGGGAGAGCGTTCCACAGGGTGGGCAGCACTACCAAGAAGGCCCTCTGCCTCGTTCCCTGTATGTAGAAGGAAAGCTGATCTGAAATCTCTCCTGCCTTGCAAGGCATCATCAGGGAGCCCTACACAAATCCAGAGTGCAGTCTCTAAAACGGTTGGATGGCACCTTGTACACCTCCATCTGGCAACTCCTGCAGCCAAGCTGGCGCTTTCCTTTAGATCTCATCAGTGAGGCCAAGGGAGGGACCCTGACACCTGGGCTTGTGCCTTGGGGTGGTCACTTTGGTGCGGCCAGCGCAGCTGTTTGACTTGTAGTTCCCACAGACATCAGGCTGGTGGCTCTGGATAATGGGAGGCCTGACTAGATGAAACCCGGAATGGGGAACCTCAGGCTCCAGGTCACATGCGGCTTTCTAGATCTAAGAGTCTTCCCAGGCCACATCCCACACCAGCCCTGCTTTGCCACCCTTTGTGTGTGTTTGCGCCAGGCTTCAATGTGTCCTCAAACCCAAATTACCAGAACAGGTACCAGAAAAGAGGAGCTGCCCTCAGTAAATTAGGTTGGCGGGGACATAAGATTTGTGCTGCCATTCTGCTCCTCCCCCCCCCCAGATCACCTGTCTTAGCAGTAGCGTGCAAGGCGACAAAGTTTCATTCACAAACAAAAATCCATGTGAAGCTGGAAGAAGGGAATAAAGTACTGTGGTTCCTCGATTTAAGAACAGTTCTGTTTACAAATGATTCGGTTTACGGACTCCGCAAAACTGGAAGTAGTGTCCCGGTTTGCGAACTTTACCTCGGTCTAAGAACAGAATCAGAACGGTGGAAGGGCACTGGCGGCAGGAGGCCTCATTAGGGAAAGTGCACCTCAGTTTAAGAATGGTTTCGGTTTAAGAAAGGACTTCTGGAATAGATTGAGTTCGTAAACCGAGGTACCACTGTAATGGTTTCATTTCTGTTTTCCACACAGCTGGTAAGCCTAAGAGCTGGTTGGGGGGGCAACTTTAGCTGTAAAGAATGCTTGGATGTGTGCCTAAGAATACAAACTTTGCTTTTAGGTAGAGCTTTGATGGGTAAGTGGCAGGACTTGCAGTCTCAGCATGCACCTGCTGATGCCAACCCATAATGAAGCCCCTGCATGCTGTATCCAAATGCAAAGAAGAACCTGGAGAACTGAAATATACTCAGCGTCGCAAAGTGATTTCATGCTCTTTATTCAGCTCATAGTGGTTAGGAGGAATGAATGAAAGTCCCCTCAAAGTATCTGCTTTATATACATTATTTACACAATGGGCGGCACATGATTGGCTAATTCCGGAATTCTACTGTAAGCCAATCAGGTTGTGGATTCACTTCTATCTGGAGCATGATTGGGTGGTTCCTGCCAACCAATCATACTGCTGCATTGTTCTAGGACCAATCAGACTGCTGCATTCTGAATCCTATTGTTCTAGGACCAATCAGACTGCTGCCTTTTGGATCCTATTGTTCTAGGACCAATCAGACTGCTGCAGTTTGGATCCTATTCGACTCAGTACATAACACCAGAACCATTCACAGAATACTTTTCACCTGTACTGTATAAGCAAGCAGTAATTTATTAGGCAGCTACAAGTCATATAAACAGCAGGAGCCCGGCCCAGGTCTGGTCACGTTGTGTCTTCTCGGTTGCTCAAGCTACTCACATGCCAGGGGCAGCAGGAGGGAGGGAGGAGAGAGGAGAGAAGACATGATGGAGAAATACAATAAGGAGAATCCGCAAAATGAGGCAAAAAAAATAAATGGTGCATCTGCATTTCCTTAGCACCACCCAGAAAGATGGAGAAGAGATTGGGAAAACCATCTTCTCCCATAGAAGCCTCTCCACTCCCTGCATAGTCTTTGAAATTTCTGTACCAGGGCTGGCCCAAGACACTTTGGCCCCTAAGGCAAACCACAAACTGGCACCTCCTGCCTGTCAGGGAGGAAGGACTGAGTGAAGATCTACATCACGAACTGGGGGGAATAAAGCTGTGCATTGGGAACAAGAGTCGGAGGAGACCTGTTCACCGAGAGGCCGCTGTAGAGGTGGCATGGGGGGTGGGCTGCCAAAGAAAACACAGATCTGGCCTCCAAGGAGTGCTGTCACTGCCACCACAGCAGCAGGAGGAGGTGATGCGTACTTTGGAGGCCAGATCTGCTGCCCCTATGAATCCTGCTGCTTGTGGCAGTCGCTTTACCTTGCCTCTTGGGTGGACTGGCCCTGCTTTGTACCTTTCCTATGAGAGGCAAGATCTAGTGTGGGGTGTGGCCTGGGATGTGTGGCCTGAAAGTGCTGCTGCTGTTATGAAACAGTTTCCCAAGCAATACCTGTCACTGCTTTGTTCAGCCTTCACCAATGTGGTGCCCACCAGATGTTTCAGACCACAACTCCCTTCAGCCCTGGCATCAAATGGCCATGCTGGCTGAGGCCAACAGGAGCTGCACTCCAAAGCATCTGGAGGGCACCAGGCTGGTGAAGACTGGCAGAGTTTTAGTTGTGCCATTTAACATTTTTTAATTGATGAAACCATGTGAATTGAGAAAACAGTATCTAAACAATTAGAACGGATACTATCATATATTTTAAACAGACCGAATACAGTTAAAATTCAGTATTGATGAATAATAACATAAGAATGTATAATGCTGTAAACAAAAAATTCAAAAGAAAATAAGAAAAAGCAAACATCGCTGTCATTAATAGGACAGTATTTAATGAGTCTTTTGTTTGTAGTTGTAGTATTTATATATTTATGATCTATAATTTAAGGAGACTCATAGTCATATATTCCCATAGAATAGCAAAAGTCAAGAACATTTTTTTTTAATTCTTTGGAATCCTGCCTGACAGTCCCCTCCAGGAGACAAGCAAAATTCCTCCTTGTTTAGAAAGGCTTGGGGTTGTGCGATTGATTCCTGCAAGCGGTATGATCCATCCCAACTCATGTTCCATGTCAACCACAACCTCTTTGGGGTTGTGTTATAGCAAAAGTGTTCCTAACATCAAGCTGGTGCCCTAATATAAAAATTGCCCAAATAATCTGCTGTCTATAGTTCCATTTTCCAAGGTACTGATGGACTCCTCTTGGTGTTGATGATGAGGGTCTCAGGGGAAATCAATGCCCCATGAGCTGTGTCATCCATTTGTGTTGCTTTGGCTGACTGATTCAGGAAATGCTCTGGGCTGGAATCAATGTTGGCAGCCTTCTAAAAGTTCCCTTTCTTTTACCCCTGACATCACTGTTGGATTTCCCCCCAGTTAGGTACCAGTTTTGTATACCAGTTAGGTATACAAAAGCTGAGTAAGGATATTTCCACCTCAACCTTGATGTGGCACAAACTCTCATCTTCTGCATCACAATCCGTCACTCAGTGCCAGTGATCAACAGGAGGCTGATGGCTGTTGTGGGGTGTCTGTGACTCTGCCTGTTGCATCTTCAACTCTTGGCCTTGGATAACTTTGGGAGGGCCCTGAACCTTAGTCTCGGCTCAGGACGACTGTGAGTGCTCTTTGAAGGCCCCCTAAGCCCAGAGCTATATGGGTGTTGTGTTGTGGGGGGTTCTCCTTCCTCCCCTTTGGTGTTGTGCTAAAAGAACAACAGCTGTGAGTTCAAGCAGTCTGGCTTGTAGTGGTGCCTGGAGACAAGCAGTAGAGGGTGACTGCTGGCTGTGCCACTGAATCTGTGCCATTGGGGGACACTGTGATGCACACTGTGTGTCAGATGATGCAGTGGTGCAGGGGGCAGCTTGTGGGCATCGTTGCTGATGGAGTCCAGGATTGGTAGGCTTTGATGGTTTTCCAGGAATGCTGTGTCTATTGTGACTATTAAGCTGACTTCTAATTTTTGAGCTCGTTTGGAGGTTCTAGCAGGGGAGCGCAGCTATTGTATACCCTTGACCGAAGAATGATACACTCCTTCTACAGTGGTGCCCCGCAAGACGCATGCCTCGCAAGACGAAAAACCCGCTAGACGAAAGGGTTTTCCGTTTTGGAGGCACTTCGCAAAACGAATTTCCCTATGGGCTTGCTTCGCAAGACGAAATGTCTTGCGAGTTTTTCCGACTTTTTTTTCCTCCCCCCCCCTTTTTCTAAGCCGCTAAGCCGCTTATCTGCTTATCCGCTAAGCTGATAAGCCGCTAAAAGCCACTAAGCCGCTAATAGCGCTAATCCGCTAAGCCGTCAATGGGCTTGCTTCGCAAGACGAAAAATCCGCTAGGCGAAGAGAATCGCGGAACGGATTCTTTTCGTCTTGCGAGGCACCACTGTATCTGGGATGGTCGTCCTCTTCCACTGAGCGCACAGCTTCGGGAGGGATGCACATGGAGCGGTGAGGGAGGAAGGGGACACCCGCCTAGCCAGCCAGATCAGCCGCATCAACCCTGACGATCAATGGGGTGACAGATGTCGCAGCCAGATCGCCCTCACATCCCAAGCTGACTTCTAATTTTTGGACTGGTGTAGAGTGAGACTGAATAGTTTGTTTTCAGGTCTTATTTTACTGTGTGTTCCCTTGAGGCTCCTTGGAAGGAAAGGTAACATGCAGATTTTGCAGAGAAACCCAGTCCTTCTTTAATTGGTGGGAAAAACTAGACAATTTAATCCATGTTTCACTATCTCAAAGGGAGAAAATAAATTAGGGAGTGATCCTTTTCTAGACTGCAGCCAGCTCTGGAAGGAAAATTAGTTTCTTTTTAATCAGTATACTTTAAGTTAGTTGAAGCTTACCTTGTTTTGTCTGACATGCTATATTCATCGGATCTAGTATAAGAACTGAAATGTAATGAGAATTAAGATTACTGGTACTTAACCTCAATTATATACAGATAAACATACCTTGGCTTTGTCATGGAGCTAGCTTTACTATACAGTCTGAAAATTAATTATTATTATATGTACTGGGGTGGGCAACCTATTGCCCTTCAGAGGTTGCTGGACTACACGTCCCATTTTTTCTGACCACTAGCCATAATGGGTTATTGCAGTACAACAACACCTGGAGGGTCACAGGTTTCCTGTCCTTGCTTTTCTTTCTTTTGTTGTTGAACATCATCTGCCTCCAGTATGGCCAACCACATCTGGAGGGATACATTTGGGAATGAAAATAAATTCCCCGTCCGGAATATTGGGTCCAGCAAGCTTCCCAGTTCAGCTCCGTATCCCTGGAAGCTCTGAGCTGGCCTAGCAGAATAATGCAGCGGTCCTGAGTCCATGTGAGAAAGGGATAAATCAAGTCCAAAAGACAGATCGGTTCTTATCTCTAGAAGCGTTTATTTACAAGCCATAAATCAGTCTCTCCATCGGAGTTTTCCTGCATTCTCCGTGCTTCCAAAAGCACACAGACACAGCCTGTCTGTTTAGCTGTGTCTCTCAGCGTCTCTCGGTAGAACTGAAAGTAACTCTCACAGACAAAGCCTGTGACATACGGCCCTGCTTCCGGCCCCTCCCAGATGCAGGGCACCACGGAGTTTTAACCCTGTCTGTTCCAAACTCCACAATACAGCCCCCAACCCCCGATATATACTAACAGCAAACTCCTATCTGTGTTATTATGTAGCTGAAATGGCACCTCTGACACATCAGCAGGCTCAGACAAACCCCAAGGTTTGCAGAAACACCACAAAAATATTAGGGAAAATCCCTAAGCAAGGGACCTCCCCAACCCCCTCCCCCACAGCCCAATGCAAAAGTGGATGAGAGGGGAAAGGGCATGTGGAGGTGGCCATGGCTGAATAAGACTGCATTCTGTTGCAGGTCCTACTTGTCCAAATTGTTGGTGGACCAGAAGATTTCAGGTGTGTACAGGGCAGGCCCTGATAAACTGTGGCCAAAGTGACTTACTCAGAATCTCCTAGGGACCCGCTGTCCTCTATGAAATAGTTGCTGATTCGTGCCCATTTGACAATCAGGATGGCTGACCCAACCACAATGGGCAGAAAGAGAAATATGCTCAGGAGCACCCACGTCCGCATGTTGTCTTCTATGGCTCTTTCTGTAATATCTAGATGGAAACAAATTTCACAGTAAAGACTGAACCAGGAGAGCTGCCGCATTAGACATTTTTAGTGTGGCACCGCCCGATGCTCCAATTTTTTAGAATTTTTTAAAGCTTAGGAAGCAAACTCTTTCCACGTTGCTAAAACAGCAACAACCAGAAAGGTTTTTTTTTTTTTAATTTAGCATTATTGTGGTATAAAAAGGTAATATTGTAGTAACACAGTTTTACAGCACTATTCCTCTTTTTCATTAAAAATAAATAGAGAGCTGGGAAAATGTTAAATTAAAAGACCATTTAAAAATATGTATAAAATGGGGTTATAAAATGGCATCCTTCACAAAGGTCACAGTGAAACTGCAGACAGAAGTTATGTCAAATCCACAGGTGTCAGCAGAACATGGCAGGTTATACACAAAGAAAAATGCCCTACTACTAATGATAGTAGTAATAATAATCAGTTGCAGTTCTGCTTGCAGCTTACAGAAGAAAAGCAGTAACTGGGTAGCACTAGGAATGTGTTAGCCTCTTTCTCTGCAGTGTTCTCTCTCTCTTCTGTGTCTAAGTGTACACCTCCTGTTCCTTTCACTGGGCAAGAGTGTCTCCTGGTAAAGTGTCTCCTGTGCTCCAGGGTTTTTTACTCTGGCACCAATAAGTTTTGTTCTGGCCCAATTAATTGTACATCAGCAAGTACACCCACATTGACTTTGTACTAGCCCACAGGGATTCAGCTGGCCCATCAGAATCCACAAGTCCATCACAGCCTGGTTTAGAGACATAAAACATTTGCTTTTCACTTTTGCTCTTTGAAAGAGAACTAGAAATACAGGGATGGAGAGAGGGGTTATGTCTATACTGAAAACATATACCAATTTTATACTAGCTTAACTGCCACGCTTCCCCCATTTCCTGGGAATTGCAGTTTAGTTCAGGTACCAAGAATTCTAAAACATTTCACTCACTGACTCTCATAAACACACAGCCTACAATCCTAAAGTTCCTTTGGAAGAAGGAATGATTATTAAGCTAATGTGCTGTCATTTTTTTTATCTTTCTGCCTTGAGAAAGACAGAAAATTCAAGGGAAGAATAAAGAGGGGAATGAATGGGTTAAAACAAAAATCAAACGCAGTCCCATGGTTTCAGGCTGAGGTGAAAGGTGGGTCCTAATTCTAAACTACAGTGGTGCCCCGCAATACGAACGCCTCGCAAGACGGAAAACCCGCTAGACGAAAGGGTTTTCCGTTTTGAAGGTGGTTCACAAAACGAATTTCCCTATGGGCTTGCTTCGCAAGACGAAAATGTCTTGCGAGTTCCTGCGGGGTTTTTTTCCTTCCCCCCCCCCTTTTCCTAAGCCGCTAAGCCGCTTATCAGCTGATTCGCTGATAAGCCGCTTAACAGCTGATCGCTAAAAGCTGCTAAACCGCTAATAGCGCTAATCCGCTAAGCTGTGAATGGGCTTGCTTCGCAAGACGAAAAAACCGTTATACGAAGGGCCTAACGGAACGGATTAATTTCGTCTTGCAAGGCACCACTGTACTAAGTTTGGAAACTACTGCAGCAGAGCTGTTTGTCAGGATGGAGGGGCTTGCTTTTACTAACCAGAAGCCAGCATGCGAAGCCCACTGTCAACGCTTCCTCCGAGGGGGCCTCCTTTTTCCTTGCAATTTGGAGGTGCCCATCCTGGATCACAGTGGCAGTTTCTTTTGTTGTTGCAAATCTGAAGGGGGGGGGAGGAATAGCAAACATTTACTCCTTGCTTACGTGCTTTATCTTAAACAGAAAAATATGCTTTAAGAAAACTTTATTCTTATTATTTCCTGAGTAGTGCTTCAGTTCTAGTCTAAAATAAAATTAAGTGTAAAGTAGTAGTACTAATTGAGGGACGCAGGTGGCGCTGTGGGTTAAAGCCTCAGCGCCTAGGACTTGCCGATCGAAAGGTCGGCGGTTCGAATCCCTGCGGCGGGGTGCGCTCCCGCTGCTCGGTCCCAGCGCCTGCCAACCTAGCAGTTCGAAAGCACCTCCGGGTGCAAGTAGATAAATAGGGACCACTTACCAGCGGGAAGGTAAATGGCGTTTCCGTGTGCGGCTCTGGCTCTGGCTCTGGCCAGAGCAGCGATGTCACGCTGGCCACGTGACCCGGAAGTGTCTCCGGACAGCGCTGGCCCCTGGCCTCTTAAGTGAGATGGGCGCACAACCCCAGAGTCTGTCAAGACTGGCCCGTACGGGCAGGGGTACCTTTACCTTTACCTTTTAGTAGTACTAATTATTATTATTATTATTATTATTATTATTATTATTTCATTATTTGTACTCCACCCATTTGACTGGTTTGCCCCAGCAACGCTGAGCTGCTTCAAGCATATACAAAAACATATTAAAACATTAAACATTAAAATTTCTCCTATACAGGGCTGCCTTCAGATGTCTTCTAAAGGTTGAATAGTTACTTAACTTCTTGAAATCTGATGGGAGGGCGTTCCACAGAGAGGGCACCACTGCTGAGAAGGCCCTCTGCCTGGTTCCCTGTAACCTCACTTCTCGCAGGAACCACCAGAAGGCCCTTGGAGCTGGACCTTCAAAGGTAGCCCCACATAGAGTGTGCTGCAGTAGTCCAATCGAGAGATAACAAGACATGTGTGCAGGGAGG
This sequence comes from Podarcis cretensis, assembly GCF_951804945.1. NCBI lineage: Eukaryota > Metazoa > Chordata > Lepidosauria > Squamata > Lacertidae > Podarcis > Podarcis cretensis. The sequence goes on from NC_137176.1 coordinate 8,501,750, forward strand.
TAGGGTCTCAGCCAGCATACCAGATTGAGCAGGTAGACAGCTGCCCTGAAAATAGAATTAACCTGCACCTCCATGGACAGCTGTGACTCCCAGGCTGAGCACCTGGTCCTTCAAGGGCAGTTACCCCATTCAGGGCTGTTCTCCAGGACCAGTACTTCTGTTTTGTTGGGATTCAACCTCAATCTGTTAGCTGCCTTCCATCCTCCAGCCGCTTCCAGACACTCACACAGGACATTCACTGGTTCTGATTTAAATGGAAGGGATCCAAATGTTCCCCACCCTCTAGACATGCCTGGAGTTGTTGAGCAACCACCTGCTCAATTACCTTGCCCAAGAATGGAAGAGCTGAGACTAGATAATAATTGGCCATAATGGCTGGGTCCAGAGGGAATCAGCTGAGAGGCCATCAACATGGGAACAAGACACCTCCCACCACTCTTTGGAAGTCATTTGGATCCATTAAGTGACCATTCGAATCAGTCCCACCTCCCTGCAGAGGGGAAGGGTCACAAAGAAGTCTAGTTGCATCAGGAAGTGATTTGACCATGGCACTTCTTTTGTTGTTCTGGAACTTAATGTCAGATCACCCACATCCACAGTGGTAAATGCAAAATCTAAGGCATGTCCATGGTTATTAGTAGGGTCAGAGTTATTCAGGGACAGCTCCATGAAGGCCATGCTTTCCATGAAGTCCCAAGCAGTCCCGTGTAAGTTCATGTCAGCATGGATGTTCAAATCTCCTAGGGCCACCAGCCTAGGTGTCTCCAGCAGAACATCTGCCATGACCTGAAGCACCTCAGGCAGGGAATTCTTGGTTCAGTGGGGAGGTCGGTACCCCAATAGGAATCCTGCCCAACTTCTAGAACATGCATTCAGGAAACTGAGTCTCTTTAATAGGATGCCCGGTGAAAACTAATGACTTCCTAAAAATTGCTGCAATAACCACCACTCCGCCACCCACATACCCTGGGTTGCAGTGCTTAAGAGAAACCTGGTAGACAAGCAGAAGCAATAAGAGCCCCATCTGCCATGTCCCACCAAGTCTCTGCTGTTATGTATGCCAGATCCATTTCTCTATCCACGACCAAGTCATGTTTTAGAATGTGTTAACAGATGCCTTGATCTCACAATTAGCAGCGGAAAGCATGCATTTAGGTCAGGGGTGGTGGCTAATGTTTTTCAGGCCATGGGCTACATTCACGACTGGTCAGCCCTCTACAAACCCAACAGTGGTTGTGGCAACAGCGATCATGCAAATTCTGAAGTTACCACACATAAAGTACACATGCTTAGTACACATGCAGACCAGAGACACACATGCAGGCAAGTAGCTCTATTCCCCGCCCCCCCCCCCCGCAAACATACATGAAATCATAGAATCACACCTGCGGAAGATGGGGGGGGGGGTTTCCCTTCCCACCAGCGTGCTGGGAGGAGAGAAAATTCTCCCAGACCAGCATTCTATAAGGATTAAGAAACGCTGTCTCTCTTCCCAGCTCAGCACTGTGATGCAAAGGCTTTCTCTTGCACCACCACTGATGGTATGTTGGAGCTCAGAAAGCAGGAAGGGGCACAGTGTGTCATCTAGTTTTCTTATCTGTATGGCTGCCCTCAGAAACTGTCAAGAACCCTGAGTGTCTGCGGCTGGATATCTTCACATGAAGGAGAATGGAGTCGAAGAATCCTAAAGCGGTAAGAGCTGGCTGTACCACTTCAAGCTATGGATTGGAGATTTTTTAAAAGAAAAGTTCCCATATTAATTCCTTCCAAGTAGAAAATTAACACAGCAGTTAGAAGGATAACCTGAACTCTTCTTGCTGCGCTAGTTTTCTACCCACAAAGTGGTTTTAGTAAAAAATGAAACTCCCCAGCTGTAGTCTTAAGTCCACTCCACCACCTCAATCTCTTGCATATGTACAGCCAACTTCAGGCACACAAGAAAACACCAAATAGTTTCTGAGGGAAAACACTACCACCTCCTTTTTATAGCAGAAACACTAACATGGAAAATATAACATTCGTTTTACTTACTCCATGCCCCAAACACGTTTTTGTAGGATCACAATCATATTTCAGGACGTCATACTTTTCACATACTTGTTTGAGACAAACCTTAAAAATAAATAAATCAATAGCATTTTTCAGTTTTTAGAAGAGTTGCCGCCTTGCAAAAGACCTTTTGCATTCACCATCTATGAGTGTTTCCAGACAGGTGTTTATTGCGAGATCTGTATGCAAGATTTTTCCATTGTATGCACAACGTCATCTGCATCGAAGTGCTAGTCTGTATTTTCCCCTCCTCCATTAATCCAGATCTACCCTTTTTACAGGAAAACCGCATTATCATGGGAGGTTGGGGGGTAGGGGACAAGATTAACCATAATGCCCCGCTTTCATCCCATCCTCTTGTCCATCACCTCCTTGTCTCCTGCACCTCCATGAAAGTCAGAGGGCACAGCTGCCAGAGTAGTGATTGCTACTAAATGGAAATCTCAGGACACACCAACAAAGGAAGAGTGGATTTGTAAATTAAGTGAGTGTATAGAATTGGCAAAATTAACTTCAATTATAAGATATCAATCAAATCAAAAGTTAAGAATGGAGTGGAAGTATTTTGAAGATTATATGTCAAAATATTGTTCTAAAAATGACATGTTAATAGGCTTAGAATAAAAAATGTAAGCAATAACAAAACAAATAAAGAAAGAAGGAAAAAATCAGAATTTAACAAAAATAATTTATTACAGAATGCAATGGGAAAAAGGTAGAAAGAAATATAAAGATGTCGAATTGCTGTGGAGGAAAGTAGAGGGTGGGAGGTGGGTCTTATAATTAAGTGTATAATTATGCAGCTGTTGCAATTTAGATATTATATTTTATGTGAGGGAATCATTGGGAATTTTGGTTATTATGTATATATGTTAAGTTTCAATAAAGATCTTTGTTTTGGTTTTTTTAAAAAAAAGAAAGTCAGAGGGCAGCTAATGAATCCTACAGGCAGATTAAGGAGTGAGTGGCAAGTGGCTGCTAAGGTAAAGGTAAAGGGACCCCTGACCATTAGGTCCAGTCGTGGCCGACTCTGGGGTTGCGGCGCTCATCTCGCTTTGTTGGCCAAGGGAGCCGGCGTACAGCTTCCGGGTCATGTGGCCAGCATGACTAAGCCGCTTCTGGTGAACCAGAGCAGCGCACGGAAACGCCGTTTACCTTCCCGCTGGAGTGGTACCTATTTATCTACTTGCACTTTGACTGGCTTTCGAACTGCTAGGTTGGCAGGAGCAGGGACCGAGCAACGGGAGCTCACCCCGTTGCGGGGATTTGAACCGCCGACCTTCTGATTGGCAAGTCCTAGGCTCTGCGGTTTAACCCACAGCGCCACTTGTGTCCCAAGTGGCTGCTAGGGGGAGTACAAGCTGGGGGGGGGTGATAGTGGTCATGTCTCTGGCCGCTGCAATGAGCAGCTATTTTCTCACTTGCTTCCCCTTTGCAATCAGCAGTAGTAGCAACTCTCGCTTGGTCTCAGTCTGGTGCAAGAGGAAAAGGAAGAGGAAGAACACCATGGCAGGAGGAGCATTCCTAATGGGCATATGGGGAGCCCCCAGGAACACTGTATCATCCCCAACTGAAAGGAACCCAAACATGTAAATACCTGAAGGCCAGGGACAAAGAACCCCTTTCAGGCCAAAGACCGCCCCCCCCCCCCCGACTAGTCTTCCAAGGGCCATATGCTAAAGTGGATGGAACAAGAGGGGTGACAGAAGCCGTCCATGAAAGTCTGTGGCTGTGCTGTGTGGGTTCACATGCGCACCCCTCTCTCCCTCTTCCACCCAGGCAAGCAAGAGGCGTCAGCACTGCTCAGGGACTTGCTGCAGCCGAGCAAAAGCAGTCCAGGAGGGCACAGGGCATGGCCAACGAGAGGTGAGATCTATAGAGGGGGCATGGCCTGAGGAGACAGGAAAGTCTGCAGGGCTGCATTAAGCCCCCTGGCCTTGAGGTCACCCCCCCCCCCCCCCCGCTTTAGGCATTTTATGAACAAACAACATCTAACTGCATTTGCTGATTTCCATCTCTGGTTCTCCCATCACTCCCAGCCCATCATACCTGTCTCCTCATAGTGGAAATTTAGATTTTAAGTTCTTCAAGCATGAGACCAGTGGCCTTCCTTTTGCTTGTGCTGCTCTTTAGGACACCATACGCACTGGTGACAACATTTAAGTCAGATTGTATCCCTTACCTTTTCAGTTCCACATTTTGTACCCTCTTTTACCAGCATTGGGTCCGGAAAGCCCTCTGGTTGTTGAAGGTCCAGGGATATACAAAGGGTATCTTGGAACGGAATGTACAGAACTGGAACGTCCATGTCAACATAAGGATTTCTGGTTGGATAGAGGCAAATTAACTTTCCACATTTGATATCCCTGTCAAAGGCATTTGGAGAAAAGAACAGGATCACACATTTGCAAAGAGTTGGGGATTATGTATTGGAAATATCTGGTTTTTTTCACCTCCAAAATATCAGATTTGACAACGGAAGTATGTTTTTGAACATGTTACCTAAAAATGCATGCTTTTCATTACACAGATGACAAGTGGGAGGAGCTGTTATTCCTCAACCTTTGAAACACCTGGCATCAAAGATTACTGCCCAACAGTTTGTGCCCAACGGATATATTTTGGTATATCTTAATTTGTTGTTGTTGTATGGTTTTGCTGTATTGATTTTCTTATGTGAACCACCTTATAATCATTTTGGTGAAAGGCAATCTACAATTAATTAATTAATTAATTAATTAATTAATTAATTAATCCTTCTCCTCAATCCATATTTCTTTTGTGTTGTGTCCTCTATTTTTTAAATTAGTTTTTATTAAAGATTTTACTGTGTATCAAACAAACAGACAAAAAAGTACAGTGCCTCTACTTTCAATTCATAGAGTTTTTTTTCACAGTTTGTTAACATTGGTACTAGACACATATGCAATTGGGGGAAAAGAGAGAGGAAAGGGGAGAGAGATATTGATCTTTTGTTCTGTTGTGTAGTATTCGTGCAGGGTTTTTATGTCAGCATCGTGTAGGTGATGGCATTGTGAGAGATTTGAGGGTCCAACGCTTGGTTGGTTGTGTTCAGTTAGCTGCAGTGTGGTTTGCTTGTTTGTTTGTTTGTTTGTTTGTTTGTGTGTGGGTGTGGGTGGGTGTGGTACCTATTTATCTACTTGCACTGGCATGCTTTCGAACTGCTAGGTTGGCAGAAGCTAGGACAGAGCAACAGGCGCTCACCCCATGATGCGGATTCGAACCGTCAACCTTCTGATCAGCAAACCCAAGAGCCTCAGTGATTTAGACCACAGTGCCACCCACGTCCCTTGTTACAGCACCAGGGACAGAGCCTGGTGTGCAACTTGCTCCAACAAGGCTTGGAAAAGAGGCGGATTTTGGGCAGCGCAACTGGTTCCCCCACCAGGGCACAGGAGTCAAAGGTGCACCTTCCCAAAGTAAGCACTGGAAGGAGGCGTGGGGGCTCTGACAGGATCCTAGAGTCCTTCTGCTTCCTTCCCAAAGCCTAGTTAGCACTTGCCCAGCTTTAGGAAGGAGGTGCAAGGCCTTGTGCCTCCTTCCCAAAGCTCGGTGCCTCCCTTCCCTGGATGTTGGAAGCAGCTTTGAATGGAGTGGGGAAGACGTCAGATTTGGGCCTCACACAGGGCACCATATTACTAAGATCTGCCCCTGCTTGGTCGTGAACTGAGGGCTTGTAAACCTCCATGACCTCCCATCTGGTATGCTTCTTGCACCATTGGACTGACAGTGTGGGAGACACGGTGTTACTTGGTCTTGGGGGAAAAGATGGCCATGACAATCCTGGCTCCAGCACCATTGGCCTTGATGTTGTAGGATGTGGTTCAGCAGACACCTGACTGCCAACCACAGTTTAGTGGGACTGACCACCAGCGTCAGGGTCAGAAACCCAGTGCCGTCCCTCAGCTAGTGACACAGGAGCCTCCAGCTGGGTGTCCTAGTCCCTGTGGAAGGGTCATGACAGCCCACTGGCTACCTTGATACTATATCAACAGTAAAAACATGCACCGTACAATAGAAGATGCCCTAGCCGCCAGCCCACAGTTTCTTCTGTTTCCTAATCACATACCGCAAAGAACAAGTCTTAAATCCGTTTCTTATGTCAACCCCACAGTGTCCAAATCTATCTGTTTCACCATTAATTTCTTCATAACATGCTTGCGGAGCACTTTTTGACTCTATAAATATTAAAAGGATTTTGATTAGAAGGACTAAAATGAAACATTTAATAGTTTTCTTTTGGCAATGCTCTTAACAGATATTTTCATATGTGTAAAAACATATCAGTCTGATGCATAAAGTCTGATATATTGGATTTGCCTCTGCAAATAATAAATTTGATAGCCTTGAAGGTGCTGCAAGACTCGTTGTTTTCACTGAAGCAGAATTATTTAGTTATTTAAAATATTTTCTTCATGTAGCACATAGTTAAACAATGGAGATCACTGCAACATGTAGTGAAGGCCACCAACTTAGATGGATTTAGAAGGGGATTAGCAAAATTATGAATGGTGGGTCTATAAATAGCTACTAGCTATGACGGATCTATATACAGTATAACCTCCTGTAGAAAGAGGCAGAAGGAGCAGGAGAGCTACTTGTAGGCTTCCTATAGGCATCTCGTTGGCTACCGTGAGAACAATCCTGACCAGATAGGCCTTTGGTCTGATTCAGCAGGATTCCTCATAAAGGCATTTGATGAAGGGCTTCACCAAAACAACCTAACTGAACAGGTTGGCACGGTAACTGACAACAGTTTGGCTTGTGCCTAAGTGTAGTTAGGTAGCTAGTAGAGTGATTTTAAAGTTGGCATAAAATGCATAAACCTGGTCATACCAGTCAGAATTCTGGTGGCCATCTTCTGCACTAAGGAAGAAGAAGCATGCCTTAGCAACCAGCCATATTGGGGACTAGTTGCAAACGTGGAAGGCAGCACAACTAATGTCATGGGCTTCCCCCTCCAGCCAGCTCAGCTGAAAGGGCAGGAGATCCCCCAAAACAGGGCGTGGGGGGAGGAATGGGGAGATGATTTCATCTGCCAAGCAAAAATGCTTGCATTGTTGATGGAACAATCTAGATAGTGTGACGCTGAATTCTGCTCAAAGAGTCCAAGAGAAACCCAGGACTCATTGGATGGGCAAACTGGTATAAAAGCTGAGGAAAGCTCATGGTATAGGTGTGAGTGGGCATGCACACACAATTTGGTTACAGAAGGAAGCTGTTTGTTTGCTTGCTTGCTTGCTTGCTTGCTTGCTTGTTGTTTTTAAGGGTAAATATTTCATTTTGTTTTTAAAAGAAGCAAAAAAGCAAATTGTCTCACTTACTTTCACCAAAAAGATCCTGACACTGTAGATCAGCCGACTGACAGGATCCACCATAACAGTAGCCAGAATTAGAGGCACAGCTATAGCCATTCTGGGCATAAACATTGCTTGGGCAGTATGCCGAACTGCCATTGCAGTACTCAGGGAAATCGCAGACACTATCTACAGCTGCTCTACAGATTGTGTTTCTTGGCTTGAACTAGGTGAAAAGGAAAAGGAAGAAGGAAAGTATCAATAGCATTTTTCATGGAGGACTACAGCTAGGGTTGAGGAGGATTCCCGCCACAGTGGTACCTAGTTATCTACTTGCACTGGTGTGCTTTCGAACTGCTAGCTTGGTAGGAGCTAGGACAGAGCAATGGGAGCAACAAGGCTCTGATGAAGAATCCCATGGGAAACAGACTGTGGGACTAACTTACTGATCCATTATTATTATTATTATTATTATTAGTAGTAGTAGTAGTACCATTTTATTATATATTTATTTATATCCTGCCTCTTCCCTAGAGATTAGTGAAGCCCTGCCTTGGGCCGAGCAGAAAAGGTACAAGAGTCTCTTCTGCCAGAAGGCTAGATGAGTTGCCGCTGAAGGTATAATTCTGAGTGCAGTGTGCCTAGTGGCCATGTGCACTGCTTTGCAATCAATAAAACCGTGTCTCCTTTTTGTGATTTGGATTTCTCCTACATGGCCTGCAGAACTCTGGTAAACCTTCACACTCACCTGTGTCAGTGCTTACAGTGTTGCTGAGATCCGGAGATTCTTTCCTTACCCTTGAACAACACCAGCATTTAATGCTGATATGGAAATCCTCAAAAGTGGCATTCCATCTTTAAAGGAAATTCTTCCTTGATCTGATTGCAGTTCAGTGTTAATTAGCATCTTACACCAGGCTGCAAATGGTTGTAACCAACTAAGTTCTACTCGCAGTGGACCCACTGAAATTAATCAAGCTAAACTTGCCATGTCCATTAACTTTGATGGGCCAGCATTGTGTAGAATGAGCATTGGTTGCAACACAGAGGTTACGGAGATAAAATTCAGAGGAAGTTGTAGTGTTGATTCAAACAAACCGAGGTGAATGTGTGGCCAAGGCAGTGAAGAGTGTACCTTAGCATCTTACCTGACAATTTTCACAGCACAATTCGTTGCTGCACACTGCTCCACGGATAAATGTACATGAGCTAGTACAACATTTACTGTACTTACATTCCTGAAAACAAAAATCATACAGCTTTTTGTTTGGGGTCAGTAAAGAGTTTAGACAGTGAAAAAAAATATGAAAGTAAAAGCTGAAACTCCAAAGCTTTTTTTGTAAGCCGCTTTGAGGGTTGTTGTTTTATAATCAAGCAGTGTATAAATTTTATTAAATAAATAAAAGTAAAGGTTTATACATGGAATCTGCCCAAATCTTTTCTGCTACATTATGCTTTTTAACACAGAGGAATTTCAAAAGACAGGAAAAGACAAGAGGGAAAGGCTGACTTCAAATTTTGTCTTTAAGCAGAGGCTTGACAACCATATGTCAGGAGTGCTCTGATGGTGTTTCCTGCTTGGCAGGGGGTTGGACTCGATGGCCCTTGTGGTCTCTTCCAACTCTATGATTCTATTCTATGAAATTTTACTCAAATAAACCTGATTATAATACTATTTTTAATATACAAAGCAGTTCCCATGAGGCATCCTGAAGGTAAATTTATTTCCTAGACAGATATATATCGGTTCCTAAACTAACCTGGCTCTAAGCCAATGAGCTTTTTGTACTGTTGTTTGGATATAGGGTTAGTTTTTAAATTCCTGACAGTAAACTGGTCTTCACATATATGGTCTCCTGTTGGCTTTGGTTGGCTTTTCAAATACCATATTTTTTGCTCTATAAGATGCACCAGACCACAAGACGCACCTAGTTTTTGGAGGAGGAAAACAAGAAAAACAATATTCTGAATCTCAGAAGCCAGAACAGCAAGAGGGATCGCTGCGCAGTGAAAGCAGCAATCCCTCTTGCTGTTCTGGCTTCTGGGATAGCTGCACAGCCTGCATTCGCTCCATAAGACGCACACACATTTCCCCTTACTTTTTAGGAGGGAAAAAGTAAGTCTTATAGAGCAAAAAATACGGTAACTGCTACATAGTTTTTCATTTGATAACCATGTTGTTGATGTTTATAAATTTCAAAAGCTGTGCTAGAAGAGAATGCGACAAGTATTTTTCCAATTTAAACACATCAGAAGCAGGCAGAAACAACCAGAAGGGCCGTAGCTTAAGGTTACCAGATGTCCTCGTTTCCCAGGGACAGTCCCCGGATTTACAAATTAGTCCCCTGACAAAATCCTATCATTCCTACTGAAGTTATTAATAATAATAATTTTTTAAAATTTATATCCCGCCCTCCCCAGCCGAAGCCGGGCTCAGGGCGGCTAACAACAATAAAATAATACAACATTCTAAAAACATTTCATTATAAAATTAATTCAGAATCAAATTACTGGCAACCGTTGGGCTAGAGTTCTATGAGGGTTACCAAAGGAGAGGGAGTTAGGCTGTGCCTTGGCCAAAGGCCTGGTGGAACAGCTCTGTCTTGCAGGCCCTGCGGAAACATGTCAAGTCCCGCAGGGCCCTAGTCTCTTGTGACAGAGCGTTCCACCAGATCGGAGCCACAGCCGAGAAAGCCCTGGCTCTGGCTGAGGCCAGCCTAACTTCTCTGTGGCCTGGGACCTCCAAGATGTTTTTGTTTGAAGTTGAAAAGTGTCCCCAGATTCATTGGGGGGAAAAATCTGGTAACCTTACGGTAGCTCAGTACTAGAACATCGGCTTTGAATGCAGAAGTTCCCAGGTTCAGTCCCCATCATCTCCAGGTAGGACTGGGAGAGAATACTGCCTGAAACCTTGGAGAGCAACTTGGTTAAAGGCAGCTGCCAGTTTTCCAAAAGGGGAGTTTGCAGCAGCCCTGGAGGCTTCCCAGAGCAAAAGTGGAAGGCAGGCAGAGGTAAAGGTAAAGGGACCCCTGACCATTAGGTCCACTCGTGACCGACTCTGGGGTTGTGCGCTCATCTCGCTTTACAGGCCGAGGGAGCTGGCATTTGTCTGCAGACAGCTAAGCTGCTTCTGGCGAACCAGAGCAGCGCACGGAAACGCCATTTACCTTCCCGCCGGAGTGGTACCTATTTATCTACTTGCACTTTGACGTGCTTTCGAACTGCTAGGTTGGCAGGAGCAGGGACCGAGCAACAGGAGCTCACCCCATCGCGGGGATTCGAACCGCCAACCTTCTGATCAGCAAGTCCTAGGCTCTGTGGTTTAACCCACAGCGCCACCTGCGTCAGGCAGAGGTAGGTGGGAGTTATTCTAAATGTCTGCTTCTCTATTTTAAATAATCAACCCAAGACCCCTGGAACAGGGCAGGACACACATTCAAATGAACAAATCTGGAAAACATTTAGGAGGTACTGACCTCTTCAGAGCCGCAGTCACACTTCTCTCCAGCTTCCAGAACTCCATTCCCACAAAGCGCTCTGCTTCTGGCACTTCGCTTCTTATAAAACAATTTTAAATTAGGTCGATTAGAGAGACAGTGGGCTCCCCTGAATTTAATGAAATATTGGAAGTCTTCAATGCTGCAGCTGCTAAAAGCTTTAATTCCACTTGAAAGTCTGAAACATAGTAAGATGAATCTGATATTATTATATAGCAAGCACACATACAGACTCAACACATTTTTAATAAAAAAAATAAAAACAAGAGCCCCTTCCTTTTTATGCATGCTGCATGGAGGGCTGCTGAGTGCAGCAGGAGGCCAGGCCAGTCTCTGAAACCTGGAAGGTGACCTGAGCAACATTTTTTTTCACCCAAAAAAAAAAAAAAAACCCCTTGAACATTTTAATAGAGTTTTCAAGAAGTTTTGTTACAGTCTGCATAGATGCAGACACGGCTCCGAGGCATCATACTGAATCACTATAAAACAATAAAAGGTAGGATCCAGTTTTTTAAAATGAGTATTTATTTTGTCCTACTTTCAGCTGGTTAACATCCACACCATAGAGTTAAAGTACATGACTTCTCCCAATTAATATTGGGAATTGTAGTATATCCCTCACAGAGCTACACTTCACAACCACAAAGTATAGTTTCCATGATTCTTGGAGAGAAGCCATGTATTTTAAATGTAAATTGTGGGGGTTTTACAATTATTGAAAAAATGCAAAAGACCTGAAAGAACTTGCTGTCTAGAGACAAAAGGAGAAATGAGTGCACACAGCATGATCCCTCTTTAAAACCACCTCCAATTATCTTGAGGGGAGAAATAGCATAGGTCTCCAGTATTAAGGGACGCGAGTGGCACTGGACTTGCTGATCAGAAGGTCGGCGGTTCGAATCCCCACGACGGGGTGAGCTCCCGTTGCTCGGTCCCTGCTCCTGCCAACCTAGCAGTTCAAAAGGACGTCAAAGTGCAAGTAGATCAATAGGTACCGCTCTGGCGGGAAGGTAAACGGCGTTTCTGTGCGTTGCTCTGGTTCACCAGAAGCGGCTTAGTCATGCTGGCCACATGACCCGGAAGCTGTACGCCGGCTCCCTCGGCCAATAAAGTGAGATGAGCGCCACAACCCCAGAGTTGGTCATGACTGGACCTAATGATCAGGGGTCCCTTTACCTTTTACCAGTATTAAACTAGCTTTGCACTTTCTACTTACTGGATTTTTTCCAGTTACATTTGGTACAAAATGATAACAGCAGATACCAAATCTATCAATAGCAGTGGAAGATTTTTGGCTCTTCAAAGTTTGCTAATGAACAAGCCTTATTTATACACAGGTATAGCAGAACTTTACCCCTTATGGCAGGAGTGGGGAACATCAGACCCACAGGCATAATTAGGCTTTCCTGGCATCTGAATTTGTCTCAGAATTTGAGGGGAAGTTTTTAGTGTGTGGTGTTGTATTGTGCTTTTACTGTTTTTTGTTGGGAGCCGCCCAGAGTGACTGGGGCAACCCAGTCAGATGGGCAGCACATAAATGAATGTTGTTGTTGTTGACAAACCACAGGAGATAAGCCTGTGCCTGTTCTTTGATGGTAAACTGCAGAAGAGTAGCCACCATTTCTGTTATCTCCAATCTCAGTACAGTGTTGAGATAGGAGATGAGCTCCACTGCTGCCTTCCACTATCAAAAGTGCAAGCAGAGGCTTATGTCCAGTCCTAACACTGTAGGACTACCTATGAGCTGTTCAGTGCAATAGTCATAGTACTTACACTGCTTCCGTGTTCATTATGCAGACGAAGCCTTCTGGGCACTTGCACTCTTTGCCGTTGTCATATTCCATCCCCAGGTTAAGGCCCAGCAATTGGGCCAGAATGACGGAGAATGGCTCTTTGCTCATGGACTTCTGATACTAGAAGGAAGAGGGAAAACTGGAATCAGGAACCAGATTATTCCACTCCATTATGGGTGACTAAATGCAAAGAAATCTCTTAGGACCGTATTTTAGGAGCTTCTCAGTACAGTGGTCCCTCGGGTTACAGACGCTTCAGGTTACAGACTCCGCTAACCCAGAAATAGTACCTCGGGTTAAGAACTTTGCTTCAGGATGAGAACAGAAATTGTGTGGCAGTGGCATGGCAGCAGCAGGAGGCCCCATTAGCTAAAGTGGTACCTCAGGTTAAGAACAGTTTCAGGTTAAGAACGGACCTCCAGAACGAATTAAGTTCTTATCCCAAGGTACCACTGTATTTAAGTTCATTTTGTAGAACCTAAGATCGTATTGTGCTTTGCTCTAAAGACAGGGAAGTTGAATAGGCATCCCTGTTCATACCCTAAGGGTGTGTCTGCAGAGCATGTTCAATCTGAAGGGTCACAGGTTACCCACCCCTGCAATACCTAAATCCGAGACAGGCAACATACACACTTTAGCCAAGAAAGCTCAGCAATACTGTACCAGAGCAACTCCTGCATCAAAATTCCGGAGGCACAGCTTCCCCATAAATCCTGCTCCTATATAATTAGGTTTCTCCCTGTAACTAAAACACAAAAGGAGATGGTGGAGTAGCTAAAGGGATTGTGTCTTCAAAAGAAATGGCAAAATCTTCACATAATCAAGAGGCTGTGGAGAACATTACATACACAGTGGCTTTCCCAGGTCTTGTTACCACAGCTGGTCCATTCCACCATCATTTGCCCACAATCCCAGGTGAGCAATCTGCTATTTAGCTCTAACATCTGCTGGAATTTTTCAGTAGAAGGGAAACTTTTCCGGGCAGGGGCCCCTGAGCTGTGCTTCTATGCTTTCCCATGCAAGAGAAGGACACCATTTTCTTGTGCAGTTTCTGTCTTGCATCTATGACAGGTGCTTTGCCAACTTGGTGCTGTCCAGTTGTTTGGGATTACAACTCTCATCAGCCACAGCCAACAGATTGCTGGATATGACAGAAACTGCAATCCAAAACATCTAGAGGGCACCAGGTTGGCAAAGTCTCTGTCTCTCACATACCCTTTGGTTGGAGTTTTGTCTTAGATGTCTTAAATTGGCTTTTCCTTGGATCCATCGATAATGTGAACATAACATCCTACAGCTGTCCAAAGATGCAGTTGATTTCTCTTCCTTATGCTGCCCCACATCAAGAGCATTTAACGTGGCACAACTATTATTTGATATGTAGACATTTTTCATCACATCTTCATCCAAGGAACTCAGGCAACTCTGTGACATAATGCTTTGTGAGGAAGGGCACGAAATAAATACTGTGCTGGATTCAACTACCGTATTTTTCGCTCTATAAGACGCATGTTTTCCCCTCCAAAAATTAAGGAGAAATGTGTGTGCATCTTATGGAGCGAATGCAGGCTCCTTGGCTTCAGCGATAGCGACGCGAAGCCTCCGAAGCGCGGTGGGAGCGCTCCCACCACGCTCCTTGGCTTCGCGTTGCTTTCGCTGAAGCCTGGAGAGTGAGAGGAGTCAGTGCGCACCGACCCCTCTCGCTCTCCAGGCTTAAAAGATAGCCACCTGAAGCCTCCGGAGCGCGACGGGAGCTCCTGCCGTGCTCCAGAGGCTTCAGGCGGCTATCTGGAGAGCGAGAGGGGTTGGTGCGCACCGACCCTCTCACTCTCCAGATAGCCTCGGGTTCCTTTCGCCTTCGGGTTGCCTTCTGCTGAAGCCTGGAGAGTGAGAGGGGTTGGTGCGCACTGACCCTGCTCTCTCTCTCCGGGCTTCAAAGATAGCCGCCTGAAGCCTCCGGAGTGCAGCGGGAGCTCCTGCTGCGTTTTGGAGGCTTCGGGTTCCTTTCGCTGAAGGGTAGGTGCCCCTTCAGCTAAGGCACAGCACCCCTTCAGCTAAGCGGGAGGAGAAATGGAAGGGGCTCCATTTCTCCTGCCACTTTGCTGAAGGGGCGCTGCGCAGAAAGGGGGAGATTTTTTTTTTCTTGTTCTCCCCCTCTAAAACAAGGTGCGTCCTATGGTCGGGTGCGTCCTATAGAGCGAAAAATACAGTAACTGGTCCAAACTTGTGCAAAGACTTGAACTAGCACAATGGGAGTTTCTCCCCTCTCCCCCATGCCCTCTAATTGACTGGGGGCAGGGTCCTGAGTACTCCAAGAACAGCATGGGGGGGGGGGGAGATGGTTCCATGAGGCAAGCAGAAATGCTTGCACTGACATAACATTTGTAACAACGCAATGCTGCATTTATTCTTTGATAAACAAATACAGAATGATGGACCCAGATCATTCAGTGAGTTTCATGGCTGAAGAGGAATCTGGAAACAGGTCTCTCTGGTTTAACTCTGGGGTGCTATCTACAACACAGTGACTGATCATAGGCACTTTTTATTTTACCTTTACCTACGGAAAGGTCGGTTCACTTTCTATGGCCAGCTGCTGGCGCTCTTGCGATGCTATATTTTTCAAATAACTGCACAAAAAGGCTGAAAATCCTTTGATCCTAATAGCGCAATCCCAAACCCAGCAGTAGATCCCATTAAGCTCAACAGGGCATGCTCCTAGGAAAGTGGGCAGGATTTCCACTAACTGGTCTGAGGGCTGACATTAATACACAGTTTCCTTTGTAAGACAGGCGTTAGCCACATGAAGCAGGGAATGGGGCAGCAACAAGGCATGGTGACATGACAGCCCTTGTAGGAAATTAGTACAGTGAAAAGGTTACCCCCAGCATCAGCCATCAGGGCAGCCACCTGCTTTTCCCATCTGAAGCCCATTAGAGAGCCAATACATCATAACACTCCCAGATGCTTTTGCAGCCCCCTTTTCAACATGTAGCCTGGCTGCTGGATCAGGCCAAAGGCCCATCTAGTGCAACATCCTGTTCTTAGTGGCTAAGCAGGGTCTCAACGCAAGAGCACTCTTCTCACTTGTGAGTCCCACCAAATGTATTCAGAGGCATTCTACCACTGACAGTGGAGGGAGAACATACTGTATTTTTTGCTCTATAAGACTCACTTTTTCCCTCCTAAAAAGTAAGGGGAAATGTGTGTGCATCTTATGGAGCGAATGCAGGCTGCGCAGCTATCCCAGAAGCCAGAACAGCAAGAGGGATTGCTGCTTTCGCTGCACAGCGATCCCTCTTGCGCTTCTGGCTTCTGAGATTCAGAATATATTTTTTTCTTGTTTTCCTCCTCCAAAAACTAGGTGCGTCTTGTGGTCTGGTGCATCTTATAGAACGAAAAATATGACAGTTATCATTTTCTAGCTGCTTCAGTTGTTAAACGAAAGGAAACATGTAGAGTCATCCCTCAGACCACCACGTAAGTATTTTTTTTAAAAAAACGACTACATTTGGGATGATTTTTCAGTGGGAGGGGGGTATTCTGCACATGGAATGTGCAAACAACACATGTAAAATGTGAGCACATGCAAAACGGCTATATGAAGTGGACTAAAACTGATCTGTCTGTCCCTAGTTTGCACAGCACTGCATTTTAATGGAAGGCTACATTATTTATATTTGCTGCCTACTCTAAGGAAGAAATACCGTGGGGCCTCGCAAGACGAAATTAATCCGTTCCGCGAGTCTCTTCGTCTAGCGGTTTTCTCGTCTTGCGAAGCAAGCCAAGCCCATTGACGGTTTAGCGGATTAGCGTTATTAGTGGCTTTTAGCGGCTTAGCGGCTTAGCGGATCAGCTGATAAGCGGCTTAGCGGCTTAGCGGCTTAGGAAAAGGGGGGGGGAAAGGAAAAAAAATCTGCAGGAACTCGCAAGACATTTTCGTCTTGCGAAGCAAGCCCATAGGGAAATTCGTTTTGCGAAGCGCCTCCAAAATGGAAAACCCTTTCGTCTAGCGGGTTTTCCGTCTTGCGAGGCATTCGTCTTGCGGGGCACCACTGTATTGTTGAAGGGCACAATGTTCTATAATAAATATTTCAGTAAAGGGTGGAAGCTATGGCTCAGGGGTGAAATGCCTGCTTTCCACACAGAAGGTTCCAGGCTCCTTGCCAGAAAGACGCCTCTCTGAAATGTTAGAGAACAACAACACTGACTCGGGCCCCACACTGTGGGTGCCCAGCAGGCCCCACATCATAGCATCGTAGTGCAGGGCGTGAGCTCCAGCAGAGAGGCGAATGTACCCCTCCCACCCAAACTCCACACTTTCTTCCACCCTCCGCCCAAACTCCGCACTCTCTCTTGCATGGAGCAAGGTGTCCACGCACCTGCCCCTGCATTTTGTGGGTGCCCAGCCCCTATATGTGGAATCTTGTGGGTGCATGGGCACCCAGAGCCCCAGGGAGATAGTGCCTATGTTAGTGAGTCACTATCTCTCAGTGTAGATGAGTATGCATGCTATAGCAATATTAGAGTGCTCTATATGATAAAATATATCTCCTTACACTAACAAAAGTGCCAGATCATGAGGCCGTAGAACAAGATATGAATTTTTCCAGCGTAAAAATTTCCGTAGTAACACATCGGGCTCTCCTGATGTTGAGATTTTATTATGGTCCGTCCAGAACTCCAAAGAAGATAGAACAATTGTAATGTTAAGGCTAGAAAACATCTGGAAAGATGGAAAGATGGAAAGAATGCAAGCTCAAATAAAGGCAGAGAAAAATACATGTTCAGCGGTTCCAACTTAACTTTTGACGAATTCATCATAAAGATTTGGGTGATTGTAAGAGCCTGGTCCTAATTTGTGCCAGGGCTCACCAGTTTGCCATCACACGTGCAAGAAGCCAGGGGCTCAGGGCTGGTGTGCCCATGAGGCAAATGAGGGGGTGGCCTCAGGGAGGCAGCCTCCAGACAGCTGGGGGGGGGCACACCACAGTGCACACATTGCGACACACACACTGTCCGGGTGCATGTCGATGGTGGGCAGCAAATGGCGACTGCTGTGACAAATAGAATCAGTCACCCACATCCTGGCATCAGATAATTCAATCTAATCTTATTAATCTGTAGGTTGTTAGTAGGGAGGGGGTGGGGCGGATAAGATGGAGATAGTAGCCAGGTTTCGGCAACATGAAATGAGGATTCATGAATGTTATACTACACGTAACATAAGTGTTAGATGCAGGTTTCTGATGAGTGATTTTTTTTTGTACTTAACCCTACTGGAATCTTGTACATACGCCTATTATTATTATTTCTACCCTGCCCATTTGGCTGGGTTTCCCCAGCCACACAGGGTGGCTTTCAACAGAACATTAATAACAGAATAAAACTTCAAACATTAAAAACTTCCCTAAACAGGGCTGCCTTCAGATGTCTTCTAAAAGTCAGATACTTTATTTCCTTGGCATCTGATGGGAGGGCATTCCACAGGGTGGGTGCCACTACTGAGAAGGCCCTCTACTTGGTTTCCTGTAACCTCACTTCTTGCAGTGAGGGAACCACCAGAAGGCCCTCGGCACTGGACCTCAGGGTCCGGGCTGAACGATGGGGGTGGAGACGCTCCTTCAGGTATACTGGGCCAAAGCCATTTAGGGCTTTCAAGGTCAGCACCAACACTTTGAATTGTGCTCAGAAACGTACTGGGAGCCAATGTAGGTCTGGCTATGACAGATGTGAGCTGTGATCTAATAATTGCTGGAAGACATCATGTTGAGCACCTCTGTTTGTTTAAACCATGTTAAGCTATGGTTTAACATTATGTCCTAAAAGGGTCAGACATGCCAAACTTGTCTTCTGTTGTAGGGTCAGTACCACTGAAACCATGCATGTTATTTAAGTTAGTCACAACTAAGTGGTGTCTCGATTTAAATGGAATGTAATCTATACTAATTTAGCTGGATCAAGACCTAATTGTCTAACATAACAGAACATAATGATCAGTGTTGGCCATTTATTTATTTGCATACATTATTTATATGCTCCCTTTCCAAGATGAACATTTAATGTAACATTGTAATGTTGAAATAAGATTAAGGTTACCATGTCTTTTTCAATGAATCCGGGGACACTTTTCAACTAAACAGATGGAATTTGTCAAGGGACTCATTTGTAAATCCGGGGACTGTCCCCAGGAAACGGGGACATCTGGTAACCTTAAATAAGATCACAAGCCATGACCTCATGAGTGTGCATGTACACCTGTCATCCAATGCTATGCAATTACTTTGCCAGAGCAGATGCTTGCAAGACAAGGCTGTTAAAGAGTGATAGCCAAGTGAAAACATCCAAGTGGTTCTTGTTAGTACGAAAGAAAAACAAAACATGGCAGTCACTTACACTGTTGACAAAACCAATAAGCTGTGCTATGCTGTCGGTTACAATTTCTTTCCTTCCACCCAAAAAGTTGTACTGGAGAGAAAAACAGTTGCATGCATCATAGCAAAAATAAACAATAAAATAGACAATAGTTATGGTAGACTGCCAGTGTTGGCAACAGAACACTGGGTCATATGCAACTTGGTCTGAGAGCTGAACCAAACGTTGGGCCACCATATATGGAAAAGAGATGTGAAGTGCTTTGAATGCACTTAGAGCTCGCCTTTCAGGGCATGTGTAGGATAGCAGTGAATCAAACAATCTTAGCAGGGTGAGATGCTCTTCAGGGTCCTCAACAACCTCCCGTCACGCTTAAATTGCCGTCTACTGCTAATATATCTCATTTTATACTCAGTAGTAGCCCTGCAAACCAGATTAGACTGAGAGAAAATGGCTAGGCCAAGTTGACCCTATATGCCAAATCTCACCATCTAAGACCAACACTCTATCCACTACACCAGTGGTTTCCAACCCGTGTGCCATGGCACCCTGGGGTGCCTAAAAGATGGCCAGGGGTGCCGAAGGCAACACTGGCCTCTGTCCCTCTTTCCTTCCCTCCTCCTCTGATGCCTCTTGTGTCTCTGCCTCCCAAAGGAGGAGGTGGTTGCTACAGCAACCCTGGCTACAAGCTCCACAGGCGAATGGTGCCTCTGAGGCTGGCCAGGGGATGCTGGTTGCCAGGAGCTGAGGTGGCCTCGGAGTAAGCAAGCAAGTGGGTGAGGGAGTCCAGCCAGCCAGTCCACCAGCCCTTACTGTTGAGAGTGGACGAATAAGTAGGAAGCCAGGCAGGCAGGTGCCATGATGGCCTTTCTTGTGCTTGCTGTGTGCAATGCCTTCCTGGGAGCTGAGTGCTCAGTGCCAAAGGGAGCCTTTCCGCCCTGCAGGCCTGGCGCCACCCACAGCAGTCTCCCAAGGTGAGTAAGGAGCTGGGCTCACGTTCACCTTTGGCCAATGTCCATTGGGCCACTAAGGCTGGGGGCATCCTCTTCCCAGGGCCTCTTTGGGGTGGTTTAGAGACCAGGGGGCAGTGGCGGCAGCTGCCTGGAGGGCTCCCAAGAAGAGGAGGCTGAGGGAATACTCCACAAGGGAGGGTGTTTGAAAAGGGGTGAGAGGCTGCAGGCAAGGGGTGACATAACTTGGCTTCTGAGGCTTGGAGTGTGTTTCCCCACAGGGCAGCCGCAGAAAGAATGTACCGTATTTTTTGCTCTATAAGACTCACTTTTTCCCTCCTAAAAAGTAAGGGGAAATGTGTGTGTGTCTTATGGAGAAAATGCAGGCTGCGCAGCTGTCACAGAAGTCAGAACAGCAAGAGGGATTGCTGCTTTCACTGCGCAGCGATCCCTCTTGCTGTTCTGGCTTCTGAGATTCAGAATATCTTTTTTCTTATTTTCCTCCTCCAAAAACTAGGTGCGTCTTGTGGTCTGGTGCATCTTATAGAGCAAAAAATACGGTAGTTGGTCAAGGGAGCATGGACTCAAAAAGGTTGAAAACCTCTGCACAACACCATGCTGGTTCAATGAATTGCCCTTGTTAGCATTCCAAGAAGATGTGTTTCTCGTGGTCAGTAACTTACCAAACCCTTATCCAAAACGATATATAGTTCTATGTATCTGTGTACTTTAGTGACATCTGACAGTGGCTGAGGAAAGACAAAATAAATCACATTTAGTAATAATTTTTATATTTTGGTCCCTGGAGTTTTTTATACAAAATGGGTTAATGTTAGCAGCAGAATTACTAGAACCAAGCCTGCATCAAGCTGCTCCACTGAAAAAAAATCACTTTAAAAGCTGTGCTTTTGCCCAGTTCACCTAACAGTGGTTCTCACGTTCCCAATTTATTCATCTACAGAAAATCTCTCCAGAATAGGCACCAATGCACTCAAGTCCCATTGCTGTTTAAGGGTTTCAGCAGAGGAGTGTGGATAATGTTTAAAAAATCCAAAGCCGCATTCGGAAAATATGCACAGCTTTGCCCAGAAAGGTGTTTTGATACGGTTTAGCGTTAGGGTTTGATGCCTGGAGGCAAGCAGGTATTGGTCAAGACATGACGATGAGAGTCAAGTAAGAGGGCCATCAAGTCAACCTGATGGTATTATTATTTCTTACATTTATTCACCATTTACTAGATAAAATGTCTTAAGGCGTCATAAAAAGGATACAAGTACGGATGTTTAAAACAAATATCAAAAAGAAAAATAAACTAGAAGTGTTCATTCTGCAATACTATAGAAAGGATAAATTCTATGCCACACTACTAAGAGATGAACACCACAACCGGCTATACAATATGACCCCAATTAGGGATCAAATGTTTGGGTGAACAGGAACATTTCCCCCTGGCACCTAAAAGTTTAAAATGATGGTGCCATGTGCACCTCCCTGAAGACAGCATTCCACAACTGGGGAGTCACCTGTGAAAAGTCCCATTTTCAGGTTGCCACCACCTGCACTAGCCTCAGAGAAGGGCCTCGGGTGAGAAACACAGGCAGGTGCTCAGGATGGCCCCACTCTGCTCCGTTGGGGATGGAATCATTCTGGCGGCATCAGCACTGAGGACTGGGCTGGCATCCCTCCGCCCAGTGTGCGTGCACCCTCTCCCCACCTGGCACATGCACACACGCACCCCGGATGCCAGCAACCGATGCTATGCCACTGCCTTTTTCTTTTTAAAAAATTATTCCCTGTATCCTGTGTACAGGTACATCACAGACATCCAGTGCAGGTAAGTTATGGAATGAGCATACAAAGGAAAATACACCTTTCCCCACCCTAGTAGCTATTATCTATTTATTGCATTGCATCTGTATTGTAAGCCTACTAACCCAGGTTCTTAGGGAAGACTCCAAATAAAACATGAATATTGATGGTAATCACTCCTAAAGGCCAGTTTAAGAAGAAACCTCTTAGCACTTACCGCATTATCTGAGAGCAACTTATAAGGCATGCCCTCGCTCCCCAGTTGTCTTTCTGTAGATGGCAAATCTTCTCTCCTAAGTAGACTCTGGAGGTTTTTGTTGTTTATTTGATAAATCAGGTGCTCAAAATTAGCCGAGTCTTTCAAATGCTCAACTCCATAGCTGACATTCTCAAACTGCAACAGCCCTCTGGAAAAAATAGAAAGTACTACCCAAGGTTCAAGGAGACTATAGGAAAAGTGAGCTTAAAGGTAAAGGGACCCCTGACCGTTAGGTCCAGTCGCGGACGACTCAGGGGTTGTGGCGCTCATCTTGCTTTATTGGCCAAGGGAGCTGGCGTACAGCTTCTGGGTCATGTGGCCAGCATGATTAAGCCGCTTCTGGCAAACCAGATCAGTGCACGGAAACGCCATTTACATTCCCGCCGGAGTGGTGCCTATTTATCTACTTGCACTTTGACGCAATTAGCTGCTTCTGTGCAGCGTCATTTTGAGCGTCTGCGCATGTGCGAGTGGTGAAACCCGGAAGTAATGCACTCCATTACTTCCGGGTCGCCACGGAGCGCAGCCCAAAAATGCTCAACCTGAAGCTACTTCAACCCGAGGTATGAATGTATAGAGAAGGAAACGGCTGGTGTAAGGGCTGCCGATTAATCCCTGGAGTCTGCTAGCCCTGTGTTTGGGCGCACAGTATCTTAGGGTGCTGGCCATCTCCTCCAGATACCTCATTCAGGGACAGGGGTATTTAGCTGTCTACTGGAATGCTTAAGCAGGGCCTCCACTTACGCTCATAGAATCATAGAATCATAGAGTTGGAAGAGACCACAAGGGCCATCGAGTCCAACCCCCTGCCAAGCAGGAAACACCATCAGAGCACTCCTGACATATGGTTGTCAAGCCTCTGCTTAAAGACCTCCAAAGAAGGAGACTCCACCACACTCCTTGGCAGCAAATTCCACTGTCGAACAGCTCTTACTGTCAGGAAGTTCTTCCTAATGTTTAAGTGGAATCTTTTTTCTTGTAGTTTGGAACCATTGCTCCATGTCCGCTTCTCTGGAGCAGCAGAAAACAACCTTTCTCCCTCCTCTGTGTGACATCCTTTTATATATTTGAACATGGCTATCATATCACCCCTTAACCTCCTCTACTCCAGGCTAAACATGCCCAGCTCCCTTAGCCGTTCCTCATAAGGCATCGTTTCCAGGCCTTTGACCATTTTGGTTGCCCTCCTCTGGACACGTTCCAGTTTGTCAGTGTCCTTCTTGAACTGTGGTGCCCAGAACTGGACACAGTACTCCAGGTGAGGTCTGACCAGAGCAGAATACAGTGGCACTATTACTTCCCTTGATCTAGATGCTATACTCCTATTGATGCAGCCCAGAATTGCATTGGCTTTTTTAGCTGCCGCGTCACACTGTTGGCTCAAGTCAAGTTTGTGGTCAACCAAGACTCCTAGATCCTTTTCACATGTACTGCTCTCAAGCCAGGTGTCACCCATCTTGTATTTGTGCCTCTCATTATTATTTTTTTGCCCAAGTGCAATACTTTACATTTCTCCCTGTTAAAATTCATCTTGTTTGTTTTGGCGCAGTTCTCTAATCTGTCAAGGTCATTTTGAAGTGTGATCCTGTCCTCTGGGGTGTTAGCCACCCCTCCCAGTTTGGTGTCATCTGCAAATTTGATCAGGATGCCCTTGAGTCCATCATCCAAGTCGTTGATAAAGATGTTGAATAAGACCGGGCCCAAGACAGAACCCTGTGGCACCCCACTAGTCACTCTTCTCCAGGATGAAGAGGAACCATTGATGAGCACCCTTTGGGTTCGGTCAGCCAGCCAGTTACAAATCCACAGAGTGGTAGCATAGTCAAGTCCGCTCAACCTGCATGTTTGTAAATAAGCTCAAATATTACAAAACACAAGTAAGTCTCCAATGATTTCCTTCCAAAGGAAACCAAACCTGGGTAGGCACTACACCTGGGCACTTTCCACTGCTCAGAGAAGAGCAAATATATTGGGCTGCTGCAAACTTCCACTGAAGAAAGTCAGGAGTGTGAAACACAAGGATGGGGATGGGAGAGACAGGACATATAGTGCATGTACTTCTGTGAAACATCTGGTGCCTGGATTATGCCAGAGACAGGTTGCTGCTAGGCTTGACAGATAATTGACTTAGGCTGTTGAAATCTCTTACCTGAGCCCATGACAGGTGCTGAGTATTGCAACAGAGTTTGGGAACCCTTGTATGTATCCTTGATAGAAGCATTCGCCCTAAAGTTATTTTTTTAAATTAGAAAAAAGCAATTGATGCAGCATTCACACAATTGAAATTCTCTATCAACTAGGCTTACATGCAGTTTTTAACCCTCCCCCTCCTGCCGCACAGTTTCAATTCCCCCAGAATTGTGCTTATAACCATCTTCTATCCATTCAAGTCGATGTGCTAATGATAGCTTGTCTTAGAAAGAGAGAGCCTAGCCACAGTTATTTGTGCTGTTCATGGGAATTACTATTATCTATCAAATGTGTGCACTCCATCTGAGGATCACAGGGCAGTTTTCAATGTAAAAATACAAAAATAGATTATTGTAGTAACAAGCAAAAACAATAACTACCACCCACCGTTTAAAAGGCCATAGATTGTTTAATCAGCCGAAGGCCTGGGAGAAGAGGAATATGTTTTTGCCTGGCCCCCAGAGATATGTAATAAATGTGCCAGGTGAGCCTTCCTGGGTGAGCATTCCATTAGCAGGGAGCCACCCCAGACATTCTCATATTGCAGCCCTCTAGGTAAAGGTAAAGGACCCCTGGAGGTGAACTATGGGATGTGGCGCTCATCTTGCTTCAGGCTGAGGGAGCCGGCGTTTGTCTGCAGACAACTTTCTGGGTTAGGTGGCCAGCATGACTAAACCGCTACTGGCACAACAGAAACACCGTGATGGAAGCCAGAGCGCACTGAAACTCCATTTAGTTTCCTGCCACGGTGGTACCTATGTATCTACTCGCACTGGTGTGCTTTCGAAATGCTAAGTTGGCAGAAGCTGGGTTAGAGCAGGGGGAGCTCATCCCGTTGCGGGGATTCGAACCACCAGCCTTCCGATTGGCAAGCCCAAGAGGCTCAGTGGTTTAGACTACAGCACCACTTGTGTCTCTTACTTTACCTTACTTGCTGAATTCTGCACCAGCTGAAGATTCCAAACCATATTCAGAGGCAACCCCACATATAATGGGGTTTGCAATAATCTAAGCTAAAGGTTACCAGAGCATAGTTTGCAGAAGTTAGGCTATGCCTGTCCAGATGGGGCGCAGCTGGGCACTCAATGCAACTGAGACCACTTGAGCCTTAAGTGGAAGCAATGGATGCAGAAGCGCAACGAAGCTGTGTACCAACTCCTTCAGAGACCTTTCTGTGAGTCCCTGGGCTATTTGAGGCAAGGTGTGGGAGATAACTGGGGTGTGTGGGGTGTTCTGCTACGAAACCCCTCCTTTGGAAATTGCTCACCAGAGAAGCTCCCCATCACCACCTTACAAATGCCATATGCATATTTTTACTTTTACTTGCCCCCAGGCTTTTTGCAAAGTTTAGACTGAAGGGTTTATCTGATCTCAAAATGCCCTTTCCCCACCATCTTCTTCTGTGGTGAAGTTAAATCTTTATTGTTACACGCCACCCCAATCTCCATGAGCAGTGTGATATTGCAGGGGTTGCAGGCACACTGTAACCCAGGGTCTGGGTTTCCTTTTGGGAATGAGGCACAGTGGAGAATGGGGTGTCTTTATGATACAGTGGTGCCCCGCAAGACGAATGCCTCGCAAGACGGAAAACCCACTAGACGAAAGGGTTTTCCGTTTTGGAGGCGCTTCGCAAAACGAATTTCCCTATGTCTTGCGAGTTCCTGCGGGTTTTTTCCCCTCCCCCCCTTTTTCTAAGCCGCTAAGCCGCTTATCAGCTGATCCGCTAAGCCGCTAAGCCGCTAAAAGCCGCTAAGCCGCTAATAGCGCTAAGCCGCTAAGCCGTCAATGGGCATGCTTCGCAAGACGAAAAAACCGCTAGACGAAGAGACTCGCGGAACGGATTAATTTCGTCTTGCGAGGCACCACTGTATATGGTTTATTTACACATACATACAACCTGATTCTAGATGGGTGGGAATCCCAGCATTACACCCCAAGAGGATCTCTTGTGTCTCAGATTTTAAAGAGACCTCAGCCATATCTGCATATCTCTGCATATCTCCCTTCTGCTTGCCACCCTTCTGCTTGGAGAGGATTTTCCTCGCACTCACTTCATGCTCTGGCATCTCCCCACCCCCTGCCCCGCTCCCCGCCGCCTTCAAGTTTGCAAAACCAACACTTCCTTTCTATTTGCTTACTTCAGGCCCAAGGTAATTCTGAAATTTCTACTGCCCAACTCTGGCATTGTCTTTGCTAACTATAGCCCCTTTGCAGCTGACACAGCCTCTGCTTTGCAGTCTTTGTTTCTTAATGACTTATCTGCCAGGGAATTCTCCATCGGGGGAAAACAGGGTTAGCCTGTATTTTACACTGCTTATTTGGGGGGTGGGGCAGAATCTTGCATGCAGGAATTTAGGAGAGTCATGGTACCCCACACACTCATAACAATATTGTATTGCCTCAAAATTCTGTACACAGCTTTGGGAGGTGATGCATCTGACAAGTGGTGTACAAACACTTAAAATCAATCAATAAATGTCTGAAATGACATCCAAAGAACCTTTACCTGAATATGTGGGGAACTGGGATTAACAAAGCCTCCTCGGTTGTACGTATAAACCCAAAAGTCATTGGGCAAAAATGTTCTGTGAAGAAAACAACAAAATGATATTTACGTTGGCACTGCAAAAAGAATCACTGACTTCCCTCTGGGAAAAGTCTCACAGGGTTGGGTTGAAGAGGAAACTAGTGAAGATCCCCTAGAACGCTGCACTTTGTCTTTGTCAGCTAGCAAGCTGAGGAACAGAAACAGGGGATGCTTCTGAAATATGCTGGCAGTGCTAAGTGGAGAGGTACGGCATTCATAAATACTAGTAGCAAACTGCCTATCACAATGATGGAGGCCGAGCTCTTTACTGCAGTGCTTCCCATAAGTGAGGCCCAGATCACCTTGGAAGGTTGTGGGCTCTCTCTCATTGGGGGTTTCTAAGCAGAGGGTGAATTGCCCTCTGTCGTGGATGCTGTAGCTGAGATCCCTGCATTGCAAGCAGTTGCACTAGATGACCCAAGGGTCCCATCCAACTCAACAATTCCATGATTCTATGATTACACAGTGTCAGGGAATGGAGGGAAGGTTGTTCTCACCACAATGCTCTCTCCCTTTGCAGTGGTTTGCTTTTCCTCCCACTGAATTGAATGGTAACCATTAATTTCCATAGAGGAAATCCAAGGGTTGTTCTCAAGAGACACCATAGGGGGTGTTGAACTAAATATTTTATTTACTTTTGGTGTCCTTGGCAATTAATAAGCAATGTAGCCTGAGTGTTATTTCTTTATTGCTATTATTATATTTGTTTTATATGAAACTAATAAAACATGTATTATTATTTTTAAGGAAAAAGAATAAATTAAATTAGTTGGTGTCCACATAGTCTTCTCCTGACTTCTGTTTCCAGGTCACACTAAAGCATAACAGCATCTTGGAATTGTGGAATGACATTTTGGAAGCTGGTGTTTAAAGACAGAAATAGGAATAACAATATAAATCATAATCCAGGCTGGCTCCAGAATTGGGGGGGGGGGCAGAATCTCACATGAACTTTAGGCCTTCCTCTCAGTACCCCTTACCGCCTCATGGCGCCTGCAGCCTTATCAGTTTCCCTCTCCAAGGAGGCTTCTAGCATGTCATCTCTCTTTTCCTTTCAGTGCCTATTAGATTCATCCATTTTTGATCATTCCTGGAATTTTTTCCACCATGCTGGTTTCTTGGGAAGTTCCATTGTTATGTATGTGTTGTCATTTTTTATTGTTTTACTACGACCACTACTACTACTAATACTAATACTGGGCTTCTTTGATCCCTTGTAACCCATTCCAGGAGCTTGCTTCTGAAGAGTTTGGGTAATATGCTTCCTAAGAAATAAACAAATAAATATTTTGTGGGGCGCTTTTGTCTAGAGCAGGCATGGTGCGTAAACTGAGTATTCTCACTTCCTCTGACCTGCTGGACAGTTCTGAGCAAAATAAGACCAGTGGCCCTGTTGAGGTAGTAGTGGACTAGAAAAGGCCCAATCTGATCACCTTCTGGAGCTAGCCATTATGGACGCCTGAAATCAAAATCAGGAGCAGATTAGTAAGTGGCCTGGGCCATGTTTCACGCTAAGACAAGCCATGATTCTCCAGGGTTTCAGACGGGGTCTCTGCCTAGAGACACTGGAGACTGAACTTGGGACCTTCGCCATGCACAGCCCATGCTCTGCCACTGAGCTACAGCCTCCCCATTGTGGGAAGGTTTACTTTAGCAGAGTTAAAGAATCCCCTTTATAAGTTTATGCAGCGATCAGCTTGTTGCTGGCTCATCTGAGTTCTACTAATAAAGATCCCTTCCTGGTTAAAAATAACACTATTTTACTCTCAGATTCATTCAGGTTTACAGAACTGGACCTGAAGGCAGGCTGAGGTTACATAGGTAAAGGTAAAGGTACCCCTGCCCGTACGGGCCAGTCTTGACAGACTCTGGGGTTGTGCGCCCATCTCACTCAAGAGGCCAGGGGCCAGCGCTGTCCGGAGACACTTCCGGGTCACGTGGCCAGCGTGACATCGCTGCTCTGGCGAGCCAGAGCCGCACACGGAAACGCCGTTTACCTTCCCGCTGGTAAGCGGTCCCTATTTATCTACTTGCACCCGGAGGTGCTTTCGAACTGCTAGGTTGGCAGGCGCTAGGACCGAGCAGCGGGAGCGCACCCCGCCGCAGGGATTCGAACCGCCGACCTTTCGATCGGCAAGCCCTAGGCGCTGAGGCTTTAACCCACAGCGCCAAATAAACTATACCAGAGGGAAGTTGGTCCTGAGGAGACTGCAACTGAGCAGATATCTTTCAAAACTACCAGCAACCGACGAACTGGTTGTCACAGCAACTGGTTAGAACATGGAGGCCGTCAGTCCTCTGTCGGAATGTCGCACCTGGCTGCACCTTTACATCCCACAAGCAGAAGCCAAAGGGTTAAGACTAGGGGGTCACTTACTGTTGCTGCAGGTGAATTATGTACGTCTTCTTTTTTATTGTAATAATGTAAGTCTGTGTGCTCTGGACAAAACAAAACAAAACAATCAATCAGAAGAGTATGTTGAAACAGTATTTTTATGAAATGAAATGAACAGTCTCTATTGAAATGTATTTGATGATGGCAGAAAAGCTATGGCAGGGATTGGCTGAGCCTCTTTATCTCAGCAGGACTGCCTGAGAAGAGCCCGAAGGGCCGTGCCTTGCCTCTTTCCACCTGGCTTGGGGCCGGGCTCTTAAGGATTGATGCTGTTGCTGCTGCCCAGCAATTGGCTGAGCCAGGGCTGTCGACTGTCTGGTTCGAAGTGCCCTCTCTGATTGCATGAAGCCCAGACAGCCCCGTGATTCTCCCCGGAGCTGAGGGCGATGAAACAATCACTGAGACAGCTACAGCGCTGGTGGCAGAAACCTCATTTTGAATCAGACCAGACACGGGTTAGAGCTCAACGTTGAGCCTACCAAGTGGCGATGGTGAAGAGGACTTCCTTCACCGCCTCTATTGCATCTGCAGAAAATAGCAGAAGGAGACTCTTTCAGGTGGTTCATAATTTAACAGAACCACCTTTGTCATCAGGCCCTGATAAAGACCCCAAGATCTCCTGAAACGATTTTGCAAAGGCTTTTTTGCAGATAAAGTCGCTCAGATTTGGAAGAGGTAGACTACACCATGGGAGCAAGGCCAGGGAGGGAGAGTGCTAGAGTCCTGTCTAGTCGAGTTGCTGAACAACTCCAGGCACGCCTGGAGGATGTGGACCATTTGGATCCCTTCCAATCGGGATTCAGGCCTCATCATGCAACTGAAACCATCTTGGTTATGCTGGTTGGTGATCTCTGGTGGGCTATGGACAAAGGTGAAAGCTGTTTCCTAGTTCTGCTGGATCTCTCAGCAGATACCATCAACCATAACATCCTTCTGGACCATCTAGAGGAGCTGGGAGCTAGGGGCATTGCTATACAGTGGTTCCGCTCCTTCCTCCTGGGCCATGTCCAGAAAGTGGTTTTGGGGGATGAGTGTTCAGACCCCTGGGCTCTCACTTGTGGGGTGTCTCAGGGTTCCCTGCTCTCTCCCCCATGCTTTTTAACATCTACATGAAGCCGCTGGGAGAGATCATCAGGGGGTTTGGGCTGAGTGTTCACCAGTATGCAGATCATACCCAGCTCTATATCTCTTTCAAATCGGAACCAGTGAAGGTGGTGAAGGTCCTGTGTGAGTGTCTGGAGGTGGTTGGAGCCAAAGATTCTTATGCACAACTGTAGAGTGCACACATGAGGATCTCTGCTCATTCACTCACCTGGAGGACCCCAGGTGTGGAACATGTCCCCTGTTTGTGCGTTTCCCAGAGGTATCTAGTTGACTCCCATGGGAAGCAAGCTTGGGAATCACTGTGCAAAATATCATCCACTGAGTAGATGTTCACTCCATAGCATAAACTTTTGAATAAGTATATTTCTTAATTCCAAATACCTCATCTTCTCCTAGACCATCTTCAGTCATGTTGGATGGAATTTTCTTTGGAATTGTGATATCCAAAAAGGTTTGACAATCTGGAGAAGAAGAAAAATGCCAAGAAGTTAATCACCATTTAATGTCTATAAGGCGCAAATGTCACAGCACTGTAAGACACCTAAGAATAACATCCAATCACATTCAGTTGCACATTCTGAATTCGCTGAGAAATGGCTGAATCCCACATGGAAACAGTGAGTCTGGAAACACCCTTAATGATATGTGGCAGGTTACACCCACAACAAACTAGTCTGGAGAGGTCCTTAGAGTATATTGCAGCCTGCTTGGGAGCAGGGGCCTGTCTCTCTAGAAATTCTATATACATTTATGTCATATAAATTAGGATTGCTAACTGAATAGAGACGTAGGAAAGACAAACCCTTGTGCCTTTATCAGTACCATTCTTCTTTTTTCTATTTTTCCCCATTTATTAAATTCTTACAACATATAATGACATTGTACACAAGTAATAAAATATCCCACCCTAACCCAGAAGGCAATACATCCAAAATAATATCCAAATAACACAATAAGTTCTTATCCCAGACTACCATTTGTATAGAAAGCAATAAACAGTTCATTAACCAAAAACTTTTTTTAAAAAATGATATTTATTAAAGTTTCCAATTAATACAAAAAATAAACATACACAAAAAAAGAAATAATAAAAACACAAAAATACAAAAACAAAAAAAGAACAGTTAAAACAAATGTAGTTTCCATTACTCATTTCCATTAACTTATTTCCCAGACCTCCTCTCACCTCCCCCTTTTGTATTCCCGTTCAAATTCTTAATTCAGCAAATCCTTATTATAACTTGTTATAACTTATCGTAACTTATTGCTCAACCTCTACATTACAGCTGGTAACCACTTAATTTTTATCCAACATCACACTAATGTCCATTAATTTTATAATGCCTCTGCAGATAGTCTTTGAATTTCTTCCAATCTTCCTTCACTGTCTCTTTTCCCTGGTCTTGGATTCTGCCAGTCATTTCTGCCAGTCCCATATAGTCTATCTCCTTCATCTGCCATTCTTCCAGAGTGGGTAGATCTTGCGTCTTCCAGTACTTCGCAATGAGTATTCTTGCTGCTGTTGTTGCATACATAAAAAAAGTTCTATCTTTCTTTAACACCAATTGGCCGACCATGCCCAGAAGAAAGGCCTCTGGTTTCTTAAGGAAGGTATATTTATATACCTTTTTCAGTTCATTATAGATCATTTCCCAGAAGGCCTTAATCTTTGGGCATGTCCACCAAAGGTGAGAAAATGTACCTTCAGTTTCTTTACATTTCCAACATTTATTATCAGGCAAGTGATAAATTTTTGCAAGCTTGACTGGGGTTATGTACCACCTGTATATCATTTTCATAATATTCTCTCTTAAGGCATTACATGTCGTAAATTTCATACCTGTGGTCCATAACTGTTCCCAGTCAGC
The DNA here is from genome assembly GCF_951804945.1 of Podarcis cretensis. Classification (NCBI taxonomy): domain Eukaryota; kingdom Metazoa; phylum Chordata; class Lepidosauria; order Squamata; family Lacertidae; genus Podarcis; species Podarcis cretensis. The sequence goes on from NC_137176.1 coordinate 8,533,944, forward strand.
CAACATAATGTTATGTCCAACATCCTGTGCCCATTTAATCATAGCAGATTTAACCGTTTCATCTTGAGTATTCCATTTCAACAGCAAGTTATACAAGTTATCTAACAATTCTATTTCCAGTTTTGATTTTTCCATCTGGAAGCCAATTTTCCTGTCCAGTTTAAAAGCCTCCATTATCTGATGGTAATGAAGCCAGTCTCGCATTTTATCTTTTAATTTCTCAAAACTCTGCAATTTCAATTTATCACCTTCTTGTTCCAAGATTCATTAACCAAAAACTTTTAGACCGCTTTCATTTCTAGCCATATGCATAACAAAGCTATACCAACCTGTTTCAAGAGAATTTATGTTTCAAACCTTATGCCAATTTTATTCGTGTCGATTTCCCCACAAGTGCTATTTGCCATATTTTATTGTACTAATTTGTCAGAGATGCACCCTACAACTTCTTCTAGTATCCCATTATGAGCCACTATTAAAAGAGAACTTAGAGGTTTGAGCCGTACATTAACAACATCGCCCATGAGAAGACTTGAGGAGCATCAGCTCTGGACATTTTGAGATCTATTTTGACAAATACTTTCCTCCCAGAACTTTCCCACCTCAAATATGTGTTGATATGAGCCTAACTCCCCACAACAGTTTGGTGAGCAGGAGTAATGAAAATGGGGGGATTGTACTGGTGTGAGATACCATTTTTGCACTATTTTAAGTGCTACTTTGCCAACAAAGGTCCGTATAGTTAAAGCTATGGTTTTCCCAGTAGCAATGTATGGAAGTGAGAGCTGGACCATAAAGAAGGCTGATTGCCGAAGAATTGATGCTTTTGAATTATGGTGCTGGAGGAGATCAAACATCCATTCTGAAGGAAATCAGCCCTGAGTGCTCACTGGAAGGACAGATCCTGAAGCTGAGGCTCCAATACTTTGGCCACCTCATGAGAAGAGAAGACTCCCTGGAAAAGACCCTGATGTTGGGGAAGATGGAGGGCACAAGGAGAAGGGGACGACAGAGGACGAGATGGTTGGACAGTGTTCTCGAAGCTACCAGCATGAGTTTGACCAAACTGTGGGAGGCAGTGGAAGACAGGAGCAGTGGCGTAGTGTGGGGGGTGCAGGGGGGGCCAGCCGCACCGGGCGCAACATTTGGGGGGGGGCGCGCTCGCACTCACAGCTCTCTGCCCCTACCTGGATCACTCACTCTCTCTCACTGCAGTGCTGGCTGTGCGAATTGATCCGAGCTTCCGGGTCGCCACCCACTGTGGAGGGGGAGGGTGCCAGGTGTGCGTTGCGGTGCGGAGCGGAGAGAGAGTGAGGGAGGGAGGGACTATCTGGGGGAGGGACAGTGCAGCGGCCACCCAGCGCAGCGCTGAGCGCGGGAGAGAACTACACCCGACCAGCCCAGGCAGCAGCAAGAAGAAGCTGGCAGCGGCGGCAGGTTAGGGGTTAGGGGCGCAAATTACTTGCCTTGCCCCGAGTTAGGGGGCACAAATTACTTGCCTTGCCCCAGGTGCTGACAACCCACGCTACGCCACTGGACAGGAGTGCCTGGCGTGCTCTGGTCCACGGGGTCACGAAGAGTCGGACACGACTAAACAACAACAACAAGTGCTACTTTTCCCTTAAGGGAGAAGGGCCCTGGGCCAGGGGTAGGTTCAATCCCTGACATTTTCAGGTAGGATTGGGAGAGATTATTGCCTGAAATCCGGAAGAGCTGCTGCCAGTCAGTGTGGACAATACTGAGCTACATGGACCAATGGTTTGACTCGGTTAAGGCAGCTTCCTAGGTTCCTATGTTTCAAGGCAGAGACAGATTTTAAAGGACATTTCCTCCACACTGAGGTTGACCCCTCTTCCTAGACAACTAGATCAGTGTTTCCCAACCGGTGTTCCGCGGCACACTAGTGTGCCGCGAGACGTTGCCTGGTGTGCCGTGGGAGGGAGGCGGGCGAGTCGGGCGGCGAGAGGCCTTAGGCGCCCTGCAGAAAGGCGTCCTCTTTGTGGGTGGGTTCTCCCCCCTCCCTTAGCGCATCGTATTTAGTTGGGGATTCTGGAGAGGGGGGCGGGGGCGCGCTGGCCCCGAGCGGAACAGACGCGCCGTCGTCCCCACCTCCCTCTCCTCAGTAGCTCCGAGCCGACTGACTGAGGGTGGGACGCGGCCAGCGGCGTCCTCTCTCTCTCTCTCTCCGCCTCCCAGCACCGCTTTTCCTGAGGCGGGCGTGCGCCTAAGGCTGAATGGGAGCAGCCTGGAGGCTTGGCGGCCTCTCAGCGGCTCATGACGGGCGTCCCCGAGGCGGGAGGTGCTGAGCAGGGGCTCTGCGAGAGGGCGCGAGGGATGCGTGGTGGTGCCTGCGCGCGCGTGACTTAAGAGGGCGACCTGCTGCCTCTCCTCTCTCTCCCCTCCCTCCCCTCATGGGCACGGAGTCCCCGGCACAGCTTGGCGCTACTACAGCTACAGCTGCTGCTGCTCCTGCTTGGATGAAGGCGGCTGCTTCTTCCTAACGCCCAGCCTCTGAGGGACCGCAGTCTCCCGCCCTCTTTTTTTTGGCGGGATGCTGAGGTAAAGGATCCCCTCGCGTGCGCGCGGGCATCTCTTTGGGCAGGGCGCGTGTGGAGGCTTAAGGTGGGGAGTGTGGAGGGGTTGCCGCTTGCGAGGGGAGGGTTCATATTGTATTGGGCTGCGGTGTGGGCGACACGGCTCTCCAATGGCCAGCCCGCGGAGGAACATTGAGTTGGAGCATTTCGAGGAGAGGGACAAAAGGCGCACTGAATAAAGTATTTTATAATTTTTCATATTTCTGTTTACTTACTATTTCATAATAAAGTAATTATAAAATACTTTCTTTGTGTTTATTTGATTCCTATTAAAGAGAGTTACTTTATATATAGTCAATATAGGCACAGAGTTAATTTTTTAAACATTTTCTAATGGTGGTGTGCCTCGAGATTTTTTTCATGAAACAAGTATGCCTTTGCCCAAAAAAGGTTGGGAAACACTGAACTAGATATCCACGTCTGCCTTAAACAATCTGCTGTACCCAATCTCTATTAGGATGCCTATGTGTTCTGTGTTCTGTGTGGGGCTTCCCTCGGGACTGAGTAGAAATATATATAAAAAATAATAAAATTGTCCAGTAGCATCTTAAAGGTAAAGGTAAAGGTACCCCTGCCCGTACGGGCCAGTCTTGACAGACTCTGGGGTTGTGCGCCCATCTCACTTAAGAGGCCAGGGGCCAGCGCTGTCCGGAGACACTTCCGGGTCACGTGGCCAGCGTGACATCGCTGCTCTGGCGAGCCAGAGCCGCACACGGAAACGCCGTTTACCTTCCCGCTGGTAAGCGGTCCCTATTTATCTACTTGCACCCGGAGGTGCTTTCGAACTGCTAGGTTGGCAGGTGCTGGGACCAAGCAGCGGGAGCGCACCCCGCCGCAGGGATTCGAACCGCCGACCTTTCAATCGGCAAGTCCTAGGCGCTGAGGCTTTAACCCACAGCGCCACCTGCGTCCCCTAGTAGCATCTTAGAGACCAACAAAGTTTGTTCTTGGTATGAGCTTTTGTGTGCATGCACACTTCTTCAGATAGGGACCCGTTTACCTGCAAAACCTGCCCCACTTGTGCCCAGGGGGCCGTTATCACGGGTGGAGTTGGTGCCAGGTATTGTTCAGCGCCTGATCGTTTGTTTCATTTGGCAGCACCTGCCCTTGGGAACTCCCTGCCTCTTGAGATCAAGCAGGCGTCTGCCAAAAGCGTTCCTGCTCAGAGACGCTTAGAAAGTTGAGGCAACCCGTTTTAGTATATTAACTTTTGTATGTTTTAAAGCAGTGTTTCCCAACCTTGGGTCTCCAGCTGTTTTTGCACTACAACTCCCATCATCCCTAGCTAGCAAGACCAGTGGTCAGGAATGATGGGAAATGTAGTCCAAAAGGAGCTGGAGACCCAGGGTGTGATTTATTCTCAGTGTTATTATCTTTTTGTAAACCGCCTTGAGGGTTTTTTCTAAACAATCAGGCAGCGTGTTCATTTTGTGATAGACAGCTCACAGGTGCTCAGGCCTTTCTCAACCTGGGCTCCCCCAGGTGTTTCTGGACTACAACTCCCATCATGCCCTGGCTAGCAGGCCCAGAGGACAGGGATGATGGAAGTTGGAGTCCAACAGCGCCTGGAGGCTTGTCCAGTCCGGGTCCCTAACGGGGCATGCGCGTGAGGGAGCCCGCCCTCACTCACCGAGGCCGGCGACCAAGAGGAGCAGCGCCGCCGCCGCCGCCGCTACCAGTTTCATGGCGACGCTTCGCTCTGCGCCTGCGCGCCCGCCCGCTCTCTCTAACGGTCCCGCCTGGAACCGAGGCCCGCGCGGCGGTTGCCGAGCTTCGCGCGCGCGCCAAGGCCGCCCTCCTTTGCCGCGGGGGCGGCGTGTTCCTTCGCTAGGAGGGCCAGGGGTCCTCCGGGTCAGAGGGCGAAAGGACGGGGCCCGGCTGGACCTCGACATTCCTTCCCCGCGCTCGCTCGCTCATTCACACGTGCGCGCGCGCACACGTGTCTTTTCTGCCGACCCCAACCTGCAAAAAAAGACACTAGGTGACCACCCGACACGCGTCTCGAGTTCCGTGGGGTTGACTCCCGTGCCCATAAAGGGCAGCTAAATAGTGGTATTTCTGTATTTTATTGTTGTGAACCACCCCAAGAACGTTTCTCACTGCACCTCCTGTAAATATTCTGAATAAAACCAACTCGGAGCAGCAACCAAGCTGAGGGAAACGTCACGAACACAAAGCAGATAGACAAACAGACACATATTCCCATTTAGACCAGACAGGTATCTGAAGAAGTGTGCATGCACACGAAAGCTCATACCTAGAACTTAGTTGGTCTTTAAGGTGCTACTGGAAGGAATTTTTTTATTTTGTTTTATCCCCATCCTTGTGTTTCACACTCCTTTTTTTATTTTATTTTTTAAATAAAATTTTTATTAATTTCCAAATTTTTAACATAAGCAAAAACAACATAAAAACAAACACAAAAAAATCATATTTTCTTAACCTTATTTCCATAACCCTCTTTTCCCGGACTTCCCCATACCTTTCCCTTTTTGCATCCTTAATTTTAAACCATTATTCAGCAACCCTTCTTAACCAATTAAATGAAAATTCATTCTCTTTTTCAATTCCACCCTAAAATTAAACACAATTTTCCGCTGCAATTCTACATCTTCTTTTCCCTCAGCATTTTAGCACTCCTCAATTTTATAATAGTTCTTAAGATACATCTTGAATTTCTTCCAATCTTCTTCCACAGTCTCTTTCTCTTGGTCGCGGATTCTGCCGGTCATTTCTGCCAATACCATTATTCAATTTTTCTAAAGATTCATTTATTTTCAGTAATGCCTGCGTCACTGACTCCATGAATGTGTGTTTCACACTCCTGACTTTCTTCAGTGGAAGTTTGCAGCAGCCCAATATATTTGCTCTTCTCTGAGCAGTGGAAAGTTCCCAGGTGTGGTGCCTACCCAGGTTTGGTTTCCTTTGGAAGGAAATCACTGGAGACTCAATTTGTGTTTTGTAATATTTGAGTTTATTTACAAACATGCATGTTGAGCGTAAGTGGATGCTTAAGCATTCCAGTAGACAGCTAAATACCCCTGTCCCTGAATGAGGTATCTGGAGGAGATGGCCAGCACCCTAAGATACTGTGCGCCCAAACACAGGGCTAGCAGACTCCAGGGATTAATCAGCAGCCCTTTTCCTTCTCTATAATGTCTTCCTGGAATAATTTAGGGTTTATCCACACTCATCTGTCCTCCACTCTTTCCTGGCACAGCCCATAATTTAAAGCTCTGTGTCTGAGCACCTCTTTCTAACTCTGGAGCAGGCTTCCTCAACCTTGGCCCTCCAGATGTTTTTGGCCTACAACACCCATGATTCCTAGCTAGCAGGACCAGTGGGATGGGAATTGTAGTCTCAAAACATCTGGGGGGGGGGCAAGTTTGAGGAAGCCTGCTCTGGAGCATTCCCTGTAAAACACACTCTTAAAAGCTCAACTGGAGCAAATGTCAATCAGTGGAAAACCCAAATGGATGTTTCCACTGATTCAGCTTTAATAAGCGTTTTTCCCCCAGCAAACTGCCGCCCTCCTTTGCCGTGGGGGTGGCGTGTTCCTTGGCTAGGAAGGCCAGGGATCCTCCGGGTCAGAGGGCGAAGGGAGGGAGCCCGGCTGGACTTCGACATTCCTTCCCCGCGCTCGCTCGCTCATTCACACGTGCGCACGCACACACGTGTCTTTTCTGCCAACCCCAACCTGCAAAAAAAGACACTAGGTGACCACCAGACACGCGTCTCGAGTTCCGTGGGGTTGACTCCTGTGCCCATAAAGGGCAGCTAAATAGTGTCATTTCTGTATTTTATTGTTGTGAACCACCCCAAGAACTTTTGTCATTGCACGTCGTGTCAATATTCTGAATAAAACCGACTCGGAGCAGCACCCCAACTGAGGGAAGCATCATGCACACAAAGCAGATAGACAGACAGATATTCCCATACTCTACTCGCCCTTCTTGCTGTTTTCTTTAAACCAGGCAGCACTGCAAAGCCTTTCACATACTCCTCAGTAACGAAGCACACTCCCACATCCCCAATTTAAAACAAAGGTTTACTCAGCACATTTGACTTCAGCTCCCCTTATGTGCAAATGGCAGCATCGCTGAGAAATACACCAATAAAGTGTTTTGAGCACACAAGAAATGTGTACATGTTACTGAGTCAATTGTGTGGAAGAGCCAACCTTTCCCATCCACCAGCAAATTTGTAGCTGGTTTCCAGACCTGAACAGTAAAAACTGATTGGTAAGTTTTAGCAGTACTGTACAGTATACAGTTTAGCAAATATCAGGGAGACCACAATAGTTCCAAGTATGTTATTATTGCAACTGCAGACATATATATGCAAACATTGTTAAAGACTTCTTTTTTGGCAAGAATTATGAAGAAATTTACCAAACAAGCATATGCTGAATATTTGCCACCATGTGGGAATTATTCTTAGCATAATTTAATAAAAGTGTTTCATTCCCTGAAGCTATTGTAGCTGACGTGTTTTTGTAACGGTCCTTGCACATAATGAAATTCTATTGTTCTCGCCATGCAACAATCTTCATCTGCTCTTCTTTTTAAATAGATTATCATGTCCATTCTGTGGCTGCGTGGTCTTTTCCTGGTTGGCCCCACCAACTCTTGATTCCGGGTGTAGGTTGGATTTAGCTTAGGCGCTGGAGGCCTGGAAGAGGGCTGACATATGACAGAGTGGAGCCCAGGATTACTGGATCTGCCCCAAGACACAGGTCTACATGGATGACTGTGCCTTCTGTCAAATAACAATCTTCATCTGCTCTTCTTTTTTAATAGATGACCGTGTCCTCTCTGTGGGTGCAGGGTCTATTCCTATTTGCCATAGTGTGCACCAATGCTGAGGGAAGAAAGAAATGTGACCTTTATTACCGAGAAATTCTGATGGGAATGGATGATAACCATCAACGCCATGTCCCAAAAGCATAAAGCTGATGAAGAATAACGTATTTCCAGAAAGAGGTCTGTTTAAACACATATACTCATGCAAATTTAAATAAGTGGCTTTGCTTATGCACCAGGAAGCAGCATATCTCCAGTATGGGCATTGAATGGTTTTGTAATAGCTCCCAGAGCTTAAGAAAGGAACTGATCATCCTGAACACCAGGGATGGGGAACTCCAGCTCCCATAAGCCCCAAGCAGTATGACCTGAGATTATTTAATTTATACCCCACCCTTCAGCCTGAAGAATCCCAGGGTTTTATGCAACAATTCATAAAATGGTGCTTGTTGATACAAAGGTAATAAAAGCAACAATATACATAAAATAGTAGTAGTAACAACAACAACAACAACAACAACAACAATAATAATATAATGATGAGAGTTCATATTCAACAATATCTGGAAGGTCATAGGAACTCTATGATTAGCCTTAAGAGTAACTGAAAGAAAACTGAAACTGCCATAACCTTCCATCCCTGCCTCTGACTGCAATTTTCCTACCTAGGAATTTGTTTTCACAGGAAATCCATTCCTGGTCTTCCCTATGGTTTTTACTTTTTCTTTATTTTTGCACTGGTGAAAGTGATGTGTGGAATGGGGAGTTGCTGCTATTGTTACATGACTGGGAGACAGAAATTATTGGTGGGCTACTGTTGTAGCTGCCCTTCTGTGCCAAAATCATGATTTGGCAGCATTTGGGTTGCTTCTGTTTGGTTAGAAGGCATACATAGAAACATATCCAAATTTTGCAATCTGAAATAATAGGCAAAGTCAACCTTGCTGCCTTGTACGGAGCTTTCTTGATGGACTGTGTACAACATTTACTTCCATAAGCTAGCCATTGGACAATGGACCATGTGGACAAAGTATATGATGAAGGAGGAGCAAACAATCCCTGATGGAGTAAAGGGAAACCATTTGCATCGATTGCCTCATAATTGCTCAGGCTGACCTTATCTGACTGGCCAGACCACCATCAAGGGTCAGAGCAGCTGAGCAGCTGCCCGGGACCTACATTGCAAGCTGTACTCAAAAATAACCATGTTAGGGGCCTACTCTGAGTAGAACTAAGTTGGATAGAACCATTTATTACGTTGTTCCACATTATTGATTTCAGTGCAAAGGAAACACAATGCAAATTGGCAGTGAGCAGGACTACCATCAATGAAATCAACAATAGCAGTGAATACTGAATATACGGTAGTTACTGAATTGATTTCTGTTTCAGACATGGTCCCTCCTCCATCAGTGCCCAGCACATCAATTGAAAAACAAACTCCATAGGTTCTGGGACATCACAACTCATTTCTCCCTCAGTTTGAGAACCAGAGCGCAATGGCACCTTCACTTGTGGTATATGACAGGTGTAACCTGACCACAAGATATTGCTGGGTGAAGGTGCTATCATGCTCTGGCCCTGAGACTGGGGATGTATCGATACATCGCCCAGGCCTAGTGGGAGGTTCCCTGTGCTATTTTCATTCTGAAAAACATTCATCCCCCTCCCCCACAGCTTTTGATAACAAATAAAAGTTCGATATAGAAAAGGCTCTATTCCCTTCTCTAAAGAACATACAAAGAGCCCTCCGGGACCAGGCCAATGGCCCATCTTGCCCAACATCCTGGCTACCCTCATGCCTCTGGGAAGCCTTCAAGTAGAATCTGAGCTCTACTCTGCTTCTGGTTTTGGTGTTCAGAAGCATTACTGCCCCTGACCATTGAGGCTAATAGCCTCATTCTCATCCTCTCCCTTTTTTGGTTGATTGTGTTGATGGGACGAGGGAGTTAGTTTTTGTCTTTGGAATATAAATGCATCAATATTCCCCCTATATGACTTAAATGTGCCTGCCAAGGAGCTGTATGGAGCCCATCCTCCTATAGAACTCCTTAGGCAATGGAGTGATCACTGCCCCTGGTACGGCAAGAAAATCCTGTAGGGCCTCGGGGCCTACTCTGGGAGCAGTGACTCAGAGTCCAGCTCGGACAGCGAAGGGACCATCAACTCCACCAGGAAGATCATCTCCTCCGTGTCTCCCCAGTCCCTTAGAAGCATGACAAATGCTTGTCATTTCTCTGTTTCCATCCCAACCATCTCCTAGACTCGCAACTTCTGTTCTCCTGTCTCTTTTATTTCCAAGAGAATACCAAAATAATGTACTGAATCTGTGCGTGTCTCTCTTCATATCCCCTGTCCTTCTCTCCGCTCTAAGGCTTGTGTTCAGTTTGGGAGGGAGTACAGATTGGGGGAGTCACACATCTTCAATATCCAGAAAACCCAGAAAAGCACCCATTGTACCAACAGCAACAAAAGACTTGAGGCTTCTGAGGTTTACAGATGAGGACAGGAAATTCCTTGTATTTTTTAAAAGATTCCATGAATGAATAGATTGTTTGCTGGGGGTGTTCCAAGTTGGTTTTTACAAAGAAGTGTTTTTAGGGTGTAGCTGTCTGGCAGGTGTGGACATATGGGTTGGCTCTCTATCTCTCTTTAGAATTGGTTTTGTTGTGGGGAGAGTGCAAAATCGAGCAGATGGTAATGTGGATTGTCATGACACTGTAATGACGTTTTAGTGTTGCCTCTGATTAAAGAACTCCTCAATGCAAGAAAAGAAAAAGAAAAAAAGGACACCTCAAGGCTCGCTCTTATTGAGGTTCTGCTCCTTTTTAGCAATGGGGCCTCCAGGAGGTGGAAGGAATGATATTACAGGTATGGTGTCAGATTAAATGCAGTAGGACAGCCTTTCTCAACCTTGGGTCCCCAATACTGTTGGACTACAACTCCCATCATCCCTAAGTGACTAGTGGTCAGGGAGGCTGGGAGTTGGAGACATACAACCTCTGACGTGATGTGACCTTGCCACACCTTTACCAGCAGTTTCAACTATCTGCCTGGGGTCACCAGAAGGAATGGCAAAGCTGCACTGAGACTTACTGTCTTCCTTTGTGTCTTACAGGGCGTTTCACAAGTTACCTGTCCATTATTTCCATCCGTGCCATTGCTGATGAAATTTTGGATTTGAGATTTGAGGCCACTTTTCTGGGGTAAATGGGCCGTGAGGAATGTGCTTCTCTTCAAGAAAGCACATGTTGTGGTATTTATATGCGCAGAAGCTGCTCCAGGATTTTAAACATAGCACATTACTTTAGTTAGTATACTAAAGCATACAGTGATTTTTTCTTTAAAAATGTTTGGGGTAATCTCATTTTGACTCAAGAAATCACCATTTTATAGTTCAAATCAGGGAAAATAAATATAGTAAATGGACAAAAGTGCAAAGAACATGCATTACCTGAGGCTAGATTCCAACTCCTACTTCACACATTAAACGCTCGCTTCTGTCTGAGTAGCAATGGTAGTGATGATTCACCGTGATAGAGAAGAAAATAAAATGTTTAGTTTCTTCTCCCGTTAGATTCACAAAATGTTCAGGGCTACACATACCCCTGCGTACCCCCCCCCCCCGAAAAAAGCACTGAAAACACACACACAAGATAACCTGGCAGATTTCTGAGATTTTACAGACTTATTCTGAGGCACATAGCAGTATAAAGCAAACTCACAGTAAAACTCCCTCTCTGCACTTGATAACAGACCTAACTGAAAAAGAACATCCTAGGATTCCAGACTACATTAACTCTTTCCCTAACACATTTCCCCCAACCACATCTAGTCACTATCTTCGACTGCCACTGCTCTTGCTATAGAATCCTGTACTGTTGTGTGTTTGTTATCTGAAGGGACAGTTGATTTAGGATCAGGAGGTTGATAAAAAACTGGTATTAACTGACGCTAAAGAAAGAGGTGGATTTGCCCTGCCAGACCTTAAACTGTATTATGAATCAGCTGCTTTTTGCTGGCTGAGAGAATGGCTGCTTCTTGAAAACACTGACGTGTTGGATCTAGAAGGCTTCAATAATGCATTTGGCTGGCATGCATATTTGTGGTACGATAAGGTAAAAGCACATAAAGCGTTTTAAAATCACATTGTTAGAAAAGCATTGTTTAATGTATGGATAAGATATAAGGATTTGTTAGAAAACAAAACCCCAAGATGGTTGTCACCAATGGAAGCGAAGGCACAGAAAAAACTCAGTATGGAGGCCAAATGGCCGAAATATTGGGAAATTTTGGAACAAGATGGAGACAGAATAAAATTGCAGAGTTTTGAAAAATTGAAAAATATAGTGCGAGATTGGCTCCATTATTACCAAATAATGGAGGCATACAATTTGGACAAAAAAGCTGGTTTCCAGGTGGAAAAATCAAAATTGGAAACAGAATTGTTAGATTCAAAAATCAAGAATTTGTCAAGAATGTATAACTTGCTGTTGAAATGGAATACTCGGGTTGAAATGGTGAAATTAGCTATGATTAAATGGGCACAAGATGTGGGACATAACATAATGATGGCTGACTGGGAACAGTTATGGACCACAGGTATGAAATTTACGGCATGTAATGCCCTAAGAGAAAATTTAATGAAAATGATTTATAGGTGGTACATGACACCAGTCAAGCTTGCAAAAATTTACCATTTGCCCGACAATAAATGTTGGAAATGTAATGAGACTGAAGGTACATTCTTTCACCTTTGGTGCCCAAGGATTAAGATATTCTGAGAGATGATTTATAACGAAATGAAAAAGGTATTTAAATATAACTTTCTGAAGAAACCAGAGGCCTTTCTCCTGGGCATGGTCGGCCAATTGGTGCCAAAGAAGGATAGAACTTTTTTAATGTATGCAACAACAGCAGCAAGGATACTCATTGCGAAGTATTGGAAGACACAAGATGTACCCACCCGGGAAGAATGGCAGATGAAGTTGATGGACTATATGGAATTGGCGGGAATGACTGGCAGAATCCGAGACCAGGGAGAAGAGTCGGTGGAAGAAGACTGGAAAAAGTTTAAAGATTATTTACAGAAATACTGTAAAATTAATAAATGTTAGAAAAATGTTAGAATGAAGTTATATGGCTTTATTAGAAATGTTATAAGGAATTAAATATAAACAGATTAATAGAGTATTAAAGGAAAAAGTAAGGTTAGAATGTGTTAAGAAAATTATAGGATAGAAAACAGAGGAAGTTGGAAAGGAATTGCTGAAACAATTAACAGAAGTGGAATACAAAAAGGGAGGTGTGAGGAGGTCGTTGAAATAAGTGAATGAAAGATAAGATATTGAAATTGTTTGATGTGTTTTAAATTGTTTTTGTTTTGTTTTGTTAGTTTAATGTGTTTGTGTTAGGTAGTGTTTTTGTATTGTATTGAAAAAACAAAATAAAAAAATTCCTTCCAGTAGCACCTTAAAGACCAACTAAGTTAAGGTGCTACTGGAAGGAATTTTTTTATTTTGTTTTGACTATGGCAGACCAACACGGCTACCTATCTGTAACTATTGTATTGTTCATTTTTTTCCTTTTTTTCTTTTTTGTTGTTTGTAGTGTTTAAATTGTTGGAAAACTAATATATATATATATATATATATATATATATATATATATATATATATAAAAAACAGCCTCCATGGTTAGCAAAATAGGAAGCTGTCGCTGTCACTGGTCCATCTAAGTTAGCCCTGTCTTCAATGACTAGCAACAGCTGTCCAGGTTTTCAGGTGTTGGAGAAGCCAGGGACCAATGTGTAAAGCCATGTGCTTTGCCATTGAATTATGAATGGAGATGGGGGAGAAATAATGAGCAGCATCCATTTCAACCGTTTAACCTTTTATCTTCAATTTGAAACTCTGTTTCTCCTTCTTCTGTTGTCAGATGCCATAGGATATTTGTTGTTGACAATCTAATATGTTGTCATTTTAATATTTTCCTTTTCTGTAAAGGTAAAGGGGCCCCTGACCATTAGGTCTAGTCGTGGACGACTCTGGGGTTGCGGCGCTCATCTCGCTTTATTGGCCGAGGGAGCTGGCGTACAGCTTCCGGGTCATGTGGCCAGCATGACTAAGCCACTTCTGGCGAACCAGAGCAGCGCACGGAAACGCCATTTACCTTCCCGCCAGAGCGGTACCTATTTATCTACTTGCACTTTGACGTGCTTTCGAACTGCTAGGTTGGCAGGAGCAGGGACCAAGCAACGGGAGCTCACCCCGTCACGGGGATTCGAACCGCCAACCTTATGATCAGCAAGTCCTATATTGAGCTTATCTGGTGCACAGAGGGCTTTTCACTTGATTTAGTGAAACATGTGTTTCATGCAAAGTCTTTTGTTTGCAACTTTACTGTCATTCAGTTATGGAATGCTGGTGGGCATAGTTGGGAGTGCCACCAAGCTGGGAGCCTTCTGGAATTACGACAAACTCCTGACGGTCAACACCACAGAGGACTGGAGAGAGGAAATCAAGAAGGTCATGCTGCAGTCAGAGGGGGCCAACAAAAACACTGTGTTCTTTTTATGCGGTAACCGAATAAAAGACGAGTCCTTTGTAGAGGACATTAACATGCTGTTGAACACGGGGGACGTGCCTAACATATTTGCAGCAGATGAGAGGGCCGACATGCAAGAAGTGGATACAATGACAAATTGCTATCCTGTGGACCTTCAAAAGCTTGATTTTGGAGTTTCACAAGCAAGTGTGGACTGGAACAGGTAGATTATATGGAAACTTGTAACTGTTTTCATTATCTGCAGTATCCATTGCAAGCTCAGTCTTATTAACTTATTAATTGTTCAAAGACAATGGCTGTGTACACACTATATGTTGAAAGCACGACTTCTTCCAAAGAATCCTAGGAACTGTATCTTTCAGAGCTACAATTCCCAGCACCCTTAACAAATTACAGTTCCTGATTAGTTAGAAAGCAAAATCACTGACCAATTCTGGTACCCAATTGCACACTAAAATGCTGGTGCATTTTTGTCATCATTTTCCCTCCCGTATCTGAAATTGATTAGGCAATGTGGTGAACTGAAGATTGGAACAGTAAGGAATTAATATCTTGATTATGCCCTCAACCTTGATTGTCCTCTTTAGGTTGCAGAGATGCCAAAGGAGCTGACAGCTCTTCACCCAGAATTGACTCAGACCTCCGCAGAAAGGGAGAAAGGGATGATCCAAATAGAAAAGGAAACCATTGAGGTTTCTGATGCCGAGAAGGAACTTATGGCTGCGATGAGAAGGAGGTCAATGAAGCTGCAGCAATTGCTCAGGGTATTCAGGTCATTGTGCTGTGCAGCCTGGCACTCCCTCCCCATCAGAGCTCATGTTTCCAACAGTGCAGCGTTATAAATGAGAAATCCAAACTAAGAGAGGTGTAAAGAGCTATCATCTATGTGCTGTTTCTGCCCTATCTGTGGTTTCCCTGGAGGAATGTATGCAATGCTGGTTCTTCTCAGAGTAGGCTCGTTGCAATTAAGAAACCCAAGTTAGTTCTGTCCTTTGATTTCAGTGAATCTGCTCTGAGTAGGACTACCATTGACTCTAGTCCTAAGGTTGCACCTCAAGTGTGGGAATGTTTAAGGGCCACATCTCCTCCCAGGCAACCTTCTGAGGGCCACATGCTAGTGGTGGGCAGGGCCAGAGACAGAAGTGGAAGGGGCGACAAATGCCCATTTTACCTTTTGTACAGCTGGCTGGTTTCTTCATATCCACACCCCATCCAGACAAGCAAGGGACATTGCCAGAGTTCATGGACACAGTCCAGTCAGACAAAAACAATTGGGGGACAAAGTGAGGGGGTGTTGCCATAGGAGAGTTCTGAGGGCCAGAGAGAGAGGAAGAGAGGGTTCTTCATCCTATGCCAACTATGCCAACTTACCTGAGAGTAAGCCCCATTGAACTCAGTAAGACTTAAAGGTAAAGGGACCCCTGACCATTAGGTCCAGTCATGGCCGACTCTGGGGTTGCGGTGCTCATCTCGCTTTACTGGCCGAGGAAGCCAGCGTACAGCTTCTGGGTCATGTGGCCAGCATGACTAAGCCGCTTCTGGCGAACCAGAGCAGTGCACGGAAACACCGTTTACCTTCCCGCTGGAGCGGTACCTATTTATCTACTTGCACTTTGACGTGCTTTTGAACTGCTAGGTTGGCAGGAGCAGGGACCGAGCAACGGGAGCTGAATAAATATGCACAGGGCTGCACTGTCAGCACAGGATGTGCCCTTCCATGGTTGGTTTCTAACTAAAGAGCAGCGACATAAGAGGGGATGGTCACACTGGGAACATGATGTTGCTGAGAGGGAATTCAACCACTCCCCCCCCCCCGAGATCTGATTTGCCTCCCTAGGACTGCTATTTACCCCAGAGAAGGGAGAAACTATTTCTTCCAAACACACATATGCTAAAAGTAACATTGGGCTAAAACTGCTCCGCTTTTGTGGGGTCACAAGGGAGTGAGTGTGATACAGTTAGAGTGTTAGACCGGGGCAACCAGGGTTCAAATCCCCACTGAGTTCTAAAGCTCTTTGGGTGACCATGTGCCCGTTGCGCCAGGGAGTGCATTTGACAGGTGGGGACCAGCCACCGAGAGGGCCCTCAATCAATTCCAGTCAAGGCACAACCAGTGGCTGCAGCTGCAGTAAGAAAGGAAAGGGTTCCTCTTGCAAAGTTCTTGTTCCACTGGACTGTGCGGTAGCATCCTGACCATGTTCTGCGAATATATTTGATGTGATTACAGGAGGAGTGCAAGGGGAACCTACCGGAGCCAATGCCAGTCCTGGAAGCTGCCCTTTCGGCTCTCGATAACCTGAGCCTGACAAACACCTCCCTTGTCAAATCCATGCAGAATCCACCAGAACCTGTCAAGCTGGTCATGAAGCACTTGAGAGAAAAGACAGAAAGAAAGCCTGATCCAAGTGGAAGCTGTAAAAACCAAACACAACCAAAAATCATTTATGGGGGGCGGGGCGGTTGTCATGTGCTGATATTGAGCATTGTCATCATCTCACTTTATATTATATATTAAGATATTCAACCAGTAGACTTTAGTCCATATGGGCAAGTGGGGCACTGCCCCTCCAAGCTACGCCTGTCCTTAGACAGCCCCAGCCTGCACCTGTTCCTCCTTAGCCCCAGTGTTGCTGTTATAAAACTCATCAGGAAGGAGGGAGAGGAGAAATCTAGAATTAGTTGACTCTGCCTATCATTGGCTCTACCTCCCCACCACTGTTGACTCTCCCACAGTTTGCCCTAAAAGTCCAATGGGCATCAGCCTCCCCTGCATTCAATGCAATAAAATGGACCATAGATACAATTGTTATGGGAAGTGAGTCATTATACTGTATTATCTTATCCATTTGCTTTGGCTTAAGAATCACCTGGCTGCTCAAAAAACTATTTCGGGGTAAAAGGAGGGAGGTTGAAAATCTTCCAGATTTTTTTAATGAGATATTCTTATTTTGAAAATATTTTAATATGTATGTGTTTATGTGAAATTTCAGGTAGTTCCAAAAAGGCTCTAGGGGATCTGAAATTCCACAAAGGCTTGAAGACTTATGACAAAGATAATATCCCACCAGCTTTAACTAAGAGAATTAGAGAGAAGTTCATCAACCATTCGGACTTTCAGACAGCTGTCATAAATAATGTATCATTCACCTGCGAAGGTTCGTGCAATGGAGTGAGAGCCATGGACGTGCACGACCGTGTCACAAAGGAGGCGCCCCCAAAACATGAAGAACTCAGGGAAGATGAAGGTTTGTTCACTGCAGAAATGCAGAAGCTCAATACGAAGCGAGCAGAACTCAAGAAAGTGATGGACTGCCTCCAGGACCTGAAGGATGAACTTGAAGAACTTAATAACCAGAAGAAAGAACTTGAAAACAGCATTGACGAATGCTCTCAGAAGCTAGTCAGGGCTGAAAAGCTGAACATTGGCTTGGGAAGCAAGAAGGATAGTTGGACGGAAGCAACACACTTGCCAGGACTTCGGCACCCTGACCTCACTGGGGATGTCTTGTTATCTTCAGGGACGGTGGTAAAGGAATCCTTTACTGTTGATTACCATACAGAATTTCAGAAGAAATGGCTGGTTTTGTGCAAGGAGGAGAAAGTCCCATGGTCTACTGTGGTGTAGTGGTTAAGAGCGGTAGACTCGTAATCTGGTGAACCAGGTTCGCGTCCCCGCTCCTCCACATGCAGCTGCTGGGCAACCTTGGGCTAGTCACACTTCTCTGAAGTCTCTCAGCCCCACTCACCTCACAGAGTGTTTGTTGTGGGGGAGGAAGGGAAAGGAGAATGTTAGCCGCTTTGAGACTCCTTCGGGTAGTGATAAAGCGGGATATCAAATCCAAACTCCTCCTCCTCCTCCTCCTCCTCTTCTTCTTCTTCTTCTTCTTCTTCTTCTTCCTCTTCTGATTTCAGCCTGAGTAGCAATTTAGCGGAACCAGTCAAGAACTGTGCCTGGCAGATTGCTGGGTTGCTAATTGATTCATTTTCGATTGACAATGGCATCATTGTTTCCATCTCAAGACGAAGAGCTTTAATGATTGATCCTCAAGGACAAGCCAACAAGTGGGTCAAAAATATGGAAAAGGGCAATAAGCTTTCCATTATCAAGTTGTCCGACACCAACTCTATTAAGGACTTTGGAGTCCAATGTTGTGGAATACAAAATGATTTATGAGTCTGCCAAACTTCATGAAGAAGAGTTTTCCATTGAATGGAATCTGTTCACAGGTCTTGACCGCATGGTCATCTTCTGATGCCTGAGACCAGAGAAAATCATTCCAGCCACCCAACTGCTCATTGCGGTCAACATGGGGAAGATACATATCAAACCCCCAACATTTGATCTTGTTGGAAGTTGCTATGGTTCCAACTGCTACTCAGTTGTCATAGTTTCACAGAACTATGCCAGGAAATACGGCATCACAATAGATCACACTGGACTTGAATTTCAGGTAAGTAAAACCATTTCATTCCATGTTTAAGAGCTGCTGTGTACTATGCAAAAATAATACTTGGTAACCTACAGGAGACATTCCTTGCCATGGCTAGCAACTAGCACTGGATAGAACCTTCCTTCCGCAAGACCTAGGCCATGTTTTAATACACCATCTCTTCTCTCCTTCCCCCACCCAATTTAGGGGATGATACAGGAGCACAGTATGACTCAACTGCCTGAAGATGGAGCCTATGTGAAAGGGCTTTATCTGGAAGGGCCCTGTTGGGACAGGGAGACCATGCGGATTGGAGAGCCTTTTCCCCAAACCCTCTATGACTCCCTGCCCATCATTTGGCTGAAACCTGGCGAGGGTACCAAAATTCTACACAAGGGAATTTACCTGTGTGCCATATTCGAAACCAGTGCTGGTAGAGGCATGCTGTCCACCAATGGCCAGTCCACCAATTACATCCTCTACATTGAGCTGATTTGTCTCAGAAACACTGGATCAATCAGGGCATAGTTGCGCTTTACCAGCTCGTCAACTAAATGGTTGATAACACATGCCTGCGCTTTCACATGTAAAAGCGCGGCTACAACCATCACCCCTTTAAAAACAAAGAAGCCTTAAGGTTGGGGCTACAACCATCGCCCCTTTGAAAATAAAGAAACCTTGACTTCCGGGCTGGCACCTCCGGCAATGGCGGAGCTCCTCCAATCGGGAGGAACTTGCTCCGTGGAAAACAGGGTCTGACCGCCACGGCGAAGGTGGAGACCCATTGAAATCACAAGTGGGAGAAGCTTGTGAACCTGGGATTCGGCTGGCACATTTTGCGCCTCCCCTACTTGCGGGGAAACCCTGTTTTGGGGATCCGGAGCGACTTGGGGTGAGTGGTGTGGTGCTTTGAATCGACTGCTTCTTTCATGGAGTGAAGCCGCATTGCTGTTGCCAGAGAGCGCTGACTTTTTCCTGTGGACAATTGGATTTTAAACAACTACCCGTGAGTAGAACGGAAAATTGGATCTTTAAATACCTTAATTTGGCGCTGAAGCGGGAAGGTCATAAACAGGAAGTCCGCCTTCCACTTTTGTAAATAGACTGAAGCAAAGACGTTACAAGCTAAAGTCTTTGAAAGTTTTTGACAAAGGATTAAATTTCCATCGGTTAAAAATACAAAACCCCCCTTGGAAGCAGGAGAAGAGGGGGGAAATTTTGAACCTAGTGAGCCTGCAGGAGAGAGGGAAAAATCAAATTACCACTGCTCTGAACCTGGAAACGGGCTGCCAGATGACGTTTGGGGAAAGTTCATTGACAGAACGGATTTGACAGCTAGCTAAAATAAGAGTAAGATACTGTTTCCATTGTCCTCTTCTGTATTTAAAATGGAGGAAAAGTAACTGAAAATCGAAACTATCTTTATTGCTTGAGTTGTGCTTGAAAGAACTGATAGAAGTGGAGACTGTTTCCCTCTAGAGGGAGCTTTTGAAACTGTTACAGGAGTGTAACTGGGAGATCTCCAGCTGCAAGATAAGGATTCTGAGAACCAGAGATTGACCTTGGACCATTCAAAAATGTTGACAGGAGAAGCCATTGTGACTGTATTATGTAAGATAAGCTATTCGCTGGAACAGCTTCATAAAAAGACGGATGACATGACTTTTAAAATTGATAATTTGGAACAGAAAGTGACTAATTTGAGACAAAAAGCGAGCACCAACACAGAAATAATTCAGGACCTGGCACAGGAACCTACTTTGGCAGAACAAATGGTGGAGGCAAAGGAGAAAGCTGTTGTTTTTGAACCTAAAGTAACACAAGCGGGATCCTTAGTTTTACAGAAGCAAATTGAGGACTATAAATTGAGGCCTTTTATGATTGAATCTAGAAAAAGTCAGATTTTGAGGATTGGATCCTGGCTTGGACTGAAGAAGGAAAGTTGGAAAGATCCCTTTATCCAGGGATTAACTGACTTCGGGGACTTGGATTTGGAGGAGATTGAAGTTTTGGGGGCCTTTGGATTTGGAGGAATCTTGAAATACATCTTGAAACACTTTATGGACCCTAGCTTCAACTATGGAAATTTGGCTGAACTGTCCAGAAGGAATAAAAGTATTGTTAGGTTGGAGTTTTCCCGAGATTTGCTCTCTAGCATTAAAGAATATGAAGATCTGCAGAAGGGACCTGGAAAAGAGTTAAGAGCCTCGGACATAAGATCTCCAGGTTGATGAACTACATGGAATCGACGGAAAGGACTGGCAGAATCCGAAACCAGGGAGAGGAGTTGGTGGAAGAAGATTGGAAAATTTAAAGTTCATATATAGAAATATTGTAAAATTAATGAGTGATAGAAAAATGGTGGAATGATATTTTATGGATTTAGCAGAAATGTTATAAGGAGTTAAGCATATATAAGTATTTTAGTTTTAATGGAAAATAAGGTTAAAAAAATATGTTATTTATAATACGATAGAGAATAGAGAAAGATGGAAAGGATTTGCTGAAATAATTAGTAGAAGTGGGATACAAAAAGGAAGGTGAGAGGAGGTCGAGGAAACAAGGGAATGAAAGAAAGAGTATCGAAAAGGGGGGATGTATGTTTTTAAATTGTTTTTGTTTTGTTTTATTTAGGGAGTGGGTTTTGTTTAGTTTAGCTTAATGTGTTTAGTTTAATGGGTTTAGGTTGTGTTTTGTATTGGTTATATATTGTATTGTATTGTCCTTTTTTCTTTTGTTTTTTCTCTTTTGTCTTCTTTCCTTTTAAAAGTAATAAATATTATTTAAAAAAAATGAAAATAAAGAAACCTTAAGGCTTGAGCAACTCGTTTGATTGCACATTCATTCTGATTTGTTTCCAGGGAGGTTAGACAGCAGTTGCATCTAAACTATACATTTATGTATGCATGTATGGTCAAGGTCATGGGTTCAAGCCCCTGCAATGCAGAATGTTGAACTCAAGTCCCTTCTAGCTCTATGTGACTTCATAATACACTCATTCTTGTGTAAGGTCTTCCTTGCCCTCTCCCTTCTGCCCCAGATGTGCCTCTCCTTGTGGTTTTAGGCCCCATCTGCACCAAACATTTAAAGCAATATCAAACCTATTTACACAGTCATAAGTCCCTCTCTATAATCCTGGGAACTGTAGTTTATTAAGGGTGCTGAGAGATTAGTTCCTCTTCCTTGGGAACTGGAGCTTGCAGCTCTGTGAGGGGAACACAGCTATTAGATTTGGGGCATATATTGACTGATCATGAAGTTTATTTAAGCCTGCCACCTTCATTTTTATTATTTTATTATTGATTATTTTTTTGCTTTATGTTGCTGTTTGATTAGTCAGGATTCACACACAAACATTTTTTGTTTATTTTGCATGGGACAGCCAGTCACAGCAGCATAGAAAGCAGTAGGATAGATAAGGAACAACTTCAAAGGGGAAAGCTATTATTGTAGTCAGTTGGACAGGAAGAAATGACTGAATTGGATGTAGAAGAAAGAAGAGGATGAGTCACAGATGACAGACGCATGGGCTGCATGTCTGAATAATCGTATCTTGAGCCGCAAGGAAAACGTTCTGAAGGATGGAAAGACACATGGCAGAGTACCGTATTTTTCGCTCCATAGGGGCACACCGGACCATAGGGTGCACCTAGTTTTTAGGGGGGGAAATAAAGGGGAAAAAAGGTGCGCACCGACCCCTCTTGCTCTCCAGGCTTCAGCAAAAGCCTGCATTCGCTCCATAGGACGCACATACATTTCCCCTTCATTTTTGGAGGGGAAAAAGTGCATCCTATAGAGCGAAAAATACGGTATCTGCTTCCAGGGAAATTGTCTTGTGCCGAGGTTGAAAAACTTGGAATGAGGCCTGCTTGGTTTGCGAATTCTATAGGAATTGCCTTTGACCAGATTAGAATGTAACTTCCTAACCCACTGTTACCTACATTGATAGGCAGCAGCTCTCCAAATGGAGGCTTCTCTCTTATCACCTGTAGATTGACCCTGGAGACCTTCTGCAGGCAAAGCTATGGTGAGCGATGGTGTTCCCCAAATACCAGAGGACATATGGACTTGCCTAAAAACAAAGGCTGATGGACTTTATGGATAAGGCAATCAATGGATGCTAGCTGTCAGGGAACTGCCATCGGAGCCAAGGGTGGCGCTGAGGTTCCCAAATGATGATGCTGGAGAGGGAACCAGCAGAGGGAGAGAGGACGCTTCCGCTGGGGAAGGAGATAGAGGTGACACCAGGGAGAAAGGGGAGTCCGAGGGAGCTGCGGAGAGAAGGCTCCAGGACTCTGCCAGTGAAACCAGCGGGGAGAGCACAGGACCTCCTCCGGGGACGCCCACTCTGCGCAGACAGCTTTCGTGCAGAGAAGAGAGACGACGATTGGGTGTGAAAGAACTCTTATGTTGGAAGAAATTCAGGAAACGCCCACTGACGGATTCTTCCAGTGATTGAGACAGTCACGGTGTACTGACTGTCCAGCCTGGGGGGAAAGTTTTGTCCAAACTACACAGCTCGGAGCAGTTTGCGCTTTACGCACAAGCAACCCCATACCCCCTTATACTAGCCATGATGCCTGCATTCTGTTCCACACTGCCAGAGGCAGTCTGCCACTCTGATGGGATTCACAAGTGGGGAGGATGCTGTGCCAATAGCCGATTGTGCACAGATGAACTATGGAAGACGCTGCGTTGTCAACCATTCAGTTTCATTGGCTGATTCCTTGGCTATAGCATTATGAGAGGGAAAGAAATGTTTGCGTGTCGAGGTCCTCAAATAAATTCACACTTCACACAGAATTTTTGTTTAATATTTTTGGCACAATTTTGGCCAAATGTGAGTGGCTGCTTAGGCATTGGTTGTGACTATCTGTCCCCGCCTAGGGACAGAACTGACACCCACAAGCCTGTGAAGTCAGTATGGGAAAACATTTTTTGGGGGAGAATAGAGCTGGGTGCCAGATCCTTACCTCTCCCTAGATGCTCCCAGGGGCTCTTGCGTGGCCCTAGCCCTTTGACAGGGGTTCGGACAAGAGCATGGTGAGCCACTGGATTCCTTTAACGGAATTCCCTTGCAGCAGCAGCATTGGAGGGGCAGGCACTGCCAATCCTTACTCCTCCACCAACCAATTCATAAAACCAATGCCTAACCGCAACCTTACAAGTTGTGACGATTTGCTATGCAGTAGGCCAAAACCAAATGGCACCAGCCAATCTGCCAAATGGACAAAATTCCTACCAGGCCCCAGCCCCAAAAACAGACGACCCCATGACAGGCATAGCAAGGTCAGACACACAAGCCCTAAAATTAGGGAGGGTGGGCGGGTGATCTGATGCACGCAACAGAAAGAGGAAGCTCAACGCTGTGCGCAGGAAATATATAACTTATAATTGAATATACAATCAATAATTGGCAACATCAAAATCTCCCCAACAACCAGAGGAGCCCAATCACAATGGTGGACATCCAAACTAACCTGCCCAGCAACAGAGAGGTGCCTTGTTAACCCCACTGCAACACGTGCTCTCCATGAAGGAGAACCCGCTTTGCCCATGTCCATTTTCTCCTCGTGATGCATAATTGTATTCCCTTCTATTATGTCCTCACTTTTTTGCTAAGCTAAAAAGTTCCAAATGCTGTAACCTTTACTCATGGGGAAATAAATCAACAAAGGAGACAGCGCACTTAAGTGTGGGGGTGAGAGGCACAAAACATGCAGTGTGGGGAAACCAGTCTTGACCCCCCCCCCCCAAGGAGAGGGGAAACCTTGCAGCTTCTTCTTTTAGGAATGAGCTTTCTGCTGGGCTATACCTTCCAGCCTTCTCCCGTGGCAGCTTTAATTACCGTATTTTTCGCTCCATAAGGTGCACCTGATGATAAGGCGCACCTAGTTTCTAGAAAAAAAATATTTAAGGGAAAAAAATTATTTAAAGGGAACGCTGAGCAGAGTCTGTATGCATCCCAGGCTCTGCTCAGCGCTCCCTTTCACAAGCCGCGTGGAGTGTGTGTGTGGCTCTTGGGGCCCCCAAGAGCCACACACACACTCCACGCGGCTCTGTAAAGGGAGCGCGGCTATCCCTGGCTTTTGCAGGAGGTGGGGAAAGGGACAGAGCCACGGATAGCCGTGTGAAGCCTCCGCAGGGCAGCGGGATGAAGGCTCGCTGCTGCCCTGCGGAGGCTTTGTGGGCTACCCCAGAGCTGCTCAGGAGCTTATCGGGGCTGGCGGGGGAAGCCCGGGCTTCCCCCACCAGCCCCGACAAGCTCTGGGAGTATTCCCCACCTCCCACAAAAGCCGCGCGCTCTTTAAAGGGGCTTCATGGCTTCTACTGGCTTTTCTAGTAGGTGGGGGAATTCTCCCACCTCCTGCAGAAGCCCACAGAAGCCGCACACTCTTTAAAGGGTGTGTGGCTCCTGTGGGCTTTTCTACGAGGTGGGAGAAGAGACTGATGCGGCCAGTCAGTCCCTTCTCCCTCCTGGGGAAAAGCCCGCAAGAGCCGTACACAAGCTTGGGGGCTTTTCCCGCCTGCCTCCCCCCTGCATTCGCTCCATAAGATGCACACACATTTCCCCTTGGGGGAAAAGTGCGTCCTATGGAGCGAAAAATACGGTTTTCTGCTCATGCAGGGTATTTTCTCAAAGAAGCGCAAAATGCTTTGAAAACATTGCTACAACCTCCTTAGGGTCATCTAGTTCAACCTGCTGCTAGTGCAGGAATCTCAGCTAAAGCATTCATGACATATAGCCATCCAACAAGAGACTTGATATTTATGCAAAGCCTTGTGCAGTATTCGTTTTTTCCCATCTGAAAATGAACTTCTCAGATTAGTGACATATACAGAAACACAAAAAAATAAAATAAAAAGCAATTCCTGGTGTTTTGTCATCTCTATGAGTTTATTTACTGATCACAGGTGGATGCACGTGGTTCAAACTCTCCCAATAGATAGGGATATTCACTGCTCCCAAATCAGTTTTCTAGGGAATTATGGTAACTTATCAGTGCCCCCCAATGGGACGCGGGTGGCACTGTGGGTTAAACCACTGAGCCTAGGACTTGCCGATCAGAAGGTCGGCGGTTCGAATCCCCGCGACGGGGTGAGCTCCTGTTGTCCGGTCCCAGCTCCTGCCAACCTAGCAGTTCAAAAGCACGTCAAAGTGCAAGTAGATAAATTGGTACCGCTCTGGTGGGAAGGTAAAGGCGTTTCCATGCGCTGCTCTGGTTTGCCAGAAGCAGCTTAGTCATGCTGGCCACATGACCTGGAAGCTGTACCCTGGCTTCCTCGGTCAATAAAGCGAGATGAGCGTCGCAACCCCAGAGTCAGCAACGACTAGAAAACTCAGCTCTCATCTGACTCCAAATTGTAATGTTGTCTGATAGTTTCCACATTGCACGTAGACCTAGTCTGCCTCCTCCCACCATCCAAAATGCGGGGAAATTCTCTGCCTGTTTCCTTGCTATTTTGGAAGTTTGTCTGACAAATTCGTTTCCACGGCAACACATTTCCTTAGTGTACTGAGCAAAATACCATACTTGTCCAACCAGTCTGAACACCTTAGCAGCCCTCATCGCTTACAGTAAGAATCACAGGGTTGAAAGGAACTCTAGAATCCATCTAGCTCAACATCTGCTCATAACAATACTTTGGACAGTTCCCCACACTTTACCGTATATGTGAATATTATTATTTTTGTGGAGGTCTTTTTTTGCCTCTTCAGACCAGTTTTCCCCTCACTGTTAAACATATACGGTGGTACCTCAGGTTAAGTACTTAATTCGTTCTGGAGGTCTGTTCTTAACCTGAAACTGTTCTTAACCTGAAGCACCACTTTAGCCAATGGGGCCTCCTGCTGCCACCGCGCCGCTGCTGCACGATTTCTGTTCTCATCCTGAAGCAAAGTTCTTAACCTGAAGCACTATTTCTGGGTTAGCGGAGTCTGTAACCTGAAGCGTTTGTAACCTGAAGCGTCTGTAACCCAAGGTACCACTGTAGACTGTGGGTGGTATATGTGTCACACACAAGCAACTTCAAGTCAACATTCATTCCATGCAAATGTGCAATGGTCCCCGAAGGCACTTTTAGTAAGAAAAAACAGGTTGAGAAAGGTAGTAATTTTGAACAGAGAACCATTGGGCCACAGGAGGCTTTTGCCCCTTGCCCGCCCACTATTTTTCTACTCCAGGTTACCTCTACTTCTCCACCACAGGGTTTAAGAGGCGTGCTTGCATATACGTGCTTGTGTATATGCATCTGGGATCTGCATTTTATATGTTTTCTACGGGGAATGTGTGAGCACAGCAACAAGTTTACCTTGGAAAGTATGGAGCTGCCTTTACAAAAGTTTGCACACTTGTGATGTTTTTGCTTTACAAGTGCTTCCGATATAACTGAACAGCATTCAGCACTTACCTCTGGTGGCGGACAGAAGGGCAAAGTCTCCAACAACGCCAATGAAATATGAGCAGGCTGTTGATTTATTTCCATAAGACACATTTTGTGGAAGGGTCGGTGTTGCAAGGTGTATGTCAGAAACAACATGCATATCCGCTGCACACGTGATCTCAACGCAAAACTCCGAGAGGCCTGGAACCCATTTTGTGGAGTCAGTATGTGCATCCATAAAAAATATGTGTATGGTATACCTTTAACCCTTCTGCCTAATAAAGAAATTGTCACACCAGGAAGTAGAAAAAGATGGGCTTATTACACGGAAATGAAGGAGACAGATTGTATGGATGCAGTTTTAGACAGCAAGGCTACATATATTTGCAGACAGCAAGGCACATACGCACCTTGATTCTGAAGAGTAAAAGCAGAGATAGGGATTTGTATGGGGGTCAGAGATGAGTTGGGCTATGGTCTGAAGCTCAACATCAAAAAAACTAAGATCATGGCCACTGGTCCCATCACCTGCTGGCAAATAGAAGGGGAAGAAATGGAGGCAGTGAGAGATTTTACTTTCTTGGGCTCCATGATCACTGCAGATGGTGACAGCAGTCACGAAATTAAAAGACGCCTGCTTCTTGGGAGAAAAGCAATGACAAACCTAGACAGCATCTTAAAAAGCAGAGACATCACCTTGCCAACAAAGGTCCATATAGTTAAAGCTATGGTTTTCCCAGTAGGGATGTATGGAAGTGAGAGCTGGACCATAAAGAAGGCTGATCACCAAAGAATTGATGCTTTTGAATTATGGTGCTGGAGGAGACTCTTGAGAGTCCCATGGACTGCAAGAAGATCCAACCTCTCCATTCGGAAGGAAATCAGCCCTGAGTGCTCACTGGAAGGACAGCTCCTGAAGCTGAGGCTCCAATACTTTGGCCACCTCATGAGAAGAGAAGACTCCCTGGAAAAGACCCTAATATTGGGAAAGATGGAGAGCACAAGGAGAAGGGGACGACAGAGGACGAGATGGTGGGACAGTGTTCTCAAAGCTACCAGCATGAGTTTGACCAAACTGTGGGAGGCAATGGAAGACAGAAGTGCCTGGTGTGCTCTGGTCCATGGGGTCACGAAGAGTCGGACACAACTAAATGACTAAACAACAACAAGGCGATTTATCAATGTATAATCTAAAACTGGTTTCAAGTCCATATCATGATATCAGTTTCATAGTTTTTGACCTGGCCTGGCAATATATTGCAAATCGTGATGTGCGTGCGCATCTGCTATGCCAAAATCACAATGGGGGGGGGGGGGACAGTGATGCCAGCCCATGCTTCTACATATCTCCACCCTTATTTCAGACATCATGATATTGCGATGTTGATATATCATGATGCTGAAAACCACAGCTGTTTAGGGAACTGTTAGGGAAGCTTTTAATGTTTAACAGACTACTGTATTTAAATATTTTGTTGGAAGCCATCCAGAGTGGCTGGGCAATAAATTATTATTATTATTATTATTATTATTATTATTATTATTATTAATCATCATCATCATCATCATCATCATCATCATCACCACCCAGCCCTATTCACAATAGGTACATTTTATATTGCAACTGCACTGATGCCACGATCCATGGAAATAATCTGTGTAAAAAGGCCAAACTAAGAACTCATCATCACACACTATATAAATATTTACGGTAAATTGCATGCATCAGAATAAATACACATATAGTTTCTGAATGGAAGCAAGCATTATGGTGATAGTGGAGATACTAAATGCCGAGTTGTTTAAGAAAATATTCCATCTGAGTCTATTTTAGGTTGTAATGCCGTGCATGCTTACTTGAAGTAAGAATCCGTGAACATAATGAGTAAATGTGTGTGCACTTGGATGTAGCTCCAATGAATACTGTTTCGACCGCCAAACCTTTAAGGGGAGCATTTGCAACCGTTTGGCACTATTTTTGAGTGAATTGCCGAAAGTCAGAGTTTTGATGAAATTGTGACCCCGGGGCTTAGGGATTTTTTCAAAAAAATCTTTTTCTGCCGGTTAAGTTGTCGAGGGCTGATTTCTTGTCCTGTGATAAAAAGGCTTCTGTTTCGACCACCAAACCTTTCAGGGGAGCATTTGCAACCGTTTGGCACCATTTTTGAGTCAATTGGAAAAAGTCAGAGTTTTGATGAAATTGTGACCCCGGGCCTTAGGGATTTTTTCAAAAAAATCTTTTTCTGCCGATTAAGTTGTCGAGGGCTGATTTCTTTTTCTGTGATAAAAAGCCTTCTGTTTCAACCGCCAAACCATTCAGGGGAGCGTTGGCACTATTTTTGAATCAATTGCCAAAAGTCAGAGTTTTGATGAAATTGTGACCCCGGGGCTTAGGGATTTTTTCAAAAAAATATTTTTCTGCCTGTTAAGTTGTTGAGGGCTGATTTCTTGTCCTGTGATAAGAAGCCTTCTGATTCGACCGCCAAACGTTTCAGCGGAGCATTTGCAACCATTTGGCTCCATTTTTGAGTGAATTGCCGAAAGTCAGATTTTTTAAAGTTAGGGATTTTTTCAAAAAAATATTTTTCTGCCGGTTAAGTTGTGGAGGGCTGATTTCTTTTCCTGTGATACAAAGCCTTCTGTTTTGACCGCCAAACCTTTCAGGGGAGCATTGGCACTATTTTTGAATCAATTGCCAAAAGTCAGAGTTTTGATGAAATTGTGACCCCGGGGCTTAGGGATTTTTTCAAAAAAATCTTTTTCTACCGGTTAAGTTGTCGAGGGCTGATTTCTTGTCCTGTGATAAAAAGGCTTCTGTTTCGACCACCAAACCTTTCAGGGGAGCATTTGCAACCATTTGGCACCATTTTTTAATCAATTGCCGAAAGTCAGAATTTTGAGGAAATTGTGACCCCGGGGCTTAGGGATTTTTTCAAAAAAATCTTTTTCTGCCGGTTAAGTTGTCGAAGGGCTGATTTCTTGTCCATTGATAAATAGCCTTATCTTTCGACCGCTAAACCTTTCAGGGGAGCATTGGCATCATTTTTGAGTCAATTGCCAAAAGTCAGAGTTTTGATGAAATTGTGACCCCGGGGCTTAGGGATTTTTTCAAAAAAATATTTTTCTGCCTGTTAAGTTGTTGAGGGCTGATTTCTTTTCCTGTGATACAAAGCCTTCTGTTTTGACCGCCAAACCTTTCAGGGGAGCGTTGGCACTATTTTTGAATCAATTGCCAAAAGTCAGAGTTTTGATGAAATTGTGACCCCGGGGCTTAGGGATTTTTTCAAAAAAATATTTTTCTGCTGTTTAAGTTTTTGAGGGCTGATTTCTTTTCCTGTGATGAAAAGCCTTCTGTTTCGACCGCCAAACCTTTCAGGGGAGCATTTGCAACCGTTTGACACTATTTTTGAGTCAATTGCCGAAAGTCAGAGTTTTGATGAAATTGTGACCCCGGGGCTTAGGGATTTTTTCAAAAAAATCTTTTTCTGCCGGTTAAGTTGTCGAGGGCTGATTTCTTGTCCTGTGATAAAAAGGCTTCTGTTTCAACCGCCAAACCATTCAGGGGAGCGTTGGCACTATTTTTGAATCAATTGCCAAAAGTCAGAGTTTTGATGAAATTGTGACCCCGGGGCTTAGGGATTTTTTCAAAAAAATATTTTTCTGCCTCTTAAGTTGTTGAGGGCTGATTTCTTGTCCTGTGATAAGAAGCCTTCTGATTCGACCGCCAAACGTTTCAGCGGAGCATTTGCAACCGTTTGGCTCCATTTTTGAGTGAATTGCCGAAAGTCAGATTTTTGATGAAATTGTGACCCCGGGGCTTAGGGATTTTTTCAAAAAAATATTTTTCTGCCGATTAAGTTGTCGAGGGCTGATTTCTTTTTCTGTGATAAAAAGCCTTCTGTTTCAACCGCCAAACCATTCAGGGGAGCGTTGGCACTATTTTTGAATCAATTGCCAAAAGTCAGAGTTTTGATGAAATTGTGACCCCGGGGCTTAGGGATTTTTTCAAAAAAATATTTTTCTGCCGATTAAGTTGTCGAGGGCTGATTTCTTTTTCTGTGATAAAAAGCCTTCTGTTTCAACCGCCAAACCATTCAGGGGAGCGTTGGCACTATTTTTGAATCAATTGCCAAAAGTCAGAGTTTTGATGAAATTGTGACCCCGGGGCTTAGGGATTTTTTCAAAAAAATATTTTTCTGCCTGTTAAGTTGTTGAGGGCTGATTTCTTGTCCTGTGATAAGAAGCCTTCTGATTCGACCGCCAAACGTTTCAGCGGAGCATTTGCAACCGTTTGGCTCCATTTTTGAGTGAATTGCCGAAAGTCAGATTTTTGATGAAATTGTGACCCCGGGGCTTAGGGATTTTTTCAAAAAAATATTTTTCTGCTGGTTAAGTTGTCGAGGGCTGATTTCTTTTCCTGTGATACAAAGCCTTCTGTTTTGACCGCCAAACCTTTCAGGGGAGCGTTGGCACTATTTTTGAATCAATTGCCAAAAGTCAGAGTTTTGATGAAATTGTGACCCCGGGGCTTAGGGATTTTTTCAAAAATATCTTTTTCTGCCGGTTAAGTTGTGGAGGGCTGATTTCTTTTCCTGTGATGAAAAGCCTTCTGTTTCGACCGCCAAACCTTTCAGGGGAGCATTTGCAACCGTTTGACACTATTTTTGAGTGAATTGCCGAAAGTCAGAGTTTTGATGAAATTGTGACCCCCGGGGCTTAGGGATTTTTTTCAAAAAAATCTTTTTCTCCCAGTTAAGTTGTCGAGGGCTGATTTCTTTTCCTGTGATAAAAAGCCTTCTCTTTCGACCGCCAAACCTTTCAGGGGAGCCTTTGCAAGTGTTTTGCACCATTTTTGAGTCAATTGGAGAAAGTCAGATTTTTGCTGAAATTGTGACCCCGGGGCTTAGGGATTTTTTCAAAAAAATATTTTTTTGCTGGTTAAGTTGTGGAGGGCTGATTTCTTTTCCTGTGATACAAAGCCTTCTCTTTCGACCGCCAAACCTTTCAGGGGAGCATTTGCTTTTTTTATATATAATAATTTTTATTAGTTTTCCAATTTTAAAACAAAACAACCACAGCAACATAAAAACATCGACAAATACAAACAAACAAACACACAAATATAAGTTCTTAACCTCATTTTCATAAGCCTCCTTTATTGGACTTCCTCATACCTCACCCTTTTTACATCCTTATTTTACAATTTTTCAGCAACCATTTTAGCCAATTAAATTTAAATTTGTTAAATTTCTCAATTTCACCTTAAATCATCAAACATTTTCGGCTGTAATTCTGCATCTTCCTTCCCCTTGACATTTTAACACTCATCAAAATTGTAACAGTTCTTAAGATAAGCTTTGAATTTCTTCCAGTCTTCCTCCACCGTCTCTTTCTCTTGGTCGCGGATTCTGCCAGTCATTTCTGCCAATCCCATAAAGTCAATCACTTTCGTCTGCCATTCTTCCAGTGTGGGGAGTTCTTGTGTCTTCCAATACTTTGCTAGAAGGATCCTTGCTGCTGTAGTGGCGTACATAAAAAAGTCCTATCCTTCCTTGACACCAATTGGCCGACCATGCCCAAGAGAAATGCCTCTGGTTTCTTGTGAAAAGTACATTTAAGTACCTTCTTAATTTCATTATAAATCATTTCCCAAAAGGCTTTAATCTTTGGGCAGGTCCACCAAAGGTGAAAGAAGGTACCTTCAGTCTCATTACATTTCCAACATTTGTTATTGGGCAGATGATAAATCTTCGCAAGCTTAACTGGGGTCATGTACCACCTGTAAATCATTTTCATAATATTTTCTCTTAGGGCATTACATGCCGTGAATTTAATACCAGGGGTCCATAACTGTTCCCAGTCATCAAACATAATGTCATGACCAATGTCCTGTGCCCATTTAATCATGGCTGATTTAACTGTCTCATCTATTGTATTCCACTTCAGCAACAAATTGTACATTCCTGATACATTCTTAGTATTGGGTTCTAACAGTTCTGTTTCCAATTTCGATTTCTCCACCTGGAAGCCAATTTTCCTGTCTTGTTTAAAAGTTTCCATTATTTGGTAATAATGAAGCCAATCTTGCACCTTGGGCTTTAATTTCTCAAAACTCTGTAATTTAAATTCACCACTTTCTTGTTCTAAAATTTCAGAATATTTCGGCCATTTGGATTCCATGTTAAGTTTCTTCACCTCCTTAGCCTCCATAGGTGATAACCACCTAGGAGTTTTATTTTCCAACAAATCCTTGTACCGAATCCAAACATTATATAATGCTTTCCTAACAATATGGTTTTTGAAACCCTTGTGAACTTTAACCTTGTCATACCATAAATATGCATGCCAACCAAACCTATTATCAAATCCTTCCAGATCCAGAATATCTACATTCTCAAGAAGTAGCCAATCTTTCAACCAGCAGAAAGCTGCTGATTCATAGTACAGTCTCAAATCCGGCAGGGCAAACCCCCCTCTTTCTTTTGCATCAGTAAGTATCTTAAATTTTATTCTGGGCTTTTTACCCTGCCAGATAAATTTAGATATATCTTTCTGCCACTTTCAGGGGAGCGTTGGCACTATTTTTGAATCAATTGCCAAAAGTCAGAGTTTTGATGAAATTGATGAAATTGATGAAATTGTGACCCCGGGGCTTAGGGATTTTTTCAAAAAAATATTTTTCTGCTGGTTAAGTTTTTGAGGGCTGATTTCTTTTCCTGTGATGAAAAGCCTTCTGTTTCGACCGCCAAACCTTTCAGGGGAGCATTTGCAACCGTTTGGCACCATTTTTGAGTCAATTGGAGAAAGACTCTGCTCCCTGAAAGAGAGGGGAGTGGTTGTGGGCGGGAGCCTGACCACCGCTCCTAGCAGGGGCGTTGCCCCCTGCCTCCCGCTCCCCTGGCTGGCAATCACGCCCCACCCGGTGGCCGTCCAACCAGGTGCCATGGGGGGGCGTGTCCAGCAGCCTTTATGCTGCAGTGCCAGCCTCCCCCCCGGCCTCATTTCTCTTTGTCGTCCTGGGCGAGTCACCCACCCTCCACTCCCTTTGAGTTAGGGCTTAGGTCATTGGCCTTGCTATGGACCTTAGGTTGGTTGCCCCGGTTGCCCGGGGGACCTGGTAGGAGTTTTTCCATTTGGCATTAGGCTTTTGGGTTTTTTTGCCTACCTCGTAGCAATCGTCACAACTTTTTGGTGGTATTGGTGGGTAGGTTAGGCATTGGAATAAAGTGTTGTGGTGTGTCGAAGTGCTGGGTGTGGCCATCGGCTATGCCTTCAATCTCTAGGGGTATTCCGCAAAAGAAATCTGGCGGTCGTGTATTCCGTCCGAAGCCTGCTTGGCGGGAGGCCATGGCACGACCCTCGGTGACATCAGGGGTGAGCCTATAGTTGGATTAGCATCAACAGGTGATGAACCCCTGGTGAATAAACCCACTTGTTTCGCGATCCAATGCCTAAGCCAATACCTTTTCATTGCTGTAATCAATAAAGTTGTGGCCTTTTCTAGCCCATTAACCTTATATCGCGTGTCCCTGTGTCTTCAGTTTACTTCGCGGGGGTCGGGTCTGCGAAACACAACGTGAGATTTTTGATGAAATTGTGACCCCGGGGCTTAGGGATTTTTTCAAAAAAATCTTTTTTTGCCGGTTAAGTTGTCAAGGGCTGATTTCTTTTCCTGTGATAAAAAGGCTTCTGTTTCGACCGCCAAACCTTTCAGGGGAGCATTGGCATCATTTTTGAGTCAATTGCCGAAAGTCAGAGTTTTGATGACATTGTGACCCCGGGGCTTAGGGATTTTTTCAAAAAAATATTTTTCTGCCGGTTAAGTTGTGAAGGGAGATTTCTTTTCCTGTGATAAAAAGGCTTCTGTTTCGACCGCCAAACCTTTCAGAGAAGCCTTTGCAAGTGTTTGGCACCATTTTTGAGTCAATTGCCGAAAGTCAGAGTTTTGATGAAATTGTGACCCCGGGGTTTAGGGATTTTTTGAAAAAAAATATTTTTCTGCCGGTTAAGTTGTGGAGGGCTGATTTCTTTTCCTGTGATAAAAAGGCTTCTGTTTCGACCGCCAAACCTTTCAGGGGAGCATTGGCATAATTTTTGAGTCAATTGCCGAAAGTCAGAGTTTTGATGACATTGTGACCCCGGGGCTTAGGGATTTTTTCAAAAAAATATTTTTCTGCCGGTTAAGTTGTGGAGCGCTGATTTCTTTTTCGGTGATAAAAAGGCTTCTGTTTCGACCGCCAAACCTTTCAGGGGAGCATTGGCATCATTTTTGAGTCAATTGCCGAAAGTCAGAGTTTTGATGAAATTGTGACCCCTGGGCTTAGGGATTTTTTCCAAAAAATCTTTTTCCGCCGGTTAAGTTGTCAAGGGCTGATTTCTTTTCCTGTGATGAAAAGCCTTCTGTTTCGACCGCCAAACCTTTCAGGGGAGCATTAGCAACCGTTTGGCACCATTTTTGAGAAAAATTGCCGAAAGTCAGAGTTTTGATGACATTGTGACCCCGGGGCTTAGGGATTTTTTCAAAAAAATCTTTTTCTCCCGGTTAAGTTGTGGAGGGCTGATTTCTTTTCCTGTGATAAAAAGCCTTCTCTTTCGACCGCCAAACCTTTCAGAGGAGCATTTGCAACCGTTTGGCACCATTTTTGAGTCAATTGGAGAA
The DNA here is from genome assembly GCF_951804945.1 of Podarcis cretensis. NCBI lineage: Eukaryota > Metazoa > Chordata > Lepidosauria > Squamata > Lacertidae > Podarcis > Podarcis cretensis. The sequence continues at coordinate 8,569,381 of NC_137176.1, forward strand.
AGTCATATTTTTTATGAAACTGTGACCCCGGGCCTTAGGGATTTTTTCAAAAAAATATTTTTCTGCCGGTTAAGTTGTGGTGCGCTGATTTCTTTTCGTGTGATGAAAAGCATTCTGTTTCGACTGCAAAACCTTTCAGCGGAGCATTTGCAACCGTTTGGCACCATTTTTGAGTCAATTGCCGAAAGTCAGAGTTTTGATGAAATTGTGACCCCTGGGCTTAGGGATTTTTTCAAAAAAATCTTTTTCTCCCGGTTAAGTTGTGGAGGGCTGATTTCTTTTCCTGTGAGGAAAAGCCTTCTGTTTCGACCGCCAAACCTTTCAGGGGAGCTTTTGCAACCGTTTGGCACCATTTTTGAGTGAATTGCCGAAAGTCAGAGTTTTGATGAAATTGTGACCCCGGGGCTTAGGGATTTTTTTAAAAAAATCTTTTTCTGCCGTTTAAGTTGTCGAAGGCTGATTTCTTGTCCTGTGATAAAAAGGCTTCTCTTTTGACCGCCAAAACTTTCAGGGGAGCATTTGCAACCGTTTGGCACCATTTTTGAGTCAATTTGAGAAAGTCATATTTTTGATGAAACTGTGACCCCGGGGCTTAGGGATTTTTTCAAAAAAATCTTTTTCTGCCGGTTAAGTTGTCGAGGGCTGATTTCTTTTCCTGTGATAAAAAGGCTTCTGTTTCGACCGCCAAACCTTTCAGGGGAGCATTGGCATCATTTTTGAGTCAATTGCCGAAAGTCAGAGTTTTGATGACATTGTGACCCCGGGGCTTAGGGATTTTTTCAAAAAAATATTTTTCTGCCGGTTAAGTTGTGGAGGGAGATTTCTTTTCCTGTGATGAAAAGCATTCTGTTTCGACCGCAAAACCTTTCAGGGGATCATTTGCAACCGTTTGGCACCATTTTTGAATCAATTGCCGAAAGTCAGAGTTTTGATGAAATTGTGACCCCAGGGCTTAGGGATTTTTTCAAAAAAATCTTTTTTTGCCGGTGAAGTTTTCGACGGCTGATTTCTTTTCCTGTGATAAAAGGCCTTCTGTTTAGACCGCCTAACCTTTCAGGGGAGCATTGGCATCATTTTTGAGTCAATTGCGAAAAGTCAGAGTTTTGATGACATTGTGACCCTGGGGCTTAGGGATTTTTTCAAAAAAATCTTTTTTTGCCGGTGAAGTTTTCGACGGCTGATTTCTTTTCCTGTGATAAAAGGCCTTCTGTTTAGACCGCCTAACCTTTCAGGGGAGCATTGGCATCATTTTTGAGTCAATTGCGAAAAGTCAGAGTTTTGATGAAATTGTGACCCCAGGGCTTAGGGATTTTTTCAAAAAAATCTTTTTTTGCCGGTGAAGTTTTCGACGGCTGATTTCTTTTCCTGTGATAAAAAGCCTTCTGTTTCGACCGCCAAACCTTTCAGGGGAGCATTTGCAACCGTTTGGCACCATTTTTGAGTCAATTGCCGAAAGTCAGAGTTTTGATGAAATTGTGACCCTGGGGCTTAGGGATTTTTTCAAAAAAATATTTTTCTGCCGGTTAAGTTGTGGAGGGCTGATTTCTTTGCCTGTGATAAAAGGCCTTCTGTTTAGACCGCCTAACCTTTCAGGGGAGCATTGGCATCATTTTTGAGTCAATTGCAAAAGTCAGAGTTTTGATGAAATTGTGACCCCGGGGCTTAGGGATTTTTTCAAAAAAATCTTTTTCTGCCGGTTAAGTTGGGGAGGGCTGATTTCTTTTCCTGTGAGGAAAAGCCTTCTGCTTAGACCGCCAAACCTTTCAGAGGAGCCTTTGCAAGTGTTTGGCACCATTTTTGAGTCAATTGCCGAAAGTCAGAGTTTTGTTGAAATTGTGACCCCGGGGTTTAGGGATTTTTTGAAAAAAATATTTTTCTGCTGGTTAATTTGTCAAGTGCTGATTTCTTTTCCTGTGAGGAAAAGCCTTCTGCTTAGACCGCCAAACCTTTCAGAGGAGCCTTTGCAACCGTTTGGCACCATTTTTGAGTCAATTGCCGAAAGTCAGAGTTTTGATGAAATTGTGACCCCGGGGCTTAGGGATTTTTTCAAAAAAATATTTTTCTGCCGGTTAAGTTGTGGAGGGCTGATTTCTTTTTCGGTGATAAAAAGGCTTCTGTTTCGACCGCCAAACCTTTCAGGGGAGCATTGGCATCATTTTTGAGTCAATTGCCGAAAGTCAGAGTTTTGATGACATTGTGACCCCGGGGCTTAGGGATTTTTTCAAAAAAATCTTTTTCTGCCGGTTTAGTTGTCAAGGGCTGATTTCTTTTCCTGTGATGAAAAGCCTTCTGTTTCAACCGCCAAACCTTTCAGGGGAGCATTAGCAACCGTTTGGCACCATTTTTGAGTCAATTGCCGAAAGTCAGAGTTTTGATGAAATCGTGACCCCGGGGCTTAGGGATTTTTTCAAAAAAATATTTTTCTGCCGGTTAAGTTGTGGAGCGCTGATTTCTTTTCGTGTGATGAAAAGCATTCTGTTTCGACCGCAAAACCTTTCAGGGGAGCATTTGCAACCGTTTGGCACCATTTTTGAGTCAATTGCCGAAAGTCAGAGTTTTGATGAAATTGTGACCCCGGGGCTTAGGGATTTTTTCAAAAAAATCTTTTTTTGTCGGTGAAGTTTTCGACGGCTGATTTCTTTTCCTGTGATAAAAAGGCTTCTGTTTCGACCGCCAAACCTTTCAGGGGAGCGTTGGCACTATTTTTGAATCAATTGCCAAAAGTCAGAGTCTTGATAAAATTGTGACCCCGGGGCTTATGAATTTTTTCAAAAAAATATTTTTCTGCTGTTTAAGTTTTTGAGGGCTGATTTCTTTTCCTGTGATGAAAAGCCTTCTGTTTCGACCGCCAAACCTTTCAGGGGAGCATTTGCAACCGTTTGGCTCTATTTTTGAGTGAATTGCCGAAAGTCAGAGTTTTGATGAAATTGTGACCCCGGGGCTTAGGGATTTTTTCAAAAAAATCTTTTTCTGCCGGTTAAGTTGTCGAGGGCTGATTTCTTGTCCTGTGATAAAAAGGCTTCTGTTTCGACCACCAAACCTTTCAGGGGAGCATTTGCAACCATTTGGCACCATTTTTTAATAAATTGCCAAAAGTCAGAGTTTTGATGAAATTGTGACCCCGGGGCTTAGGGATTTTTTCAAAAAAATCTTTTTCTGCCGGTTAAGTTGTCGAGGGCTGATTTCTTGTCCTGTGATAAAAAGGCTTCTGTTTCGACCACCAAACCTTTCAGGGGAGCATTTGCAACCATTTGGCACCATTTTTTAATAAATTGCCAAAAGTCAGAGTTTTGATGAAATTGTGACCCCGGGGCTTAGGGATTTTTTCAAAAAAATCTTTTTCTGCCGGTTAAGTTGTCGAGGGCTGATTTCTTGTCCTGTGATAAAAAGGCTTCTGTTTCGACCGCCAAACCTTTCAGGGGAGCGTTGGCACTATTTTTGAATCAATTGCCAAAAGTCAGAGTTTTGATGACATTGTGACCCCGGGGCTTAGGGATTTTTCCAAAAAAATCTTTTTCTGCCGGTTAAGTTGTTCGAGGGCTGATTTCTTTTTCTGTGGTAAAAAGGCTTCTGTTTCGACCGCCAAACCTTTCAGGGGAGCATTGGCATCATTTTTGAGTCAATTGCCGAAAGTCAGAGTTTTGATGACATTGTGACCCTGGGGCTTAGGGATTATTTCAAAAAAATCTTTTTCTGCCGGTTAAGTTGTGGAGCGCTGATTTCTTTTCGTGTGATGAAAAGCATTCTGTTTCGACCACAAAACCTTTCAGGGGAGCATTTGCAACCGTTTGGCACCATTTTTGAGTCAATTGCCGAAAGTCAGAGTTTTGATGAAATCGTGACCCCTGGGCTCAGGGATTTTTTCAAAAAAATCTTTTTCTGCCGGTTAAGTTTTCGACGGCTGATTTCTTTTCCTGTGATAAAAAGCCTTCTCTTTCGACCGCCAAACCATTCAGGGGAGCATTTGCAACCGTTTGGCACCATTTTTGAGTCAATTGGAGAAAGTCATATTTTTTATGAAACTGTGACCCCGGGGCTTAGGGATTTTTTCAAAAAAATCTTTTTCTGCCGGTTAAGTTGTGAAGGGCTGATTTCTTTTCCTGTGAGGAAGAGCCTTCTGTTTCGACCGCCAAACCTTTCAGGGGAGCATTTGCAAGTGTTTGGCACCATTTGTGAGTCAATTGCCGAAAGTCAGAGTTTTGATGAAATTGTGACCCCGGGGCTTAGGGATTTTTTCAAAACAATCTTTTTCTGCCGGTTAAGTTGTCGAAGGGCTGATTTGTTGTCCTTTGATAAAAAGCCTTCTCTTTCGACCGCTAAACCTTTCAGGGGAGCATTGGCATCATTTTTGAGTAAATTGCCGAAAGTCAGAGTTTTGATGACATTGTGACCCCGGGGCTTAGGGATTTTTTCAAAAAAATCATTTTTTGCCGGTGAAGTTTTCGACGGCTGATTTCTTTTCCTGTGAGGAAAAGCCTTCTGCTTAGACCGCCAAACCTTTCAGAGGAGCCTTTGCAAGTGTTTGGCACCATTTTTGAGTCAATTGCCGAAAGTCAGAGTTTTGATGAAATTGTGACCCCGGGGCTTAGGGATTTTTTCAAAAAAATCTTTTTCTGCCGTTTAAGTTGTCAAGGGCTGATTTCTTTTTCTGTGGTAAAAAGGCTTCTGTTTCGACCGCCAAACCTTTCAGGGGAGCATTGGCATCATTTTTGAGTCAATTGCCGAAAGTCAGAGTTTTGATGACATTGTGACCCCGGGATTTAGGGATTTTTTTCAAAAAAAATTTTTTCTCCCGGTTAAGTTGTCAAGGGCTGATTTCTTTTCCTGTGAGGAAAAGCCAAACCTTTCAGAGGAGCCTTTGCAAGTGTTTGGCACCATTTTTGAGTCAATTGCCGAAAGTCAGAGTTTTGATGAAATTGTGACCCCGGGGCTTAGGGATTTTTTCAAAAAAATATTTTTCTGCCGGTTAAGTTGTGGAGGGCTGATTTCTTTTCCTGTGATAAAATGGCTTCTGTTTCGACCGCCAAACCTTTCAGGGGAGCATTGGCATCATTTTTGAGTCAATTGCCGAAAGTCAGAGTTTTGATGACATTGTGACCCCGGGGCTTAGGGATTTTTTCAAAAAAATCTTTTTCTGCCGGTTAAGTTGGGGAGCGCTGATTTCTTTTCCTGTGATGAAAAGCATTCTGTTTGGACCGCAAAGCCTTTCAGGGGAGCATTTGCAACCGTTTGGCACCATTTTTGAGTCAATTGGAGAAAGTCATAATTTTTATGAAACTGTGACCCCGGGGCTTAGGGATTTTTTCCAAAAAATCTTTTTTTGCCATTTAAGTTGTCGAGGGCTGATTTCTTTTTCTGTGATAAAAAGCCTTCTGTTTCGACCGCCAAACCTTTCAGGGGAGCATTTGCAACTGTTTGGCAACATTTTTGAGTCAATTGGAGAAAGTCATATTTTTGCTGAAATTGTGACCCCGGGGCTTAGGGATTTTTTTCAAAAAAATCTTTTTCTCCCGGTTAAGTTGTCGAGGGCTGATTTCTTTTCCTGTGAGGAAAAGCCTTCTGCTTAGACCGCCAAAACTTTCAGAGGAGCCTTTGCAAGTGTTTGGCATCATTTTTGAGTCAATTGCCGAAAGTCAGAGTTTTGATGACATTGTGACCCCGGGGCTTAGGGATTTTTTCAAAAAAATATTTTTCTGCCGGTTAAGTTGTGGAGGGCTGATTTCTTTTCGTGTGATGAAAAGCATTCTGTTTCGACCGCCAAACCTTTCAGGGGAGCATTTGCAACCGTTTGGCACCATTTTTGAGTCAATTGCCGAAAGTCAGAGTTTTGATGAAATTGTGACCCCGGGGCTTAGGGATTTTTTCAAAAAAATCTTTTTTTGCCGGTGAAGTTTTCGACGGCTGATTTCTTTTCATGTGATAAAAAGCCTTCTCTTTCGACCGCCAAACCTTTCAGGGGAGCATTTGCAACCGTTTGGCACCATTTTTGAGTCAATTGGAGAAAGTCATATTTTTTATGAAACTGTGACCCCGGGGCTTAGGGATTTCTTCAAAAAAATCTTTTTCTGCCGGTTAGGTTGTGGAGGGCTGATTTCTTTTCCTGTGATAAAAAGGCTTCTGTTTCGACCGCCAAACCTTTCAGGGGAGCATTGGCATCATTTTTGAGTCAATTGCCGAAAGTCAGAGTTTTGATGACATTGTGACCCCGGGGCTTAGGGATTTTTTCAAAAAAATCTTTTTCTGCACGTTAAGTTGTCAAGGGCTGATTTCTTTTCCTGTGATGAAAAGCCTTCTGTTTCGACCGCCAAACCATTCAGGGGAGCATTTGCAACCATGTGGCACTATTTTTGAGTGAATTGCCGAAAGTCAGAGTTTTGATGAAATTGTGACCCCGGGGCTTAGGGATTTTTTCAAAACAATCTTTTTCTGCCGGTTAAGTTGTGGAGGGAGATTTCTTTTCCCGTGAGGAAAAGCCTTCTGCTTAGACCGCCAAACCTTTCAGAGGAGCCTTTACAACCGTTTGGCTCCATTTTTGAGTGAATTGCCGAAAGTCAGAGTTTAGATGAAATTGTGACCCCGGGGCTTAGGGATTTTTTGAAAAAAATATTTTTCTGCCGGTTAAGTTGTGGAGGGCTGATTTCTTTTCCTGTGAGGAAAAGCCTTCTGCTTAGACCGCCAAACCTTTCAGGTGAGCATTTGCAACCGTTTGGCATCATTTTTGAGTCAATTGGAGAAAGTCATATTTTTGCTGAAATTTTTACCCCGGGGCTTAGGGATTTTTTTCAAAAAAATGTTTTTCTGCCGGTTAAGTTGTGGAGGGCTGATTTCTTTTCCTGTGAGGAAAAGCCTTCTGCTTAGACCGCCAAACCTTTCAGGTGAGCATTTGCAACCGTTTGGCATCATTTTTGAGTCAATTGCCGAAAGTCAGAGTTTTGATGAAATTGTGACCCCGGGGCTTAGGGATTTTTTCAAAAAAATATTTTTCTGCCGGTTAAGTTGTGGAGAGCTGATTTCTTTTCCTGTGAAAAAAAGGCTTCTGTTTCGACCGCCAAACCTTTCAGGGGAGCATTGGCATCATTTTTGAGTCAATTGCCGAAAGTCAGAGTTTTGATCACATTGTGACCCTGGAGCTTAGGGATTTTTTCAAAAAAATCTTTTTCTGCCGGTTAAGTTGTGGAGGGAGATTTCTTTTCCCGTGAGGAAAAGCCTTCTGCTTAGACCGCCAAACCTTTCAGAGGAGCCTTTGCAAGTGTTTGGCACCATTTTTGAGTGAATTGCCGAAAGTCAGAGTTTAGATGAAATTGTGACCCCGGGGCTTAGGGATTTTTTTCAAAAAAATCTTTTTCTGCCGGTTAAGTTGTGGAGGGAGATTTCTTTTCCCGTGAGGAAAAGCCTTCTGCTTAGACCGCCAAACCTTTCAGGGGAGCATTTACCACCGTTTGGCACCATTTTTGAGTCAATTGCCGAAAGTCAGAGTTTTGATGACATTGTGACCCCGGGGCTTAGGGTTTTTTCAAAAAAATATTTTTCTCCCGGTTAAGTTGTGGAGCGCTGATTTCATTTCCTGTGATGAAAAGCATTCTGTTTCGACCGCAAAACCTTTCAGGGGAGCATTTGCAACCGTTTGGCACCATTTTTGAGTCAATTGGAGAAACTCATATTTTTTATGAAACTGTGACCCCGGGGCTTAGGGATTTTTTCAAAAAAATCTTTTTTTGCCGGTTAAGTTGTCGAGGGCTGATTACTTTTTCTGTGATAAAAAGCCTTCTGCTTCGACCGCCAAACCTTTCACGGGAGCATTTGCAACCGTTTGGCACCATTTTTGAGTCAATTGGAGAAAGTCATATTTTTGCCTAAATTGTGACCCCGGGGCTTAGGGATTTTTTCAAAAAAATATTTTTCTGCCGGTTAAGTTGTGGAGGGCTGATTTCTTTTCCTGTGATAAAAAGGCTTCTGTTTCGACCGCCAAATCTTTCAGGGGAGCATTGGCATCATTTTTGAGTCAATTGCCGAAAGTCAGAGTTTTGATGACATTGTGACCCCGGGGCTTAGGGATTTTTTCAAAAAAATCGTTTTCTCCCGGTTAAGTTGTGGAGGGCTGATTTCTTTTCCTGTGATAAAAAGCCTTCTCTTTCGACCGCCAAACCTTTCAGAGGAGCATTTGCAACCGTTTGGCACCATTTTTGAGTCAATTGGAGAAAGTCATATTTTTTATGAAACTGTGACCCCGGGCCTTAGGGATTTTTTCAAAAAAATATTTTTCTGCCGGTTAAGTTGTGGTGCGCTGATTTCTTTTCGTGTGATGAAAAGCATTCTGTTTCGACTGCAAAACCTTTCAGGGGAGCATTTGCAACCGTTTGGCACCATTTTTGAGTCAATTGCCGAAAGTCAGAGTTTTGATGAAATTGTGACCCCGGGGCTTAGGGATTTTTTCAAAAAAATCTTTTTTTGTCGGTGAAGTTTTCGACGGCTGATTTCTTTTCCTGTGATAAAAAGCCTTCTCTTTCGACCGCCAAACCTTTCAGGGGAGCATTTGCAACCGTTTGGCACCATTTTTGAGTCAATTGGAGAAAGTCATATTTTTTATGAAACTGTGACCCCGGGGCTTAGGGATTTTTTCAAAAAAATATTTTTCTGCCGGTTAAGTTGTGGAGGGCTGATTTCTTTTTCTGTGATAAAAAGGCTGCTGTTTCGACCGCCAAACCTTTCAGGGGAGCGTTGGCACAATTTTTGAATCAATTGCCAAAAGTCAGAGTTTTGATGAAATTGTGACCTCGGGGCTTAGGAATTTTTTCAAAAAAATATTTTTCTGTTGTTTAAGTTTTTGAGGGCTGATTTCTTTTCCTGTGATGAAAAGCCTTCTGTTTCGACCGCCAAACCTTTCAGGGGAGCATTTGCAACCGTTTGGCACTATTTTTGAGTGAATTGCCGAAAGTCAGAGTTTTGATGACAGTGTGACCCCGGGGCTTAGGGATTTTTTGAAAAAAATATTTTTCTGCCGGTTAAGTTGTGGAGCGCTGATTTCATTTCCTGTGATAAAAAGGCTTCTGTTTCGACCGCCAAAACTTTCAGGGGAGCCTTTGCAAGTGTTTGGCACCATTTTTGAGTCAATTGCCGAAAGTCAGAGTTTTGATGAAATTGTGACCCCTGGGCTTAGGGATTTTTTCAAAAAAATCTTTTTCTCCCGGTTAAGTTGTCGAGGGCTGATTTCTTTTCCTGTGATAAAAAGCCTTCTCTTTCGACCGCCAAACCTTTCAGGGGAGCCTTTGCAAGTGTTTGGCACCATTTTTGAGTCAATTGCCGAAAGTCAGAGTTTTGATGAAATTGTGACCCCGGGGCTTAGGGATTTTTTCAAAAAAATATTTTTCTGCCGGTTAAGTTGTGGAGGGCTGATTTCTTGTCCTGTGATAAGAAGCCTTCTGATTCGACCGCCAAACTTTTCAGCGGAGCATTTGCAATCGTTTGGCTCCATTTTTGAGTGAATTGCCGAAAGTCAGAGTTTTGATGACATTGTGACCCCGGGGCTTAGGGATTTTTTCAAAAAAATATTTTTCTGCCGGTTAAGTTGTGGAGTGCTGATTTCTTTTCCTGTGATGAAAAGCATTCTGTTTCGAACGCAAAACCTTTCAGGGGAGCATTTGCAACCGTTTGGCACCATTTTTGAGTCAATTGGAGAAAGTCATATTTTTTATGAAACTGTGACCCCGGGGCTTAGGGATTTTTTTCAAAAAAATCTTTTTCTCCCGGTTAAGTTGTCGAGGGCTGATTTCTTTTCCTGTGAGGAAAAGCCTTCTGCTTAGACCGCCAAAACTTTCAGAGGATCCTTTGCAAGTGTTTGGCACCATTTTTGAGTCAATTGCCGAAAGTCAGAGTTTTGATGAAATTGTGACCCCGGGGCGTAGGGATTTTTTCAAAAAAATATTTTTCTGCCGGTTAAGTTGTGGAGGGCTGATTTCTTTTTCTGTGATAAAAAGGCTGCTGTTTCGACCGCCAAACCTTTCAGGGGAGCGTTGGCACATTTTTTGAATCAATTGCCAAAAGTCAGAGTTTTGATGAAATTGTGAACTCGGGGCTTAGGAATTTTTTCAAAAAAATATTTTTCTGCTGTTTAAGTTTTTGAGGGCTGATTTCTTTTCCTGTGAGGAAAAGCCTTCTGCTTAGACCGCCAAAACTTTCAGAAGAGCCTTTGCAAGTGTTTGGCACCATTTTTGAGTCAATTGCCGAAAGTCAGAGTTTTGTTGAAATTGTGACCCCGGTGCGTAGGGATTTTTATAAAAAAATCTTTTTCTGCCGGTTAAGTTGTCGAGGGCTGATTTCTTGTCCTGTGATAAAAAGGCTTCTGTTTCGACCACCAAACCTTTCAGGGGAGCATTTGCAACCATTTGGCACCATTTTTAAATCAATTGCCGAAAGTCAGAGTTTTGTTGAAATTGTGACCCCGGTGCGTAGGGATTTTTTCAAAAAAATATTTTTCTCCCGGTTAAGTTGTCGAGGTCTGATTTCTTTTCCTGTGAGGAAAAGCCTTCTGATTAGACCGCCAAAACTTTCAGAAGAGCCTTTGCAAGTGTTTGGCACCATTTTTGAGTCAATTGCCGAAAGTCAGAGTTTTGTTGAAATTGTGACCCCGGGGCTTAGGGATTTTTTCAAAAAAATATTTTTCTGCTGGTTAAGTTGTGGAGGGCTGATTTCCTTTTCTGTGATAAAAAGGCTTCTGTTTCGACCGCCAAACCTTTCAGGGGAGCGTTGGAACTATTTTTGAATCAATTGCCAAAAGTCAGAGATTTGATGAAATTGTAACTTTGGGGCTTAGGAATTTTTTCAAAAAATTTTTTTTCTGCTGTTTAAGTTTTTTTGGGCTGATTTCTTTTCCTGTGATAAGAAGCCTTCTGATTCGACCGCCAAACTTTTCAGCGGAGCATTTGCAATCGTTTGGCACCATTTTTGAGTCAATTGGAGAAAGTCATATTTTTTATGAAACTGTGACCCCGGGGCTTAGGGATTTTTATAAAAAAATCTTTTCCTGCCGGTTAAGTTGTCGAGGGCTGATTTCTTGTCCTGTGATAAAAAGGCTTCTGTTTCGACCACCAAACCTTTCAGTGGAGCATTTGCAACCATTTGGCACCATTTTTAAATCAATTGCCGAAAGTCAGAATTTTGAGGAAATTGTGACCCCGGGGCTTAGGGATTTTTTCAAAACAATCTTTTTCTGCCGGTTAAGTTGTCGAAGGGCTGATTTCTTGTCCTTTGATAAAAAGCCTTCTCTTTCGACCGCTAAACCTTTCAGGGGAGCATTGGCATCATTTTTGAGTCAATTGCCGAAAGTCAGAGTTTTGATGACATTGTGACCCCGGGGCTTAGGGATTTTTTCAAAAAAATATTTTTCTGTCTGTTAAGTTGTTGAGGGCTGATTTCTTGTCCTGTGATAAGAAGCCTTCTGATTCGACCGCCAAACTTTTCAGCGGAGCATTTGCAATCGTTTGGTTCCATTGTTGAGTGAATTGCCGAAAGTCAGAGTTTTGATGACATTGTGACCCCGGGGCTTAGGGATTTTTTCAAAAAAATATTTTTCTCCCGGTTAAGTTGTGGAGTGCTGATTTCTTTTCCTGTGATGAAAAGCATTCTGTTTCGAACGCAAAACCTTTCAGGGGAGCATTTGCAACCGTTTGGCACCATTTTTGAGTCAATTGGAGAAAGTTATATTTTTTATGAAACTGTGACCCCGGGGCTTAGGGATTTTTCAAAAAATCTTTTTCTCCCGGTTAAGTTGTCGAGGGCTGATTTCTTTTCCTGTGAGGAAAAGCCTTCTGCTTAGACCGCCAAACCTTTCAGAGGAGCCTTTGGAAGTCTTTGTCACCATTTTTGAGTCAATTGCCGATAGTCAGAGTTTTGATGAAATTGTGAGCCCGGGGCTTAGGGATTTTTTGAAAAAAATATTTTTCTGCCGGTTAAGTTGTGGAGGGCTGATTTCTTTTCCTGTGATAAAAAGGCTTCTGTTTCGACCGCCAAACCTTTCAGGGGAGCATTGGCATCATTTTTGAGTCAATTGCCGAAAGTCAGAGTTTTGATGATATTGTGACCCCGGGGCTTAGGGATTTTTTCAAAAAAATATTTTTATGCCGGTTAAGTTGTGGAGCGCTGATTTCTTTTCCTGTGAGGAAAAGCCTTCTGCTTAGACCGCCAAACCTTTCAGAGGAGCCCTTGCAAGTGTTTGGCACCATTTTTGAGTCAATTGCCGAAAGTCAGAGTTTTGATGAAATTGTGACCCCGGGGCTTAGGGATTTTTTCAAAAAAATCTTTTTCTGCCGGTTAAGTTGTGGAGGGAGATTTCTTTTCCCGAGAGGAAAAGCCTTCTGCTTAGACCGCCAAACCTTTCAGAGGAGCCTTTGCAAGTGTTTGGCACCATTTTTTAGTCAATTGCCGAAAGTCAGAGTTTTGATGAAATTGTGACCCCGGGGCTTAGGGATTTTTTCAAAAAAATCTTTTTCTGCCGGTTAAGTTGTCAAGGGCTGATTTCTTTTCCTGTGATAAAAAGGCTTCTGTCTCGACCGCCAAACCTTTCAGGGGAGCATTTGCAACCGTTTGGCACCATTTTTGAGTCAATTGCCGAAAGTCATATTTTTTATGAAACTGTGACCCCGGGGCTTAGGGATTTTTCAAAAAATCTTTTTCTCCCGGTTAAGTTGTCGAGGGCTGATTTCTTTTCCTGTGATGAAAAGGCTTCTGTTTCGACCGCCAAACCTTTCAGGGGAGCATTTGCAACCGTTTGGCACCATTTTTGAGTCAATTGGAGAAAGTCATATTTTTTATGAAACTTTGACCCCGGGGCTTAGGGATTTTTTCAAAAAAATCTTTTTTTGCCGGTTAAGTTGTCGAGGGCTGATTGCTTTTTCTGTGATAAAAAGCCTTCTGCTTCGACCGCCAAACCTTTCAGGACAGCATTTGCAACCGTTTGGCACCATTTTTGAGTCAATTGGAGAAAGTCATATTTTTTATGAAACTGTGACCCCGGGGCTTAGGGATTTTTTCAAAAAAATCTTTTTTTGCCGGTTAAGTTGTCGAGGGCTGATTTCTTTTCCTGTGATAAAAAGGCTTCTGTTTCGACCGCCAAACCTTTCAGGGGAGCATTGGCATCATTTTTGAGTCAATTGCCGAAAGTCAGAGTTTTGATGACATTGTGACCCCGGGGCTTAGGGATTTTTTCAAAAAAACTTTTTCTCCCGGTTAAGTTGTCGAGGGCTGATTTCTTTTCCTGTGAGGAAAAGCCTTCTGCTTAGACCGCCAAACCTTTCAGAGGAGCCTTTGCAAGTGTTTGGCACCATTTTTGAGTCAATTGCCGAAAGTCAGAGTTTTGATGAAATTGTGACCCCGGGGCTTAGGGATTTTTTCAAAAAAATATTTTTATGCCGGTTAAGTTGTGGAGGGCTGATTTCTTTTTCTGTGATAAAAAGGCTTCTGTTTCGACCGCCAAACCTTTCAGGGGAGCGTTGGCACTATTTTTGAATCAATTGCCAAAAATCAGAGTTTTGATGAAATTGTGACCTCGGGGCTTAGGAATTTTTTCAAAAAAATATTTTTCTGCTGTTTAAGTTTTTGAGGGCTGATTTCTTTTCCTGTGATGAAAAGCCTTCTGTTTCGACCGCCAAACCTTTCAGGGGAGCATTTGCAACCGTTTGGCACTATTTTTGAGTGAATTGCCGAAAGTCAGAGTTTTGATGAAATTGTGACCCCGGGGCTTAGGGATTTTTTCAAAAAAATATTTTTCTGCCGGTTAAGTTGTCGAGGGCTGATTTCTTGTCCTTTGATAAAAAGCCTTCTCTTTCGACCGCTAAACCTTTCAGGGGAGCATTGGCATCATATTTGGGTCAATTGCCGAAAGTCAGAGTTTTGATGACATTGTGACCCCGGGGCTTAGGGATTTTTTCAAAAAAATATTTTTCTGTCTGTTAAGTTGTTGAGGGCTGATTTCTTGTCCTGTGATAAGAAGCCTTCTGATTCGACCGCCAAACGTTTCAGCGGAGCATTTGCAACCGTTTGGCTCCTTTTTTGAGTGAATTGCCGAAAGTCAGAGTTTTGATGACATTGTGACCCCGGGGCTTAGGGATTTTTTCAAAAAAATATTTTTCTGTCTGCCAAGTTGTTGAGGGCTGATTTCTTGTCCTGTGATAAGAAGCCTTCTGATTCGACCGCCAAACCTTTCAGGGGAGCATTTGCAACCGTTTGGCACCATTTTGTAGTCAATTGGAGAAAGTCATATTTTTGCTGAAATTGTGACCCCGGGGCTTAGGGATTTTTTCAAAAAAATCTTTTTCTGCCGGTTAAGTTGTGGAGGGCTGATTTCTTTTCCTGTGATAAAAAGGCTTCTGTTTCGACCGCCAAACCTTTCAGGGGAGCATTGGCATCATTTTTGAGTCAATTTCCGAAAGTCAGAGTTTTGATGACATTGTGACCCCGGGGCTTAGGGATTTTTTCAAAAAAATATTATTCTGCCGGTTAAGTTGTGGAGGGCTGATTTCTTTTCCTGTGATAAAAAGGCTTCTGTTTCGACCGCCAAACCTTTCAGTGGAGCATTTGCAACCGTTTGGCACCATTTTTGAGTCAATTGGAGAAAGTCAGAGTTTTGATGACATTGTGACCCCGGGGCTTAGGGATTTTTTCAAAAAAATCTTTTTTTGCCGGTTAAGTTGTGGAGGGCTGATTTCTTTTCCTGTGATAAAAAGGCTTCTGTTTCGACCGCCAAACCTTTCAGGGGAGCATTTGCAACTGTTTGGCATCATTTTTGAGTGAATTTCCGAAAGTCAGATTTTTGCTGAAATTGTGACCCCGGGGCTTAGGGATTTTCTTCAAAAAAATATTTTTCTGCCGGTTAAGTTGTCGAGGGCTGACTTCTTTTCCTGTGAGGAAAAGCCTTCTGCTTAGACCGCCAAACCTTTCAGAGGAGCCTTTGCAATGGTTTGGCACCATTTTTGAGTCTATTGCCGAAAGTCAGAGTTTTGATGAATTTGTGACCCCGGGGCTTAGGGATGTTTTCAAAAAAATATTTTTCTGCCGGTTAAGTTGTCGAAGGGCTGATTTCTTGTCCTTTGATAAAAAGCCTTCTGTTTCGACCGCCAAACCTTTCAGAGGAGCATTTGCAACCGTTTGGCACTATTTTTGAGTGAATTGCCGAAAGTCAGAGTTTTGATGAATTTGTGACCCCGGGGCTTAGGGATTTTTTCAAAAAAATATTTTTCTGTCTGTTAAGTTGTTGAGGGCTGATTTCTTGTCCTGTGATGAAAAGGCTTCTGTTTCGACTGCCAAACCTTTCAGGGGAGCATTTGCAACCATTTTGCTCCATTTTTGAGTGAATTGCAGAAAGTCAGAGTTTAGATGACATTGTGACCCCGGGGCTTAGGGATTTTTTCAAAAAAATCTTTTTCTGCCTGTTAAGTTGTGGAGGGAGATTTCTTTTCCCGTGAGGAAAAGCCTTCTGCTTAGAGCGCCAAACCTTTCAGAGGAGCCTTTGCAAGTGTTTGGCACCATTTTTGAGTCAATTGCCGAAAGTCAGAGTTTTGATGAAATTGTGACCCCGGGGTTTAGGGATTTTTTGAAAAAAATATTTTGCTGCCGGTTAAGTTGTGGAGGGCTGATTTCTTTTCCTGTGATAAAAAGGCTTCTGTTTCGACCGCCAAACCATTCAGGGGAGAATTTGCAACCGTTTGGCACCATTTTTGAGTCAATTGGAGAAAGTCATATTTTTGCTGAAATTGTGACCCCGGGGCTTAGGGATTTTTTTCAAAAAAATCTTTTTCTCCCGGTTAAGTTGTGGAGGGCTGATTTCTTTTCCTGTGATAAAAAGCCTTCTCTTTCGACCGCCAAACCTTTCAGGGGAGCCTTTGAAGTGTTTGGCACCATTTTTGAGTCAATTGCCGAAAGTCAGAGTTTTGATGACATTGTGACCCCGGAGCTTAGGGATTTTTTCAAAAAAATATTTTTCTGCCGGTTAAGTTGTGGAGCGCTGATTTCTTTTCCTGTGATGAAAAGGCTTCTGTTTCGACCGCCAAACCTTTCAGGGGAGCATTGGCATCATTTTTGAGTCAATTGCCGAAAGTCAGATTTTTGATGACATTGTGACCCCGGGGCTTAGGGATTTTTTCAAAAAATTATTTTTCTGCCGGTTAAGTTGTGGAGCGCTGATTTCTTTTCCTGTGATGAAAAGCATTCTGTTTCGACCGCAAAACCTTTCAGGGGAGCATTTGCAACCGTTTGGCACCATTTTTGAGTCAATTGCCGAAAGTCAGAGTTTTGATGAAATTGTGACCCCGGGGCTTAGGGATTTTTTCAAAAAAATCTTTTTCTGCCGGTTAAGTTGTGGAGGGCTGATTTCTTTTCCTGTGAGGAAAAGCCTTCTGTTTCGACCGCCAAACCTTTCAGGGGAGCATTTGCAACTGTTTGGCATCATTTTTGAGTGAATTTCCGAAAGTCAGATTTTTGCTGAAATTGTGACCCCGGGGCTTAGGGATTTTTTCAAAAAAATATTTTTTCTGCCGGTTAAGTTGTGGAGGGCTGATTTCTTTTCCTGTGATGAAAAGCATTCTGTTTCGACCGCAAAAGCTTTCAGGGGAGCATTTGCAACCGTTTGGCACCATTTTTGAGTCAATTGCCGAAAGTCATATTTTTGCTGGAATTGTGACCCCGGGGCATAGGGATTTTTTTCAAAAAAATCTTTTTCTCCCGGTTAAGTTGTCGAGGGCTGATTTCTTTTCCTGTGATAAAAAGCCTTCTCTTTCTACCGCCAAACCTTTCAGGGGAGCTTTGAAGTGTTTGGCACCATTTTTGAGTCAATTGCCGAAAGTCAGAGTTTTGATGAAATTGTGACCCCGGGGCTTAGGGATTTTTTTAAAAAAATATTTTTCTGCCGGTTAAGTTGTGGAGGGCTGATGTCTTTTCCTGTGATAAATATGCTTCTGTTTCGACCGCCAAACCTTTCAGGGGAGCATTGGCATCATTTTTGAGTCAATTGCCAAAAGTCAGATTTTTGATGACATTGTGACCCCGGGGCTTAGGGATTTTTTCAAAAAAATATTTTTCTGCCGGTTAAGTTGTGGAGCGCTGATTTCTTTTCGTGTGATGAAAAGCCTTCTGTTTCGACCGCAAAACCTTTCAGGGGAGCATTTGCAACCGTTTGGCACCATTTTTGAATCAATTGACGCAAGTCAGAGTTTTGATGAAATCGTGACCCCGGGGCTTAGGGATTTTTTCAAAAAAATCTTTTTTTGCCGGTGAAGTTTTCGACGGCTGATTTCTTTTCCTGTGATAAAAAGCCTTCTCTTTCGACCGCCAAACCTTTCAGGGGAGCATTTGCAACCGTTTGGCACCATTTTTGAGTCAATTGAAGAAAGTCATATTTTTTATGAAACTGTGACCCCGGGGCTTAGGGATTTTTTCAAAAAAATCTTTTTCTGCCGGTTAAGTTGTGGAGGGCTGATTTCTTTTCCTGTGAGGAAAAGCCTTCTGCTTAGACCGCCAAACCTTTCAGGGGAGCATTTGCAACTGTTTGGCATCATTTTTGAGTGAATTTCCGAAAGTCAGATTTTTGCTGAAATTGTGACCCCAGGGCTTAGGTTTTTTTTTTCAAAAAAATATTTTTCTGCCGGTTAAGTTGTCGAGGGCTGATTTCTTTTCCTGTGAGGAAAAGCCTTCTGCTTAGACCGCCAAACCTTTCAGAGGAGCCTTTGCAAGTGTTTGGCACCATTTTTGAGTCAATTGCCGAAAGTCAGAGTTTTGATGAAATTGTGACCCCGGGGCTTAGGGATTTTTTCAAAAAAATATTTTTCTGCCGGTTAAGTTGTGGAGGGCAGATTTATTTTCCTGTGATAAAAAGGCTTCTGTTTTGACCGCCAAACCTTTCCGGGGAGCATTGGCATCATTTTTGAGTCAATTGCCGAAAGTCAGAGTTTTGATGACATTGTGACCCCGTGGCTTAGGGATTTTTTCAAAAAAATATTTTTTCTGCCGGTTAAGTTGTGGAGGGCTGATTTCTTTTCCTGTGATGAAAAGCATTCTGTTTCGACCGCCAAACCATTCAGGGGAGCATTTGCAACCGTTTGGCACCATTTTTGAGTCAATTGCCGAAAGTCAGAGTTTTGATGAAACTGTGACCCCGGGGCTTAGGGATTTTTTCAAAAAAATCTTTTTTTGCCGGTTAAGTTGTGGAGTGCTGATTTCTTTTCCTGTGATGAAAAGCCTTCTGTTTAGACCGCCAAACCTTTCAGGGGAGCATTTGCAACCATTTGGCACCATTTTTCAATCAATTGCCAAAAGTCAGAATTTTGATGAAATTTTGACCTCGGGGCTTAGGGATTTTTTCAAAAAAATCTTTTTCTGCTGGTTAAGTTGTCGAAGGGCTGATTTCTTTTCCTGTGATGAAAAGCCTTCTGTTTCGACCGCGAAACCTTTCAGGGGAGCATTTGCAACCGTTTGGCACTATTTTTGAGTGAATTGGCGAAAGTCAGATTTTTGATGAAATTGTGACCCCGGGGCTTAGGGATTTTTTCAAAAAAATCTTTTTCTGCCGGTTAAGTTGTGGAGGGCTGATTTCTTTTCCTGTGAGGAAAAGCCTTCTGCTTAGACCGCCAAACCTTTCAGGGGAGCATTTGCAACCGTTTGGCACCATTTTTGAGTCAATTGGAGAAAGTCATATTTTTGCTGAAATTGTGACTCCGGGGCTTAGGGATTTTTTTCAAAATAATCTTTTTCTCCCGGTTAAGTTGTCGAGGGCTGATTTCTTTTCCTGTGATGAAAAGCCTTCTCTTTCGACCGCCAAACCTTTCAGGGGAGCATTTGCAACCGTTTGGCACCATTTTTGAGTCAATTGCCGAAAGTCAGAGTTTTGATGACATTGTTACCCAGGGGCTTAGGGATTTTTTCAAAAAAATATTTTTCTGCCGGTGAAGTTTTCGACGGCTGATTTCTTTTCCTGTGATAAAAAGGCTTCTGTTTCGACCGCCAAACCTTTCAGGGGAGCATTGGCATCATTTCTGAGTCAATTGCCGAAAGTCAGATTTCTGATGACATTGTGACCCCGGGGCTTAGGGATTTTTTCAAAAAAATATTTTTCTGCCGGTTAAGTTGTGGAGGGCTGATTTCTTTTCCTGTGATAAAAAGCATTCTGTTTCGACCGCAAAACCTTTCAGGGGAGCATTTGCAACCGTTTGCACCATTTTTGAGTCAATTGGAGAAAGTCATATTTTTTATGAAACTGTGACCCCGGGGATTAGGGATTTTTTCAAAAAAATCTTTTTTTGCCGGTTAAGTTGTCGAGGGCTGATTCCTTTTCCTGTGATAAAAAGGTTTCTGTTTCGACCGCCAAACCTTTCCGGGGAGCATTGGCATCATTTTTGAGTCAATTGCCGAAAGTCAGAGTTTTGATGACATTGTGACCCCGGGGCTTAGGGATTTTTTCACAAAAATCTTTTTTTGCCGGTGAAGTTTTCGACGGTTGATTTCTTTTCCTGTGATAAAAAGGCTTCTGTTTCGACCGCCAAACCTTTCAGGGGAGCATTGGCATCATTTTTGAGTCAATTGCCGAAAGTCAGAGTTTTGATGACATTGTGACCCCGGGGCTTAGGGATTTTTTCAAAAAAATATTTTTCTCCCCGTTAAGTTGTCGAGGGCTGATATATTTTCCTGTGATAAAAAGGCTTCTGTTTCGACCGCCAAACCTTTCAGGGGAGCATTTGCAACCGTTTGGCATCATTTTTGAGTCAATTGGAGAAAGTCAGAGTTTTGCTGAAATTGTGACCCCGGGGCTTAGGGATTTTTTTCAAAAAAATCTTTTTCTCCCGGTTAAGTTGTCGAGGGCTGATTTCTTTTCCTGTGATAAAAAGCCTTCTCTTTCGACCGCCAAACCTTTCAGGGGAGCATTTGCAACCGTTTGGCACCATTTTTGAGTCAATTGCCGAAAGTCAGATTTTTGATGACATTGTGACCCCGGGGCTTAGGGATTTTTTCAAAAAATTATTTTTCTGCCGGTTAAGTTGTGGAGCGCTGATTTCTTTTCCTGTGATGAAAAGCATTCTGTTTCGACCGCAAAACCTTTCAGGGGAGCATTTGCAACCGTTTGGCACCATTTTTGAGTCAATTGCCGAAAGTCAGAGTTTTGATGAAATTGTGACCCCGGGGCTTAGGGATTTTTTCAAAAAAATCTTTTTTTGCCAGTGAAGTTGTGGAGCGCTGATTTCTTTTCCTGTGATAAAAAGCCTTCTCTTTCGACCGCCAAACCATTCAGGGGAGCATTTGCAACCGTTTGACACCATTTTTGAGTCAATTGAAGAAAGTCATATTTTTTATGAAACTGTGACCCTGGGGCTTAGGGATTTTTTCAAAAAAATCTTTTTCTGCCGGTTAAGTTGTGGAGGGCTGATTTCTTTTCCTGTGAGGAAAAGCCTTCTGTTTCGACCGCCAAACCTTTCAGGGGAGCATTTGCAACTGTTTGGCATCATTTTTGAGTGAATTTCCGAAAGTCAGATTTTTGCTGAAATTGTGATCCCGGGGCTTAGGGATTTTTTTCAAAAAAATATTTTTCTGCCGGTTAAGTTGTCGAGGGCTGATTTCTTTTCCTGTGAGGAAAAGCCTTCTGCTTAGACCGCCAAACCTTTCAGAGGAGGCTTTGCAAGTGTTTGGCACCATTTTTGAGTCAATTGCCGAAAGTCAGAGTTTTGATGAAATTGTGACCACGGGGCTTAGGGATTTTTTCAAAAAAATATTTTTCTGCCGATTAAGTTGTAGAGGGCTGATTTCTTGTCCTGTGATAAAAAGGCTTCTGTTTCGACCGCCAAAACTTTCATGGGAGCGTTGGCACTATTTTTGAATCAATTGCCAAAAGTCAGAGTTTTGATGAAATTGTGACCCCGGGGCTTAGGAATTTTTTCAAAAAAATATTTTTCTGCCGGTTAAGTTGTCGAGGGCTGATTTCTTGTCCTGTGATAAAAAGGCTTCTGTTTCGCAACCAAACCTTTCAGGGGAGCATTTGCAACCATTTGGCACCATTTTTTAATTAATTGCCGAAAGTCAGATTTTTGATGAAATTGTGACCCCGGGGCTTAGGGATTTTTTCAAAACAATCTTTTTCTGCCGGTTAAGTTGTTGAAGGGCTGATTTCTTGTCCTTTGATAAAAAGCCTTCTGTTTCGACCGCCAAACCTTTCAGGGGAGAATTTGCAACCGTTTGGCACTATTTTTGAGTGAATTGCCGAAAGTCAGAGTTTTGATGACATTGTGACCCCGGGGCTTAGGGATTTTTTCAAAAAAATATTTTTTTGTCTGTTAAGTTGTTGAGGGCTGATTTCTTTTCCTGTGATAAAAAGGCTTCTGTTTCGACCGCCAAACCTTTCAGGGGAGCATTTGCAACCATTTGGCTCCATTTTTGAGTGAATTGCCGAAAGTCAGAGTTTAGATGACATTGTGACCCCGGGGCTTAGGGATTTTTTCAAAAAAATATTTTTCTGCCGGTTAAGTTGTGGAGGGAGATTTCTTTTCCCGTGAGGAAAAGCCTTCTGCTTAGAGCGCCAAACCTTTCAGAGGAGCCTTTGCAAGTGTTTGGCACCATTTTTGAGTCAATTGCCGAAAGTCAGAGTTTTGATGAAATTGTGACCCCGGGGCTTAGGGATTTTTTGAAAAAAATATTTTTCAGCCGGTTAAGTTGTGGAGGGCTGATTTCTTTTCCTGTGATAAAAAGGCTTCTGTTTCGACCGCCAAACCTTTCAGGGGAGCATTTGCAACCGTTTGGCACCATTTTTGAGTCAATTGGAGAAAGTCAGAGTTTTGCTGAAATTGTGACCCCGGGGCTTAGGGATTTTTTTCAAAAAAATCTTTTTCTCCCGGTTAAGTTGTCGAGGGCTGATTTCTTTTCCTGTGATAAAAAGCCTTCTCTTTCGACCGCCAAACCTTTCAGGGGAGCATTTGCAACCGTTTGGCACCATTTTTGAGTCAATTGCCGAAAGTCAGAGTTTTGATGAAATTGTGACCCCGGGGCTTAGGGATTTTTTCAAAAAAATATTTTTCTGCCGGTTAGGTTGTGGAGGGCTGATTTCTTTTCCTGTGATAAAAAGGCTTCTGTTTCGACCGCCAAACCTTTCAGGGGAGCATTGGCATCATTTTTGAGTCAATTGCCGAAAGTCAGATTTTTGATGACATTGTGACCCCGGGGCTTAGGGATTTTTTCAAAAAATTATTTTTCTGCCGGTTAAGTTGTGGAGCGCTGATTTCTTTTCCTGTGATGAAAAGCATTCTGTTTCGACCGCAAAACCTTTCAGGGGAGCATTTGCAACCGTTTGGCACCATTTTTGAGTCAATTGCCGAAAGTCAGAGTTTTGATGAAATTGTGACCCCGGGGCTTAGGGATTTTTTCAAAAAAATCTTTTTTTGCTGGTGAAGTTGTGGAGCGCTGATTTCTTTTCCTGTGATAAAAAGGCTTCTGTTTCGACCGCCAAACCTTTCAGGGGAGCATTTGCAACCATTTGGCTCCATTTTTGAGTGAATTGCCGAAAGTCAGAGTTTAGATGACATTGTGACCCCGGGGCTTAGGGATTTTTTCAAAAAAATATTTTTCTGCCGGTTAAGTTGTGGAGGGAGATTTCTTTTCCCGTGAGGAAAAGCCTTCTGCTTAGAGCGCCAAACCTTTCAGAGGAGCCTTTGCAAGTGTTTGGCACCATTTTTGAGTCAATTGCCGAAAGTCAGAGTTTTGATGAAATTGTGACCCCGGGGCTTAGGGATTTTTTGAAAAAAATATTTTTCAGCCGGTTAAGTTGTGGAGGGCTGATTTCTTTTCCTGTGATAAAAAGGCTTCTGTTTCGACCGCCAAACCTTTCAGGGGAGCATTTGCAACCGTTTGGCACCATTTTTGAGTCAATTGGAGAAAGTCAGAGTTTTGCTGAAATTGTGACCCCGGGGCTTAGGGATTTTTTTCAAAAAAATCTTTTTCTCCCGGTTAAGTTGTCGAGGGCTGATTTCTTTTCCTGTGATAAAAAGCCTTCTCTTTCGACCGCCAAACCTTTCAGGGGAGCATTTGCAACCGTTTGGCACCATTTTTGAGTCAATTGCCGAAAGTCAGAGTTTTGATGAAATTGTGACCCCGGGGCTTAGGGATTTTTTCAAAAAAATATTTTTCTGCCGGTTAGGTTGTGGAGGGCTGATTTCTTTTCCTGTGATAAAAAGGCTTCTGTTTCGACCGCCAAACCTTTCAGGGGAGCATTGGCATCATTTTTGAGTCAATTGCCGAAAGTCAGATTTTTGATGACATTGTGACCCCGGGGCTTAGGGATTTTTTCAAAAAATTATTTTTCTGCCGGTTAAGTTGTGGAGCGCTGATTTCTTTTCCTGTGATGAAAAGCATTCTGTTTCGACCGCAAAACCTTTCAGGGGAGCATTTGCAACCGTTTGGCACCATTTTTGAGTCAATTGCCGAAAGTCAGAGTTTTGATGAAATTGTGACCCCGGGGCTTAGGGATTTTTTCAAAAAAATCTTTTTTTGCTGGTGAAGTTGTGGAGCGCTGATTTCTTTTCCTGTGATAAAAAGCCTTCTCTTTCGACCGCCAAACCTTTCAGGGGAGCATTTGCAACCGTTTGACACCATTTTTGAGTCAATTGAAGAAAGTCATATTTTTTATGAAACTGTGACCCTGGGGCTTAGGGATTTTTTCAAAAAAATCTTTTTCTGCCGGTTACGTTGTGGAGGGCTGATTTCTTTTCCTGTGAGGAAAAGCCTTCTGTTTCGACCGCCAAACCTTTCAGGGGATCATTTGCAACTGTTTGGCATCATTTTTGAGTGAATTTCTGAAAGTCAGATTTTTGCTGAAATTGTGATCCCGGGGCTTAGGGATTTTTTTCAAAAAAATCTTTTTCTGCCGGTTAAGTTTTCGAGGGCTGATTTCTTTTCCTGTGAGGAAAAGCCTTCTGCTTAGACCGCCAAACCTTTCAGAGGAGCCTTTGCAAGTGTTTGGCACCATTTTTGAGTCAATTGCCGAAAGTCAGAGTTTTGATGAAATTGTGACCCCGGGGCTTAGGAATTTTTTCAAAAAAATATTTTTCTGCCGGTTAAGTTGTCGAGGGCTGATTTCTTGTCCTGTGATAAAAAGGCTTCTGTTTCGCAACCAAACCTTTCAGGGGAGCATTTGCAACCATTTGGCACCATTTTTTAATTAATTGCCGAAAGTCAGATATTTGAGGAAATTGTGACCCCGGGGGCTTAGGGATTTTTTCAAAAAAATCTTTTTTTGCCGGTTAAGTTTTCGAGGGCTGAATTCTTTTCCTGTGATGAAAAGCCTTCTGTTTCGACCGCCAAACCTTTCAGGGGAGCATTAGCAACCGTTTGGCACTATTTTTGAGTGAATTGCCGAAAGTCAGAGTTTTGATGAAATTGTGACCCCGGGGCTTAGGGATTTTTTCAAAAAAATCTTTTTCTGCCGATTAAGTTGTAGAGGGCTGATTTCTTTTTCTGTGATAAAAAGCCTTCTGTTTCGACCGCCAAAACTTTCAGGGGAGCGTTGGCACCATTTTTTAGTCAATTGGAGAAAGTCATATTTTTTATGAAACTGTGACCCCGGGGCTTAGGGATTTTTTCAAAAAAATATTTTTCTGCCGGTTAAGTTGTGGAGGGCTGATTTCTTTTCCTGTGATAAAAAGGCTTCTGTTTCGCAACCAAACCTTTCAGGGGAGCATTTGCAATCATTTGGCACCATTTTTTAATTAATTGCCGAAAGTCAGATTTTTGATGAAATTGTGACCCCGGGGCTTAGGGATTTTTTCAAAACAATCTTTTTCTGCCGGTTAAGTTGTCGAAGGGCTGATTTCTTGTCCTTTGATAAAAAGCCTTCTGTTTCGACCGCCAAACCTTTCAGGGGAGCATTTGCAACCGTTTGGCACTATTTTTGAGTGAATTGCCGAAAGTCAGAGTTTTGATGACATTGTGACCCCGGGGCTTAGGGATTTTTTCAAAAAAGTATTTTTCTGTCTGTTAAGTTGTTGAGGGCTGATTTCTTGTCCTGTGATAAAAAGGCTTCTGTTTCGACCGCCAAACCTTTCAGGGGAGCATTTGCAACCATTTGGCTCCATTTTTGAGTCAATTGCCGAAAGTCAGAGTTTTGATGAAATTGTGACCCCGGGGTTTAGGGATTTTTTGAAAAAAATATTTTTCTGCCGGTTAAGTTGTGGAGGGCTGATTTCTTTTCCTGTGATAAAAAGGCTTCTGTTTCGACCGCCAAACCTTTCAGGGGAGCATTTGCAACCGTTTGGCACCATTTTTGAGTCAATTGGAGAAAGTCAGAGTTTTGCTGAAATTGTGACCCCGGGGCTTAGGGATTTTTTTCAAAAAAATCTTTTTCTCCCGGTTAAGTTGTGGAGCGCTGATTTCTTTTCCTGTGATGAAAAGCATTCTGTTTCGACCGCAAAACCTTTCAGGGGAGCATTTGCAACCGTTTGGCACCATTTTTGAGTCAATTGCCGAAAGTCAGAGTTTTGATGAAATTGTGACCCCGGGGCTTAGGGATTTTTTCAAAAAAATATTTTTCTGACGGTTAAGTTGTGGAGGGCTGATTTCTTTTCCTGTGATAAAAAGGCTTCTGTTTCGACCGCCAAACCTTTCAGGGGAGCATTGGCATCATTTTTGAGTCAATTGCTGAAAGTCAGATTTTTGATGACATTGTGACCCCGGGGCTTAGGGATTTTTTCAAAAAATTATTTTTCTGCCGGTTAAGTTGTGGAGCGCTGATTTCTTTTCCTGTGATGAAAAGCATTCTGTTTCGACCGCAAAACCTTTCAGGGGAGCATTTGCAACCGTTTGGCACCATTTTTGAGTCAATTGCCGAAAGTCAGAGTTTTGATGAAATTGTGACCCCGGGGCTTAGGGATTTTTTCAAAAAAATCTTTTTTTGCCGGTGAAGTTGTGGAGCGCTGATTTCCTTTCCTGTGATAAAAAGCCTTCTCTTTCGACCGCCAAACCTTTCAGGGGAGCATTTGCAACCGTTTGACACCATTTTTGAGTCAATTGAAGAAAGTAATATTTTTTATGAAACTGTGACCCCGGGGCTTAGGGATTTTTTCAAAAAAATCTGTTTCTGCCGGTTAAGTTGTGGAGGGCTGATTTCTTTTCCTGTGAGGAAAAGCCTTCTGTTTCGACCGCCAAACCTTTCCGGGGAGCATTGGCATCATTTTTGAGTCAATTGCCGAAAGTCAGAGTTTTGATGACATTGTGACCCCGGGGCTTAGGGATTTTTTCAAAAAAATATTTTTCTGCCGGTTAAGTTGTGGAGGGCAGATTTCTTTTCCTGTGATAAAAAGGCTTCTGTTTCGACCGCCAAACCTTTCCGGGGAGCATTGGCATCATTTTTGAGTCAATTGCCGAAAGTCAGAGTTTTGATGACATTGTGACCCCGGGGCTTAGGGATTTTTTCAAAAAAATATTTTTCTGCCGGTTAAGTTGTGGAGCGCTGATTTCTTTTCCTGTGATGAAAAGCATTCTGTTTCGACCGCAAAACCTTTCAGGGGAGCATTTGCAACCGTTTGGCACCATTTTTGAGTCAATTGCCGAAAGTCAGAGTTTTGATGAAATTGTGACCCCGGGGCTTAGGGATTTTTTCAAAAAAATCTTTTTTTGCCGGTTAAGTTTTCGAGGGCTGATTTCTTTTCCTGTGATGAAAAGCCTTCTGTTTCAACCGCCAAACCTTTCAGGGGATCATTAGCAACCGTTTGGCACCATTTTAGAGTCAATTGCCAAAAGTCAGATATTTGAGGAAATTGTGACCCCGGGGCTTTGGTATTTTTTCAAAAAAATCTTTTTCTGCCGGTTAAGTTGTTGAGGGCTGAATTTTTTCCTGTGATAAAAGGCCTTCTGTTTAGACCGCCAAACCTTTCAGGGGAGCATTTGCAACCGTTTGGCACCATTTTTGAGTGAATTGCCGAAAGTCAGATTTTTTGCTGAAATTGTGACCCCGGGGCTTAGGGATTTTTTCAAAAAAATCTTTTTCTCCCGGTTAAGTTGTCGAGGGCTGATTTCTTTTTCTGTGATAAAAAGCCTTCTGCTTCGAATGCCAAACCTTTCAGGGGAGCATTTGCAACCGTTTGGCACCATTTTTGAGTCAATTGGAGAAACTCATATTTTTTATGAAACTGTGACCCTGGGGCTTAGGGATTTTTTCAAAAAAATCTTTTTTTGCCGGTTAAGTTGTCGAGGGCTGATTTCTTTTTCTGTGATAAAAAGCCTTCTCTTTCGACCGCCAAACCTTTCAGGGGAGCATTTGCAACCGTTTGGCACCATTTTTGAGTCAATTGGAGAAAGTCATATTTTTGCTGAAATTGTGACCCCGGGGCTTAGGGATTTTTTCAAAAAAATATTTTTTTGCCGGTGAAGTTGTCGAGGGCTGATTTCTTTTCCTGTGATGAAAAGCCTTCTCTTTCGACCGCCAAACCTTTCAGGGGAGCATTTGCAACCGTTTGGCACCATTTTTGAGTCAATTGGAGAAAGTCATATTTTTGCTGAAATTGTGACCCCGGGGCTTAGGGATTTTTTCAAAAAAATCTTTTTCTCCCGGTTAAGTTGTCGAGGGCTGATTTCTTTTCCTGTGATGAAAAGCCTTCTGCTTAGACCGCCAAAACTTTCAGAGGAGCATTAGCAACCGTTTGGCACCATTTTTGAGTCAGTTGGAGAAAGTCATATTTTTTATGAAACTGTGACCCCGGGGCTTAGGGATTTTTTCAAAAAAAATATTTTTCTCCCGGTTAAGTTGTCGAGGGCTGATTTCCTTTTCTGTGATAAAAAGCCTTCTGCTTCGAATGCCAAACCTTTCAGGGGAGCATTTGCAACCGTTTGGCACCATTTTTGAGTCAATTGGAGAAACTCATATTCTTTATGAAACTGTGACCCTGGGGCTTAGGGATTTTTTCAAAAAAATCTTTTTTTGCCGGTTAAGTTGTCGAGGGCTGATTTCTTTTTCTGTGATAAAAAGCCTTCTGTTTCGACCGCAAAACCTTTCAGGGGAGCATTTGCAACCGTTTGGCACCATTTTTGAGTCAATTGGAGAAACTCATATTTTTTATGAAACTGTGACCCTGGGGCTTAGGGATTTTTTCAAAAAAATCTTTTTTTGCCGGTTAAGTTGTCGAGGGCTGATTTCTTTTTCTGTGATAAAAAGCCTTCTGCTTCGAATGCCAAACCTTTCAGGGGAGCATTTGCAACCGTTTGGCACCATTTTTGAGTCAATTGGAGAAAGTCATATTTTTGCTGAAATTGTGACCCCGGGGCTTAGGGATTTTTTCAAAAAAATATTTTTTTGCCGGTGAAGTTGTCGAGGGCTGATTTCTTTTCCTGTGATGAAAAGCCTTCTCTTTCGACCGCCAAACCTTTCAGGGGAGCATTTGCAACCGTTTGGCACCATTTTTGAGTCAATTGGAGAAAGTCATATTTTTGCTGAAATTGTGACCCCGGGGCTTAGGGATTTTTTCAAAAAAATCTTTTTCTCCCGGTTAAGTTGTCGAGGGCTGATTTCTTTTCCTGCGAGGAAAAGCCTTCTGCTTAGACCGCCAAAACTTTCAGAGGAGCCTTTGCAAGTATTTGGCACCATTTTTGAGTCAATTGCCGAAAGTCAGAGTTTTGATGAAATTGTGACCCCGGGGCTCAGGGATTTTTTCAAAAAAATATTTTTCTGCCGGTTAAGTTGTGGAGGGCTGATTTCTTTTTCTGTGATAAAAAGCCTTCTGTTTCGAACGCCAAACCTTTCAGGGGAGCGTTGGCACTATTTTTGAATCAATTGCCAAAAGTCAGAGTTTTGATGAAATTGTTACCTCGGGGCTTAGGAATTTTTTCAAAAAAATCTTTTTCTGCCGGTTAAGTTTTCGAGGGCTGATTTCTTTTCCTGTGATTAAAAGCCTTCTGTTTCGACCGCCAAACCTTTCAGGGGAGCATTAGCAACCGTTTGGCACCATTTTAGAGTCAATTGCCAAAAGTCAGATATTTGAGGAAATTGTGACCCCGGGGCTTTGGTATTTTTTCAAAAAAATCTTTTTCTGCCAGTTAAGTTGTTGAGGGCTGAATTCTTTTCCTGTGATAAAAGGCCTTCTGTTTAGACCGCCAAACCTTTCAGGGGAGCATTTGCAACCGTTTGGCACCATTTTTGAGTGAATTGCCGAAAGTCAGAGTTTTGATGAAATTGTGACCCCGGGGCTTAGGGATTTTTTTAAAAAAATCTTTTTCTGCCGGTTAAGTTGTGGAGGGCTGATTTCTTGTCCTGTAATAAAAAGGCTTCTGTTTCGACCGCCAAACCTTTCAGGGGAGCATTTGCAACCATTTGGCACCATTTTTGAATCAATTGCCAAAAGTCAGAATTTTGATGAAATTTTGACCTCGGGGCTTAGGGATTTTTTCAAAAAAATCTTTTTTTGCCGGTTAAGTTGTCGAGGGCTGATTTCTTTTTCTGTGATAAAAAGCCTTCTGCTTCGACCGCCAAACCTTTCAGGGGAGCATTTGCAACCGTTTGGCACCATTTTTGAGTCAATTGGAGAAAGTCATATTTTTTATGAAATTGTGACCCCGGGGCTTAGGGATTTTTTCAAAAAAATATTTTTCTGCCGGTTAAGTTGTGGAGGGCTGATTTCTTTTCCTGTGATAAAAAGGCTTCTTTTTCGACCGCCAAACCTTTCAGGGGAGCATTGGCATCATTTTTGAGTCAACTGCCGAAAGTCAGAGTTTTGATGACATTGTGACCCCGGGGCTTAGGGATTTTTTCAAAAAAATCTTTTTCTGCCGGTTAAGTTGTCGAGGGCTGATTTCTTTTTCTGTGATAAAAAGCCTTCTGCTTCGACCGCCAAACCTTTCAGGGGAGCATTTGCAACCGTTTGGCACCATTTTTGAGTCAATAGGAGAAACTCATATTTTTTATGAAACTGTGACCCCGGGGCTTAGGGATTTTTTCAAAAAAATCTTTTTTTGCCGGTTAAGTTGTCGAGGGCTGATTTCTTTTTCTGTGATAAAAAGCCTTCTGCTTCGACCGCCAAACCTTTCAGGGGAGCATTTGCAACCGTTTGGCACCATTTTTGAGTCAATTGGAGAAAGTCATATTTTTGCTGAAATTGTGACCCCGGGGCTTAGGGATTTTTTCAAAAAAATATTTTTCTACCGGTTAAGTTGTGGAGGGCTGATTTCTTTTCCTGTGATAAAAAGGCTTCTGTTTCGACCGCCAAACCTTTCAGGGGAGCATTGGCATCATTTTTGAGTCAACTGCCGAAAGTCAGAGTTTTGATGACATTGTGACCCCGGGGCTTAGGGATTTTTTCAAAAAAATCTTTTTCTCCCGGTTAAGTTGTCGAGGGCTGATTTCTTTTCCTGTGATGAAAAGCATTCTGTTTCGACCGCAAAACCTTTCAGGGGAGCATTTGCAACCGTTTGGCACCATTTTTCAGTCAATTGGAGAAACTCATATTTTTTATGAAACTGTTACCCCGGGGCTTATGGATTTTTTCAAAAAAATCTTTTTTTGCCGGTTAAGTTGTCGAGGGCTGATTTCTTTTTCTGTGATAAAAAGGCTTCTGTTTCGACCGCCAAACCTTTCAGGGGAGCATTGGCATCATTTTTGACTCAATTGCCGAAAGTCAGAGTTTTCATGACATTGTGACCCCGGGGCTTAGGGATTTTTTCAAAAAAATCTTTTTCTCCCGGTTAAGTTGTCGAGGGCTGATTTCTTTTCCTGTGATGAAAAGCATTCTGTTTCGACCGCAAAACCTTTCAGGGGAGCATTTGCAACCGTTTGGCACCATTTTTGAGTCAATTGGAGAAAGTCATATTTTTTTTGAAACTGTGACCCCGGGGCTTAGGGATTTTTTCAAAAAAATCTTTTTTTGCCGGTTAAGTTGTCGAGGGCTGATTTCTTTTTCTGTGATAAAAAGCCTTCTGCTTCGACCGCCAAACCTTTCAGGGGAGCATTTGCAACCGTTTGGCACCATTTTTGAATCAATTGGAGAAAGTCATATTTTTTATGAAACTGTGACCCCGGGGCTTAGGGATTTTTTCAAAAAAATCTTTTTCTGCCCGTTAAGTTGTGGAGGGCTGATTTCTTTTCCTGTGTGGAAAAGCCTTCTTTTTCGACCGCCAAACCTTTCAGGGGAGCATTTGCAACTGTTTGGCATCATTTTTGAGTGAATTTCCGAAAGTCAGATTTTTGCTGAAACTGTGACCCCGGGGCTTAGGGATTTTTTCAAAAAAATATTTTTCTGCCGGTTAAGTTGTGGAGGGCAGATTTCTTTTCCTGTGATAAAAAGGCTTCTGTTTCGACCGCCAAACCTTTCCGGGGAGCATTGGCATCATTTTTGAGTCAATTGCCGAAAGTCAGAGTTTTGATGACATTGTGACCCCGGGGCTTAGGGATTTTTTCAAAAAAATATTTTTCTGCCGGTTAAGTTGTGGAGCGCTGATTTCTTTTCCTGTGATGAAAAGCCTTCTGTTTCGAACGCCAAACCTTTCAGGGGAGCGTTGGCACTATTTTTGAATCAATTGCCAAAAGTCAGAGTTTTGATGAAATTGTTACCTCGGGGCTTAGGAATTTTTTCAAAAAAATCTTTTTCTGCCGGTTAAGTTTTCGAGGGCTGATTTCTTTTCCTGTGATTAAAAGCCTTCTGTTTCGACCGCCAAACCTTTCAGGGGAGCATTAGCAACCGTTTGGCACCATTTTAGAGTCAATTGCCAAAAGTCAGATATTTGAGGAAATTGTGACCCCGGGGCTTTGGTATTTTTTCAAAAAAATCTTTTTCTGCCAGTTAAGTTGTTGAGGGCTGAATTCTTTTCCTGTGATAAAAGGCCTTCTGTTTAGACCGCCAAACCTTTCAGGGGAGCATTTGCAACCGTTTGGCACCATTTTTGAGTGAATTGCCGAAAGTCAGAGTTTTGATGAAATTGTGACCCCGGGGCTTAGGGATTTTTTTAAAAAAATCTTTTTCTGCCGGTTAAGTTGTGGAGGGCTGATTTCTTGTCCTGTAATAAAAAGGCTTCTGTTTCGACCGCCAAACCTTTCAGGGGAGCATTTGCAACCATTTGGCACCATTTTTGAATCAATTGCCAAAAGTCAGAATTTTGATGAAATTTTGACCTCGGGGCTTAGGGATTTTTTCAAAAAAATCTTTTTTTGCCGGTTAAGTTGTCGAGGGCTGATTTCTTTTTCTGTGATAAAAAGCCTTCTGCTTCGACCGCCAAACCTTTCAGGGGAGCATTTGCAACCGTTTGGCACCATTTTTGAGTCAATTGGAGAAAGTCATATTTTTTATGAAATTGTGACCCCGGGGCTTAGGGATTTTTTCAAAAAAATATTTTTCTGCCGGTTAAGTTGTGGAGGGCTGATTTCTTTTCCTGTGATAAAAAGGCTTCTTTTTCGACCGCCAAACCTTTCAGGGGAGCATTGGCATCATTTTTGAGTCAACTGCCGAAAGTCAGAGTTTTGATGACATTGTGACCCCGGGGCTTAGGGATTTTTTCAAAAAAATCTTTTTCTGCCGGTTAAGTTGTCGAGGGCTGATTTCTTTTTCTGTGATAAAAAGCCTTCTGCTTCGACCGCCAAACCTTTCAGGGGAGCATTTGCAACCGTTTGGCACCATTTTTGAGTCAATAGGAGAAACTCATATTTTTTATGAAACTGTGACCCCGGGGCTTAGGGATTTTTTCAAAAAAATCTTTTTTTGCCGGTTAAGTTGTCGAGGGCTGATTTCTTTTTCTGTGATAAAAAGCCTTCTGCTTCGACCGCCAAACCTTTCAGGGGAGCATTTGCAACCGTTTGGCACCATTTTTGAGTCAATTGGAGAAAGTCATATTTTTGCTGAAATTGTGACCCCGGGGCTTAGGGATTTTTTCAAAAAAATATTTTTCTACCGGTTAAGTTGTGGAGGGCTGATTTCTTTTCCTGTGATAAAAAGGCTTCTGTTTCGACCGCCAAACCTTTCAGGGGAGCATTGGCATCATTTTTGAGTCAACTGCCGAAAGTCAGAGTTTTGATGACATTGTGACCCCGGGGCTTAGGGATTTTTTCAAAAA
Source organism: Podarcis cretensis (assembly GCF_951804945.1). Lineage (NCBI taxonomy): Eukaryota > Metazoa > Chordata > Lepidosauria > Squamata > Lacertidae > Podarcis > Podarcis cretensis. The sequence goes on from NC_137176.1 coordinate 8,602,420, forward strand.
AATCTTTTTCTCCCGGTTAAGTTGTCGAGGGCTGATTTCTTTTCCTGTGATAAAAAGCCTTCTCTTTCGACCGCCAAACCTTTCAGGGGAGCATTTGCAACCGTTTGGCACCATTTTTGAGTCAATTGCCGAAAGTCAGAGTTTTGATGAAATTGTGACCGCAGGGTTTAGGGATTTTTTCAAAAAAATATTTTTCTGACGGTTAAGTTGTGGAGGGCTGATTTCTTTTCCTGTGATGAAAAGCATTCTGTTTCGACCGCCAAACCTTTCAGGGGAGCATTGGCATCATTTTTGAGTCAATTGCCGAAAGTCAGATTTTTGATGACATTGTGACCCCGGGGCTTAGGGATTTTTTCAAAAAATTATTTTTCTGCCGTTTAAGTTGTGGAGCGCTGATTTCTTTTCCTGTGATGAAAAGCATTCTGTTTCGACCGCAAAACCTTTCAGGGGAGCATTTGCAACCGTTTGGCACCATTTTTGAGTCAATTGGAGAAAGTCATATTTTTTATGAAACTGTGACCCCGGGGCTTAGGGATTTTTTCAAAAAAATCTTTTTCTGCCCGTTAAGTTGTGGAGGAAGATTTCTTTTCCTGTGAGGAAAAGCCTTCTCTTTCGACCGCCAAACCTTTCAGGGGAGCCTTTGCAAGTGTTTGGCACCATTTTTGACTCAATTGGAGAAAGTCATATTTTTTATGAAACTGTGACCCCGGGGCTTAGGGATTTTTGTCAGAAAAATCTTTTTCTCCCGGTTAAGTTGTCGAGGGCTGATTTCTTTTCCTGTGAGGAAAAGCCTTCTGTTTCGACCGCCAAACCTTTCAGGGGAGCATTTGCAACTGTTTGGCATCATTTTTGAGTGAATTTCCGAAAGTCAGATTTTTGCTGAAACTGTGACCCCGGGGCTTAGGGATTTTTTCAAAAAAATATTTTTCTGCCGGTTAAGTTGTGGAGGAAGATTTCTTTTCCTGTGAGGAAAAGCCTTCTCTTTCGACCGCCAAACCTTTCAGGGGAGCCTTTGCAAGTGTTTGGCACCATTTTTGAGTCAATTGGAGAAAGTCATATTTTTTATGAAACTGTGACCCCGGGGCTTAGGGATTTTTGTCAGAAAAATCTTTTTCTCCCGGTTAAGTTGTCGAGGGCTGATTTCTTTTCCTGTGATAAAAAGGCTTCTGTTTCGACCGCCAAACCTTTCAGGGGAGCATTGGCATCATTTTTGAGTCAATTGCCGAAAGTCAGAGTTTTGATGAAATTGTGACCCCTGGGCTTAGGGATTTTTTCAAAAAAATCTTTTTCTCCCGGTTAAGTTGTCGAGGGCTGATTTCTTTTCCTGTGATAAAAAGGCTTCTGTTTCGACCGCCAAACCTTCAGGGGAGCATTTGCAACCGTTTGGCACCATTTTTGAGTCAATTGGAGAAAGTCATATTTTTGCTGAAATTGTGACCCCGGGGCTTAGGGATTTTTTTCAAAAAAATCTTTTTCTCCCGGTTAAGTTGTCAAGGGCTAATTTCTTTTCCTGTGATAAAAAGGCTTCTGTTTCGAACGCCAAACCTTTCCGGGGAGCATTGGCATCATTTTTGAGTCAATTGCCGAAAGTCAGAGTTTTGATGACATTGTGACCCCGGGGCTTAGGGATTTTTTCAAAAAAATCTTTTTCTCCCGGTTAAGTTTTCGAGGGCTGATTTCTTTTCCTGTGATAAAAAGCCTTCTGTTTCCACCGCAAAACCTTTCAGGGGAGCATTGGCATCATTTTTGAGTTTATTTCCGAAAGTCAGATTTTTGCTGAAACTGTGACACCGGGGCTTAGGGATTTTTTCAAAAAAATATTTTTCTGCCCGTTAAGTTGTGGAGGGCTGATTTCTTTTCCTATGAGTAAAAGCCTTCTGTTTCGACCGCCAAACCTTTCAGGGGAGCCTTTGCAAGCGTTTGGCACCATTTTTTAGTCAATTGCCGAAAGTCAGAGTTTTGATGAAATTGCAACCGTTTGGCACCATTTTTGAGTCAATTGGAGAAAGTCATATTTTTGCTGAAATTGTGACCCCGGGGCTTAGGGATTTTTTCAAAAAAATCTTTTTTTGCCGGTTAAGTTTTCGAGGGCTGATTTCTTTTCCTGTGATAAAAAGCCTTCTGTTTCGACCGCCAAACCTTTCAGGGGAGCATTTGCAACCGTTTGGCACCATTTTGGAGTCAATTGCCGAAAGTCATATTTTTTATGAAACTGTGACCCCGGGGCTTAGGGATTTTTTCAAAAAAATATTTTTCTGCCGGTTAGGTTGTGGAGGGCTGATTTCTTTTCCTGTGATAAAAAGGCTTCTGTTTCGACCGCCAAACCTTTCAGGGGAGCATTGGCATCATTTTTGAGTCAATTGCCGAAAGTCAGAGTTTTGATGAAATTGTGACCCCGGGGCTTAGGGATTTTTTCAAAAAAATCTTTTTTTGCCGGTTAAGTTGTGGAGCGCTGATTTCTTTTCGTGTGATGAAAAGCATTCTGTTTCGACCGCAAAACCTTTCAGGGGAGCATTTGCAAGCGTTTGGCACCATTTTTGAGTCAATTGCCGAAAGTCAGAGTTTTGATGAAATTGTGACCCCGGGGCTTAGGGATTTTTTCAAAAAAATCATTTTTTGCCGGTGAAGTTTTCGACGGCTGATTTCTTTTCCTGTGATAAAAAGCCTTCTCTTTCGACCGCCAAACCTTTCAGGAGAGCATTTGCAACCGTTTGGCACCATTTTTGAGTCAATTGGAGAAAGTCATATTTTTTATGAAACTGTGACCCCGGGGCTTAGGGATTTTTTCAAAAAAATCTTTTTCTGCCCGTTAAGTTGTGGAGGGCTGATTTCTTTTCCTGTGAGGAAAAGCCTTCTGTTTCGACCGCCAAACCTTTCAGGGGAGCATTTGCAACCGTTTGGCACCATTTTGTAGTCAATTGGAGAAAGTCATATTTTTGCTGAAATTGTGACCCCGGGGCTTAGGGATTTTTTCAAAAAAATATTTTTCTGCCGGTTAAGTTGTCGTGGGCTGATTTCTTTTTCTGTGATAAAAAGGCTTCTGTTTCGACCGCCAAACCTTTCAGGGGAGCATTGGCATCATTTTTGAGTCAATTGCCGAAAGTCAGAGTTTTGATGACATTGTGACCCCGGGGCTTAGGGATTTTTTCAAAAAAATATTTTTCTGCCGGTTAAGTTGTGGAGCGCTGATTTCTTTTCGTGTGATGAAAAGAATTCTGTTTCGACCACAAAACCTTTCAGGGGAGCATTTGCAACCGTTTGGCACCATTTTTGAGTCAATTGCCGAAAGTCAGAGTTTTGCTGAAATTGTGACCCCGGGGCTTAGGGATTTTTTCAAAAAAATATTTTTTTGCCGGTGAAGTTTTCGACGGCTGATTTCTTTTCCTGTGATAAAAAGCCTTCTCTTTCGACTGCCAAACCTTTCAGAGGAGCATTTGCAACCGTTTGGCACCATTTTTTAATCAATTGCCGAAAGTCAGAGTTTTGATGAATTTGTGACCCCGGGGCTTAGGGAATTTTTCAAAAAAACATTATTCTGCCGGTTAAGTTGTCGAGGGCTGATTTCTTGTCCTGTGATAAAAAGCCTTCTGTTTCGACCGCCAAAACTTTCAGGGGAGCATTTGCAACCGTTTGGCACCATTTTTGAATCAATTGCCAAAAGTCAGACTTTTCATTAAATTGTGACCCCGGGGCTTAGGGATTTTTTCAAAAAAATCTTTTTTTGCCGGTGAAGTTTTCGACGGCTGATTTCTTTTCCTGTGATAAAAAGCCTTCTCTTTCGACCGCCAAACCTTTCAGGGGAGCATTTGCAACCGTTTGGCACCATTTTTGAGTCAATTTAAGAAAGTCATATTTTTTATTAAACTGTGACCCCGGGGCTTAGGGATATTTTCAAAAAAATCTTTTTCTGCCGGTTAAGTTGTGGAGGGCTGATTTCTTTTCCTGTGAGGAAAAGCCTTCTGCTTAGAGCGCCAAACCTTTCAGAGGAGCCTTTGCAAGTGTTTGGCACCATTTTTGAGTCAGTTGCCGAAAGTCAGAGTTTTGATGAAATTGTGACCCCGGGGCTTAGGGATTTTTTCAAAAAAATATTTTTCTGCCGGTTAAGTTGTGGAGGGCTGATTTCTTTTCCTGTGATAAAAAGGCTTCTGTTTCGACCGCCAAGCCTTTCAGGGGAGCATTGGCATCATTTTTGAGTCAATTGCCGAAAGTCAGAGTTTAGATGACATTGTGACCCCGGGGCTTAGGGATTTTTTCAAAAAAATCTTTTTCTGCCTGTTAAGTTGTGGAGGGAGATTTCTTTTCCCGTGAGGAAAAGCCTTCTGCTTAGAGCGCCAAACCTTTCAGAGGAGCCTTTGCAAGTGTTTGGCACCATTTTTGAGTCAATTGCCGAAAGTCAGAGTTTTGATGAAATTGTGACCCCGGGGCTTAGGGATTTTTTCAAAAAAATATTTTTCTGCCGGTTAAGTTGTGGAGGGCTGATTTCTTTTCCTGTGATAAAAAGGCTTCTGTTTCGACCGCCAAACCTTTCAGGGGAGCATTTGCAACCGTTTGGCACCATTTTTGAGTCAATTGCCGAAAGTCAGATTTTTGATGACATTGTGACCCCGGGGCTTAGGGATTTTTTAAAAAAAATCTTTTTTTGCCGGTGAAGTTGTGGAGCGCTGATTTCTTTTCCTGTGATAAAAAGCCTTCTCTTTCGACCGCCAAACCTTTCAGGGGAGCATTTGCAACCGTTTGACACCATTTTTGAGTCAATTGAAGAAAGTCATATTTTTTATGAAACTGTGACCCTGGGGCTTAGGGATTTTTTCAAAAAAATCTTTTTCTGCCGGTTAAGTTGTGGAGGGCTGATTTCTTTTCCTGTGAGGAAAAGCCTTCTGTTTCGACCGCCAAACCTTTCAGGGGAGCATTTGCAACTGTTTGGCATCATTTTTGAATCAATTGCAGGAAAAAAATCAGCCCTCGACAACTTAACTTGCAGAATATATTTTTTTTAAAAAATCCCTAAGCCCCTGGGTCACAATTTCATCAAAAATCCTACTTTCAGCCATTCACTCAAAAATGGTGCCTACTGAAGAAAGTCAAATCCCTTATTTTGACTACTGGCTCCTCACACAGTTCCTGACTCACGACAGCGTGTTGCCCATCGCTCAGTTCTGACTAAAGGATTTTATGCAGGCACTGCTGGTGGGGACATTTTGGGACCCAAAATACCCACTAAATTCTGCCACTAAATTCTGGTGTATTTCTAACATAATTGTGTAAACTGGGATCAACATACAAACACTGAGAAGCCATTCCCCCCGCCCCACTGGAAACAACTGGAAAAACCTCTGTGATTGAGGCTACCAACATGGCGCCTTTTTGTACAACGAACACTTCTGAGGTCATTCTTACTACTGCTTTACTACTAATTTACTACCACTTTACTACTAATTTACTACCACTTTACTACTAATTTACTACCACTTTACTACTACTTTACTACTGCTTTGCTACAACTTTACTACCACTTTACTACTACTTTACTACTGCTTTACTACAGCTTTACTACCACTTTACTACTACTTTACTACTGCTTTACTGCCATTTTACTACTATTTTACTACAGTTGTATCACTACTTTACTACCGCTTTAGTACTACTTTACTACCATTTTACTACTGCCTTACTGCTGCTTTACTATCATTTTACTACTACCCTGATATCCTTTACTACAACTTTACTACTTTACTACTACTTTACTACTTTACTACTTTACTACTACTTTAAAGCTATTTTACTACTATTCCACCGCTTTACTATTGGAGCATTTTAGTAGTAAAGTAGTAGTAAAGCGGTAGTAAAATGGTCCAATAGTAAAGCGGTGGAATAGTAGTAAAATAGCTTTAAAGTAGTAGTAAAGTTGTAGTAAAGGATATCAGGGTAGTAGTAAAATGATAGTTGTAGTAAAGGATATCAAGGTAGTAGTAAAATAAAGTGAATGGCCGAAACTCAGATTTTTGATGAAATTGTGACCCCGGTGCTTATGGATTTTTTTTTAAAAAAAAAATTCTGCAGGTTAAGTTGTTGAGGGCCGATTTCTTTTCCTGTGATGAAAAGCCTTCTGTTTCAGCCGCCAAACCTTTCAGGGGAGCATTTGCAACCGTTTGGCACCATTTTTGAATCAATTGCCGAAAGTCAGAGTTTTGATGAAATTGTGACCCCGGGGCTTAGGGAATTTTTCAAAAAAACATTATTCTGCCGGTTAAGTTGTCGAGGGCTGATTTCTTGTCGTGTGATAAAAAGCCTTCTGTTTCGACCGCCAAAACTTTCAGGGGAGCATTTGCAACCGTTTGGCACCATTTTTGAATCAATTGCCGAAAGTCAGACTTTTCATGAAATTGTGACCCCGGGGCTTAGGGATTTTTTCACAAAAATCTTTTTTTGCCGGTGAAGTTTTCGACGGCTGATTTCTTTTCCTGTGATAAAAAGGCTTCTGTTTCGACCGCCAAACCTTTCAGGGGAGCATTTGCAACCGTTTGGCACCATTTTTGAGTCAATTGGAGAAAGTCATATTTTTGCTGAAATTGTGACCCCGGGGCATAGGGATTTTTTTCAAAAAAATCTTTTTCTCCCGGTTAAGTTGTCGAGGGCTGATTTCTTTTCCTGTGATAAAAAGCATTCTGTTTCGACCGCCAAACCTTTCAGGGGAGCATAGGCATCATTGGTGAGTCAATTGCCGAAAGTCAGATTTTTGATGACATTGTGACCCCGGGGCTTAGGGATTTTTTCAAAAAAATCTTTCTTTGCCGGTTAAGTTGTCGAGGGCTGATTTCTTTTTCTGTGATAAAAAGCCTTCTGTTTCGACCGCAAAACCTTTCAGGGGAGCATTTGCAACCGTTTGGCACCATTTTTGAGTCAATTGGAGAAAGTCATATTTTTGCTGAAATTGTGACCCCGGGGCTTAGGGATTTTTTCAAAAAAATCTTTTTCTCCCGGTTAAGTTGTCGAGGGCTGATTTCTTTTCCTGTGACAAAAAGCCTTCTCTTTCGACCGCCAAACCTTTCAGGGGAGCATTAGCAACCGTTTGGCACCATTTTTGAGTCAATTGAAGAAAGTCATATTTTTTATGAAACTGTGACCCCGGGGCTTAGGGATTTTTTCAAAAAAATCTTTTTCTGCCGGTTAAGTTGTGGAGGGCTGATTTCTTTTCCTGTGAGGAAAAGCCTTCTGTTTCGACCGCCAAACCTTTCAGGGGAGCATTTGCAACCGTTTGGAACCATTTTTGAGTCAATTGGAGAAAGTCAGATTTTTGATGAAATTGTGACCCCGGGGTTAGGGATTTTTTCAAAAAAATATTTTTCTGCCGGTTAAGTTGTGGAGGGCTGATTTCTTTTCCTGTGATAAAAAGGCTTCTGTTTCGACCGCCAAACCTTTCAGGGTAGCATTGGCATCATTTTTGAGTCAATTGCCGAAAGTCAGAGTTTTGATGACATTGTGACCCCGGGGCTTAGGGATTTTTTCAAAAAAATATTTTTCTGCCGGTTACGTTGTGGAGCGCTGATTTCTTTTCGTGTGATGAAAAGCATTCTGTTTCGACCGCAAAACCTTTCAGGGGAGCATTTGCAACCGTTTGGCACCATTTTTGAATCAATTGACGCAAGTCAGAGTTTTGATGAAATTGTGACCCCGGGGCTTAGGGATTTTTTCAAAAAAATCTTTTTTTGCCGGTGAAGTTTTCGACGGCTGATTTCTTTTCCTGTGATAAAAAGCCTTCTCTTTCGACCGCCAAACCTTTCAGGGGAGCATTTGCAACCGTTTGGCACCATTTTTGAGTTAATTGAAGAAAGTCATATTTTTTATGAAACTGTGACCCCGGGGCTTAGGGATTTTTTCAAAAAAATCTTTTTCTGCCGGTTAAGTTGTGGAGGGCTGATTTCTTTTCCTGTGAGGAAAAGCCTTCTGTTTCGACCGCCAAACCTTTCAGGGGAGCATTTGCAACTGTTTGGCATCATTTTTGAGTGAATTTCCGAAAGTCAGATTTTTACTGAAATTGTGACCCCGGGGCTTAGGTTTTTTTTTTCAAAAAAATATTTTTCTGCCGGTTAAGTTGTCGAGGGCTGATTTCTTTTCCTGTGAGGAAAAGCCTTCTGCTTAGACCGCCAAACCTTTCAGAGGAGCCTTTGCAAGTGTTTGGCACCATTTTTGAGTCAATTGCCGAAAGTCAGAGTTTTGATGACATTGTGACCCCGGGGCTTAGGGATTTTTTCAAAAAAATATTTTTTCTGCCGGTTAAGTTGTGGAGGGCTGATTTCTTTTCCTGTGATGAAAAGCATTCTGTTTCGACCGCAAAACCTTTCAGGGGAGCATTTGCAACCGTTTGGCACCATTTTTGAGTCAATTGCCGAAAGTCAGAGTTTTGATGAAACTGTGACCCCGGGGCTTAGGGATTTTTTCAAAAACATCTTTTTTTGCCGGTTAAGTTGTGGAGCGCTGATTTCTTTTCCTGTGATGAAAAGCCTTCTGTTTAGACCGCCAAACCTTTCAGGGGAGCATTTGCAACCATTTGGCACCATTTTTCAATCAATTGCCAAAAGTCAGAATTTTGATGAAATTTTGACCTCGGGGCTTAGGGATTTTTTCAAAAAATCTTTTTCTGCTGGTTAAGTTGTCGAAGGGCTGATTTCTTTTCCTGTGATGAAAAGCCTTCTGTTTCGACCGCGAAACCTTTCAGGGGAGCATTTGCAACCGTTTGGCACCATTTTTGAGTCAATTGCCGAAAGTCAGAGTTTTGATGAAATTGTGACCCCGGGGATTAGGGATTTTTTCAAAAAAATATTTTTCTGCTGGTTATGTTTTTGAGGGCTGATTTCTTTTCCTGTTATGAAAAGGCTTCTGTTTCGACTGCCAAATCTTTCAGGGGAGCATTTGCAACCGTTTGGCACTATTTTTGAGTGAATTGGCGAAAGTCAGATTTTTGATGAAATTGTGACCCCGGGGCTTAGGGATTTTTTCAAAAAAATCTTTTTCTGCCGATTAAGTTGTAGAGGGCTGATTTCTTTTTCTGTGATAAAAAGCCTTCTGTTTCGACCGCCAAAACTTTCAGGGGAGCGTTGGCACTATTTTTGAATCAATTGCCAAAAGTCAGAGTTTTGATGAAATTGTGACCCCGGGGCTTAGGAATTTTTTCAAAAAAATATTTTTCTGCTGTTTAAGTTTTTGAGGGCTGGTTTCTTTTCCTGTGATGAAAAGCCTTCTGTTTCGACCGCCAAACCTTTCAGGGGAGCATTTGCAACCATTTGGCACCATTTTTTAATCAATTGCCGAAAGTCAGAATTTTGAGGAAATGGTGACCCCGGGGCTTAGGGATTTTTTCAAAACAATCTTTTTCTGCCGGTTAAGTTGTCGAAGGGCTGATTTCTTGTCCTTTGATAAAAAGCTTTCTGTTTTGACCGCCAAACCTTTCAGAGGAGCATTGGCATCATTTTTGAGTCAATTGCCGAAAGTCAGAGTTTTGATGACATTGTGACCCCGGGGCTTAGGGATTTTTTCAAAAAAATATTTTTCTGCCGGTTAAGTTGTGGAGGGCTGATTTCTTTTCCTGTGATAAAAAGGCTTCTGTTTCGACCGCCACACCTTTCAGGGGAGCATTGGCATCATTTTTGAGTCAATTGCTGAAAGTCAGAGTTTTGATGACATTGTGACCCCGGGGCTTAGGGATTTTTTCAAAAAAATATTTTTCTGTCGGTTAAGTTGTGGAGCGCTGATTTCTTTTCCTGTGATGAAAAGCATTCTGTTTCGACCGCCAAACCTTTCAGGGGAGAATTCGCAACCGTTTAGCACCATTTTTGAGTCAATTGGAGAAAGTCAGAGTTTTGATGACATTGTGACCCCGGGGCTTAGGGATTTTTTCAAAAAAATCATTTTTTGCCGCTGAAGTTTTCGACGGCTGATTTCTTTTCCTGTGATGAAAAGCATTCTGTTTCGACCGCAAAACCTTTCAGGGGAGCATTTGCAACCGTTTGGCACCATTTTAGAGTCAATTGGAGAAAGTCATATTTTTTATGAAACTGTGACCCCGGGGCTTAGGGATTTTTTCAAAAAAATCTTTTTTTGCCGGTTAAGTTGTGGAGGGCTGATTTCTTTTTCTGTGATAAAAAGCCTTCTGTTTCGACCGCCAAACCTTTCAGGGGAGCATTTGCAACTGTTTGGCATCATTTTTGAGTGAATTTCCGAAAGTCAGATTTTTGCTGAAATTGTGACCCCGGGGCTTAGGGATTTTCTTCAGAAAAATATTTTTCTGCCGGTTAAGTTGTCGAGGGCTGACTTCTTTTCCTGTGAGGAAAAGCCTTCTGCATAGACCGCCAAACCTTTCAGAGGAGCCTTTGCAATGGTTTGGCACCATTTTTGAGTCTATTGCCGAAAGTCAGAGTTTTGATGAATTTGTGACCCCGGGGCTTAGGGATGTTTTCAAAAAAATATTTTTCTGCCGGTTAAGTTGTGGAGGGCTGATTTCTTTTCCTGTGATAAAAAGGCTTCTGTTTCGACCGCCACACCTTTCAGGGGAGCATTGGCATCATTTTTGAGTCAATTGCCGAAAGTCAGAGTTTTGATGACATTGTGACCCCGGGGCTTAGGGATTTTTTCAAAAAAATATTTTTTTGCCGGTTAAGTTGTCGAGGGCTGATTTCTTGTCCAGTGATAAAAAGCCTTCTCTTTCGACTGCCAAACCTTTCAGAGGAGCATTTGCAACCGTTTGGCACCATTTTTGAATCAATTGCCGAAAGTCAGAGTTTTGATGAATTTGTGACCCCGGGGCTTAGGGAATTTTTCAAAAAAACGTTATTCTGCCGGTTAAGTTGTCAAGGGCTGATTTCTTGTCCTGTGATAAAAAGCCTTCTGTTTCGACCGCCAAAACTTTCAGGGGAGCATTTGCAACTGTTTGGCATCATTTTTGAATCAATTGCAGGAAAAAAATCAGCCCTCGACAACTTAACTTGCAGAATATATTTTTTTAAAAAAATCCCTAAGCCCCTGGGTCACAATTTCATCAAAAATCCTACTTTCAGCCATTCACTCAAAAATGGTGCCTACTGAAGAAAGTCAAATCCCTTATTTTGACTACTGGCTCCTCACACAGTTCCTGACTCACGACAGCGTGTTGCCCACCGCTCAGTTCTGACTAAAGGATTTTATGCAGGCACTGCTGGTGGGGACATTTTGGGACCCAAAATACCCACTAAATTCTGCCACTAAATTCTGGTGTATTTCTAACATAATTGTGTAAACTGGGATCAACATACAAACACTGAGAAGCCATTCCCCCCGCCCCACTGGAAACAACTGGAAAAACCTCTGTGATTGAGGCTACCAACATGGCGCCTTTTTGTACAACGAACACTTCTGAGGTCATTCTTACTACTGCTTTACTACTGCTTTACTACCACTTTACTACTAATTTACTACCACTTTACTACTACTTTACTACTGCTTTGCTACAACTTTACTACCACTTTACTACCACTTTACTACTACTTTACTACTGCTTTGCTACAACTTTACTACCACTTTACTACCACTTTACTACTACTTTACTGCCATTTTACTACTATTTTACTACAGTTGTATCACTACTTTACTACCGCTTTAGTACTACTTTACTACCATTTTACTACTGCCTTACTGCTGCTTTACTATCATTTTACTACTACCCTGATATCCTTTACTACAACTTTACTACTTTACTACTACTTTACTACTTTACTACTTTACTACTACTTTAAAGCTATTTTACTACTATTCCACCGCTTTACTATTGGACCATTTTAGTAGTAAAGTAGTAGTAAAGCGGTAGTAAAATGGTCCAATAGTAAAGCGGTGGAATAGTAGTAAAATAGCTTTAAAGTAGTAGTAAAGTTGTAGTAAAGGATATCAGGGTAGTAGTAAAATGATAGTTGTAGTAAAGGATATCAAGGTAGTAGTAAAATAAAGTGAATGGCCGAAACTCAGATTTTTGATGAAATTGTGACCCCGGTGCGTATGGATTTTTTTTTTTAAAAAAAAAATTCTGCAGGTTAAGTTGTTGAGGGCTGATTTCTTTTCCTGTGATGAAAAGCCTTCTGTTTCAGCCGCCAAACCTCTCAGGGGAGCATTTGCAACCGTTTGGCACCATTTTTGATTGAATGGCCGAAAGTCAGATTTTTGGTGAAATTGTGAACCCAAGGCTTAGGGATTTTTTCAAAAAAAAAAATTCTGCAGCTTAAGTTGTCGAGGGGTTATTTCTTTTCCTGTGATCAAAAGCCTTCTGTTTCGACCGCCAAACCTCTCAGGGGAGCATCAGCCGCCAAACCTTTCAGTGGAGCATTTGCAACCGTTTGGCACCATTTTTGAATCAATTGCCGAAAGTCAGAGTTTTGATGAAATTTTGACCCCGGGTATTGGGGATTTTTTCAAAAAAATCTTTTTCTGTCGGTTAAGTTGTCGAGGGCTGATTTCTTGTCCAGTGATAAAAAGCCTTCTCTTTCGACTGCCAAACCTTTCAGAGGAGCATTTGCAACCGTTTGGCACCATTTATGAGTCAATTGAAGAAAGTCATATTTTTTATTAAACTGTGACCCCGGGGCTTAGGGATATTTTCAAAAAAATCTTTTTCTGCCGGTTAAGTTGTGGAGGGCTGATTTCTTTTCCTGTGATGAAAAGCATTCTGTTTCGACCGCAAAACCTTTCAGGGGAGCATTTGCAACCGTTTGGCACCATTTTTTAATCAATTGCCGAAAGTCAGATTTTTGATGAAATTGTGACCCCGGGGCTTAGGGATTTTTTCAAAACAATCTTTTTCTGCCGGTTAAGTTGTGGAGGGAGATTTCTTTTCCCGTGAGGAAAAGCCTTCTGCTTAGAGCGCCAAACCTTTCAGAGGAGCCTTTGCAAGTGTTTGTCAGCATTTTTGAGTCAATTGCTGAAAGTCAGAGTTTTGATGAAATTGTGACCCCGGGGCTTAGGGATTTTTTCAAAAAAATATTTTTCTGCCGGTTAAGTTGTGGAGGGCTGATTTCTTTTCCTGTGATAAAAAGGCTTCTGTTTCGACCGCCAAACCATTCAGGGGAGCATTTGCAACCGTTTGGCACCCTTTTTGAGTCAATTGGAGTAAGTCATATTTTTGCTGAAATTGTGACCCCGGGGCTTAGGGATTTTTTTCAAAAAAATCTTTTTCTCCCGGTTAAGTTGTGGAGGGAGATTTCTTTTCCCGTGATAAAAAGCCTTCTCTTTCGACCGCCAAACCTTTCAGGGGAGCATTTGCAACCGTTTGGCACCCTTTTTGAGTCAATTGCCGAAAGTCAGAGTTTTGATGAAATTGTGACCCCGGGGCTTAGGGATTTTTTTCAAAAAAATCTTTTTCTGCCGGTTAAGTTGTGGAGGGCTGATTTCTTTTCCTGTGATAAAAAGGCTTCTGTTTCGACCGCCAAACCTTTCAGGGGAGCATTGGCATCATTTTTTAGTCAATTGCCGAAAGTCAGATTTTTGATGACACTGTGACCCCGGGGCTTAGGGATTTTTTCAAAAAATTATTTTTCTGCCGGTTAAGTTGTGGAGCACTGATTTCTTTTCCTGTGATGAAAAGCCTTCTCTTTCAACCGCCAAACCTTTCAGGGGAGCATTTGCAACCGTTTGGCACCATTTTTGAATCAATTGCAGGAAAAAAATCAGCCCTCGACAACTTAACTTGCAGAATATATTTTTTTAAAAAAATTCCTAAGCCCCTGGGTCACAATTTCATCAAAAATCCTACTTTCAGCCATTCACTCAAAAATGGTGCCTACTGAAGAAAGTCAAATCCCTTATTTTGACTACTGGCTCCTCACACAGTTCCTGACTCACGACAGCGTGTTGCCCATCGCTCAGTTCTGACTAAAGGATTTTATGCAGGCACTGCTGGTGGGGACATTTTGGGACCCAAAATACCCACTAAATTCTGCCACTAAATTCTGGTGTATTTCTAACATAATTGTGTAAACTGGGATCAACATACAAACACTGAGAAGCCATTCCCCCCGCCCCACTGGAAACAACTGTAAAAACCTCTGTGATTGAGGCTACCAACATGGCGCCTTTTTGTACAACGAACACTTCTGAGGTCATTCTTACTACTGCTTTACTACTAATTTACTACCACTTTACTACTAATTTACTACCACTTTACTACTAATTTACTACCACTTTACTACTACTTTACTACTGCTTTGCTACAACTTTACTACCACTTTACTACTACTTTACTACTGCTTTACTACAGCTTTACTACCACTTTACTACTACTTTACTACTGCTTTACTGCCATTTTACTACTATTTTACTACAGTTGTATCACTACTTTACTACCGCTTTAGTACTACTTTACTACCATTTTACTACTGCCTTACTGCTGCTTTACTATAATTTTACTACTACCCTGATATCCTTTACTACAACTTTACTACTTTACTACTACTTTACTATTTTACTACTTTACTACTACTTTAAAGCTATTTTACTACTATTCCACCGCTTTACTATTGGACCATTTTAGTAGTAAAGTAGTAGTAAAGCGGTAGTAAAATGGTCCAATAGTAAAGCGGTGGAATAGTAGTAAAATAGCTTTAAAGTAGTAGTAAAGTTGTAGTAAAGGATATCAGGGTAGTAGTAAAATGATAGTTGTAGTAAAGGATATCAAGGTAGTAGTAAAATAAAGTGAATGGCCGAAACTCAGATTTTTGATGAAATTGTGACCCCGGTGCTTATGGATTTTTTTTTTTTAAAAAAAATTCTGCAGGTTAAGTTGTTGAGGGCTGATTTCTTTTCCTGTGATGAAAAGCCTTCTTTTTCAGCCGCCAAACCTCTCAGGGGAGCATTTGCAACCGTTTGGCACCATTTTTGATTGAATGGCCGAAAGTCAGATTTTTGATGAAATTGTGACCCCGGGGCTTAGGGATTTTTTCAAAAAAATATTTTTTTGCTGATTAAGTTGTCGAGGGCTGATTTCTTTTCCTGTGATACAACGCCTTCTGTTTCGACCGCCAAACCTCTCAGGGGAGCATCAGCCACCAAACCTTTCAGTGGAGCATTTGCAACTGTTTGGCACCATTTTTGAATCAATAGCCAAAAGTCAGAGTTTGATGAAATTGTGACCCCGGGGCTTAGGGATTTTTTGAAAAAATTATTTTTCTGCCGGTTAAGTTGTGGAGGGCTGATCTCTTTTCCTGTGATAAAAAGGCTTCTGTTTCGACCGCCAAACCTTTCAGGGGAGCATTGGCATCATTTTTGAGTGAATTGCCGAAAGTCAGATTTTTGATGACATTGTGACCCCGGGGCTTAGGGATTTTTTCAAAAAATTATTTTTCTGCCGGTTAAGTTGTGGAGCACTGATTTCTTTTCCTGTGATGAAAAGCCTTCTCTTTCGACCGCCAAACCTTTCAGGGGAGCATTTGCAACCGTTTGGCACCATTTTTGAGTCAATTGCCGAAAGTCAGATTTTTGATGACATTGTGACCCCGGGGCTTAGGGATTTTTTCAAAAAAATATTTATCTCCCGGTTAAGTTGTCGAGGGCTGATATCTTTTCCTGTGAGGAAAAGCCTTCTGCTTAGACCGCCAAAACTTTCAGAGGAGCCTTTGCAACTGTTTGGCACCATTTTTGAATCAATAGCCAAAAGTCAGAGTTTGATGAAATTGTGACCCCGGGGCTTAGGGATTTTTTGAAAAAAATATTTTTCTGCCGGTTAAGTTGTGGAGGGCTGATTTCTTTTTCTGTGATAAAAAGGCTTCTGTTTCGACCGCCAAACCTTTCAGGGGAGCGTTGGCACTATTTTTGAATCAATTGCCAAAAGTCAGAGTTTTGATGAAATTGTGACCTCGGGGCTTAGGAATTTTTTCCAAAAAAATATTTTTCTGCTGTTTAAGTTTTTGAGGGCTGATTTCTTTTCCTGTGATGAAAAGCCTTCTGTTTCGACCGCCAAACCTTTCAGGGGAGCATTTGCAACCGTTTGGCACTATTTTTGAGTGAATTTCCGAAAGTCAGATTTTTGCTGAAATTGTGAACACGGGGCTTACGGATTTTTTTCAAAAAAATATTTTTCTGCCGGTTAAGTTGTCAAGGGCTGATTTCTTTTCCTGTGATAAAAAGTCTTCTGTTTCGACCGCCACACCTTTCAGGGGAGCATTGGCATCATTTTTGAGTCAATTGCTGAAAGTCAGAGTTTTGATGACATTGTGACCCCGGGGCTTAGGGATTTTTTCAAAAAAATATTTTTCTGCCGGTTAAGTTGTCGAGGGCTGATTTCTTTTCCTGTGAGGAAAAGCCTTCTGCTTAGACCGCCAAACCTTTCAGAGGAGCCTTTGCAATGGTTTGGCACCATTTTTGAGTCAATTGCTGAAAGTCAGAGTTTTGATGACATTGTGACCCCGGGGCTTAGGGATTTTTTCAAAAAAATCTTTTTCTGCCGATTAAGTTGTAGAGGGCTGATTTCTTTTTCTGTGATAAAAAGCCTTCTGTTTCGACTCCCAAAACTTTCAGGGGAGCGTTGGCACTATTTTTGAATCAATTGCCAAAAGTCAGAGTTTTGATGAAATTGTGACCCCGGGGCTTAGGAATTTTTTCAAAAAAATATTTTTCTGCCGGTTAAGTTGTCGAGGGCTGATTTTTTGTCCTGTGATAAAAAGGCTTCTGTTTCGCAACCAAACCTTTCAGGGGAGCATTTGCAACCATTTGGCACCATTTTTTAATCAATTGCCGAAAGTCAGATTTTTGATGAAATTGTGACCCCGGGGCTTAGGGATTTTTTCAAAACAATCTTTTTCTGCCGGTTAAGTTGTCGAAGGGCTGATTTCTTGTCCTTTGATAAACAGCCTTCTGTTTCGACCGCCAAACCTTTCAGGGGAGCATTTGCAACCGTTTGGCACCATTTTTGAGTGAATTGCCGAAAGTCAGAGTTTTGATGACATTGTGACCTTACGGATTTTTTCAAAAAAATATTTTTCTGTCTGTTAAGTTGTTGAGGGCTGATTTCTTTTCCTGTGATGAAAAGCCTTCTCTTTCGACCGCCAAACCTTTCAGTGGAGCATTTGCAACCGTTTGGCACCATTTTTGAGTCAATTGGAGAAAGTCATATTTTTTATGAAACTGTGACCCCGGGGCTTAGGGATTTTTTAAAAAAATATTTTTCTGCCGGTTAAGTTGTGGAGGGCTGATTTCTTTTCCTGTGATAAAAAGGCTGCTGTTTCGACCGCCAAACCTTTCAGGGGAGCATTGGCATCATTTTTGAGTCAATTGCCGAAAGTCAGAGTTTTGATGACATTGTGACCCCGGGGCTTAGGGATTTTTTCAAAAAAATATTTTTCTGCTGTTTAAGTTTTTGAGGACTGATTTCTTTTCCTGTGATGAAAAGCCTTCTGTTTCGACCGCCAAACCTTTCAGGGGAGCCTTTGCAAGTGTTTGGCACCATTTTTGAGTCAATTGCCGAAAGTCAGAGTTTTGATGACATTGTGACCCCGGGGCTTAGGGATTTTTTCGAAAAAATATTTTTCTGCCGGTTAAGGTGTGGAGCGCTGATTTCTTTTCCTGTGATAAAAAGTCTTCTGTTTCGAACGCCAAACCTTTCAGGGGAGCATTTGCAACCGTTTGGCACTATTTTTGAGTGAATTTCCGAAAGTCAGATTTTTGCTGAAATTGTGATCCCGGGGCTTAGGGATTTTTTTCAAAAAAATATTTTTCTGCCGGTTAAGTTGTCAAGGGCTGATTTCTTTTCCTGTGATAAAAAGTCTTCTGTTTCGACCGCCAAACCTTTCAGGGGAGCATTGGCATCATTTTTGAGTCAATTGCCGAAAGTCAGAGTTTTGATGAAATTGTGACCCCGGGGCTTAGGGATTTTTTCGAAAAAATATTTTTCTGCCGGTTAAGTTGTGGAGGGCAGATTTCTTTTCCTGTGATAAAAAGTCTTCTGTTTCGACCGCCAAACCTTTCAGGGGAGCATTTGCAACTGTTTGGCACCATTTTTGAGTCAATTGGAGAAAGTCATATTTTTGCTGAAATTGTGACCCCGGGGCTTAGGGATTTTTTTCAAAAAAACCTTTTTCTCCCGGTTAAGTTGTCGAGGGCTGATTTCTTTTCCTGTGAGGAAAAGCCTTCTGCTTAGACGGCCAAACCTTTCAGAGGAGCCTTTGCAATGGTTTGGCACCATTTTTGAGTCTATTGCCGAAAGTCAGAGTTTTGATGAATTTGTGACCCCGGGGCTTAGGGATTTTTTCAAAAAAATATTTTTCTGCCGGTTAAGTTGTCGAGGGCTGATTTCTTTTCCTGTGAGGAAAAGCCTTCTGCTTAGACCGCCAAACCTTTCAGAGGAGCCTTTGCAATGGTTTGGCACCATTTTTGAGTCAATTGCTGAAAGTCAGAGTTTTGATGACATTGTGACCCCGGGGCTTAGGGATTTTTTCAAAAAAATCTTTTTCTCCCGGTTAAGTTGTCGAGGGCTGATTTCTTTTCCTGTGATAAAAAGCCTTCTGTTTCGACCGCCAAACCTTTCAGGGGAGCATTGGCATCATTTTTGAGTCAACTGCCGAAAGTCAGAGATTTGATGAAATTGTGACCCCGGGGCTTAGGGATTTTTTTAAAAAAATCTTTTTTTGCCGGTTAAGTTTTCGAGGGCTGATTTCTTTTCCTGTGATGAAAAGCCTTCTGTTTCGACCGCCAAACCTTTCAGGGGAGCATTAGCAACCGTTTGGCACCATTTTTGAGTCAATTGCCGAAAGTCAGAGTTTTGATGAAATTGTGACCCCGGGGCTTAGGGATTTTTTCAAAAAAATCTTTTTCTGCCGATTAAGTTGTAGAGGGCTGATTTCTTTTTCTGTGATAAAAAGCCTTCTGTTTCGACTCCCAAAACTTTCAGGGGAGCGTTGGCACTATTTTTGAATCAATTGCCAAAAGTCAGAGTTTTGATGAAATTGTGACCCCGGGGCTTAGGAATTTTTTCAAAAAAATATTTTTCTGCCCGTTAAGTTGTCGAAGGGCTGATTTCTTGTCCTTTGATAAACAGCCTTCTGTTTCGACCGCCAAACCTTTCAGGGGAGCATTTGCAACCGTTTGGCACTATTTTTGAGTGAATTGCCGAAAGTCAGAGTTTTGATGACATTGTGACCCCGGGGCTTAGGGATTTTTTCAAAAAAATCTTTTTCTCCCGATTAAGTTGTCGAGGGCTGATTTCTTTTCCTGTGATAAAAAGCCTTCTGTTTCGACCGCCAAACCTTTCAGGGGAGCATTGGCATCATTTTTGAGTCAACTGCCGAAAGTCAGAGATTTGATGAAATTGTGACCCCGGGGCTTAGGGATTATTTTAAAAAAATCTTTTTTTGCCGGTTAAGTTTTCGAGGGCTGATTTCTATTCCTGTGATGAAAAGCCTTCTGTTTCGACCGCCAAACCTTTCAGGGGAGCATTAGCAACCGTTTGGCACCATTTTTGAGTCAATTGCCGAAAGTCAGAGTTTTGATGAAATTGTGACCCCGGGGCTTAGGGATTTTTTCAAAAAAATCTTTTCTGCCGATTAAGTTGTAGAGGGCTGATTTCTTTTTCTGTGATAAAAAGCCTTCTGTTTCGACTCCCAAAACTTTCAGGGGAGCGTTGGCACTATTTTTGAATCACTTGCCAAAAGTCAGAGTTTTGATGAAATTGTGACCCCGGGGCTTAGGAATTTTTTCAAAAAAATATTTTTCTGCCGGTTAAGTTGTCGAGGGCTGATTTTTTGTCCTGTGATAAAAAGGCTTCTGTTTCGCAACCAAACCTTTCAGGGGAGCATTTGCAACCATTTGGCACCATTTTTTAATCAATTGCCGAAAGTCAGATTTTTGATGAAATTGTGACCCCGGGGCTTAGGGATTTTTTCAAAACAATCTTTTTCTGCCGGTTAAGTTGTCGAAGGGCTGATTTCTTGTCCTTTGATAAACAGCCTTCTGTTTCGACCGCCAAACCTTTCAGGGGAGCATTTGCAACCGTTTGGCACTATTTTTGAGTGAATTGCCGAAAGTCAGAGTTTTGATGACATTGTGACCCCGGGGCTTAGGGATTTTTTCAAAAAAATATTTTTCTGTCTGTTAAGTTGTTGAGGGCTGATTTCTTGTCCTGTGATAAAAAGGCTTCTGTTTCGACCGCCAAACCTTTCAGGGGAGCATTTGCAACCATTTGGCTCCATTTTTGAGTGAATTGCCGAAAGTCAGAGTTTAGATGACATTGTGACCCCGGGGCTTAGGGATTTTTTCAAAAAAATCTTTTTCTGCCGGTTAAGTTGTGGAGGGAGATTTCTTTTCCCGTGAGGAAAAGCCTTCTGCTTAGAGCGCCAAACCTTTCAGAGGAGCCTTTGCAACCGTTTGTCAGCATTTTTGAGTCAATTGCAAAAGTCAGAGTTTTGATGAAATTGTGACCCCGGCGTTTAGGGATTTTTTGAAAAAAATATTTTTCTGCCGGTTAAGTTGTGGAGGGCTGATTTCTTTTCCTGTGATAAAAAGGCTTCTGTTTCGACCGCCAAACCATTCAGGGGAGCATTTGCAACCGTTTGGCACCATTTTTGAGTCAATTGGAGAAAGTCAGAGTTTTGCTGAAATTGTGACCCCGGGGCTTAGGGATTTTTTTCAAACAAATCTTTTTCTCCCGGTTAAGTTGTCGAGGGCTGATTTCTTTTCCTGTGATAAAAAGCCTTCTCTTTCGACCGCCAAACCTTTCAGGGGAGCATTTGCAACCGTTTGGCACCATTTTTGAGTCAATTGCCGAAAGTCAGAGTTTTGATGAAATTGTGACCCCGGGGCTTAGGGATTTTTTCAAAAAAATATTTTTCTGCCGGTTAGGTTGTGGAGGGCTGATTTCTTTTCCTGTGATAAAAAGGCTTCTGTTTCGACCGCCAAACCTTTCAGGGGAGCATTTGCAACCGTTTGACACCATTTTTGAGTCAATTGAAGAAAGTCATATTTTTTATGAAACTGTGACCCTGGGGCTTAGGGATTTTTTCAAAAAAATCTTTTTCTGCCGGTTAAGTTGTGGAGGGCTGATTTCTTTTCCTGTGAGGAAAAGCCTTCTGTTTCGACCGCCAAACCTTTCAGGGGATCATTTGCAACTGTTTGGCATCATTTTTGAGTGAATTTCCGAAAGTCAGAGTTTTGATGAAATTGTGACCCCGGGGCTTAGGGATTTTTTCAAAAAAATATTTTTCTGCCGGTTAAGTTGTCGATGGCTAATTTCTTTTCCTGTGGGGAAAAGCCTTCTGCTTAGACCGCCAAACCTTTCAGAGGAGCCTTTGCAAGTGTTTGGCTCCATTTTTGAGTGAATTGCCGAAAGTCAGAGTTTAGATGACATTGGGACCCCGGGGCTTAGGGATTTTTTCAAAAAAATCTTTTTCTGCCGGTTAAGTTGTCGAAGGGCTGATTTCTTGTCCTGTGATAAAAAGGCTTCTGTTTCGACCGCCAAACCTTTCAGGGGAGCATTTGCAACCGTTTGGAACTATTTTTGAGTCAATTGCCGAAAGTCAGAGTTTTGATGACATTGTGACCCCGGGGCTTAGGGATTTTTTCAAAAAAATATTTTTCTGTCTGTTAAGTTGTTGAGGGCTGATTTCTTGTCCTGTGATAAAAAGGCTTCTGTTTCGACCGCCAAACCTTTCAGGGGAGCATTTGCAACCATTTGGCTCCATTTTTGAGTGAATTGCCGAAAGTCAGAGTTTAGATGACATTGGGACCCCGGGGCTTAGGGATTTTTTCAAAAAAATCTTTTTCTGCTGGTTAAGTTTTCGAGGGCTGATTTCTTTTCCTGTGATGAAAAGGCTTCTGTTTAGACCGCCAAACCTTTCAGGGGAGCATTTGCAACCGTTTGGCACCATTTTTGAGTCAATTGCCGAAAGTCAGATTTTTGCTGAAATTGTGACCCCGGGGTTTAGGGATTTTTTGAAAAAAATATTTTTCTGCCGGTTAAGTTGTGGAGGGCTGATTTCTTTTCCTGTGATAAAAAGGCTTCTGTTTCGACCGCCAAACCTTTCAGGGGAGCATTTGCAACCGTTTGGCACCATTTTTGAGTCAATTGAAGAAAGTCATATTTTTTATGAAACTGTGACCCTGGGGCTTAGGGATTTTTTCAAAAAAATCTTTTTCTGCCGGTTAAGTTGTGGAGGGCTGATTTCTTTTCCTGTGATGAAAAGCCTTCTGTTTCGACAGCCAAACCTTTCAGGGGAGCATTTGCAACTGTTTGGCATCATTTTTGAGTGAATTTCCGAAAGTCAGATTTTTGCTGAAATTGTGATCCCGGGACTTATTGATTTTTTTCAAAAAATATTTTTCTGCCGGTTAAGTTGTCGAGGGCTAATTTCTTTTCCTGTGAGGAAAAGCCTTCTGCTTAGACCGCCAAACCTTTCAGAGGAGCCTTTGCAAGTGTTTGGCACCATTTTTGAGTCAATTGCCGAAAGTCAGAGTTTTGATGACATTGTGACCCCGGGGCTTAGGGATTTTTTCAAAAAAACTTTTTCTGCCGGTTAAGTTGTGGAGGGCAGATTTCTTTTCCTGTGATAAAAAGGCTTCTGTTTCGACCGCCAAACCTTTCCGGGGAGCATTGGCATCATTTTTGAGTCAATTGCCGAAAGTCAAAGTTTTGATGACATTGTGACCCCGGGGCTTAGGGATTTTTTCAAAAAAATATTTTTCTGCCGGTTAAGTTGTGGAGCGCTGATTTCTTTTCCTGTGATGAAAAGCATTCTGTTTCGACCGCAAAACCTTTCAGGGGAGCTTTTGCAACCGTTTGGCACCATTTTTGAGTCAATTGCCAAAAGTCAGAGTTTTGATGAAATTGTGACCCCGGGGCTTAGGGATTTTTTCAAAAAAATCTTTTTTTGCCGGTTAAGTTTTCGAGGGCTGATTTCTTTTCCTGTGATAAAAAGCCTTCTGTTTCGACCGCCAAACTTTTCAGGGGAGCATTAGCAACCGTTTGGCACCATTTTAGAGTCAATTGCCAAAATTCAGATATTTGAGGAAATTGTGACCCCGGGGCTTTGGTATTTTTTCAAAAAAATCTTTTTCTGCCGGTTAAGTTGTTGAGGGCTGAATTCTTTTCCTGTGAGGAAAAGCCTTCTGCTTAGACCGCCAAACCTTTCAGAGGAGCCTTTGCAAGTGTTTGGCACCATTTTTGAGTCAATTGCCGAAAGTCAGAGTTTTGATGACATTGTGACCCCGGGGCTTAGGGATTTTTTCAAAAAAATCTTTTTCTGCCGGTTAACTTGTGGAGCGCTGATTTATTTTCCTGTGATGAAAAGCATTCTGTTTCGACCGCAAAACCTTTCAGGGGAGCATTGGCAACCGTTTGGCACCATTTTTGAGTCAATTGGAGAAAGTCATATTTTTTATGAAACTGTGACCCCGGGGCTTAGGGATTTTTTCAAAAAAATCTTTTTCTCCCGGTTAAGTTGTCGAGGGCTGATTTCTTTTCCTGTGATAAAAAGCCTTCTGTTTCGACCGCCAAACCTTTTAGGGGAGCATTTGCAACCGTTTGGCACCATTTTTGAGTCAATTGGAGAAAGTCATATTTTTGCTGAAATTGTGACCCCGGGGCTTAGGGATTTTTTCAAAAAAATATTTTTCTGCCGGTTAAGTTGTGGAGGGCTGATTTCTTTTCCTGTGATAAAAAGGCTTCTGTTTCGACCGCCAAACCTTTCAGGGGAGCATTGGCACCATTTTTGAGTCAATTGCCGAAAGTCAGAGTTTTGATGACATTGTGACCCCGGGGCTTAGGGATTTTTTCAAAAAAATATTTTTCTGCCGGTTAAGTTGTGGAGCGCTGATTTCTTTTCCTCTGATGAAAAGCATTCTGTTTCGACCGCAAAACCTTTCAGGGGAGCATTTGCAACCGTTTGGCACCATTTTTTAGTCAATAGGAGAAAGTCATATTTTTTATGAAACTGTGACCCCGGGGCTTAGGGATTTTTTCAAAAAAATCTTTTTTTGCCGGTGAAGTTGTCGAGGGCTGATTTCTTTTTCTGTGGTAAAAAGCCTTCTGCTTCGACCGCCAAACCTTTCAGGGGAGCATTTGCAACTGTTTGGCATCATTTTTGAGTGAATTTCCGAAAGTCAGATTTTTGCTGAAATTGTGATCCCGGGGCTTAGGGATTTTTTTTCAAAAAAATCTTTTTCTGCCGGTTAAGTTGTCGAGGGCTGATTTCTTTTCCTGTGAGGAAAAGCCTTCTGCTTAGACAGCCAAACCTTTCAGAGGAGCCTTTGCAAGTGTTTGGCACCATTTTTGAGTCAATTGCCGAAAGTCAGAGTTTTGATGAAATTGTGACCCCGGGGCTTAGGGATTTTTTCAAAAAAATCTTTTTCTGCCGATTAAGTTGTAGAGGGCTGATTTCTTTTTCTGTGATAAAAAGCCTTCTGTTTCGACCGCCAAAACTTTCAGGGGATCGTTGTCACTATTTTTGAATCAATTGCCAAAAGTCAGAGTTTTGATGAAATTGTGACCCCGGGGCTTAGGAATTTTTTCAAAAAAATATTTTTCTGCCGGTTAAGATGTCGAGGGCTGATTTCTTGTCCTGTGATAAAAAGGCTTCTGTTTCGCAACCAAACCTTTCAGGGGAGCATTTGCAACCATTTGGCACCATTTTTTAATTAATTGCCGAAAGTCAGATTTTTGATGAAATTGTGACCCCGGGGCTTAGGGATTTTTTCAAAACAATCTTTTTCTGCCGGTTAAGTTGTCGAAGGGCTGATTTCTTGTCCTTTGATAAAAAGCCTTCTGTTTCGACCGCCAAACCTTTCAAGGGAGCATTTGCAACCATTTGGCTCCATTTTTGAGTGAATTGCCGAAAGTCAGAGTTTAGATGACATTGTGACCCCGGGGCTTAGGGATTTTTTCAAAAAAATCTTTTTCTGCCGGTTAAGTTGTGGAGGGAGATTTCTTTTCCCGTGAGGAAAAGCCTTCTGCTTAGAGCGCCAAACCTTTCAGAGGAGCCTTTGCAAGTGTTTGGCACCATTTTTGAGTCAATTGCCGAAAGTCAGAGTTTTGATGAAATTGTGACCCCGCGGTTTAGGGATTTTTTGAAAAAAATATTTTTCTGCCGGTTAAGTTGTGGAGGGCTGATTTCTTTTCCTGTGATAAAAAGGCTTCTGTATCGACCGCCAAACCTTTCAGGGGAGCATTTGCAACCGTTTGGCACCATTTTTGAGTCAATTGCCAAAAGTCAGAGTTTTGATGAAATTGTGACCCCGGGGCTTAGGGATTTTTTCAAAAAAATATTTTTCTGCCGGTTAAGTTGTGGAGGGCTGATTTCTTTTCCTGTGATAAAAAGGCTTCTGTTTCGACCGCCAAACCTTTCAGGGGAGCATTGGCATCATTTTTGAGTCAATTGCCGAAAGTCAGATTTTTGATGACATTGTGACCCCGGGGCTTAGGGATTTTTTCAAAAAATTATTTTTCTGCCGGTTATGTTGTGGAGCGCTGATTTCTTTTCCTGTGATGAAAAGCATTCTGTTTCGACCGCAAAACCTTTGAGGGGAGCCTTTGCAAGTGTTTGGCACCATTTTTGAGTCAATTGCCGAAAGTCAGAGTTTTGATGAAATTGTGACCCCCGGGGCTTAGGGATTTTTTCAAAAAAATCTTTTTTTGCCGGTGAAGTTGTGGAGCACTGATTTCTTTTCCTGTGATAAAAAGCCTTCTCTTTCGACCGCCAAACCTTTCAAGGGAGCATTTGCAACCGTTTGACACCATTTTTGAGTCAATTGAAGAAAGTCATATTTTTTATGAAACTGTGACCCTGGGGCTTAGGGATTTTTTCAAAAAAATCTTTTTCTGCCGGTTAAGTTGTGGAGGGCTGATTTCTTTTCCTGTGAGGAAAAGCCTTCTGTTTCGACCGGCAAACCTTTCAGGGGAGCATTTGCAACTGTTTGGCATCATTTTTGAGTGAATTTCCGAAAGTCAGATTTTTGCTGAAATTGTGATCCCGGGGCTTAGGGATTTTTTTCAAAAAATATTTTTCTGCCGGTTAAGTTGTTGAGGGCTGATTTCTTTTCCTGTGAGGAAAAGCCTTCTGCTTAGACCGCCAAACCTTTCAGAGGAGCTTTTGCAAGTGTTTGGCACCATTTTTGAGTCAATTGCCGAAAGTCAGAGTTTTGATGACATTGTGACCCCGGGGCTTAGGGATTTTTTCAAAAAAATCTTTTTCTGCCGGTTAAGTTGTGGAGGGCAGATTTCTTTTCCTGTGATAAAAAGTCTTCTGTTTCGACCGCCAAACCTTTCCGGGGAGCATTGGCATCATTTTTGAGTCAATTGCCGAAAGTCAGAGTTTTGATGACATTGTGACCCCGGGGCTTAGGGATTTTTTCAAAAAAATATTTTTCTGCCGGTTAAGTTGTGGAGCGCTGATTTCTTTTCCTGTGATGAAAAGCATTCTGTTTCGACCGCCAAACCTTTCAGGGGAGCATTTGCAACCGTTTGGCACCATTTTTGAGTCAATTGCCGAAAGTCAGAGTTTTGATGAAATTGTGACCCCGGGGCTTAGGGATTTTTTCAAAAAAATATTTTTCTGCCGGTTAAGTTGTGGAGGGCTGATTTCTTTTCCTGTGATAAAAAGGCTTCTGTTTCGACCGCCAAACCTTTCCGGGGAGCATTGGCATCATTTTTGAGTCAATTGCCGAAAGTCAGAGTTTTGATGACATTGTGACCCCGGGGCTTAGGGATTTTTTCAAAAAAATCTTTTTTTGCCGGTTAAGTTGTCGAGGGCTGATTTCTTTTTCTGTGATGAAAAGCATTCTGTTTCGACCGCCAAACCTTTCAGGGGAGCATTTGCAACCGTTTGGCACCATTTTTGAGTCAATTGGAGAAAGTCATATTTTTGCTGAAATTGTGACCCCGGGGCTTAGGGATTTTTTCAAAAAAATATTTTTCTGCCGGTTAAGTTGTGGAGGGCTGATTTCTTTTCCTGTGATAAAAAGGCTTCTGTTTTGACCGCCAAACCTTTCCGGGGAGCATTGGCATCATTTTTGAGTCAATTGCCGAAAGTCAGAGTTTTGATGACATTGTGACCCCGGTGCTTAGGGATTTTTTCAAAAAAATCTTTTTTTGCCGGTTAAGTTTTGGAGGGCTGATTTCTTTTCCTGTGATGAAAAGCCTTCTGTTTCGACCGCCAAACCTTTCAGGGGAGCATTTGCAACCGTTTGGCACCATTTTTTAATGAATTGCCGAAAGTCAGAGTTTTGATGAAATTGTGACCCCGGGGTTTAGGAATTTTTTGAAAAAAATATTTTTCTGCCGGTTAAGTTGTGGAGGGCTGATTTCTTTTCCTGTGATAAAAAGGCTTCTGTTTCGACCGCCAAACCTTTCAGGGGAGCATGGGCATCATTTTTGACTCAATTGCCGAAAGTCAGATTTTTGATGACATTGTGACCCCGGGGCTTAGGGATTTTTTCAAAAAAATATTTTTCTGCCGGTTAAGTTGTGGAGCGCTGATTTCTTTTCCTGTGAGGAAAAGCCTTCTCTTTCGACCGCCAAACCTTTCAGGGGAGCAACCGTTTGGCACCATTTTTGAGTCAACTGCCGAAAGTCAGAGTTTTGATGACATTGTGACCCCGGGGCTTAGGGATTTTTTCAAAAAAATATTTTTCTGCCGGTTAAGTTGTGGAGCGCTGATTTCTTTTCCTGTGATGAAAAGCATTCTGTTTCGACCGCAAAACCTTTCAGGGGAGCATTTGCAACCCTTTGGCACCATTTTTGAGTCAATTGCCGAAAGTCAGAGTTTTGATGACATTGTGACCCCGGGGCTTAGGGATTTTTTCAAAAAAATCTTTTTCTGCCGGTTAAGTTGTCGAGGGCTGATTTCTTTTCCTGTGAGGAAAAGCCTTCTGCTTAGACCGCCAGACCTTTCAGAGGAGCCTTTGCAAGTGTTTGGCACCATTTTTGAGTCAATTGCCGAAAGTCAGAGTTTTGATGAAATTGTGACCCCGGGGCTTAGGGATTTTTTCAAAAAAATCTTTTTCTGCCGGTTAAGTTGTGGAGCGCTGATTTCTTTTCCTGTGATGAAAAGCATTCTGTTTCGACCGCAAAACCTTTCAGGGGAGCATTTGCAACCGTTTGGCACCATTTTTGAGTCAATTGGAGAAAGTCATATTTTTTATGAAACTGTGACCCCGGGGCTTAGGGATTTTTTCAAAAAAATATTTTTTTGCCGGTTAAGTTGTGGAGCGCTGATTTCTTTTCGTGTGATGAAAAGCATTCTGTTTCGACCGCCAAACCTTTCAGGGGAGCATTTGCAACCGTTTGGCACCATTTTTGAGTCAATTGCCGAAAGTCAGAGTTTTGATGCAATTGTGACCCCGGGGCTTAGGGATTTTTTCAAAAAAATCTTTTTTTGCCGGTGAAGTTTTCGACGGCTGATTTCTTTTCCTGTGATAAAAAGCCTTCTCTTTCGACCGCCAAACCTTTCAGGGGAGCATTTGCAACCGTTTGGCACCATTTTTGAGTCAATTGGAGAAAGTCATATTTTTTATGAAACTGTGACCCCGGGGCTTAGGGATTTTTTTCAAAAAAATATTTTTTTGCCGGTGAAGTTTTTGACGGCTGATTTCTTTTCCCGTAAGGAAAAGCCTTCTGCTTCGAACGCCAAACCTTTCAGGGGAGCATTAGCAACCGTTTGGCACCATTTTTGAGTCAATTGCCGAAAGTCAGATTTTTGATGAAATTGTGACAGCGGGCTTAGGGATTTTTTCAAAAAAATGTTTTTCTGCCGGTTAAGTTGTGGAGGGCTGATTTCTTTTCCTGTGATAAAAAGGCTTCTGTTTCGACCGCCAAACCTTTCAGGGGAGCATTGGCACCATTTTTGAGTCAATTGCCGAAAGTCAGAATTTTGATGACATTGTGACCCTGGGGCTTAGGGATTTTTTCAAAAAAATCTTTTTCTGCCGGTTAAGTTGTGGAGCGCTGATTTCTTTTCCTGTGATGAAAAGCATTCTGTTTCGAACACAAAACCTTTCAGGGGAGCATTTGCAACCGTTTGGCACCATTTTTGAGTCAATTGGAGAAAGTCAGAGTTTTTATGACATTGTGACCCCGGGGCTTAGGGATTTTTTCAAAAAAATATTTTTCTGCCGGTTAAGTTGTGGAGCGCTGATTTCTTTTCGTGTGATGAAAAGCATTCTGTTTCGACCGCAAAACCTTTCAGGGGAGCATTTTCAACCGTTTGGCACCATTTTTGAGTCAATTGGAGAAAGTCATATTTTTTATGAAACTGTGACCCCGGGGCTTAGGGATTTTTTCAAAAAAATCTTTTTCTGCCGGTTAAGTTGTGGAGGGCTGATTTCCTTTTCTGTGATAAAAAGGCTTCTGTTTCGACCGCCAAACCTTTCAGGGGAGCGTTGGCACTATTTTTGAATCAATTGCCAAAAGTCAGAGTCTTGATAAAATTGTGACCCCGGGGCTTAGGGATTTTTTCAAAAAAATCTTTTTTTGCCTCTTAAGTTGTGGAGCGCTGATTTCTTTTCCCCGTGAGGAAAAGCCTTCTGCTTAGACCGCCAAACCTTTCAGAGGAGCCTTTGCAAGTGTTTGGCACCATTTTTGAGTCAATTGCCGAAAGTCAGAGTTTTGATGAAATTCTGACCCCGGGGCTTAGGGATTTTTTCAAAAAAATATTTTTCTGCCGGTTAAGTTGTGGAGCGCTGATTTCTTTTCCTGTGATGAAAAGCATTCTGTTTCGACCGCAAAACCTTTCAGGGGAGCATTTGCAACCGTTTGGCACCATTTTTGAGTCAATTGGAGAAAGTCATATTTTTTATGAAACTGTGACCCCGGGGCTTAGGGATTTTTTCAAAAAAATATTTTTTTGCCGGTTAAGTTGTGGAGCGCTGATTTCTTTTCGTGTGATGAAAAGCATTCTGTTTCGACCGCAAAACCTTTCAGGGGAGCATTTGCAACCGTTTGGCACCATTTTTGAGTCAATTGCCGAAAGTCAGAGTTTTGATGAAATTGTGACCCCGGGGCTTAGGGATTTTTTCAAAAAAATCTTTTTTTGCCGGTGAAGTTTTCGACGGCTGATTTCTTTTCCTGTGATAAAAAGCCTTCTCTTTCGACCGCCAAACCTTTCAGGGGAGCATTTGCAACCGTTTGGCACCATTTTTGAGTCAATTGGAGAAAGTCATATTTTTTATGAAACTGTGACCCCGGGGCTTAGGGATTTTTTCAAAAAAATCTTTTTCTGCCGGTTAAGTTGTGGAGGGCTGATTTCTTTTCCTGTGAGGAAAAGCCTTCTGTTTCGACCGCCAAACCTTTCAGGGGAACATTTGCAACTGTTTGGCATCATTTTTGAGTGAATTTCCAAAAGTCAGATTTTTGCTGAAATTGTGACCCCGGGGCTTAGGGATTTTTTTCAAAAAAATATTTTTTTGCCGGTGAAGTTTTTGACGGCTGATTTCTTTTCCCGTAAGGAAAAGCCTTCTGCTTCGAACGCCAAACCTTTCAGGGGAGCATTAGCAACCTTTTGGCACCATTTTTGAGTCAATTGCCGAAAGTCAGATTTTTGATGAAATTGTGACAGCAGGCTTAGGGATTTTTTCAAAAAAATATTTTTCTGCCGGTTAAGTTGTGGAGGGCTGATTTCTTTTCCTGTGATAAAAAGGCTTCTGTTTCGACCGCCAAACCTTTCAGGGGAGCATTGGCACCATTTTTGAGTCAATTGCCGAAAGTCAGAATTTTGATGACATTGTGACCCTGGGGCTTAGGGATTTTTTCAAAAAAATCTTTTTCTGCCGGTTAAGTTGTGGAGGGCTGATTTCTTTTCCTGTGAGGAAAAGCCTTCTGTTTCGACCGCCAAACCTTTCAGGGGAACATTTGCAACTGTTTGGCATCATTTTTGAATGAATTTCCAAAAGTCAGATTTTTGCTGAAATTGTGACCCCGGGGCTTAGGGATTTTTTTCAAAAAAATATTTTTTTGCCGGTGAAGTTTTTGACGGCTGATTTCTTTTCCCGTAAGGAAAAGCCTTCTGCTTCGAACGCCAAACCTTTCAGGGGAGCATTAGCAACCTTTTGGCACCATTTTTGAGTCAATTGCCGAAAGTCAGATTTTTGATGAAATTGTGACAGCGGGCTTAGGGATTTTTTCAAAAAAATATTTTTCTGCCGGTTAAGTTGTGGAGGGCTGATTTCTTTTCCTGTGATAAAAAGGCTTCTGTTTCGACCGCCAAACCTTTCAGGGGAGCATTGGCACCATTTTTGAGTCAATTGCCGAAAGTCAGAATTTTGATGACATTGTGACCCTGGGGCTTAGGGATTTTTTCAAAAAAATCTTTTTCTGCCGGTTAAGTTGTGGAGCGCTGATTTCTTTTCCTGTGATGAAAAGCATTCTGTTTCGACCACAAAACCATTCAGGGGAGCATTTGCAACCGATTGGCACCATTTTTGAGTCAATTGGAGAAAGTCATATTTTTTATGAAACTGTGACCCCGGGGTTTAGGGATTTTTTCAAAAAAATATTTTTCTGCCGGTTAAGTTGTGGAGGGCTGATTTCCTTTTCTGTGATAAAAAGGCTTCTGTTTCGACCGCCAAACCTTTCAGGGGAGCGTTGGCACTATTTTTGAATCAATTGCCAAAAGTCAGAGTCTTGATAAAATTGTGACCCCGGGGCTTATGAATTTTTTCAAAAAAATATTTTTCTGCTGTTTAAGTTTTTGAGGGCTGATTTCTTTCCCCGTG
Organism: Podarcis cretensis; assembly: GCF_951804945.1. Lineage (NCBI taxonomy): Eukaryota > Metazoa > Chordata > Lepidosauria > Squamata > Lacertidae > Podarcis > Podarcis cretensis. The sequence goes on from NC_137176.1 coordinate 8,634,118, forward strand.
AGGAAAAGCCTTCTGCTTAGACCGCTAAATCTTTCAGAGGAGCCTTTGCAAGTGTTTGGCACCATTTTTGAGTCAATTGCCGAAAGTCAGAGTTTTGATGAAATTCTGACCCCGGGGCTTAGGGATTTTTTCAAAAAAATATTTTTCTGCCGGTTAAGTTGTGGAGCGCTGATTTCTTTTCCTGTGATGAAAAGCATTCTGTTTCGACCGCAAAACCTTTCAGGGGAGCATTTGCAACCGTTTGGCACCATTTTTGAGTCAATTGGAGAAAGTCATATTTTTTATGAAACTGTGACCCCGGGGCTTAGGGATTTTTTCAAAAAAATATTTTTCTGCCGGTTAAGTTGTGAAGGGCTGATTTCTTTTCCTGTGATGAAAAGCATTCTGTTTCGACCGCAAAACCTTTCAGGGGAGCATTTGCAACCGTTCGGCACCATTTTTGAGTCAATTGGAGAAAGTCATATTTTTTATGAAACTGTGACCCCGGGGCTTAGGGATTTTTTCAAAAAAATCTTTTTCTGCCGGTTAAGTTGTTCGAGGGCTGATTTCTTTTTCTGTGGTAAAAAGGCTTCTGTTTCGACCGCCAAACCTTTCAGGGGAGCATTGGCATCATTTTTGAGTAAATTGCCGAAAGTCAGAGTTTTGATGACATTGTGACCCCGGGGCTTAGGGATTATTTCAAAAAAATCTTTTTTTGCCTCTTAAGTTGTGGAGCGCTGATTTCTTTTCCCCGTGAGGAAAAGCCTTCTGCTTAGACCGCTAAATCTTTCAGAGGAGCCTTTGCAAGTGTTTGGCACCATTTTTGAGTCAATTGCCGAAAGTCAGAGTTTTGATGAAATTCTGACCCCGGGGCTTAGGGATTTTTTCAAAAAAATATTTTTCCTCCGGTTAAGTTGTGGAGCGCTGATTTCTTTTCCTGTGATGAAAAGCATTCTGTTTCGACCGCAAAACCTTTCAGGGGAGCATTTGCAACCGTTTGGCACCATTTTTGAGTCAATTGGAGAAAGTCATATTTTTTATGAAACTGTGACCCCGGGGCTTAGGGATTTTTTCAAAAAAATATTTTTTTGCCGGTTAAGTTGTGGAGCGCTGATTTCTTTTCGTGTGATGAAAAGCATTCTGTTTCGACCGCAAAACCTTTCAGGGGAGCATTTGCAACCGTTTGGCACCATTTTTGAGTCAATTGCCGAAAGTCAGAGTTTTGATGAAATTGTGACCCCGGGGCTTAGGGATTTTTTCAAAAAAATCTTTTTTTGCCGGTGAAGTTTTCGACGGCTGATTTCTTTTCCTGTGATAAAAAGCCTTCTCTTTCGACCGCCAAACCTTTCAGGGGAGCATTTGCAACCGTTTGGCACCATTTTTGAGTCAATTGGAGAAAGTCATATTTTTTATGAAACTGTGACCCCGGGGCTTAGGGATTTTTTCAAAAAAATCTTTTTCTGCCGGTTAAGTTGTGGAGGGCTGATTTCTTTTCCTGTGAGGAAAAGCCTTCTGTTTCGACCGCCAAACCTTTCAGGGGAGCATTTGCAACTGTTTGGCATCATTTTTGAGTAAATTTCCGAAAGTCAGATTTTTGCTGAAATTGTGACCCCGGGGCTTAGGGATTTTTTTCAAAAAAATATTTTTTTGCCGGTGAAGTTTTTGACGGCTGATTTCTTTTCCCGTAAGGAAAAGCCTTCTGCTTCGAACGCCAAACCTTTCAGGGGAGCATTAGCAACCTTTTGGCACCATTTTTGAGTCAATTGCCGAAAGTCAGATTTTTGATGAAATTGTGACAGCGGGCTTAGGGATTTTTTCAAAAAAATATTTTTCTGCCGGTTAAGTTGTGGAGGGCTGATTTCTTTTCCTGTGATAAAAAGGCTTCTGTTTCGACCGCCAAACCTTTCAGGGGAGCATTGGCACCATTTTTGAGTCAATTGCCGAAAGTCAGAATTTTGATGACATTGTGACCCTGGGGCTTAGGGATTTTTTCAAAAAAATCTTTTTCTGCCGGTTAAGTTGTGGAGCGCTGATTTCTTTTCGTGTGATGAAAAGCATTCTGTTTCGACCGCAAAACCTTTCAGGGGAGCATTTGCAACCGTTTGGCACCATTTTTGAGTCAATTGCCGAAAGTCAGAGTTTTGATGAAATTGTGACCCCGGGGCTTAGGGATTTTTTCAAAAAAATCTTTTTTTGCCGGTGAAGTTTTCGACGGCTGATTTCTTTTCCTGTGATAAAAAGCCTTCTCTTTCGACCGCCAAACCTTTCAGGGGAGCATTTGCAACCGTTTGGCACCATTTTTGAGTCAATTGGAGAAAGTCAGAGTTTTGATGAAATTGTGACCCCGGGGCTTAGGGATTTTTTCAAAAAAATATTTTTCTGCCGGTTAAGTTGTGGAGGGCTGATTTCCTTTTCTGTGATAAAAAGGCTTCTGTTTCGACCGCCAAACCTTTCAGGGGAGCGTTGGCACTATTTTTGAATCAATTGCCAAAAGTCAGAGTTTTGATGAAATTGTGACCCCGGGGCTTAGGGATTTTTTCAAAAAAATCTTTTCCTGCCGGTTAAGTTGTCGAGGGCTGATTTCTTGTCCTGTGATAAAAAGACTTCTGTTTCGACCACCAAACCTTTCAGGGGAGCATTTGCAACCATTTGGCACCATTTTTTAATAAATTGCCAAAAGTCAGAGTTTTGATGAAATTGTGACCCCGGGGCTTAGGGATTTTTTCAAAAAAATCTTTTTCTGCCGGTTAAGTTGTGGAGCGCTGATTTCTTTTCGTGTGATGAAAAGCATTCTGTTTCGACCACAAAACCTTTCAGGGGAGCATTTGCAACCGTTTGGCACCATTTTTGAGTCAATTGCCGAAAGTCAGAGTTTTGATGAAATCGTGACCCCGGGGCTTAGGGATTTTTTCAAAAAAATCTTTTTCTGCCGGTTAAGTTTTCGACGGCTGATTTCTTTTCCTGTGATAAAAAGCCTTCTCTTTCGACCGCCAAACCTTTCAGGGGAGCATTTGCAACCGTTTGGCACCATTTTTGAGTCAATTGGAGAAAGTCATATTTTTTATGAAACTGTGACCCCGGGGCTTAGGGATTTTTTCAAAAAAATCTTTTTCTGCCGGTTAAGTTGTGAAGGGCTGATTTCTTTTCCTGTGAGGAAAAGCCTTCTGTTTCGACCGCCAAACCTTTCAGGGGAGCATTTGCAAGTGTTTGGCACCATTTTTGAGTCAATTGCCGAAAGTCAGAGTTTTGATGAAATTGTGACCCCGGGGCTTAGGGATTTTTTCAAAAAAATCTTTTTCTGCCGGTTAAGTTGTCAAGGGCTGATTTCCTTTTCTGTGATAAAAAGGCTTCTGTTTCGACCGCCAAACCTTTCAGGGGAGCATTTGCAACCGTTTGGCACCATTTTTGAGTCAATTGCCGAAAGTCAGAGTTTTGATGAAATTGTGACCCCGGGGCTTAGGGATTTTTTCAAAAAAATCTTTTTTTGCCGGTGAAGTTTTCGACGGCTGATTTCTTTTCCTGTGATAAAAAGGCTTCTGTTTCGACCGCCAAACCTTTCAGGGGAGCATTTGCAACCGTTTGGCACCATTTTTGAGTCAATTGGAGAAAGTCAGAGTTTTGATGAAATTGTGACCCCGGGGCTTAGGGATTTTTTCAAAAAAATATTTTTCTGCCGGTTAAGTTGTGGAGGGCTGATTTCCTTTTCTGTGATAAAAAGGCTTCTGTTTCGACCGCCAAACCTTTCAGGGGAGCGTTGGCACTATTTTTGAATCAATTGCCAAAAGTCAGAGTTTTGATGAAATTGTGACCCCGGGGCTTAGGGATTTTTTCAAAAAAATCTTTTCCTGCCGGTTAAGTTGTCGAGGGCTGATTTCTTGTCCTGTGATAAAAAGACTTCTGTTTCGACCACCAAACCTTTCAGGGGAGCATTTGCAACCATTTGGCACCATTTTTTAATAAATTGCCAAAAGTCAGAGTTTTGATGAAATTGTGACCCCGGGGCTTAGGGATTTTTTCAAAAAAATCTTTTTCTGCCGGTTAAGTTGTGGAGCGCTGATTTCTTTTCCTGTGATGAAAAGCATTCTGTTTCGACCACAAAACCTTTCAGGGGAGCATTTGCAACCGTTTGGCACCATTTTTGAGTCAATTGCCGAAAGTCAGAGTTTTGATGAAATCGTGACCCCGGGGCTTAGGGATTTTTTCAAAAAAATCTTTTTCTGCCGGTTAAGTTTTCGACGGCTGATTTCTTTTCCTGTGATAAAAAGCCTTCTCTTTCGACCGCCAAACCTTTCAGGGGAGCATTTGCAACCGTTTGGCACCATTTTTGAGTCAATTGGAGAAAGTCATATTTTTTATGAAACTGTGACCCCGGGGCTTAGGGATTTTTTCAAAAAAATCTTTTTCTGCCGGTTAAGTTGTGAAGGGCTGATTTCTTTTCCTGTGAGGAAAAGCCTTCTGTTTCGACCGCCAAACCTTTCAGGGGAGCATTTGCAAGTGTTTGGCACCATTTTTGAGTCAATTGCCGAAAGTCAGAGTTTTGATGAAATTGTGACCCCGGGGCTTAGGGATTTTTTCAAAAAAATCTTTTTCTGCCGGTTAAGTTGTCAAGGGCTGATTTCCTTTTCTGTGATAAAAAGGCTTCTGTTTCGACCGCCAAACCTTTCAGGGGAGCGTTGGCACTATTTTTGAATCAATTGCCAAAAGTCAGAGTCTTGATAAAATTGTGACCCCGGGGCTTAGGGATTTTTCCAAAAAAATCTTTTTTTGCCTCTTAAGTTGTGGAGCGCTGATTTCTTTTCCCCGTGAGGAAAAGCCTTCTGCTTAGACCGCCAAACCTTTCAAGGGAGCATTTGCAAGTGTTTGGCACCATTTTTGAGTCAATTGCCGAAAGTCAGAGTTTTGATGAAATTGTGACCCCGGGGCTTAGGGATTTTTTCAAAACAATCTTTTTCTGCCGGTTAAGTTGTCGAAGGGCTGATTTGTTGTCCTTTGATAAAAAGCCTTCTCTTTCGACCGCTAAACCTTTCAGGGGAGCATTGGCATCATTTTTGAGTAAATTGCCGAAAGTCAGAGTTTTGATGACATTGTGACCCCGGGGCTTAGGGATTTTTTCAAAAAAATCTTTTTTTGCCTCTTAAGTTGTGGAGCGCTGATTTCTTTTCCCCGTGAGGAAAAGCCTTCTGCTTAGACCGCTAAATCTTTCAGAGGAGCCTTTGCAAGTGTTTGGCACCATTTTTGAGTCAATTGCCGAAAGTCAGAGTTTTGATGACATTGTGACCCCGGGGCTTAGGGATTTTTTCAAAAAAATATTTTTCTGCCGGTTAAGTTGTGGAGCGCTGATTTCTTTTCCTGTGATGAAAAGCATTCTGTTTCGACCGCAAAACCTTTCAGGGGAGCATTTGCAACCGTTTGGCACCATTTTTGAGTCAATTGGAGAAAGTCATATTTTTTATGAAACTGTGACCCCGGGGCTTAGGGATTTTTTCAAAAAAATATTTTTTTGCCGGTTAAGTTGTGGAGCGCTGATTTCTTTTCGTGTGATGAAAAGCATTCTGTTTCGACCGCAAAACCTTTCAGGGGAGCATTTGCAACCGTTTGGCACCATTTTTGAGTCAATTGCCGAAAGTCAGAGTTTTGATGAAATTGTGACCCCGGGGCTTAGGGATTTTTTCAAAAAAATCTTTTTTTGCCGGTGAAGTTTTCGACGGCTGATTTCTTTTCCTGTGATAAAAAGCCTTCTCTTTCGACCGCCAAACCTTTCAGGGGAGCATTTGCAACCGTTTGGCACCATTTTTGAGTCAATTGGAGAAAGTCATATTTTTTATGAAACTGTGACCCCGGGGCTTAGGGATTTTTTCAAAAAAATCTTTTTCTGCCGGTTAAGTTGTGGAGGGCTGATTTCTTTTCCTGTGAGGAAAAGCCTTCTGTTTCGACCGCCAAACCTTTCAGGGGAGCATTTGCAACTGTTTGGCATCATTTTTGAGTAAATTTCCGAAAGTCAGATTTTTGCTGAAATTGTGACCCCGGGGCTTAGGGATTTTTTTCAAAAAAATATTTTTTTGCCGGTGAAGTTTTTGACGGCTGATTTCTTTTCCCGTAAGGAAAAGCCTTCTGCTTCGAACGCCAAACCTTTCAGGGGAGCATTAGCAACCTTTTGGCACCATTTTTGAGTCAATTGCCGATAGTCAGATTTTTGATGAAATTGTGACAGCGGGCTTAGGGATTTTTTCAAAAAAATATTTTTCTACCGGTTAAGTTGTGGAGGGCTGATTTCTTTTCCTGTGATAAAAAGGCTTCTGTTTCGACCGCCAAACCTTTCAGGGGAGCATTGGCACCATTTTTGAGTCAATTGCCGAAAGTCAGAATTTTGATGACATTGTGACCCTGGGGCTTAGGGATTTTTTCAAAAAAATCTTTTTCTGCCGGTTAAGTTGTGGAGCGCTGATTTCTTTTCCTGTGATGAAAAGCATTCTGTTTCGACCGCAAAACCTTTCAGGGGAGCATTTGCAACCGTTTGGCACCATTTTTGAGTCAATTGCCGAAAGTCAGAGTTTTGATGAAATTGTGACCCCGGGGCTTAGGGATTTTTTCAAAAAAATCTTTTTTTGCCGGTGAAGTTTTCGACGGCTGATTTCTTTTCCTGTGATAAAAAGCCTTCTCTTTCGACCGCCAAACCTTTCAGGGGAGCATTTGCAACCGTTTGGCACCATTTTTGAGTCAATTGGAGAAAGTCAGAGTTTTGATGAAATTGTGACCCCGGGGCTTAGGGATTTTTTCAAAAAAATATTTTTCTGCCGGTTAAGTTGTGGAGGGCTGATTTCCTTTTCTGTGATAAAAAGGCTTCTGTTTCGACCGCCAAACCTTTCAGGGGAGCGTTGGCACTATTTTTGAATCAATTGCCAAAAGTCAGAGTTTTGATGAAATTGTGACCCCGGGGCTTAGGGATTTTTTCAAAAAAATCTTTTCCTGCCGGTTAAGTTGTCGAGGGCTGATTTCTTGTCCTGTGATAAAAAGACTTCTGTTTCGACCACCAAACCTTTCAGGGGAGCATTTGCAACCATTTGGCACCATTTTTTAATAAATTGCCAAAAGTCAGAGTTTTGATGAAATTGTGACCCCGGGGCTTAGGGATTTTTTCAAAAAAATCTTTTTCTGCCGGTTAAGTTGTGGAGCGCTGATTTCTTTTCGTGTGATGAAAAGCATTCTGTTTCGACCACAAAACCTTTCAGGGGAGCATTTGCAACCGTTTGGCACCATTTTTGAGTCAATTGCCGAAAGTCAGAGTTTTGATGAAATCGTGACCCCGGGGCTTAGGGATTTTTTCAAAAAAATCTTTTTCTGCCGGTTAAGTTTTCGACGGCTGATTTCTTTTCCTGTGATAAAAAGCCTTCTCTTTCGACCGCCAAACCTTTCAGGGGAGCATTTGCAACCGTTTGGCACCATTTTTGAGTCAATTGGAGAAAGTCATATTTTTTATGAAACTGTGACCCCGGGGCTTAGGGATTTTTTCAAAAAAATCTTTTTCTGCCGGTTAAGTTGTGAAGGGCTGATTTCTTTTCCTGTGAGGAAAAGCCTTCTGTTTCGACCGCCAAACCTTTCAGGGGAGCATTTGCAAGTGTTTGGCACCATTTTTGAGTCAATTGCCGAAAGTCAGAGTTTTGATGAAATTGTGACCCCGGGGCTTAGGGATTTTTTCAAAACAATCTTTTTCTGCCGGTTAAGTTGTCGAAGGGCTGATTTGTTGTCCTTTGATAAAAAGCCTTCTCTTTCGACCGCTAGACCTTTCAGGGGAGCATTGGCATCATTTTTGAGTAAATTGCCGAAAGTCAGAGTTTTGATGACATTGTGACCCCGGGGCTTAGGGATTTTTTCAAAAAAATCTTTTTCTGCACGTTAAGTTGTCAAGGGCTGATTTCCTTTTCTGTGATAAAAAGGCTTCTGTTTCGACCGCCAAACCTTTCAGGGGAGCGTTGGCACTATTTTTGAATCAATTGCCAAAAGTCAGAGTCTTGATAAAATTGTGACCCCGGGGCTTAGGGATTTTTCCAAAAAAATCTTTTTTTGCCTCTTAAGTTGTGGAGCGCTGATTTCTTTTCCCCGTGAGGAAAAGCCTTCTGTTTCGACCGCCAAACCTTTCAAGGGAGCATTTGCAAGTGTTTGGCACCATTTTTGAGTCAATTGCCGAAAGTCAGAGTTTTGATGAAATTGTGACCCCGGGGCTTAGGGATTTTTTCAAAACAATCTTTTTCTGCCGGTTAAGTTGTCGAAGGGCTGATTTGTTGTCCTTTGATAAAAAGCCTTCTCTTTCGACCGCTAAACCTTTCAGGGGAGCATTGGCATCATTTTTGAGTAAATTGCCGAAAGTCAGAGTTTTGATGACATTGTGACCCCGGGGCTTAGGGATTTTTTCAAAAAAATCTTTTTTTGCCTCTTAAGTTGTGGAGCGCTGATTTCTTTTCCCCGTGAGGAAAAGCCTTCTGCTTAGACCGCTAAATCTTTCAGAGGAGCCTTTGCAAGTGTTTGGCACCATTTTTGAGTCAATTGCCGAAAGTCAGAGTTTTGATGAAATTCTGACCCCGGGGCTTAGGGATTTTTTCAAAAAAATATTTTTCTGCCGGTTAAGTTGTGGAGCGCTGATTTCTTTTCCTGTGATGAAAAGCATTCTGTTTCGACCGCAAAACCTTTCAGGGGAGCATTTGCAACCGTTTGGCACCATTTTTGAGTCAATTGGAGAAAGTCATATTTTTTATGAAACTGTGACCCCGGGGCTTAGGGATTTTTTCAAAAAAATATTTTTTTGCCGGTTAAGTTGTGGAGCGCTGATTTCTTTTCGTGTGATGAAAAGCATTCTGTTTCGACCGCAAAACCTTTCAGGGGAGCATTTGCAACCGTTTGGCACCATTTTTGAGTCAATTGCCGAAAGTCAGAGTTTTGATGAAATTGTGACCCCGGGGCTTAGGGATTTTTTCAAAAAAATCTTTTTTTGCCGGTGAAGTTTTCGACGGCTGATTTCTTTTCCTGTGATAAAAAGCCTTCTCTTTCGACCGCCAAACCTTTCAGGGGAGCATTTGCAACCGTTTGGCACCATTTTTGAGTCAATTGGAGAAAGTCATATTTTTTATGAAACTGTGACCCCGGGGCTTAGGGATTTTTTCAAAAAAATCTTTTTCTGCCGGTTAAGTTGTGGAGGGCTGATTTCTTTTCCTGTGAGGAAAAGCCTTCTGTTTCGACCGCCAAACCTTTCAGGGGAGCATTTGCAACTGTTTGGCATCATTTTTGAGTAAATTTCCGAAAGTCAGATTTTTGCTGAAATTGTGACCCCGGGGCTTAGGGATTTTTTTCAAAAAAATATTTTTTTGCCGGTGAAGTTTTTGACGGCTGATTTCTTTTCCCGTAAGGAAAAGCCTTCTGCTTCGAACGCCAAACCTTTCAGGGGAGCATTAGCAACCTTTTGGCACCATTTTTGAGTCAATTGCCGAAAGTCAGATTTTTGATGAAATTGTGACAGCGGGCTTAGGGATTTTTTCAAAAAAATATTTTTCTGCCGGTTAAGTTGTGGAGGGCTGATTTCTTTTCCTGTGATAAAAAGGCTTCTGTTTCGACCGCCAAACCTTTCAGGGGAGCATTGGCACCATTTTTGAGTCAATTGCCGAAAGTCAGAATTTTGATGACATTGTGACCCTGGGGCTTAGGGATTTTTTCAAAAAAATCTTTTTCTGCCGGTTAAGTTGTGGAGCGCTGATTTCTTTTCGTGTGATGAAAAGCATTCTGTTTCGACCGCAAAACCTTTCAGGGGAGCATTTGCAACCGTTTGGCACCATTTTTGAGTCAATTGCCGAAAGTCAGAGTTTTGATGAAATTGTGACCCCGGGGCTTAGGGATTTTTTCAAAAAAATCTTTTTTTGCCGGTGAAGTTTTCGACGGCTGATTTCTTTTCCTGTGATAAAAAGCCTTCTCTTTCGACCGCCAAACCTTTCAGGGGAGCATTTGCAACCGTTTGGCACCATTTTTGAGTCAATTGGAGAAAGTCAGAGTTTTGATGAAATTGTGACCCCGGGGCTTAGGGATTTTTTCAAAAAAATATTTTTCTGCCGGTTAAGTTGTGGAGGGCTGATTTCCTTTTCTGTGATAAAAAGGCTTCTGTTTCGACCGCCAAACCTTTCAGGGGAGCGTTGGCACTATTTTTGAATCAATTGCCAAAAGTCAGAGTTTTGATGAAATTGTGACCCCGGGGCTTAGGGATTTTTTCAAAAAAATCTTTTCCTGCCGGTTAAGTTGTCGAGGGCTGATTTCTTGTCCTGTGATAAAAAGACTTCTGTTTCGACCACCAAACCTTTCAGGGGAGCATTTGCAACCATTTGGCACCATTTTTTAATAAATTGCCAAAAGTCAGAGTTTTGATGAAATTGTGACCCCGGGGCTTAGGGATTTTTTCAAAAAAATCTTTTTCTGCCGGTTAAGTTGTGGAGCGCTGATTTCTTTTCGTGTGATGAAAAGCATTCTGTTTCGACCACAAAACCTTTCAGGGGAGCATTTGCAACCGTTTGGCACCATTTTTGAGTCAATTGCCGAAAGTCAGAGTTTTGATGAAATCGTGACCCCGGGGCTTAGGGATTTTTTCAAAAAAATCTTTTTCTGCCGGTTAAGTTTTCGACGGCTGATTTCTTTTCCTGTGATAAAAAGCCTTCTCTTTCGACCGCCAAACCTTTCAGGGGAGCATTTGCAACCGTTTGGCACCATTTTTGAGTCAATTGGAGAAAGTCATATTTTTTATGAAACTGTGACCCCGGGGCTTAGGGATTTTTTCAAAAAAATCTTTTTCTGCCGGTTAAGTTGTGAAGGGCTGATTTCTTTTCCTGTGAGGAAAAGCCTTCTGTTTCGACCGCCAAACCTTTCAGGGGAGCATTTGCAAGTGTTTGGCACCATTTTTGAGTCAATTGCCGAAAGTCAGAGTTTTGATGAAATTGTGACCCCGGGGCTTAGGGATTTTTTCAAAACAATCTTTTTCTGCCGGTTAAGTTGTCGAAGGGCTGATTTGTTGTCCTTTGATAAAAAGCCTTCTCTTTCGACCGCTAGACCTTTCAGGGGAGCATTGGCATCATTTTTGAGTAAATTGCCGAAAGTCAGAGTTTTGATGACATTGTGACCCCGGGGCTTAGGGATTTTTTCAAAAAAATCTTTTTCTGCACGTTAAGTTGTCAAGGGCTGATTTCCTTTTCTGTGATAAAAAGGCTTCTGTTTCGACCGCCAAACCTTTCAGGGGAGCGTTGGCACTATTTTTGAATCAATTGCCAAAAGTCAGAGTCTTGATAAAATTGTGACCCCGGGGCTTAGGGATTTTTCCAAAAAAATCTTTTTTTGCCTCTTAAGTTGTGGAGCGCTGATTTCTTTTCCCCGTGAGGAAAAGCCTTCTGCTTAGACCGCTAAATCTTTCAGAGGAGCCTTTGCAAGTGTTTGGCACCATTTTTGAGTCAATTGCCGAAAGTCAGAGTTTTGATGAAATTCTGACCCCGGGGCTTAGGGATTTTTTCAAAAAAATATTTTTCTGCCGGTTAATTGTGGAGCGCTGATTTCTTTTCCTGTGATGAAAAGCATTCTGTTTCGACCGCAAAACCTTTCAGGGGAGCATTTGCAACCGTTTGGCACCATTTTTGAGTCAATTGCCGAAAGTCAGAGTTTTGATGAAATTGTGACCCCGGGGCTTAGGGATTTTTTCAAAAAAATCTTTTTTTGCCGGTGAAGTTTTCGACGGCTGATTTCTTTTCCTGTGATAAAAAGCCTTCTCTTTCGACCGCCAAACCTTTCAGGGGAGCATTTGCAACCGTTTGGCACCATTTTTGAGTCAATTGGAGAAAGTCATATTTTTTATGAAACTGTGACCCCGGGGCTTAGGGATTTTTTCAAAAAAATCTTTTTCTGCCGGTTAAGTTGTGGAGGGCTGATTTCTTTTCCTGTGAGGAAAAGCCTTCTGTTTCGACCGCCAAACCTTTCAGGGGAGCATTTGCAACTGTTTGGCATCATTTTTGAGTGAATTTCCGAAAGTCAGATTTTTGCTGAAATTGTGACCCCGGGGCTTAGGGATTTTTTTCAAAAAAATATTTTTTTGCCGGTGAAGTTTTTGACGGCTGATTTCTTTTCCCGTAAGGAAAAGCCTTCTGCTTCGAACGCCAAACCTTTCAGGGGAGCATTAGCAACCGTTTGGCACCATTTTTGAGTCAATTGCCGAAAGTCAGATTTTTGATGAAATTGTGACAGCGGGCTTAGGGATTTTTTCAAAAAAATATTTTTCTGCCGGTTAAGTTGTGGAGGGCTGATTTCTTTTCCTGTGATAAAAAGGCTTCTGTTTCGACCGCCAAACCTTTCAGGGGAGCATTGGCATCATTTTTGAGTCAATTGCCGAAAGTCAGAGTTTTTATGACATTGTGACCCCGGGGCTTAGGGATTTTTTCAAAAAAATATTTTTCTGCCGGTTAAGTTGTGGAGCGCTGATTTCTTTTCCTGTGATGAAAAGCATTCTGTTTCGACCGCAAAGCCTTTCAGGGGAGCATTTTCAACCGTTTGGCACCATTTTTGAGTCAATTGGAGAAAGTCATATTTTTTATGAAACTGTGACCCCGGGGCTTAGGGATTTTTTCAAAAAAATCTTTTTCTGCCGGTTAAGTTGTGGAGGGCTGATTTCCTTTTCTGTGATAAAAAGGCTTCTGTTTCGACCGCCAAACCTTTCAGGGGAGCGTTGGCACTATTTTTGAATCAATTGCCAAAAGTCAGAGTCTTGATAAAATTGTGACCCCGGGGCTTAGGGATTTTTTCAAAAAAATCTTTTTTTGCCTCTTAAGTTGTGGAGCGCTGATTTCTTTTCCCCGTGAGGAAAAGCCTTCTGCTTAGACCGCTAAATCTTTCAGAGGAGCCTTTGCAAGTGTTTGGCACCATTTTTGAGTCAATTGCCGAAAGTCAGAGTTTTGATGAAACTGTGACCCCGGGGCTTAGGGATTTTTTCAAAAAAATATTTTTTTGCCGGTTAAGTTGTGGAGCGCTGATTTCTTTTCGTGTGATGAAAAGCATTCTGTTTCGACCGCAAAACCTTTCAGGGGAGCATTTGCAACCGTTTGGCACCATTTTTGAGTCAATTGCCGAAAGTCAGAGTTTTGATGAAATTGTGACCCCGGGGCTTAGGGATTTTTTCAAAAAAATCTTTTTTTGCCGGTGAAGTTTTCGACGGCTGATTTCTTTTCCTGTGATAAAAAGCCTTCTCTTTCGACCGCCAAACCTTTCAGGGGAGCATTTGCAACCGTTTGGCACCATTTTTGAGTCAATTGGAGAAAGTCATATTTTTTATGAAACTGTGACCCCGGGGCTTAGGGATTTTTTCAAAAAAATCTTTTTCTGCCGGTTAAGTTGTGGAGGGCTGATTTCTTTTCCTGTGAGGAAAAGCCTTCTGTTTCGACCGCCAAACCTTTCAGGGGAGCATTTGCAACTGTTTGGCATCATTTTTGAGTGAATTTCCGAAAGTCAGATTTTTGCTGAAATTGTGACCCCGGGGCTTAGGGATTTTTTTCAAAAAAATATTTTTTTGCCGGTGAAGTTTTTGACGGCTGATTTCTTTTCCCGTAAGGAAAAGCCTTCTGCTTCGAACGCCAAACCTTTCAGGGGAGCATTAGCAACCTTTTGGCACCATTTTTGAGTCAATTGCCGAAAGTCAGAGTTTTGATGAAATTGTGACAGCGGGCTTAGGGATTTTTTCAAAAAAATATTTTTCTGCCGGTTAAGTTGTGGAGGGCTGATTTCTTTTCCTGTGATAAAAAGGCTTCTGTTTCGACCGCCAAACCTTTGAGGGGAGCATTGGCACCATTTTTGAGTCAATTGCCGAAAGTCAGAATTTTGATGACATTGTGACCCTGGGGCTTAGGGATTTTTTCAAAAAAATATTTTTCTGCCGGTTAAGTTGTGGAGCGCTGATTTCTTTTCCTGTGATGAAAAGCATTCTGTTTCGACCGCAAAACCTTTCAGGGGAGCATTTGCAACCGATTGGCACCATTTTTGAGTCAATTGGAGAAAGTCATATTTTTTATGAAACTGTGACCCCGGGGCTTAGGGATTTTTTCAAAAAAATATTTTTCTGCCGGTTAAGTTGTGGAGGGCTGATTTCTTTTCCTGTGATAAAAAGGCTTCTGTATCGACCGCCAAACCTTTCAGGGGAGCATTGGCATCATTTTTGAGTCAATTGCCGAAAGTCAGAGTTTTTATGACATTGTGACCCCGGGGCTTAGGGATTTTTTCAAAAAAATATTTTTCTGCCGGTTAAGTTGTGGAGCGCTGATTTCTTTTCGTGTGATGAAAAACCTTCTGCTTAGACCGCTAAATCTTTCAGAGGAGCCTTTGCAAGTGTTTGGCACCATTTTTGAGTCAATTGCCGAAAGTCAGAGTTTTGATGAAATTCTGACCCCGGGGCTTAGGGATTTTTTCAAAAAAATATTTTTCTGCCGGTTAAGTTGTGGAGCGCTGATTTCTTTTCCTGTGATGAAAAGCATTCTGTTTCGACCGCAAAACCTTTCAGGGGAGCATTTGCAACCGTTTGGCACCATTTTTGAGTCAATTGCCGAAAGTCAGAGTTTTGATGAAATTGTGACCCCGGGGCTTAGGGATTTTTTCAAAAAAATCTTTTTTTGCCGGTGAAGTTTTCGACGGCTGATTTCTTTTCCTGTGATAAAAAGCCTTCTCTTTCGACCGCCAAACCTTTCAGGGGAGCATTTGCAACCGTTTGGCACCATTTTTGAGTCAACTGGAGAAAGTCATATTTTTTATGAAACTGTGACCCCGGGGCTTAGGGATTTTTTCAAAAAAATCTTTTTCTGCCGGTTAAGTTGTGGAGGGCTGATTTCTTTTCCTGTGAGGAAAAGCCTTCTGTTTCGACCGCCAAACCTTTCAGGGGAGCATTTGCAACTGTTTGGCATCATTTTTGAGTGAATTTCCGAAAGTCAGATTTTTGCTGAAATTGTGACCCCGGGGCTTAGGGATTTTTTTCAAAAAAATATTTTTTTGCCGGTGAAGTTTTTGACGGCTGATTTCTTTTCCCGTAAGGAAAAGCCTTCTGCTTCGAACGCCAAACCTTTCAGGGGAGCATTAGCAACCTTTTGGCACCATTTTTGAGTCAATTGCCGAAAGTCAGATTTTTGATGAAATTGTGACAGCGGGCTTAGGGATTTTTTCAAAAAAATATTTTTCTGCCGGTTAAGTTGTGGAGGGCTGATTTCTTTTCCTGTGATAAAAAGGCTTCTGTTTCGACCGCCAAACCTTTCAGGGGAGCATTGGCACCATTTTTGAGTCAATTGCCGAAAGTCAGAATTTTGATGACATTGTGACCCTGGGGCTTAGGGATTTTTTCAAAAAAATCTTTTTCTGCCGGTTAAGTTGTGGAGCGCTGATTTCTTTTCCTGTGATGAAAAGCATTCTGTTTCGACCACAAAACCTTTCAGGGGAGCATTTGCAACCGATTGGCACCATTTTTGAGTCAATTGGAGAAAGTCATATTTTTTATGAAACTGTGACCCCGGGGCTTAGGGATTTTTTCAAAAAAATATTTTTCTGCCGGTTAAGTTGTGGAGGGCTGATTTCTTTTCCTGTGATAAAAAGGCTTCTGTATCGACCGCCAAACCTTTCAGGGGAGCATTGGCATCATTTTTGAGTCAATTGCCGAAAGTCAGAGTTTTTATGACATTGTGACCCCGGGGCTTAGGGATTTTTTCAAAAAAATCTTTTTCTGCCGGTTAAGTTGTGGAGCGCTGATTTCTTTTCGTGTGATGAAAAGCATTCTGTTTCGACCGCAAAACCTTTCAGGGGAGCATTTGCAACCGTTTGGCACCATTTTTGAGTCAATTGCCGAAAGTCAGAGTTTTGATGAAATTGTGACCCCGGGGCTTAGGGATTTTTTCAAAAAAATCTTTTTTTGCCGGTGAAGTTTTCGACGGCTGATTTCTTTTCCTGTGATAAAAAGCCTTCTCTTTCGACCGCCAAACCTTTCAGGGGAGCATTTGCAACCGTTTGGCACCATTTTTGAGTCAATTGGAGAAAGTCAGAGTTTTGATGAAATTGTGACCCCGGGGCTTAGGGATTTTTTCAAAAAAATATTTTTCTGCCGGTTAAGTTGTGGAGGGCTGATTTCCTTTTCTGTGATAAAAAGGCTTCTGTTTCGACCGCCAAACCTTTCAGGGGAGCGTTGGCACTATTTTTGAATCAATTGCCAAAAGTCAGAGTTTTGATGAAATTGTGACCCCGGGGCTTAGGGATTTTTTCAAAAAAATCTTTTCCTGCCGGTTAAGTTGTCGAGGGCTGATTTCTTGTCCTGTGATAAAAAGACTTCTGTTTCGACCACCAAACCTTTCAGGGGAGCATTTGCAACCATTTGGCACCATTTTTTAATAAATTGCCAAAAGTCAGAGTTTTGATGAAATTGTGACCCCCGGGGCTTAGGGATTTTTTCAAAAAAATCTTTTTCTGCCGGTTAAGTTGTCGAGGGCTGATTTCCTTTTCTGTGATAAAAAGGCTTCTGTTTCGACCGCCAAACCTTTCAGGGGAGCGTTGGCACCATTTTTGAATCAATTGCCAAAAGTCAGAGTCTTGATAAAATTGTGACCCCGGGGCTTATGAATTTTTTCAAAAAAATATTTTTCTGCTGTTTAAGTTTTTGAGGGCTGATTTCTTGTCCTTTGATAAAAAGCCTTCTGTTTCGACCGCCAAACCTTCCAGGGGAGCATTTGCAACCGTTTGGCACTATTTTTGAGTGAATTGCCGAAAGTCAGAGTTTTGATGACATTGTGACCCCGGGGCTTAGGGATTTTTCCAAAAAAATCTTTTTCTGCCGGTTAAGTTGTTCGAGGGCTGATTTCTTTTTCTGTGGTAAAAAGGCTTCTGTTTCGACCGCCAAACCTTTCAGGGGAGCATTTGCAACCGTTTGGCACCATTTTTGAGTCAATTGGAGAAAGTCATATTTTTTATGAAACTGTGACCCCGGGGCTTAGGGATTTTTTCAAAAAAATCTTTTTCTGCCGGTTAAGTTGTGAAGGGCTGATTTCTTTTCCTGTGAGGAAAAGCCTTCTGTTTCGACCGCCAAACCTTTCAGGGGAGCATTTGCAAGTGTTTGGCACCATTTTTGAGTCAATTGCCGAAAGTCAGAGTTTTGATGAAATTGTGACCCCGGGGCTTAGGGATTATTTCAAAAAAATATTTTTCTGCCGGTTAATTGTGGAGCGCTGATTTCTTTTCCTGTGATGAAAAGCATTCTGTTTCGACCACAAAACCTTTCAGGGGAGCATTTGCAACCGTTTGGCACCATTTTTGAGTCAATTGCCGAAAGTCAGAGTTTTGATGAAATCGTGACCCCGGGGCTTAGGGATTTTTTCAAAAAAATCTTTTTCTGCCGGTTAAGTTTTCGACGGCTGATTTCTTTTCCTGTGATAAAAAGCCTTCTCTTTCGACCGCCAAACCTTTCAGGGGAGCATTTGCAACCGTTTGGCACCATTTTTGAGTCAATTGGAGAAAGTCATATTTTTTATGAAACTGTGACCCCGGGGCTTAGGGATTTTTTCAAAAAAATCTTTTTCTGCCGGTTAAGTTGTGAAGGGCTGATTTCTTTTCCTGTGAGGAAAAGCCTTCTGTTTCGACCGCCAAACCTTTCAGGGGAGCATTTGCAAGTGTTTGGCACCATTTTTGAGTCAATTGCCGAAAGTCAGAGTTTTGATGAAATTGTGACCCCGGGGCTTAGGGATTATTTCAAAAAAATATCTTTCTGCCGGTTAATTGTGGAGCGCTGATTTCTTTTCCTGTGATGAAAAGCATTCTGTTTCGACCACAAAACCTTTCAGGGGAGCATTTGCAACCGTTTGGCACCATTTTTGAGTCAATTGCCGAAAGTCAGAGTTTTGATGAAATCGTGACCCCGGGGCTTAGGGATTTTTTCAAAAAAATCTTTTTCTGCCGGTTAAGTTTTCGACGGCTGATTTCTTTTCCTGTGATAAAAAGCCTTCTCTTTCGACCGCCAAACCTTTCAGGGGAGCATTTGCAACCGTTTGGCACCATTTTTGAGTCAATTGGAGAAAGTCATATTTTTTATGAAACTGTGACCCCGGGGCTTAGGGATTTTTTCAAAAAAATCTTTTTTTGCCATTTAAGTTGTCGAGGGCTGATTTCTTTTTCTGTGATAAAAAGCCTTCTGTTTCGACCGCCAAACCTTTCAGGGGAGCATTTGCAA
Source organism: Podarcis cretensis (assembly GCF_951804945.1). Taxonomy (NCBI): domain Eukaryota; kingdom Metazoa; phylum Chordata; class Lepidosauria; order Squamata; family Lacertidae; genus Podarcis; species Podarcis cretensis. The sequence goes on from NC_137176.1 coordinate 8,652,341, forward strand.
CTGTTTGGCACCATTTTTGAGTCAATTGGAGAAAGTCATATTTTTGCTGAAATTGTGACCCCGGGGCTTAGGGATTTTTTCAAAAAAATCTTTTTCTGCCGGTTAAGTTGTGAAGGGCTGATTTCTTTTCCCCGTGAGGAAAAGCCTTCTGTTTCGACCGCCAAACCTTTCAGGGGAGCATTTGCAAGTGTTTGGCACCATTTTTGAGTCAATTGCCGAAAGTCAGAGTTTTGATGAAATTGTGACCCCGGGGCTTAGGGATTTTTTCAAAACAATCTTTTTCTGCCGGTTAAGTTGTCGAAGGGCTGATTTGTTGTCCTTTGATAAAAAGCCTTCTCTTTCGACCGCTAAACCTTTCAGGGGAGCATTGGCATCATTTTTGAGTAAATTGCCGAAAGTCAGAGTTTTGATGACATTGTGACCCCGGGGCTTAGGGATTTTTTCAAAAAAATATTTTTCTGTCTGTTAAGTTGTCGAGGGCTGATTTCTTTTCCTGTGAGGAAAAGCCTTCTGCTTAGACCGCCAAACCTTTCAGAGGAGCCTTTGCAAGTGTTTGGCACCATTTTTGAGTCAATTGCCGAAAGTCAGAGTTTTGATGAAATTGTGACCCCGGGGCTTAGGGATTTTTTCAAAAAAATCTTTTTCTGCACGTTAAGTTGTCAAGGGTTGATTTCCTTTTCTGTGATAAAAAGGCTTCTGTTTCGACCGCCAAACCTTTCAGGGGAGCGTTGGCACTATTTTTGAATCAATTGCCAAAAGTCAGAGTCTTGATAAAATTGTGACCCCGGGGCTTAGGGATTTTTCCAAAAAAATCTTTTTTTGCCTCTTAAGTTGTGGAGCGCTGATTTCTTTTCCCCGTGAGGAAAAGCCTTCTGCTTAGACCGCTAAATCTTTCAGAGGAGCCTTTGCAAGTGTTTGGCACCATTTTTGAGTCAATTGCCGAAAGTCAGAGTTTTGATGAAATTGTGACCCCGGGGCTTAGGGATTTTTTCAAAAAAATATTTTTCTGCCGGTTAATTGTGGAGCGCTGATTTCTTTTCCTGTGATGAAAAGCATTCTGTTTCGACCGCAAAACCTTTCAGGGGAGCATTTGCAACCGTTTGGCACCATTTTTGAGTCAATTGCCGAAAGTCAGAGTTTTGATGAAATTGTGACCCCGGGGCTTAGGGATTTTTTCAAAAAAATCTTTTTTTGCCGGTGAAGTTTTCGACGGCTGATTTCTTTTCCTGTGATAAAAAGCCTTCTCTTTCGACCGCCAAACCTTTCAGGGGAGCATTTGCAACCGTTTGGCACCATTTTTGAGTCAATTGGAGAAAGTCATATTTTTTATGAAACTGAGACCCCGGGGCTTAGGGATTTTTTCAAAAAAATCTTTTTCTGCCGGTTAAGTTGTGGAGGGCTGATTTCTTTTCCTGTGAGGAAAAGCCTTCTGTTTCGACCGCCAAACCTTTCAGGGGAACATTTGCAACTGTTTGGCATCATTTTTGAGTGAATTTCCGAAAGTCAGATTTTTGCTGAAATTGTGACCCCGGGGCTTAGGGATTTTTTTCAAAAAAATATTTTTTTGCCGGTGAAGTTTTTGACGGCTGATTTCTTTTCCCGTAAGGAAAAGCCTTCTGCTTCGAACGCCAAACCTTTCAGGGGAGCATTAGCAACCTTTTGGCACCATTTTTGAGTCAATTGCCGAAAGTCAGAGTTTTGATGAAATTGTGACAGCGGGCTTAGGGATTTTTTCAAAAAAATATTTTTCTGCCGGTTAAGTTGTGGAGGGCTGATTTCTTTTCCTGTGATAAAAAGGCTTCTGTTTCGACCGCCAAACCTTTCAGGGGAGCATTGGCACCATTTTTGAGTCAATTGCCGAAAGTCAGAATTTTGATGACATTGTGACCCTGGGGCTTAGGGATTTTTTCAAAAAAATCTTTTTCTGCCGGTTAAGTTGTGGAGCGCTGATTTCTTTTCCTGTGATGAAAAGCATTCTGTTTCGACCACAAAACCTTTCAGGGGAGCATTTGCAACCGATTGGCACCATTTTTGAGTCAATTGGAGAAAGTCATATTTTTTTATGAAACTGTGACCCCGGGGCTTAGGGATTTTTTCAAAAAAATATTTTTCTGCCGGTTAAGTTGTGGAGGGCTGATTTCTTTTCCTGTGATAAAAAGGCTTCTGTTTCGACCGCCAAACCTTTCAGGGGAGCATTGGCATCATTTTTGAGTCAATTGCCGAAAGTCAGAGTTTTTATGACATTGTGACCCCGGGGCTTAGGGATTTTTTCAAAAAAATCTTTTTTTGCCGGTGAAGTTTTCGACGGCTGATTTCTTTTCCTGTGATAAAAAGCCTTCTCTTTCGACCGCCAAACCTTTCAGGGGAGCATTTGCAACCGTTTGGCACCATTTTTGAGTCAATTGGAGAAAGTCAGAGTTTTGATGAAATTGTGACCCCGGGGCTTAGGGATTTTTTCAAAAAAATCTTTTTTTGCCGGTGAAGTTTTCGACGGCTGATTTCTTTTCCTGTGATAAAAAGCCTTCTCTTTCGACCGCCAAACCTTTCAGGGGAGCATTTGCAACCGTTTGGCACCATTTTTGAGTCAATTGGAGAAAGTCAGAGTTTTGATGAAATTGTGACCCCGGGGCTTAGGGATTCTTTCAAAAAAATATTTTTCTGCCGGTTAAGTTGTGGAGGGCTGATTTTCTTTTCTGTGATAAAAAGGCTTCTGTTTCGACCGCCAAACCTTTCAGGGGAGCGTTGGCACTATTTTTGAATCAATTGCCAAAAGTCAGAGTCTTGATAAAATTGTGACCCCGGGGCTTATGAATTTTTTCAAAAAAATATTTTTCTGCTGTTTAAGTTTTTGAGGGCTGATTTCTTTTCCTGCGATGAAAAGCCTTCTGTTTCGACCGCCAAACCTTTCAGGGGAGCATTTGCAACCGTTTGGCTCTATTTTTGAGTGAATTGCCGAAAGTCAGAGTTTTGATGAAATTGTGACCCCGGGGCTTAGGGATTTTTTCAAAAAAATCTTTTTCTGCCGGTTAAGTTGTCGAGGGCTGATTTCTTTTTCTGTGGTAAAAAGGCTTCTGTTTCGACCGCCAAACCTTTCAGGGGAGCATTGGCATCATTTTTGAGTCAATTGCCGAAAGTCAGAGTTTTGATGACATTGTGACCCTGGGGCTTAGGGATTATTTCAAAAAAATCTTTTTCTGCCGGTTAAGTTGTGGAGCGCTGATTTCTTTTCGTGTGATGAAAAGCATTCTGTTTCGACCACAAAACCTTTCAGGGGAGCATTTGCAACCGTTTGGCACCATTTTTGAGTCAATTGCCGAAAGTCAGAGTTTTGATGAAATCGTGACCCCGGGGCTTAGGGATTTTTTCAAAAAAATCTTTTTCTGCCGGTTAAGTTTTCGACGGCTGATTTCTTTTCCTGTGATAAAAAGCCTTCTCTTTCGACCGCCAAACCTTTCAGGGGAGCATTTGCAACCGTTTGGCACCATTTTTGAGTCAATTGGAGAAAGTCATATTTTTTATGAAACTGTGACCCCGGGGCTTAGGGATTTTTTCAAAAAAATCTTTTTCTGCCGGTTAAGTTGTGAAGGGCTGATTTCTTTTCCTGTGAGGAAAAGCCTTCTGTTTCGACCGCCAAACCTTTCAAGGGAGCATTTGCAAGTGTTTGGCACCATTTTTGAGTCAATTGCCGAAAGTCAGAGTTTTGATGAAATTGTGTCCCCGGGGCTTAGGGATTTTTTCAAAACAATCTTTTTCTGCCGGTTAAGTTGTCGAAGGGCTGATTTGTTGTCCTTTGATAAAAAGCCTTCTCTTTCGACCGCTAAACCTTTCAGGGGAGCATTGGCATCATTTTTGAGTAAATTGCCGAAAGTCAGAGTTTTGATGACATTGTGACCCCGGGGCTTAGGGATTTTTTCAAAAAAATATTTTTCTGCCGGTTAAGTTGTCAAGGGCTGATTTCTTTTTCTGTGGTAAAAAGGCTTCTGTTTCGACCGCCAAACCTTTCAGGGGAGCATTGGCATCATTTTTGAGTCAATTGCCGAAAGTCAGAGTTTTGATGACATTGTGACCCCGGGATTTAGGGATTTTTTTCAAAAAAAATTTTTTCTCCCGGTTAAGTTGTCAAGGGCTGATTTCTTTTCCTGTGAGGAAAAGCCTTCTGCTTAGACCGCCAAACCTTTCAGAGGAGCCTTTGCAAGTGTTTGGCACCATTTTTGAGTCAATTGCCGAAAGTCAGAGTTTTGATGAAATTGTGACCCCGGGGCTTAGGGATTTTTTCAAAAAAATCTTTTTCTGCCGTTTAAGTTGTCAAGGGCTGATTTCTTTTTCTGTGGTAAAAAGGCTTCTGTTTCGACCGCCAAACCTTTCAGGGGAGCATTGGCATCATTTTTGAGTCAATTGCCGAAAGTCAGAGTTTTGATGACATTGTGACCCCGGGATTTAGGGATTTTTTTCAAAAAAAATTTTTTCTCCCGGTTAAGTTGTCAAGGGCTGATTTCTTTTCCTGTGAGGAAAAGCCTTCTGCTTAGACCGCCAAACCTTTCAGAGGAGCCTTTGCAAGTGTTTGGCACCATTTTTGAGTCAATTGCCGAAAGTCAGAGTTTTGATGAAATTGTGACCCCGGGGCTTAGGGATTTTTTCAAAAAAATCTTTTTCTGCCGGTTAAGTTGTGGAGGGCTGATTTCTTTTCCTGTGATAAAAAGGCTTCTGTTTCGACCGCCAAACCTTTCAGGGGAGCATTGGCATCATTTTTGAGTCAATTGCCGAAAGTCAGAGTTTTGATGACATTGTGACCCCGGGATTTAGGGATTTTTTTCAAAAAATTTTTTTTCTCCCGGTTAAGTTGTCAAGGGCTGATTTCTTTTCCTGTGAGGAAAAGCCTTCTGCTTAGACCGCCAAACCTTTCAGAGGAGCCTTTGCAAGTGTTTGGCACCATTTTTGAGTCAATTGCCGAAAGTCAGAGTTTTGATGAAATTGTGACCCCGGGGCTTAGGGATTTTTTCAAAAAAATCTTTTTCTGCCGGTTAAGTTGTGGAGCGCTGATTTCTTTTCCTGTGATGAAAAGCATTCTGTTTGGACCGCAAAGCCTTTCAGGGGAGCATTTGCAACCGTTTGGCACCATTTTTGAGTCAATTGGAGAAAGTCATATTTTTTATGAAACTGTGACCCCGGGGCTTAGGGATTTTTTCAAAAAAATCTTTTTTTGCCATTTAAGTTGTCGAGGGCTGATTTCTTTTTCTGTGATAAAAAGCCTTCTGTTTCGACCGCCAAACCTTTCAGGGGAGCATTTGCAACTGTTTGGCACCATTTTTGAGTCAATTGGAGAAAGTCATATTTTTGCTGAAATTGTGACCCCGGGGCTTAGGGATTTTTTCCAAAAAAATCTTTTTCTCCCGGTTAAGTTGTCGAGGGCTGATTTCTTTTCCTGTGAGGAAAAGCCTTCTGCTTAGACCGCCAAAACTTTCAGAGGAGCCTTTGCAAGTGTTTGGCACCATTTTTGAGTCAATTGCCGAAAGTCAGAGTTTTGTTGAAATTGTGACCCCGGGGCTTAGGGATTTTTTCAAAAAAATCTTTTTCTGCACGTTAAGTTGTCAAGGGCTGATTTCTTTTCGTGTGATGAAAAGCATTCTGTTTCGACCGCCAAACCTTTCAGGGGAGCATTTGCAACCGTTTGGCACCATTTTTGAGTCAATTGCCGAAAGTCAGAGTTTTGATGAAATTGTGACCCCAGGGCTTAGGGATTTTTTCAAAAAAATCTTTTTTTGCCGGTTAAGTTTTCGACGGCTGATTTCTTTTCCTGTGATAAAAAGCCTTCTCTTTCGACCGCCAAACCTTTCAGGGGAGCATTTGCAACCGTTTGGCACCATTTTTGAGTCAATTGGAGAAAGTCATATTTTTTATGAAACTGTGACCCCGGGGCTTAGGGATTTTTTCAAAAAAATCTTTTTCTGCCGGTTAAGTTGTAGAGGGCTGATTTCTTTTCCTGTGAGGAAAAGCCTTCTGTTTCGACCGCCAAACCTTTCACGGGAGCATGTGCAACTGTTTGGCATCATTTTTGAGTCAATTGCCGAAAGTCAGAGTTTTGATGACATTGTGACCCCGGGGCTTAGGGATTTTTTCAAAAAAATCTTTTTCTGCCGGTTAAGTTGGGGAGGGCTGATTTCTTTTCCTGTGATGAAAAGCCTTCTGCTTAGACCGCCAAACCTTTCAGAGGAGCCTTTGCAAGTCTTTGGCACCATTTTTGAGTCAATTGCCGATAGTCAGAGTTTTGATGAAATTGTGACCCCGGGGCTTAGGGATTTTTTGAAAAAAATATTTTTCTGCCGGTTAAGTTGTGGAGCGCTGATTTCTTTTCCTGTGATGAAAAGCATTCTGTTTCGACCGCAAAACCTTTCAGGGGAGCCTTTGCAAGTGTTTGGCACCATTTTTGAGTCAATTGCCAAAAGTCAGAGTTTTGTTGAAATTGTGACCCCGGGGCTTAGGGATTTTTTCAAAAATATCTTTTTCTGCCGGTTAAGTTGTGGAGCGCTGATTTCTTTTCCTGTGATGAAAAGCCTTCTGTTTCGACCGCCAAACCTTTCAGGGGAGCATTGGCACCATTTTTTAGTCAATTGCCGAAAGTCAGAGTTTTGATGAAATTGTGACCCCGGGGCTTAGGGATTTTTTCAAAAATATCTTTTTCTGCCGGTTAAGTTGTGGAGCGCTGATTTCTTTTCCTGTGATGAAAAGGCTTCTGTTTCGACCACCAAACCTTTCAGGGGAGCATTGGCACCATTTTTTAGTCAATTGCCGAAAGTCAGAGTTTTGATGAAATTGTGACCCCGGGGCTTAGGGATTTTTTCAAAAATATCTTTTTCTGCCGGTTAAGTTGTGGAGCGCTGATTTCTTTTCCTGTGATGAAAAGCCTTCTGTTTCGACTGCCAAACCTTTCAGGGGAGCATTGGCATCATTTTTGAGTCAATTGCCGAAAGTCAGAGTTTTGATGAAATTGTGACCCCGGGGCTCAGGGATTTATTCAAAAAAATCTTTTTCTGCCGGTTAAGTTGGGGAGGGCTGATTTCTTTTCCTGTGATGAAAAGCCTTCTGTTTCGAACGCGAAACCTTTCAGGGGAGCAATTGCAACCGTTTGGCACCATTTTTGAGTCAATTGCCGAAAGTCAGAGTTTTGATGAAATTGTGACCCCGGGGCTTAGGGATTTTTTCAAAAAAATCTTTTTCTGCCGGTTAAGTTGTGGAGGGCTGATTTCCTTTTCTGTGATAAAAAGGCTTCTGTTTCGACCGCCAAACCTTTCAGGGGAGCGTTGGCACTATTTTTGAATCAATTGCCAAACGTCAGAGTCTTGATAAAATTGTGATCCCGGGGCTTAGGGATTTTTCCAAAAAAATCTTTTTTTGCCTCTTAAGTTGTGGAGCGCTGATTTCTTTTCCCCGTGAGGAAAAGCCTTCTGCTTAGACCGCTATATCTTTCAGAGGAGCCTTTGCAAGTGTTTGGCACCATTTTTGAGTCAATTGCCGAAAGTCAGAGTTTTGATGAAATTCTGACCCCGGGGCTTAGGGATTTTTTCAAAAAAATCTTTTTCTGCACGTTAAGTTGTCAAGGGCTGATTTCTTTTCGTGTGATGAAAAGCATTCTCTTTCGACCGCTAAACCTTTCAGGGGAGCATTGGCATCATTTTTGAGTAAATTGCCGAAAGTCAGAGTTTTGATGACATTGTGACCCCGGGGCTTAGGGATTTTTTCAAAAAAATATTTTTCTGCCGGTTAAGTTGTCAAGGGCTGATTTCTTTTTCTGTGGTAAAAAGGCTTCTGTTTCGACCGCCAAACCTTTCAGGGGAGCATTGGCATCATTTTTGAGTCAATTGCCGAAAGTCAGAGTTTTGATGACATTGTGACCCCGGGATTTAGGGATTTTTTTCAAAAAAAATTTTTTCTCCCGGTTAAGTTGTCAAGGGCTGATTTCTTTTCCTGTGAGGAAAAGCCTTCTGCTTAGACCGCCAAACCTTTCAGAGGAGCCTTTGCAAGTGTTTGGCACCATTTTTGAGTCAATTGCCGAAAGTCAGAGTTTTGATGAAATTGTGACCCCGGGGCTTAGGGATTTTTTCAAAAAAATCTTTTTCTGCCGTTTAAGTTGTCAAGGGCTGATTTCTTTTTCTGTGGTAAAAAGGCTTCTGTTTCGACCGCCAAACCTTTCAGGGGAGCATTGGCATCATTTTTGAGTCAATTGCCGAAAGTCAGAGTTTTGATGACATTGTGACCCCGGGATTTAGGGATTTTTTTCAAAAAAATTTTTTTCTCCCGGTTAAGTTGTCAAGGGCTGATTTCTTTTCCTGTGAGGAAAAGCCTTCTGCTTAGACCGCCAAACCTTTCAGAGGAGCCTTTGCAAGTGTTTGGCACCATTTTTGAGTCAATTGCCGAAAGTCAGAGTTTTGATGAAATTGTGACCCCGGGGCTTAGGGATTTTTTCAAAAAAATCTTTTTCTGCCGGTTAAGTTGTGGAGGGCTGATTTCTTTTCCTGTGATAAAAAGGCTTCTGTTTCGACCGCCAAACCTTTCAGGGGAGCATTGGCATCATTTTTGAGTCAATTGCCGAAAGTCAGAGTTTTGATGACATTGTCACCCCGGGATTTAGGGATTTTTTTCAAAAAATTTTTTTTCTCCCGGTTAAGTTGTCAAGGGCTGATTTCTTTTCCTGTGAGGAAAAGCCTTCTGCTTAGACCGCCAAACCTTTCAGAGGAGCCTTTGCAAGTGTTTGGCACCATTTTTGAGTCAATTGCCGAAAGTCAGAGTTTTGATGAAATTGTGACCCCGGGGCTTAGGGATTTTTTCAAAAAAATCTTTTTCTGCCGGTTAAGTTGTGGAGCGCTGATTTCTTTTCCTGTGATGAAAAGCATTCTGTTTGGACCGCAAAGCCTTTCAGGGGAGCATTTGCAACCGTTTGGCACCATTTTTGAGTCAATTGGAGAAAGTCATATTTTTTATGAAACTGTGACCCCGGGGCTTAGGGATTTTTTCAAAAAAATCTTTTTTTGCCATTTAAGTTGTCGAGGGCTGATTTCTTTTTCTGTGATAAAAAGCCTTCTGTTTCGACCGCCAAACCTTTCAGGGGAGCATTTGCAACTGTTTGGCACCATTTTTGAGTCAATTGGAGAAAGTCATATTTTTGCTGAAATTGTGACCCCGGGGCTTAGGGATTTTTTCCAAAAAAATCTTTTTCTCCCGGTTAAGTTGTCGAGGGCTGATTTCTTTTCCTGTGAGGAAAAGCCTTCTGCTTAGACCGCCAAAACTTTCAGAGGAGCCTTTGCAAGTGTTTGGCACCATTTTTGAGTCAATTGCCGAAAGTCAGAGTTTTGTTGAAATTGTGACCCCGGGGCTTAGGGATTTTTTCAAAAAAATCTTTTTCTGCACGTTAAGTTGTCAAGGGCTGATTTCTTTTCGTGTGATGAAAAGCATTCTGTTTCGACCGCCAAACCTTTCAGGGGAGCATTTGCAACCGTTTGGCACCATTTTTGAGTCAATTGCCGAAAGTCAGAGTTTTGATGAAATTGTGACCCCAGGGCTTAGGGATTTTTTCAAAAAAATCTTTTTTTGCCGGTGAAGTTTTCGACGGCTGATTTCTTTTCCTGTGATAAAAAGCCTTCTCTTTCGACCGCCAAACCTTTCAGGGGAGCATTTGCAACCGTTTGGCACCATTTTTGAGTCAATTGGAGAAAGTCATATTTTTTATGAAACTGTGACCCCGGGGCTTAGGGATTTTTTCAAAAAAATCTTTTTCTGCCGGTTAAGTTGGGGAGGGCTGATTTCTTTTCCTGTGATGAAAAGCCTTCTGCTTAGACCGCCAAACCTTTCAGAGGAGCCTTTGCAAGTCTTTGGCACCATTTTTGAGTCAATTGCCGATAGTCAGAGTTTTGATGAAATTGTGACCCCGGGGCTTAGGGATTTTTTGAAAAAAATATTTTTCTGCCGGTTAAGTTGTGGAGCGCTGATTTCTTTTCCTGTGATGAAAAGCATTCTGTTTCGACCGCAAAACCTTTCAGGGGAGCCTTTGCAAGTGTTTGGCACCATTTTTGAGTCAATTGCCAAAAGTCAGAGTTTTGTTGAAATTGTGACCCCGGGGCTTAGGGATTTTTTCAAAAATATCTTTTTCTGCCGGTTAAGTTGTGGAGCGCTGATTTCTTTTCCTGTGATGAAAAGCCTTCTGTTTCGACCGCCAAACCTTTCAGGGGAGCATTGGCACCATTTTTTAGTCAATTGCCGAAAGTCAGAGTTTTGATGAAATTGTGACCCCGGGGCTTAGGGATTTTTTCAAAAATATCTTTTTCTGCCGGTTAAGTTGTGGAGCGCTGATTTCTTTTCCTGTGATGAAAAGGCTTCTGTTTCGACCGCCAAACCTTTCAGGGGAGCATTGGCACCATTTTTTAGTCAATTGCCGAAAGTCAGAGTTTTGATGAAATTGTGACCCCGGGGCTTAGGGATTTTTTCAAAAATATCTTTTTCTGCCGGTTAAGTTGTGGAGCGCTGATTTCTTTTCCTGTGATGAAAAGCCTTCTGTTTCGACCGCCAAACCTTTCAGGGGAGCATTTGCAACCATGTGGCACTATTTTTGAGTGAATTGCCGAAAGTCAGAGTTTTGATGAAATTGTGACCCCGGGGCTTAGGGATATTTTTCAAAACAATCTTTTTCTGCCGGTTAAGTTGTGGAGGGAGATTTCTTTTCCCGTGAGGAAAAGCCTTCTGCTTAGACCGCCAAACCTTTCAGAGGAGCCTTTGCAACCGTTTGGCTCCATTTTTGAGTGAATTGCCGAAAGTCAGAGTTTTGATGAAATCGTGACCCCGGGGCTTAGGGATTTTTTCAAAAAAATCTTTTTCTGCCGGTTAAGTTGTCGAGGGCTGATTTCTTTTCCTGTGATGAAAAGGCTTCTGTTTCGACTGCCAAACCTTTCAGGGGAGCATTGGCATCATTTTTGAGTCAATTGCCGAAAGTCAGAGTTTTGATGAAATTGTGACCCCGGGGCTCAGGGATTTATTCAAAAAAATCTTTTTCTGCCGGTTAAGTTGGGGAGGGCTGATTTCTTTTCCTGTGATGAAAAGCCTTCTGTTTCGAACGCGAAACCTTTCAGGGGAGCAATTGCAACCGTTTGGCACCATTTTTGAGTCAATTGCCGAAAGTCAGAGTTTTGATGAAATTGTGACCCCGGGGCTTAGGGATTTTTTCAAAAAAATCTTTTTCTGCCGGTTAAGTTGTGGAGGGCTGATTTCCTTTTCTGTGATAAAAAGGCTTCTGTTTCGACCGCCAAACCTTTCAGGGGAGCGTTGGCACTATTTTTGAATCAATTGCCAAACGTCAGAGTCTTGATAAAATTGTGATCCCGGGGCTTAGGGATTTTTCCAAAAAAATCTTTTTTTGCCTCTTAAGTTGTGGAGCGCTGATTTCTTTTCCCCGTGAGGAAAAGCCTTCTGCTTAGACCGCTATATCTTTCAGAGGAGCCTTTGCAAGTGTTTGGCACCATTTTTGAGTCAATTGCCGAAAGTCAGAGTTTTGATGAAATTCTGACCCCGGGGCTTAGGGATTTTTTCAAAAAAATCTTTTTCTGCACGTTAAGTTGTCAAGGGCTGATTTCTTTTCGTGTGATGAAAAGCATTCTGTTTCGACCGCCAAACCTTTCAGGGGAGCATTTGCAACCGTTTGGCACCATTTTTGAGTCAATTGCCGAAAGTCAGAGTTTTGATGAAATTGTGACCCCAGGGCTTAGGGATTTTTTCAAAAAAATCTTTTTTTGCCGGTGAAGTTTTCGACGGCTGATTTCTTTTCCTGTGATAAAAAGCCTTCTCTTTCGACCGCCAAACCTTTCAGGGGAGCATTTGCAACCGTTTGGCACCATTTTTGAGTCAATTGGAGAAAGTCATATTTTTTATGAAACTGTGACCCCGGGGCTTAGGGATTTTTTCAAAAAAATCTTTTTCTGCCGGTTAAGTTGTAGAGGGCTGATTTCTTTTCCTGTGAGGAAAAGCCTTCTGTTTCGACCGCCAAACCTTTCACGGGAGCATGTGCAACTGTTTGGCATCATTTTTGAGTCAATTGCCGAAAGTCAGAGTTTTGATGACATTGTGACCCCGGGGCTTAGGGATTTTTTCAAAAAAATCTTTTTCTGCCGGTTAAGTTGGGGAGGGCTGATTTCTTTTCCTGTGATGAAAAGCCTTCTGCTTAGACCGCCAAACCTTTCAGAGGAGCCTTTGCAAGTCTTTGGCACCATTTTTGAGTCAATTGCCGATAGTCAGAGTTTTGATGAAATTGTGACCCCGGGGCTTAGGGATTTTTTGAAAAAAATATTTTTCTGCCGGTTAAGTTGTGGAGCGCTGATTTCTTTTCCTGTGATGAAAAGCATTCTGTTTCGACCGCAAAACCTTTCAGGGGAGCCTTTGCAAGTGTTTGGCACCATTTTTGAGTCAATTGCCAAAAGTCAGAGTTTTGTTGAAATTGTGACCCCGGGGCTTAGGGATTTTTTCAAAAATATCTTTTTCTGCCGGTTAAGTTGTGGAGCGCTGATTTCTTTTCCTGTGATGAAAAGCCTTCTGTTTCGACCGCCAAACCTTTCAGGGGAGCATTGGCACCATTTTTTAGTCAATTGCCGAAAGTCAGAGTTTTGATGAAATTGTGACCCCGGGGCTTAGGGATTTTTTCAAAAATATCTTTTTCTGCCGGTTAAGTTGTGGAGCGCTGATTTCTTTTCCTGTGATGAAAAGGCTTCTGTTTCGACCGCCAAACCTTTCAGGGGAGCATTGGCACCATTTTTTAGTCAATTGCCGAAAGTCAGAGTTTTGATGAAATTGTGACCCCGGGGCTTAGGGATTTTTTCAAAAATATCTTTTTCTGCCGGTTAAGTTGTGGAGCGCTGATTTCTTTTCCTGTGATGAAAAGCCTTCTGTTTCGACCGCCAAACCTTTCAGGGGAGCATTTGCAACCATGTGGCACTATTTTTGAGTGAATTGCCGAAAGTCAGAGTTTTGATGAAATTGTGACCCCGGGGCTTAGGGATATTTTTCAAAACAATCTTTTTCTGCCGGTTAAGTTGTGGAGGGAGATTTCTTTTCCCGTGAGGAAAAGCCTTCTGCTTAGACCGCCAAACCTTTCAGAGGAGCCTTTGCAACCGTTTGGCTCCATTTTTGAGTGAATTGCCGAAAGTCAGAGTTTTGATGAAATCGTGACCCCGGGGCTTAGGGATTTTTTCAAAAAAATCTTTTTCTGCCGGTTAAGTTGTCGAGGGCTGATTTCTTTTCCTGTGATGAAAAGGCTTCTGTTTCGACTGCCAAACCTTTCAGGGGAGCATTGGCATCATTTTTGAGTCAATTGCCGAAAGTCAGAGTTTTGATGAAATTGTGACCCCGGGGCTCAGGGATTTATTCAAAAAAATCTTTTTCTGCCGGTTAAGTTGGGGAGGGCTGATTTCTTTTCCTGTGATGAAAAGCCTTCTGTTTCGAACGCGAAACCTTTCAGGGGAGCAATTGCAACCGTTTGGCACCATTTTTGAGTCAATTGCCGAAAGTCAGAGTTTTGATGAAATTGTGACCCCGGGGCTTAGGGATTTTTTCAAAAAAATCTTTTTCTGCCGGTTAAGTTGTGGAGGGCTGATTTCCTTTTCTGTGATAAAAAGGCTTCTGTTTCGACCGCCAAACCTTTCAGGGGAGCGTTGGCACTATTTTTGAATCAATTGCCAAACGTCAGAGTCTTGATAAAATTGTGATCCCGGGGCTTAGGGATTTTTCCAAAAAAATCTTTTTTTGCCTCTTAAGTTGTGGAGCGCTGATTTCTTTTCCCCGTGAGGAAAAGCCTTCTGCTTAGACCGCTATATCTTTCAGAGGAGCCTTTGCAAGTGTTTGGCACCATTTTTGAGTCAATTGCCGAAAGTCAGAATTTTGATGACATTGTGACCCTGGGGCTTAGGGATTTTTTCAAAAAAATCTTTTTCTGCCGGTTAAGTTGTGGAGCGCTGATTTCTTTTCCTGTGATGAAAAGCATTCTGTTTCGACCGCCAAACCTTTCAGGGGAGCATTTGCAACCGTTTGGCACCATTTTTGAGTCAATTGGAGAAAGTCATATTTTTTATGAAACTGTGACCCCGGGGCTTAGGGATTTTTTCAAAAAAATTTTTTTTTGCCGGTTAAGTTGTGGAGCGCTGATTTCTTTTCGTGTGATGAAAAGCATTCTGTTTCGACCGCAAAACCTTTCAGGGGAGCATTTGCAACCGTTTGGCACCATTTTTGAGTCAATTGCCGAAAGTCAGAGTTTTGATGAAATTGTGACCCCGGGGCTTAGGGATTTTTTCAAAAAAATCTTTTTTTGCCGGTGAAGTTTTCGACGGCTGATTTCTTTTCCTGTGATAAAAAGCCTTCTCTTTCGACCGCCAAACCTTTCAGGGGAGCATTTGCAACCGTTTGGCACCATTTTTGAGTCAATTGGAGAAAGTCATATTTTTTATGAAACTGTGACCCCGGGGCTTAGGGATTTTTTCAAAAAAATCTTTTTCTGCCGGTTAAGTTGTGGAGGGCTGATTTCTTTTCCTGTGAGGAAAAGCCTTCTGTTTCGACCGCCAAACCTTTCAGGGGAGCATTTGCAACTGTTTGGCATCATTTTTGAGTGAATTTCCGAAAGTCAGATTTTTGCTGAAATTGTGACCCCGGGGCTTAGGGATTTTTTTCAAAAAAATATTTTTTTGCCGGTGAAGTTTTTGACGGCTGATTTCTTTTCCCGTAAGGAAAAGCCTTCTGCTTCGAACGCCAAACCTTTCAGGGGAGCATTAGAAACCGTTTGGCACCATTTTTGAGTCAATTGCCGAAAGTCAGATTTTTGATGAAATTGTGACAGCGGGCTTAGGGATTTTTTCAAAAAAATATTTTTCTGCCGGTTAAGTTGTGGAGGGCTGATTTCTTTTCCTGTGATAAAAAGGCTTCTGTTTCGACCGCCAAACCTTTCAGGGGAGCATTGGCACCATTTTTGAGTCAATTGCCGAAAGTCAGAATTTTGATGACATTGTGACCCTGGGGCTTAGGGATTTTTTCAAAAAAATCTTTTTCTGCCGGTTAAGTTGTGGAGCGCTGATTTCTTTTCCTGTGATGAAAAGCATTCTGTTTCGACCACAAAACCTTTCAGGGGAGCATTTGCAACCGTTTGGCACCATTTTTGAGTCAATTGGAGAAAGTCATATTTTTTATGAAACTGTGACCCCGGGGCTTAGGGATTTTTTCAAAAAAATATTTTTCTGCCGGTTAAGTTGTGGAGGGCTGATTTCTTTTCCTGTGATAAAAAGGCTTCTGTATCGACTGCCAAACCTTTCAGGGGAGCATTGGCATCATTTTTGAGTCAATTGCCGAAAGTCAGAGTTTTTATGACATTGTGACCCCGGGGCTTAGGGATTTTTTCAAAAAAATATTTTTCTGCCGGTTAAGTTGTGGAGCGCTGATTTCTTTTCGTGTGATGAAAAGCATTCTGTTTCGACCGCAAAACCTTTCAGGGGAGCATTTGCAACCGTTTGGCACCATTTTTGAGTCAATTGCCGAAAGTCAGAGTTTTGATGAAATTGTGACCCCGGGGCTTAGGGATTTTTTCAAAAAAATCTTTTTTTGCCGGTGAAGTTTTCGACGGCTGATTTCTTTTCCTGTGATAAAAAGCCTTCTCTTTCGACCGCCAAACCTTTCAGGGGAGCATTTGCAACCGTTTGGCACCATTTTTGAGTCAATTGGAGAAAGTCATATTTTTTATGAAACTGTGACCCCGGGGCTTAGGGATTTTTTCAAAAAAATCTTTTTCTGCCGGTTAAGTTGTGGAGGGCTGATTTCCTTTTCTGTGATAAAAAGGCTTCTGTTTCGACCGCCAAACCTTTCAGGGGAGCGTTGGCACTATTTTTGAATCAATTGCCAAAAGTCAGAGTCTTGATAAAATTGTGACCCCGGGGGTTAGGGATTTTTTCAAAAAAATCTTTTTTTGCCTCTTAAGTTGTGGAGCGCTGATTTCTTTTCCCCGTGAGGAAAAGCCTTCTGCTTAGACCGCCAAACCTTTCAGAGGAGCCTTTGCAAGTGTTTGGCACCATTTTTGAGTCAATTGCCGAAAGTCAGAGTTTTGATGAAATTCTGACCCCGGGGCTTAGGGATTTTTTCAAAAAAATATTTTTCTGCCGGTTAAGTTGTGGAGCGCTGATTTCTTTTCCTGTGATGAAAAGCATTCTGTTTCGACCGCCAAACCTTTCAGGGGAGCATTTGCAACCGTTTGGCACCATTTTTGAGTCAATTGGAGAAAGTCATATTTTTTATGAAACTGTGACCCCGGGGCTTAGGGATTTTTTCAAAAAAATTTTTTTTTGCCGGTTAAGTTGTGGAGCGCTGATTTCTTTTCGTGTGATGAAAAGCATTCTGTTTCGACCGCAAAACCTTTCAGGGGAGCATTTGCAACCGTTTGGCACCATTTTTGAGTCAATTGCCGAAAGTCAGAGTTTTGATGAAATTGTGACCCCGGGGCTTAGGGATTTTTTTCAAAAAAATATTTTTTTGCCGGTGAAGTTTTTGACGGCTGATTTCTTTTCCCGTAAGGAAAAGCCTTCTGCTTCGAACGCCAAACCTTTCAGGGGAGCATTAGCAACCGTTTGGCACCATTTTTGAGTCAATTGCCGAAAGTCAGATTTTTGATGAAATTGTGACAGCGGGCTTAGGGATTTTTTCAAAAAAATATTTTTCTGCCGGTTAAGTTGTGGAGGGCTGATTTCTTTTCCTGTGATAAAAAGGCTTCTGTTTCGACCGCCAAACCTTTCAGGGGAGCATTGGCACCATTTTTGAATCAATTGCCAAAAGTCAGAGTCTTGATAAAATTGTGACCCCGGGGCTTATGAATTTTTTCAAAAAAATATTTTTCTGCTGGTTAAGTTTTTGAGGGCTGATTTATTTTCCTGTGATGAAAAGCCTTCTGTTTCAACCGCCAAACCTTTCAGGGGAGCATTTGCAACCGTTTGGCTCTATTTTTGAGTGAATTGCCGAAAGTCAGAGTTTTGATGAAATTGTGACCCCGGGGCTTAGGGATTTTTTCAAAAAAATCTTTTTCTGCCGGTTAAGTTGTCGAGGGCTGATTTCTTGTCCTGTGATAAAAAGGCTTCTGTTTCGACCACCAAACCTTTCAGGGGAGCATTTGCAACCATTTGGCACCATTTTTTAATAAATTGCCAAAAGTCAGAGTTTTGATGAAATTGTGACCCCGGGGCTTAGGGATTTTTTCAAAAAAATCTTTTTCTGCCGGTTAAGTTGTCGAGGGCTGATTTCCTTTTCTGTGATAAAAAGGCTTCTGTTTCGACCGCCAAACCTTTCAGGGGAGCGTTGGCACTATTTTTGAATCAATTGCCAAAAGTCAGAGTCTTGATAAAATTGTGACCCCGGGGCTTATGAATTTTTTCAAAAAAATATTTTTCTGCTGTTTAAGTTTTTGAGGGCTGATTTCTTGTCCTTTGATAAAAAGCCTTCTGTTTCGACCGCCAAACCTTTCAGGGGAGCATTTGCAACCGTTTGGCACTATTTTTGAGTGAATTGCCGAAAGTCAGAGTTTTGATGACATTGTGACCCCGGGGCTTAGGGATTTTTCCAAAAAAATCTTTTTCTGCCGGTTAAGTTGTTCGAGGGCTGATTTCTTTTTCTGTGGTAAAAAGGCTTCTGTTTCGACCGCCAAACCTTTCAGGGGAGCATTGGCATCATTTTTGAGTCAATTGCCGAAAGTCAGAGTTTTGATGACATTGTGACCCTGGGGCTTAGGGATTATTTCAAAAAAATCTTTTTCTGCCGGTTAAGTTGTGGAGCGCTGATTTCTTTTCGTGTGATGAAAAGCATTCTGTTTCGACCACAAAACCTTTCAGGGGAGCATTTGCAACCGTTTGGCACCATTTTTGAGTCAATTGCCGAAAGTCAGAGTTTTGATGAAATCGTGACCCCGGGGCTTAGGGATTTTTTCAAAAAAATCTTTTTCTGCCGGTTAAGTTTTCGACGGCTGATTTCTTTTCCTGTGATAAAAAGCCTTCTCTTTCGACCGCCAAACCTTTCAGGGGAGCATTTGCAACCGTTTGGCACCATTTTTGAGTCAATTGGAGAAAGTCATATTTTTTATGAAACTGTGAACCCGGGGCTTAGGGATTTTTTCAAAACAATCTTTTTCTTCCGTTTAAGTTGTCGAAGGGCTGATTTGTTGTCCTTTGATAAAAAGCCTTCTCTTTCGACCGCTAAACCTTTCAGGGGAGCATTGGCATCATTTTTGAGTAAATTGCCGAAAGTCAGAGTTTTGATGACATTGTGACCCCGGGGCTTAGGGATTTTTTCAAAAAAATATTTTTCTGTCTGTTAAGTTGTCGAGGGCTGATTTCTTTTCCTGTGAGGAAAAGCCTTCTGCTTAGACCGCCAAACCTTTCAGAGGAGCCTTTGCAAGTGTTTGGCACCATTTTTGAGTCAATTGCCGAAAGTCAGAGTTTTGATGAAATTGTGACCCCGGGGCTTAGGGATTTTTTCAAAAAAATCTTTTTCTGCCGTTTAAGTTGTCAAGGGCTTATTTCTTTTTCTGTGGTAAAAAGGCTTCTGTTTCGACCGCCAAACCTTTCAGGGGAGCATTGGCATCATTTTTGAGTCAATTGCCGAAAGTCAGAGTTTTGATGACATTGTGACCCCGGGGCTTAGGGATTTTTTCAAAAAAATCTTTTTCTGCCGGTTAAGTTGGGGAGCGCTGATTTCTTTTCCTGTGATGAAAAGCATTCTGTTTGGACCGCAAAGCCTTTCAGGGGAGCATTTGCAACCGTTTGGCACCATTTTTGAGTCAATTGGAGAAAGTCATATTTTTTATGAAACTGTGACCCCGGGGCTTAGGGATTTTTTCAAAAAAATCTTTTTTTGCCATTTAAGTTGTCGAGGGCTGATTTCTTTTTCTGTGATAAAAAGCCTTCTGTTTCGACCGCCAAACCTTTCAGGGGAGCATTTGCAACTGTTTGGCACTATTTTTGAGTCAATTGGAGAAAGTCATATTTCTGCTGAAATTGTGACCCCGGGGCTTAGGGATTTTTTTCAAAAAAATCTTTTTCTCCCGGTTAAGTTGTCGAGGGCTGATTTCTTTTCCTGTGAGGAAAAGCCTTCTGCTTAGACCGCCAAAACTTTCAGAGGAGCCTTTGCAAGTGTTTGGCACCATTTTTGAGTCAATTGCCGAAAGTCAGAGTTTTGATGAAATTGTGACCCCGGGGCTTAGGGATTTTTTGAAAAAAATATTTTTCTGCCTGTTAAGTTGTGGAGCGCTGATTTCTTTTCCTGTGATGAAAAGCATTCTGTTTCGACCGCAAAACCTTTCAGGGGAGCATTTGCAACCGTTTGGCACCATTTTTGAGTCAATTGCCGAAAGTCAGAGTTTTGATGAAATTGTGACCCCGGGGCTTAGGGATTTTTTCAAAAAAATCTTTTTTTGCCGGTGAAGTTTTCGACGGCTGATTTCTTTTCCTGTGATAAAAAGCCTTCTCTTTCGACCGCCAAACCTTTCAGGGGAGCATTTGCAACCGTTTGGCACCATTTTTGAGTCAATTGGAGAAAGTCATATTTTTTATGAAACTGTGACCCCGGGGCTTAGGGATTTTTTCAAAAAAATCTTTTTCTGCCGGTTAAGTTGTGGAGGGCTGATTTCTTTTCCTGTGAGGAAAAGCCTTCTGTTTTGACCGCCAAACCTTTCACGGGAGCATGTGCAACTGTTTGGCATCATTTTTGAGTCAATTGCCGAAAGTCAGAGTTTTGATGACATTGTGACCCCGGGGCTTAGGGATTTTTTCAAAAAAATCTTTTTCTGCCGGTTAAGTTGGGGAGGGCTGATTTCTTTTCCTGTGATAAAAAGGCTTCTGTTTCGACCGCCAAACCTTTCAGGGGAGCATTGGCACCATTTTTGAGTCAATTGCCGAAAGTCAGAGTTTTGATGAAATTGTGACCCCGGGGCTTAGGGATTTTTTGAAAAAAATATTTTTCTCCCGCTTAAGTTGTGGAGCGCTGATTTCTTTTCCTGTGATGAAAAGCATTCTGTTTCGACCGCAAAACCTTTCAGGGGAGCCTTTGCAAGTGTTTGGCACCATTTTTGAGTCAATTGCCAAAAGTCAGAGTTTTGTTGAAATTGTGACCCCGGGGCTTAGGGATTTTTTCAAAAAAATCTTTTTCTGCACGTTAAGTTGTCAAGGGCTGATTTCTTTTCCTGTGATAAAAAGGCTTCTGTTTCGACCGCCAAACCTTTCAGGGGAGCATTGGCACCATTTTTGAGTCAATTGCCGAAAGTCAGAGTTTTGATGAAATTGTGACCCCGGGGCTTAGGGATTTTTTCAAAAATATCTTTTTCTGCCGGTTAAGTTGTGGAGCGCTGATTTCTTTTCCTGTGATGAAAAGCCTTCTGTTTCGACCGCCAAACCTTTCAGGGGAGCATTTGCAACCATGTGGCACTATTTTTCAGTGAATTGCCGAAAGTCAGAGTTTTGATGAAATTGTGACCCCGGGGCTTAGGGATTTTTTTCAAAACAATCTTTTTCTGCCGGTTAAGTTGTGGAGGGAGATTTCTTTTCCCGTGAGGAAAAGCCTTCTGCTTAGACCGCCAAACCTTTCAGAGGAGCCTTTGCAACCGTTTGGCTCCATTTTTGAGTGAATTGCCGAAAGTCAGAGTTTAGATGAAATTGTGACCCCGGGGCTTAGGGATTTTTTGAAAAAAATATTTTTCTGCCGGTTAAGTTGTCGAGGGCTGATTTCTTTTCCTGTGAGGAAAAGCCTTCTGCTTAGACCGCCAAACCTTTCAGGCGAGCATTTGCAAACGTTTGGCATCATTTTTGAGTCAATTGGAGAAAGTCATATTTTTGCTGAAATTGTGACCCCGGGGCTTAGGGATTTTTTCAAAAAAATCTTTTTCTGCCGGTTAAGTTGTGGAGCGCTGATTTCTTTTCGTGTGATTAAAAGCATTCTGTTTCGACCGCAAAACCTTTCAGGGGAGCATTTGCAATGGTTTGGCACCATTTTTGAGTCAATTGCCGAAAGTCAGAGTTTTGATGAAATTGTGACCCCGGGGCTTAGGGATTTTTTCAAAAAAATATTTTTCTGCCGGTTAAGTTGTGGAGAGCTGATTTCTTTTCCTGTGAAAAAAAGGCTTCTGTTTCGACCGCCAAACCTTTCAGGGGAGCATTGGCATCATTTTTGAGTCAATTGCCGAAAGTCAGAGTTTTGATCACATTGTGACCCTGGAGTTTAGGGATTTTTTCAAAATAATCTTTTTCTGCCGGTTAAGTTGTGGAGGGAGATTTCTTTTCCCGTGAGGAAAAGCCTTCTGCTTAGACCGCCAAACCTTTCAGAGGAGCCTTTGCAAGTGTTTGGCACCATTTTTGAGTGAATTGCCGAATGTCAGAGTTTAGATGAAATTGTGACCCCGGGGCTTAGGGATTTTTTTCAAAAAAATCTTTTTCTGCCGGTTAAGTTGTGGAGGGAGATTTCTTTTCCCGTGAGGAAAAGCCTTCTGCTTAGACCGCCAAACCTTTCAGGGGAGCATATACAACCGTTTGGCACCATTTTTGAGTCAATTGCCGAAAGTCAGAGTTTTGATGACATTGTGACCCCGGGGCTTAGGGATTTTTTCAAAAAAATATTTTTCTCCCGGTTAAGTTGTGGAGCGCTGATTTCTTTTCCTGTGATGAAAAGCATTCTGTTTCGACCGCAAAACCTTTCAGGGGAGCATTTGCAACCGTTTGGCACCATTTTTGAGTCAATTGGAGAAACTCATATTTTTTATGAAACTGTGACCCCGGGGCTTAGGGATTTTTTCAAAAAAATCTTTTTTGGCCGGTTAAGTTGTCGAGGGCTGATTTCTTTTTCTGTGATAAAAAGCCTTCTGCTTCGACCGCCAAACCTTTCACGGGAGCATTTGCAACCGTTTGGCACCATTTTTGAGTCAATTGGAGAAAGTCATATTTTTTATGAAATTGTGACCCCGGGGCTTAGGGATTTTTTCAAAAAAATATTTTTCTGCCGGTTAAGTTGTGGAGGGCTGATTTCTTTTCCTGTGATAAAAAGGCTTCTGTTTCGACCGCCAAACCTTTCAGGGGAGCATTGGCATCATTTTTGAGTCAATTGCCGAAAGTCAGATTTTTGATGACATTGTGACCCCGGGGCTTAGGGATTTTTTCAAAAAAATCTTTTTCTCCCGGTTAAGTTGTGGAGGGCTGATTTCTTTTCCTGTGATAAAAAGCCTTCTCTTTCGACCGCCAAACCTTTCAGGGGAGCATTTGCAACCGTTTGGCACCATTTTTGAGTCAATTGGAGAAAGTCATATTTTTTATGAAACTGTGACCCCGGGCCTTAGGGATTTTTTCAAAAAAATATTTTTCTGCCGGTTAAGTTGTCAAGGGCTGATTTCTTTTCCTGTGATGAAAAGCCTTCTGTTTCGACCGCCAAACCATTCAGGGGAGCATTTGCAACCATGTGGCACTATTTTTGAGTAAATTGCCGAAAGTCAGAGTTTTGATGAAATTGTGACCCCGGGGCTTAGGGATTTTTTCAAAACAATCTTTTTCTGCCGGTTAAGTTGTGGAGGGAGATTTCTTTTCCCGTGAGGAAAAGCCTTCTGCTTAGACCGCCAAACCTTTCAGAGGAGCCTTTGCAACCGTTTGGCTCCATTTTTGAGTGAATTGCCGAAAGTCAGAGTTTAGATGAAATTGTAACCCCGGGGCTTAGGGATTTTTTGAAAAAAATATTTTTCTGCCGGTTAAGTTGTGGAGGGCTGATTTCTTTTCCTGTGAGGAAAAGCCTTCTGCTTAGACCGCCAAAACTTTCAGGTGAGCATTTGCAACCGTTTGGCATCATTTTTGAGTCAATTGGAGAAAGTCATATTTTTGCGGAAATTGTGACCCCGGGGCTTTGGGATTTTTTTCAAAAAAATCTTTTTCTGCCGGTTAAGTTGTGGAGCACTGATTTCTTTTCCTGTGATGAAAAGCCTTCTATTTCGACCGCAAAACCTTTCAGGGGAGCATTTGCAACCGTTTGGAACCATTTTTGAGTCAGTTGGAGAAAGTCATATTTTTTATGAAACTGTGACCCCGGGGCTTAGGGATTTTTTCAAAAAAATCTTTTTTTGCCGGTTAAGTTGTCGAGGGCTGATTTCTTTTTCTGTGATAAAAAGCCTTCTGCTTCGACCGCCAAAACTTTCAGGGGAGCATTGGCATCATTTTTGAGTCAATTGCCGAAAGTCAGAGTTTTGATGATATTGTGACCCCGGGGCTTAGGGATTTTTTCAAAAAAATCTTTTTCTGCCGGTTAAGTTGTGGAGCGCTGATTTCTTTTCGTGTGATTAAAAGCATTCTGTTTCGACCGCAAAACCTTTCAGGGGAGCATTTGCAATGGTTTGGCACCATTTTTGAGTCAATTGCCGAAAGTCAGAGTTTTGATGAAATTGTGACCCTGGGGCTTAGGGATTTTTTCAAAAAAATCTTTTTCTGCACGTTAAGTTGTCAAGGGCTGATTTCTTTTCGTGTGATGAAAAGCATTCTGTTTCGACCGCCAAACCTTTCAGGGGAACATTTGCAACCGTTTGGCACCATTTTTGAGTCAATTGCCGAAAGTCAGAGTTTTGATGAAATTGTGACCCTGGGGCTTAGGGATTTTTTCAAAAAAATCTTTTTCTGCCGGTTAAGTTGTGGAGGGAGATTTCTTTTCCCGTGAGGAAAAGCCTTCTGCTTAGACCGCCAAACCTTTCTGAGGAGCCTTTGCAAGTGTTTGGCACCATTTTTGAGTCAATTGCCGAAAGTCAGAGTTTTGATGAAATTGTGACCCTGGGGCTTAGGGATTTTTTCAAAAAAATCTTTTTCTGCCGGTTAAGTTGTCAAGGGCTGATTTCTTTTCCTGTGATAAAAAGGCTTCTGTTTCGACCGCCAAAACTTTCAGGGGAGCATTGGCATCATTTTTGAGTCAATTGCCGAAAGTCAGAGTTTTGATGATATTGTGACCCCGGGGCTTAGGGATTTTTTCAAAAAAATCTTTTTCTGCCGGTTAAGTTGTGGAGCGCTGATTTCTTTTCGTGTGATTAAAAGCATTCTGTTTCGACCGCAAAACCTTTCAGGGGAGCATTTGCAATGGTTTGGCACCATTTTTGAGTCAATTGCCGAAAATCAGAGTTTTGATGAAATTGTGACCCTGGGGCTTAGGGATTTTTTCAAAAAAATATTTTTCTACCGGTTAAGTTGTGGAGAGCTGATTTCTTTTCCTGTGAAAAAAAGGCTTCTGTTTCGACCGCCAAACCTTTCAGGGGAGCATTGGCATCATTTTTGAGTCAATTGCCGAAAGTCAGAGTTTTGATCACATTGTGACCCTGGAGCTTAGGGATTTTTTCAAAAAAATCTTTTTCTGCCGGTTAAGTTGTGGAGGGAGATTTCTTTTCCCGTGAGGAAAAGCCTTCTGCTTAGACCGCCAAACCTTTCAGAGGAGCCTTTGCAAGTGTTTGGCACCATTTTTGAGTGAATTGCCGAAAGTCAGAGTTTAGATGAAATTGTGACCCCGGGGCTTAGGGATTTTTTTCAAAAAAATCTTTTTCTGCCGGTTAAGTTGTGGAGGGAGATTTCTTTTCCCGTGAGGAAAAGCCTTCTGCTTAGACCGCCAAACCTTTCAGGGGAGCATTGGCATCATTTTTGAGTCAATTGCCGAAAGTCAGAGTTTTGATGACATTGTGACCCCGGGGCTTAGGGATTTTTTCAAAAAAATATTTTTCTGCCGGTTAAGTTGTGGAGGGCTGATTTCTTTTCCTGTGATAAAAAGCCTTCTCTTTCGACCGCCAAACCTTTCAGAGGAGCATTTGCAACCGTTTGGCACCATTTTTGAGTCATTTGGAGAAAGTCATATTTTTTATGAAACTGTGACCCCGGGCCTTAGGGATTTTTTCAAAAAAATATTTTTCTGCCGGTTAAGTTGTGGTGCGCTGATTTCTTTTCGTGTGATGAAAAGCATTCTGTTTCGACTGCAAAACCTTTCAGGGGAGCATTTGCAACCGTTTGGCACCATTTTTGAGTCAATTGCCGAAAGTCAGAGTTTTGATGAAATTGTGACCCCGGGGCGTAGGGATTTTTTCAAAAAAATATTTTTCTGCCGGTTAAGTTGTGGAGGGCTGATTTCTTTTTCTGTGATAAAAAGGCTGCTGTTTCGACCGCCAAACCTTTCAGGGGAGCGTTGGCACAATTTTTGAATCAATTGCCAAAAGTCAGAGTTTTGATGAAATTGTGACCTCGGGGCTTAGGAATTTTTTCAAAAAAATATTTTTCTGCTGTTTAAGTTTTTGAGGGCTGATTTCTTTTACTGTGATGAAAAGCCTTCTGTTTCGACCGCCAAACCTTTCAGGGGAGCATTTGCAACCGTTTGGCACTATTTTTGAGTGAATTGCCGAAAGTCAGAGTTTTGATGACAGTGTGACCCCGGGGCTTAGGGATTTTTTGAAAAAAATATTTTTCTGCCGGTTAAGTTGTGGAGCGCTGATTTCTTTTCCTGTGATAAAAAGGCTTCTGTTTCGACCGCCAAAACTTTCAGGGGAGCCTTTGCAAGTGTTTGGCACCATTTTTGAGTCAATTGCCGAAAGTCAGAGTTTTGATGAAATTGTGACCCCTGGGCTTAGGGATTTTTTCAAAAAAATCTTTTTCTCCCGGTTAAGTTGTCGAGGGCTGATTTCTTTTCCTGTGAGGAAAAGCCTTCTGCTTAGACCGCCAAAACTTTCAGAGGAGCCTTTGCAAGTGTTTGGCACCATTTTTGAGTCAATTGCCGAAAGTCAGAGTTTTGATGAAATTGTGACCCCGGGGCTTAGGGATTTTTTCAAAAAAATATTTTTCTGCCGGTTAAGTTGTGGAGGGCTGATTTCTTTTCCTGTTATGAAAAGCATTCTGTTTCGAACGCAAAACCTTTCAGGGTAGCATTTGCAACCGTTTGGCAACATTTTTGAGTCAATTGGAGAAAGTCATATTTTTTATGAAACTGTGACCCCGTGGCTTAGGGATTTTTTTCAAAAAAATCTTTTTCTCCCGGTTAAGTTGTCGAGGGCTGATTTCTTTTCCTGTGAGGAAAAGCCTTCTGCTTAGACCGCCAAAACTTTCAGAGGAGCCTTTGCAAGTGTTTGGCACCATTTTTGAGTCAATTGCCGAAAGTCAGAGTTTTGATGAAATTGTGACCCCGGGGCGTAGGGATTTTTTCAAAAAAATATTTTTCTGCCGGTTAAGTTGTGGAGGGCTGATTTCTTTTTCTGTGATAAAAAGGCTGCTGTTTCGACCGCCAAACCTTTCAGGGGAGCGTTGGCACATTTTTTGAATCAATTGCCAAAAGTCTGAGTTTTGATGAAATTGTGAACTCGGGGCTTAGGAATTTTTTCAAAAAAATATTTTTCTGCTGTTTAAGTTTTTGAGGGCTGATTTCTTTTCCTGCGAGGAAAAGCCTTCTGCTTAGACCGCCAAAACTTTCAGAAGAGCCTTTGCAAGTGTTTGGCACCATTTTTGAGTCAATTGCCCAAAGTCAGAGTTTTGTTGAAATTGTGACCCCAGTGCGTAGGGATTTTTTCAAAAAAATATTTTTCTCCCGGTTAAGTTGTCGAGGGCTGATTTCTTTTCCTGTGAGGAAAAGCCTTCTGCTTAGACCGCCAAAACTTTCAGAAGAGCCTTTGCAAGTGTTTGGCACCATTTTTGAGTCAATTGCCGAAAGTCAGAGTTTTGTTGAAATTGTGACCCCGGTGCGTAGGGATTTTTTCAAAAAAATATTTTTCTGCCGGTTAAGTTGTGGAGGGCTGATTTCTTTTTCTGTGATAAAAAGCCTTCTGTTTCGACCGCCAAACCTTTCAGGGGAGCGTTGGAACTATTTTTGAATCAATTGCCAAAAGTCAGAGTTTTGATGAAATTGTGACCCCGGGGCTTAGGAATTTTTTCAAAAAAATATTTTTCTGCCGGTTAAGTTGTCGAGGGCTGATTTCTTGTCCTGTGATAAGAAGCCCTCTGATTCGAC
Source organism: Podarcis cretensis (assembly GCF_951804945.1). Classification (NCBI taxonomy): domain Eukaryota; kingdom Metazoa; phylum Chordata; class Lepidosauria; order Squamata; family Lacertidae; genus Podarcis; species Podarcis cretensis. The sequence goes on from NC_137176.1 coordinate 8,679,362, forward strand.
CGCCAAACTTTTCAGCGGAGCATTTGCAATCGTTTGGTTCCATTTTTGAGTGAATTGCCGAAAGTCAGAGTTTTGATGACATTGTGACCCCGGGGCTTAGGGATTTTTTCAAAAAAATATTTTTCTGCCGGTTAAGTTGTGGAGTGCTGATTTCTTTTCCTGTGATGAAAAGCATTCTGTTTCGAACGCAAAACCTTTCAGGGGAGCATTTGCAACCGTTTGGCACCATTTTTGAGTCAATTGGAGAAAGTCATATTTATTATGAAACTGTGACCCCGGGGCTTAGGGATTTTTTTCAAAAAAATCTTTTTCTCCCGCTTAAGTTGTCGAGGGCTGATTTCTTTTCCTGTGAGGAAAAGCCGTCTGCTTAGACCGCCAAACCTTTCAGAGGAGCCTTTGGAAGTCTTTGTCACCATTTTTGAGTCAATTGCCGATAGTCAGAGTTTTGATGAAATTGTGACCCCGGGGCTTAGGGATTTTTTGAAAAAAATATTTTTCTGCCGGTTAAGTTGTGGAGGGCTGATTTCTTTTCCTGTGATAAAAAGGCTTCTGTTTCGACCGCCAAACCTTTCAGGGGAGCATTGGCATCATTTTTGAGTCAATTGCCGAAAGTCACAGTTTTGATGACATTGTGACCCTGGGGCTTAGGGATTTTTTCAAAAAAATCTTTTTCTGCCGGTTATGTTGTGGAGGGAGATTTCTTTTCCCGTGAGGAAAAGCCTTCTGTCTCGACCGCCAAACCTTTCAGGGGAGCATTTGCAACCGTTTGGCACCATTTTTGAGTCAATTGGAGAAAGTCATATTTTTGCTGAAATTGTGACCCCGGGGCTTAGGGTTTTTTTTCAAAAAAATCTTTTTCTCCCGGTTAAGTTGTCGAGGGCTGATTTCTTTTCCTGTGAGGAAAAGCCTTCTGCTTAGACCGCCAAAACTTTCAGGGGAGCATTTGCAACCGTTTGGCACCATTTTTGAGTCAATTGCCGAAAGTCATATTTTTTATGAAACTGTGACCCCGGGGCTTAGGGATTTTTCAAAAAAGCTTTTTCTCCCGGTTAAGTTGTCGAGGGCTGATTTCTTTTCCTGTGATGAAAAGGCTTCTGTTTCGACCGCCAAACCTTTCAGGGGAGCATTTGCAACCGTTTGGCGCCATTTTTGAGTCAATTGGAGAAAGTCATATTTTTTATGAAACTTTGACCCCGGGGCTTAGGGATTTTTTCAAAAAAATCTTTTTTTGCCGGTTAAGTTGTCGAGGGCTGATTGCTTTTTCTGTGATAAAAAGCCTTCTGCTTCGACCGCCAAACCTTTCAGGACAGCATTTGCAACCGTTTGGCACCATTTTTGAGTCAATTGGAGAAAGTCATATTTTTTATGAAACTGTGATCCCGGGGCTTAGGGATTTTTTCAAAAAAATCTTTTTTTGCCGGTTAAGTTGTCGAGGGCTGATTTCTTTTCCTGTAATAAAAAGGCTTCTGTTTCGACCGCCAAACCTTTCAGGGGAGCCTTGGCATCATTTTTGAGTCAATTGCCGAAAGTCAGAGTTTTGATGACATTGTGACCCCGGGGCTTAGGGATTTTTTCAAAAAAATATTTTTCTGTCTGTTAAGTTGTCGAGGGCTGATTTCTTTTCCTGTGAGGAAAAGCCTTCTGCTTAGACCGCCAAACCTTTCAGAGGAGCCTTTGCAAGTGTTTGGCACCATTTTTGAGTCAATTGCCGAAAGTCAGAGTTTTGATGAAATTGTGACCCCGGGGCTTAGGGATTTTTTCAAAAAAATATTTTTCTGCCGGTTAAGTTGTGGAGGGCTGATTTCTTTTTCTGTGATAAAAAGGCTTCTGTTTCGACAACCAAACCTTTCAGGGGAGCGTTGGCACTATTTTTGAATCAATTGCCAAAAATCAGAGTTTTGATGAAATTGTGACCTCGGGGCTTAGGAATTTTTTCAAAAAAATATTTTTCTGCTGTTTAAGTTTTTGAGGGCTGATTTCTTTTCCTGTGATGAAAAGCCTTCTGTTTCAACCGCCAAACCTTTCAGGGGAGCATTTGCAACCGTTTGGCGCTATTTTTGAGTGAATTGCCGAAAGTCAGAGTTTTGATGAAATTGTGACCCCGGGGCTTAGGGATTTTTTCAAAAAAATATTTTTCTGCCGGTTAAGTTGTGGAGGGCTGATTTCTTTTTCTGTGATAAAAAGGCTTCTGTTTCGACCGCAAACCTTTCAGGGGAGCGTTGGCACTATTTTTGAATCAATTGCCAAAAATCAGAGTTTTGATGAAATTGTGACCTCGGGGCTTAGGAATTTTTTCAAAAAAATATTTTTCTGCTGTTTAAGTTTTTGAGGGCTGATTTCTTGTCCTGTGATAAGAAGCCTTCTGATTCGACCGCCAAACTTTTCAGCGGAGCATTTGCAACCGTTTGGCTTCATTTTTGAGTGAATTGCCGAAAGTCAGAATTTTGATGACATTGTGACCCCGGGGCTTAGGGATTTTTTCAAAAAAATATTTTTCTGCCAGTTAAGTTGTGGAGTGCTGATTTCTTTTCCTGTGATAAAAAGGCTTCTGTTTCGACCCCCAAACCTTTCAGGGGAGCATTGGCATCATTTTTGAGTCAATTGCCGAAAGTCAGAGTTTTGATGACATTGTGACCCCGGGGCTTAGGGATTTTTTCAAAAAAATATTTTTCTGTCGGTTAAGTTGTGGAGCGCTGATTTCTTTTCCTGTGATGAAAAGCATTCTGTTTCGACCGCAAAAGCTTTCAGGGGAGCATTTGCAACCGTTTGGCACCATTTTTGAGTCAATTGGAGAAAGTCATATTTTTTATGAAACTGTGACCCCGGGGCTTAGGGATTTTTTCAAAAAAATCTTTTTTTGCCGGTTAAGTTGTGGAGGGCTGATTTCTTTTTCTGTGATAAAAAGCCTTCTGCTTCGACCGCCAAACCTTTCAGGGGAGCATTTGCAACCGTTTGGCACCATTTTGTAGTCAATTAGAGAAAGTCATATTTTTGCTGAAATTGTGACCCCGGGGCTTAGGGATTTTTTCAAAAAAATATTTTTCTGCCGGTTAAGTTGTGGAGGGCTGATTTCTTTTCCTGTGATAAAAAGGCTTCTGTTTCGACCGCCAAACCATTCAGGGGAGCATTGGCATCATTTTTGAGTCAATTTCCGAAAGTCAGAGTTTTGATGACATTGTGACCCCGGGGCTTAGGGATTTTTTCAAAAAAATATTTTTCTGCCGGTTAAGTTGTGGAGGTCTGATTTCTTTTCCTGTGATAAAAAGGCTTCTGTTTCGACCGCCAAACCTTTCAGGGGAGCATTTGCAACCGTTTGGCACCATTTTTGAGTCAATTGGAGAAAGTCAGAGTTTTGATGACATTGTGACCCCGGGGCTTAGGGATTTTTTCAAAAAAATCATTTTTTGCCGGTGAAGTTTTCGACGGCTGATTTCTTTTCCTGTGATGAAAAGCATTCTGTTTCGACCGCAAAACCTTTCAGGGGAGCATTTGCAACCGTTTGGCACCATTTTTGAGTCAATTGGAGAAAGTCATATTTTTTATGAAACTGTGACCCCGGGGCTTAGGGATTTTTTCAAAAAAATCTTTTTTTGCCGGTTAAGTTGTGGAGGGCTGATTTCTTTTCCTGTGAGGAAAAGCCTTCTGTTTCGACCGCCAAACCTTTCAGGGGAGCATTTGCAACTGTTTGGCATCATTTTTGAGTGAATTTCCGAAAGTCAGATTTTTGCTGAAATTGTGACCCCGGGGCTTAGGGATTTTCTTCAAAAAAATATTTTTCTGCCGGTTAAGTTGTCGAGGGCTGACTTCTTTTCCTGTGAGGAAAAGCCTTCTGCTTAGACCGCCAAACCTTTCAGAGGAGCCTTTGCAATGGTTTGGCACCATTTTTGAGTCTATTGCCGAAAGTCAGAGTTTTGATGAATTTGTGACCCCGGGGCTTAGGGATGTTTTCAAAAAAATATTTTTCTGCCGGTTAAGTTGTCGAAGGGCTGATTTCTTGTCCTTTGATAAAAAGCCTTCTGTTTCGACCGCCAAACCTTTCAGAGGAGCATTTGCAACCGTTTGGCACTATTTTTGAGTGAATTGCCGAAAGTCAGAGTTTTGATGAATTTGTGACCCCGGGGCTTAGGGATTTTTTCAAAAAAATATTTTTCTGTCTGTTAAGTTGTTGAGGGCTGATTTCTTGTCCTGTGATAAAAAGGCTTCTGTTTCGACTGCCAAACCTTTCAGGGGAGCATTTGCAACCATTTTGCTCCATTTTTGAGTGAATTGCCGAAAGTCAGAGTTTAGATGACATTGTGACCCCGGGGCTTAGGGATTTTTTCAAAAAAATCTTTTTCTGCCTGTTAAGTTGTGGAGGGAGATTTCTTTTTCTGTGATAAAAAGCCTTCTGTTTCGACCGCCAAACCTTTCAGGGGAGCATTTACAACTGTTTGGCATCATTTTTGAGTGAATTTCCGAAAGTCAGATTTTTGCTGAAATTGTGACCCCGGGGCTTAGGGATTTTCTTCAAAAAAATATTTTTCTGCCGGTTAAGTTGTCGAGGGCTGACTTCTTTTCCTGTGAGGAAAAGCCTTCTGCTTAGACCGCCAAACCTTTCAGAGGAGCCTTTGCAATGGTTTGGCACCATTTTTGAGTCTTTTGCCGAAAGTCAGAGTTTTGATGAAATTGTGACCCCGGGGTTTAGGGATTTTTTGAAAAAAATATTTTGCTGCCGGTTAAGTTGTGGAGGGCTGATTTCTTTTCCTGTGATAAAAAGGCTTCTGTTTCGACCGCCAAACCATTCAGGGGAGAATTTGCAACCGTTTGGCACCATTTTTGAGTCAATTGGAGAAAGTCATATTTTTGCTGAAATTGTGACCCCGGGGCTTAGGGATTTTTTTCAAAAAAATATTTTTCTCCCGGTTAAGTTGTCGAGGGCTGATTTCTTTTCCTGTGATGAAAAGGCTTCTGTTTCGACCGCCAAACCTTTCAGGGGAGCATTGGCATCATTTTTGAGTCAATTGCCGAAAGTCAGATTTTTGATGACATTGTGACCCCGGGGTTTAGGGATTTTTTCAAAAAATTATTTTTCTGCCGGTTAAGTTGTGGAGCGCTGATTTCTTTTCCTGTGATGAAAAGCATTCTGTTCCGACCGCAAAACCTTTCAGGGGAGCATTTGCAACCGTTTGGCACCATTTCTGAGTCAATTGGAGAACGTCAGAGTTTTGATGAATTTGTGACCCCGGGGCTTAGGGAATTTTCCAAAAAAACATTATTCTGCCGGTTAAGTTGTGGAGGGCTGATTTCTTGTCCTGTGATAAAAAGCCTTCTGTTTCGACCGCCAAACCTTTCAGGGGAGCATTTGCAACCGTTTGGCACCATTTTTGAGTCAATTGAAGAAAGTCATATTTTTTATTAAACTGTGACCCCGGGGCTTAGGGATATTTTCAAAAAAATCTTTTTCTGCCGGTTAAGTTGTGGAGGGCTGATTTCTTTTCCTGTGATGAAAAGCATTCTGTTTCGACCGCAAAACCTTTCAGGGGAGCATTTGCAACCGTTTGGCACCATTTTTGAGTGAATTTCCGAAAGTCAGATTTTTGCTGAAATTGTGACCCCGGGGCTTAGGGATTTTTTTCAAAAAAATATTTTTCTGCCGGTTAAGTTGTGGAGCGCTGATTTCTTTTCCTGTGATGAAAAGCATTCTGTTTCGACCGCAAAACCTTTCAGGGGAGCATTTGCAACCGTTTGGCACCATTTTTGAGTCAGTTGCCGAAAGTCAGAGTTTTGATGAAATTGTGACCCCGGGGCTTAGGGATTTTTTCAAAAAAATATTTTTCTGCCGGTTAAGTTGTGGAGCGCTGATTTCTTTTCCTGTGATGAAAAGCATTCTGTTTCGACCGCAAAACCTTTCAGGGGAGCATTTGCAACCGTTTGGCACCATTTTTGAGTCAATTGCCGAAAGTCAGAGTTTTGATGAAATTGTGACCCCGGGGCTTAGGGATTTTTTCAAAAAAATATTTTTTTGCCGGTTAAGTTTTCGAGGGTGATTTCTTTTCCTGTGATGAAAAGCCTTCTGTTTCGACCGCCAAACCTTTCAGGGGAGCATTAGCAACCGTTTGGCACTATTTTTGAGTGAATTGCCAAAAGTCAGATATTTGAGGAAATTGTGACCCCGGGGCTTAGGGATTTTTTCAAAAAAAATCTTTTTCTGCCGATTAAGTTGTAGAGGGCTGATTTCTTTTTCTGTGATAAAAAGCCTTCTGTTTCGACCGCCAAACCTTTCAGGGGAGCGTTGGCACTATTTTTGAGTCAATTGCCGAAAGTCAGATTTTTGATGACATTGTGAGCCCGGGGCTTAGGGATTTTTTCAAAACAATCTTTTTCTTCCGGTTAAGTTGTGGAGCGCTGATTTCTTTTCCTGTGATGAAAAGCATTCTGTTTCGACCACCAAACCTTTCAGGGGAGCATTTGCAACCGTTTGGCACCATTTTTGAGTCAATTGGAGAACGTCAAATTTTTGATGAAACTGTGACCCCGGGGCTTAGGGATTTTTCAAAAAAATCTTTTTCTGCCAATTAAGTTGTAGAGGGCTGATTTCTTTTTCTGTGATAAAAAGCCTTCTGTTTCGACCGCCAAAACTTTCAAGGGAGCGTTGGCACTATTTTTGAATCAATTGCCAAAAGTCAGAGTTTTGATGAAATTGTGACCCCGGGGCTTAGGAATTTTTTCAAAAAAATATTTTTCTGCTGTTTAAGTTTTTGAGGGCTGGTTTCTTTTCCTCTGATGAAAAGCCTTCTGTTTCGACCGCCAAACCTTTCAGGGGAGCATTTGCAACCATTTGGCACCATTTTTTAATCAATTGCCGAAAGTCAGAATTTTGAGGAAATGGTGACCCCGGGGCTTAGGGATTTTTTCAAAACAATCTTTTTCTGCCGGTTAAGTTGTCGAAGGGCTGATTTCTTGTCCTTTGATAAAAAGCCTTCTGTTTCGACCGCCAAACCTTTCAGGGGAGCATTTGTAACCGTTTGGCTCCATTTTTGAGTGAATTGCCGAAAGTCAGAGTTTTGATGAAATTGTTACCCCGGGGCTTAGGGATTTTTCCAAAAAAATCTTTTTCTGCCGGTTAAGTTGTTCGAGGGCTGATTTCTTTTTCTGTGGTAAAAAGGCTTCTGTTTCGACCGCCAAACCTTTCAGGGGAGCATTGGCATCATTTTTGAGTCAATTGCCGAAAGTCAGAGTTTTGATGACATTGTGACCCCGGGGCTTAGGGATTTTTTCAAAAAAATCTTTTTCTGCCGGTTAAATTGTGGAGGGAGATTTCTTTTCCCGTGAGGAAAAGCCTTCTGCTTAGAGCGCCAAACCTTTCAGAGGAGCCTTTGCAAGTGTTTGGCACCATTTTTGAGTCAATTGCCGAAAGTCAGAGTTTTGATGAAATTGTGACCCCGGGGCTTAGGGATTTTTTCAAAAAAATATTTTTCTGCCGGTTAAGTTGTGGAGCGCTGATTTCTTTTCCTGTGATGAAAAGCATTCTGTTTCGACCCGGGACTTAGGGATTTTTTCAAAAAAATATTTTTCTGCTGGTTAAGTTGTGGAGCGCTGATTTCTTTTCCTGTGATTTCTTTTTCTGTTTCGACCGCAAAACCTTTCAGGGGAGCATTTGCAACCGTTTGGCACCATTTTTGAGTCAATTGGAGAAAATCATATTTTTTCTGAAACTGTGACCCCGGGGCTTAGGGATTTTTTTCAAAAAAATATTTTTCTGCCGGTTAAGTTGTCGAGGGCTGACTTCTTTTCCTGTGAGGAAAAGCCTTCTGCTTAGACCGCCAAACCTTTCAGAGGAGCCTTTGCAATGGTTTGGCACCATTTTTGAGTCTATTGCCGAAAGTCAGAGTTTTGATGAAATTGTTACCCCGGGGCTTAGGGATTTTTCCAAAAAAATCTTTTTCTGCCGGTTAAGTTGTTCGAGGGCTGATTTCTTTTTCTGTGGTAAAAAGGCTTCTGTTTCGACCGCCAAACCTTTCAGGGGAGCATTGGCATCATTTTTGAGTCAATTGCCGAAAGTCAGAGTTTTGATGACATTGTGACCCCGGGGCTTAGGGATTTTTTCAAAAAAATCTTTTTCTGCCGGTTAAATTGTGGAGGGAGATTTCTTTTCCCGTGAGGAAAAGCCTTCTGCTTAGAGCGCCAAACCTTTCAGAGGAGCCTTTGCAAGTGTTTGGCACCATTTTTGAGTCAATTGCCGAAAGTCAGAGTTTTGATGAAATTGTGACCCCGGGGCTTAGGGATTTTTTCAAAAAAATATTTTTCTGCCGGTTAAGTTGTGGAGCGCTGATTTCTTTTCCTGTGATGAAAAGCATTCTGTTTCGACCCGGGACTTAGGGATTTTTTCAAAAAAATATTTTTCTGCTGGTTAAGTTGTGGAGCGCTGATTTCTTTTCCTGTGATTTCTTTTTCTGTTTCGACCGCAAAACCTTTCAGGGGAGCATTTGCAACCGTTTGGCACCATTTTTGAGTCAATTGGAGAAAGTCATATTTTTTATGAAACTGTGACCCCGGGGCTTAGGGATTTTTTTCAAAAAAATATTTTTCTGCCGGTTAAGTTGTCGAGGGCTGACTTCTTTTCCTGTGAGGAAAAGCCTTCTGCTTAGACCGCCAAACCTTTCAGAGGAGCCTTTGCAATGGTTTGGCACCATTTTTGAGTCTATTGCCGAAAGTCAGAGTTTTGATGAATTTGTGACCCCGGGGCTTAGGGATTTTTTCAAAAAAATATTTTTCTGCCGGTTAAGTTGTGGAGGGCTGATTTCTTTTCCTGTGATAAAAAGGCTTCTGTTTCGACCGCCAAACCTTTCAGGGGAGCATTGGCATCATTTTTGAGTCAATTACCGAAAGTCAGAGTTTTGATGACATTGTGACCCCGGGGCTTAGGGATTTTTTCAAAAAAATCTTTTTCTGCCGGTTAAGTTGTGGAGCGCTGATTTCTTTTCCTGTGATGAAAAGCATTCTGTTTCGACCGCAAAACCTTTCAGGGGAGCATTTGCAACCGTTTGGCACCATTTTTGAGTCAATTGGAGAAAGTCATATTTTTTATGAAACTGTGACCCCGGGGCTTAGGGATTTTTTCAAAAAAATCTTTTTTTGCCGGTTAAGTTGTCGAGGGCTGATTTCTATTTCTGTGATAAAAAGCCTTCTGTTTCGACCGCAAAACATTTCAGGGGAGCATTTGCAACCGTTTGGCACCATTTTTGAGTCAATTGGAGAAAGTCATATTTTTGCTGAAATTGTGACCCCGGGGCTTAGGGATTTTTTCAAAAAAATATTTTTCTACCGGTTAAGTTGTGGAGGGCTGATTTCTTTTCCTGTGATAAAAAGGCTTCTGTTTCGACTGCCAAATCTTTCAGGGGAGCATAGGCATCATTTTTGAGTCAATTGCCGGAAGTCAGAGATTTGATGACATTGTGACGCCGGGGCTTAGGGATTTTTTCAAAAAAATATTTTTCTGCCGGTTAAGTTGTGGAGCACTGATTTCTATTCCTGTGAAAAAAAGCCTTCTGTTTCGACCGCCAAACCTTTCAGGGGAGCATTTGCAACCGTTTGGCACCATTTTTGAGTCAATTGGAGAAAGTCAGAGTTTTGATGACATTGTGACCCCGGGGCTTAGGGATTTTTTCAAAAAAATATTTTTCTGTCGGTTAAGTTGTGGAGCGCTGATTTCTTTTCCTGTGATGAAAAGGCTTCTGTTTCGACCGCCAAACCTTTCAGGGGAGCATTTGCAACCGTTTGGCACCATTTTTGAGTCAATTGGAGAAAGTCAGAGTTTTGATGACATTGTGACCCCGGGGCTTAGGGATTTTTTCAAAAAAATCATTTTTTGCCGGTGAAGTTTTCGACGGCTGATTTCTTTTCCTGTGATGAAAAGCATTCTGTTTCGACCGCAAAACCTTTCAGGGGAGCATTTGCAACCGTTTGGCACCATTTTTGAGTCAATTGGAGAAAGTCATATTTTTTATGAAACTGTGACCCCGGGGCTTAGGGATTTTTTCAAAAAAATCTTTTTTTGCCGGTTAAGTTGTGGAGTGCTGATTTCTTTTTCTGTGATAAAAAGCCTTCTGTTTCGACCGCCAAACCTTTCAGGGGAGCATTTGCAACTGTTTGGCATCATTTTTGAGTGAATTTCCGAAAGTCAGATTTTTGCTGAAATTGTGACCCCGGGGCTTAGGGATTTTCTTCAAAAAAATATTTTTCTGCCGGTTAAGTTGTCGAGGGCTGACTTCTTTTCCTGTGATAAAGAGACTTCTGCTTAGACCGCCAAACCTTTCAGAGGAGCCTTTGCAATGGTTTGGCACCATTTTTGAGTCTATTGCCGAAAGTCAGAGTTTTGATGAATTTGTGACCCCGGGGCTTAGGGATGTTTTCAAAAAAATATTTTTCTGCCGGTTAAGTTGTGGAGGGCTGATTTCTTTTCCTGTGATAAAAAGGCTTCTGTTTCGACCGCCACACCTTTCAGGGGAGCATTGGCATCATTTTTGAGTCAATTGGAGAAAGTCAGAGTTTTGATGACATTGTGACCCCTTGGCTTAGGGATTTTTTCAAAAAAATATTTTTCTGTCGGTTAAGCTGTGGAGCGCTGATTTCTTTTCCTGTGATGAAAAGCATTCTGTTTCGACCGCAAAACCTTTCAGGGGAGCATTTGCAACCGTTTGGCACCATTTTGTAGTCAATTGGAGAAAGTCATATTTTTGCTGAAATTGTGACCCCGGGGCTTAGGGATTTTTTCAAAAAAATCTTTTTCTGCCGGTTAAGTTGTCGTGGGCTGATTTCTTTTTCTGTGATAAAAAGCCTTCTGCTTCGACCGCCAAACCTTTCAGGGGAGCATTTGCAACCGTTTGGCACCATTTTGTAGTCAATTGGAGAAAGTCATATTTTTGCTGAAATTGTGACCCCGGGGCTTAGGGATTTTTTCAAAAAAATCTTTTTCTGCCGGTTAAGTTGTCGTGGGCTGATTTCTTTTTCTGTGATAAAAAGGCTTCTGTTTCGACCGCCAAACCTTTCAGGGGAGCATTTGCAACCGTTTGGCACCATTTTGTAGTCAATTGGAGAAAGTCATATTTTTGCTGAAATTGTGACCCCGGGGCTTAGGGATTTTTTCAAAAAAATCTTTTTCTGCCGGTTAAGTTGTCGTGGGCTGATTTCTTTTTCTGTGATAAAAAGGCTTCTGTTTCGACCGCCAAACCTTTCAGGGGAGCATTGGCATCATTTTTGAGTCAATTGCCGAAAGTCAGAGTTTTGATGACATTGTGACCCCGGGGCTTAGGGATTTTTTCACAAAAATCTTTTTTTGCCGGTTAAGTTGTGGAGGGCTGATTTCTTTTCCTGTGATAAAAAGCATTCTGTTTCGACCGCAAAACCTTTCAGGGGAGCATTGGCATCATTTTTGAGTCAATTGCCGAAAGTCAGATTTTTGATGACATTGTGACCCCGGGGCTTAGGGATTTTTTCAAAAAATTATTTTTCTGCCGGTTAAGTTGTGGAGCGCTGATTTCTTTTCCTGTGATGAAAAGCATTCTGTTTCGACCGCAAAACCTTTCAGGGGAGCATTTGCAACCGTTTGGCACCATTTTTGAGTCAATTGCCGAAAGTCAGAGTTTTGATGAAATTGTGACCCCGGGGCTTAGGGATTTTTTCAAAAAAATATTTTTTTGCCGGTGAAGTTGTGGAGCGCTGATTTCTTTTCCTGTGAGGAAAAGCCTTCTGTTTCGACCGCCAAACCTTTCAGGGGAGCATTTGCAACTGTTTGGCATCATTTTTGAATCAATTGCAGGAAAAAAATCAGCCCTCGACAACTTAACTTGCAGAATATATTTTTTTAAAAAAATCCCTAAGCCCCTGGGTCACAATTTCATCAAAAATCCTACTTTCAGCCATTCACTCAAAAATGGTGCCTACTGAAGAAAGTCAAATCCCTTATTTTGACTACTGGCTCCTCACACAGTTCCTGACTCACGACAGCGTGTTGCCCATCGCTCAGTTCTGACTATAGGATTTTATGCAGGCACTGCTGGTGGGGACATTTTGGGACCCAAAATACCCACTAAATTCTGCCACTAAATTCTGGTGTATTTCTAACATAATTGTGTAAACTGGGATCAACATACAAACACTGAGAAGCCATTCCCCCCGCCCCACTGGAAACAACTGGAAAAACCTCTGTGATTGAGGCTACCAACATGGCGCCTTTTTGTACAACGAACACTTCTGAGGTCATTCTTACTACTGCTTTACTACTAATTTACTACCACTTTACTACTAATTTACTACCACTTTACTACTAATTTACTACCACTTTACTACTAATTTACTACTGCTTTGCTACAACTTTACTACCACTTTACTACTACTTTACTACTGCTTTACTACAGCTTTACTACCACTTTACTACTACTTTACTACTACTTTACTACTGCTTTACTGCCATTTTACTACTATTTTACTACAGTTGTATCACTACTTTACTACCGCTTTAGTACTACTTTACTACCATTTTACTACTGCCTTACTGCTGCTTTACTATCATTTTACTACTACCCTGATATCCTTTACTACAACTTTACTACTTTACTACTACTTTACTACTTTACTACTTTACTACTACTTTAAAGCTATTTTACTACTATTCCACCGCTTTACTATTGGACCATTTTAGTAGTAAAGTAGTAGTAAAGCGGTAGTAAAATGGTCCAATAGTAAAGCGGTGGAATAGTAGTAAAATAGCTTTAAAGTAGTAGTAAAGTTGTAGTAAAGGATATCAGGGTAGTAGTAAAATGATAGTTGTAGTAAAGGATATCAAGGTAGTAGTAAAATAAAGTGAATGGCCGAAACTCAGATTTTTGATGAAATTGTGACCCCGGTGCTTATGGATTATTTTTTTTAAAAAAAAAATTCTGCAGGTTAAGTTGTTGAGGGCTGATTTCTTTTCCTGTGAAGAAAAGCCTTCTGTTTCAGCCGCCAAACCTCTCAGGGGAGCATTTGCAACCGTTTGGCACCATTTTTGATTGAATGGCCGAAAGTTAGATTTTTGGTGAAATTGTGAACCCAAGGCTTAGGGATTTTTTCAAAAAAAAAAAATTCTGCAGGTTAAGTTGTCGAGGGGTTATTTCTTTTCCTGTGATCAAAAGCCTTCTGTTTCGACCGCCAAACCTCTCAGGGGAGCATCAGCCGCCAAACCTTTCAGTGGAGCATTTGCAACCGTTTGGCACCATTTTTGAATCAATAGCCAAAAGTCAGAGTTTGATGAAATTGTGACCCCGGGGCTTAGGGATTTTTTCAAAACAATCTTTTTCTGCCGGTTAAGTTGTCGAAGGGCTGATTTCTTGTCCTTTGATAAACAGCCTTCTGTTTCGACCGCCAAACCTTTCAGGGGAGCATTTGCAACCGTTTGGCACTATTTTTGAGTGAATTGCCGAAAGTCAGAGTTTTGATGACATTGTGACCCCGGGGCTTAGGGATTTTTTCAAAAAAACATTATTCTGCCGGTTAAGTTGTCGAGGGCGGATTTCTTTTTCTGTGATAAAAAGGCTTCTCTTTCGACCGCCAAACCTTTCAGGGGAGCATTTGCAACCGTTTGGCACCATTTTTGAGTCAATTGAAGAAAGTCATATTTTTTATTAAACTGTGACCCCGGGGCTTAGGGATATTTTCAAAAAAATCTTTTTCTGCCGGTTAAGTTGTGGAGGGCTGATTTCTTTTCCTGTGAGGAAAAGCCTTCTGTTTCGACCGCCAAACCTTTCAGGGGAGCATTTGCAACCGTTTGGCACCATTATTGAGTCAATTGCCGAAAGTCAGAGTTTTGATGAAATTGTGACCCCGGGGCTTAGGGATTTTTTCAAAAAAATCTTTTTCTGCCGATTAAGTTGTAGAGGGCTGATTTCTTTTTCTGTGATAAAAAGCCTTCTGTTTCGACCCCCAAAACTTTCAGGGGAGCGTTGGCACTATTTTTGAATCAATTGCCAAAAGTCAGAGTTTTGATGAAATTGTGACCCCGGGGCTTAGGAATTTTTTCAAAAAAATCTTTTTTTGCCGGTTAAGTTGTCGAGGGCTGATTTCTTGTCCTGTGATAAAAAGGCTTCTGTTTCGCAACCAAACCTTTCAGGGGAGCATTTGCAACCATTTGGCACCATTTTCTAATCAATTGCCGAAAGTCAGATTTTTGATGAAATTGTGACCCCGGGGCTTAGGGATTTTTTCAAAACAATCTTTTTCTGCCGGTTAAGTTGTCGAAGGGCTGATTTCTTGTCCTTTGATAAACAGCCTTCTGTTTCGACCGCCAAACCTTTCAGGGGAGCATTTGCAACCGTTTGGCACTATTTTTGAGTGAATTGCCGAAAGTCAGAGTTTTGATGACATTGTGACCCCGGGGCTTAGGGATTTTTTCAAAAAAATATTTTTCTGTCTGTTAAGTTGTTGAGGGCTGATTTCTTGTCCTGTGATAAAAAGGCTTCTGTTTCGACCGCCAAACCTTTCAGGGGAGCATTTGCAACCGTTTGGCACCATTATTGAGTCAATTGCCGAAAGTCAGAGTTTTGATGACATTGTGACCCCGGGGCTTAGGGATTTTTTCAAAAAAATATTTTTCTGTCTGTTAAGTTGTTGAGGGCTGATTTCTTGTCCTGTGATAAAAAGGCTTCTCTTTCGACCGCCAAACCTTTCAGGGGAGCATTTGCAACCGTTTGGCACCATTATTGAGTCAATTGCCGAAAGTCAGAGTTTTGATGAAATTGTGACCCCGGGGCTTAGGGATTTTTTCAAAAAAATCTTTTTCTGCCGATTAAGTTGTAGAGGGCTGATTTCTTTTTCTGTGATAAAAAGCCTTCTGTTTCGACCCCCAAAACTTTCAGGGGAGCGTTGGCACTATTTTTGAATCAATTGCCAAAAGTCAGAGTTTTGATGAAATTGTGACCCCGGGGCTTAGGAATTTTTTCAAAAAAATCTTTTTTTGCCGGTTAAGTTGTCGAGGGCTGATTTCTTGTCCTGTGATAAAAAGGCTTCTGTTTCGCAACCAAACCTTTCAGGGGAGCATTTGCAACCATTTGGCACCATTTTCTAATCAATTGCCGAAAGTCAGATTTTTGATGAAATTGTGACCCCGGGGCTTAGGGATTTTTTCAAAACAATCTTTTTCTGCCGGTTAAGTTGTCGAAGGGCTGATTTCTTGTCCTTTGATAAACAGCCTTCTGTTTCGACCGCCAAACCTTTCAGGGGAGCATTTGCAACCGTTTGGCACTATTTTTGAGTGAATTGCCGAAAGTCAGAGTTTTGATGACATTGTGACCCCGGGGCTTAGGGATTTTTTCAAAAAAATATTTTTCTGTCTGTTAAGTTGTTGAGGGCTGATTTCTTGTCCTGTGATAAAAAGGCTTCTGTTTCGACCGCCAAACCTTTCAGGGGAGCATTTGCAACCGTTTGGCACTATTTTTGAGTGAATTGCCGAAAGTCAGAGTTTTGATGAAATTGTGACCCCGGGGTTTAGGGATTTTTTGAAAAAAATATTTTGCTGCCGGTTAAGTTGTGGAGGGCTGATTTCTTTTCCTGTGATAAAAAGGCTTCTGTTTCGACCACCAAACCATTCAGGGGAGCATTTGCAACCGTTTGGCACCATTTTTGAGTCAATTGGAGAAAGTCATATTTTTGCTGAAATTGTGACCCCGGGGCTTAGGGATTTTTTTCAAAAAAATCTTTTTCTCCCGGTTAAGTTGTCGAGGGCTGATTTCTTTTCCTGTGAGGAAAAGCCTTCTGCTTAGACCGCCAAACCTTTCAGGGGAGCATTTGCAACCGTTTGGCACCATTTTTTAGTCAATTGGAGAAAGTCATATTTTTTATGAAACTGTGACCCCGGGGCTTAGGGATTTTTTCAAAAAAATATTTTTCTGCCGGTTAAGTTGTGGAGGGCTGATTTCTTTTCCTGTGATAAAAAGCCTTCTGTTTCGACCGCCAAACCTTTCAGGGGAGCATTGGCATCATTTTTGAGTCAATTGCCGAAAGTCAGAGTTTTGATGACATTGTGACCCCGGGGCTTAGGGATTTTTTCAAAAAAATATTTTTCTCCCGGTTAAGTTGTGGAGCGCTGATTTCTTTTCCTGTGATGAAAAGCATTCTGTTTCGACCGCAAAACCTTTCAGGGGAGCATTTGCAATGGTTTGGCACCATTTTTGAGTCAATTGGAGAAAGTCATATTTTTTATGAAACTGTGACCCCGGGGCTTAGGGATTTTTTCAAAAAAATCTTTTTTTGCCGGTTAAGTTGTCGAGGGCTGATTTCTTTTTCTGTGATAAAAAGCCTTCTGCTTCGACCGCCAAATCTTTCAGGGGGCATTTGCAACCGTTTGCCACCATTTTTGAGTCAATTGGAGAAAGTCATATTTTTGCTGAAATTGTGACTCCGGGGCTTAGGGATTTTTTTCAAAATAATCTTTTTCTCCCGGTTAAGTTGTCGAGGGCTGATTTCTTTTCCTGTGATGAAAAGCCTTCTCTTTCGACCGCCAAACCTTTCAGGGGAGCATTTGCAACCGTTTGGCACCATTTTTGAGTCAATTGCCGAAAGTCAGAGTTTTGATGACATTGTTACCCAGGGGCTTAGGGATTTTTTCAAAAAAATATTTTTCTGCCGGTAAAGTTGTGGAGGGCTGATTTCTTTTCCTGTGATAAAAAGGCTTCTGTTTCGACCGCCAAACCTTTCAGGGGAGCATTGGCATCATTTCTGAGTCAATTGCCGAAAGTCAGATTTTTGATGACATTGTGACCCCGGGGCTTAGGGATTTTTTCAAAAAAATATTTTTCTGCCGGTTAAGTTGTGGAGGGCTGATTTCCTTTTCTGTGATAAAAAGCCTTCTGTTTCGACCGCCAAAACTTTCATGGGAGCGTTGGCACTATTTTTGAATCAATTGCCAAAAGTCAGAGTTTTGATGAAATTGTGACCCCGGGGCTTAGGAATTTTTTCAAAAAAATATTTTTCTGCCGGTTAAGTTGTGGAGGGCTGATTTCTTTTCCTGTGATAAAAAGGCTTCTGTTTCGACCGCCAAACCTTTCAGGGGAGCATTTGCAACCATTTGGCTCCATTTTTGAGTGAATTGCCGAAAGTCAGAGTTTAGATGACATTGTGACCCCGGGGCTTAGGGATTTTTTCAAAAAAATCTTTTTCTGCCGGTTAAGTTGTGGAGGGAGATTTCTTTTCCCGTGAGGAAAAGCCTTCTGTTTAGAGCGCCAAACCTTTCAGAGGAGCCTTTGCAAGTGTTTGGCACCATTTTTGAGTCAATTGCCGAAAGTCAGAGTTTTGATGAAATTGTGACCCCGGGGCTTAGGGATTTTTTGAAAAAAATATTTTTCTGCCGGTTAAGTTGTGGAGGGCTGATTTCTTTTCCTGTGATAAAAAGGCTTCTGTTTCGACCGCCAAACCTTTCAGGGGAGCATTTGCAACCGTTTGGCACCATTTTTGAGTCAATTGGAGAAAGTCAGAGTTTTGCTGAAATTGTGACCCCGGGGCTTAGGGATTTTTTTCAAAAAAATCTTTTTCTCCCGGTTAAGTTGTCGAGGGCTGATTTCTTTTCCTGTGATAAAAAGCCTTCTCCTTCGACCGCCAAACCTTTCAGGGGAGCATTTGCAACCGTTTGGCACCATTTTTGAGTCAATTGCCGAAAGTCAGAGTTTTGATGAAATTGTGACCCCGGGTCTTAGGGATTTTTTCAAAAAAATCTTTTTCTGCCGGTTAAGTTGTGGAGGGCTGATTTCTTTTCCTGTGAGGAAAAGCCTTCTGTTTCGACCGCCAAACCTTTCAGGGGAGCATTTGCAAGTGTTTGGCATCATTTTTGAGTGAATTTCCGAAAGTCAGATTTTTGCTGAAATTGTGATCCCGGGGCTTAGGGATTTTTTTCAAAAAAATATTTTTCTGCCGGTTAAGTTGTCGAGGGCTGATTTCTTTTCCTGTGAGGAAAAGCCTTCTGCTTAGACCGCCAAACCTTTCAGAGGAGCCTTTGCAAGTGTTTGGCACCATTTTTGAGTCAATTGCCGAAAGTCAGAGTTTTGATGAAATTGTGACCCCGGGGCTTAGGGATTTTTTCAAAAAAATCTTTTTCTGCCAATTAAGTTGTAGAGGGCTGATTTCTTTTTCTGTGATAAAAAGCCTTCTGTTTCGACCGCCAAAACTTTCAGGGGAGCGTTGGCATCATTTTTGAGTCAATTGCCGAAAGTCAGAGTTTTGATGACATTGTGACCCCGGGGCTTAGGGATTTTTTCAAAAAAATATTTTTCTGTCTGTTAAGTTGTTGAGGGCTGATTTCTTGTCCTGTGATAAAAAGGCTTCTGTTTCGACCGCCAAACCTTTCAGGGGAGCATTTGCAACCATTTGGCTCCATTTTTGAGTGAATTGCCGAAAGTCAGAGTTTAGATGACATTGTGACCCCGGGGCTTAGGGATTTTTTCAAAAAAATCTTTTTCTGCCGGTTAAGTTGTGGAGGGAGATTTCTTTTCCCGTGAGGAAAAGCCTTCTGCTTAGAGCGTCAAACCTTTCAGAGGAGCCTTTGCAAGTGTTTGGCACCATTTTTGAGCCAATTGCCGAAAGTCAGAGTTTTGATGTAATTGTGACCCCGGGGTTTAGGGATTTTTTGAAAAAAATATTTTTCTGCCGGTTAAGTTGTGGAGGGCTGATTTCTTTTCCTGTGATAAAAAGGCTTCTGTTTCGACCGCCAAACCTTTCAGGGGAGCATTGGCATCATTTTTGAGTCAATTGCCGAAAGTCAGATTTTTGATGACATTGTGACCCCGGGGCTTAGGGATTTTTTCAAAAAATTATTTTTCTGCCGGTTAAGTTGTGGAGCGCTGATTTCTTTTCCTGTGATGAAAAGCATTCTCTTTCGACCGCCAAACCTTTCAGGGGAGCATTTGCAACCGTTTGACACCATTTTTGAGTCAATTGAAGAAAGTCATATTTTTTATGAAACTGTGACCCTGGGGCTTAGGGATTTTTTCAAAAAAATCTTTTTCTGCCGGTTAAGTTGTGGAGGGCTGATTTCTTTTCCTGTGATGAAAAGCCTTCTGTTTCGACCGCCAAACCTTTCAGGGGAGCTTTTGCAACTGTTTGGCATCATTTTTGAGTGAATTTCCGAAAGTCAGATTTTTGCTGAAATTGTGATCCCGGGGCTTAGGGATTTTTTTCAAAAAATATTTTTCTGCCGGTTAAGTTGTGGAGGGCTGATTTCTTTTCCTGTGATAAAAAGGCTTCTGTTTCGACCGCCAAACCTTTCCGGGGAGCATTGGCATCATTTTTGAGTCAATTGCCGAAAGTCAGAGTTTTGATGACATTGTGACCCCGGGGCTTAGGGATTTTTTCAAAAAAATATTTTTCTGCCGGTTAAGTTGTGGAGGGCAGATTTCTTTTCCTGTGATAAAAAGGCTTCTGTTTCGACCGCCAAACCTTTCCGGGGAGCATTGGCATCATTTTTGAGTCAATTGCCGAAAGTCAGAGTTTTGATGACATTGTGACCCCGGGGCTTAGGGATTTTTTCAAAAAAATATTTTTCTGCTGGTTAAGTTGTGGAGCGCTGATTTCTTTTCCTGTGATGAAAAGCATTGTGTTTCGACCGCAAATCCTTTCAGGGGAGCATTGGCATCATTTTTGAGTCAATTGCCGAAAGTCAGAGTTTTGATGAAATTGTGACCCCGGGGCTTAGGGATTTTTTCAAAAAAATCTTTTTTTGCCGGTTAAGTTTTCGAGGGCTGATTTCTTTTCCTGTGATAAAAAGCCTTCTGTTTCGACCGCAAAACCTTTCAGGGGAGCATTAGCAACCGTTTGGCACCATTTTAGAGTCAATTGCCAAATGTCAGATATTTGAGGAAATTGTGACCCCGGGGCTTTGGTATTTTTTCAAAAAAATCTTTTTCTGCCGGTTAAGTTGTGGAGGGCTGATTTCCTTTCCTGTGATAAAAAGGCTTCTGTTTCGACCGCCAAACCATTCAGGGGAGCATTTGCAACCGTTTGGCACCATTTTTGAGTCAATTGGAGAAAGTCAAATTTTTGCTGAAATTGTGACCCCGGGGCTTAGGGATTTTTTTCAAAAAAATCTTTTTCTCCCGGTTAAGTTGTCGAGGGCTGATTTCTTTTCCTGTGATAAAAAGCCTTCTCTTTCGACCGCCAAACCTTTCAGGGGAGCCTTTGAAGTGTTTGGTACCATTTTTGAGTCAATTGCCGAAAGTCATATTTTTTATGAAACTGTGACCCCGGGGCTTAGGGATTTTTTCAAAAAAATATTTTTCTGCCGGTTAAGTTGTGGAGGGCTGATTTCTTTTCCTGTGATAAAAAGGCTTCTGTTTCGACCGCCAAACCTTTCAGGGGAGCATTTGCAACCGTTTGGCACCATTTTTGAGTCAATTGCCGAAAGTCAGAGTTTTGATGACATTGTGACCCCGGGGCTTAGGGATTTTTTCAAAAAAATCATTTTTTGCCGGTGAAGTTTTCGACGGCTGATTTCTTTTCCTGTGATGAAAAGCATTCTGTTTCGACCGCCAAACCTTTCAGGGGAGCATTTGCAACCGTTTGGCACCATTTTTGAGTCAATTGGAGAAAGTCATATTTTTTATGAAACTGTGACCCCGGGGCTTAGGGATTTTTTCAAAAAAATCTTTTTTTGCCGGTTAAGTTGTGGAGGGCTGATTTCTTTTTCTGTGATAAAAAGCCTTCTGTTTCGACCGCCAAACCATTCAGGGGAGCATTTGCAACTGTTTGGCATCATTTTTGAGTGCATTTCCGAAAGTCAGATTTATGCTGAAATTGTGACCCCGGGGCTTAGGGATTTTCTTCAAAAAAATATTTTTCTGCCGGTTAAGTTGTCGAGGGCTGACTTCTTTTCCTGTGAGGAAAAGCCTTCTGCTTAGACCGCCAAACCTTTCAGAGGAGCCTTTGCAATGGTTTGGCACCATTTTTGAGTCTATTGCCGAAAGTCAGAGTTTCGATGAATTTGTGACCCCGGGGCTTAGGGATGTTTTAAAAAAAATATTTTTCTGCCGGTTAAGTTGTGGAGGGCTGATTTCTTTTCCTGTGATAAAAAGGCTTCTGTTTCGACTGCCACACCTTTCAGGGGAGCATTGGCATCATTTTTGAGTCAATTGCTGAAAGTCAGAGTTTTGATGACATTGTGACCCCGGGGCTTAGGGATTTTTTCAAAAAAATATTTTTCTGCCGGTTAAGTTGTGGAGCGCTGATTTCTTTTCCTGTGATGAAAAGCATTCTGTTTCGACCGCAAAACCTTTCAGGGGAGCATTTGCAACCGTTTGGCACCATTTTTTAGTCAATTGCCGAAAGTCAGAGTTTTGATGACATTGTGACCCCGGGGCTTAGGGATTTTTTCAAAAAAATATTTTTCTGTCGGTTAAGTTGTGGAGCGATGATTTCTTTTCCTGTGATGATAAGCATTCTGTTTCGACCGCAAAACCTTTCAGGGGAGCATTTGCAACCGTTTGGCACCATTTTTGAGTCAATTGGAGAAAGTCATATTTTTTATGAAACTGTGACCCCGGGGCTTAGGGATTTTTTCATAAAATTTTTTTTTTGCCGGTTAAGTTGTGGAGGGCTGATTTCTTTTTCTGTGATAAAAAGCCTTCTGCTTCGACCGCCAAACGTTTCAGGGGAGCATTTGCAACCGTTTGGCACCATTTTGTAGTCAATTGGAGAAAGTCATATTTTTGCTGAAATTGTGACCCCGGGGCTTAGGGATTTTTTCAAAAAAATATTTTTCTGCCGGTTAAGTTGTCGTGGGCTGATTTCTTTTTCTGTGATAAAAAGGCTTCTGTTTCGACCGCCAAACCTTTCAGGGGAGCATTGGCATCATTTTTGAGTCAATTGCCGAAAGTCAGAGTTTTGATGACATTGTGACCCCGGGGCTTAGGGATTTTTTCAAAAAAATATTTTTCTGCCGGTTAAGTTGTGGAGCGCTGATTTCTTTTCGTGTGATGAAAAGAATTCTGTTTCGACCGCAAAACCTTTCAGGGGAGCATTTTCAACCGTTTGGCACCATTTTTGAGTCAATTGCCGAAAGTCAGAGTTTTGCTGAAATTGTGACCCCGGGGCTTAGGGATTTTTTCAAAAAAATATTTTTTTGCCGGTGAAGTTTTTGACGGCTGATTTCTTTTCCTGTGATAAAAAGCCTTCTCTTTCGACTGCCAAACCTTTCAGAGGAGCATTTGCAACCGTTTGGCACCATTTTTGAATCAATTGCCGAAAGTCAGAGTTTTGATGAATTTGTGACCCCGGGGCTTAGGGAATTTTTCAAAAAAACATTATTCTGCCGGTTAAGTTGTCGAGGGCTGATTTCTTGTCCTGTGATAAAAAGCCTTCTGTTTCGACCGCCAAAACTTTCAGGGGAGCATTTGCAACCGTTTGGCACCATTTTTGAATCATTTGCCAAAAGTCAGACTTTTCATTAAATTGTGACCCCGGGGCTTAGGGATTTTTTCAAAAAAATCTTTTTTTGCCGGTGAAGTTTTCGACGGCTGATTTCTTTTCCTGTGATAAAAAGCCTTCTCTTTCGACCGCCAAACCTTTCAGGGGAGCATTTGCAACCGTTTGACACCATTTTTGAGTTAATTGAAGAAAGTCATATTTTTTATTAAACTGTGACCCTGGGGCTTAGGGATTTTTTCAAAAAATTATTTTTCTGCCGGTTAAGTTGTGGAGGGCTGATTTCTTTTCCTGTGATGAAAAGGCTTCTGTTTCGACCGCCAAACCTTTCAGGGGAGCATTTGCAACCGTTTGGCACCATTATTGAGTCAATTGCCGAAAGTCAGAGTTTTGATGAAATTGTGACCCCGGGGCTTAGGGATTTTTTCAAAAAAATCTTTTTCTGCCGATTAAGTTGTAGAGGGCTGATTTCTTTTTCTGTGATAAAAAGCCTTCTGTTTCGACCCCCAAAACTTTCAGGGGAGCGTTGGCACTATTTTTGAATCAATTGCCAAAAGTCAGAGTTTTGATGAAATTGTGACCCCGGGGCTTAGGAATTTTTTCAAAAAAATATTTTTCTGCCGGTTAAGTTGTCGAGGGCTGATTTCTTGTCCTGTGATAAAAAGGCTTCTGTTTCGCAACCAAACCTTTCAGGGGAGCATTTGCAACCATTTGGCACCATTTTCTAATCAATTGCCGAAAGTCAGATTTTTGATGAAATTGTGACCCCGGGGCTTAGGGATTTTTTCAAAACAATCTTTTTCTGCCGGTTAAGTTGTCGAAGGGCTGATTTCTTGTCCTTTGATAAACAGCCTTCTGTTTCGACCGCCAAACCTTTCAGGGGAGCATTTGCAACCGTTTGGCACTATTTTTGAGTGAATTGCCGAAAGTCAGAGTTTTGATGACATTGTGACCCCGGGGCTTAGGGATTTTTTCAAAAAAATATTTTTCTGTCTGTTAAGTTGTTGAGGGCTGATTTCTTGTCCTGTGATAAAAAGGCTTCTGTTTCGACCGCCAAACCTTTCAGGGGAGCATTTGCAACCATTTGGCTCCATTTTTGAGTGAATTGCCGAAAGTCAGAGTTTAGATGACATTGTGACCCCGGGGCTTAGGGATTTTTTCAAAAAAATCTTTTTCTGCCGGTTAAGTTGTGGAGGGAGATTTCTTTTCCCGTGAGGAAAAGCCTTCTGCTTAGAGCGCCAAACCTTTCAGAGGAGCCTTTGCAAGTGTTTGTCAGCATTTTTGAGTCAATTGCCGAAAATCAGAGTTTTGATGAAATTGTGACCCCGGGGTTTAGGGATTTTTTGAAAAAAATATTTTGCTGCTGGTTAAGTTGTGGAGGGCTGATTTCTTTTCCTGTGATAAAAAGGCTTCTGTTTCGACCAACAAACCATTCAGGGGAGCATTTGCAAACGTTTGGCACCATTTTTGAGTCAATTGGAGAAAGTCATATTTTTGCTGAAATTGTGACCCTGGGGCTTAGGGATTTTTTTCAAAAAAATCTTTTTCTCCCGGTTAAGTTGTCGAGGGCTGATTTCTTTTCCTGTGATAAAAAGCCTTCTCTTTCGACCGCCAAACCTTTCAGGGGAGCCTTTGAAGTGTTTGGCACCATTTTTGAGTCAATTGCCGAAAGTCAGAGTTTTGATGAAATTGTGACCCCGGGGCTTAGGGATTTTTTCACAAAAATCTTTTTTTGCCGGTGAAGTTTTCGACGGCTGATTTCTTTTCCTGTGATAAAAAGGCTTCTGTTTCCACCGCTTTACTATTGGACCATTTTACTACTGCTTTACTACTACTATTATACTATTATACTACTATTATACTATTATACTATTTTACTACCGCTTTACTACTACTTTACTACTAAAATGGTCCAATAGTAAAGCGGTGGAATAGTAGTAAAATAGCTTTAAAGTAGTAGTAAAGTTGTAGTAAAGGATATCAGGGTAGTAGTAAAATGATAGTTGTAGTAAAGGATATCAAGGTAGTAGTAAAATAAAGTGAATGGCCGAAACTCAGATTTTTGATGAAATTGTGACCCCGGTGCTTATGGATTTTTTTTTTTTAAAAAAAAATTCTGCAGGTTAAGTTGTTGAGGGCTGATTTCTTTTCCTGTGATGAAAAGCCTTCTGTTTCAGCCGCCAAACCTCTCAGGGGAGCATTTGCAACCGTTTGGCACCATTTTTGATTGAATGGCCGAAAGTCAGATTTTTGGTGAAATTGTGAACCCAAGGCTTAGGGATTTTTTCAAAAAAAAAAATTCTGCAGCTTAAGTTGTCGAGGGGTTATTTCTTTTCCTGTGATCAAAAGCCTTCTGTTTCGACCGCCAAACCTCTCAGGGGAGCATCAGCCGCCAAACCTTTCAGTGGAGCATTTGCAACCGTTTGGCACCATTTTTGAATCAATTGCCGAAAGTCAGACTTTTCATGAAATTGTGACCCCGGGGCTTAGGGATTTTTTCACAAAAATCTTTTTTTGCCGGTGAAGTTTTCGACGGCTGATTTCTTTTCCTGTGATAAAAAGGCTTCTGTTTCGACCGCCAAACCTTTCAGGGGAGCATTTGCAACCGTTTGGCACCATTTTTGAGTCAATTGAAGAAAGTCATATTTTTTATTAAACTGTGACCCCGGGGCTTAGGGATATTTTCAAAAAAATCTTTTTCTGCCGGTTAAGTTGTGGAGGGCTGATTTCTTTTCCTGTGAGGAAAAGCCTTCTGTTTCAACCGCCAAACCTTTCAGGGGAGCATTTGCAACTGTTTGGCATCATTTTTGAGTGAATTTCCGAAAGTCAGATTTTTGCTGAAATTGTGACCCCGGGGCTTGGGGATTTTTTTCAAAAAAATATTTTTCTGCCGGTTAAGTTGTCGAGGGCTGATTTCTTTTCCTGTGAGGAAAAGCCTTCTGCTTAGACCGCCAAACCTTTCAGAGGAGCCTTTGAAACCGTTTGGCACCATTTTTGAGTCAGTTGCCGAAAGTCAGAGTTTTGATGAAATTGTGACCCCGGGGCTTAGGGATTTTTTCAAAAAAATATTTTTTTGCCGGTGAAGTTGTGGAGCGCTGATTTCTTTTCCTGTGATAAAAAGCCTTCTCTTTCGACTGCCAAACCTTTCAGGGGAGCATTTGCAACCGTTTGACACCATTTTTGAGTCAATTGAAGAAAGTCATATTTTTTATGAAACTGTGACCCTGGGGCTTAGGGATTTTTTCAAAAAAATATTTTTCTGCCGGTTAAGTTGTCGAAGGGCTGATTTCTTGTCCTTTGATAAAAAGCCTTCTGTTTCGACCGCCAAACCTTTCAGGGGAGCATTTGCAACCGTTTGGCACCATTTTTGAATCAATTGCCGAAAGTCAGACTTTTCATGAAATTGTGACCCCGGGGCTTAGGGATTTTTTCACAAAAATCTTTTTTTGCCGGTGAAGTTTTCGACGGCTGATTTCTTTTCCTGTGATAAAAAGGCTTCTGTTTCGACCGCCAAACCTTTCAGGGGAGCATTAGCAACCGTTTGGCACCATTTTTGAGTCAATTGCCAAAAGTCAGATATTTGAGGAAATTGTGACCCCGGGGCTTAGGGATTTTTTCAAAAAAAATTTTTTTTACCGGTTAAGTTTTCGACGGCTGATTTCTTTTCCTGTGATGAAAAGCCTTCTGTTTCGACCGCCAAACCTTTCAGGGGAGCATTAGCAACCGTTTGGCACTATTTTTGAGTGAATTGCCGAAAGTCAGAGTTTTGATGAAATTGTGACCCCGGGGCTTAGGGATTTTTTCAAAAAAATCTTTTTCTGCCGATTAAGTTGTAGAGGGCTGATTTCTTTTTCTGTGATAAAAAGCCTTCTGTTTCGACCGCCAAAACTTTCAGGGGAGCGTTGGCACTATTTTTGAATCAATTGCCAAAAGTCAGAGTTTTGATGAAATTGTGAGCCCGGGGCTTAGGGATTTTTTCAAAACAATCTTTTTCTGCCGGTTAAGTTGTCGAGGGCTGATTTCTTGTCCTTTGATAAACAGCCTTCTGTTTCGACCGCCAAACCTTTCAGGGGAGCATTTGCAACCGTTTGGCACTATTTTTGAGTGAATTGCCGAAAGTCAGAGTTTTGATGACATTGTGACCCCGGGGCTTAGGGATTTTTTCAAAAAAATCTTTTTCTCCCGGTTAAGTTGTCGAGGGCTGATTTCTTTTCCTGTGATAAAAAGGATTCTGTTTCGACCGCCAAACCTTTCAGGGGAGCATTGGCATCATTTTTGAGTCAATTGCCGAAAGTCAGAGTTTTGATGACATTGTGACCCCGGGGCTTATGGATTTTTTCAAAAAAATATTTTTCTGTCTGTTAAGTTGTTGAGGGCTGATTTCTTGTCCTGTGAGGAAAAGCCTTCTGCTTAGAGCGCCAAACCTTTCAGAGGAGCCTTTGCAATTGTTTGGCACCATTTTTGAGTCAATTGCCGAAAGTCAGAGTTTTGATGAAATTGTGACCTCGGGGTTTAGGGATTTTTTGAAAAAAATATTTTTCTGCCGGTTAAGTTGTGGAGGGCTGATTTCTTTTCCTGTGATAAAAAGGCTTCTGTTTCGACCGCCAAACCTTTCAGGGGAGCATTGGCATCATTTTTGAGTCAATTGCCGAAAGTCATATTTTTGATGACATTGTGACCCCGGGGCTTAGGGATTTTTTCAAAGAATTATTTTCCTGCCGGTTAAGTTGTGGAGCCCTGATTTCTTTTCCTGTGATGAAAAGCATTCTGTTTCGACCGCAAAACCTTTCAGGGGAGCATTTGCAACCGTTTGGCACCATTTTTGAGTCAATTGCCGAAAGTCAGAGTTTTGATGAAATTGTGACCCCGGGGCTTAGGGATTTTTTTAAAAAATCTTTTTTTGCCGGTGAAGTTGTCGAGGGCTGATTTCTTTTCCTGTGATAAAAAGCCTTCTCTTTCGACCGCCAAACCTTTCAGGGGAGCATTTGCAACCGTTTGACACCATTTTTGAGTCAATTGAAGAAAGTCATATTTTTTATGAAACTGTGACCCTGGGGCTTAGGGATTTTTTCAAAAAAATCTTTTTCTGCCGGTTAAGTTGTGGAGGGCTGATTTCTTTTCCTGTGAGGAAAAGCCTTCTGTTTCGACCGCCAAACCTTTCAGGGGAGCATTTGCAACTGTTTGGCATCATTTTTGAATCAATTGCAGGAAAAAAATCAGCCCTCGACAACTTAACTTGCAGAATATATTTTTTTTAAAAAATCCCTAAGCCCCTGGGTCACAATTTCATCAAAAATCCTACTTTCAGCCATTCACTCAAAAATGGTGCCTACTGAAGAAAGTCAAATCCCTTATTTTGACTACTGGCTCCTCACACAGTTCCTGACTCACGACAGCGTGTTGCCCATCGCTCAGTTCTGACTAAAGGATTTTATGCAGGCACTGCTGGTGGGGACATTTTGGGACCCAAAATACCCACTAAATTCTGCCACTAAATTCTGGTGTATTTCTAACATAATTGTGTAAACTGGGATCAACATACAAACACTGAGAAGCCATTCCCCCCGCCCCACTGGAAACAACTGGAAAAACCTCTGTGATTGAGGCTACCAACATGGCGCCTTTTTGTACAACGAACACTTCTGAGGTCATTCTTACTACTGCTTTACTACTACTTTACTACCACTTTACTACTAATTTACTACCACTTTACTACTACTTTACTACTGCTTTGCTACAACTTTACTACCACTTTACTACTGCTTTACTATAGCTTTACTACCACTTTACTACTACTTTACTACTGCTTTACAGCCATTTTACTACTATTTTACTACAGTTGTATCACTACTTTACTACCGCTTTAGTACTACTTTACTACCATTTTACTACTGCCTTACTGCTGCTTTACTATCATTTTACTACTACCCTGATATCCTTTACTACAACTTTACTACTTTACTACTACTTTACTACTTTACTACTTTACTACTACTTTAAAGCTATTTTACTACTATTCCACCGCTTTACTATTGGACCATTTTAGTAGTAAAGTAGTAGTAAAGCGGTAGTAAAATGGTCCAATAGTAAAGCGGTGGAATAGTAGTAAAATAGCTTTAAAGTAGTAGTAAAGTTGTAGTAAAGGATATCAGGGTAGTAGTAAAATGATAGTTGTAGTAAAGGATATCAAGGTAGTAGTAAAATAAAGTGAATGGCCGAAACTCAGATTTTTGATGAAATTGTGACCCCGGTGCTTATGGATTTTTTTTTTAAAAAAAAATTCTGCAGGTTAAGTTGTTGAGGGCTGATTTCTTTTCCTGTGATGAAAAGCCTTCTGTTTCAGCCGCCAAACCTCTCAGGGGAGCATTTGCAACCGTTTGGCACCATTTTTGATTGAATGGCCGAAAGTTAGATTTTTGGTGAAATTGTGAAGCCAAGGCTTAGGGATTTTTTCAAAAAAAAAAAAATTCTGCAGCTTAAGTTGTCGAGGGGTTATTTCTTTTCCTGTGATCAAAAGCCTTCTGTTTCGACCGCCAAACCTCTCAGGGGAGCATCAGCCGCCAAACCTTTCAGTGGAGCATTTGCAACCGTTTGGCACCATTTTTGAATCAATAGCCAAAAGTCAGAGTTTGATGAAATTGTGACCCCGGGTCTTAGGGATTTTTTCAAAAAAATCTTTTTCTGCCGGTTAAATTGTCGAGGGCTGATTTCTTTTCCTGTCATAAAAAGGCTGCTGTTTCGACCGCCAAACCTTTCAGAGGAGCATTTGCAACCGTTTGGCACCATTTTTGAATCAATTGCCGAAAGTCAGAGTTTTGATGAATTTGTGACCCCGGGGCTTAGTGAATTTTTCAAAAAAACATTATTCTGCCGGTTAAGTTGTCGAGGGCTGATTTCTTGTCCTGTGATAAAAAGCCTTCTCTTTCGACCGCCAAACCTTTCAGGGGAGCATTTGCAACCGTTTGGCAACATTTTTGAGTCAATTGAAGAAAGTCATATTTTTTAATAAACTGTGACCCCGGGGCTTAGGGATATTTTCAAAAAAATCTTTTTCTGCCGGTTAAGTTGTGGAGGGCTGATTTCTTTTCCTGTGATAAAAAGGCTTCTGTTTCGACCGCCAAACCTTTCAGGGGAGCATTTGCAACCGTTTGGCACCATTATTGAGTCAATTGCCGAAAGTCAGAGTTTTGATGAAATTGTGACCCCGGGGCTTAGGGATTTTTTCAAAAAAATCTTTTTCTGCCGATTAAGTTGTAGAGGGCTGATTTCTTTTTCTGTGATAAAAAGCCTTCTGTTTCGACCCCCAAAACTTTCAGGGGAGCGTTGGCACTATTTTTGAATCAATTGCCAAAAGTCAGAGTTTTGATGAAATTGTGACCCCGGGGCTTAGGAATTTTTTCAAAAAAATATTTTTCTGCCGGTTAAGTTGTCGAGGGCTGATTTCTTGTCCTGTGATAAAAAGGCTTCTGTTTCGCAACCAAACCTTTCAGGGGAGCATTTGCAACCATTTGGCACCATTTTCTAATCAATTGCCGAAAGTCAGATTTTTGATGAAATTGTGACCCCGGGGCTTAGGGATTTTTTCAAAACAATCTTTTTCTGCCGGTTAAGTTGTCGAAGGGCTGATTTCTTGTCCTTTGATAAACAGCCTTCTGTTTCGACCGCCAAACCTTTCAGGGGAGCATTTGCAACCGTTTGGCACTATTTTTGAGTGAATTGCCGAAAGTCAGAGTTTTGATGACATTGTGACCCCGGGGCTTAGGGATTTTTTCAAAAAAATATTTTTCTGTCTGTTAAGTTGTTGAGGGCTGATTTCTTGTCCTGTGATAAAAAGGCTTCTGTTTCGACCGCCAAACCTTTCAGGGGAGCATTTGCAACCATTTGGCTCCATTTTTGAGTGAATTGCCGAAAGTCAGAGTTTAGATGACATTGTGACCCCGGGGCTTAGGGATTTTTTCAAAAAAATCTTTTTCTGCCGGTTAAGTTGTGGAGGGAGATTTCTTTTCCCGTGAGGAAAAGCCTTCTGCTTAGAGCGCCAAACCTTTCAGAGGAGCCTTTGCAAGTGTTTGTCAGCATTTTTGAGTCAATTGCCGAAAATCAGAGTTTTGATGAAATTGTGACCCCGGGGTTTAGGGATTTTTTGAAAAAAATATTTTGCTGCTGGTTAAGTTGTGGAGGGCTGATTTCTTTTCCTGTGATAAAAAGGCTTCTGTTTCGACCAACAAACCATTCAGGGGAGCATTTGCAAACGTTTGGCACCATTTTTGAGTCAATTGGAGAAAGTCATATTTTTGCTGAAATTGTGACCCTGGGGCTTAGGGATTTTTTTCAAAAAAATCTTTTTCTCCCGGTTAAGTTGTCGAGGGCTGATTTCTTTTCCTGTGATAAAAAGCCTTCTCTTTCGACCGCCAAACCTTTCAGGGGAGCCTTTGAAGTGTTTGGCACCATTTTTGAGTCAATTGCCGAAAGTCAGAGTTTTGATGAAATTGTGACCCCGGGGCTTAGGGATTTTTTCACAAAAATCTTTTTTTGCCGGTGAAGTTTTCGACGGCTGATTTCTTTTCCTGTGATAAAAAGGCTTCTGTTTCCACCGCTTTACTATTGGACCATTTTACTACCGCTTTACTACTACTATTATACTATTATACTACTATTATACTATTATACTATTTTACTACCGCTTTACTACTACTTTACTACTAAAATGGTCCAATAGTAAAGCGGTGGAATAGTAGTAAAATAGCTTTAAAGTAGTAGTAAAGTTGTAGTAAAGGATATCAGGGTAGTAGTAAAATGATAGTTGTAGTAAAGGATATCAAGGTAGTAGTAAAATAAAGTGAATGGCCGAAACTCAGATTTTTGATGAAATTGTGACCCCGGTGCTTATGGATTTTTTTTTTTTAAAAAAAATTCTGCAGGTTAAGTTGTTGAGGGCTGATTTCTTTTCCTGTGATGAAAAGCCTTCTGTTTCAGCCGCCAAACCTCTCAGGGGAGCATTTGCAACCGTTTGGCACCATTTTTGATTGAATGGCCGAAAGTCAGATTTTTGGTGAAATTGTGAACCCAAGGCTTAGTGATTTTTTCAAAAAAAAAAATTCTGCAGCTTAAGTTGTCGAGGGGTTATTTCTTTTCCTGTGATCAAAAGCCTTCTGTTTCGACCGCCAAACCTCTCAGGGGAGCATCAGCCGCCAAACCTTTCAGTGGAGCATTTGCAACCGTTTGGCACCATTTTTGAATCAATTGCCGAAAGTCAGACTTTTCATGAAATTGTGACCCCGGGGCTTAGGGATTTTTTCACAAAAATCTTTTTTTGCCGGTGAAGTTTTCGACGGCTGATTTCTTTTCCTGTGATAAAAAGGCTTCTGTTTCGACCGCCAAACCTTTCAGGGGAGCATTTGCAACCGTTTGGCACCATTTTTGAGTCAATTGAAGAAAGTCATATTTTTTATTAAACTGTGACCCCGGGGCTTAGGGATATTTTCAAAAAAATCTTTTTGTGCCGGTTAAGTTGTGGAGGGCTGATTTCTTTTCCTGTGAGGAAAAGCCTTCTGTTTCAACCGCCAAACCTTTCAGGGGAGCATTTGCAACTGTTTGGCATCATTTTTGAGTGAATTTCCGAAAGTCAGATTTTTGCTGAAATTGTGACCCCGGGGCTTGGGGATTTTTTTCAAAAAAATATTTTTCTGCCGGTTAAGTTGTCGAGGGCTGATTTCTTTTCCTGTGAGGAAAAGCCTTCTGCTTAGACCGCCAAACCTTTCAGAGGAGCCTTTGCAACCGTTTGGCACCATTTTTGAGTCAGTTGCCGAAAGTCAGAGTTTTGATGAAATTGTGACCCCGGGGCTTAGGGATTTTTTCAAAAAAATATTTTTTTGCCGGTGAAGTTGTGGAGCGCTGATTTCTTTTCCTGTGATAAAAAGCCTTCTCTTTCGACTGCCAAACCTTTCAGGGGAGCATTTGCAACCGTTTGACACCATTTTTGAGTCAATTGAAGAAAGTCATATTTTTTATGAAACTGTGACCCTGGGGCTTAGGGATTTTTTCAAAAAAATATTTTTCTGCCGGTTAAGTTGTCGAAGGGCTGATTTCTTGTCCTTTGATAAAAAGCCTTCTGTTTCGACCGCCAAACCTTTCAGGGGAGCATTTGCAACCGTTTGGCACCATTTTTGAATCAATTGCCGAAAGTCAGACTTTTCATGAAATTGTGACCCCGGGGCTTAGGGATTTTTTCACAAAAATCTTTTTTTGCCGGTGAAGTTTTCGACGGCTGATTTCTTTTCCTGTGATAAAAAGGCTTCTGTTTCGACCGCCAAACCTTTCAGGGGAGCATTAGCAACCGTTTGGCACCATTTTTGAGTCAATTGCCAAAAGTCAGATATTTGAGGAAATTGTGACCCCGGGGCTTAGGGATTTTTTCAAAAAAAATTTTTTTTACCGGTTAAGTTTTCGACGGCTGATTTCTTTTCCTGTGATGAAAAGCCTTCTGTTTCGACCGCCAAACCTTTCAGGGGAGCATTAGCAACCGTTTGGCACTATTTTTGAGTGAATTGCCGAAAGTCAGAGTTTTGATGAAATTGTGACCCCGGGGCTTAGGGATTTTTTCAAAAAAATCTTTTTCTGCCGATTAAGTTGTAGAGGGCTGATTTCTTTTTCTGTGATAAAAAGCCTTCTGTTTCGACCGCCAAACCTTTCAGGGGAGCATTGGCATCATTTTTGAGTCAATTGCCGAAAGTCATATTTTTGATGACATTGTGACCCCGGGGCTTAGGGATTTTTTCAAAAAATTATTTTCCTGCCGGTTAAGTTGTGGAGCCCTGATTTCTTTTCCTGTGATGAAAAGCATTCTGTTTCGACCGCAAAACCTTTCAGGGGAGCATTTGCAACCGTTTGGCACCATTTTTGAGTCAATTGCCGAAAGTCAGAGTTTTGATGAAATTGTGACCCCGGGGCTTAGGGATTTTTTTTAAAAAATCTTTTTTTGCCGGTGAAGTTGTCGAGGGCTGATTTCTTTTCCTGTGATAAAAAGCCTTCTCTTTCGACCGCCAAACGTTTCAGGGGAGCATTTGCAACCGTTTGACACCATTTTTGAGTCAATTGAAGAAAGTCATATTTTTTATGAAACTGTGACCCTGGGGCTTAGGGATTTTTTCAAAAAAATCTTTTTCTGCCGGTTAAGTTGTGGAGGGCTGATTTCTTTTCCTGTGAGGAAAAGCCTTCTGTTTCGACCGCCAAACCTTTCAGGGGAGCATTTGCAACTGTTTGGCATCATTTTTGAATCAATTGCAGGAAAAAAATCAGCCCTCGACAACTTAACTTGCAGAATATATTTTTTTTAAAAAATCCCTAAGCCCCTGGGTCACAATTTCATCAAAAATCCTACTTTCAGCCATTCACTCAAAAATGGTGCCTACTGAAGAAAGTCAAATCCCTTATTTTGACTACTGGCTCCTCACACAGTTCCTGACTCACGACAGCGTGTTGCCCATCGCTCAGTTCTGACTAAAGGATTTTATGCAGGCACTGCTGGTGGGGACATTTTGGGACCCAAAATACCCACTAAATTCTGCCACTAAATTCTGGTGTATTTCTAACATAATTGTGTAAACTGGGATCAACATACAAACACTGAGAAGCCATTCCCCCCGCCCCACTGGAAACAACTGGAAAAACCTCTGTGATTGAGGCTACCAACATGGCGCCTTTTTGTACAACGAACACTTCTGAGGTCATTCTTACTACTGCTTTACTACTACTTTACTACCACTTTACTACTAATTTACTACCACTTTACTACTACTTTACTACTGCTTTGCTACAACTTTACTACCACTTTACTACTGCTTTACTATAGCTTTACTACCACTTTACTACTACTTTACTACTGCTTTACAGCCATTTTACTACTATTTTACTACAGTTGTATCACTACTTTACTACCGCTTTAGTACTACTTTACTACCATTTTACTACTGCCTTACTGCTGCTTTACTATCATTTTACTACTACCCTGATATCCTTTACTACAACTTTACTACTTTACTACTACTTTACTACTTTACTACTTTACTACTACTTTAAAGCTATTTTACTACTATTCCACCGCTTTACTATTGGACCATTTTAGTAGTAAAGTAGTAGTAAAGCGGTAGTAAAATGGTCCAATAGTAAAGCGGTGGAATAGTAGTAAAATAGCTTTAAAGTAGTAGTAAAGTTGTAGTAAAGGATATCAGGGTAGTAGTAAAATGATAGTTGTAGTAAAGGATATCAAGGTAGTAGTAAAATAAAGTGAATGGCCGAAACTCAGATTTTTGATGAAATTGTGACCCCGGTGCTTATGGATTTTTTTTTTAAAAAAAAAATTCTGCAGGTTAAGTTGTTGAGGGCTGATTTCTTTTCCTGTGATGAAAAGCCTTCTGTTTCAGCCGCCAAACCTCTCAGGGGAGCATTTGCAACCGTTTGGCACCATTTTTGATTGAATGGCCGAAAGTTAGATTTTTGGTGAAATTGTGAAGCCAAGGCTTAGGGATTTTTTCAAAAAAAAAAAAATTCTGCAGCTTAAGTTGTCGAGGGGTTATTTCTTTTCCTGTGATCAAAAGCCTTCTGTTTCGACCGCCAAACCTCTCAGGGGAGCATCAGCCGCCAAACCTTTCAGTGGAGCATTTGCAACCGTTTGGCACCATTTTTGAATCAATAGCCAAAAGTCAGAGTTTGATGAAATTGTGACCCCGGGTCTTAGGGATTTTTTCAAAAAAATCTTTTTCTGCCGGTTAAATTGTCGAGGGCTGATTTCTTTTCCTGTCATAAAAAGGCTGCTGTTTCGACCGCCAAACCTTTCAGAGGAGCATTTGCAACCGTTTGGCACCATTTTTGAATCAATTGCCGAAAGTCAGAGTTTTGATGAATTTGTGACCCCGGGGCTTAGTGAATTTTTCAAAAAAACATTATTCTGCCGGTTAAGTTGTCGAGGGCTGATTTCTTGTCCTGTGATAAAAAGCCTTCTGTTTCGACCGCCAAAACTTAAAGGGGAGCATTTGCAACCGTTTGGCACCATTTTTGAATCAATTGCCGAAAGTCAGACTTTTCATGAAATTGTGACCCCAGGGCTTAGGGATTTTTTCACAAAAATCTTTTTTTGCCGGTGAAGTTTTCGACGGCTGATTTCTTTTCCTGTGATAAAAAGCCTTCTCTTTCGACCGCCAAACCTTTCAGGGGAGCATTTGCAACCGTTTGGCACCATTTTTGAGTCAATTGAAGAAAGTCATATTTTTTATTAAACTGTGACCCCGGGGCTTAGGGATATTTTCAAAAAAATCTTTTTCTGCCGGTTAAGTTGTGGAGGGCTGATTTCTTTTCCTGTGAGGAAAAGCCTTCTGTTTCGACCGCAAAACCTTTCAGGGGAGCATTTGCAACCGTTTGGCACCATTTTTGAGTCAATTGCCGAAAGTCAGAGTTTTGATGACATTGTGACCCCGGGGCTTAGGGATTTTTTCAAAAAAATCTTTTTCTGCCGATTAAGTTGTAGAGGGCTGATTTCTTTTTCTGTGATAAAAAGCCTTCTGTTTCGACCCCCAAAACTTTCAGGGGAGCGTTGGCACTATTTTTGAATCAATTGCCAAAAGTCAGAGTTTTGATGAAATTGTGACCCCGGGGCTTAGGAATTTTTTCAAAAAAATATTTTTCTGCCGGTTAAGTTGTCGAGGGCTGATTTCTTGTCCTGTGATAAAAAGGCTTCTGTTTCGACCGCCAAACCTTTCAGGGGAGCATTTGCAACCATTTGGCACCATTTTTTAATCAATTGCCGAAAGTCAGATTTTTGATGAAATTGTGACCCCGGGGCTTAGGGATTTTTTCAAAACAATCTTTTTCTGCCGGTTAAGTTGTCGAAGGGCTGATTTCTTGTCCTTTGATAAACAGCCTTCTGTTTCGACCGCCAAACCTTTCAGGGGAGCATTTGCAACCGTTTGGCACTATTTTTGAGTGAATTGCCGAAAGTCAGAGTTTTGATGACATTGTGACCCCGGGGCTTAGGGATTTTTTCAAAAAAATATTTTTCTGTCTGTTAAGTTGTTGAGGGCTGATTTCTTGTCCTGTGATAAAAAGGCTTCTGTTTCGACCGCCAAACCTTTCAGGGGAGCATTTGCAACCATTTGGCTCCATTTTTGAGTGAATTGCCGAAAGTCAGAGTTTAGATGACATTGTGACCCCGGGGCTTAGGGATTTTTTCAAAAAAATATTTTTCTGCTGTTTAAGTTTTTGAGGGCTGATTTCTTTTCCTGTGATGAAAAGCCTTCTGTTTCGACCGCCAAACCTTTCAGGGGAGCATTTGCAACTGTTTGGCACCATTTTTGAGTCAATTGGAGAAAGTCATATTTTTTATGAAACTGTGACCCCGGGGCTTAGGGATTTTTTCAAAAAAATCTTTTTTTGCCGGTTAAGTTGTCGAGCGCTGATTTCTTTTTCTGTGATAAAAAGCCTTCTGTTTCGACCGCCAAACCTTTCAGGGGAGCATTTGCAACCGTTTGGCACCATTTTTGAGTCAATTGGAGAAAGTCATATTTTTGCTGAAATTGTGACCCCGGGGTTTAGGGATTTTTTTCAAAAAAATCTTTTTCTCCCGGTTAAGTTGTCGAGGGCTGATTTCTTTTCCTGTGAGGAAAAGCCTTCTGCTTAGACCGCCAAACCTTTCAGAGGAGCCTTTGCAATGGTTTGGCACCATTTTTGAGTCAATTGCTGAAAGTCAGAGTTTTGATGACATTGTGACCCCGGGGCTTAGGGATTTTTTCAAAAAAATCTTTTTCTCCCGGTTAAGTTGTCGAGGGCTGATTTCTTTTCCTGTGATAAAAAGGATTCTGTTTCGACCGCAAAACCTTTCTGGGGAGCATTAGCAACCGTTTGGCACCATTTTTGAGTCAATTGGAAAAAGTCATATTTTTGCTGTAATTGTGACCCCGGGGCTTAGGGATTTTTTCAAAAAAATATTTTTCTGCCGGTTAAGTTGTGGAGCGCTGATTTCTTTGCCTGTGATAAAAAGGCTTCTGTTTCGACCGCCAAACCTTTCAGGGGAGCATTGGCATCATTTTTGAGTCAACTGCCGAAAGTCAGAGATTTGATGAAATTGTGACCCCGGGGCTTAGGGATTTTTTTAAAAAAATCTTTTTTTGCCGGTTAAGTTTTCGTGGGCTGATTTCTTTTCCTGTGATGAAAAGCCTTCTGTTTCGACCGCCAAACCTTTCAGGGGAGCATTAGCAACCGTTTGGCACCATTTTTGAGTCAATTGCCGAAAGTCAGAGTTTTGATGAAATTGTGACCCCGGGGCTTAGGGATTTTTTGAAAAAAATCTTTTTCTGCCGATTAAGTTGTAGAGGGCTGATTTCTTTTTCTGTGATAAAAAGCCTTCTGTTTCGACCCCCAAAACTTTCAGGGGAGCGTTGGCACTATTTTTGAATCAATTGCCAAAAGTCAGAGTTTTGATGAAATTGTGACCCCGGGGCTTAGGAATTTTTTCAAAAAAATATTTTTCTGCCGGTTAAGTTGTCGAAGGGCTGATTTCTTGTCCTTTGATAAAAAGGCTTCTGTTTCGCAACCAAACCTTTCAGGGGAGCATTTGCAACCATTTGGCACCATTTTTTAATCAATTGCCGAAAGTCAGATTTTTGATGAAATTGTGACCCCGGGGCTTAGGGATTTTTTCAAAACAATCTTTTTCTGCCGGTTAAGTTGTCGAAGGGCTGATTTCTTGTCCTTTGATAAACAGCCTTCTGTTTCGACCGCCAAACCTTTCAGGGGAGCATTTGCAACCGTTTGGCCCTATTTTTGAGTGAATTGCCGAAAGTCAGAGTTTTGATGACATTGTGACCCCGGGGCTTAGGGATTTTTTCAAAAAAATATTTTTCTGTCTGTTAAGTTGTTGAGGGCTGATTTCTTGTCCTGTGATAAAAAGGCTTCTGTTTCGACCGCCAAACCTTTCAGGGGAGCATTTGCAACCATTTGCTCCATTTTTGAGTAAATTGCCGAAAGTCAGAGTTTAGATGACATTGTGACCCCGGGGCTGAGGGATTTTTTCAAAAAAATCTTTTTCTGCCGGTTAAGTTGTGGAGGGCAGATTTCTTTTCCTGTGATAAAAAGGCTTCTGTTTCGACCGCCAAGCCTTTCAGAGGAGCCTTTGCAACCGTTTGTCAGCATTTTTGAGTCAACTGCCGAAAGTCAGAGTTTTGATGACATTGTGACCCCGGGGCTTAGGGATTTTTTCAAAAAAATCTTTTTTTGCCTGTGAAGTTTTCGACGGCTGATTTCTTTTCCTGTGATGAAAAGCCTTCTCTTTCGACCGCCAAACCTTTCAGTGGAGCATTTGCAACCGTTTGGCACCATTTTTGAGTCAATTGGAGAAAGTCATATTTTTTATGAAACTGTGACCCCGGGGCTTAGGGATTTTTTCAAAAAAATATTTTTCTGCCGGTTAAGTTGTGGAGGGCTGATTTCTTTTCCTGTGATAAAAAGGCTTCTGTTTCGACCGCCAAACCTTTCAGGGGAGCATTGGCATCATTTTTGAGTCAATTGCCGAAAGTCAGAGTTTTTATGAAATTGTGACCCCCGGGGCTTAGGGATTTTTTCAAAAAAATATTTTTCTGCCGGTTAAGTTGTCGAGGGCTGATTTCTTTTCCTGTGAGGAAAAGCCTTCTGCTTAGACCGCCAAACCTTTCAGAGGAGCCTTTGCAATGGTTTGGCACCATTTTTGAGTCAATTGCTGAAAGTCAGAGTTTTGATGACATTGTGACCCCGGGGCTTAGGGATTTTTTCAAAAAAATCTTTTTCTCCCGGTTAAGTTGTCGAGGGCTGATTTCTTTTCCTGTGATAAAAAGGATTCTGTTTCGACCGCAAAACCTTTCTGGGGAGCATTAGCAACCGTTTGGCACCATTTTTGAGTCAATTGGAAAAAGTCATATTTTTGCTGTAATTGTGACCCCGGGGCTTAGGGATTTTTTCAAAAAAATATTTTTCTGCCGGTTAAGTTGTGGAGCGCTGATTTCTTTGCCTGTGATAAAAAGGCTTCTGTTTCGACCGCCAAACCTTTCAGGGGAGCATTGGCATCATTTTTGAGTCAACTGCCGAAAGTCAGAGATTTGATGAAATTGTGACCCCGGGGCTTAGGGATTTTTTAAAAAAAATCTTTTTTTGCCGGTTAAGTTTTCGTGGGCTGATTTCTTTTCCTGTGATGAAAAGCCTTCTG
Source organism: Podarcis cretensis (assembly GCF_951804945.1). Classification (NCBI taxonomy): domain Eukaryota; kingdom Metazoa; phylum Chordata; class Lepidosauria; order Squamata; family Lacertidae; genus Podarcis; species Podarcis cretensis. The sequence continues at coordinate 8,719,002 of NC_137176.1, forward strand.
TTTCGACCGCCAAACCTTTCAGGGGAGCATTAGCAACCGTTTGGCACCATTTTTGAGTCAATTGCCGAAAGTCAGAGTTTTGATGAAATTGTGACCCCGGGGCTTAGGGATTTTTTGAAAAAAATCTTTTTCTGCCGATTAAGTTGTAGAGGGCTGATTTCTTTTTCTGTGATAAAAAGCCTTCTGTTTCGACCCCCAAAACTTTCAGGGGAGCGTTGGCACTATTTTTGAATCAATTGCCAAAAGTCAGAGTTTTGATGAAATTGTGACCCCGGGGCTTAGGAATTTTTTCAAAAAAATATTTTTCTGCCGGTTAAGTTGTCGAAGGGCTGATTTCTTGTCCTTTGATAAAAAGGCTTCTGTTTCGCAACCAAACCTTTCAGGGGAGCATTTGCAACCATTTGGCACCATTTTTTAATCAATTGCCGAAAGTCAGATTTTTGATGAAATTGTGACCCCGGGGCTTAGGGATTTTTTCAAAACAATCTTTTTCTGCCGGTTAAGTTGTCGAAGGGCTGATTTCTTGTCCTTTGATAAACAGCCTTCTGTTTCGACCGCCAAACCTTTCAGGGGAGCATTTGCAACCGTTTGGCCCTATTTTTGAGTGAATTGCCGAAAGTCAGAGTTTTGATGACATTGTGACCCCGGGGCTTAGGGATTTTTTCAAAAAAATATTTTTCTGTCTGTTAAGTTGTTGAGGGCTGATTTCTTGTCCTGTGATAAAAAGGCTTCTGTTTCGACCGCCAAACCTTTCAGGGGAGCATTTGCAACCATTTGCTCCATTTTTGAGTAAATTGCCGAAAGTCAGAGTTTAGATGACATTGTGACCCCGGGGCTGAGGGATTTTTTCAAAAAAATCTTTTTCTGCCGGTTAAGTTGTGGAGGGCAGATTTCTTTTCCTGTGATAAAAAGGCTTCTGTTTCGACCGCCAAGCCTTTCAGAGGAGCCTTTGCAACCGTTTGTCAGCATTTTTGAGTCAACTGCCGAAAGTCAGAGTTTTGATGACATTGTGACCCCGGGGCTTAGGGATTTTTTCAAAAAAATCTTTTTTTGCCTGTGAAGTTTTCGACGGCTGATTTCTTTTCCTGTGATGAAAAGCCTTCTCTTTCGACCGCCAAACCTTTCAGTGGAGCATTTGCAACCGTTTGGCACCATTTTTGAGTCAATTGGAGAAAGTCATATTTTTTATGAAACTGTGACCCCGGGGCTTAGGGATTTTTTCAAAAAAATATTTTTCTGCCGGTTAAGTTGTGGAGGGCTGATTTCTTTTCCTGTGATAAAAAGGCTTCTGTTTCGACCGCCAAACCTTTCAGGGGAGCATTGGCATCATTTTTGAGTCAATTGCCGAAAGTCAGAGTTTTTATGAAATTGTGACCCCCGGGGCTTAGGGATTTTTTCAAAAAAATATTTTTCTGCCGGTTAAGTTGTTGAGGGCTGATTTCTTGTCCTGTGATAAAAAGGCTTCTGTTTCGACCGCCAAACCTTTCAGGGGAGCATTTGCAACCATTTGCTCCATTTTTGAGTAAATTGCCGAAAGTCAGAGTTTAGATGACATTGTGACCCCGGGGCTGAGGGATTTTTTCAAAAAAATCTTTTTCTGCCGGTTAAGTTGTGGAGGGCAGATTTCTTTTCCTGTGATAAAAAGGCTTCTGTTTCGACCGCCAAGCCTTTCAGAGGAGCCTTTGCAACCGTTTGTCAGCATTTTTGAGTCAACTGCCGAAAGTCAGAGTTTTGATGACATTGTGACCCCGGGGCTTAGGGATTTTTTCAAAAAAATATTTTTCTGCCGGTTAAGTTGTGGAGGGCTGATTTCTTTTCCTGTGATAAAAAGGCTTCTGTTTCGACCGCAAAACCTTTCAGGGGAGCATTTGCAACCGTTTGGCACCATTTTTGAGTCAATTGGAGAAAGTCATATTTTTGCTGAAATTGTGACCCCGGGGCTTAGGGATTTTTTCTCAAAAAAATATTTTTCTGCCGGTTAAGTTGTAGAGGGCTGATTTCTTTTTCTGTGATAAAAAGCCTTCTGTTTCGACCCCCAAAACTTTCAGGGGAGCGTTGGCACTATTTTTGAATCAATTGCCAAAAGTCAGAGTTTTGCTGAAATTGTGATCCCGGGGCTTAGGGATTTTTTTCAAAAAAATATTTTTCTGCCGGTTAAGTTGTCAAGGGCTGATTTCTTTTCCTGTGATAAAAAGTCTTCTGTTTCGACCGCCACACCTTTCAGGGGAGCATTGGCATCATTTTTGAGTCAATTGCTGAAAGTCAGAGTTTTGATGACATTGTGACCCCGGGGCTTAGGGATTTTTTCAAAAAAATATTTTTCTGCCGGTTAAGGTGTGGAGCGCTGATTTCTTTTCCTGTTATGAAAAGCATTCTGTTTCGACCGCCAAACCTTTCAGGGGAGCATTTGCAACGGTTTGGCACCATTTTTGAGTCAATTGGAGAAAGTCATATTTTTTATGAAACTGTGACCCCGGGGCTTAGGGATTTTTTCAAAAAAATCTTTTTTTGCCGGTTAAGTTGTAGAGCGCTGATTTCTTTTTCTGTGATAAAAAGCCTTCTGCTTAGACCGCCAAACCTTTCAGAGGAGCCTTTGCAATGGTTTGGCACCATTTTTGAGTCTATTGCCGAAAGTCAGAGTTTTGATGAATTTGTGACCCCGGGGCTTAGGGATTTTTTCAAAAAAATATTTTTCTGACGGTTAAGTTGTCGAGGGCTGATTTCTTTTCCTGTGATAAAAAGCCTTCTGTTTCGACCGCCAAACCTTTCAGGGGAGCATTGGCATCATTTTTGAGTCAACTGCCGAAAGTCAGAGATTTGATGAAATTGTGACCCCGGGGCTTAGGGATTTTTTTAAAAAAATCTTTTTTTGCCGGTTAAGTTTTCGAGGGCTGATTTCTTTTCCTGTGATGAAAAGCCTTCTGTTTCGACCGCCAAACCTTTCAGGGGAGCATTTGCAACCGTTTGGCACTATTTTTGAGTGAATTGCCGAAAGTCAGAGTTTTGATGACATTGTGACCCCGGGGCTTAGGGATTTTTTCAAAAAAATATTTTTCTGCCGGTTAAGTTGTGGAGGGAGATTTCTTTTCCCGTGAGGAAAAGCCTTCTGCTTAGAGCGCCAAACCTTTCAGAGGAGCCTTTGCAACCGTTTGTCAGCATTTTTGAGTCAATTGCAAAAGTCAGAGTTTTGATGAAATTGTGATCCCGGCGTTTAGGGATTTTTTGAAAAAAATATTTTTCTGCCGGTTAAGTTGTGGAGGGCTGATTTCTTTTCCTGTGATAAAAAGGCTTCTGTTTCGACCGCCAAACCATTCAGGGGAGCATTTGCAACCGTTTGGCACCATTTTTGAGTCAATTGGAGAAAGTCATATTTTTGCTGAAATTGTGACACCGGGGCTTAGGGATTTTTTTCAAAAAAATCTTTTTCTCCCGGTTAAGTTGTCGAGGGCTGATTTCTTTTCCTGTGATAAAAAGCCTTCTCTTTCGACCGCCAAACCTTTCAGGGGAGCCTTTGAAGTGTTTGGCACCATTTTTGAGTCAATTGCCGAAAGTCAGAGTTTTGATGACATTGTGACCCCGGGGCTTAGGGATTTTTTCAAAAAATTATTTTTCTGCCGGTTAAGTTGTGGAGCACTGATTTCTTTTCCTGTGATGAAAAGCCTTCTCTTTCGACCGCCAAACCTTTCAGGGGAGCATTTGCAACCGTTTGGCACCATTTTTGAGTCAATTGCCGAAAGTCAGAGTTTTGATGAAATTGTGACCCCGGGGCTTAGGGATTTTTTCAAAAAAATCTTTTTCTGCCGGTTAAGTTGTCAAGGGCTGATTTCTTTTCCTGTGATAAAAAGCCTTCTCTTTCGACCGCCAAACCTTTCAGGGGAGCATTTGCAACCATTTGACACCATTTTTGAGTCAATTGAAGAAAGTCATATTTTTTATGAAACTCTGACCCTGTGGCTTAGGGATTTTTTCAAAAAAATCTTTTTCTGCCGGTTAAGTTGTGGAGCGCTGATTTCTTTTCCTGTGAGGAAAAGCCTTCTGCTTAGACCGCCAAACCTTTCAGAGGAGCCTTTGCAAGTGTTTGGAACCATTTTTGAGTCAATTGCCGAAAGTCAGAGTTTTGCTGAAATTGTGACCCCGGGGCTTAGGGATTTTTTCAAAAAAATCTTTTTCTGCCGGTTAAGTTGTGGAAGGCAGATTTCTTTTCCTGTGATAAAAAGGCTTCTGTTTCGACCGCCAAGCCTTTCAGGGGAGCATTGGCATCATTTTTGAGTCAATTGCCGAAAGTCAGAGTTTTGATGACATTGTGACCCCGGGGCTTAGGGATTTTTTCAAAAAAAATTTTTTCTGCTGTTTAAGTTTTTGAGGGCTGATTTCTTTTCCTGTGATGAAAAGCCTTCTGTTTCGACCGCCAAACCTTTCAGGGGAGCATTTGCAACCGTTTGGCACTATTTTTGAGTGAATTTCCGAAAGTCAGATTTTTGCTGAAATTGTGATCCCGGGGCTTAGGGATTTTTTCAAAAAAATATTTTTCTGCCGGTTAAGTTGTGGAGGGCTGATTTCTTTTCCTGTGATGAAAAGCCTTCTCTTTCGACCGCCAAACCTTTCAGGGGAGCATTTGCAACTGTTTGGCACCATTTTTGAGTCAATTGGAGAAAGTCATATTTTTTATGAAACTGTGACCCCGGGGCTTAGGGATTTTTTCAAAAAAATCTTTTTTTGCCAGTTAAGTTGTCGAGCGCTGATTTCTTTTTCTGTGATAAAAAGCCTTCTTTTTCGACCGCCAAACCTTTCAGGGGAGCATTTGCTACCGTTTGGCACCATTTTTGAGTCAATTGGAGAAAGTCATATTTTTGCTGAAATTGTGACCCCGGGGCTTAGGGATTTTTTTCAAAAAAATCTTGTTCTCCCGGTTAAGTTGTCGAGGGCTGATTTCTTTTCCTGTGAGGAACAGCCTTCTGCTTAGACCGCCAAACCTTTCAGAGGAGCCTTTGCAATGGTTTGGCACCATTTTTGAGTCTATTGCCGAAAGTCAGAGTTTTGATGAATTTGTGACCCCGGGGCTTAGGGATTTTTTCCAAAAAATATTTTTCTGCCGGTTAAGTTGTCGAGGGCTGATTTCTTTTCCTGTGAGGAAAAGCCTTCTGCTTAGACCGCCAAACCTTTCAGAGGAGCCTTTGCAATGGTTTGGCACCATTTTTGAGTCAATTGCTGAAAGTCAGAGTTTTGATGACATTGTGACCCCGGGGCTTAGGGATTTTTTCAAAAAAATATTTTTCTGCCGGTTAAGTTGTGGAGGGCTGATTTCTTTTCCTGTGATAAAAAGGCTTCTGTTTCGACCGCCAAACCTTTCAGGGGAGCATTGGCATCATTTTTGAGTCAATTGCCGAAAGTCAGAGTTTTGATGGCATTGTGACCCCGGGGCTTAGGGATTTTTTCAAAAAAATATTTTTCTGCCGGTTAAGTTGTGGAGCGCTGATTTCTTTTCCTGTGATGAAAAGCATTTGTTTCGACCGCAAAACCTTTCAGGGGAGCATTTGCAATTGTTTGGCACCATTTTTGAGTCAATTGGAGAAAGTCATATTTTTTATGAAACTGTGACCCCCCGCGGGGCTTAGGGATTTTTTCAAAAAAATCTTTTTTTGCCGGTTAAGTTGTCGAGGGCTGATTTCTTTTTCTGTGATAAAAAGCCTTCTGCTTCGACCGCCAAACCTTTCAGGGGAGCATTTGCAACCGTTTGGCACCATTTTTGAGTCAATTGGAGAAAGTCATATTTTTGCTGAAATTGTGACCCCGGGGCTTAGGGATTTTTTCAAAAAAATATTTTTCTGCCGGTTAAGTTGTGGAGGGCTGATTTCTTTTCCTGTGATAAAAAGGCTTCTGTTTCGACCGCCAAACCTTTCAGGGGAGCATTGGCATCATTTTTGAGTCAATTGCCGAAAGTCAGAGTTTTGATGACATTGTGACCCCGGGGCTTAGGGATTTTTTCAAAAAAATATTTTTCTGTCGGTTAAGTTGTGGAGCGCTGATTTCTTTTCGTGTGATGAAAAGCATTCTGTTTCGACCGCAAAACCTTTCAGGGGAGCATTTGCAACCGTTTGGCACCATTTTTGAGTCAATTGCCGAAAGTCAGAGTTTTGATGAAATTGTGACCCCGGGGCTTAGTGAATTTTTCAAAAAAACATTATTCTCCCGGTTAAGTTGTCGAGGGCTGATTTCTTGTCCTGTGATAAAAAGCCTTCTGTTTCGACCGCCAAAACTTTCAGGGGAGCATTTGCAACCGTTTGGCACCATTTTTGAATCAATTGCCGAAAGTCAGACTTTTCATGAAATTGTGACCCCAGGGCTTAGGGATTTTTTCACAAAAATCTTTTTTTGCCGGTGAAGTTTTCGACGGCTGATTTCTTTTCCTGTGATAAAAAGCCTTCTCTTTCGGCCGCCAAACCTTTCAGGGGAGCATTTGCAACCGTTTGGCACCATTTTTGAGTCAATTGAAGAAAGTCATATTTTTTATTAAACTTTGGCACCATTTTTGAGTCAATTGCCGAAAGTCAGAGTTTTGATGACATTGTGACCCCGGGGCTTAGGAATTTTTTCAAAAAAATATTTTTCTGCCGGTTAAGTTGTCGAGGGCTGATTTCTTGTCCTGTGATAAAAAGGCTTCTGTTTCGCAACCAAACCTTTCAGGGGAGCATTTGCAACCATATGGCACCATTTTTTAATCAATTGCCGAAAGTCAGATTTTTGATGAAATTGTGACCCCGGGGCTTAGGGATTTTTTCAAAACAATCTTTTTCTGCCGGTTAAGTTGTCGAAGGGCTGATTTCTTGTCCTTTGATAAACAGCCTTCTGTTTCGACCGCCAAACCTTTCAGGGGAGCATTTGCAACCGTTTGGCACTATTTTTGAGTGAATTGCCGAAAGTCAGAGTTTTGATGACATTGTGACCCCGGGGCTTAGGGATTTTTTCAAAAAAATATTTTTCTGTCTGTTAAGTTGTTGAGGGCTGATTTCTTGTCCTGTGATAAAAAGGCTTCTGTTTCGACCGCCAAACCTTTCAGGGGAGCATTTGCAACCATTTGGCTCCATTTTTGAGTGAATTGCCGAAAGTCAGAGTTTAGATGACAATGTGACCCCGGGGCTTAGGGATTTTTTCAAAAAAATCTTTTTTTGCCGGTTAAGTTGTCGAGCGTTGATTTCTTTTTCTGTGATAAAAAGCCTTCTGTTTCGACCGCCAAACCTTTCAGGGGAGCATTTGCAACCGTTTGGCACCATTTTTGAGTCAATTGGAGAAAGTCATATTTTTGCTGAAATTGTGACCCCGGGGCTTAGGGATTTTTTCAAAAAAATCTTTTTCTCCCGGTTAAGTTGTTGAGGGCTGATTTCTTTTCCTGTGAGGAAAAGCCTTCTGCTTAGACCGCCAAACCTTTCAGAGGAGCCTTTGCAATGGTTTGGCACCATTTTTGAGTCAATTGCTGAAAGTCAGAGTTTTGATGACATTGTGACCCCGGGGCTTAGGGATTTTTTCAAAAAAATCTTTTTCTCCCGGTTAAGTTGTCGAGGGCTGATTTCTTTTCCTGTGATAAAAAGCCTTCTGTTTCGACCGCCAAACCTTTCAGGGGAGCATTGGCATCATTTTTGAGTCAACTGCCGAAAGTCAGAGATTTGATGAAATTGTGACCCCGGGGCTTAGGGATTTTTTTAAAAAAATCTTTTTTTGCCGGTTAAGTTTTCGAGGGCTGATTTCTTTTCCTGTGATGAAAAGCCTTCTGTTTCGACCGCCAAACCTTTCAGGGGAGCATTAGCAACCGTTTGGCACCATTTTTGAGTCAATTGCCGAAAGTCAGAGTTTTGATGAAATTGTGACCCCGGGGCTTAGGGATTTTTTCAAAAAAATCTTTTTCTGCCGATTAAGTTGTAGAGGGCTGATTTCTTTTTCTGTGATAAAAAGCCTTCTGATTCGACCCCCATAACTTTCAGGGGAGCGTTGGCACTATTTTTGAATCAATTGCCAAAAGTCTGAGTTTTGATGAAATTGTGACCCCGGGGCTTAGGAATTTTTTCAAAAAAATATTTTTCTGCCGGTTAAGTTGTCGAGGGCTGATTTCTTGTCCTGTGATAAAAAGGCTTCTGTTTGCAACCAAACCTTTCAGGGGAGCATTTGCAACCATTTGGCACCATTTTTAAATCAATTGCCGAAAGTCAGATTTTTGATGAAATTGTGACCCCGGGGCTTAGGGATTTTTTCAAAACAATCTTTTTCTGCCGGTTAAGTTGTCGAAGGGCTGATTTCTTGTCCTTTGATAAACAGCCTTCTGTTTCGACCGCCAAACCTTTCAGGGGAGCATTTGCAACCGTTTGGCACTATTTTTGAGTGAATTGCCGAAAGTCAGAGTTTTGATGACATTGTGACCCCGGGGCTTAGGGATTTTTTCAAAAAAATATTTTTCTGCCGGTTAAGTTGTGGAGGGAGATTTCTTTTCCCGTGAGGAAAAGCCTTCTGCTTAGAGCGCCAAACCTTTCAGAGGAGCCTTTGCAACCGTTTGTCAGCATTTTTGAGTCAATTGCAAAAGTCAGAGTTTTGATGAAATTGTGACCCCGGCGTTTAGGGATTTTTTGAAAAAAATATTTTTCTGCCGGTTAAGTTGTGGAGGGCTGATTTCTTTTCCTGTGATAAAAAGGCTTCTGTTTCGACCGCCAAACCATTCAGGGGAGCATTTGCAACCGTTTGGCACCATTTTTGAGTCAATTGGAGAAAGTCATATTTTTGATGACATTGTGACCCCGGGGCTTAGGGATTTTTTCAAAAAATTATATTTCTGCCGGTTAAGTTGTGGAGCACTGATTTCTTTTCCTGTGATGAAAAGCCTTCTCTTTCGACCGCCAAACCTTTCAGGGGAGCATTTGCAACCGTTTGGCACCATTTTTGAGTCAATTGCCGAAAGTCAGAGTTTTGATGAAATTGTGACCCCGGGGCTTAGGGATTTTTTCAAAAAAATCTTTTCCTGCCGGTTAAGTTGTCAAGGGCTGATTTCTTTTCCTGTGATAAAAAGCCTTCTCTTTCGACCGCTAAACCTTTCAGGGGAGCATTTGCAACCATTTGACACCATTTTTGAGTCAATTGAAGAAAGTCATATTTTTTATGAAACTCTGACCCTGTGGCTTAGGGATTTTTTCAAAAAAATCTTTTTCTGCCGGTTAAGTTGTGGAGCGCTGATTTCTTTTCCTGTGATAAAAAGGCTTCTGTTTCGACCGCCAAGCCTTTCAGGGGAGCATTGGCATCATTTTTTAGTCAATTGCCGAAAGTCAGAGTTTTGATGACATTGTGACCCCGGGGCTTAGGGATTTTTTCAAAAAAATATTTTTCTCCCGGTTAAGTTGTCGAGGGCTGATATCTTTTCCTGTGAGGAAAAGCCTTCTGCTTAGACCGCCAAAACTTTCAGAGGAGCCTTTGCAAGTGTTTGGCACCATTTTTGAGTCAATTGCCGAAAGTCAGAGTTTTGATGAAATTGTGACCCCGGGGCTTAGGGATTTTTTCAAAAAAATATTTTTCTGCCGGTTAAGTTGTGGAGGGCTGATTTCTTTTTCTGTGATAAAAAGGCTTCTGTTTCGACCGCCAAACCTTTCAGGGGAGCGTTGGCACTATTTTTGAATCAATTGCCAAAAGTCAGAGTTTTGATGAAATTGTGACCTCGGGGCTTAGGAATTTTTTCAAAAAAATTTTTTTCTGCTGTTTAAGTTTTTGAGGGCTGATTTCTTTTCCTGTGATGAAAAGCCTTCTGTTTCGACCGCCAAACCTTTCAGGGGAGCATTTGCAACCGTTTGGCACTATTTTTGAGTGAATTTCCGAAAGTCAGATTTTTGCTGAAATTGTGATCCCGGGGCTTAGGGATTTTTTCAAAAAAATATTTTTCTGCCGGTTAAGTTGTGGAGGGCTGATTTCTTTTCCTGTGATGAAAAGCCTTCTGTTTCGACCGCCAAACCTTTCAGGGGAGCATTTGCAACTGTTTGGCACCATTTTTGAGTCAATTGGAGAAAGTCATATTTTTTATGAAACTGTGACCCCGGGGCTTAGGGATTTTTTCAAAAAAATCTTTTTTTGCCAGTTAAGTTGTCGAGCGCTGATTTCTTTTTCTGTGATAAAAAGCCTTCTGTTTCGACCGCCAAACCTTTCAGGGGAGCATTTGCTACCGTTTGGCACCATTTTTGAGTCAATTGGAGAAAGTCATATTTTTGCTGAAATTGTGACCCCGGGGCTTAGGGATTTTTTTCAAAAAAATCTTTTTCTCCCGGTTAAGTTGTCGAGGGCTGATTTATTTTCCTGTGAGGAACAGCCTTCTGCTTAGACCGCCAAACCTTTCAGAGGAGCCTTTGCAATGGTTTGGCACCATTTTTGAGTCTATTGCCGAAAGTCAGAGTTTTGATGAATTTGTGACCCCGGGGCTTAGGGATTTTTTCAAAAAAATATTTTTCTGCCGGTTAAGTTGTCGAGGGCTGATTTCTTTTCCTGTGAGGAAAAGCCTTCTGCTTAGACCGCCAAACCTTTCAGAGGAGCCTTTGCAATGGTTTGGCACCATTTTTGAGTCAATTGCTGAAAGTCAGAGTTTTGATGACATTGTGACCCCGGGGCTTAGGGATTTTTTCAAAAAAATATTTTTCTGCCGGTTAAGTTGTGGAGGGCTGATTTCTTTTCCTGTGATAAAAAGGCTTCTGTTTCGACCGCCAAACCTTTCAGGGGAGCATTGGCATCATTTTTGAGTCAATTGCCGAAAGTCAGAGTTTTGATGGCATTGTGACCCCGGGGCTTAGGGATTTTTTCAAAAAAATATTTTTCTGCCGGTTAAGTTGTGGAGCGCTGATTTCTTTTCCTGTGATGAAAAGCATTCTGTTTCGACCGCAAAACCTTTCAGGGGAGCATTTGCAATTGTTTGGCACCATTTTTGAGTCAATTGGAGAAAGTCATATTTTTTATGAAACTGTGACCCCCCGCGGGGCTTAGGGATTTTTTCAAAAAAATCTTTTTTTGCCGGTTAAGTTGTCGAGGGCTGATTTCTTTTTCTGTGATAAAAAGCCTTCTGCTTCGACCGCCAAACCTTTCAGGGGAGCATTTGCAACCGTTTGGCACCATTTTTGAGTCAATTGGAGAAAGTCAGAGTTTTGATGAAATTGTGACCCCGGGGCTTAGGGATTTTTTCAAAAAAATCTTTTTTTGCCGGTTAAGTTGTCGAGAGCTGATTTCCTTTCCTGTGATAAAAAGCCTTCTGCTTAGACCGCCAAACCTTTCAGAGGAGCCTTTGCAATGGTTTCCACCATTTTTGAGTCAATTGCCGAAAGTCAGAGTTTTGATGAATTTGTGACCCCGGGGCTTAGGGATTTTTTCAAAAAAATCTTTTTCTGCCGGTTAAGTTGTGGAGGGCTGATTTCTTTTCCTGTGATAAAAAGGCTTCTGTTTCGACCGCCAAACCTTTCAGGGGAGCATTTGCAACCGTTTGGCACCATTTTTGAGTCAATTGGAGAAAGTCATATTTTTGCTGAAATTGTGACTCCGGGGCTTTGGGATTTTTTTCAAAATAATCTTTTTCTCCCGGTTAAGTTGTCGAGGGCTGATTTCTTTTCCTGTGATGAAAAGCCTTCTCTTTCGACCGCCAAACCTTTCAGGGGAGCATTTGCAACCGTTTCGCACCATTTTTGAGTCAATTGCCGAAAGTCAGAGTTTTGATGACATTGTTACCCAGGGGCTTAGGGATTTTTTCAAAAAAATATTTTTCTGCCGGTGAGGTTTTCGACGGCTGATTTCTTTTCCTGTGATAAAAAGGCTTCTGTTTCGACCGCCAAACCTTTCAGGGGAGCATTGGCATCATTTCTGAGTCAATTGCCGAAAGTCAGATTTTTGATGACATTGTGACCCCGGGGCTTAGGGATTTTTTCAAAAAAATATTTTTTTGCCGGTTAAGTTGTGGAGCGCTGATTTCTTTTCCTGTGATGAAAAGCATTCTGTTTCGACCGCAAAACCTTTCAGGGGAGCATTTGCAATGGTTTGGCACCATTTTTGAGTCAATTGGAGAAAGTCATATTTTTTATGAAACTGTGACCCCCCGCGGGGCTTAGGGATTTTTTCAAAAAAATCTTTTTTTGCCCGTTAAGTTGTCGAGGGCTGATTTCTTTTTCTGTGATAAAAAGCCTTCTGCTTCGACCGCCAAACCTTTCAGGGGAGCATTTGCAACAGTTTGGCACCATTTTTGAGTCAATTGGAGAAAGTCATATTTTTGCTGAAATTGTGACCCCGGGGCTTAGGGATTTTTTCAAAAAAATATTTTTCTGCCGGTTAAGTTGTGGAGGGCTGATTTCTTTTCCTGTGATAAAAAGGCTTCTGTTTCGACCGCCAAACCTTTCAGGGGAGCATTGGCATCATTTTTGAGTCAATTGCCGAAAGTCAGAGTTTTGATGACATTATGACCCCGGGGCTTAGGGATTTTTTCAAAAAAATATTTTTCTGCCGGTGAAGTTGTCGAGGGCTGATTTCTTTTCCTGTGATAAAAAGCCTTCTGCTTAGACCGCCAAACCTTTCAGAGGAGCCTCTGCAATGGTTTGGCACCATTTTTGAGTGAATTTCCGAAAGTCAGATTTTTTGCTGAAATTGTGACCCCGGGGCTTAGGGATTTTTTCAAAAAAATCTTTTTTTGCCGGTGAAGTTGTCGACGGCTGATTTCTTTTCCTGTGAGGAAAAGCCTTCTGCTTAGACCGCCAAACCTTTCAGAGGAGCCTTTGCAATGGTTTGGCACCATTTTTGAGTCTATTGCCGAAAGACAGAGTTTTGATGAATTTGTGACCCCGGGGCTTAGGGATTTTTTCAAAAAAATCTTTTTCTGCCGGTTAAGTTGTGGAGGGCTGATTTCTTTTCCTGTGATAAAAAGGCTTCTGTTTCGACCGCCAAACCTTTCAGGGGAGCATTGGCATCATTTTTGAGTCAATTGCCGAAAGTCAGATTTTTGATGACATTGTGACCCCGGGGATTAGGGATTTTTTCAAAAAAATATTTTTCTGCCGGTTAAGTTGTCGAGCGCTGATTTCTTTTCCTGTGATGAAAAGCATTCTGTTTCGACCGCAAAACCTTTCAGGGGAGCATTTGCAACCGTTTGGCACCATTTTTGAGTCAATTGAAGAAAGTCATATTTTTTATGAAACTGTGACCCCGGGGCTTAGGGATTTTTTCAAAAAAATCTTTTTTTGCCGGTTAAGTTGTCGAAGGCTGATTTCTTTTTCTGTGATAAAAAGCCTTCTGTTTCGACCGCCAAACCTTTCAGGGGAGCATTTGCAACTGTTTGGCATCATTTTTGAGTGAATTTCCGAAAGTCAGATTTTTGCTGAAACTGTGACCCCGGGGCTTAGGGATTTTTTTCAAAAAAATATTTTTCTGCCGGTTAAGTTGTCGAGGGCTGATTTCTTTTCCTGTGATGAAAAGCCTTCTGCTTAGACCGCCAAACCTTTCAGAGGAGCCTTTGCAAGTGTTTGGCACCATTTTTGAGTCAATTGCCGAAAGTCAGATTTTTGATGACATTGTGACCCCGGGGCTTAGGGATTTTTTCAAAAAAATCTTTTTCTGCCCGTTAAGTTGTGGAGGGCTGATTTCTTTTCCTGTGAGGAAAAGCCTTCTGTTTCGACCGCCAAACCTTTCAGGGGAGCATTTGCAACTGTTTGGCATCATTTTTGAGTGAATTTCCGAAAGTCAGATTTTTTGCTGAAATTGTGACCCCGGGGCTTAGGGATTTTTTCAAAAAAATATTTTTTTGCCCGTTAAGTTGTGGAGGGCTGATTTCTTTTCCTGTGAGGAAACGCCTTCTGTTTCGAACGCCAAACCTTTCAGGGGAGCATTTGCAACTGTTTGGCATCATTTTTGAGTGAATTTCCGAAAGTCAGATTTTTGCTGAAATTGTGACCCCGGGGCTTAGGGATTTTTTCAAAAAAATCTTTTTTTTCCGGTTAAGTTGTCGAAGGCTGATTTCTTTTTCTGTGATAAAAAGCCTTCTGCTTCGACCGCCAAACTTTTCAGGGGAGCATTTGCAACCGTTTGGCACCATTTTTGAGTCAATTGGAGAAAGTCATATTTTTGCTGAAATTGTGACCCCGGGGCTTAGGGATTTTTTCAAAAAAATATTTTTTTGCCCGTTAAGTTTTCGAGGGCTGATTTCTTTTCCTGTGAGGAAAAGCCTTCTGTTTCGACCGCCAAACCTTTCAGGGGAGCATTTGCAACTGTTTGGCACCATTTTTGAGTGAATTTCCGAAAGTCAGAGTTTTGATGAAATTGTGACCCCGGGGCTTTGGGATTTTTACAAAAAAATGTTTTTCTGCCGTTTAAGTTGTGGAGGGCTGATTTCTTTTCCTGTGATAAAAAGCCTTCTGTTTCGACCGCCAAACCTTTCAGGGGAGCATTTGCAACCGTTTGGCACCATTTTTGAGTCAATTGGAGAAAGTCATATTTTTGCTGAAATTGTGACCCCGGGGCTTAGGAATTTTTTTCAAAAAAATCTTTTTCTCCTGGTTAAGTTGTCTAGGGCTGATTTCTTTTCCTGTGATAAAAAGCCTTCTCTTTCGACCGCCAAACCTTTCAGGGGAGCCTTTGCAAGTGTTTTGCACCATTTTTGAGTCAATTGGAGAAAGTCATATTTTTGCTGAAATTGTGACCCCGGGGCTTAGGAATTTTTTTCAAAAAAATCTTTTTCTGCCGGTTAAGTTGTGGAGGGCTGATTTCTTTTCCTGTGATAAAAAGGCTTCTGTTTCGACCGCCAAACCTTTCAGGGGAGCATTGGCATCATTTTTGAGTCAATTTCCGAAAGTCAGAGTTTTGATGACATTGTGACCCCGGGTTTTAGGGATTTTTTCAAAAAAAATATTTTTCTGCCGGTTAAGTTGTGGAGCGCTGATTTCTTTTCCTGTGATGAAAAGCCTTCTGTTTCGACCGCCAAACCTTTCAGGGGAGCATTTGCAACCGTTTGGCACCATTTTTGAGTCAATTGGAGAAAGTCATATTTTTTATGAAACTGTGACCCCAGGGCTTAGGGATTTTTTCAAAAAAATCTTTTTTTGCCGGTGAAGTTGTCGAGGGCTGATTTCTTTTTCTGTGATAAAAAGCCTTCTGTTTCGACCGCAAAACATTTCAGGGGAGCATTTGCAACCGTTTGGCACCATTTTTGAGTCAATTGGAGAAAGTCATATTTTTGCTAAAATTGTGACCCCGGGGCTTAGGGATTTTTTCAAAAAAATATTTTTCTGCCGGTTAAGTTGTGGAGGGCTGATTTCTTTTCCTGTGATAAAAAGGCTTCTGTTTCGACCGCCAAATCTTTCAGAGGAGCATAGGCATCATTTTTGAGTCAATTGCCGAAAGTCAGAGTTTTGATGAAATTGTGACCCCGGGGCTTAGGGATTTTTTCAAAAAAATATTTTTCTGCCGGTTAAGTTGTGGAGGGCTCATTTCTTTTCCTGTGATAAAAAGGCTTCTGTTTCGACCGCCAAATCTTTCAGAGGAGCATAGGCATCATTTTTGAGTCAATTGCCGGAAGTCAGAGATTTAATGACATTGTGACGCCGGGGATTGGGATTTTTTCAAAAAAATATTTTTCTGCCGGTTAAGTTGTGGAGCACTGATTTCTATTCCTGTGAAAAAAAGCCTTCTGTTTCGACCGCCAAAACTTTCAGGGGAGCATTTGCAACCGTTTGGCACCATTTTTGAGTCAATTGGAGAAAGTCATATTTTTGCTGAAATTGTGACCCCGGGGCTTAGGGATTTTTTTCAAAAAAATCTTTTTCTCTCGGTTAAGTTGTCGAGGGCTGATTTCTTTTTCTGTGATAAAAAGCCTTCTGTTTCGACCGCAAAACCTTTCAGGGGAGCATTTGCAAGTGTTTTGCACCATTTTTGAGTCAATTGGAGAAAGTCATATTTTTGCTGAAATTGTGACCCCGGGGCTTAGGGATTTTTTCAAAAAAATATTTTTCTACCGGTTAAGTTGTGGAGGGCTGATTTCTTTTCCTGTGATAAAAAGGCTTCTGTTTCGACCGCCAAACCTTTCAGGGGAGCATTGGCATCATTTTTGAGTCAATTGCCGAAAGTCAGAGTTTTGATGACATTGTGACGCCGGGGCTTAGGGATTTTTTCAAAAAAATATTTTTCTGCCGGTTAAGTTGCGGAGCGCTGATTTCTTTTCCTGTGATGAAAAGCATTCTGTTTCGACCGCAAAACCTTTCAGGGGAGCATTTGCAACCGTTTGGCACCATTTTTGAGTCAATTGGAGAAAGTCATATTTTTTATGAAACTGTGACCCCGGGGCTTAGGGATTTTTTCAAAAAAATCTTTTTTTGCCGGTTAAGTTGTCGAAGGCTGATTTCTTTTTCTATGATAAAAAGCCTTCTGCTTCGACCGCAAAACCTTTCAGGGGAGCATTTGCAACCGTTTGGCACCATTTTTGAGTCAATTGGAGAAAGTCATATTTTTTATGAAACTGTGACCCCGGGGCTTAGGGATTTTTTCTCAAAAAAATCTTTTTTTGCCGGTTAAGTTGTCGAGGGCTGATTTCTTTTTCTGTGATAAAAAGCCTTCTGCATCGACGGCCAAACCTTTCAGGGGAGCATTTGCAACCGTTTGGCACCATTTTTGAGTCAATTGGAGAAAGTCATATTTTTGCTGAAATTGTGACCCCGGGGCTTAGGGATTTTTTCTCAAAAAAATATTTTTCTGTCGGTTAAGTTGTGGAGGGCTGATTTCTTTTCCTGTGAGGAAAAGCCTTTTGCTTAGACCGCCAAACCTTTCAGAGGAGCCTTTGCAATGGTTTGGCACCATTTTTGAGTCAATTGCCGAAAGTCAGAGTTTTGATGAAATTGTGACCCCGGGGCTTAGGGATTTTTTCAAAAAAATATTTTTCTGCCGGTTAAGTTGTGGAGGGCTGATTTCTTTTCCTGTGATAAAAAGGCTTCTGTTTCGACCGCCAAACCTTTCAGGGGAGCATTGGCATCATTTTTGAGTCAATTGCCGAAAGTCAGATTTTTGATGACATTGTGACCCCGGGGCTTAGGGATTTTTTCAAAAAAATATTTTTCTGCCGGTTAAGTTGTGGAGCGCTGATTTCTTTTCCTGTGATGAAAAGCATTCTGTTTCGACCGCAAAACCTTTCAGGGGAGCATTTGCAACCGTTTGGCACCATTTTTGAGTCAATTGGAGAAAGTCATATTTTTTATGAAACTGTGACCCCGGGGCTTAGGGATTTTTTCAAAAAAATCTTTTTTTGCCGGTTAAGTTGTCGAGGGCTGATTTCTTTTTCTGTGATAAAAAGCCTTCTGTTTCGACCGCCAAACCTTTCAGGGGAGCATTTGCAACCGTTTGGCACCATTTTTGAGTCAATTGAAGAAAGTCATATTTTTTATGAAACTGTGACCCCGGGGCTTAGGGATTTTTTCAAAAAAATCTTTTTCTGCCGGTTAAGTTGTGGAGCGCTGATTTCTTTTCCTGTGATGAAAAGCCTTCTGTTTCGACCGCCAAACCTTTCAGGGGAGCATTTGCAACCGTTTGGCACCATTTTTGAGTCAATTGGAGAAAGTCATATTTTTTATGAAACTGTGACCCCAGGGCTTAGGGATTTTTTCAAAAAAATCTTTTTTTGCCGGTGAAGTTGTCGAGGGCTGATTTCTTTTTCTGTGATAAAAAGCCTTCTGTTTCGACCGCAAAACATTTCAGGGGAGCATTTGCAACCGTTTGGCACCATTTTTGAGTCAATTGGAGAAAGTCATATTTTTGCTAAAATTGTGACCCCGGGGCTTAGGGATTTTTTCAAAAAAATATTTTTCTACCGGTTAAGTTGTGGAGGGCTGATTTCTTTTCCTGTGATAAAAAGGCTTCTGTTTCGACTGCCAAACCTTTCAGGGGAGCATTGGCATCATTTTTGAGTCAATTGCCGAAAGTCAGAGTTTTGATGACATTGTGACCCCGGGGCTTAGGAATTTTTTCAAAAAAATATTTTTCTGCCGGTTAAGTTGTGGAGGGCTGATTTCTTTTCCTGTGATAAAAAGGCTTCTGTTTCGACCGCCAAACCTTTCAGGGGAGCATTGGCATCATTTTTGAGTCAATTGCCGAAAGTCAGAGTTTTGATGAAATTGTGACCCCGGGGCTTAGGGATTTTTTCAAAAAAATATTTTTCTGCCGGTTAAGTTGTGGAGGGCTGATTTCTTTTCCTGTGATAAAAAGGCTTCTGTTTCGACCGCCAAATCTTTCAGAGGAGCATAGGCATCATTTTTGAGTCAATTGCCGGAAGTCAGAGATTTAATGACATTGTGACGCCGGGGCTTAGGGATTTTTTCAAAAAAATTTTTTTCTGCCGGTTAAGTTGTGGAGCACTGATTTCTATTCCTGTGAAAAAAAGCCTTCTGTTTCGACCGCCAAAACTTTCAGGGGAGCATTTGCAACCGTTTGGCACCATTTTTGAGTCAATTGGAGAAAGTCATATTTTTGCTGAAATTGTGACCCCGGGGCTTAGGGATTTTTTTCAAAAAAATCTTTTTCTCCCGGTTAAGTTGTCGAGGGCTGATTTCTTTTTCTGTGATAAAAAGCCTTCTGTTTCGACCGCAAAACCTTTCAGGGGAGCATTTGCAAGTGTTTTGCACCATTTTTGAGTCAATTGGAGAAAGTCATATTTTTGCTGAAATTGTGACCCCGGGGCTTAGGGATTTTTTCAAAAAAATATTTTTCTACCGGTTAAGTTGTGGAGGGCTGATTTCTTTTCCTGTGATAAAAAGGCTTCTGTTTCGACCGCCAAACCTTTCAGGGGAGCATTGGCATCATTTTTGAGTCAATTGCCGAAAGTCAGAGTTTTGATGACATTGTGACGCCGGGGCTTAGGGATTTTTTCAAAAAAATATTTTTCTGCCGGTTAAGTTGCGGAGCGCTGATTTCTTTTCCTGTGATGAAAAGCATTCTGTTTCGACCGCCAAACCTTTCAGAGGAGCCTTTGCAATGGTTTGGCACCATTTTTGAGTCAATTGCCGAAAGTCAGAGTTTTGATGAAATTGTGACCCCGGGGCTTAGGGATTTTTTCAAAAAAATATTTTTCTGCCGGTTAAGTTGTGGAGGGCTGATTTCTTTTCCTGTGATAAAAAGGCTTCTGTTTCGACCGCCAAACCTTTCAGGGGAGCATTGGCATCATTTTTGAGTCAATTGCCGAAAGTCAGATTTTTGATGACATTGTGACCCCGGGGCTTAGGGATTTTTTCAAAAAAATATTTTTCTGCCGGTTAAGTTGTGGAGCGCTGATTTCTTTTCCTGTGATGAAAAGCATTCTGTTTCGACCGCAAAACCTTTCAGGGGAGCATTTGCAACCGTTTGGCACCATTTTTGAGTCAATTGGAGAAAGTCATATTTTTTATGAAACTGTGACCCCGGGGCTTAGGGATTTTTTCAAAAAAATCTTTTTTTGCCGGTTAAGTTGTCGAGGGCTGATTTCTTTTTCTGTGATAAAAAGCCTTCTGTTTCGACCGCCAAACCTTTCAGGGGAGCATTTGCAACCGTTTGGCACCATTTTTGAGTCAATTGAAGAAAGTCATATTTTTTATGAAACTGTGACCCCGGGGCTTAGGGATTTTTTCAAAAAAATCTTTTTCTGCCGGTTAAGTTGTGGAGGGCTGATTTCTTTTCCTGTGAGGAAAAGCCTTCTGTTTCGACCGCCAAACATTTCAGGGGAGCATTTGCAACTGTTTGGCATCATTTTTGAGTGAATTTCCGAAAGTCAGATTTTTGCTGAAATTGTGACCCCGGGGCTTAGGGATTTTTTACAAAAAAATATTTTTCTGCCGGTTAAGTTGTCGAGGGCTGATTTCTTTTCCTGTGATGAAAAGCCTTCTGCTTAGACCGCCAAACCTTTCAGAGGAGCCTTTACAAGTGTTTGGCACCATTTTTGAGTCAATTGCCGAAAGTCAGATTTTTGATGACATTGTGACCCCGGGGGTTAGGGATTTTTTCAAAAAAATCTTTTTCTGCCCGTTAAGTTGTGGAGGGCTGATTTCTTTTCCTGTGAGGAAAAGCCTTCTGTTTCGACCGCCAAACCTTTCAGGGGAGCATTTGCAACTGTTTGGCATCATTTTTGAGTGAATTTCTGAAAGTCAGATTTTTTGCTGAAATTGTGACCCCGGGGCTTAGGGATTTTTTTCAAAAAAATCTTTTTCTCCCGGTTAAGTTGTCGAGGGCTGATTTCTTTTCCTGTGATAAAAAGCCTTCTCTTTCGACCGCCAAACCTTTCAGGGGAGCCTTTGCAAGTGTTTTGCACCATTTTTGAGTCAATTGGAGAAAGTCATATTTTTGCTGAAATTGTGACCCCGGGGCTTAGGGATTTTTTCAAAAAAATATTTTTTTGCCCGTTATGTTTTCGAGGGCTGATTTCTTTTCCTGTGAGGAAACGCCTTCTGTTTCGAACGCCAAACCTTTCAGGGGAGCATTTGCAACTGTTTGGCATCATTTTTGAGTGAATTTCCGAAAGTCAGATTTTTGCTGAAATTGTGACCCCGGGGCTTAGGGATTTTTTTCAAAAAAATATTTTTCTGCCGGTTAAGTTGTCGAGGGCTGATTTCTTTTCCTGTGATAAAAAGGCTTCTTTTTCGACCGCCAGACCTTTCAGGGTAGCATTGGCATCATTTTTGAGTCAATTGCCGAAAGTCAGAGTTTTGTTGACATTGTGACCCCGGGGCTTAGGGATTTTTTCAAAAAAATATTTTTCTGCCGGTTAAGTTGTGGAGCGCTGATTTCTTTTCGTGTGATGAAAAGCATTCTGTTTCGACCGCAAAACCTTTCAGGGGAGCATTCGCAACTGTTTGGCACCATTTTTGAGTCAATTGCCGAAAGTCAGAGTTTTGATGAAATTGTGACCCCGGGGCTTAGGGATTTTTTCAAAAAAATCTTTTTTTGCCGGTGAAGTTTTCGACGGCTGATTTCTTTTCCTGTGATAAAAAGCCTTCTCTTTCGACCGCCAAACCTTTCAGGGGAGCATTTGCAACCGTTTGGCACCATTTTTGAGTCAATTGAAGAAAGTCATATTTTTTATGAAACTGTGACCCCGGGGCTTAGGGATTTTTTCAAAAAAATATTTTTTTGCCCGTTATGTTTTCGAGGGCTGATTTCTTTTCCTGTGAGGAAAAGCCTTCTGTTTCGACCGCCAAACCTTTCAGGGGAGCATTTGCAACTGTTTGGCACCATTTTTGAGTGAATTTCCGAAAGTCAGATTTTTGCTGAAATTGTGACCCCGGGGCTTAGGGATTTTTTACAAAAAAATATTTTTCTGCCGGTTAAGTTGTCGAGGGCTGATTTCTTTTCCTGTGATGAAAAGCCTTCTGCTTAGACCGCCAAACCTTTCAGAGGAGCCTTTGCAAGTGTTTGGCACCATTTTTGAGTCAATTGCCGAAAGTCAGATTTTTGATGACATTGTGACCCCGGGGGTTAGGGATTTTTTCAAAAAAATCTTTTTCTGCCCGTTAAGTTGTGGAGGGCTGATTTTTTTCCTGTGAGGAAAAGCCTTCTGTTTCGACCGCCAAACCTTTCAGGGGAGCATTTGCAACTGTTTGGCATCATTTTTGAGTGAATTTCTGAAAGTCAGATTTTTTGCTGAAATTGTGACCCCGGGGCTTAGGGATTTTTTTCAAAAAAATCTTTTTCTCCCGGTTAAGTTGTCGAGGGCTGATTTCTTTTCCTGTGATAAAAAGCCTTCTCTTTCGACCGCCAAACCTTTCAGGGGAGCCTTTGCAAGTGTTTTGCACCATTTTTGAGTCAATTGGAGAAAGTCATATTTTTGCTGAAATTGTGACCCCGGGGCTTAGGGATTTTTTCCATCAAATATTTTTTTGCCCGTTAAGTTGTGGAGGGCTGATTTCTTTTCCTGTGAGGAAACGCCTTCTGTTTCGAACGCCAAACCTTTCAGAGGAGCATTTGCAACTGTTTGGCATCATTTTTGAGTGAATTTCCGAAAGTCAGATTTTTGCTGAAATTGTGACCCCGGGGCTTAGGGATTTTTTTCAAAAAAATCTTTCTCTCCCGGTTAAGTTGTCGAGGGCTGATTTCTTTTCCTGTGATAAAAAGCCTTCTCTTTCGACCGCCAAACCTTTCAGGGGAGCCTTTGCAAGTGTTTTGCACCATTTTTGAGTCAATTGGAGAAAGTCATATTTTTGCTGAAATTGTGACCCCGGGGCTTAGGGATTTTTTCAAAAAAATATTTTTTTGCCTGTTAAGTTGTGGAGGGCTGATTTCTTTTCCTTTGAGGAAACGCCTTCTGTTTCGAACGCCAAACCTTTCAGGGGAGCATTTGCAACTGTTTGGCATCATTTTTGAGTGAATTTCCGAAAGTCAGATTTTTGCTGAAATTGTGACCCCGGGGCTTAGGGATTTTTTCAAAAAAATATTTTTCTGCCGGTTAAGTTGTGGAGGGCTGATTTCTTTTCCTGTGATAAAAAGGCTTCTTTTTCGACCGCCAGACCTTTCAGGGTAGCATTGGCATCATTTTTGAGTCAATTGCCGAAAGTCAGAGTTTTGTTGACATTGTGACCCCGGGGCTTAGGGATTTTTTCAAAAAAATATTTTTCTGCCGGTTAAGTTGTGGAGCGCTGATTTCTTTTCGTGTGATGAAAAGCCTTCTCTTTCGACCGCCAAACCTTTCAGGGGAGCATTTGCAACCGTTTGGCCCCATTTTTGAGTCAATTGAAGAAAGTCATATTTTTTATGAAACTGTGACCCCGGGGCTTAGGGATTTTTTCAAAAAAATCTTTTTTTTCCGGTTAAGTTGTCGAAGGCTGATTTCTTTTTCTGTGATAAAAAGCCTTCTGCTTCGACCGCCAAACTTTTCAGGGGAGCATTTGCAACCGTTTGGCACCATTTTTGAGTCAATTGGAGAAAGTCATATTTTTGCTGAAATTGTGACCCCGGGGCTTAGGGATTTTTTCAAAAAAATATTTTTTTGCCCGTTATGTTTTCGAGGGCTGATTTCTTTTCCTGTGAGGAAAAGCCTTCTGTTTCGACCGCCAAACCTTTCAGGGGAGCATTTGCAACTGTTTGGCACCATTTTTGAGTGAATTTCCGAAAGTCAGATTTTTGCTGAAATTGTGACCCCGGGGCTTAGGGATTTTTTCTCAAAAAAATATTTTTCTGCCGGTTAAGTTGTCGAGGGCTGATTTCTTTTCCTGTGAGGAAAAGCCTTTTGCTTAGACCGCCAAACCTTTCAGAGGAGCCTTTGCAATGGTTTGGCACCATTTTTGAGTCTATTGCCGAAAGTCAGAGTTTTGATGAAATTGTGACCCCGGGGCTTAGGGATTTTTTCAAAAAAATCTTTTTCTGCCGGTTAAGTTGTGGAGGGCTGATTTCTTTTCCTGTGATAAAAAGGCTTCTGTTTCGACCGCCAAACCTTTCAGGGGAGCATTGGCATCATTTTTGAGTCAATTACCGAAAGTCAGAGTTTTGATGACATTGTGACCCCGGGGCTTAGGGATTTTTTCAAAAAAATATTTTTCTGCCGGTTAAGTTGTGGAGCGCTGATTTCTTTTCCTGTGATGAAAAGCATTCTGTTTCGACCGCAAAACCTTTCAGGGGAGCATTTGCAACCGTTTGGCACCATTTTTGAGTCAATTGGAGAAAGTCAGATTTTTGCTGAAATTGTGACCCCGGGGCTTAGGGATTTTTTTTCAAAAAAATCTTTTTCTCCCGGTTAAGTTGTCGAGGGCTGATTTCTTTTCCTGTGATAAAAAGCCTTCTCTTTCGACCGCCAAACCTTTCAGGGGAGCCTTTGCAAGTGTTTTGCACCATTTTTGAGTCAATTGGAGAAAGTCATATTTTTGCTGAAATTGTGACCCCGGGGCTTAGGGATTTTTTCAAAAAAATATTTTTTTGCCCGTTAAGTTGTGGAGGGCTGATTTCTTTTCCTTTGAGGAAACGCCTTCTGTTTCGAACGCCAAACCTTTCAGAGGAGCATTTGCAACTGTTTGGCATCATTTTTGAGTGAATTTCCGAAAGTCAGATTTTTGCTGAAATTGTGACCCCGGGGCTTAGGGATTTTTTTCAAAAAAATATTTTTCTGCCGGTTAAGTTGTCGAGGGCTGATTTCTTTTCCTGTGAGGAAAAGCCTTTTGCTTAGACCGCCAAACCTTTCAGAGGAGCCTTTGCAATGGTTTGGCACCATTTTTGAGTCTATTGCCGAAAGTCAGAGTTTTGATGAATTTGTGACCCCGGGGCTTAGGGATTTTTTCAAAAAAATCTTTTTCTGCCGGTTAAGTTGTGGAGGGCTGATTTCTTTTCCTGTGATAAAAAGGCTTCTGTTTCGACCGCCAGACCTTTCAGGGTAGCATTGGCATCATTTTTGAGTCAATTGCCGAAAGTCAGAGTTTTGATGACATTGTGACCCCGGGGCTTAGGGATTTTTTCAAAAAAATATTTTTCTGCCGGTTAAGTTGTGGAGCGCTGATTTCTTTTCGTGTGATGAAAAGCATTCTGTTTCGACCGCAAAACCTTTCAGGGGAGCATTCGCAACTGTTTGGCACCATTTTTGAGTCAATTGCCGAAAGTCAGAGTTTTGATGAAATTGTGACCCCGGGGCTTAGGGATTTTTTCAAAAAAATCTTTTTTTGCCGGTGAAGTTTTCGACGGCTGATTTCTTTTCCTGTGATAAAAAGCCTTCTCTTTCGACCGCCACACCTTTCAGGGGAGCATTGGCATCATTTTTGAGTCAATTGCTGAAAGTCATATTTTTTATGAAACTGTGACCCCGGGGCTTAGGGATTTTTTCAAAAAAATCTTTTTTTTCAGGTTAAGTTGTCGAAGGCTGATTTCTTTTTCTGTGATAAAAAGCCTTCTGCTTCGACCGCCAAACTTTTCAGGGGAGCATTTGAAACCGTTTGGCACCATTTTTGAGTCAATTGGAGAAAGTCATATTTTTGCTGAAATTGTGACCCCGGGGCTTAGGGATTTTTTCAAAAAAATATTTTTTTGCCCGTTATGTTTTCGAGGGCTGATTTCTTTTCCTGTGAGGAAAAGCCTTCCGTTTCGACCGCCAAACCTTTCAGGGGAGCATTTGCAACTGTTTGGCACCATTTTTGAGTGAATTTCCGAAAGTCAGATTTTTGCTGAAATTGTGACCTCGGGGCTTAGGGATTTTTTCTCAAAAAAATATTTTTCTGCCGGTTAAGTTGTCGAGGGCTGATTTCTTTTCCTGTGAGGAAAAGCCTTTTGCTTAGACCGCCAAACCTTTCAGAGGAGCCTTTGCAATGGTTTGGCACCATTTTTGAGTCTATTGCCGAAAGTCAGAGTTTTGATGAAATTGTGACCCCGGGGCTTAGGGATTTTTACAAAAAAATATTTTTCTGCCGTTTAAGTTGTGGAGGGCTGATTTCTTTTCCTGTGATAAAAAGCCTTCTGTTTCGACCGCCAAACCTTTCAGGGGAGCATTTGCAACCGTTTGGCACCATTTTTGAGTCAATTGGAGAAAGTCATATTTTTGCTGAAATTGTGACCCCGGGGCTTAGGAATTTTTTAAAAAAAATATTTTTCTGCCGGTTAAGTTGTGGAGGGCTGATTTCTTTTCCTGTGATAAAAAGGCTTCTGTTTCGACCGCCAAACCTTTCAGGGGAGCATTGGCATCATTTTTGAGTCAATTACCGAAAGTCAGAGTTTTGATGACATTGTGACCCCGGGGCTTAGGGATTTTTTCAAAAAAATCTTTTTTTGCCGGTTAAGTTGTCGAGGGCTGATTTCTATTTCTGTGATAAAAAGCCTTCTGTTTCGACCGCAAAACATTTCAGGGGAGCATTTGCAACCGTTTGGCACCATTTTTGAGTCAATTGGAGAAAGTCATATTTTTGCTGAAATTGTGACCCCGGGGCTTAGGGATTTTTTCAAAAAAATATTTTTCTACCGGTTAAGTTGTGGAGGGCTGATTTCTTTTCCTGTGATAAAAAGGCTTCTGTTTCGACTGCCAAATCTTTCAGGGGAGCATAGGCATCATTTTTGAGTCAATTGCCGGAAGTCAGAGATTTGATGACATTGTGACGCCGGGGCTTAGGGATTTTTTCAAAAAAATATTTTTCTGCCGGTTAAGTTGTGGAGCACTGATTTCTATTCCTGTGAAAAAAAGCCTTCTGTTTCGACCGCCAAACCTTTCAGGGGAGCATTTGCAACCGTTTGGCACCATTTTTGAGTCAATTGGAGAAAGTCATATTTTTGCTGAAATTGTGACCCCGGGGCTTAGGGATTTTTTTCAAAAAAATCTTTTTCTCCCGGTTAAGTTGTCGAGGGCTGATTTCTTTTTCTGTGATAAAAAGCCTTCTGTTTCGACCGCAAAACCTTTCAGGGGAGCATTTGCAAGTGTTTTGCACCATTTTTGAGTCAATTGGAGAAAGTCATATTTTTGCTGAAATTGTGACCCCGGGGCTTAGGGATTTTTTCAAAAAAACATTTTTTTGCCCGTTAAGTTGTGGAGGGCTGATTTCTTTTCCTTTGAGGAAACGCCTTCTGTTTCGAACGCCAAACCTTTCAGGGGAGCATTTGCAACTGTTTGGCATCATTTTTGAGTGAATTTCCGAAAGTCAGATTTTTGCTGAAATTGTGACCCCGGGGCTTAGGGATTTTTTTCAAAAAAATATTTTTCTGCCGGTTAAGTTGTCGAGGGCTGATTTCTTTTCCTGTGAGGAAAAGCCTTTTGCTTAGACCGCCAAACCTTTCAGAGGAGCCTTTGCAATGGTTTGGCACCATTTTTGAGTCTATTGCCGAAAGTCAGAGTTTTGATGAATTTGTGACCCCGGGGCTTAGGGATTTTTTCAAAAAAATCTTTTTCTGCCGGTTAAGTTGTGGAGGGCTGATTTCTTTTCCTGTGATAAAAAGGCTTCTGTTTCGACCGCCAGACCTTTCAGGGTAGCATTGGCATCATTTTTGAGTCAATTGCCGAAAGTCAGAGTTTTGATGACATTGTGACCCCGGGGCTTAGGGATTTTTTCAAAAAAATATTTTTCTGCCGGTTAAATTGTGGAGCGCTGATTTCTTTTCGTGTGATGAAAAGCATTCTGTTTCGACCGCAAAACCTTTCAGGGGAGCATTCGCAACTGTTTGGCACCATTTTTGAGTCAATTGCCGAAAGTCAGAGTTTTGATGAAATTGTGACCCCGGGGCTTAGGGATTTTTTCAAAAAAATCTTTTTTTGCCGGTGAAGTTTTCGACGGCTGATTTCTTTTCCTGTGATAAAAAGCCTTCTCTTTCGACCGCCACACCTTTCAGGGGAGCATTGGCATCATTTTTGAGTCAATTGCTGAAAGTCATATTTTTTATGAAACTGTGACCCCGGGGCTTAGGGATTTTTTCAAAAAAATCTTTTTTTTCAGGTTAAGTTGTCGAAGGCTGATTTCTTTTTCTGTGATAAAAAGCCTTCTGCTTCGACCGCCAAACTTTTCAGGGGAGCATTTGAAACCGTTTGGCACCATTTTTGAGTCAATTGGAGAAAGTCATATTTTTGCTGAAATTGTGACCCCGGGGCTTAGGGATTTTTTCAAAAAAATATTTTTTTGCCCGTTATGTTTTCGAGGGCTGATTTCTTTTCCTGTGAGGAAAAGCCTTCCGTTTCGACCGCCAAACCTTTCAGGGGAGCATTTGCAACTGTTTGGCACCATTTTTGAGTGAATTTCCGAAAGTCAGATTTTTGCTGAAATTGTGACCCCGGGGCTTAGGGATTTTTTCTCAAAAAAATATTTTTCTGCCGGTTAAGTTGTCGAGGGCTGATTTCTTTTCCTGTGAGGAAAAGCCTTTTGCTTAGACCGCCAAACCTTTCAGAGGAGCCTTTGCAATGGTTTGGCACCATTTTTGAGTCTATTGCCGAAAGTCAGAGTTTTGATGAAATTGTGACCCCGGGGCTTAGGGATTTTTACAAAAAAATATTTTTCTGCCGTTTAAGTTGTGGAGGGCTGATTTCTTTTCCTGTGATAAAAAGCCTTCTGTTTCGACCGCCAAACCTTTCAGGGGAGCATTTGCAACCGTTTGGCACCATTTTTGAGTCAATTGGAGAAAGTCATATTTTTGCTGAAATTGTGACCCCGGGGCTTAGGGATTTTTTCAAAAAAATATTTTTCTGCCGGTTAAGTTGTGGAGGGCTGATTTCTTTTCCTGTGATAAAAAGGCTTCTGTTTCGACCGCCAAACCTTTCAGGGGAGCATTTGCAACCGTTTGGCACCATTTTTGAGTCAATTGGAGAAAGTCATATTTTTGCTGAAATTGTGACCCCGGGGCTTAGGAATTTTTTTAAAAAAATATTTTTCTGCCGGTTAAGTTGTGGAGGGCTGATTTCTTTTCCTGTGATAAAAAGGCTTCTGTTTCGACCGCCAAACCTTTCAGGGGAGCATTGGCATCATTTTTGAGTCAATTACCGAAAGTCAGAGTTTTGATGACATTGTGACCCCGGGGCTTAGGGATTTTTTCAAAAAAATCTTTTTCTGCCGGTTAAGTTGTGGAGCGCTGATTTCTTTTCCTGTGATGAAAAGCATTCTGTTTCGACCGCAAAACCTTTCAGGGGAGCATTTGCAACCGTTTGGCACCATTTTTGAGTCAATTGGAGAAAGTCATATTTTTTATGAAACTGTGACCCCGGGGCTTAGGGATTTTTTCAAAAAAATCTTTTTTTGCCGGTTAAGTTGTCGAGGGCTGATTTCTTTTTCTGTGATAAAAAGCCTTCTGTTTCGACCGCAAAACCTTTCAGGGGAGCATTTGCAACCGTTTGGCACCATTTTTGAGTCAATTGGAGAAAGTCATATTTTTGCTGAAATTGTGACCCCGGGGCTTAGGGATTTTTTCAAAAAAATATTTTTCTACCGGTTAAGTTGTGGAGGGCTGATTTTTTTTCCTGTGATAAAAAGGCTTCTCTTTCGACCGCCAAACCTTTCAGGGGAGCCTTTGCAAGTGTTTTGCACCATTTTTGAGTGAATTTCCGAAAGTCAGATTTTTGCTGAAATTGTGACCCCGGGGCTTAGGGATTTTTTCAAAAAAATATTTTTCTGCCGGTTAAGTTGTGGAGGGCTGATTTCTTTTCCTGTGATAAAAAGGCTTCTGTTTCGACCGCCAAACCTTTCAGGGGAGCATTTGCAACCGTTTGGCACCATTTTTGAGTCAATTGCCGAAAGTCAGAGTTTTGATGACATTGTGACCCCGGGGCTTAGAGATTTTTTTCAAAAAAATATTTTTCTGCCGGTTAAGTTGTGGAGCGCTGATTTCTTTTCCTGTGATGAAAAGCATTCTGTTTCGACCGCAAAACCTTTCAGGGGAGCATTTGCAACCGTTTGGCACCATTTTTGAGTCAATTGGAGAAAGTCATATTTTTTATGAAACCGTGACCCCGGGGCTTTGGGATTTTTTCAAAAAAATATTTTTCTGCCGGTTAAGTTGTGGAGGGCTGATTTCTTTTCCTGTGATAAAAAGGCTTCTGTTTCGACTGCCAAACCTTTCAGGGGAGCATTGGCATCATTTTTGAGTCAATTGCCGAAAGTCAGAGTTTTGATGACATTGTGACCGCGGGGCTTAGGAATTTTTTTCAAAAAAATCTTTTTCTCCCGGTTAAGTTGTCGAGGGCTGATTTCTTTTCCTGTGATAAAAAGGCTTCTGTTTCGACCGCCAAACCTTTCAGGGGAGCATTTGCAACCGTTTGGCACCATTTTTGAGTCAATTGCCGAAAGTCAGAGTTTTGATGACATTGTGACCCCGGGGCTTAGAGATTTTTTTCAAAAAAATATTTTTCTGCCGGTTAAGTTGTGGAGCGCTGATTTCTTTTCCTGTGATGAAAAGCATTCTGTTTCGACCGCAAAACCTTTCAGGGGAGCATTTGCAACCGTTTGGCACCATTTTTGAGTCAATTGGAGAAAGTCATATTTTTTATGAAACCGTGACCCCGGGGCTTTGGGATTTTTTCAAAAAAATATTTTTCTGCCGGTTAAGTTGTGGAGGGCTGATTTCTTTTCCTGTGATAAAAAGGCTTCTGTTTCGACTGCCAAACCTTTCAGGGGAGCATTGGCATCATTTTTGAGTCAATTGCCGAAAGTCAGAGTTTTGATGACATTGTGACCGCGGGGCTTAGGAATTTTTTTCAAAAAAATCTTTTTCTCCCGGTTAAGTTGTCGAGGGCTGATTTCTTTTCCTGTGATAAAAAGGCTTCTGTTTCGACCGCCAAACCTTTCAGGGGAGCATTTGCAACCGTTTGGCACCATTTTTGAGTCAATTGCCGAAAGTCAGAGTTTTGATGACATTGTGACCCCGGGGCTTAGGGATTTTTTTCAAAAAAATATTTTTCTGCCGGTTAAGTTGTGGAGCGCTGATTTCTTTTCCTGTGATGAAAAGCATTCTGTTTCGACCGCAAAACCTTTCAGGGGAGCATTTGCAACCGTTTGGCACCATTTTTGAGTCAATTGGAGAAAGTCATATTTTTTATGAAACCGTGACCCCGGGGCTTTGGGATTTTTTCAAAAAAATATTTTTCTGCCGGTTAAGTTGTGGAGCGCTGATTTCTTTTCCTGTGATGAAAAGCATTCTCTTTCGACCGCCAAACCTTTCAGGGGAGCATTTGCAACCGTTTGGCACCATTTTTGAGTCAATTGGAGAAAGTCATATTTTTTATGAAACCGTGACCCCGGGGCTTTGGGATTTTTTCAAAAAAATATTTTTCTGCCGGTTAAGTTGTGGAGCGCTGATTTCTTTTCCTGTGATGAAAAGCATTCTCTTTCGACCGCCAAACCTTTCAGGGGAGCATTTGCAACCGTTTGGCACCATTTTTGAGTCAATTGCCGAAAGTCAGAGTTTTGATGAAATTGTGACCCCGGGGCTTAGGGATTTTTTCAAAAAAATCTTTTTTTGCCGGTTAAGTTGTCGAAGGCTGATTTCTTTTTCTATGATAAAAAGCCTTCTGCTTCGACCGCAAAACCTTTCAGGGGAGCATTTGCAACCGTTTGGCACCATTTTTGAGTCAATTGGAGAAAGTCATATTTTTTATGAAACTGTGACCCCGGGGCTTAGGGATTTTTTTCAAAAAAATCTTTTTTTGCCGGTTAAGTTGTCGAGGGCTGATTTCTTTTTCTGTGATAAAAAGCCTTCTGCATCGACCGCCAAACCTTTCAGGGGAGCATTTGCAATGGTTTGGCACCATTTTTGAGTCTATTGCCGAAAGTCAGAGTTTTGATGAATTTGTGACCCCGGGGCTTAGGATTTTTTCCAAAAAATATTTTTCTGCCGGTTAAGTTGTGGAGGGCTGATTTCTTTTCCTGTGATAAAAAGGCTTCTGTTTCGACCGCCAAACCTTTCAGGGGAGCATTTGCAACCGTTTGGCACCATTTTTGAGTCAATTGGAGAAAGTCATTTTTTTTATGAAACTGTGACCCCGGGGCTTAGGGATTTTTTTCAAAAAAATCTTTTTTTGCCGGTTAAGTTGTGGAGGGCTGATTTCTTTTCCTGTGATAAAAAGGCTTCTGTTTTGACCGCCAAACCTTTCAGGGGAGCATTGGCATCATTTTTGAGTCAATTGCCGAAAGTCAGAGTTTTGATGACATTGTGATGCCGGGGCTTAGGGATTTTTTCAAAAAAATATTTTTCTGCCGGTTAAGTTGTGGAGCGCTGATTTCTATTCCTGTGATAAAAAGCCTTCTGTTTCGACCGCCAAACCTTTCAGGGGAGCCTTTGCAACCGTTTGGCACCATTTTTGAGTCAATTGGAGAAAGTCATATTTTTGCTGAAATTGTGACGCCGGGGCTTAGGGATTTTTTTCAAAAAAATCTTTTTCTCCCGGTTAAGTTGTCGAGGGCTGATTTCTTTTCCTGTGATAAAAAGCCTTCTCTTTCGACCGCCAAACCTTTCAGGGGAGCCTTTGCAAGTGTTTTGCACCATTTTTGAGTCAATTGGAGAAAGTCATATTTTTGCTGAAATTGTGACCCCGGGGCTTAGGGATTTTTTCAAAAAAATATTTTTCTGCCGGTTAAGTTGTGGAGGGCTGATTTCTTTTCCTGTGATGAAAAGCCTTCTGTTTCGACCGCCAAACCTTTCAGGGGAGCCTTTGCAACCGTTTGGCACCATTTTTGAGTCAATTGGAGAAAGTCATATTTTTGCTGAAATTGTGACGCCGGGGCTTAGGGATTTTTTTCAAAAAAAATCTTTTTCTCCCGGTTAAGTTGTCGAGGGCTGATTTCTTTTCCTGTGATAAAAAGCCTTCTCTTTCGACCGCCAAACCTTTCAGGGGAGCCTTTGCAAGTGTTTTGCACCATTTTTGAGTCAATTGGAGAAAGTCATATTTTTGCTGAAATTGTGACCCCGGGGCTTAGGGATTTTTTCAAAAAAATATTTTTCTGCCGGTTAAGTTGTGGAGGGCTGATTTCTTTTCCTGTGATGAAAAGCATTCTGTTTAGACCGCCAAACCTTTCAGGGGAGCATTTGCAACCGTTTGGCACCATTTTTGAGTCAATTGCCGAAAGTCAGATTTTTGATGACATTGTGACCCCGGGGCTTAGGGATTTTTTCAAAAAAATATTTTTTTGCCCGTTATGTTTTCGAGGGCTGATTTCTTTTCCTGTGAGGAAAAGCCTTTTGCTTAGACCGCCAAACCTTTCAGAGGAGCCTTTGCAATGGTTTGGCACCATTTTTGAGTCTATTGCCGAAAGTCAGAGTTTTGATTAATTTGTGACCCCGGGGCTTAGGATTTTTTCAAAAAAATATTTTTCTGCCGGTTAAGTTGTGGAGGGCTGATTTCTTTTCCTGTGATAAAAAGGCTTCTGTTTCGACCGCCAAACCTTTCAGGGGAGCATTTGCAACCGTTTGGCACCATTTTTGAGTCAATTGGAGAAAGTCATATTTTTGCTGAAATTGTGACGCCGGGGCTTAGGGATTTTTTTCAAAAAAATCTTTTTCTCCCGGTTAAGTTGTCGAGGGCTGATTTCTTTTCCTGTGATAAAAAGCCTTCTCTTTCGACCGCCAAACCTTTCAGGGGAGCCTTTGCAAGTGTTTTGCACCATTTTTGAGTCAATTGGAGAAAGTCATATTTTTGCTGAAATTGTGACCCCGGGGCTTAGGGATTTTTTCAAAAAAATATTTTTCTGCCGGTTAAGTTGTGGAGCGCTGATTTCTTTTCCTGTGATGAAAAGCATTCTGTTTCGACCGCCAAACCTTTCAGGGGAGCATTTGCAACCGTTTGGCACCATTTTTGAGTCAATTGAAGAAAGTCATATTTTTTATGAAACTGTGACCCCGGGGCTTAGGGATTTTTTCAAAAAAATCTTTTTTTTCAGGTTAAGTTGTCGAAGGCTGATTTCTTTTTCTGTGATAAAAAGCCTTCTGCTTCGACCGCCAAACTTTTCAGGGGAGCATTTGAAACCGTTTGGCACCATTTTTGAGTCAATTGGAGAAAGTCATATTTTTGCTGAAATTGTGACCCCGGGGCTTAGGGATTTTTTCAAAAAAATATTTTTTTGCCCGTTATGTTTTCGAGGGCTGATTTCTTTTCCTGTGAGGAAAAGCCTTCTGTTTCGACCGCCAAACCTTTCAGGGGAGCATTTGCAACTGTTTGGCACCATTTTTGAGTGAATTTCCGAAAGTCAGATTTTTGCTGAAATTGTGACCCCGGGGCTTAGGGATTTTTTCTCAAAAAAATATTTTTCTGCCGGTTAAGTTGTCGAGGGCTGATTTCTTTTCCTGTGAGGAAAAGCCTTTTGCTTAGACCGCCAAACCTTTCAGAGGAGCCTTTGCAATGGTTTGGCACCATTTTTGAGTCTATTGCCGAAAGTCAGAGTTTTGATGAAATTGTGACCCCGGGGCTTAGGGATTTTTACAAAAAAATATTTTTCTGCCGTTTAAGTTGTGGAGGGCTGATTTCTTTTCCTGTGATAAAAAGCCTTCTGTTTCGACCGCCAAACCTTTCAGGGGAGCATTTGCAACCGTTTGGCACCATTTTTGAGTCAATTGGAGAAAGTCATATTTTTGCTGAAATTGTGACCCCCGGGGCTTAGGAATTTTTTTCAAAAAAATATTTTTCTGCCGGTTAAGTTGTGGAGGGCTGATTTCTTTTCCTGTGATAAAAAGGCTTCTGTTTCGACCGCCAAACCTTTCAGGGGAGCATTGGCATCATTTTTGAGTCAATTACCGAAAGTCAGAGTTTTGATGACATTGTGACCCCGGGGCTTAGGGATTTTTTCAAAAAAATCTTTTTCTGCCGGTTAAGTTGTGGAGCGCTGATTTCTTTTCCTGTGATGAAAAGCATTCTGTTTCGACCGCCAAACCTTTCAGGGGAGCATTTGCAACCGTTTGGCACCATTTTTGAGTCAATTGCCGAAAGTCAGAGTTTTGATGAAATTGTGACCCCGGGGCTTAGGGATTTTTTCAAAAAAATCTTTTTTTGCCGGTTAAGTTGTCGAAGGCTGATTTCTTTTTCTATGATAAAAAGCCTTCTGCTTCGACCGCAAAACCTTTCAGGGGAGCATTTGCAACCGTTTGGCACCATTTTTGAGTCAATTGGAGAAAGTCATATTTTTTATGAAACTGTGACCCCGGGGCTTAGGGATTTTTTTCAAAAAAATCTTTTTTTGCCGGTTAAGTTGTCGAGGGCTGATTTCTTTTTCTGTGATAAAAAGCCTTCTGCATCGACCGCCAAACCTTTCAGGGGAGCATTTGCAATGGTTTGGCACCATTTTTGAGTCTATTGCCGAAAGTCAGAGTTTTGATGAATTTGTGACCCCGGGGCTTAGGATTTTTTCCAAAAAATATTTTTCTGCCGGTTAAGTTGTGGAGGGCTGATTTCTTTTCCTGTGATAAAAAGGCTTCTGTTTCGACCGCCAAACCTTTCAGGGGAGCATTTGCAACCGTTTGGCACCATTTTTGAGTCAATTGGAGAAAGTCATTTTTTTTATGAAACTGTGACCCCGGGGCTTAGGGATTTTTTTCAAAAAAATCTTTTTTTGCCGGTTAAGTTGTGGAGGGCTGATTTCTTTTCCTGTGATAAAAAGGCTTCTGTTTTGACCGCCAAACCTTTCAGGGGAGCATTGGCATCATTTTTGAGTCAATTGCCGAAAGTCAGAGTTTTGATGACATTGTGATGCCGGGGCTTAGGGATTTTTTCAAAAAAATATTTTTCTGCCGGTTAAGTTGTGGAGCGCTGATTTCTATTCCTGTGATAAAAAGCCTTCTGTTTCGACCGCCAAACCTTTCAGGGGAGCCTTTGCAACCGTTTGGCACCATTTTTGAGTCAATTGGAGAAAGTCATATTTTTGCTGAAATTGTGACGCCGGGGCTTAGGGATTTTTTTCAAAAAAATCTTTTTCTCCCGGTTAAGTTGTCGAGGGCTGATTTCTTTTCCTGTGATAAAAAGCCTTCTCTTTCGACCGCCAAACCTTTCAGGGGAGCCTTTGCAAGTGTTTTGCACCATTTTTGAGTCAATTGGAGAAAGTCATATTTTTGCTGAAATTGTGACCCCGGGGCTTAGGGATTTTTTCAAAAAAATATTTTTCTGCCGGTTAAGTTGTGGAGGGCTGATTTCTTTTCCTGTGATGAAAAGCCTTCTGTTTCGACTGCCAAACCTTTCAGGGGAGCCTTTGCAACCGTTTGGCACCATTTTTGAGTCAATTGGAGAAAGTCATATTTTTGCTGAAATTGTGACGCCGGGGCTTAGGGATTTTTTTCAAAAAAAATCTTTTTCTCCCGGTTAAGTTGTCGAGGGCTGATTTCTTTTCCTGTGATAAAAAGCCTTCTCTTTCGACCGCCAAACCTTTCAGGGGAGCCTTTGCAAGTGTTTTGCACCATTTTTGAGTCAATTGGAGAAAGTCATATTTTTGCTGAAATTGTGACCCCGGGGCTTAGGGATTTTTTCAAAAAAATATTTTTCTGCCGGTTAAGTTGTGGAGGGCTGATTTCTTTTCCTGTGATGAAAAGCATTCTGTTTAGACCGCCAAACCTTTCAGGGGAGCATTTGCAACCGTTTGGCACCATTTTTGAGTCAATTGCCGAAAGTCAGATTTTTGATGACATTGTGACCCCGGGGCTTAGGGATTTTTTCAAAAAAATATTTTTTTGCCCGTTATGTTTTCGAGGGCTGATTTCTTTTCCTGTGAGGAAAAGCCTTTTGCTTAGACCGCCAAACCTTTCAGAGGAGCCTTTGCAATGGTTTGGCACCATTTTTGAGTCAATTGAAGAAAGTCATATTTTTTATGAAACTGTGACCCCGGGGCTTAGGGATTTTTTCAAAAAAATCTTTTTTTTCAGGTTAAGTTGTCGAAGGCTGATTTCTTTTTCTGTGATAAAAAGCCTTCTGCTTCGACCGCCAAACTTTTCAGGGGAGCATTTGAAACCGTTTGGCACCATTTTTGAGTCAATTGGAGAAAGTCATATTTTTGCTGAAATTGTGACCCCGGGGCTTAGGGATTTTTTCAAAAAAATATTTTTTTGCCCGTTATGTTTTCGAGGGCTGATTTCTTTTCCTGTGAGGAAAAGCCTTCTGTTTCGACCGCCAAACCTTTCAGGGGAGCATTTGCAACTGTTTGGCACCATTTTTGAGTGAATTTCCGAAAGTCAGATTTTTGCTGAAATTGTGACCCCGGGGCTTAGGGATTTTTTCTCAAAAAAATATTTTTCTGCCGGTTAAGTTGTCGAGGGCTGATTTCTTTTCCTGTGAGGAAAAGCCTTTTGCTTAGACCGCCAAACCTTTCAGAGGAGCCTTTGCAATGGTTTGGCACCATTTTTGAGTCTATTGCCGAAAGTCAGAGTTTTGATGAAATTGTGACCCCGGGGCTTAGGGATTTTTACAAAAAAATATTTTTCTGCCGTTTAAGTTGTGGAGGGCTGATTTCTTTTCCTGTGATAAAAAGCCTTCTGTTTCGACCGCCAAACCTTTCAGGGGAGCATTTGCAACCGTTTGGCACCATTTTTGAGTCAATTGGAGAAAGTCATATTTTTGCTGAAATTGTGACCCCCGGGGCTTAGGAATTTTTTTCAAAAAAATATTTTTCTGCCGGTTAAGTTGTGGAGGGCTGATTTCTTTTCCTGTGATAAAAAGGCTTCTGTTTCGACCGCCAAACCTTTCAGGGGAGCATTGGCATCATTTTTGAGTCAATTACCGAAAGTCAGAGTTTTGATGACATTGTGACCCCGGGGCTTAGGGATTTTTTCAAAAAAATCTTTTTCTGCCGGTTAAGTTGTGGAGCGCTGATTTCTTTTCCTGTGATGAAAAGCATTCTGTTTCGACCGCAAAACCTTTCAGGGGAGCATTTGCAACCGTTTGGCACCATTTTTGAGTCAATTGGAGAAAGTCATATTTTTTATGAAACTGTGACCCCGGGGCTTAGGGATTTTTTCAAAAAAATCTTTTTTTGCCGGTTAAGTTGTCGAGGGCTGATTTCTTTTTCTGTGATAAAAAGCCTTCTGTTTCGACCGCAAAACATTTCAGGGGAGCATTTGCAACCGTTTGGCACCATTTTTGAGTCAATTGGAGAAAGTCATATTTTTGCTGAAATTGTGACCCCGGGGCTTAGGGATTTTTTCAAAAAAATATTTTTCTGCCGGTTAAGTTGTGGAGGGCTGATTTCTTTTCCTGTGATAAAAAGGCTTCTGTTTCGACCGCCAAATCTTTCAGGGGAGCATAGGCATCATTTCTGAGTCAATTGCCGGAAGTCAGAGATTTGATGACATTGTGACGCCGGGGCTTAGGGATTTTTTCAAAAAAATATTTTTCTGCCGGTTAAGTTGTGGAGCACTGATTTCTATTCCTGTGAAAAAAAGCCTTCTGTTTCGACCGCCAAACCTTTCAGGGGAGCATTTGCAACCGTTTGGCACCATTTTTGAGTCAATTGGAGAAAGTCATATTTTTGCTGAAATTGTGACCCCGGGGCTTAGGGATTTTTTTCAAAAAAATCTTTTTCTCCCGGTTAAGTTGTCGAGGGCTGATTTCTTTTTCTGTGATAAAAAGCCTTCTGTTTCGACCGCAAAACCTTTCAGGGGAGCATTTGCAAGTGTTTTGCACCATTTTTGAGTCAATTGGAGAAAGTCATATTTTTGCTGAAATTGTGACCCCGGGGCTTAGGGATTTTTTCAAAAAAATATTTTTCTACCGGTTAAGTTGTGGAGGGCTGATTTTTTTTCCTGTTATAAAAAGGCTTCTCTTTCGACCGCCAAACCTTTCAGGAGATCCTTTGCAAGTGTTTTGCACCATTTTTGAGTCAATTTCCGAAAGTCAGATTTTTGCTGAAATTGTGACCCCGGGGCTTAGGGATTTTTTCAAAAAAATATTTTTCTGCCGGTTAAGTTGTGGAGGGCTGATTTCTTTTCCTGTGATAAAAAGGCTTCTGTTTCGACCGCCAAACCTTTCAGGGGAGCATTTGCAACCGTTTGGCACCATTTTTGAGTCAATTGCCGAAAGTCAGAGTTTTGATGACATTGTGACCCCGGGGCTTAGGGATTTTTTTCAAAAAAATATTTTTCTGCTGGTTAAGTTGTGGAGCGCTGATTTCTTTTCCTGTGATGAAAAGCATTCTGTTTCGACCGCAAAACCTTTCAGGGGAGCATTTGCAACCGTTTGGCACCATTTTTAGTCAATTGGAGAAAGTCATATTTTTTATGAAACCGTGACCCCGGGGCTTTGGGATTTTTTCAAAAAAATATTTTTCTGCCGGTTAAGTTGTGGAGGGCTGATTTCTTTTCCTGTGATAAAAAGGCTTCTGTTTCGACTGCCAAACCTTTCAGGGGAGCATTGGCATCATTTTTGAGTCAATTGCCGAAAGTCAGAGTTTTGATGACATTGTGACCGCGGGGCTTAGGAATTTTTTTCAAAAAAATCTTTTTCTCCCGGTTAAGTTGTCGAGGGCTGATTTCTTTTCCTGTGATAAAAAGCCTTCTGCTTCGACCGCCAAACCTTTCAGGGGAGCATTTGCAACCGTTTGGCACCATTTTTGAGTCAATTGCCGAAAGTCAGAGTTTTGATGAAATTGTGACCCCGGGGCTTAGGGATTTTTTCAAAAAAATATTTTTCTGCCGGTTAAGTTGTGGAGGGCTGATTTCTTTTCCTGTGATAAAAAGTCTTCTGTTTCGACCGCCAAATCTTTCAGGGGAGCATAGGCATCATTTTTGAGTCAATTGCCGGAAGTCAGAGATTTGATGACATTGTGACGCCGGGGCTTAGGGATTTTTTCAAAAAAATATTTTTCTGCCGGTTAAGTTGTGGAGCGCTGATTTCTTTTCCTGTGATGAAAAGCATTCTTTTTCGACCGCAAAACCTTTCAGGGGAGCATTTGCAACCGTTTGGCATCATTTTTGAGTCAATTGGAGAAAGTCATATTTTTTATGAAACTGTGACCCCGGGGCTTAGGGATTTTTTCAAAAAAATCTTTTTTTGCCGGTTAAGTTGTCGAAGGCTGATTTCTTTTTCTATGATAAAAAGCCTTCTGCTTCGACCGCCAAACCTTTCAGGGGAGCATTTGCAACCGTTTGGCACCATTTTTGAGTCAATTGGAGAAAGTCATATTTTTTATGAAACTGTGACCCCGGGGCTTAGGGATTTTTTCAAAAAAATCTTTTTTTGCCGGTTAAGTTGTCGAGGGCTGATTTCTTTTTCTGTGATAAAAAGCCTTCTGCATCGACGGCCAAACCTTTCAGGGGAGCATTTGCAACCGTTTGGCACCATTTTTGAGTCAATTGGAGAAAGTCATATTTTTGATGAAATTGTGACCCCGGGGCTTAGGGATTTTTTCTCAAAAAAATATTTTTCTGCCGGTTAAGTTGTGGAGGGCTGATTTCTTTTCCTGTGATAAAAAGGCTTCTGTTTCGACCGCCAAACCTTTCAGGGGAGCATTTGCAACCGTTTGGCAGCATTTTTGAGTCAATTGGAGAAAGTCATATTTTTGCTGAAATTGTGACCCCGGAGCTTAGGGATTTTTTCAAAAAAATATTTTTCTGCCGGTTAAGTTGTGGAGCGCTGATTTCTATTCCTGTGATAAAAAGCCTTCTGTTTCGACCGCCAAACCTTTCAGGGGAGCATTTGCAACCGTTTGGCACCATTTTTGAGTCAATTGGAGAAAGTCATTTTTTTTATGAAACTGTGACCCCGGGGCTTAGGGATTTTTTTCAAAAAAATCTTTTTTTGCCGGTTAAGTTGTCGAGGGCTGATTTCTTTTCCTGTGATAAAAAGCCTTCTGTTTCGACCGCCAAACCTTTCAGGGGAGCCTTTGCAAGTGTTTTGCACCATTTTTGAGTCAATTGGAGAAAGTCATATTTTTGCTGAAATTGTGACGCCGGGGCTTAGGGATTTTTTTCAAAAAAATCTTTTTCTCCCGGTTAAGTTGTCGAGGGCTGATTTCTTTTCCTGTGATAAAAAGCCTTCTCTTTCGACCGCCAAACCTTTCAGGGGATCCTTTGCAAGTGTTTTGCACCATTTTTGAGTCAATTGGAGAAAGTCATATTTTTGCTGAAATTGTGACCCCGGGGCTTAGGGATTTTTTCAAATAATATTTTTCTGCCGGTTAAGTTGTGGAGGGCTGATTTCTTTTCCTGTGATAAAAGGCTTCTGTTTCGACCGCCAAACCTTTCAGGGGAGCATTTGCAACCGTTTGGCAGCATTTTTGAGTCAATTGGAGAAAGTCATATTTTTGCTGAAATTGTGACCCCGGAGCTTAGGGATTTTTTCAAAAAAATATTTTTCTGCCGGTTAAGTTGTGGAGCGCTGATTTCTATTCCTGTGATAAAAAGCCTTCTGTTTCGACCGCCAAACCTTTCAGGGGAGCATTTGCAACCGTTTGGCACCATTTTTGAGTCAATTGGAGAAAGTCATTTTTTTTATGAAACTGTGACCCCGGGGCTTAGGGATTTTTTTCAAAAAAATCTTTTTTTGCCGGTTAAGTTGTCGAGGGCTGATTTCTTTTCCTGTGATAAAAAGCCTTCTGTTTCGACCGCCAAACCTTTCAGGGGAGCCTTTGCAAGTGTTTTGCACCATTTTTGAGTCAATTGGAGAAAGTCATATTTTTGCTGAAATTGTGACGCCGGGGCTTAGGGATTTTTTTCAAAAAAATCTTTTTCTCCCGGTTAAGTTGTCGAGGGCTGATTTCTTTTCCTGTGATAAAAAGCCTTCTCTTTCGACCGCCAAACCTTTCAGGGGAGCCTTTGCAAGTGTTTTGCACCATTTTTGAGTCAATTGGAGAAAGTCATATTTTTGCTGAAATTGTGACCCCGGGGCTTAGGGATTTTTTCAAATAATATTTTTCTGCCGGTTAAGTTGTGAAGGGCTGATTTCTTTTCCTGTGATGAAAAGCATTCTGTTTCGACCGCCAAACCTTTCAGGGGAGCATTGGCATCATTTTTGAGTCAATTGCCGAAAGTCAGATTTTTGATGACATTGTGACCCCTGGGCTTAGGGATTTTTTCAAAAAAATATTTTTCTGCCGGTTAAGTTGTGGAGCGCTGATTTCTTTTCCTGTGATGAAAAGCATTCTGTTTCGACCGCAAAACCTTTCAGAGGAGAATTTGCAACCGTTTGGCACCATTTTTGAGTCAATTGGAGAAAGTCATATTTTTGCTGAAATTGTGACCCCGGGGCTTAGGGATTTTTTTGAAAAAAATATTTTTCTGCCGGTTAAGTTGTGGAGGGCTGATTTCTTTTCCTGTGATAAAAAGGCTTCTGTTTCGACCGCCAAACCTTTCAGGGGAGCATTGGCATCATTTTTGAGTCAATTGCCGAAAGTCAGAGTTTTGATGACATTGTGATGCCGGGGCTTAGGGATTTTTTCAAAAAAATCTTTTTCTGCCGGTTAAGTTGTGGAGCGCTGATTTCTATTCCTGTGATAAAAAGCCTTCTGTTTCGACCGCAAAACCTTTCAGGGGAGCATTTGCAACCGTTTGGCACCATTTTTGAGTCAATTGGAGAAAGTCATATTTTTGCTGAAATTGTGACCCCGGGGCTTAGGGATTTTTTTTAAAAAAATCTTTTTTTGCTGGTTAAGTTGTCGAGGGCTGATTTCTTTTCCTGTGATAAAAAGCCTTCTCTTTCGACCGCCAAACCTTTCAGGGGAGCCTTTGCAAGTGTTTTGCACCATTTTTGAGTCAATTGGAGAAAGTCATATTTTTGCTGAAATTGTGACGCCGGGGCTTAGGGATTTTTTTCAAAAAAATCTTTTTCTCCCGGTTAAGTTGTCGAGGGCTGATTTCTTTTTCTGTGATAAAAAGCCTTCTCTTTCGACCGCCAAACCTTTCAGGGGAGCCTTTGCAAGTGTTTTGCACCATTTTTGAGTCAATTGGAGAAAGTCATATTTTTGCTGAAACTGTGACGCCGGGGCTTAGGGATTTTTTTCAAAAAAATATTTTTCTGCCGGTTAAGTTGTGGAGCGCTGATTTCTTTTCCTGTGATGAAAAGCATTCTGTTTCGACCGCAAAACCTTTCAGGGGAGCATTTGCAACCGTTTGGCACCATTTTTGAGTCAATTGGAGAAAGTCATATTTTTTATGAAACCGTGACCCCGGGGCTTTGGGATTTTTTCAAAAAAATCTTTTTTTGCCGGTTAAGTTGTGGAGGGCTGATTTCTTTTTCTGTGATAAAAAGCATTCTGCTTCGACCGCCAAACCTTTCAGGGGAGCATTTGCAACCGTTTGGCACCATTTTTGAGTCAATTGGAGAAAGTCATATTTTTGCTGAAATTGTGACCCCGGGGCTTAGGGATTTTTTCAAAAAAATATTTTTCTGCCGGTTAAGTTGTGGAGGGCTGATTTCTTTTCCTGTGATAAAAAGGCTTCTGTTTCGACCGCCAAACCTTTCAGGGGAGCATTGGCATCATTTTTGAGTCAATTGCCGAAAGTCAGATTTTTGATGACATTGTGACCCCGGGGGTTAGGGATTTTTTCAAAAAAATATTTTTCTGCCGGTTAAGTTGGGGAGGGCTGATTTCTTTTCCTGTGATAAAAAGCCTTCTCTTTCGACCGCCAAACCTTTCAGGGGAGCCTTTGAAATGTTTGGCACCATTTTTGAGTCAATTTCCGAAAGTCAGAGTTTTGATGAATTTGTGACCCCGGGGCTTAGGGATTTTTTCAAAAAAATATTTTTCTGCCGGTTAAGTTGTGGAGGGCTGATTTCTTTTCCTGTGATAAAAAGGCTTCTGTTTCGACCGCAAAACCTTTCAGGGGAGCATTTGCAACCGTTTGGCACCATTTTTGAGTCAATTGGAGAAAGTCATATTTTTGCAGAAATTGTGACCCCGGGGCTTAGGGATTTTTTCAAAAAAATATTTTTTTGCCCGTTAAGTTGTGGAGCGCTGATTTC
Organism: Podarcis cretensis; assembly: GCF_951804945.1. Lineage (NCBI taxonomy): Eukaryota > Metazoa > Chordata > Lepidosauria > Squamata > Lacertidae > Podarcis > Podarcis cretensis. Next base: position 8,762,278 of record NC_137176.1, read on the forward strand.
TTTTCCTGTGAGGAAAAGCCTTCTGTTTCGACCGCCAAACCTTTCAGGGGAGCATTTGCAACTGTTTGGCATCATTTTTGAGTGAATTTCCGAAAGTCAGATTTTTGCTGAAATTGTGACCCCGGGGCTTAGGGATTTTTTCTCAAAAAAATATTTTTCTGCCGGTTAAGTTGTCGAGGGCTGATTTCTTTTCCTGTGAGGAAAAGCCTTTTGCTTAGACCGCCAAACCTTTCAGAGGAGCCTTTGCAATGGTTTGGCACCATTTTTGAGTCTATTGCCGAAAGTCAGAGTTTTGATGAATTTGTGACCCCGGGGCTTAGGGATTTTTTCAAAAAAATATTTTTCTGCCGGTTAAGTTGTGGAGGGCTGATTTCTTTTCCTGTGATAAAAAGGCTTCTGTTTCGACCGCCAAACCTTTCAGGGGAGCATTTGCAACCGTTTGGCACCATTTTTGAGTCAATTGGAGAAAGTCATATTTTTGCTGAAATTGTGACCCCGGGGCTTAGGGATTTTTTTCAAAAAAATATTTTTCTGCCGGTTAAGTTGTCGAGGGCTGATTTCTTTTCCTGTGAAAAAAAGCCTTCTCTTTTGACCGCCAAACCTTTCAGGGGAGCCTTTGAAGTGTTTGGCACCATTTTTGAGTCAATTGCCGAAAGTCAGAGTTTTGATGAATTTGTGACCCCGGGGCTTAGGGATTTTTTCAAAAAAATATTTTTCTGCCGGTTAAGTTGTGGAGCGCTGATTTCTTTTCCTGTGATGAAAAGCATTCTGTTTCGACCGCAAAACCTTTCAGAGGAGCATTTGCAACCGTTTGGCACCATTTTTGAGTCAATTGGAGAAAGTCATATTTTTTATGAAACTGTGACCCCGGGGCTTAGGGATTTTTTCAAAAAAATCTTTTTTTGCCTGTTAAGTTGTCGAGGGCTGATTTCTTTTTCTGTGATAAAAAGCCTTCTCTTTTGACCGCCAAACCTTTCAGGGGAGCCTTTGCAAGTGTTTTGCACCATTTTTGAGTCAATTGGAGAAAGTCATATTTTTGCTGAAATTGTGACCCCGGGGCTTAGGGATTTTTTCAAAAAAATATTTTTCTGCCGATTAAGTTGTGGAGGGCTGATTTCTTTTCCTGTGATAAAAAGGCTTCTGTTTCGACCGCCAAACCTTTCAGGGGAGCATTGGCATCATTTTTGAGTCAATTGCCGAAAGTCAGAGTTTTGATGACATTGTGACCCCGGGGCTTAGGGATTTTTTCAAAAAAATATTTTTTTGCCGTTTAAGTTGTCGAGGGCTGATTTCTTTTTCTGTGATAAAAAGCCTTCTGTTTCGACCGCAAAACCTTTCAGGGGAGCATTTGCAACCGTTTGGCACCATTTTTGAGTCAATTGGAGAAAGTCATATTTTTGCTGAAATTTTGACCCCGGGGCTTAGGGATTTTTTCAAAAAAATATTTTTCTGCCGGTTAAGTTGTGGAGGGCTGATTTCTTTTCCTGTGATAAAAAGGCTTCTGTTTCGACCGCCAGACCTTTCAGGGTAGCATTGGCATCATTTTTGAGTCAATTGCCGAAAGTCAGAGTTTTGATGAAATTGTGACCCCGGGGCTTAGAGATTTTTTCAAAAAAATCTTTTTTTGCCGGTGAAGTTTTCGACGGCTGATTTCTTTTCCTGTGATAAAAAGCCTTCTCTTTCGACCGCCAAACCTTTCAGGGGAGCATTTGCAACCGTTTGGCACCATTTTTGAGTCAATTGGAGAAAGTCATATTTTTTATGAAACTGTGACCCCGGGGCTTAGGGATTTTTTCAAAAAAATATTTTTCTGCCCGTTAAGTTGTGGATGGCTGATTTCTTTTCCTGTGATAAAAAGGCTTCTGTTTCGACCGCCAAACCTTTCAGGGGAGCATTGGCATCATTTTTGAGTCAATTGCCGAAAGTCAGAGTTTTGATGACATTGGGACCCCGGGGCTTAGGGATTTTTTGAAAAAAATATTTTTCTGCCGGTTAAGTTGTGGAGCGCTGATTTCTTTTCCTGTGATGAAAAGCATTCTGTTTCGACCGCAAAACCTTTCAGGGGAGCATTTGCAACCGTTTGGCACCATTTTTGAGTCAATTGGAGAAAGTCATATTTTTTATGAAACTGTGACCCCGGGGCTTAGGGATTTTTTCAAAAAAATCTTTTTTTGCCGGTTAAGTTGTCGAGGGCTGATTTCTTTTTCTGTGATAAAAAGCCTTCTGTTTCGACCGCAAAACCTTTCAGGGTAGCATTGGCATCATTTTTGAGTCAATTGCCGAAAGTCAGAGTTTTGATGACATTGTGACGCCGGGGCTTAGGGATTTTTTCAAAAAATATTTTTCTGCCGGTTAAGTTGTGGAGGGCTGATTTCTTTTCCTGTGATAAAAAGGCTTCTGTTTCGACCGCCAGACCTTTCAGGGTAGCATTGGCATCATTTTTGAGTCAATTGCCGAAAGTCAGATTTTTGATGACATTGTGACGCCGGGGCTTAGGGATTTTTTCAAAAAAATATTTTTCTGCCGGTTAAGTTGTGGAGCGCTGATTTCTTTTCCTGTGATGAAAAGCATTCTGTTTCGACCGCAAAACCTTTCAGGGGAGCATTTGCAACCGTTTGGCACCATTTTTGAGTCAATTGCCGAAAGTCAGAGTTTTGATGAAATTGTGACCCCGGGGCTTAGGGATTTTTTCAAAAAAATCTTTTTTTGCCGGTGAAGTTTTCGACGGCTGATTTCTTTTCCTGTGATAAAAAGCCTTCTCTTTCGACCGCCAAACCTTTCAGGGGAGCATTTGCAACCGTTTGGCACCATTTTTGAGTCATTTGAAGAAAGTCATATTTTTTATGAAACTGTGACCCCGGGGCTTAGGGATTTTTTCAAAAAAATCTTTTTCTGCCGGTTAAGTTGTGGAGGGCTGATTTCTTTTCCTGTGATAAAAAGGCTTCTGTTTCGACCGCCAGACCTTTCAGGGTAGCATTGGCATCATTTTTGAGTCAATTGCCGAAAGTCAGATTTTTGATGACATTGTGACCCCGGGGCTTAGGGATTTTTTCAAAAAAATATTTCTCTGCCGTTTAATTGTGGAGGGCTGATTTCTTTTCCTGTGATGAAAAGCATTCTGTTTCGACCGCAAAACCTTTCAGGGGAGCATTTGCAACCGTTTGGCACCATTTTTGAGTCAATTGGAGAAAGTCATATTTTTGCTGAAATTGTGACCCCGGGGCTTAGGGATTTTTTCAAAAAAATATTTTTTTGCCCGTTATGTTTTCGAGGGCTGATTTCTTTTCCTGTGAGGAAAAGCTTTTTGCTTAGACCGCCAAACCTTTCAGAGGAGCCTTTGCAATGGTTTGGCACCATTTTTGAGTCTATTGCCGAAAGTCAGAGTTTTGATGAATTTGTGACCCCGGGGCTTAGGATTTTTTCAAAAAAATATTTTTCTGCCGGTTAAGTTGTGGAGGGCTGATTTCTTTTCCTGTGATAAAAAGGCTTCTGTTTCGACCGCCAAACCTTTCAGGGGAGCATTTGCAACCGTTTGGCAGCATTTTTGAGTCAATTGGAGAAAGTCAGAGTTTTGATGAAATTGTGACCCCGGGGCTTTGGGATTTTTTCAAAAAAATATTTTTCTGCCGGTTAAGTTGTGGAGGGCTGATTTCTTTTCCTGTGATAAAAAGGCTTCTGTTTCGACCGCCAGACCTTTCAGGGTAGCATTGGCATCATTTTTGAGTCAATTGCCGAAAGTCAGAGTTTTGATGACATTGTGACGCCGGGGCTTAGGGATTTTTTCAAAAAATATTTTTCTGCCGGTTAAGTTGTGGAGCGCTGATTTCTTTTCGTGTCATGAAAAGCATTCTGTTTCGACTGCAAAACCTTTCAGGGGAGCATTTGCAACCGTTTGGCACCATTTTTGAGTCAATTGCCGAAAGTCAGGGTTTTGATGAAATTGTGACCCCGGGGCTTAGGGATTTTTTCAAAAAAATCTTTTTTTGCCGGTGAAGTTTTCGACGGCTGATTTCTTTTCCTGTGATAAAAAGCCTTCTCTTTCGACCGCCAAACCTTTCAGGGGAGCATTTGCAACCGTTTGGCACCATTTTTGAGTCAATTGCCCAAAGTCAGAGTTTTGATGACATTGTGACCCCGGGGCTTAGGGATTTTTTCAAAAAAATATTTTTCTGCCGGTTAAGTTGTGGAGCGCTGATTTCTTTTCCTGTGAGGAAAAGCATTCTGTTTCGACCGCAAAACCTTTCAGGGGAGCATTTGCAACCGTTTGGCACCATTTTTGAGTCAATTGGAGAAAGTCATATTTTTTATGAAACTGTGACCCCGGGGCTTAGGGATTTTTTCAAAAAAATCTTTTTCTGCCAGTTAAGTTGTGGAGGGCTGATTTCTTTTCCTGTGCGGAAAAGCCTTCTGTTTCGACCACCAAACCTTTCAGGGGAGCATTTGCAACTGTTTGGCATCATTTTTGAGTTAATTTCCGAAAGTCAGATTTTTTATGAAACTGTGACCCCGGGGCTTAGGGATTTTTTCAAAAAAAATATTTTTCTGTCGGTTAAGTTGTGGAGCGCTGATTTCTTTTCCTGTGATAAAAAGCCTTCTCTTTCGACCGCCAAACCTTTCAGGGGAGCATTTGCAACCGTTTGGCACCATTTTTGAGTCAATTGGAGAAAGTCATTTATTTATGAAACTGTGACCCCGGGGCTTAGGGATTTTTTCAAAAAAATCTTTTTTTGCCGGTTAAGTTGTCAAGGGCTGATTTCTTTTTCTGTGATAAAAAGCCTTCTGCTTTGACCGCCAAACCTTTCAGGGGAGCATTTGCAACCGTTTGGCACCATTTTTGAGTCAATTGGAGAAAGTCATATTTTTGCTGAAATTGTGACCCCGGGGCTTAGGGATTTTTTCAAAAAAATATTTTTCTGCCGGTTAAGTTGTGGAGCGCTGATTTCTTTTCCTGTGATAAAAAGGCTTCTGTTTCGACCGCCAAACCTTTCAGGGGAGCATTGGCATCATTTTTGAGTCAATTGCCAAAAGTCGGAGTTTTGATGACATTGTGACGCCGGGGCTTATGGATTTTTTCAAAAAAATATTTTTCTGCCGGTTAAGTTGTGGAGGGCTGATTTCTTTTCCTGTGATAAAAAGGCTTCTGGTTCGACCGCCAAAACTTTCAGGGGAGCATTTGCAATGGTTTGGCACCATTTTTGAGTCTATTGCCGAAAGACAGAGTTTTGATGAATTTGTGACCCCGGGGTTAGGGATTTTTTCAAAAAAATCTTTTTCTGCCGGTTAAGTTGTGGAGGGCTGATTTCTTTTCCTGTGATAAAAAGGCTTCTGTTTCGACCGCCAAACCTTTCAGGGGAGCATTGGCAACATTTTTGAGTCAATTGCCGAAAGTCAGATTTTTGATGACATTGTGACCCCGGGGCTTAGGGATTTTTTCAAAAAAATATTTTTCTGCCGGTTAAGTTGTGGAGGGCTGATTTCTTTTCCTGTGATAAAAAGGCTTCTGTTTCGACCGCCAAACCTTTCAGGGGAGCATTTGCAACCGTTTGGCACCATTTTTGAGTCAATTGGAGAAAGTCATATTTTTTATGAAACTGTGACCCCGGGGCTTAGGGATTTTTTCAAAAAAATCTTTTTTTGCCGGTTAAGTTGTCGAGGGCTGATTTCTTTTTCTGTGATAAAAAGCCTTCTGTTTCGACCGCCAAACCTTTCAGGGGAGCATTTGCAACCGTTTGGCACCATTTTTGAGTCAATTGGAGAAAGTCATATTTTTTATGAAACTGTGACCCCGGGGCTTAGGGATTTTTTCAAAAAAATCTTTTTCTGCCGGTTAAGTTGTGGAGGGCTGATTTCTTTTCCTGTGAGGAAAAGCCTTCTGTTTCGACCGCCAAACATTTCAGGGGAGCATTTGCAACTGTTTGGCATCATTTTTGAGTGAATTTCCGAAAGTCAGATTTTTGCTGAAATTGTGACCCCGGGGCTTAGGGATTTTTTTCAAAAAAATATTTTTCTGCCGGTTAAGTTGTCAAGGGCTTATTTCTTTTCCTGTGATGAAAAGCCTTCTGCTTAGACCTTCAAACCTTTCAGAGGAGCCTTTGCAAGGGTTTGGCACCATTTTTGAGTCAATTGCCGAAAGTCAGATTTTTGATGACATTGTGACCCCGGGGGTTAGGGATTTTTTCAAAAAAATCTTTTTCTGCCCGTTAAGTTGTGGAGGGCTGATTTCTTTTCCTGTGAGGAAAAGCCTTCTGTTTCGACCGCCAAACCTTTCAGGGGAGCATTTGCAACTGTTTGGCATCATTTTTGAGTGAATTTCCGAAAGTCAGATTTTTTGCTGAAATTGTGACCCCGGGGCTTAGGGATTTTTTTCAAAAAAATCTTTTTCTCCCGGTTAAGTTGTCGAGGGCTGATTTCTTTTCCTGTGATAAAAAGCCTTCTCTTTCGACCGCCAAACCTTTCAGGGGAGCCTTTGCAAGTGTTTTGCACCATTTTTGAGTCAATTGGAGAAAGTCATATTTTTGCTGAAATTGTGACCCCGGGGCTTAGGGATTTTTTCAAAAAAATATTTTTTTGCCCGTTAAGTTGTGGAGGGCTGATTTCTTTTCCTTTGAGGAAACGCCTTCTGTTTCGAACGCCAAACCTTTCAGGGGAGCATTTGCAACTGTTTGGCATCATTTTTGAGTGAATTTCCGAAAGTCAGATTTTTGCTGAAATTGTGACCCCGGGGCTTAGGGATTTTTTTCAAAAAAATATTTTTCTGCCGGTTAAGTTGTCGAGGGCTGATTTCTTTTCCTGTGAGGAAAAGCCTTTTGCTTAGACCGCCAAACCTTTCAGAGGAGCCTTTGCAATGGTTTGGCACCATTTTTGAGTCTATTGCCGAAAGTCAGAGTTTTGATGAATTTGTGACCCCGGGGCTTAGGGATTTTTTCAAAAAAATATTTTTCTGCCGGTTAAGTTGTGGAGGGCTGATTTCTTTTCCTGTGATAAAAAGGCTTCTGTTTCGACCGCCAGACCTTTCAGGGTAGCATTGGCATCATTTTTGAGTCAATTGCCGAAAGTCAGAGTTTTGATGAAATTGTGACCCCGGGGCTTAGGGATTTTTTCAAAAAAATCTTTTTTTGCCCGTGAAGTTTTCGACGGCTGATTTCTTTTCCTGTGATAAAAAGCCTTCTCTTTCGACCGCCAAACCTTTCAGGGGAGCATTGGCATCATTTTTGAGTCAATTGCCAAAAGTCAGAGTTTTGATGACATTGTGACGCCGGGGCTTATGGATTTTTTCAAAAAAATATTTTTCTGCCGGTTAAGTTGTGGAGGGCTGATTTCTTTTCCTGTGATAAAAAGGCTTCTGGTTCGACCGCCAAAACTTTCAGGGGAGCATTTGCAATGGTTTGGCACCATTTTTGAGTCTATTGCCGAAAGACAGAGTTTTGATGAATTTGTGACCCCGGGGTTTAGGGATTTTTTCAAAAAAATCTTTTTCTGCCGGTTAAGTTGTGGAGGGCTGATTTCTTTTCCTGTGATAAAAAGGCTTCTGTTTCGACCGCCAAACCTTTCAGGGGAGCATTGGCAACATTTTTGAGTCAATTGCCGAAAGTCAGATTTTTGATGACATTGTGACCCCGGGGCTTAGGGATTTTTTCAAAAAAATATTTTTCTGCCGGTTAAGTTATGGAGGGCTGATTTCTTTTCCTGTGATAAAAAGGCTTCTGTTTCGACTGCCAAACCTTTCAGGGGAGCATTTGCAACCGTTTGGCACCATTTTTGAGTCAATTGGAGAAAGTCATATTTTTTATGAAACTGTGACCCCGGGGCTTAGGGATTTTTTCAAAAAAATCTTTTTTTGCCGGTTAAGTTGTCGAGGGCTGATTTCTTTTTCTGTGATAAAAAGCCTTCTGTTTCGACCGCCAAACCTTTCAGGGGAGCATTTGCAACCGTTTGGCACCATTTTTGAGTCAATTGAAGAAAGTCATATTTTTTATGAAACTGTGACCCCGGGGCTTAGGGATTTTTTCAAAAAAATCTTTTTCTGCCGGTTAAGTTGTGGAGGGCTGATTTCTTTTCCTGTGAGGAAAAGCCTTCTGTTTCGACCGCCAAACATTTCAGGGGAGCATTTGCAACTGTTTGGCATCATTTTTGAGTGAATTTCCGAAAGTCAGATTTTTGCTGAAATTGTGACCCCGGGGCTTAGGGATTTTTTTCAAAAAAATATTTTTCTGCCGGTTAAGTTGTCAAGGGCTTATTTCTTTTCCTGTGATGAAAAGCCTTCTGCTTAGACCTTCAAACCTTTCAGAGGAGCCTTTGCAAGGGTTTGGCACCATTTTTGAGTCAATTGCCGAAAGTCAGATTTTTGATGACATTGTGACCCCGGGGGTTAGGGATTTTTTCAAAAAAATCTTTTTCTGCCCGTTAAGTTGTGGAGGGCTGATTTCTTTTCCTGTGAGGAAAAGCCTTCTGTTTCGACCGCCAAACCTTTCAGGGGAGCATTTGCAACTGTTTGGCATCATTTTTGAGTGAATTTCCGAAAGTCAGATTTTTTGCTGAAATTGTGACCCCGGGGCTTAGGGATTTTTTTCAAAAAAATCTTTTTCTCCCGGTTAAGTTGTCGAGGGCTGATTTCTTTTCCTGTGATAAAAAGCCTTCTCTTTCGACCGCCAAACCTTTCAGGGGAGCCTTTGCAAGTGTTTTGCACCATTTTTGAGTCAATTGGAGAAAGTCATATTTTTGCTGAAATTGTGACCCCGGGGCTTAGGGATTTTTTCAAAAAAATATTTTTTTGCCCGTTATGTTGTGGAGGGCTGATTTCTTTTCCTTTGAGGAAACGCCTTCTGTTTCGAACGCCAAACCTTTCAGGGGAGCATTTGCAACTGTTTGGCATCATTTTTGAGTGAATTTCCGAAAGTCAGATTTTTGCTGAAATTGTGACCCCGGGGCTTAGGGATTTTTTTCAAAAAAATATTTTTCTGCCGGTTAAGTTGTCGAGGGCTGATTTCTTTTCCTGTGAGGAAAAGCCTTTTGCTTAGACCGCCAAACCTTTCAGAGGAGCCTTTGCAATGGTTTGGCACCATTTTTGAGTCTATTGCCGAAAGTCAGAGTTTTGATGAATTTGTGACCCCGGGGCTTAGGGATTTTTTCAAAAAAATATTTTTCTGCCGGTTAAGTTGTGGAGGGCTGATTTCTTTTCCTGTGATAAAAAGGCTTCTGTTTCGACCGCCAGACCTTTCAGGGTAGCATTGGCATCATTTTTGAGTCAATTGCCGAAAGTCAGAGTTTTGATGAAATTGTGACCCCGGGGCTTAGGGATTTTTTCAAAAAAATCTTTTTTTGCCCGTGAAGTTTTCGACGGCTGATTTCTTTTCCTGTGATAAAAAGCCTTCTCTTTCGACCGCCAAACCTTTCAGGGGAGCATTGGCATCATTTTTGAGTCAATTGCCAAAAGTCAGAGTTTTGATGACATTGTGACGCCGGGGCTTATGGATTTTTTCAAAAAAATATTTTTCTGCCGGTTAAGTTGTGGAGGGCTGATTTCTTTTCCTGTGATGAAAAGCATTCTGTTTCGACCGCCAAACCTTTCAGGGGAGCATTTGCAACCGTTTGGCACCATTTTTGAGTCAATTGGAGAAAGTCATATTTTTTATGAAACTGTGACCCCGGGGCTTAGGGATTTTTTCAAAAAAATCTTTTTTTGCCGGTTAAGTTGTGGAGCGCTGATTTCTTTTCCTGTGATAAAAAGGCTTCTGTTTCGACCGCCAGACCTTTCAGGGTAGCATTGGCATCATTTTTGAGTCAATTGCCGAAAGTCAGAGTTTTGATGACATTGTGACGCCGGGGCTTAGGGATTTTTTCAAAAAATATTTTTCTGCCGGTTAAGTTGTGGAGCGCTGATTTCTTTTCGTGTCATGAAAAGCATTCTGTTTCGACTGCAAAACCTTTCAGGGGAGCATTTGCAACCGTTTGGCACCATTTTTGAGTCAATTGCCGAAAGTCAGGGTTTTGATGAAATTGTGACCCCGGGGCTTAGGGATTTTTTCAAAAAAATCTTTTTTTGCCGGTGAAGTTTTCGACGGCTGATTTCTTTTCCTGTGATAAAAAGCCTTCTCTTTCGACTGCCAAACCTTTCAGGGGAGCATTTGCAACCGTTTGGCACCATTTTTGAGTCAATTGCCCAAAGTCAGAGTTTTGATGACATTGTGACCCCGGGGCTTAGGGATTTTTTCAAAAAAATATTTTTCTGCCGGTTAAGTTGTGGAGCGCTGATTTCTTTTCCTGTGAGGAAAAGCATTCTGTTTCGACCGCAAAACCTTTCAGGGGAGCATTTGCAACCGTTTGGCACCATTTTTGAGTCAATTGGAGAAAGTCATATTTTTTATGAAACTGTGACCCCGGGGCTTAGGGATTTTTTCAAAAAAATCTTTTTCTGCCAGTTAAGTTGTGGAGGGCTGATTTCTTTTCCTGTGCGGAAAAGCCTTCTGTTTCGACCACCAAACCTTTCAGGGGAGCATTTGCAACTGTTTGGCATCATTTTTGAGTTAATTTCCGAAAGTCAGATTTTTTATGAAACTGTGACCCCGGGGCTTAGGGATTTTTTCAAAAAAAATATTTTTCTGTCGGTTAAGTTGTGGAGCGCTGATTTCTTTTCCTGTGATGAAAAGCATTCTGTTTCGACCGCAAAACCTTTCAGGGGAGCATTTGCAACCGTTTGGCACCATTTTTGAGTCAATTGGAGAAAGTCATATTTTTGCTGAAATTGTGACCCCGGGGCTTAGGGATTTTTTCAAAAAAATATTTTTTTGCCGGATAAGTTGTCAAGGGCTGATTTCTTTTTCTGTGATAAAAAGCCTTCTGCTTTGACCGCCAAACCTTTCAGGGGAGCATTTGAAACCGTTTGGCACCATTTTTGAGTCAATTGGAGAAAGTCATATTTTTGATGACATTGTGACGCCGGGGCTTAGGGATTTTTTCAAAAAAATATTTTTCTGCCGGTTAAGTTGTGGAGCGCTGATTTCTTTTCCTGTGATAAAAAGGCTTCTGTTTCGACCGCCAAACCTTTCAGGGGAGCATTGGCATCATTTTTGAGTCAATTGCCAAAAGTCAGAGTTTTGATGACATTGTTACCCCGGGGCTTAGGGATTTTTTCAAAAAAATATTTTTCTGCCGGTGAAGTTGTCGAGGGCTGATTTCTTTTCCTGTGATAAAAAGCCTTCTGCTTAGACCGCCAAACCTTTCAGAGGAGCCTTTGCAATGGTTTGGCACCATTTTTGAGTCTATTGCCGAAAGACAGAGTTTTGATGAATTTGTGACCCCGGGGTTAGGGATTTTTTCAAAAAAATCTTTTTCTGCCGGTTAAGTTGTGGAGGGCTGATTTCTTTTCCTGTGATAAAAAGGCTTCTGTTTCGACCGCCAAACCTTTCAGGGGAGCATTGGCAACATTTTTGAGTCAATTGCCGAAAGTCAGATTTTTGATGACATTGTGACCCCGGGGCTTAGGGATTTTTTCAAAAAAATATTTTTCTGCCGGTTAAGTTGTGGAGGGCTGATTTCTTTTCCTGTGATAAAAAGGCTTCTGTTTCGACCGCCAAACCTTTCAGGGGAGCATTTGCAACCGTTTGGCACCATTTTTGAGTCAATTGGAGAAAGTCATATTTTTTATGAAACTGTGACCCCGGGGCTTAGGGATTTTTTCAAAAAAATCTTTTTTTGCCGGTTAAGTTGTCGAGGGCTGATTTCTTTTTCTGTGATAAAAAGCCTTCTGTTTCGACCGCCAAACCTTTCAGGGGAGCATTTGCAACCGTTTGGCACCATTTTTGAGTCAATTGAAGAAAGTCATATTTTTTATGAAACTGTGACCCCGGGGCTTAGGGATTTTTTCAAAAAAATCTTTTTCTGCCGGTTAAGTTGTGGAGGGCTGATTTCTTTTCCTGTGAGGAAAAGCCTTCTGTTTCGACCGCCAAACCTTTCAGGGGAGCATTTGCAACTGTTTGGCATCATTTTTGAGTGAATTTCCGAAAGTCAGATTTTTTGCTGAAATTGTGACCCCGGGGCTTAGGGATTTTTTTCAAAAAAATATTTTTCTGCCGGTTAAGTTGTCAAGGGCTTATTTCTTTTCCTGTGATGAAAAGCCTTCTGCTTAGACCTTCAAACCTTTCAGAGGAGCCTTTGCAAGGGTTTGGCACCATTTTTGAGTCAATTGCCGAAAGTCAGATTTTTGATGACATTGTGACCCCGGGGGTTAGGGATTTTTTCAAAAAAATCTTTTTCTGCCCGTTAAGTTGTGGAGGGCTGATTTCTTTTCCTGTGAGGAAAAGCCTTCTGTTTCGACCGCCAAACCTTTCAGGGGAGCATTTGCAACTGTTTGGCATCATTTTTGAGTGAATTTCCGAAAGTCAGATTTTTTGCTGAAATTGTGACCCCGGGGCTTAGGGATTTTTTTCAAAAAAATCTTTTTCTCCCGGTTAAGTTGTCGAGGGCTGATTTCTTTTCCTGTGATAAAAAGCCTTCTCTTTCGACCGCCAAACCTTTCAGGGGAGCCTTTGCAAGTGTTTTGCACCATTTTTGAGTCAATTGGAGAAAGTCATATTTTTGCTGAAATTGTGACCCCGGGGCTTAGGGATTTTTTCAAAAAAATATTTTTTTGCCCGTTAAGTTGTGGAGGGCTGATTTCTTTTCCTTTGAGGAAACGCCTTCTGTTTCGAACGCCAAACCTTTCAGGGGAGCATTTGCAACTGTTTGGCATCATTTTTGAGTGAATTTCCGAAAGTCAGATTTTTGCTGAAATTGTGACCCCGGGGCTTAGGGATTTTTTTCAAAAAAATATTTTTCTGCCGGTTAAGTTGTCGAGGGCTGATTTCTTTTCCTGTGAGGAAAAGCCTTTTGCTTAGACCGCCAAACCTTTCAGAGGAGCCTTTGCAATGGTTTGGCACCATTTTTGAGTCTATTGCCGAAAGTCAGAGTTTTGATGAATTTGTGACCCCGGGGCTTAGGGATTTTTTCAAAAAAATATTTTTCTGCCGGTTAAGTTGTGGAGGGCTGATTTCTTTTCCTGTGATAAAAAGGCTTCTGTTTCGACCGCCAGACCTTTCAGGGTAGCATTGGCATCATTTTTGAGTCAATTGCCGAAAGTCAGAGTTTTGATGAAATTGTGACCCCGGGGCTTAGGGATTTTTTCAAAAAAATCTTTTTTTGCCCGTGAAGTTTTCGACGGCTGATTTCTTTTCCTGTGATAAAAAGCCTTCTCTTTCGACCGCCAAACCTTTCAGGGGAGCATTGGCATCATTTTTGAGTCAATTGCCAAAAGTCAGAGTTTTGATGACATTGTGACGCCGGGGCTTATGGATTTTTTCAAAAAAATATTTTTCTGCCGGTTAAGTTGTGGAGGGCTGATTTCTTTTCCTGTGATAAAAAGGCTTCTGGTTCGACCGCCAAAACTTTCAGGGGAGCATTGGCATCATTCTTGAGTCAATTGCCGAAAGTCAGAGTTTTGATGACATTGTTACCCCGGGGCTTAGGGATTTTTTCAAAAAAATATTTTTCTGCCGGTTAAGTTGTGGAGGGCTGATTTCTTTTCCTGTGATGAAAAGCATTCTGTTTCGACCGCCAAACCTTTCAGGGGAGCATTTGCAACCGTTTGGCACCATTTTTGAGTCAATTGGAGAAAGTCATATTTTTTATGAAACTGTGACCCCGGGGCTTAGGGATTTTTTCAAAAAAATCTTTTTTTGCCGGTTAAGTTGTCGAGGGCTGATTTCTTTTTCTGTGATAAAAAGCCTTCTGTTTCGACCGCCAAACCTTTCAGGGGAGCATTTGCAACCGTTTGGCACCATTTTTGAGTCAATTGAAGAAAGTCATATTTTTTATGAAACTGTGACCCCGGGGCTTAGGGATTTTTTCAAAAAAATCTTTTTCTGCCGGTTAAGTTGTGGAGGGCTGATTTCTTTTCCTGTGAGGAAAAGCCTTCTGCTTAGACCGCCAAACCTTTCAGAGGAGCCTTTGCAAGTGTTTGGCACCATTTTTGAGTCAATTGCCGAAAGTCAGATTTTTGATGACATTGTGACCCCGGGGGTTAGGGATTTTTTCAAAAAAATCTTTTTCTGCCCGTTAAGTTGTGGAGGGCTGATTTCTTTTCCTGTGAGGAAAAGCCTTCTGTTTCGACCGCCAGACCTTTCAGGGTAGCATTGGCATCATTTTTGAGTCAATTGCCGAAAGTCAGAGTTTTGATGACATTGTGACTCCGGGGCTTAGGGATTTTTTCAAAAAAATATTTTTCTGCCGGTTAAGTTGTGGAGCGCTGATTTCTTTTCGTGTGATGAAAAGCATTCTGTTTCGACCGCAAAACCTTTCAGGGGAGCATTCGCAACTGTTTGGCACCATTATTGAGTCAATTGCCGAAAGTCAGAGTTTTGATGAAATTGTGACCCCGGGGCTTAGGGATTTTTTCAAAAAAATCTTTTTTTGCCCGTGAAGTTTTCGACGGCTGATTTCTTTTCCTGTGATAAAAAGCCTTCTCTTTCGACCGCCAAACCTTTCAGGGGAGCATTTGCAACCGTTTGGCACCATTTTTGAGTCAATTGAAGAAAGTCATATTTTTTTATGAAACTGTGACCCCGGGGCTTAGGGGTTTTTTCAAAAAAATCTTTTTTTTCCGGTTAAGTTGTCGAAGGCTGATTTCTTTTTCTGTGATAAAAAGCCTTCTGCTTCGACCGCCAAACTTTTCAGGGGAGCATTTGCAACCGTTTGGCACCATTTTTGAGTCAATTGGAGAAAGTCATATTTTTGCTGAAATTGTGACCCCGGGGCTTAGGGATTTTTTCAAAAAAATATTTTTTTGCCCGTTAACTTTTCGAGGGCTGATTTCTTTTCCTGTGAGGAAAAGCCTTCTGTTTCGACCGCCAAACCTTTCAGGGGAGCATTTGCAACTGTTTGGCACCATTTTTGAGTGAATTTCCGAAAGTCAGATTTTTGCTGAAATTGTGACCCCGGGGCTTAGGGATTTTTTCTCAAAAAAATATTTTTCTGCCGGTTAAGTTGTCGAGGGCTGATTTCTTTTCCTGTGAGGAAAAGCCTTTTGCTTAGACCGCCAAACCTTTCAGAGGAGCCTTTGCAATGGTTTGGCACAATTTTTGAGTCTATTGCCGAAAGTCAGAGTTTTGATGAAATTGTGACCCCGGGGCTTAGGGATTTTTTCAAAAAAATATTTTTCTGCCGTTTAAGTTGTGGAGGGCTAATTTCTTTTCCTGTGATAAAAAGCCTTCTGTTTCGACTGCCAAACCTTTCAGGGGAGCATTTGCAACCGTTTGGCACCATTTTTGAGTCAATTGGAGAAAGTCATATTTTTGCTGAAACTGTGACCCCAGGGCTTAGGGGTTTTTTCAAAAAAATCTTTTTTTTCCGGTTAAGTTGTCGAAGGCTGATTTCTTTTTCTGTGATAAAAAGCCTTCTGCTTCGACCGCCAAACTTTTCAGGGGAGCATTTGCAACCGTTTGGCACCATTTTTGAGTCAATTGGAGAAAGTCATATTTTTGCTGAAATTGTGACCCCGGGGCTTAGGGATTTTTTCAAAAAAATATTTTTTTGCCCGTTAACTTTTCGAGGGCTGATTTCTTTTCCTGTGAGGAAAAGCCTTCTGTTTCGACCGCCAAACCTTTCAGGGGAGCATTTGCAACTGTTTGGCACCATTTTTGAGTGAATTTCCGAAAGTCAGATTTTTGCTGAAATTGTGACCCCGGGGCTTAGGGATTTTTTCTCAAAAAAATCTTTTTCTGCCGGTTAAGTTGTCGAGGGCTGATTTCTTTTCCTGTGAGGAAAAGCCTTTTGCTTAGACCGCCAAACCTTTCAGAGGAGCCTTTGCAATGGTTTGGCACAATTTTTGAGTCTATTGCCGAAAGTCAGAGTTTTGATGAAATTGTGACCCCGGGGCTTAGGGATTTTTTCAAAAAAATATTTTTCTGCCGTTTAAGTTGTGGAGGGCTGATTTCTTTTCCTGTGATAAAAAGGCTTCTTTTTCGACCGCCAAACCTTTCAGGGTAGCATTGGCATCATTTTTGAGTCAATTGCCGAAAGTCAGAGTTTTGATGACATTGTGACCCCGGGGCTTAGGGATTTTTTCAAAAAAATCTTTTTCTGCCGGTTAAGTTGTGGAGGGCTGATTTCTTTTCCTGTGATAAAAAGGCTTCTGTTTCGACCGCCAAACCTTTCAGGGGAGCATTTGCAACTGTTTGGCACCATTTTTGAGTCAATTGGAGAAAGTCATATTTTTGCTGAAATTGTGACCCCGGGGCTTAGGGATTTTTTCAAAAAAATATTTTTCTGTCGGTTAAGTTGTGGAGCGCTGATTTCTTTTCCTGTGAGGAAAAGCCTTTTGCTTAGACCGCCAAACCTTTCAGGGGAGCATTTGCAACCTTTTGGCACCATTTTTGAGTCAAGTGAAGAAAGTCATATTTTTTATGAAACTGTGACCCCGGGGCTTAGGGATTTTTTCAAAAAAATATTTTTCTGTCGGTTAAGTTGTGGAGCGCTGATTTCTTTTCCTGTGATGAAAAGCATTCTGTTTCGACCGCAAAACCTTTCAGGGGAGCATTTGCAACCGTTTGGCACCATTTTTGAGTCAATTGGAGAAAGTCATTTATTTATGAAACTGTGACCCCGGGGCTTAGGGATTTTTTCAAAAAAATCTTTTTTTGCCGGTTAAGTTGTGGAGGGCTGATTTCTTTTTCTGTGATAAAAAGCCTTCTGCTTAGACCGCCAAACCTTTCAGGGGAGCATTTGCAACCGTTTGGCACCATTTTTGAGTCAATTGAAGAAAGTCATATTTTTTATGAAACTGTGACCCCGGGGCTTAGGGATTTTTTCAAAAAAATCTTTTTTTTCAGGTTAAGTTGTCGAAGGCTGATTTCTTTTTCTGTGATAAAAAGCCTTCTGCTTCGACCGCCAAACTTTTCAGGGGAGCATTTGAAACCGTTTGGCACCATTTTTGAGTCAATTGGAGAAAGTCATATTTTTGCTGAAATTGTGACCCCGGGGCTTAGGGATTTTTTCAAAAAAATATTTTTTTGCCCGTTATGTTTTCGAGGGCTGATTTCTTTTCCTGTGAGGAAAAGCCTTCTGTTTCGACCGCCAAACCTTTCAGGGGAGCATTTGCAACCGTTTGGCACCATTTTTGAGTCAATTGAAGAAAGTCATATTTTTTATGAAACTTTGACCCCGGGGCTTAGGGATTTTTTCAAAAAAATCTTTTTCTGCCGGTTAAGTTGTGGAGGGCTGATTTCTTTTCCTGTGAGGAAAAGCCTTCTGTTTCGACCGCCAAACCTTTCAGGGGAGCATTTGCAACTGTTTGGCATCATTTTTGAGTGAATTTCCGAAAGTCAGATTTTTGCTGAAATTGTGACCCCGGGGCTTAGGGATTTTTTTCAAAAAAATATTTTTCTGCCGGTTAAGTTGTCGAGGGCTGATTTCTTTTCCTGTGAGGAAAAGACTTTTGCTTAGACCGCCAAACCTTTCAGAGGAGCCTTTGCAATGGTTTGGCACCATTTTTGAGTCAATTGCCGAAAGTCAGAGTTTTGATGAATTTGTGACCCCGGGGCTTAGGGATTTTTTCAAAAAAATCTTTTTCTGCCGGTTAAGTTGTGGAGGGCTGATTTCTTTTCCTGTGATAAAAAGGCTTCTGTTTCGACCGCCAAACCTTTCAGAGGAGCCTTTGCAATGGTTTGGCACCATTTTTGAGTCAATTGGAGAAAGTCAGAGTTTTGATGAAATTGTGACCCCGGGGCTTAGGGATTTTTTCAAAAAAATATTTTTCTGCCGGTTAAGTTGTGGAGGGCTGATTTCTTTTCCTGTGATAAAAAGGCTTCTGTTTCGACCGCCAGACCTTTCAGGGTAGCATTGGCATCATTTTTGAGTCAATTGCCGAAAGTCAGAGTTTTGATGACATTGTGACCCCGGGGCTTAGGGATTTTTTCAAAAAAATATTTTTCTGCCGGTTAAGTTGTGGAGCGCTGATTTCTTTTCGTGTGATGAAAAGCATTCTGTTTCGACCGCAAAACCTTTCAGGGGAGCATTCGCAACTGTTTGGCACCATTATTGAGTCAATTGCCGAAAGTCAGAGTTTTGATGAAATTGTGACCCCGGGGCTTAGGGATTTTTTCAAAAAAATCTTTTTTTGCCCGTGAAGTTTTCGACGGCTGATTTCTTTTCCTGTGATAAAAAGCCTTCTCTTTCGACCGCCAAACCTTTCAGGGGAGCATTTGCAACCGTTTGGCACCATTTTTGAGTCAATTGAAGAAAGTCATATTTTTTATCAAACTGTGACCCCGGGGCTTAGGGATTTTTTCAAAAAAATCTTTTTTTTCCGGTTAAGTTGTCGAAGGCTGATTTCTTTTTCTGTGATAAAAAGCCTTCTGCTTCGACCGCCAAACTTTTCAGGGGAGCATTTACAACCGTTTGGCACCATTTTTGAGTCAATTGGAGAAAGTCATATTTTTGCTGAAATTGTGACCCCGGGGCTTAGGGATTTTTTCAAAAAAATATTTTTTTGCCCGTTAACTTTTCGAGGGCTGATTTCTTTTCCTGTGAGGAAAAGCCTTCTGTTTCGACCGCCAAACCTTTCAGGGGAGCATTTGCAACTGTTTGGCACCATTTTTGAGTGATTTTTGAGGGATTTTTTCTCAAAAAAATATTTTTCTGCCGGTTAAGTTGTCGAGGGCTGATTTCTTTTCCTGTGAGGAAAAGCCTTTTGCTTAGACCGCCAAACCTTTCAGAGGAGCCTTTGCAATGGTTTGGCACCATTTTTGAGTCTATTGCCGAAAGTCAGAGTTTTGATGAAATTGTGACCCCGGGGCTTAGGGATTTTTTCAAAAAAATATTTTTCTACCGTTTAAGTTGTGGAGGGCTAATTTCTTTTCCTGTGATAAAAAGCCTTCTGTTTCGACCGCCAAACCTTTCAGGGGAGCATTTGCAACCGTTTGGCACCATTTTTGAGTCAATTGGAGAAAGTCATATTTTTGCTGAAATTGTGACCCCGGGGCTTAGGAATTTTTTTCAAAAAAATCTTTTTCTCCTGGTTAAGTTGTCGAGGGCTGATTTCTTTTCCTGTGATAAAAAGCCTTCTCTTTCGACCGCCAAACCTTTCAGGGGAGCCTTTGCAAGTGTTTTGCACCATTTTTGAGTCAATTGGAGAAAGTCATATTTTTGCTGAAATTGTGACCCCGGGGCTTAGGGATTTTTTCAAAAAAATATTTTTCTACCGGTTAAGTTGTGGAGGGCTGATTTCTTTTCCTGTGATAAAAAGGCTTCTGTTTCGACCGCCAAACCTTTCAGGGGAGCATTGGCATCATTTTTGAGTCAATTGCCGAAAGTCAGAGTTTTGATGACATTGTGACGCCGGGGCTTAGGGATTTTTTCAAAAAAATATTTTTCTGCCGGTTAAGTTGTGGAGCGCTGATTTCTTTTCCTGTGATGAAAAGCATTCTGTTTCGACCGCAAAACCTTTCAGGGGAGCATTTGCAACCGTTTGGCACCATTTTTGAGTCAATTGGAGAAAGTCATATTTTTTATGAAACTGTGACCCCGGGGCTTAGGGATTTTTTCAAAAAAATCTTTTTTTGCCGGTTAAGTTGTCGAAGGCTGATTTCCTTTTCTATGATAAAAAGCCTTCTGCTTCGACCGCAAAACCTTTCAGGGGAGCATTTGCAACCGTTTGGCACCATTTTTGAGTCAATTGGAGAAAGTCATATTTTTTATGAAACTGTGACCCCGGGGCTTAGGGATTTTTTCAAAAAAATCTTTTTTTGCCGGTTAAGTTGTCGAGGGCTGATTTCTTTTTCTGTGATAAAAAGCCTTCTGCATCGACGGCCAAACCTTTCAGGGGAGCATTTGCAACCGTTTGGCACCATTTTTGAGTCAATTGGAGAAAGTCATATTTTTGCTGAAATTGTGACCCCGGGGCTTAGGGATTTTTTCTCAAAAAAATATTTTTCTGCCGGTTAAGTTGTGGAGGGCTGATTTCTTTTCCTGTGAGGAAAAGCCTTTTGCTTAGACCGCCAAACCTTTCAGAGGAGCCTTTGCAATGGTTTGGCACCATTTTTGAGTCAATTGCCGAAAGTCAGAGTTTTGATGAAATTGTGACCCCGGGGCTTAGGGATTTTTTCAAAAAAATATTTTTCTGCCGGTTAAGTTGTCGTGGGCTGATTTCTTTTCCTGTGATAGAAAGGCTTCTGTTTCGACCGCCAAACCTTTCAGGGGAGCATTGGCATCATTTTTGAGTCAATTGCCGAAAGTCAGATTTTTGATGACATTGTGACCCCGGGGCTTAGGGATTTTTTCAAAAAAATATTTTTCTGCCGGTTAAGTTGTGGAGCGCTGATTTCTTTTCCTGTGATGAAAAGCCTTGTGTTTCGACCGCCAAACCTTTCAGGGGAGCATTTGCAACCGTTTGGCACCATTTTTGAGTCAATTGGAGAAAGTCATATTTTTTATGAAACTGTGACCCCGGGGCTTAAGGATTTTTTCAAAAAAATCTTTTTCTGCCGGTTAAGTTGTGGAGGGCTGATTTCTTTTCCTGTGAGGAAAAGCCTTCTGTTTCGACCGCCAAACATTTCAGGGGAGCAGTTGCAACTGTTTGGCATCATTTTTGAGTGAATTTCCGAAAGTCAGATTTTTGCTGAAATTGTGACCCCGGGGCTTAGGGATTTTTTTCAAAAAAATATTTTTCTGCCGGTTAAGTTGTCGAGGGCTGATTTCTTTTCCTGTGATGAAAAGCCTTCTGCTTAGACCGCCAAACCTTTCAGAGGAGCCTTTGCAAGTGTTTGGCACCATTTTTGAGTCAATTGGCGAAAGTCAGATTTTTGATGACATTGTGACCCCGGGGGTTAGGGATTTTTTCAAAAAAATCCTTTTCTGCCCGTTAAGTTGTGGAGGGCTGATTTCTTTTCCTGTGAGGAAAAGCCTTCTGTTTCGACCGCCAAACCTTTCAGGGGAGCATTTGCAACTGTTTGGCATCATTTTTGAGTGAATTTCCGAAAGTCAGATTTTTGCTGAAATTGTGACCCCGGGGCTTAAGGATTTTTTCAAAAAAATATTTTTCTGCCGGTTAAGTTGTCGAGGGCTGATTTCTTTTCCTGTGAGGAAAAGCCTTTTGCTTAGACCGCCAAACCTTTCAGAGGAGCCTTTGCAAGTGTTTGGCATCATTTTTGAGTCAATTGCCGAAAGTCAGAGTTTTGATGAATTTCTGACCCCGGGGCTTAGGGATTTTTTCAAAAAAATCTTTTTCTGCCGGTTAAGTTGTGGAGGGCTGATTTCTTTTCCTGTGATAAAAAGGCTTCTGTTTCGACCGCCAAACCTTTCAGGGGAGCCTTTGAAGTGTTTGGCACCATTTTTGAGTCAATTGGAGAAAGTCAGAGTTTTGATGAAATTGTGACCCCGGGGCTTAGGGATTTTTTCAAAAAAATATTTTTCTGCCGGTTAAGTTGTGGAGGGCTGATTTCTTTTCCTGTGATAAAAAGGCTTCTGTTTCGACCGCCAGACCTTTCAGGGTAGCATTGGCATCATTTTTGAGTCAATTGCCGAAAGTCAGAGTTTTGATGACATTGTGACCCCGGGGCTTAGGAATTTTTTTCAAAAAAATCTTTTTCTCCCGGTTGAGTTGTGGAGGGCTGATTTCTTTTCCTGTGATAAAAAGGCTAGTTTCGACCGCCAAACCTTTCAGGGGAGCATTTGCAACCGTTTGGCACCATTTTTGAGTCAATTGGAGAAAGTCAGAGTTTTGATGAAATTGTGACCCCGGGGCTTAGGGATTTTTTCAAAAAAATATTTTTCTGCCGGTTAAGTTGTGGAGGGCTGATTTCTTTTCCTGTGATAAAAAGGCTTCTGTTTCGACCGCCAGACCTTTCAGGGTAGCATTGGCATCATTTTTGAGTCAATTGCCGGAAGTCAGAGATTTGATGACATTGTGACGCCGGGGCTTTGGGATTTTTTCAAAAAAATCTTTTTCTCCCGGTTAAGTTGTCGAGGGCTGATTTCTTTTCCTGTGAAAAAAAGCCTTCTGTTTCGACCGCCAAACCTTTCAGGGGAGCATTTGCAACCGTTTGGCACCATTTTTGAGTCAATTGGAGAAAGTCATATTTTTGCTGAAATTGTGACCCCGGGGCTTAGGGATTTTTTTCAAAAAAATCTTTTTCTCCCAGTTAAGTTGTCGAGGGCTGATTTCTTTTTCTGTGATAAAAAGCCTTCTGTTTCGACCGCAAAACCTTTCAGGGGAGCATTTGCAAGTGTTTTGCACCATTTTTGAGTCAATTGGAGAAAGTCATATTTTTGCTGAAATTGTGACCCCGGGGCTTAGGGATTTTTTCAAAAAAATATTTTTCTACCGGTTAAGTTGTGGAGGGCTGATTTCTTTTCCTGTGATAAAAAGGCTTCTGTTTCGACCGCCAAACCTTTCAGGGGAGCATTGGCATCATTTTTGAGTCAATTGCCGAAAGTCAGAGTTTTGATGACATTGTGACGCCGGGGCTTAGGGATTTTTTCAAAAAAATATCTTTCT
Source organism: Podarcis cretensis (assembly GCF_951804945.1). Classification (NCBI taxonomy): domain Eukaryota; kingdom Metazoa; phylum Chordata; class Lepidosauria; order Squamata; family Lacertidae; genus Podarcis; species Podarcis cretensis. Next base: position 8,784,800 of record NC_137176.1, read on the forward strand.
GCCGGTTAAGTTGTGGAGCGCTGATTTCTTTTCCTGTGATGAAAAGCATTCTGTTTCGACCGCAAAACCTTTCAGGGGAGCATTTGCAACCGTTTGGCACCATTTTTGAGTCAATTGGAGAAAGTCATATTTTTTATGAAACTGTGACCCCGGGGCTTAGGGATTTTTTCAAAAAAATCTTTTTTTGCCGGTTAAGTTGTCGAAGGCTGATTTCTTTTTCTATGATAAAAAGCCTACTGCTTCGACCGCAAAACCTTTCAGGGGAGCATTTGCAACCGTTTGGCACCATTTTTGAGTCAATTGGAGAAAGTCATATTTTTTATGAAACTGTGACCCCGGGGCTTAGGGATTTTTTCAAAAAAATCTTTTTTTGCCGGTTAAGTTGTCGAGGGCTGATTTCTTTTTCTGTGATAAAAAGCCTTCTGCATCGACGGCCAAACCTTTCAGGGCAGCATTTGCAACCGTTTGGCACCATTTTTGAGTCAATTGGAGAAAGTCATATTTTTGCTGAAATTGTGACCCCGGGGCTTAGGGATTTTTTCAAAAAAAAATATTTTTCTGCCGGTTAAATTGTGGAGGGCTGATTTCTTTTCCTGTGAGGAAAAGCCTTTTTCTTAGACCGCCAAACCTTTCAGAGGAGCCTTTGCAATGGTTTGGCACCATTTTTGAGTCAATTGCCGAAAGTCAGAGTTTTGATGAAATTGTGACCCCGGGGCTTAGGGATTTTTTCAAAAAAATATTTTTCTGCCGGTTAAGTTGTGGAGGGCTGATTTCTTTTCCTGTGATAAAAAGGCTTCTGTTTCGACCGCCAAACCTTTCAAGGGAGCATTGGCATCATTTTTGAGTCAATTGCCGAAAGTCAGATTTTGATGACATTGTGACCCCGGGGCTTAGGGATTTTTTCAAAAAAATATTTTTCTGCCGGTTAAGTTGTGGAGCGCTGATTTCTTTTCCTGTGATGAAAAGCCTTCTCTTTCGACCGCCAAACATTTCAGGGGAGCATTTGCAACCGTTTGGCACCATTTTTGAGTCAATTGGAGAAAGTCATATTTTTTATGAAACTGTGACCCCAGGGCTTAGGGATTTTTTCAAAAAAATCTTTTTCTGCCGGTTAAGTTGTGGAGGGCTGATTTCTTTTCCTGTGAGGAAAAGCCTTCTGTTTCGACTGCCAAACATTTCAGGGGAGCATTTGCAACTGTTTGGCATCATTTTTGAGTGAATTTCCGAAAGTCAGATTTTTGCTGAAATTGTGACCCCGGGGCTTAGGGATTTTTTTCAAAAAAATATTTTTCTGCCGGTTAAGTTGTCGAGGGCTGATTTCTTTTCCTGTGATGAAAAGCCTTCTGCTTAGACCGCCAAACCTTTCAGAGGAGCCTTTGCAAGTGTTTGGCACCATTTTTGAGTCAATTGCCGAAAGTCAGATTTTTGATGACATTGTGACCCCGGGGGTTAGGGATTTTTTCAAAAAAATCTTTTTCTGCCCGTTAAGTTGTGGAGGGCTGATTTCTTTTCCTGTGAGGAAAAGCCTTCTGTTTCGACCGCCAAACCTTTCAGGGGAGCATTTGCAACTGTTTGGCATCATTTTTGAGTGAATTTCCGAAAGTCAGATTTTTTGCTGAAATTGTGACCCCGGGGCTTAGGGATTTTTTTCAAAAAAATCTTTTTCTCCCGGTTAAGTTGTCGAGGGCTGATTTCTTTTCCTGTGATAAAAAGCCTTCTCTTTCGACCGCCAAACCTTTCAGGGGAGCCTTTGCAAGTGTTTTGCACCATTTTTGAGTCAATTGGAGAAAGTCATATTTTTGCTGAAATTGTGACCCCGGGGCTTAGGGATTTTTTCAAAAAAATATTTTTTTGCCCGTTAAGTTGTGGAGGGCTGATTTCTTTTCCTGTGAGGTAACGCCTTCCGTTTCGAACTCCAAACCTTTCAGGGGAGCATTTGCAACTGTTTGGCATCATTTTTGAGTGAATTTACGAAAGTCAGATTTTTGCTGAAATTGTGACCCCGGGGCTTAGGGATTTTTTTCAAAAAAATATTTTTCTGCCGGTTGAGTTGTCGAGGGCTGATTTCTTTTCCTGTGAGGAAAAGTCTTTTGCTTAGACCGCCAAACCTTTCAGAGGAGCCTTTGCAATGGTTTGGCACCATTTTTGAGTGTATTGCCGAAAGTCAGAGTTTTGATGAATTTGTGACCCCGGGGCTTAGGGATTTTTTCAAAAAAATCTTTTTCTGCCGGTTAAGTTGTGGAGGGCTGATTTCTTTTTCTGTGATAAAAAGGCTTCTGTTTCGACCGCCAGACCTTTCAGGGTAGCATTGGCATCATTTTTGAGTCAATTGCCGAAAGTCAGAGTTTTGATGACATTGTGACCCCGGGGCTTAGGGAATTTTTCCAAAAAAATATTTTTCTGCCGGTTAAGTTGTGGAGCGCTGATTTCTTTTCGTGTGATGAAAAGCATTCTGTTTCGACCGCAAAACCTTTCAGGGGAGCATTCGCAACTGTTTGGCACCATTTTTGAGTCAATTGCCGAAAGTCAGAGTTTTGATGAAATTGTGACCCCGGGGCTTAGGGATTTTTTCAAAAAAATCTTTTTTTGCCGGTGAAGTTTTCGACGGCTGATTTCTTTTCCTGTGATAAAAAGCCTTCTCTTTCGACCGCCAAACCTTTCAGGGGAGCATTTGCAACCGTTTGGCACCATTTTTGAGTCAATTGAAGAAAGTCATATTTTTTATGAAACTGTGACCCCGGGGCTTAGGGATTTTTTCAAAAAAATCTTTTTTTTCAGGTTAAGTTGTCGAAGGCTGATTTCTTTTTCTGTGATAAAAAGCCTTCTGCTTCGACCGCCAAACTTTTCAGGGGAGCATTTGCAACCGTTTGGCACCATTTTTGAGTCAATTGGAGAAAGTCATATTTTTGCTGAAATTGTGACCCCGGGGCTTAGGGATTTTTTCAAAAAAATATTTTTTTGCCCGTTAAGTTTTCGAGGGCTGATTTCTTTTCCTGTGAGGAAAAGCCTTCTGTTTCGACCGCCAAACCTTTCAGGGGAGCATTTGCAACTGTTTGGCACCATTTTTGAGTGAATTTCCGAAAGTCAGATTTTTGCTGAAATTGTGACCCCGGGGCTTAGGGATTTTTTCTCAAAAAAATATTTTTCTGCCGGTTAAGTTGTCGAGGGCTGATTTCTTTTCCTGTGAGGAAAAGCCTTTTGCTTAGACCGCCAAACCTTTCAGAGGAGCCTTTGCAATGGTTTGGCACCATTTTTGAGTCTATTGCTGAAAGTCAGAGTTTTGATGAAATTGTGACCCCGGGGCTTAGGGATTTTTACAAAAAAATGTTTTTCTGCCGTTTAAGTTGTGGAGGGCTGATTTCTTTTCCTGTGATAAAAAGCCTTCTGTTTCGACCGCCAAACCTTTCAGGGGAGCATTTGCAACCGTTTGGCACCATTTTTGAGTCAATTGGAGAAAGTCATATTTTTGCTGAAATTGTGACCCCGGGGCTTAGGGATTTTTTCAAAAAAATCTTTTTCTGCCGGTTAAGTTGTGGAGGGCTGATTTCTTTTCCTGTGATAAAAAGGCTTCTGTTTCGACCGCCAAACCTTTCAGGGGAGCATTGGCATCATTTTTGAGTCAATTACCGAAAGTCAGAGTTTTGATGACATTGTGACCCCGGGGCTTAGGGATTTTTTCAAAAAAATATTTTTCTGCCGGTTAAGTTGTGGAGCGCTGATTTCTTTTCCTGTGATGAAAAGCATTCTGTTTCGACCGCAAAACCTTTCAGGGGAGCATTTGCAACCGTTTGGCACCATTTTTGAGTCAATTGGAGAAAGTCATATTTTTTATGAAACTGTGACCCCGGGGCTTAGGGATTTTTTCAAAAAAATCTTTTTTTGCCGGTGAAGTTTTCGACGGCTGATTTCTTTTCCTGTGATAAAAAGCCTTCTCTTTCGACCGCCAAACCTTTCAGGGGAGCATTTGCAACCGTTTGGCACCATTTTTGAGTCAATTGAAGAAAGTCATATTTTTTATGAAACTGTGACCCCGGGGCTTAGGGATTTTTTCAAAAAAATCTTTTTTTGCCGGTGAAGTTTTCGACGGCTGATTTCTTTTCCTGTGATAAAAAGCCTTCTCTTTCGACCGCCAAACCTTTCAGGGGAGCATTTGCAACCGTTTGGCACCATTTTTGAGTCAATTGGAGAAAGTCATATTTTTGCTGAAATTGTGACCCCGGGGCTTAGGGATTTTTTCAAAAAAATATTTTTTTGCCCGTTAAGTTTTCGAGGGCTGATTTCTTTTCCTGTGAGGAAAAGCCTTCTGTTTCGACCGCCAAACCTTTCAGGGGAGCATTTGCAACTGTTTGGCACCATTTTTGAGTGAATTTCCGAAAGTCAGATTTTTGCTGAAATTGTGACCCCGGGGCTTAGGGATTTTTTCTCAAAAAAATATTTTTCTGCCGGTTAAGTTGTCGAGGGCTGATTTCTTTTCCAGTGAGGAAAAGCCTTTTGCTTAGACTGCCAAACCTTTCAGAGGAGCCTTTGCAATGGTTTGGCACCATTTTTGAGTGAATTTCCGAAAGTCAGAGTTTTGATGAAATTGTGACCCCGGGGCTTAGGGATTTTTACAAAAAAATGTTTTTCTGCCGTTTAAGTTGTGGAGGGCTGATTTCTTTTCCTGTGATAAAAAGCCTTCTGTTTCGACCGCCAAACCTTTCAGGGGAGCATTTGCAACCGTTTGGCACCATTTTTGAGTCAATTGGAGAAAGTCATATTTTTGCTGAAATTGTGACCCCGGGGCTTAGGGATTTTTTCAAAAAAATATTTTTCTGCCGGTTAAGTTGTGGAGCGCTGATTTCTTTTCCTGTGATGAAAAGCATTCTGTTTCGACCGCAAAACCTTTCAGGGGAGCATTTGCAACCGTTTGGCACCATTTTTGAGTCAATTGGAGAAAGTCATATTTTTTATGAAACTGTGACCCCGGGGCTTAGGGATTTTTTCTCAAAAAAATATTTTTCTGCCGGTTAAGTTGTGGAGGGCTGATTTCTTTTCCTGTGAGGAAAAGCCTTTTGCTTAGACCGCCAAACCTTTCAGAGGAGCCTTTGCAATGGTTTGGCACCATTTTTGAGTCTATTGCCGAAAGTCAGAGTTTTGATGAATTTGTGACCCCGGGGCTTAGGGATTTTTTCAAAAAAATATTTTTCTGCCGGTTAAGTTGTGGAGGGCTGATTTCTTTTCCTGTGATAAAAAGCCTTCTGTTTCGACCGCCAAACCTTTCAGGGGAGCATTTGCAACCGTTTGGCACCATTTTTGAGTCAATTGGAGAAAGTCATATTTTTTATGAAACTGTGACCCCGGGGCTTAGGGATTTTTTCAAAAAAATCTTTTTTTGCCGGTTAAGTTGTCGAGGGCTGATTTCTTTTTCTGTGATAAAAAGCCTTCTGCTTCGACCGCCAAACCTTTCAGGGGAGCATTTGCAACCGTTTGGCACCATTTTTGAGTCAATTGGAGAAAGTCAGATTTTTTATGAAACTGTGACCCCGGTGCATAGGGATTTTTTTGAAAAAAATATTTTTCTGCCGGTTAAGTTGTGGAGGGCTGATTTCTTTTCCTGTGATAAAAAGGCTTCTGTTTCGACCGCCAAACCTTTCAGGGGAGCATTGGCATCATTTTTGAGTCAATTGCCGAAAGTCAGAGTTTTGATGACATTGTGATGCCGGGGCTTAGGGATTTTTTCAAAAAAATATTTTTCTGCCGGTGAAGTTGTGGAGCGCTGATTTCTATTCCTGTGATAAAAAGCCTTCTGTTTCGACCGCAAAACCTTTCAGGGGCGCATTTGCAACCGTTTGGCACCATTTTTGAGTCAATTGGAGAAAGTCATATTTTTGCTGAAATTGTGACCCCGGGGCTTAGGGATTTTTTTCAAAAAAATCTTTTTCTCCCGGTTAAGTTGTCGAGGGCTGATTTCTTTTTCTGTGATAAAAAGCCTTCTCTTTCGACCGCCAAACCTTTCAGGGGAGCCTTTGCAAGTGTTTTGCACCATTTTTGAGTCAATTGGAGAAAGTCATATTTTTGCTGAAATTGTGACGCCGGGGCTTAGGGATTTTTTTCAAAAAAATCTTTTTCTCCCGGTTAAGTTGTCGAGGGCTGATTTCTTTTCCTGTGATAAAAAGCCTTCTCTTTCGACCGCCAAACCTTTCAGGGGAGCCTTTGCAAGTGTTTTGCACCATTTTTGAGTCAATTGGAGAAAGTCATATTTTTGCTGAAATTGTGACCCCGGGGCTTAGGGATTTTTTCAAAAAAATATTTTTCTGCCGGTTAAGTTGTGGAGGGCTGATTTCTTTTCCTGTGATAAAAAGGCTTCTGTTTCGACCGCCAAACCTTTCAGGGGAGCATTTGCAACCGTTTGGCATCATTTTTGAGTCAATTGCCGAAAGTCAGAGTTTTGATGACATTGTGACCCCGGGGCTTAGGGATTTTTTTCAAAAAAATATTTTTCTGCCGGTTAAGTTGTGGAGCGCTGATTTCTTTTCCTGTGATGAAAAGCATTCTGTTTCGACCGCAAAACCTTTCAGGGGAGCATTTGCAACCGTTTGGCACCATTTTTGAGTCAATTGGAGAAAGTCATATTTTTTATGAAACCGTGACCCCGGGGCTTAGGGATTTTTTCAAAAAAATCTTTTTTTGCCGGTTAAGTTGTCGAGGGCTGATTTCTTTTCCTGTGATGAAAAGCGTTCTGTTTCGACCGCAAAACCTTTCAGGGGAGCATTTGCAACCGTTTGGCACCATTTTTGAGTCAATTGGAGAAAGTCATATTTTTGCTGAAATTGTGACCCCGGGGCTTAGGGATTTTTTCAAAAAAATATTTTTCTGCCGGTTAAGTTGTGGAGGGCTGATTTCTTTTCCTGTGATAAAAAGGCTTCTGTTTCGACCGCCAAACCTTTCAGGGGAGCATTTGCAACCGTTTGGCACCATTTTTGAGTCAATTGGAGAAAGTCATATTTTTGCTGAAATTGTGACCCCGGGGCTTAGGGATTTTTTCAAAAAAATCTTTTTCTGCCGGTTAAGTTGTGGAGGGCTGATTTCTTTTTCTGTGATAAAAAGGCTTCTGTTTCGACCGCCAGACCTTTCAGGGTAGCATTGGCATCATTTTTGAGTCAATTGCCGAAAGTCAGAGTTTTGATGACATTGTGACCCCGTGGCTTAGGGATTTTTTCAAAAAAATATTTTTCTGCCGGTTAAGTTGTGGAGCGCTGATTTCTTTTCGTGTGATGAAAAGCATTCTGTTTCGACCGCAAAACCTTTCAGGGGAGCATTCGCAACTGTTTGGCACCATTTTTGAGTCAATTGCCGAAAGTCAGAGTTTTGATGAAATTGTGACCCCGGGGCTTAGGGATTTTTTCAAAAAAATCTTTTTTTGCCGGTTAAGTTGTGGAGCGCTGATTTCTTTTCCTGTGATGAAAAGCATTCTGTTTCGACCGCAAAACCTTTCAGGGGAGCATTTGCAACCGTTTGGCACCATTTTTGAGTCAATTGGAGAAAGTCATATTTTTTATGAAATTGTGACCCCGGGGCTTAGGGATTTTTTTCAAAAAAATCTTTTTCTCCCGGTTAAGTTGTCGAGGGCTGATTTCTTTTTCTGTGATAAAAAGCCTTCTCTTTCGACCGCCAAACCTTTCAGGGGAGCCTTTGCAAGTGTTTTGCACCATTTTTGAGTCAATTGGAGAAAGTCATATTTTTGCTGAAATTGTGACGCCGGGGCTTAGGGATTTTTTTCAAAAAAATCTTTTTCTCCCGGTTAAGTTGTCGAGGGCTGATTTCTTTTCCTGTGATAAAAAGCCTTCTCTTTCGACCGCCAAACCTTTCAGGGGAGCCTTTGCAAGTGTTTTGCACCATTTTTGAGTCAATTGGAGAAAGTCATATTTTTGCTGAAATTGTGACCCCGGGGCTTAGGGATTTTTTCAAAAAAATATTTTTCTGCCGGTTAAGTTGTGGAGGGCTGATTTCTTTTCCTGTGATAAAAAGGCTTCTGTTTCGACCGCCAAACCTTTCAGGGGAGCATTTGCAACCGTTTGGCATCATTTTTGAGTCAATTGCCGAAAGTCAGAGTTTTGATGACATTGTGACCCCGGGGCTTAGGGATTTTTTTCAAAAAAATATTTTTCTGCCGGTTAAGTTGTGGAGCGCTGATTTCTTTTCCTGTGATGAAAAGCATTCTGTTTCGACCGCAAAACCTTTCAGGGGAGCATTTGCAACCGTTTGGCACCATTTTTGAGTCAATTGGAGAAAGTCATATTTTTTATGAAACCGTGACCCCGGGGCTTAGGGATTTTTTCAAAAAAATCTTTTTTTGCCGGTTAAGTTGTCGAGGGCTGATTTCTTTTCCTGTGATGAAAAGCGTTCTGTTTCGACCGCAAAACCTTTCAGGGGAGCATTTGCAACCGTTTGGCACCATTTTTGAGTCAATTGGAGAAAGTCATATTTTTGCTGAAATTGTGACCCCGGGGCTTAGGGATTTTTTCAAAAAAATATTTTTCTGCCGGTTAAGTTGTGGAGGGCTGATTTCTTTTCCTGTGATAAAAAGGCTTCTGTTTCGACCGCCAAACCTTTCAGGGGAGCATTTGCAACCGTTTGGCACCATTTTTGAGTCAATTGGAGAAAGTCATATTTTTGCTGAAATTGTGACCCCGGGGCTTAGGGATTTTTTCAAAAAAATCTTTTTCTGCCGGTTAAGTTGTGGAGGGCTGATTTCTTTTTCTGTGATAAAAAGGCTTCTGTTTCGACCGCCAGACCTTTCAGGGTAGCATTGGCATCATTTTTGAGTCAATTGCCGAAAGTCAGAGTTTTGATGACATTGTGACCCCGTGGCTTAGGGATTTTTTCAAAAAAATATTTTTCTGCCGGTTAAGTTGTGGAGCGCTGATTTCTTTTCGTGTGATGAAAAGCATTCTGTTTCGACCGCAAAACCTTTCAGGGGAGCATTCGCAACTGTTTGGCACCATTTTTGAGTCAATTGCCGAAAGTCAGAGTTTTGATGAAATTGTGACCCCGGGGCTTAGGGATTTTTTCAAAAAAATCTTTTTTTGCCGGTGAAGTTTTCGACGGCTGATTTCTTTTCCTGTGATAAAAAGCCTTCTCTTTCGACCGCCAAACCTTTCAGGGGAGCATTTGCAACCGTTTGGCACCATTTTTGAGTCAATTGGAGAAAGTCATATTTTTGCTGAAACTGTGACCCCGGGGCTTAGGGATTTTTTCAAAAAAATCTTTTTTTTCCGGTTAAGTTGTCGAAGGCTGATTTCTTTTTCTGTGATAAAAAGCCTTCTGCTTCGACCGCCAAACTTTTCAGGGGAGCATTTGCAACCGTTTGGCACCATTTTTGAGTCAATTGGAGAAAGTCATATTTTTGCTGAAATTGTGACCCCGGGGCTTAGGGATTTTTTCAAAAAAATATTTTTTTGCCCGTTAAGTTTTCGAGGGCTGATTTCTTTTCCTGTGAGGAAAAGCCTTCTGTTTCGACCGCCAAACCTTTCAGGGGAGCATTTGCAACTGTTTGGCACCATTTTTGAGTGAATTTCCGAAAGTCAGATTTTTGCTGAAATTGTGACCCCGGGGCTTAGGGATTTTTTCTCAAAAAAATATTTTTCTGCCGGTTAAGTTGTCGAGGGCTGATTTCTTTTCCTGTGAGGAAAAGCCTTTTGCTTAGACCGCCAAACCTTTCAGAGGAGCCTTTGCAATGGTTTGGCACCATTTTTGAGTCTATTGCCGAAAGTCAGAGTTTTGATGAATTTGTGACCCCGGGGCTTAGGGATTTTTTCAAAAAAATATTTTTCTGCCGGTTAAGTTGTGGAGGGCTGATTTCTTTTCCTGTGATAAAAAGCCTTCTGTTTCGACAGCCAAACCTTTCAGGGGAGCATTTGCAACCGTTTGGCACCATTTTTGAGTCAATTGGAGAAAGTCATATTTTTTATGAAACTGTGACCCCGGGGCTTAGGGATTTTTTCAAAAAAATCTTTTTCTGCCGGTTAAGTTGTGGAGGGCTGATTTCTTTTCCTGTGATAAAAAGGCTTCTGTTTCGACCGCCAAACCTTTCAGGGGAGCATTGGCATCATTTTTGAGTCAATTACCGAAAGTCAGAGTTTTGATGACATTGTGACCCCGGGGCTTAGGGATTTTTTCAAAAAAATATTTTTCTGCCGGTTAAGTTGTGGAGCGCTGATTTCTTTTCCTGTGATGAAAAGCATTCTGTTTCGACCGCAAAACCTTTCAGGGGAGCATTTGCAACCGTTTGGCACCATTTTTGAGTCAATTGGAGAAAGTCATATTTTTTATGAAACTGTGACCCCGGGGCTTAGGGATTTTTTCAAAAAAATCTTTTTTTGCCGGTTAAGTTGTCGAGGGCTGATTTCTTTTTCTGTGATAAAAAGCCTTCTGTTTCGACCGCAAAACATTTCAGGGGAGCATTTGCAACCGTTTGGCACCATTTTTGAGTCAATTGGAGAAAGTCATATTTTTGCTGAAATTGTGACCCCGGGGCTTAGGGATTTTTTCTCAAAAAAATATTTTTCTGCCGGTTAAGTTGTGGAGGGCTGATTTCTTTTCCTGTGAGGAAAAGCCTTTTGCTTAGACCGCCAAACCTTTCAGAGGAGCCTTTGCAATGGTTTGGCACCATTTTTGAGTCTATTGCCGAAAGTCAGAGTTTTGATGAATTTGTGACCCCGGGGCTTAGGGATTTTTTCAAAAAAATATTTTTTTGCCCGTTAAGTTTTCGAGGGCTGATTTCTTTTTCTGTGATAAAAAGCCTTCTCTTTCGACTGCCAAACCTTTCAGGGGAGCCTTTGCAAGTGTTTTGCACCATTTTTGAGTCAATTGGAGAAAGTCATATTTTTGCTGAAATTGTGACGCCGGGGCTTAGGGATTTTTTTCAAAAAAATCTTTTTCTCCCGGTTAAGTTGTCGAGGGCTGATTTCTTTTCCTGTGATAAAAAGCCTTCTCTTTCGACCGCCAAACCTTTCAGGGGAGCCTTTGCAAGTGTTTTGCACCATTTTTGAGTCAATTGGAGAAAGTCATATTTTTGCTGAAATTGTGACCCCGGGGCTTAGGGATTTTTTCAAAAAAATATTTTTCTGCCGGTTAAGTTGTGGAGGGCTGATTTCTTTTCCTGTGATAAAAAGGCTTCTGTTTCGACCGCCAAACCTTTCAGGGGAGCATTTGCAACCGTTTGGCACCATTTTTGAGTCAATTGCCGAAAGTCAGAGTTTTGATGACATTGTGACCCCGGGGCTTAGGGATTTTTTTCAAAAAAATATTTTTCTGCCGGTTAAGTTGTGGAGCGCTGATTTCTTTTCCTGTGATGAAAAGCATTCTGTTTCGACCGCAAAACCTTTCAGGGGAGCATTTGCAACCGTTTGGCACCATTTTTGAGTCAATTGGAGAAAGTCATATTTTTTATGAAACCGTGACCCCGGGGCTTAGGGATTTTTTCAAAAAAATCTTTTTTTGCCGGTTAAGTTGTCGAGGGCTGATTTCTTTTTCTGTGAGGAAAAGCCTTCTGTTTCGACCGCCAAACCTTTCAGGGGAGCCTTTGCAAGTGTTTTGCACCATTTTTGAGTCAATTGGAGAAAGTCATATTTTTGCTGAAATTGTGATGCCGGGGCTTAGGGATTTTTTCAAAAAAATCTTTTTTTGCCGGTTAAGTTGTGGAGCGCTGATTTCTTTTCCTGTGATGAAAAGCGTTCTGTTTCGACCGCAAAACCTTTCAGGGGAGCATTTGCAACCGTTTGGCACCATTTTTGAGTCAATTGCCGAAAGTCAGAGTTTTGATGACATTGTGATGCCGGGGCTTAGGGATTTTTTCAAAAAAATATTTTTCTGCCGGTGAAGTTGTGGAGCGCTGCTTTCTATTCCTGTGATAAAAAGCCTTCTGCTTCGACCGCCAAAACTTTCAGCGGAGCATTTGCAACCGTTTGGCACCATTTTTGAGTCAATTGGAGAAAGTCATATTTTTGCTGAAATTGTGACCCCGGGGCTTAGGGATTTTTTCAAAAAAATATTTTTCTGCCAGTTAAGTTGTGGAGGGCTGATTTCTTTTCCTGTGATAAAAAGGCTTCTGTTTCGACCGCCAAACCTTTCAGGGGAGCATTGGCATCATTTTTGAGTCAATTGCCGAAAGTCAGAGTTTTGATGACATTGTGACGCCGGGGCTTAGGGATTTTTTCAAAAAAATATTTTTCTGCCGGTTAAGTTGTGGAGCGCTGATTTCTATTCCTGTGATAAAAAGCCTTCTGTTTCGACCGCTAAACCTTTCAGGGGAGCATTTGCAACCGTATGGCACCATTTTTGAGTCAATTGGAGAAAGTCATATTTTTGCTGAAATTGTGACCCCGGGGCTTAGGGATTTTTTTCAAAAAAATCTTTTTCTCCCGGTTAAGTTGTCGAGGGCTGATTTCTTTTCCTGTGATAAAAAGCCTTCTCTTTCGACCGCCAAACCTTTCAGGGGAGCCTTTGCAAGTATTTTGCACCATTTTTGAGTCAATTGGAGAAAGTCATATTTTTGCTGAAATTGTGACCCCGGGGCTTAGGGATTTTTTCAAAAAAATATTTTTCTGCCGGTTAAGTTGTGGAGGGCTGATTTCTTTTCCTGTGATAAAAAGGCTTCTGTTTCGACCGCCAAACCTTTCAGGGGAGCATAGGCATCATTTTTGAGTCAATTGCGGGAAGTCAGAGATTTGATGACATTGTGTCCCCGGGGCTTAGGGATTTTTTCAAAAAAATATTTTTCTGCCGGTTAAGTTGTGGAGGGCTGATTTCTTTTCCTGTGATAAAAAGGCTTCTGTTTCGACCGCCAAACCTTTCAGGGGAGCATTGGCATCATTTTTGAGTCAATTGCCGAAAGTCAGAGTTTTGATGACATTGTGACGCCGGGGCTTAGGGATTTTTTCAAAAAAATATTTTTCTGCCGGTTAAGTTGTGGAGCGCTGATTTCTATTCCTGTGATAAAAAGCCTTCTGTTTCGACCGCCAAACCTTTCAGGGGAGCATTTGCAACCGTTTGGCACCATTTTTGAGACAATTGGAGAAAGTCATATTTTTGCTGAAATTGTGACCCCGGGGCTTAGGGATTTTTTTCAAAAAAATCTTTTTCTCCCGGTTAAGTTGTCGAGGGCTGATTTCTTTTCCTGTGATAAAAAGCCTTCTCTTTCGACCGCCAAACCTTTCAGGGGAGCCTTTGCAAGTGTTTTGCACCATTTTTGAGTCAATTGGAGAAAGTCATATTTTTGCTGAAATTGTGACCCCGGGGCTTAGGGATTTTTTTCAAAAAAATCTTTTTCTCCCGGTTAAGTTGTGGAGGGCTGATTTCTTTTTCTGTGATAAAAAGCCTTCTGCTTCGACCGCCAAACCTTTCAGGGGAGCATTTGCAACCGTTTGGCACCATTTTTGAGTCAATTGGAGAAAGTCATATTTTTGCTGAAATTGTGACCCCGGGGCTTAGGGATTTTTTCAAAAAAATCTTTTTCTCCCGGTTAAGTTGTGGAGGGCTGATTTCTTTTCCTGTGATAAAAAGGCTTCTGTTTCGACCGCCAAACCTTTCAGGGGAGCATTTGCAACCGTTTGGCACCATTTTTGAGTCAATTGGAGAAAGTCATATTTTTGCTGAAATTGTGACCCTGGGGCTTAGGGATTTTTTCCAAAAAAATCTATTTTTGCCGGTTAAGTTGTCGAGGGCTGATTTCTTTTTCTGTGATAAAAAGCCTTCTGCTTCGACCGCCAAACCTTTCGGGGGAGCATTTGCAACCGTTTGGCACCATTTTTGAGTCAATGGGAGAAAGTCATATTTTTGCTGAAATTGTGACCCCGGGGCTTAGGGATTTTTTCAAAAAAATATTTTTCTGCCGGTTAAGTTGTGGAGGGCTGATTTCTTTTCCTGTGATAAAAAGGCTTCTGTTTCGACCGCCAAACCTTTCAGGGGAGCATTGGCATCATTTTTGAGTCAATTGCCGAAAGTCAGAGTTTTGATGACATTGTGACGCCGGGGCTTAGGGATTTTTTCAAAAAAATATTTTTCTGCCGGTTAAGTTGTGGAGCGCTGATTTCTATTCCTGTGATAAAAAGCCTTCTGTTTCGACCGCCAAACCTTTCAGGGGAGCATTTGCAACCGTTTGGCACCATTTTTGAGTCAATTGGACAAAGTCATATTTTTGCTGAAATTGTGACCCCGGGGCTTAGGGATTTTTTTCAAAAAAATCTTTTTCTCCCGGTTAAGTTGTCGAGGGCTGATTTCTTTTCCTGTGATAAAAAGCCTTCTCTTTCGACCGCCAAACCTTTCAGGGGAGCCTTTGCAAGTATTTTGCACCATTTTTGAGTCAATTGGAGAAAGTCATATTTTTGCTGAAATTGTGACCCCGGGGCTTAGGGATTTTTTCAAAAAATTATTTTTCTGCCGGTTAAGTTGTGGAGGGCTGATTTCTTTTCCTGTGATAAAAAGGCTTCTGTTTCGACCGCCAAACCTTTCAGGGGAGCATAGGCATCATTTTTGAGTCAATTGCGGGAAGTCAGAGATTTGATGACATTGTGTCCCCGGGGCTTAGGGATTTTTTCAAAAAAATATTTTTCTGCCGGTTAAGTTGTGGAGGGCTGATTTCTTTTCCTGTGATAAAAAGGCTTCTGTTTCGACCGCCAAACCTTTCAGGGGAGCATTGGCATCATTTTTGAGTCAATTGCCGAAAGTCAGAGTTTTGATGACATTGTGACCCCGGGGCTTAGGAATTTTTTCAAAAAAATATTTTTCTGCCGGTTAAGTTGTGGAGCGCTGATTTCTATTCCTGTGATAAAAAGCCTTCTGTTTCGACCGCCAAACCTTTCAGGGGAGCATTTGCAACCGTTTGGCACCATTTTTGAGACAATTGGAGAAAGTCATATTTTTGCTGAAATTGTGACCCCGGGGCTTAGGGATTTTTTTCAAAAAAATCTTTTTCTCCCGGTTAAGTTGTCGAGGGCTGATTTCTTTTCCTGTGATAAAAAGCCTTCTCTTTCGACCGCCAAACCTTTCAGGGGAGCCTTTGCAAGTGTTTTGCACCATTTTTGAGTCAATTGGAGAAAGTCATATTTTTGCTGAAATTGTGACCCCGGGGCTTAGGGATTTTTTCAAAAAAATATTTTTTTGCCCGTTAAGTTGTGGAGGGCTGATTTCTTTTCCTGTGATAAAAAGCCTTCTCTTTCGACCGCCAAACCTTTCAGGGGAGCCTTTCCAAGTGTTTTGCACCATTTTTGAGTCAATTGGAGAAAGTCATATTTTTGCTGAAATTGTGACCCCGGGGCTTAGGGATTTTTTCAAAAAAATATTTTTCTGCCGGTTAAGTTGTGGAGGGCTGATTTCTTTTCCTGTGATAAAAAGCCTTCTGTTTCGACCGCCAAACCTTTCAGGGGAGCATTGGCATCATTTTTGAGTCAATTGCCGAAAGTCAGAGTTTTGATGACATTGTGACCACGGGGCTTAGGGATTTTTTCAAAAAAATATTTTTCTGCCGGTTAAGTTGTGGAGCGCTGATTTCTTTTCCTGTGATGAAAAGCATTCTGTTTCGACCGCAAAACCTTTCAGGGGAGCATTTGCAACCGTTTGGCACCATTTTTGAGTCAATTGGAGAAAGTCATATTTTTTATGAAACTGTGACCCCGGGGCTTAGGGATTTTTTCAAAAAAATCTTTTTTTGCCGGTTAAGTTGTCGAGGGCTGATTTCTTTTTCTGTGAGGAAAAGCCTTCTGCTTCGACCGCCAAAACTTTCAGGGGAGCCTTTGCAAGTGTTTTGCACCATTTTTGAGTCAATTGGAGAAAGTCATATTTTTGCTGAAATTGTGACCCCGGGGCTTAGGGATTTTTTCAAAAAAATATTTTTCTGCCGGTTAAGTTGTGGAGGGCTGATTTCTTTTCCTGTGATAAAAAGGCTTCTGTTTCGACCGCCAAACCTTTCAGGGGAGCATAGGCATCATTTTTGAGTCAATTGCCGAAAGTCAGAGTTTTGATGAAATTGTGACCCCGGGGCTTAGGGATTTTTTCAAAAAAATATTTTTCTGCCGGTTAAGTTGTGGAGGGCTGATTTCTTTTCCTGTGATAAAAAGGCTTCTGTTTCGACCGCCAAACCTTTCAGGGGAGCATTGGCATCATTTTTGAGTCAATTGCCGAAAGTCAGAGTTTTGATGACATTGTGACCCCGGGGCTTAGGGATTTTTTCAAAAAAATCTTTTTTTGCCGGTTAAGTTGTCGAGGGCTGATTTCTTTTTCTGTGATAAAAAGCCTTCTGCTTCGACCGCCAAACCTTTCAGGGGAGCATTTGCAACCGTTTGGCACCATTTTTGAGTCAATTGGAGAAAGTCAGAGTTTTGCTGAAATTGTGACCCCGGGGCTTAGGGATTTTTTCAAAAAAATATTTTTCTGCCGGTTAAGTTGTGGAGCGCTGATTTCTATTCCTGTGATAAAAAGCCTTCTGTTTCGACCGCCAAACCTTTCAGGGGAGCATTTGCAACCGTTTGGCACCATTTTTGAGACAATTGGAGAAAGTCATATTTTTGCTGAAATTGTGACCCCGGGGCTTAGGGATTTTTTTCAAAAAAATCTTTTTCTCCCGGTTAAGTTGTCGAGGGCTGATTTCTTTTCCTGTGATAAAAAGCCTTCTCTTTCGACCGCCAAACCTTTCAGGGGAGCCTTTCCAAGTGTTTTGCACCATTTTTGAGTCAATTGGAGAAAGTCATATTTTTGCTGAAATTGTGACCCCGGGGCTTAGGGATTTTTTCAAAAAAATATTTTTCTGCCGGTTAAGTTGTGGAGGGCTGATTTCTTTTCCTGTGATAAAAAGGCTTCTGTTTCGACCGCAAAACCTTTCAGGGGAGCATTTGCAACCGTTTGGCACCATTTTTGAGTCAATTGGAGAAAGTCATATTTTTTATGAAAC
Organism: Podarcis cretensis; assembly: GCF_951804945.1. NCBI lineage: Eukaryota > Metazoa > Chordata > Lepidosauria > Squamata > Lacertidae > Podarcis > Podarcis cretensis. The sequence goes on from NC_137176.1 coordinate 8,801,724, forward strand.
TGTGACCCCGGGGGCTTAGGGATTTTTTCAAAAAAATCTTTTTCTGCCGGTTAAGTTGTGGAGGGCTGATTTCTTTTCCTGTGATGAAAAGCGTTCTGTTTCGACCGCAAAACCTTTCAGGGGAGCATTTGCAACCGTTTGGCACCATTTTTGAGTCAATTGCCGAAAGTCAGAGTTTTGATGACATTGTGATGCCGGGGCTTAGGGATTTTTTCAAAAAAATATTTTTCTGCCGGTGAAGTTGTGGAGCGCTGCTTTCTATTCCTGTGATAAAAAGCCTTCTGCTTCGACCGCCAAACCTTTCAGCGGAGCATTTGCAACCGTTTGGCACCATTTTTGAGTCAATTGGAGAAAGTCATATTTTTGCTGAAATTGTGACCCCGGGGCTTAGGGATTTTTTCAAAAAAATATTTTTCTGCCGGTTAAGTTGTGGAGCGCTGATTTCTATTCCTGTGATAAAAAGCCTTCTGTTTCGACCGCCAAACCTTTCAGGGGAGCATTTGCAACCGTTTGGCACCATTTATGAGTCAATTGGAGAAAGTCATATTTTTGCTGAAATTGTGACCCCGGGGCTTAGGGATTTTTTTCAAAAAAATATTTTTCTGCCGATTAAGTTGTGGAGGCTGATTTCTTTTCCTGTGATGAAAAGCCTTCTGCTTAGACCGCCAAACCTTTCAGAGGAGCCTTTGCAATGGTTTGGCACCATTTTTGAGTCAATTGCCGAAAGTCAGAGTTTTGATGAAATTGTGACCCCGGGGCTTAGGGATTTTTTCAAAAAAATCTTTTTTTGCCGGTGAAGTTGTCGAGGGCTGATTTCTTTTCCTGTGAGGAAAAGCCTTCTGCTTAGACCGCCAAACCTTTCAGGGGAGCCTTTGCAACCGTTTGGCACCATTTTTGAGTCAATTGGAGAAAGTCATATTTTTGCTGAAATTGTGACCCCGGGGCTTAGGGATTTTTTCAAAAAAATATTTTTCTGCCGGTTAAGTTGTGGAGGGCTGATTTCTTTTCCTGTGATAAAAATGCTTCTGTTTCGACCGCCAAACCTTTCAGGGGAGCATTGGCATCATTTTTGAGTCAATTGCCGAAAGTCAGATTTTTTATGACATTGTGACCCCGGGGCTTAGGGATTTTTTCAAAAAAATATTTTTCTGCCGGTTAAGTTGTGGAGCGCTGATTTCTTTTCCTGTGATGAAAAGCATTCTGTTTCGACCGCAAAACCTTTCAGGGGAGCATTTGCAACGGTTTGGCACCATTTTTGAGTCAATTGGAGAAAGTCATATTTTTTATGAAACTGTGACCCCGGGGCTTAGGGATTTTTTCAAAAAAATCTTTTTTTGCCGGTTAAGTTGTCGAGGGCTGATTTCTTTTTCTGTGATAAAAAGCCTTCTGTTTCGACCGCAAAACCTTTCAGGGGAGCATTTGCAACCGTTTGGCACCATTTTTGAGTCAATTGGAGAAAGTCATATTTTTGCTGAAATTGTGACCCCGGGGCTTAGGGATTTTTTCAAAAAAATATTTTTCTGCCGGTTAAGTTGTGGAGGGCTGATTTCTTTTCCTGTGATAAAAAGGCTTCTGTTTCGACCGCCAGACCTTTCAGGGTAGCATTGGCATCATTTTTGAGTCAATTGCCGAAAGTCAGAGTTTTGATGACATTGTGACCCCGGGGCTTAGGGATTTTTTCAAAAAAATATTTTTCTGCCGGTTAAGTTGTGGAGCGCTGATTTCTTTTCGTGTGATGAAAAGCATTCTGTTTCGACCGCAAAACCTTTCAGGGGAGCATTTGCAACCGTTTGGCACCATTTCTGAGTCAATTGCCGAAAGTCAGAGTTTTGATGAAATTGTGACCCCGGGGCTTAGGGATTTTTTCAAAAAAATCTTTTTTTGCCGGTGAAGTTGTCGAGGGCTGATTTCTTTTCCTGTGAGGAAAAGCCTTCTGCTTAGACCGCCAAACCTTTCAGGGGAGCATTTGCAACCGTTTGGCACCATTTTTGAGTCAATTGCCGAAAGTCAGAGTTTTGATGAAATTGTGACCCCGGGGCTTAGGGATTTTTTCAAAAAAATCTTTTTTTGCCGGTGAAGTTTTCGACGGCTGATTTCTTTTCCTGTGATGAAAAGCCTTCTCTTTCGACCGCCAAACCTTTCAGGGGAGCATTTGCAACCGTTTGGCACCATTTTTGAGTCAATTGAAGAAAGTCATATTTTTATGAAACTGTGACCCCGGGGCTTAGGGATTTTTTCAAAAAAATATTTTTCTGCCGGTTAAGTTGTGCAGGGCTGATTTCTTTTCCTGTGATAAAAAGGCTTCTGTTTCGACCGCCAAACCTTTCAGGGGAGCATTGGCATCATTTTTGAGTCAATTGCCGAAAGTCAGATTTTTGATGACGTTGTGACCCCGGAGCTTAGGGATTTTTTCAAAAAAATATTTTTCTGCCGGTTAAGTTGTCGAGGGCTGATTTCTTTTTCTGTGATAAAAAGCCTTCTGTTTCGACCGCAAAACCTTTCAGGGGAGCATTTGCAACCGTTTGGCACCATATTTGAGTCAATTGGAGAAAGTCATATTTTTGCTGAAATTGTGACCCCGGGGCTTAGGGATTTTTTCAAAAAAATATTTTTCTGCCGGTTAAGTTGTGGAGGGCTGATTTCTTTTCCTGTGAGGAAAAGCCTTCTGTTTTGACCGCCAAACATTTCAGGGGAGCATTTGCAACTGTTTGGCATCATTTTTGAGTGAATTTCCGAAAGTCAAATTTTTGCTGAAATTGTGACCCCGGGGCTTAGGGATTTTTTTCAAAAAAATATTTTTCTGCCGGTTAAGTTGTCGAGGGCTGATTTCTTTTCCTGTCATGAAAAGCCTTCTGCTTAGACCGCCAAACCTTTCAGAGGAGCCTTTGCAAGTGTTTGGCACCATTTTTGAGTCAATTGCCGAAAGTCAGAGTTTTTATGAAATTGTGACCCAGGGGCTTAGGGATTTTTTCAAAAAAATCTTTTTTTGCCGGTGAAGTTTTCGACGGCTGATTTCTTTTCCTGTGATAAAAAGCCTTCTCTTTCGACCGCCAAACCTTTCAGGGGAGCATTTGCAACCGTTTGGCACCATTTTTGAGTCAATTGAAGAAAGTCATATTTTTTATGAAACTGTGACCCCGGGGCTTAGGGATTTTTTCAAAAAAATCTTTTTTTGCCGGTGAAGTTGTCGAGGGCTGATTTCTTTTCCTGTGAGGAAAAGCCTTCTGTTTCGACCGCCAAACCTTTCAGGGGAGCATTTGCAACTGTTTGGCATCATTTTTGAGTGAATTTCCGAAAGTCAGATTTTTGCTGAAATTGTGACCCCGGGGCTTAGGGATTTTTTTCAAAAAAATATTTTTCTGCCGGTTAAGTTGTCGAGGGCTGATTTCTTTTCCTGTGATGAAAAGCCTTCTGCTTATACCGCCAAACCTTTCAGAGGAGCCTTTGCAACTGTTTGGCATCATTTTTGAGTCAATTGCTGAAAGTCAGAGTTTTGATGAAATTGTGACCCCGGGGCTTAGGGATTTTTTCAAAAAAATCTTTTTTTGCCGGTGAATTTGTCGAGGGCTGATTTCTTTTCCTGTGATGAAAAGCCTTCTGCTTAGACCGCCAAACCTTTCAGAGGAGCCTTTGCAAGTGTTTGGCACCATTTTTGAGTCAATTGCCGAAAGTCAGAGTTTTGATGAAATTGTGACCCCGGGGCTTAGGGATTTTTTCAAAAAAATATTTTTCTGCCGGTTAAGTTGTGGAGGGCTGATTTCTTTTCCTGTGATGAAAAGCCTTCTGCTTAGACCGCCAAACCTTTCAGAGGAGCCTTTGCAAGTGTTTGGCACCATTTTTGAGTCAATTGCCGAAAGTCAGAGTTTTGATGAAATTGTGACCCCGGGGCTTAGGGATTTTTTCAAAAAAATATTTTTCTGCCGGTTAAGTTGTCGAGGGCTGATTTCTTTTCCTGTGATGAAAAGCCTTCTCTTTCGACCGCCAAACCTTTCAGGGGAGCATTTGCAACCGTTTGGCACCATTTTTGAGTCAATTGAAGAAAGTCATATTTTTATGAAACTGTGACCCCGGGGCTTAGGGATTTTTTCAAAAAAATCTTTTTCTGCCGGTTAAGTTGTGGAGGGCTGATTTCTTTTCCTGTGAGGAAAAGCCTTCTGTTTCGACCACAAAACATTTCAGGGGAGCATTTGCAACTGTTTGGCATCATTTTTGAGTGAATTTCCGAAAGTCAGATTTGTGCTGAAATTGTGACCCCGGGGTTTAGGGATTTTTTCAAAAAAATCTTTTTCTGCCGGTTAAGTTGTGGAGGGCTGATTTCTTTTCCTGTGATAAAAAGGCTTCTGTTTCGACCGCCAAACCTTTAAGGGGAGCATTTGCAACCGTTTGGCACCATTTTTGACTCAATTGGAGAAAGTCATATTTTTACTGAAATTGTTACCCCGGGGCTTAGGGATTTTTTCAAAAAAATCTTTTTTTGCCGGTTAAGTTGTCGAGGGCTGACTTCTTTTTCTGTGATAAAAAGCCTTCTGTTTCGACCGCCAAACCTTTCAGAGGAGCCTTTGCAAGTGTTTGGCACCATTTTTGAGTCAATTGCCGAAAGTCAGAGTTTTGATGAAATTGTGACCCCGGGGCTTAGGGATTTTTTCAAAAAAATATTTTTCTGCCCGTTAAGTTGTGGAGGGCTGATTTCTTTTCCTGTGATAAAAAGGCTTCTGTTTCGACCGCCAAACCTTTCAGGGGAGCATTTGCAACCGTTTGGCACCATTTTTGAGTCAATTGGAGAAAGTCATATTTTTGCTGAAATTGTGACCCCGGGGCTTAGGGATTTTTTCAAAAAAATCTTTTTTTGCCGGTGAAGTTTTCGACGGCTGATTTCTTTTCCTGTGATAAAAAGCCTTCTCTTTCGACCGCCAAACCTTTCAGGGGAGCATTTGCAACCGTTTGGCACCATTTTTGAGTCAATTGCCGAAAGTCATATTTTTTATGAAACTGTGACCCCGGGGCTTAGGGATTTTTTCAAAAAAATATTTTTCTGCCGGTTAAGTTGTGGAGCGCTGATTTCTTTTCCTGTGATGAAAAGCATTCTGTTTCGACCGCCAAACCTTTCAGGGGAGCATTGGCATCATTTTTGAGTCAATTGCCGAAAGTCAGATTTTTGATGACATTGTGACCCCGGGGCTTAGGGATTTTTTCAAAAAAATATTTTTCTGCCAGTTAAGTTGTGGAGCGCTGATTTCTTTTCCTGTGATGAAAAGCATTCTGTTTCGACCGCAAAACCTTTCAGGGGAGCATTTGCAACGGTTTGGCACCATTTTTGAGTCAATTGGAGAAAGTCATATTTTTTATGAAACTGTGACCTCGGGGCTTAGGGATTTTTTCAAAAAAATCTTTTTTTGCCGGTTAAGTTGTCGAGGGCTGATTTCTTTTTCTGTGATAAAAAGCCTTCTGTTTCGACCGCAAAACCTTTCAGGGGAGCATTTGCAACCGTTTGGCACCATTTTTGAGTCAATTGAAGAAAGTCATATTTTTTATGAAACTGTGACCCCGGGGCTTAGGGATTTTTTCAAAAAAATCTTTTTCTGCCGGTTAAGTTGTGGAGGGCTGATTTCTTTTCCTGTGAGGAAAAGCCTTCTGTTTCGACCGCCAAACCTTTCAGGGGAGCATTTGCAACTGTTTGGCATCATTTTTGAGTGAATTTCCGAAAGTCAGATTTTTGCTGAAATTGTGACCCCGGGGCTTAGGGATTTTTTTCAAAAAAATATTTTTCTGCCGGTTAAGTTGTCGAGGGCTGATTTCTTTTCCTGTGATGAAAAGCCTTCTGCTTAGACCGCCAAACCTTTCAGAGGAGCCTTTGCAACTGTTTGGCATCATTTTTGAGTCAATTGCTGAAAGTCAGAGTTTTGATGAAATTGTGACCCCGGGGCTTAGGGATTTTTTCAAAAAAATATTTTTTTGCCGGTGAAGTTGTCGAGGGCTGATTTCTTTTCCTGTGATGAAAAGCCTTCTGCTTAGACCGCCAAACCTTTCAGAGGAGCCTTTGCAACTGTTTGGCATCATTTTTGAGTCAATTGCTGAAAGTCAGAGTTTTGATGAAATTGTGACCCCGGGGCTTAGGGATTTTTTCAAAAAAATATTTTTTTGCCGGTGAAGTTGTCGAGGGCTGATTTCTTTTCCTGTGATGAAAAGCCTTCTGCTTAGACCGCCAAACCTTTCAGAGGAGCCTTTGCAAGTGTTTGGCACCATTTTTGAGTCAATTGCCGAAAGTCAGAGTTTTGATGAAATTGTGACCCCGGGGCTTAGGGATTTTTTCAAAAAAATCTTTTTTTGCCGGTGAAGTTGTGGAGGGCTGATTTCTTTTTCTGTGATAAAAAGCCTTCTGTTTCGACCGCAAAACCTTTCAGGGGAGCCTTTGCAACCGTTTGGCACCATATTTGAGTCAATTGGAGAAAGTCATATTTTTGCTGAAATTGTGACCCCGGGGCTTAGGGATTTTTTTCAAAAAAATATTTTTCTGCCGGTTAAGTTGTCGAGGGCTGATTTCTTTTCCTGTCATGAAAAGCCTTCTGCTTAGACCGCCAAACCTTTCAGAGGAGCTTTGCAAGTGTTTGGCACCATTTTTGAGTCAATTGCCGAAAGTCAGAGTTTTTATGAAATTGTGACCCAGGGGCTTAGGGATTTTTTCAAAAAAATCTTTTTTTGCCGGTGAAGTTTTCGACGGCTGATTTCTTTTCCTGTGATAAAAAGCCTTCTCTTTCGACCGCCAAACCTTTCAGGGGAGCATTTGCAACCGTTTGGCACCATTTTTGAGTCAATTGAAGAAAGTCATATTTTTTATGAAACTGTGACCCCGGGGCTTAGGGATTTTTTCAAAAAAATCTTTTTCTGCCGGTTAAGTTGTGGAGGGCTGATTTCTTTTCCTGTGAGGAAAAGCCTTCTGTTTCGACCGCCAAACCTTTCAGGGGAGCATTTGCAACTGTTTGGCATCATTTTTGAGTGAATTTCCGAAAGTCAGATTTTTGCTGAAATTGTGACCCCGGGGCTTAGGGATTTTTTTCAAAAAAATATATTTCTGCCGGTTAAGTTGTCGAGGGCTGATTTCTTTTCCTGTGATGAAAAGCCTTCTGCTTAGACCGCCAAACCTTTCAGAGGAGCCTTTGCAACTGTTTGGCATCATTTTTGAGTCAATTGCTGAAAGTCAGAGTTTTGATGAAATTGTGACCCCGGGGCTTAGGGATTTTTTCAAAAAAATCTTTTTTTGCCGGTGAAGTTGTCGAGGGCTGATTTCTTTTCCTGTGATGAAAAGCCTTCTGCTTAGACCGCCAAACCTTTCAGAGGAGCCTTTGCAAGTGTTTGGCACCATTTTTGAGTCAATTGCCGAAAGTCAGAGTTTTGATGAAATTGTGACCCCGGGGCTTAGGGATTTTTTCAAAAAAATATTTTTCTGCCGGTTAAGTTGTGGAGGGCTGATTTCTTTTCCTGTGAGGAAAAGCCTTCTGTTTCGACCGCCAAACATTTCAGGGGAGCATTTGCAACCGTTTGGCACCATTTTTGACTCAATTGGAGAAAGTCATATTTTTACTGAAATTGTTACCCCGGGGCTTAGGGATTTTTTCAAAAAAATCTTTTTTTGCCGGTTAAGTTGTCGAGGGCTGACTTCTTTTTCTGTGATAAAAAGCCTTCTGTTTCGACCGCCAAACCTTTCAGAGGAGCCTTTGCAAGTGTTTGGCACCATTTTTGAGTCAATTGCCGAAAGTCAGAGTTTTGATGAAATTGTGACCCCGGGGCTTAGGGATTTTTTCAAAAAAATATTTTTCTGCCCGTTAAGTTGTGGAGGGCTGATTTCTTTTCCTGTGATAAAAAGGCTTCTGTTTCGACCGCCAAACCTTTCAGGGGAGCATTTGCAACCGTTTGGCACCATTTTTGAGTCAATTGGAGAAAGTCATATTTTTGCTGAAATTGTGACCCCGGGGCTTAGGGATTTTTTCAAAAAAATCTTTTTTTGCCGGTGAAGTTTTCGACGGCTGATTTCTTTTCCTGTGATAAAAAGCCTTCTCTTTCGACCGCCAAACCTTTCAGGGGAGCATTTGCAACCGTTTGGCACCATTTTTGAGTCAATTGCCGAAAGTCATATTTTTTATGAAACTGTGACCCCGGGGCTTAGGGATTTTTTCAAAAAAATATTTTTCTGCCGGTTAAGTTGTGGAGCGCTGATTTCTTTTCCTGTGATGAAAAGCATTCTGTTTCGACCGCCAAACCTTTCAGGGGAGCATTGGCATCATTTTTGAGTCAATTGCCGAAAGTCAGATTTTTGATGACATTGTGACCCCGGGGCTTAGGGATTTTTTCAAAAAAATATTTTTCTGCCAGTTAAGTTGTGGAGCGCTGATTTCTTTTCCTGTGATGAAAAGCATTCTGTTTCGACCGCAAAACCTTTCAGGGGAGCATTTGCAACGGTTTGGCACCATTTTTGAGTCAATTGGAGAAAGTCATATTTTTTATGAAACTGTGACCTCGGGGCTTAGGGATTTTTTCAAAAAAATCTTTTTTTGCCGGTTAAGTTGTCGAGGGCTGATTTCTTTTTCTGTGATAAAAAGCCTTCTGTTTCGACCGCAAAACCTTTCAGGGGAGCATTTGCAACCGTTTGGCACCATTTTTGAGTCAATTGAAGAAAGTCATATTTTTTATGAAACTGTGACCCCGGGGCTTAGGGATTTTTTCAAAAAAATCTTTTTCTGCCGGTTAAGTTGTGGAGGGCTGATTTCTTTTCCTGTGAGGAAAAGCCTTCTGTTTCGACCGCCAAACCTTTCAGGGGAGCATTTGCAACTGTTTGGCATCATTTTTGAGTGAATTTCCGAAAGTCAGATTTTTGCTGAAATTGTGACCCCGGGGCTTAGGGATTTTTTTCAAAAAAATATTTTTCTGCCGGTTAAGTTGTCGAGGGCTGATTTCTTTTCCTGTGATGAAAAGCCTTCTGCTTAGACCGCCAAACCTTTCAGAGGAGCCTTTGCAACTGTTTGGCATCATTTTTGAGTCAATTGCTGAAAGTCAGAGTTTTGATGAAATTGTGACCCAGGGGCTTAGGGATTTTTTCAAAAAAATATTTTTTTGCCGGTGAAGTTGTCGAGGGCTGATTTCTTTTCCTGTGATGAAAAGCCTTCTGCTTAGACCGCCAAACCTTTCAGAGGAGCCTTTGCAACTGTTTGGCATCATTTTTGAGTCAATTGCTGAAAGTCAGAGTTTTGATGAAATTGTGACCCCGGGGCTTAGGGATTTTTTCAAAAAAATATTTTTTTGCCGGTGAAGTTGTCGAGGGCTGATTTCTTTTCCTGTGATGAAAAGCCTTCTGCTTAGACCGCCAAACCTTTCAGAGGAGCCTTTGCAAGTGTTTGGCACCATTTTTGAGTCAATTGCCGAAAGTCAGAGTTTTGATGAAATTGTGACCCCGGGGCTTAGGGATTTTTTCAAAAAAATCTTTTTTTGCCGGTGAAGTTGTGGAGGGCTGATTTCTTTTTCTGTGATAAAAAGCCTTCTGTTTCGACCGCAAAACCTTTCAGGGGAGCCTTTGCAACCGTTTGGCACCATATTTGAGTCAATTGGAGAAAGTCATATTTTTGCTGAAATTGTGACCCCGGGGCTTAGGGATTTTTTTCAAAAAAATATTTTTCTGCCGGTTAAGTTGTCGAGGGCTGATTTCTTTTCCTGTCATGAAAAGCCTTCTGCTTAGACCGCCAAACCTTTCAGAGGAGCTTTGCAAGTGTTTGGCACCATTTTTGAGTCAATTGCCGAAAGTCAGAGTTTTTATGAAATTGTGACCCAGGGGCTTAGGGATTTTTTCAAAAAAATCTTTTTTTGCCGGTGAAGTTTTCGACGGCTGATTTCTTTTCCTGTGATAAAAAGCCTTCTCTTTCGACCGCCAAACCTTTCAGGGGAGCATTTGCAACCGTTTGGCACCATTTTTGAGTCAATTGAAGAAAGTCATATTTTTTATGAAACTGTGACCCCGGGGCTTAGGGATTTTTTCAAAAAAATCTTTTTCTGCCGGTTAAGTTGTGGAGGGCTGATTTCTTTTCCTGTGAGGAAAAGCCTTCTGTTTCGACCGCCAAACCTTTCAGGGGAGCATTTGCAACTGTTTGGCATCATTTTTGAGTGAATTTCCGAAAGTCAGATTTTTGCTGAAATTGTGACCCCGGGGCTTAGGGATTTTTTTCAAAAAAATATATTTCTGCCGGTTAAGTTGTCGAGGGCTGATTTCTTTTCCTGTGATGAAAAGCCTTCTGCTTAGACCGCCAAACCTTTCAGAGGAGCCTTTGCAACTGTTTGGCATCATTTTTGAGTCAATTGCTGAAAGTCAGAGTTTTGATGAAATTGTGACCCCGGGGCTTAGGGATTTTTTCAAAAAAATCTTTTTTTGCCGGTGAAGTTGTCGAGGGCTGATTTCTTTTCCTGTGATGAAAAGCCTTCTGCTTAGACCGCCAAACCTTTCAGAGGAGCCTTTGCAAGTGTTTGGCACCATTTTTGAGTCAATTGCCGAAAGTCAGAGTTTTGATGAAATTGTGACCCCGGGGCTTAGGGATTTTTTCAAAAAAATCTTTTTCTGCCGGTTAAGTTGTGGAGGGCTGATTTCTTTTCCTGTGAGGAAAAGCCTTCTGTTTCGACCGCCAAACATTTCAGGGGAGCATTTGCAACTGTTTGGCATCATTTTTGAGTTAATTTCCGAAAGTCAGATTTTTGCTGAAATTTTTCAAAAAAATATTTTTCTGCCGGTTAAGTTGTCGAGGGCTGATTTCTTTTCCTGTGATGAAAAGCCTTCTGCTTAGACCGCCAAACCTTTCAGAGGAGCCTTTGCAAGTGTTTGGCACCATTTTTGAGTCAATTGCCGAAAGTCAGAGTTTTGATGAAATTGTGACCCCGGGGCTTAGGGATTTTTTTCAAAAAAATATTTTTCTGCCGGTTAAGTTGTGGAGGGCTGATTTCTTTTCCTGTGATAAAAAGCCTTCTCTTTCGACCGCCAAACCTTTCAGGGGAGCCTTTGCAAGTTTTTTGCACCATTTTTGAGTCAATTGGAGAAAGTCATATTTTTTATGAAACTGTGACCCCGGGGCTTAGGGATTTTTTCAAAAAAATATTTTTTTGCCCGTTAAGTTGTGGAGGGCTGATTTCTTTTCCTGTGAGGAAACGCCTTCTGTTTCGACCGCCAAAACTTTCAGGGGAGCATTTGCAACTGTTTGGCATCATTTTTGAGTGAATTTCCGAAAGTCAGATTTTTGCTGAAATTGTGACCCCGGGGCTTAGGGATTTTTTTCAAAAAAATATTTTTCTGCCAGTTAAGTTGTCGAGGGCTGATTTCTTTTCCTGTGAGGAAAAGCCTTTTGCTTAGACCGCCAAACCTTTCAGAGGAGCCTTTGCAATGGTTTGGCACCATTTTTGAGTCTATTGCCGAAAGTCAGAGTTTTGATGAATTTGTGACCCCGGGGCTTAGGGATTTTTTCAAAAAAATCTTTTTCTGCCGGTTAAGTTGTGGAGGGCTGATTTCTTTTCCTGTGATGAAAAGCCTTCTGCTTAGACCGCCAAACCTTTCAGAGGAGCCTTTGCAAGTGTTTGGCACCATTTTTGAGTCAATTGCCGAAAGTCAGAGTTTTGATGAAATTGTGACCCCGGGGCTTAGGGATTTTTATAAAAAAATCTTTTTTTGCCGGTGAAGTTGTCGAGGGCTGATTTCTTTTCCTGTGAGGAAAAGCCTTCTGCTTAGACCGCCAAACCTTTCAGAGGAGCCTTTGCAAGTGTTTGGCACCATTTTTGAGTCAATTGCTGAAAGTCAGAGTTTTGATGAAATTGTGAACCCGGGGCTTAGGGAGTTTTTCAAAAAAATATTTTTCTGCCGGTTAAGTTGTGGAGGGCTGATTTCTTTTCCTGTGATAAAAAGGCTTCTTTTTCGACCGCCAAACCTTTCAGGGTAGCATTGGCATCATTTTTGAGTCAATTGCCGAAAGTCAGAGTTTTGATGACATTGTGACCCCGGGGCTTAGGGATTTTTTCAAAAAAATCTTTTTCTGCCGGTTAAGTTGTGGAGGGCTGATTTCTTTTCCTGTGATAAAAAGGCTTCTGTTTCGACCGCCAAACCTTTCAGGGGAGCATTTGCAACTGTTTGGCACCATTTTTGAGTCAATTGGAGAAAGTCATATTTTTGCTGAAATTGTGACCCCGGGGCTTAGGGATTTTTTCAAAAAAATATTTTTCTGTCGGTTAAGTTGTGGAGCGCTGATTTCTTTTCCTGTGATGAAAAGCATTCTGTTTCGACCGCAAAACCTTTCAGGGGAGCATTTGTAACCGTTTGGCACCATTTTTGAGTCAATTGGAGAAAGTCATATTTTTTATGAAACTGTGACCCCGGGGCTTAGGGATTTTTTCAAAAAAATCTTTTTTTGCCGGTTAAGTTGTCGAGGGCTGATTTCTTTTTCTGTGATGAAAAGCATTCTGCTTCGACCGCCAAACCTTTCAGGGGAGCATTTGCAACCGTTTGGCACCATTTTTGAGTCAATTGGAGAAAGTCATATTTTTGCTGAAATTGTGACCCCGGGGCTTAGGGATTTTTTTCAAAAAAATATTTTTCTGCCGGTTAAGTTGCCGAGGGCTGATTTCTTTTCCTGTGATAAAAAGCCTTCTCTTTCGACCGCCAAACCTTTCAGGGGAGCCTTTGCAAGTGTTTTGCACCATTTTTGAGTCAATTGGAGAAAGTCATATTTTTGCTGAAATTGTGACCCCGGGGCTTAGGGATTTTTTTCAAAAAAATCTTTTTCTGCCGGTTAAGTTGTCGAGGGCTGATTTCTTTTCCTGTGATGAAAAGCCTTCTGCTTAGACCGCCAAACCTTTCAGAGGAGCCTTTGCAAGTGTTTGGCACCATTTTTGAGTCAATTTCCGAAAGTCAGATTTTTGCTGAAATTGTGACCCCGGGGCTTAGGGATTTTTTCAAAAAAATCTTTTTTTGCCCGTGAAGTTGTCGAGGGCTGATTTCTTTTCCTGTGATGAAAAGCCTTCTGCTTAGACCGCCAAACCTTTCAGAGGAGCCTTTGCAAGTGTTTGGCACTATTTTTGAGTCAATTGCCGCAAGTCAGAGTTTTGATGAAATTGTGACCCCGGGGCTTAGGGATTTTTTCAAAAAAATATTTTGCTGCCGGTTAAGTTGTGGAGGGCGGATTTCTTTTCCTGTGATAAAAAGGCTTCTTTTTCGACCGCCAAACCTTTCAGGGTAGCATTGGCATCATTTTTGAGTTAATTGCCGAAAGTCAGAGTTTTGATGACATTGTGACCCCGGGGCTTAGGGATTTTTTCAAAAAAATCTTTTTTTGCCGATGAAGTTTTCGACGTCTGATTTCTTTTCCTGTGATAAAAAGCCTTCTCTTTCGACCGCCAAACCTTTCAGGGGAGCATTTGCAACCGTTTGGCACCATTTTTGAGTCAATTGAAGAAAGTCATATTTTTTATGAAACTGTGACCCCGGGGCTTAGGGATTTTTTCAAAAAAATATTTTTCTGCCGGTTAAGTTGTGGAGGGCTGATTTCTTTTCCTGTGAGGAAAAGCCTTCTGTTTCGACCGCCAAACCTTTCAGGGGAGCATTTGCAACTGTTTGGCATCATTTTTGAGTGAATTTCCGAAAGTCATATTTTTGCTGAAATTGTGACCCCGGGGCTTAGGGATTTTTTCAAAAAAATATTTTTCTGCCGGTTAAGTTGTGGAGGGCTGATTTCTTTTCCTGTGATAAAAAGGCTTCTGTTTCGACCGCCAGACCTTTCAGGGTAGCATTGGCATCATTTCTGAGTCAATTGCCGAAAGTCAGAGTTTTGATTAAATTGTGACCCCGGGGCTTAGGGATTTTTTCAAAAAAATCTTTTTTTGCCGGTGAAGTTTTCGACGGCTGATTTCTTTTCCTGTGATAAAAAGCCTTCTCTTTCGACCGCCAAACCTTTCAGGGGAGCATTTGCAACCGTTTGGCACCATTTTTGAGTCAATTGAAGAAAGTCATATTTTTTTATGAAACTGTGACCCCGGGGATTAGGGATTTTTTTCAAAAAAATATTTTTCTGCCGGTTAGGTTGTCGAGGGCTGATTTCTTTTCCTGTGATGAAAAGCCTTCTGCTTAGACCGCCAAACCTTTCAGAGGAGCCTTTGCAAGTGTTTGGCACCATTTTTGAGTCAATTGCCGAAAGTAAGAGTTTTGATGAAATTGTGACCCCGGGGCTTAGGGATTTTTTCAAAAAAATCTTTTTTTGCCGGTGAAGTTGTCGAGGGCTGATTTCTTTTCCTGAGAGGAAAAGCCTTCTGCTTCGACCGCCAAACCTTTCAGAGGAGCCTTTGCAAGTGTTTGGCACCATTTTTGAGTCAATTGCCGAAAGTCAGAGTTTTGATGAAATTGTGACCCCGGGGCTTAGGGATTTTGTCAAAAAAATCTTTTTTTGCCGGTGAAGTTTTCGACGTCTGATTTCTTTTCCTGTGATAAAAAGCCTTCTCTTTCGACCGCCAAACCTTTCAGGGGAGCATTTGCAACCGTTTGGCACCATTTTTGAGTCAATTGAAGAAAGTCATATTTTTTATGAAACTGTGACCCCGGGGCTTAGGGATTTTTTCAAAAAAATCTTTTTCTGCCGGTTAAGTTGTGGAGGGCTGATTTCTTTTCCTGTGAGGAAAAGCCTTCTGTTTCGACCGCCAAACATTTCAGGGGAGCATTTGCAACTGTTTGGCATCATTTTTGAGTTAATTTCCGAAAGTCAGATTTTTGCTGAAATTTTTCAAAAAAATATTTTTCTGCCGGTTAAGTTGTCGAGGGCTGATTTCTTTTCCTGTGATGAAAAGCCTTCTGCTTAGACCGCCAAACCTTTCAGAGGAGCCTTTGCAAGTGTTTGGCACCATTTTTGAGTCAATTGCCGAAAGTCAGAGTTTTGATGAAATTGTGACCCCGGGGCTTAGGGATTTTTTTCAAAAAAATATTTTTCTGTCTGTTAAGTTGTGGAGGGCTGATTTCTTTTCCTGTGATAAAAAGCCTTCTCTTTCGACCGCCAAACCTTTCAGGGGAGCCTTTGCAAGTTTTTTGCACCATTTTTGAGTCAATTGGAGAAAGTCATATTTTTTATGAAACTGTGACCCCGGGGCTTAGGGATTTTTTCAAAAAAATATTTTTTTGCCCGTTAAGTTGTGGAGGGCTGATTTCTTTTCCTGTGAGGAAACGCCTTCTGTTTCGACCGCCAAAACTTTCAGGGGAGCATTTGCAACTGTTTGGCATCATTTTTGAGTGAATTTCCGAAAGTCAGATTTTTGCTGAAATTGTGACCCCGGGGCTTAGGGATTTTTTTCAAAAAAATATTTTTCTGCCAGTTAAGTTGTCGAGGGCTGATTTCTTTTCCTGTGAGGAAAAGCCTTTTGCTTAGACCGCCAAACCTTTCAGAGGAGCCTTTGCAATGGTTTGGCACCATTTTTGAGTCTATTGCCGAAAGTCAGAGTTTTGATGAATTTGTGACCCCGGGGCTTAGGCATTTTTTCAAAAAAATCTTTTTCTGCCGGTTAAGTTGTGGAGGGCTGATTTCTTTTCCTGTGATGAAAAGCCTTCTGCTTAGACCGCCAAACCTTTCAGAGGAGCCTTTGCAAGTGTTTGGCACCATTTTTGAGTCAATTGCCGAAAGTCAGAGTTTTGATGAAATTGTGACCCCGGGGCTTAGGGATTTTTACAAAAAAATCTTTTTTTGCCGGTGAAGTTGTCGAGGGCTGATTTCTTTTCCTGTGAGGAAAAGCCTTCTGCTTAGACCGCCAAACCTTTCAGAGGAGCCTTTGCAAGTGTTTGGCACCATTTTTGAGTCAATTGCTGAAAGTCAGAGTTTTGATGAAATTGTGAACCCGGGGCTTAGGGAGTTTTTCAAAAAAATATTTTTCTGCCGGTTAAGTTGTGGAGGGCTGATTTCTTTTCCTGTGATAAAAAGGCTTCTTTTTCGACCGCCAAACCTTTCAGGGTAGCATTGGCATCATTTTTGAGTCAATTGCCGAAAGTCAGAGTTTTGATGACATTGTGACCCCGGGGCTTAGGGATTTTTTCAAAAAAATCTTTTTCTGCCGGTTAAGTTGTGGAGGGCTGATTTCTTTTCCTGTGATAAAAAGGCTTCTGTTTCGACCGCCAAACCTTTCAGGGGAGCATTTGCAACTGTTTGGCACCATTTTTGAGTCAATTGGAGAAAGTCATATTTTTGCTGAAATTGTGACCCCGGGGCTTAGGGATTTTTTCAAAAAAATATTTTTCTGTCGGTTAAGTTGTGGAGCGCTGATTTCTTTTCCTGTGATGAAAAGCATTCTGTTTCGACCGCAAAACCTTTCAGGGGAGCATTTGTAACCGTTTGGCACCATTTTTGAGTCAATTGGAGAAAGTCATATTTTTTATGAAACTGTGACCCCGGGGCTTAGGGATTTTTTCAAAAAAATCTTTTTTTGCCGGTTAAGTTGTCGAGGGCTGATTTCTTTTTCTGTGATGAAAAGCATTCTGCTTCGACCGCCAAACCTTTCAGGGGAGCATTTGCAACCGTTTGGCACCATTTTTAGTCAATTGGAGAAAGTCATATTTTTGCTGAAATTGTGACCCCGGGGCTTAGGGATTTTTTTCAAAAAAATATTTTTCTGCCGGTTAAGTTGCCGAGGGCTGATTTCTTTTCCTGTGATAAAAAGCCTTCTCTTTCGACCGCCAAACCTTTCAGGGGAGCCTTTGCAAGTGTTTTGCACCATTTTTGAGTCAATTGGAGAAAGTCATATTTTTGCTGAAATTGTGACCCCGGGGCTTAGGGATTTTTTTCAAAAAAATATTTTTCTGCCGGTTAAGTTGTCGAGGGCTGATTTCTTTTCCTGTGATGAAAAGCCTTCTGCTTAGACCGCCAAACCTTTCAGAGGAGCCTTTGCAAGTGTTTGGCACCATTTTTGAGTCAATTGCCGAAAGTCAGAGTTTTGATGAAATTGTGACCCCGGGGCTTAGGGATTTTTTCAAAAAAATCTTTTTTTGCCGGTGAAGTTGTCGAGGGCTGATTTCTTTTCCTGTGAGGAAAAGCCTTCTGCTTAGACCGCCAAACCTTTCAGAGGAGCCTTTGCAAGTGTTTGGCACCATTTTTGAGTCAATTGCTGAAAGTCAGAGTTTTGATGAAATTGTGACCCCGGGGCTTAGGGATTTTTTCAAAAAAATATTTTTCTGCCGGTTAAGTTGTGGAGGGCTGATTTCTTTTCCTGTGATAAAAAGGCTTCTTTTTCGACCGCCAAACCTTTCAGGGTAGCATTGGCATCATTTTTGAGTCAATTGCCGAAAGTCAGAGTTTTGATGACATTGTGACCCCGGGGCTTAGGGATTTTTTCAAAAAAATATTTTTCTGCCGGTTAAGTTGTGGAGCGCTGATTTCTATTCCTGTGATAAAAAGCCTTCTGTTTCGACCGCCAAACCTTTCAGGGGAGCATTTGCAACCGTTTGGCACCATTTTTGAGTCAATTGGAGAAAGTCATATTTTTGCTGAAATTGTGACCCCGGGGCTTAGGGATTTTTTTCAAAAAAATATTTTTCTGCCGGTTAAGTTGTGGAGGGCTGATTTCTTTTCCTGTGATAAAAAGCCTTCTCTTTCGACCGCCAAACCTTTCAGGGGAGCCTTTGCAAGTGTTTTGCACCATTTTTGAGTCAATTGGAGAAAGTCATGTTTTTGCTGAAATTGTGACCCTGGGGCTTAGGGATTTTTTAAAAAAAATATTTTTCTGCCAGTTAAGTTGTGGAGGGCTGATTTCTTTTCCTGTGATAAAAAGGCTTCTGTTTCGACCGCCAAACCTTTAAGGGGAGCATTGGCATCATTTTTGAGTCAATTGCCGAAAGTCAGAGTTTTGATGACATTTTGACCCCGGGGCTTAGGGATTTTTTCAAAAAAATCTTTTTTTGCCGGTTAAGTTGTCGAGGGCTGATTTCTTTTTCTGTGATGAAAAGCATTCTGCTTCGACCGCCAAACCTTTCAGGGGAGCATTTGCAACCGTTTGGCACCATTTTTGAGTCAATTGGAGAAAGTCATATTTTTGCTGAAATTGTGACCCCGGGGCTTAGGGATTTTTTTCAAAAAAATATTTTTCTGCCGGTTAAGTTGTGGAGGGCTGATTTCTTTTCCTGTGATAAAAAGCCTTCTCTTTCGACCGCCAAACCTTTCAGGGGAGCCTTTGCAAGTTTTTTGCTCCATTTTTGAGTCAATTGGAGAAAGTCATATTTTTTATGAAACTGTGACCCCGGGGCTTAGGGATTTTTTCAAAAAAATATTTTTTTGCCCGTTAAGTTTTGGAGGGCTGATTTCTTTTCCTGTGAGGAAACGCCTTCTGTTTCGACCGCCAAACCTTTCAGGGGAGCATTTGCAACTGTTTGGCATCATTTTTGAGTGAATTTCCGAAAGTCAGATTTTTGCTGAAATTGTGACCCCGGGGCTTAGGGATTTTTTTCAAAAAAATATTTTTCTGCCGGTTAAGTTGTGGAGGGCTGATTTCTTTTCCTGTGATAAAAAGGCTTCTGTTTCGACCGCCAAACCTTTCAGGGGAGCATTGGCATCATTTTTGAGTCAATTGCGGGAAGTCAGAGATTTGATGACATTGTGACGCCGGGGCTTAGGGATTTTTTCAAAAAAAATTTTTTCTGCCGGTTAAGTTGTGGAGGGCTGATTTCTTTTCCTGTGATAAAAAGCCTTCTCTTTCGACCGCCAAACCTTTCAGGGGAGCATTGGCATCATTTTTGAGTCAATCGCCGGAAGTCAGAGATTTGATGACATTGTGACGCCGGGGCTTAGGGATTTTTTCAAAAAAATATTTTTCTGCCGGTTAAGTTGTGGAGCGCTGATTTCTTTTCCTGTGATGAAAAGCCTTCTGTTTCGACCGCCAAAGCTTTCAGGGGAGCATTTGCAACCGTTTGGCACCATTTTTGAGTCAATTGGAGAAAGTCATATTTTTGCTGAAATTGTGACCCCGGGGCTTAGGGATTTTTCTCAAAAAAATCTTTTTCTCCCGGTTAAGTTGTCGAGGGCTGATTTCTTTTCCTGTGATAAAAAGCCTTCTCTTTTGACCGCCAAACCTTTCAGGGGAGCCTTTGCAAGTGTTTTGCACCATTTTTGAGTCAATTGGAGAAAGTCATATTTTTGCTGAAATTGTGACCCCGGGGCTTAGGGATTTTTTCAAAAAAATATTTTTCTTCCGAATAAGTTGTGGAGGGCTGATTTCTTTTCCTGTGATAAAAAGGCTTCTCTTTCGACCGCCAAACCTTTCAGGGGAGCATTGGCATCATTTTTGAGTCAATTACCGAAAGTCAGAGTTTTGATGACATTGTGACCCCGGGGCTTAGGGATTTTTTCAAAAAAATCTTTTTTTGCCGGTTAAGTTGTCGAAGGCTGATTTCTTTTTCTGTGATAAAAAGCCTTCTGCTTCGACCGCCAAACCTTTCAGGGGAGCATTTGCAACCGTTTGGCACCATTTTTGAGTCAATTGGAGAAAGTCATATTTTTGCTGAAATTGTGACCCCGGGGCTTAGAGATTTTTTCAAAAAAATATTTTTCTGTCGGTTAAGTTGTGGAGCGCTGATTTCTTTTCCTGTGATGAAAAGCATTCTGTTTCGACCGCAAAACCTTTCAGGGGAGCATTTGCAACCGTTTGGCACCATTTTTGAGTCAATTGGAGAAAGTCATATTTTTTATGAAACTGTGACCCCGGGGCTTAGGGATTTTTTCAAAAAAATCTTTTTTTGCCGGTTAAGTTGTCGAGGGCTGATTTCTTTTTCTGTGATAAAAAGCCTTCTGCTTCGACCGCCAAATCTTTCAGGGGAGCATTTGCAACCGTTTGGCACCATTTTTGAGTCAATTGGAGAAAGTCATATTTTTGCTGAAATTGTGACCCCGGGGCTTAGGGATTTTTTCAAAAAAATATTTTTCTGCCGGTTAAGTTGTGGAGGGCTGATTTCTTTTCCTGAGATAAAAAGGCTTCTGTTTCGACCGCCAAACCTTTCAGGGGAGCATTTGCAACCGTTTGGCACCATTTTTGAGTCAATTGGAGAAAGTCATATTTTTGCTGAAATTGTGACCCCGGGGCTTAGGGATTTTTTCAAAAAAATATTTTTCTGCCGGTTAAGTTGCGGAGGGCTGATTTCTTTTCCTGTGATAAAAAGGCTTCTGTTTCGACCGCCAAACCTTTCAGGGGAGCATTGGCATCATTTTTGAGTCAATTACCGAAGGTCAGAGTTTTGATGACATTGTGACCCCGGGGCTTAGGGATTTTTTCAAAAAAATATTTTTCTGCCGGTTAAGTTGTGGAGCGCTGATTTCTTTTCCTGTGATGAAAAGCATTCTGTTTCGACCGCAAAACCTTTCAGGGGAGCATTTGCAACCGTTTGGCACCATTTTTGAGTCAATTGGAGAAAGTCATATTTTTTATGAAACTGTGACCCCGGGGCTTACGGATTTTTTCAAAAAAATCTTTTTCTGCCGGTTAAGTTGTGGAGGGCTGATTTCTTTTCCTGTGATAAGAAGGTTTCTGTTTCGACCGCCAAACCTTTCAGGGGAGCATTTGCAACCGTTTGGCACCATTTTTGATCAATTGCCGAAAGTCAGAGTTTTGATGACATTGTGACCCCGGGGCTTAGGGATTTTTTCAAAAAAATATTTTTCTGCCGGTTAAGTTGTGGAGCGCTGATTTCTTTTCCTGTGATGAAAAGCATTCTGTTTCGACCGCAAAACCTTTCAGGGGAGCATTTGCAACCGTTTGGCACCATTTTTGAGTCAATTGGAGAAAGTCATATTTTTTATGAAACCGTGACCCCGGGGCTTAGGGATTTTTTCAAACAAATCTTTTTCTGCCGGTTAAGTTGTCGAGGGCTGATTTCTTTTCCTGTGATGAAAAGCATTCTGTTTGGACCGCAAAACCTTTCAGGGGAGCATTTGCAACCGTTTGGCACCATTTTTGAGTCAATTGGAGAAAGTCATATTTTTGCTGAAATTGTGACCCCGGGGCTTAGGGATTTTTTCAAAAAAATATTTTTTTGCCCGTTAAGTTGTGGAGGGCTGATTTCTTTTCCTGTGATAAAAAGCCTTCTCTTTCGACCGCCAAACCTTTCAGGGGAGCATTTGCAACTGTTTGGCATCATTTTTGAGTGAATTTCCGAAAGTCAGTTTTTTGCTGAAATTGTGACCCCGGGGCTTAGGGATTTTTTCTCAAAAAAATATTTTTCTGCCGGTTAAGTTGTCGAGGGCTGATTTCTTTTCCTGTGAGGAAAAGCCTTTTGCTTAGACCGCCAAACCTTTCAGAGGAGCCTTTGCAATGGTTTGGCACCATTTTTGAGTCTATTGCCGAAAGTCAGAGTTTTGATGAATTTGTGACCCCGGGGCTTAGGGATTTTTTCAAAAAAATATTTTTCTGCTGGTTAAGTTGTGGAGGGCTGATTTCTTTTCCTGTGATAAAAAGGCTTCTGTTTCGACCGCCAAACCTTTCAGGGGAGCATTTGCAACCGTTTGGCACCATTTTTGAGTCAATTGGAGAAAGTCATATTTTTGCTGAAATTGTGACCCCGGGGCTTAGGGATTTTTTTCAAAAAAATCTTTTTCTCCCGGTTAAGTTGTCGAGGGCTGATTTCTTTTCCTGTGATAAAAAGCCTTCTCTTTCGACCGCCACACCTTTCAGGGGAGCATTTGCAACCGTTTGGCACCATTTTTGAGTCAATTGGAGAAAGTCAGAGTTTTGATGAAATTGTGACCCCGGGGCTTAGGGATTTTTTCAAAAAAATCTTTTTTTGCCGGTTAAGTTGTCGAAGGCTGATTTCTTTTTCTGTGATAAAAAGCCTTCTGCTTCGACCGCCACACCTTTCAGGGGAGCATTTGCAACCGTTTGGCACCATTTTTGAGTCAATTGGAGAAAGTCATATTTTTGCTGAAATTGTAACATCGGGGCTTAGGGATTTTTTCAAAAAAATATTTTTCTGCCGGTTAAGTTGTGGAGCGCTGATTTCTTTTCCTGTGATGAAAAGCATTCTGTTTCGACCGCAAAACCTTTCAGGGGAGCATTTGCAACCGTTTGGCACCATTTTTGAGTCAATTGGAGAAAGTCATATTTTTGCTGAAATTGTGACCCCGGGGCTTAGGGATTTTTTTCAAAAAAATATTTTTCTGCCGGTTAAGTTATCGAGGGCTGATTTCTTTTCCTGTGAGGAAACGCCTTCTGTTTCGACCGCCAAACCTTTCATGGGAGCATTTCCAACTGTTTGGCATCATTTTTGAGTGAATTCCGAAAGTCAGATTTTTGCTGAAATTGTGACCCCGGGGCTTAGGGATTTTTTTCAAAAAAATAATTTTCTGCCGGTTAAGTTGTCGAGGGCTGATTTCTTTTCCTGTGAGGAAAAGCCTTTTGCTTAGACCGCCAAACCTTTCAGAGGAGCCTTTGCAATGGTTTGGCACCATTTTTGAGTCTATTGCCGAAAGTCAGAGTTTTGATGAATTTGTGACCCCGGGGCTTAGGGATTTTTTCAAAAAAATCTTTTTCTGCCGGTTAAGTTGTGGAGGGCTGATTTCTTTTCCTGTGATAAAAAGGCTTCTGTTTCGACCGCCAAACCTTTCAGGGGAGCATTGGCATCATTTTTGAGTCAATTGCCGAAAGTCAGATTTTTGATGACATTGTGACCCCGGGGGTTAGGGATTTTTTCAAAAAAATATTTTTCTGCCGGTTAAGTTGTGGAGCGCTGATTTCTTTTCCTGTGATGAAAAGCCTTCTGTTTCGACCGCCAAACCTTTCAGGGGAGCATTTGCAACCGTTTGGCACCATTTTTGAGTCAATTGGAGAAAGTCATATTTTTGCTGAAATTGTGACCCCGGGGCTTAGGGATTTTTTTCAAAAAAATCTTTTTCTCCCGGTTAAGTTGTCGAGGGCTGATTTATTTTCCTGTGATAAAAAGCCTTTTCTTTCGACCGCCAAACCTTTCAGGGGAGCCTTTGCAAGTGTTTTGCACCATTTTTGAGTCAATTGGAGAAAGTCATATTTTTGCTGAAATTGTGACCCCGGGGCTTAGGGATTTTTTCAAAAAAATATTTTTCTGCCGGTTAAGTTGTGGAGGGCTGATTTCTTTTCCTGTGATAAAAAGGCTTCTGTTTCGACCGCCAAACCTTTCAGGGGAGCATTGGCATCATTTTTGAGTCAATTACCGAAAGTCAGAGTTTTGATGACATTGTGACCCCGGGGCTTAGGGATTTTTTCAAAAAAATATTTTTCTGCCGGTTAAGTTGTGGAGCGCTGATTTCTTTTCCTGTGATGAAAAGCATTCTGTTTCGACCGCAAAACCTTTCAGGGGAGCATTTGCAACCGTTTGGCACCATTTTTGAGTCAATTGGAGAAAGTCATATTTTTTATGAAACTGTGACCCCGGGGCTTAGGGATTTTTTCAAAAAAATCTTTTTTTGCCGGTTAAGTTGTCGAGGGCTGATTTCTTTTTCTGTGATAAAAAGCCTTCTGCTTCGACCGCCAAACCTTTCAGGGGAGCATTTGCAACCGTTTGGCACCATTTTTGAGTCAATTGGAGAAAGTCATATTTTTGCTGAAATTGTGACCCCGGGGCTTAGGGATTTTTTCAAAAAAATATTTTTTTGCCCGTTAAGTTGTGGAGGGCTGATTTCTTTTCCTGTGAGGAAAAGCCTTCTGTTTCGACCGCCAAACCTTTCAGGGGAGCATATGCAACTGTTTGGAATCATTTTTTAGTGAATTTCCGAAAGTCAGATTTTTGCTGAAATTGTGACCCCGGGGCTTAGGGATTTTTTCTCAAAAAAATATTTTTCTGCCGGTTAAGTTGTCGAGGGCTGATTTCTTTTCCTGTGATAAAAAGGCTTCTGTTTCGACCGCCAAACCTTTCAGGGGAGCATTTGCAACCGTTTGGCACCATTTTTGAGTCAATTGGAGAAAGTCATATTTTTGCTGAAATTGTGACCCCGGGGCTTAGGGATTTTTTCAAAAAAATATTTTTCTGTCGGTTAAGTTGTGGAGCGCTGATTTCTTTTCCTGTGATGAAAAGCATTCTGTTTCGACCGCAAAACCTTTCAGGGGAGCATTTGCAACCGTTTGGCACCATTTTTGAGTCAATTGGAGAAAGTCATATTTTTTATGAAACTGTGACCCCGGGGCTTAGGGATTTTTTCAAAAAAATCTTTTTTTGCCGGTTAAGTTGTCGAGGGCTGATTTCTTTTTCTGTGATAAAAAGCCTTCTGCTTCGACCGCCAAACCTTTCAGGGGAGCATTTGCAACCGTTTGGCACCATTTTTGAGTCAATTGGAGAAAGTCATATTTTTGCTGAAATTGTGACCCCGGGGCTTAGGGATTTTTTCAAAAAAATATTTTTCTGCCGGTTAAGTTGTGGAGGGCTGATTTCTTTTCCTGTGATAAAAAGCCTTCTCTTTCGACCGCCAAACCTTTCAGGGGAGCATTGGCATCATTTTTGAGTCAATTGCCGGAAGTCAGAGATTTGATGACATTGTGACCCCGGGGCTTAGGGATTTTTTCAAAAAAATCTTTTTCTGCCGGTTAAGTTGTGGAGGGCTGAGTTCTTTTCCTGTGATAAAAAGGCTTCTGTTTCGACCGCCAAACCTTTCAGGGGAGCCTTTGCAAGTGTTTTGCACCATTTTTGAGTCAATTGGAGAAAGTCATATTTTTGCTGAAATTGTGACCCCGGGGCTTAGGGATTTTTTTCAAAAAAATCTTTTTCTCCCGGTTAAGTTGTCGAGGGCTGATTTCTTTTCCTGTGATAAAAAGCCTTCTCTTTCGACCGCCAAACCTTTCAGGGGAGCCTTTGCAAGTGTTTTGCACCATTTTTGAGTCAGTTGGAGAAAGTCATATTTTTGCTGAAATTGTGACCCCGGGGCTTAGGGATTTTTTCAAAAAAATATTTTTTTGCCAATTAAGTTGTGGAGGGCTGATTTCTTTTCCTGTGAGGAAACGCCTTCTGTTTCGACCGCCAAACCTTTCAGGGGAGCATTTGCAACTGTTTGGCATCATTTTTGAGTGAATTTCCGAAAGTCAGATTTTTGCTGAAATTGTGACCCCGGGGCTTAGGGATTTTTTTCAAAAAAATATTTTTCTGCCGGTTAAGTTGTCGAGGGCTGATTTCTTTTCCTGTGAGGAAAAGCCTTTTGCTTAGACCGCCAAACATTTCAGAGGAGCCTTTGCAATGGTTTGGCACCATTTTTGAGTCTATTGCCGAAAGTCAGAGTTTTGATGAATTTGTGACCCCGGGGCTTAGGGATTTTTTCAAAAAAATCTTTTTCTGCCGGTTAAGTTGTGGAGGGCTGATTTCTTTTCCTGTGATAAAAAGGCTTCTGTTTCGACCGCCAAACCTTTCAGGGGAGCATTGGCATCATTTTTGAGTCAATTGCCGAAAGTCAGATTTTTGATGACATTGTGACCCCGGGGGTTAGGGATTTTTTCAAAAAAATATTTTTCTGCCGGTTAAGTTGTGGAGCGCTGATTTCTATTCCTGTGATAAAAAGGCTTCTGTTTCGACCGCCAAAACTTTCAGGGGAGCATTTGCAACCGTTTGGCACCATTTTTGAGTCAATTGGAGAAAGTCATATTTTTGCTGAAATTGTGACCCTGGGGCTTAGGGATTTTTTCAAAAAAATATTTTTCTGTCGGTTAAGTTGTGGAGCGCTGATTTCTTTTCCTGTGATGAAAAGCATTCTGTTTCGACCGCAAAACCTTTCAGGGGAGCATTTGCAACCGTTTGGCACCATTTTTGAGTCAAATGGAGAAAGTCATATTTTTTATGAAACTGTGACCCCGGGGCTTAGGGATTTTTTCAAAAAAAACTTTTTTTGCCGGTTAAGTTGTGGAGGGCTGATTTCTTTTTCTGTGATAAAAAGCCTTCTGCTTCGACCGCCAAACCTTTCAGGGGAGCATTTGCAACCGTTTTGCACCATTTTTGCGTCAATTGGAGAAAGTCATATTTTTGCTGAAATTGTGACCCCGGGGCTTTGGGATTTTTTCAAAAAAATATTTTTCTGCCGGTTAAGTTGTGGAGGGCTGATTTCTTTTCCTGTGATAAAAAGGCTTCTGTTTCGACCGCCAAACCTTTCAGGGGAGCATTGGCATCATTTTTGAGTCAATTGCCGAAAGTCAGATTTTTGATGACATTGTGACCCCGGGGCTTAGGGATTTTTTCAAAAAAATATTTTTCTGCCGGTTAAGTTGTGGATCGCTGATTTCTTTTTCTGTGATAAAAAGCCTTCTGCTTCGACCGCCAAACCTTTCAGGGGAGCATTTGCAACCGTTTGGCACCATTTTTGAGTCAATTGGAGAAAGTCATATTTTTGCTGAAATTGTGACCCCGGGGCTTAGGGATTTTTTTCAAAAAAATCTTTTTCTCCCGGTTAAGTTGTCGAGGGCTGATTTCTTTTCCTGTGATAAAAAGCCTTCTCTTTCGACCGCCAAACCTTTCAGGGGAGCCTTTGCAAGTGTTTTGCACCATATTTGAGTCAATTGGAGAAAGTCATATTTTTGCTGAAATTGTGACCCCGGGGCTTAGGGATTTTTTTAAAAAAATATTTTTTTGCCAATTAAGTTGTGGAGGGCTGATTTCTTTTCCTGTGATAAAAAGGCTTCTGTTTCGACCGCCAAACCTTTCAGGGGAGCATTGGCATCATTTTTGAGTCAATTGCCGAAAGTCAGAGTTTTGATGACATTGTGACGCCGGGGCTTAGGGATTTTTTCAAAAAAATATTTTTCTGCCGGTTAAGTTGTGGAGCGCTGATTTCTATTCCTGTGATAAAAAGCCTTCTGTTTCGACCGCCAAACCTTTCAGGGGAGCATTTGCAACCGTTTGGCACCATTTTTGAGTCAATTGGAGAAAGTCATATTTTTGCTGAAATTGTGACCCCGGGGCTTAGGGATTTTTTCAAAAAAATATTTTTCTGTCGGTTAAGTTGTGGAGCGCTGATTTCTTTTCCTGTGATGAAAAGCATTCTGTTTCGACCGCAAAACCTTTCAGGGGAGCATTTGCAACCGTTTGGCACCATTTTTGAGTCAATTGGAGAAAGTCATATTTTTTATGAAACTGTGACCCCGGGGCTTAGGGATTTTTTCAAAAAAATATTTTTCTGCCGGTTAAGTTGTGGAGGGCTGATTTCTATTCCTGTGATAAAAAGCCTTCTGTTTCGACCGCCAAACGTTTCAGGGGAGCATTTGCAACCGTTTGGCACCATTTTTGAGTCAATTGGAGAAAGTCATATTTTTGCTGAAATTGTGACCCCGGGTTTTAGGGATTTTTTTCAAAAAAATCTTTTTCTCCCGGTTAAGTTGTCGAGGGCTGATTTCTTTTCCTGTGATAAAAAGCCTTCTCTTTCGACCGCCAAACCTTTCTGGGGAGCCTTTGCAAGTGTTTTGCACCATTTCTGAGTCAATTGGAGAAAGTCATATTTTTGCTGAAATTGTGACCCCGGGGCTTAGGGATTTTTTCAAAAAAATCTTTTTCTGCCCGTTAAGTTGTGGAGGGCTGATTTCTTTTCCTGTGAGGAAACGCCTTCTGTTTCGACCGCCAAACCTTTCAGGGGAACATTTGCAACTGTTTGGCATCATTTTTGAGTGAATTTCCGAAAGTCAGATTTTTGCTGAAATTGTGACCCCGGGGCTTAGGGATTTTTTTCAAAAAAATATTTTCCTGCCGGTTAAGTTGTCGAGGGCTGATTTCTTTTCCTGTGAGGAAAAGCCTTTTGCTTAGACCGCCAAACCTTTCAGAGGAGCCTTTGCAATGGTTTGGCACCATTTTTGAGTCTATTGCCGAAAGTCAGAGTTTTGATGAATTTGTGACCCCGGGGCTTAGGGATTTTTTCAAAAAAATCTTTTTCTGCCGGTTAAGTTGTGGAGCGCTGATTTCTTTTCCTGTGATAAAAAGGCTTCTGTTTCGACCGCCAAACCTTTCAGGGGAGCATTGGCATCATTTTTGAGTCAATTGCCGGAAGTCAGAGATTTGATGACATTGTGACGCCGGGGCTTAGGGATTTTTTCAAAAAAATTTTTTTCTGCCGGTTAAGTTGTGGAGCGCTGATTTCTATTCCTGTGATAAAAAGCCTTCTGTTTCGACCGCCAAACCTTTCAGGGGAGCATTTGCAACCGTTTGGCACCATTTTTGAGTCAATTGGAGAAAGTCATATTTTTGCTGAAATTGTGACCCCGGGGCTTAGGGATTTTTTTCAAAAAAATCTTTTTCTGCCGGTTAAGTTGTGGAGGGCTGATTTCTTTTCCTGTGATAAAAAGGCTTCTGTTTCGACCGCCAAACCTTTCAGGGGAGCATTGGCATCATTTTTGAGTCAATTGCCGGAAGTCAGAGATTTGATGACATTGTGACGCCGGGGCTTAGGGATTTTTTCAAAAAAAATTTTTTCTGCCGGTTAAGTTGTGGAGCGCTGATTTCTATTCCTGTGATAAAAAGCCTTCTGTTTCGACCGCCAAACCTTTCAGGGGAGCCTTTGCAAGTGTTTTGCACCATTTTTGAGTCAATTGGAGAAAGTCATATTTTTGCTGAAATTGTGACCCCGGGGCTTAGGGATTTTTTCAAAAAAATATTTTTCTGCCGGTTAAGTTGTGGAGGGCTGATTTCTTTTCCTGTGATAAAAAGGCTTCTGTTTCGACCGCCAAACCTTTCAGGGGAGCATTGGCATCATTTTTGAGTCAATTGCCGAAAGTCAGAGTTTTGATGACATTGTGACCCCGGGGCTTAGGGATTTTTTCAAAAAAATATTTTTCTGCCGGTTAAGTTGTGGAGCGCTGATTTCTTTTCCTGTGATGAAAAGCATTCTGTTTCGACCGCAAAACCTTTCAGGGGAGCATTTGCAACCGTTTGGCACCATTTTTGAGTCAATTGGAAAAAGTCATATTTTTTATGAAACTGTGACCCCGGGGCTTAGGGATTTTTTCAAAAAAATCTTTTTTTGCCGGTTAAGTTGTCGAGGGCTGATTTCTTTTTCTGTGATAAAAAGCCTTCTGCTTCGACCGCCAAACCTTTCAGGGGAGCATTTGCAACCGTTTGGCACCATTTTTGAGTCAATTGGAGAAAGTCATATTTTTGCTGAAATTGTGACCCCGGGGCTTAGGGATTTTTTTCAAAAAAATATTTTTCTGCCGGTTAAGTTGTGGAGGGCTGATTTCTTTTCCTGTGATAAAAAGCCTTCTCTTTCGACCGCCAAACCTTTCAGGGGAGCCTTTGCAAGTGTTTTGCACCATTTTTGAGTCAATTGGAGAAAGTCATATTTTTGCTGAAATTGTGACCCCGGGGCTTAGGGATTTTTTCAAAAAAATATTTTTTTGCCAATTAAGTTGTGGAGGGCTGATTTCTTTTCCTGTGAGGAAACGCCTTCTGTTTCGACCGCCAAACCTTTCAGGGGAGCATTTGCAACCGTTTGGCATCATTTTTGAGTCAATTGCTGAAAGTCAGAGTTTTGCTGAAATTGTGACCCCGGGGCTTAGGGATTTTTTTCAAAAAAATATTTTTCTGCCGGTTAAGTTGTCGAGGGCTGATTTCTTTTCCTGTGAGGAAAAGCCTTTTGCTTAGACCGCCAAACCTTTCAGAGGAGCCTTTGCAATGGTTTGGCACCATTTTTGAGTCAATTGCCGAAAGTCAGAGTTTTGATGAATTTGTGACCCCGGGGCTTAGGGATTTTTTCAAAAAAATCTTTTTCTGCCGGTTAAGTTGTGGAGGGCTGAGTTCTTTTTCTGTGATAAAAAGGCTTCTGTTTCGACCGCCAAACCTTTCAGGGGAGCCTTTGCAAGTGTTTTGCACCATTTTTGAGTCAATTGGAGAAAGTCATATTTTTGCTGAAATTGTGACCCCGGGGCTTAGGGATTTTTTTCAAAAAAATCTTTTTCTCCCGGTTAAGTTGTCGAGGGCTGATTTCTTTTCCTGTGATAAAAAGGCTTCTGTTTCGACCGCCAAACCTTTCAGGGGAGCATTGGCATCATTTTTGAGTCAATTGCCGAAAGTCAGAGTTTTGATGACATTGTGACCCCGGGGCTTAGGGATTTTTTCAAAAAAATATTTTTCTGCCGGTTAAGTTGTGGAGCGCTGATTTCTTTTCCTGTGATGAAAAGCATTCTGTTTCGACCGCAAAACCTTTCAGGGGAGCATTTGCAACCGTTTGGCACCATTTTTGAGTCAATTGGAAAAAGTCATATTTTTTATGAAACTGTGACCCCGGGGCTTAGGGATTTTTTCAAAAAAATCTTTTTTTGCCGGTTAAGTTGTCGAGGGCTGATTTCTTTTTCTGTGATAAAAAGCCTTCTGCTTCGACCGCCAAACCTTTCAGGGGAGCATTTGCAACCGTTTGGCACCATTTTTGAGTCAATTGGAGAAAGTCATATTTTTGCTGAAATTGTGACCCCGGGGCTTAGGGATTTTTTTCAAAAAAATATTTTTCTGCCGGTTAAGTTGTGGAGGGCTGATTTCTTTTCCTGTGATAAAAAGCCTTCTCTTTCGACCGCCAAACCTTTCAGGGGAGCCTTTGCAAGTGTTTTGCACCATTTTTGAGTCAATTGGAGAAAGTCATATTTTTGCTGAAATTGTGACCCCGGGGCTTAGGGATTTTTTCAAAAAAATATTTTTCTGCCGGTTAAGTTGTGGAGGGCTGATTTCTTTTCCTGTGATAAAAATGCTTCTGTTTCGACCGCCAAACCTTTCAGGGGAGCATTTGCAACCGTTTGGCACCATTTTTGAGTCAATTGCCGAAAGTCAGAGTTTTGATGAATTTGTGACCCCGGGGCTTAGGGATTTTTTCAAAAAAATATTTTTCTGCCGGTTAACTTGTGGAGGGCTGATTTCTTTTCCTGTGATAAAAAGGCTTCTGTTTCGACCGCCAAACCTTTCAGGGGAGCATTGGCATCATTTTTGAGTCAATTGCCGAAAGTCAGAGTTTTGATGACATTGTGACCCCGGGGCTTAGGGATTTTTTCAAAAAAATATTTTTCTGCCGGTTAAGTTGTGGAGCGCTGATTTCTTTTCCTGTGATGAAAAGCATTCTGTTTCGACCGCAAAACCTTTCAGGGGAGCATTTGCAACCGTTTGGCACCATTTTTGAGTCAATTGGAGAAAGTCATATTTTTTATGAAACTGTGACCCCGGGGCTTAGGGATTTTTTCAAAAAAATCTTTTTTTGCCGGTTAAGTTGTCGAGGGCTGATTTCTTTTTCTGTGATAAAAAGCCTTCTGCTTCGACCGCCAAACCTTTCAGGGGAGCATTTGCAACCGTTTGGCACCATTTTTGAGTCAATTGGAGAAAGTCATATTTTTGCTGAAATTGTGACCCCGGGGCTTAGGGATTTTTTTCAAAAAAATCTTTTTCTCCCGGTTAAGTTGTCGAGGGCTGATTTCTTTTCCTGTGATAAAAAGCCTTCTCTTTCGACCGCCAAACCTTTCAGGGGAGCCTTTGCAAGTGTTTTGCACCATTTTTGAGTCAATTGGAGAAAGTCATATTTTTGCTGAAATTGTGACCCTGGGGCTTAGGGATTTTTTCAAAAAAATCTTTTTCTGCCGGTTAACTTGTGGAGGGCTGATTTCTTTTCCTGTGATAAAAAGGCTTCTTTTTCGACCGCCAAACCTTTCAGGGGAGCATTGGCATCATTTTTGAGTCAATTGCCGAAAGTCAGAGTTTTGATGACATTGTGACCCCGGGGCTTAGGGATTTTTTCAAAAAAATATTTTTCTGCCGGTTAAGTTGTGGAGGGCTGATTTCTTTTCCTGTGATGAAAAGCCTTCTGTTTCGACCGCCAAACCTTTCAGGGGAGCATTTGCAACCGTTTGGCACCATTTTTGAGTCAATTGGAGAAAGTCATATTTTTGCTGAAATTGTGACCCCGGGGCTTAAGGATTTTTTTCAAAAAAATATTTTTCTGTCGGTTAAGTTGTCGAAGGCTGATTTCTTTTCCTGTGATAAAAAGCCTTCTCTTTCGACCGCCAAACCTTTCAGGGGAGCCTTTGCAAGTGTTTTGCACCATTTTTGAGTCAATTGGAGAAAGTCAGATTTTTGCTGAAATTGTGACCCCGGGGCTTAGGGATTTTTTCAAAAAAATATTTTTTTGCCGGTTAAGTTGTGGAGGGCTGATTTCTTTTCCTGTGAGGAAAAGCCTTCTGTTTCGACCGCCAAACCTTTCAGGGGAGCATTTGCAACTGTTTGGCATCATTTTTGAGTGAATTTCCGAAAGTCAGATTTTTGCTGAAATTGTGACCCCGGGGCTTAGGGATTTATTTCAAAAAAATATTTTTCTGCCGGTTAAGTTGTGGAGGGCTGATTTCTTTTCCTGTGATAAAAAGGCTTCTGTTTCGACCACCAAACCTTTCAGGGGAGTATAGGCATCATTTTTGAGTCAATTGCCGAAAGTCAGAGTTTTGATGACATTGTGACCCCGGGGCTTAGGGATTTTTTCAAAAAAATATTTTTCTCCCGGTTAAGTTGTGGAGCGCTGATTTCTTTTCCTGTGATGAAAAGCATTCTGCTTCGACCGCCAAACCTTTCAGGGGAGCATTTGCAACCGTTTGGCACCATTTTTGAGTCAATTGGAGAAAGTCATATTTTTTATGAAACTGTGACCCCGGGGCTTAGGGATTTTTTCAAAAAAATCTTTTTTTGCCGGTTAAGTTGTCGAGGGCTGATTTCTTTTTCTGTGATAAAAAGCCTTCTGCTTCGACCGCCAAACCTTTCAGGGGAGCATTTGCAACCGTTTGGCACCATTTTTGAGTCAATTGGAGAAAGTCATATTTTTGCTGAAATTGTGACCCCGGGGCTTAGGGATTTTTTCAAAAAAATATTTTTCTGCCGGTTAAGTTGTGGAGGGCTGATTTCTTTTCCTGTGATAAAAAGGCTTCTGTTTCGACCGCCAAACCTTTCAGGGGAGCATTGGCATCATTTTTGAGTCAATTGCCGAAAGTCAGAGTTTTGATGACATTGTGACGCCGGGGCATAGGGATTTTTTCAAAAAAATATTTTTCTGCCGGTTAAGTTGTGGAGCGCTGATTTCTATTCCTGTGATAAAAAGCCTTCTGTTTCGACCGCCAAACCTTTCAGGGGAGCATTTGCAACCGTTTGGCACCTTTTTTGAGTCAATTGGAGAAAGTCATATTTTTGCTGAAATTGTGACCCCGGGGCTTAGGGATTTTTTCCAAAAAAATCTTTTTCTCCCGGTTAAGTTGTCGAGGGCTGATTTCTTTTCCTGTGATAAAAAGCCTTCTCTTTCGACCGCCAAACCTTTCAGGGGAGCCTTTGCAAGTGTTTTGCACCATTTTTGAGTCAATTGGAGAAAGTCATATTTTTGCTGAAATTGTGACCCTGGGGCTTAGGGATTTTTTCAAAAAAATATTTTTCTGCCAGTTAAGTTGTGGAGGGCTGATTTCTTTTTCTGTGATAAAAAGCCTTCTGCTTCGACCGCCAAACCTTTCAGGGGAGCATTGGCAACCGTTTGGCACTATTTTTGAGTCAATTGGAGAAAGTCATATTTTTGCTGAAATTGTGACCCCGGGGCTTAGGGATTTTTTCAAAAAAATATTTTTCTGCCGGTTAAGTTGTGGAGGGCTGATTTCTTTTCCTGTGATAAAAAGGCTTCTGTTTCGACCGCCAAACCTTTCAGGGGAGCATTGGCATCATTTTTGAGTCAATTGCCGAAAGTCAGAGTTTTGATGACACTGTGACGCCGGGGCTTAGGGATTTTTTCAAAAAAATATTTTTCTGCCGGTTAAGTTGTGGAGGGCTGATTTCTTTTCCTGTGATGAAAAGCCTTCTGTTTCGACCGCCAAACCTTTCAGGGGAGCATTTGCAACCGTTTGGCACCATTTTTGAGTCAATTGGAGAAAGTCATATTTTTGCTCAAATTGTGACCCCGGGGCTTAGGGATTTTTTCAAAAAAATATTTTTTTGCCGGTTAAGTTGTGGAGGGCTGATTTCTTTTCCTGTGATAAAAAGGCTTCTGTTTCGACCGCCAAACCTTTCAGGGGAGCATTGGCATCATTTTTGAGTCAATTGCCGAAAGTCAGAGTTTTGATGACACTGTGACGCCGGGGCTTAAGGATTTTTTTCAAAAAAATCTTTTTCTGTCGGTTAAGTTGTCGAAGGCTGATTTCTTTTCCTGTGATAAAAAGCCTTCTCTTTCGACCGCCAAACCTTTCAGGGGAGCCTTTGCAAGTGTTTTGCACCATTTTTGAGTCAATTGGAGAAAGTCAGATTTTTGCTGAAATTGTGACCCCGGGGCTTAGGGATTTTTTCAAAAAAATATTTTTTTGCCGGTTAAGTTGTGGAGGGCTGATTTCTTTTCCTGTGAGGAAAAGCCTTCTGTTTCGACCGCCAAACCTTTCAGGGGAGCATTTGCAAGTGTTTTGCACCATTTTTGAGCAAATTGGAGAAAGTCATATTTTTGCTGAAATTGTGACCCCGGGGCTTAGGGATTTTTTAAAAAAAATATTTTTCTGCCGGTTAAGTTGTGGAGGGCTGATTTCTTTTCCTGTGATAAAAAGGCTTCTGTTTCGACCGCCAAACCTTTCAGGGGAGCATTGGCATCATTATTGAGTCAATTGCCGAAAGTCAGAGTTTTGATGACATTGTGACCCCGGGGCTTAGGGATTTTTTCAAAAAAATATTTTTCTCCCGGTTAAGTTGTGGAGCGCTGATTTCTTTTCCTGTGATGAAAAGCATTCTGTTTCGACCGCCAAACCTTTCAGGGGAGCATTTGCAACCATTTGGCACCATTTTTGAGTCATTTGGAGAAAGTCATATTTTTTATGAAACTGTGACCCCGGGGCTTAGGGATTTTTTCAAAAAAATCTTTTTTTGCCGGTTAAGTTGTCGAGGGTTGATTTCTTTTTCTGTGATAAAAAGCCTTCTGCTTCGACCGCCAAACCTTTCAGGGGAGCATTTGCAACCGTTTGGCACCATTTTTGAGTCAATTGCCGAAAGTCAGAGTTTTGATGACATTGTGACCCCGGGGATTAGGGATTTTTTCAAAAAAATATTTTTCTGCCGGTTAAGTTGTGGAGGGCTGATTTCTTTTTCTGTGATAAAAAGCCTTCTGCTTCGACCGCCAAACCTTTCAGGGGAGCATTTGCAACCGTTTGGCACCATTTTTGAGTCAATTGCCGAAAGTCAGAGTTTTGATGACATTGTGACCCCGGGGCTTAGGGATTTTTTCAAAAAAATATTTTTCTGCCGGTTAAGTTGTGGAGGGCTGATTTCTTTTCCTGTGATAAAAAGGCTTCTGTTTCGACCGCCAAACATTTCAGGGGAGCATTGGCATCATTTTTGAGTCAATTGCCGAAAGTCAGAGTTTTGATGACATTGTGACCCCGGGGCTTAGGGATTTTTTCAAAAAAATATTTTTCTGCCGGTTAAGTTGTGGAGCGCTGATTTCTTTTCGTGTGATGAAAAGGATTCTGTTTCGACCGCAAAACCTTTCAGGGGAGCATTTGCAACCGTTTGGCACCATTTTTGAGTCAATTGCCGAAAGTCAGAGTTTTGATGAAATTGTGACCCCGGGGCTTAGGGATTTTTTCAAAAAAATCTTTTTTTGCCGGTGAAGTTGTCGAGGGCTGATTTCTTTTCCTGTGATAAAAAGCCTTCTGC
The DNA here is from genome assembly GCF_951804945.1 of Podarcis cretensis. Taxonomy (NCBI): domain Eukaryota; kingdom Metazoa; phylum Chordata; class Lepidosauria; order Squamata; family Lacertidae; genus Podarcis; species Podarcis cretensis. The sequence goes on from NC_137176.1 coordinate 8,837,350, forward strand.
TTAGACCGCCAAACCTTTCAGAGGAGGCTTTGCAATGGTTTGGCACCATTTTTGAGTCAATTGCCGAAAGTCAGAGTTTTGATGAATTTGTGACCCCGGGGCTTAGGGATTTTTTCAAAAAAATCTTTTTCTGCCGGTTAAGTTGTGGAGGGCTGATTTCTTTTCCTGTGATAAAAAGGCTTCTGTTTCGACCGCCAAACCTTTCAGGGGAGCAATGGCATCATTTTTGAGTCAATTGCCGAAAGTCAGAGTTTTGATGACATTGTGACCCCGGGGGTTAGGGATTTTTTCAAAAAAATCTTTTTTTGCCGGTGAAGTTGTCGAGGGCTGATTTCTTTTTCTGTGATAAAAAGCCTTCTGCTTCGACCGCCAAACCTTTCAGGGGAGCATTTGCAACCGTTTGGCACCATTTTTGAGTCAATTGCCGAAAGTCAGAGTTTTGATGACATTGTGACCCCGGGGCTTAGGGATTTTTTCAAAAAAATATTTTTCTGCCGGTTAAGTTGTGGAGGGCTGATTTCTTTTCCTGTGAGGAAAAGCCTTCTGTTTCGACCGCCAACCCTTTCAGGGGAGCATTTGCAACTGTTTGGCATCATTTTTGAGTGAATTTCCGAAAGTCTGATTTTTGCTGAAATTGTGACCCCGGGGCTTAGGGATTTTTTCAAAAAAATCTTTTTTTGCCGGTTAAGTTGTTGAGGGCTAATTTCTTTTTCTGTGATAAAAAGCCTTCTGCTTCGACCGCCAAACCTTTCAGGGGAGCATTTGCAACCGTTTGGCACCATTTTTGAATCAATTGGAGAAAGTCAGATTTTTGCTGAAATTGTGACCCCGGGGCTTAGGGATTTTTTCAAAAAAATATTTTTCTGCCGGTTAAGTTGTGGAGGGCTGATTTCTTTTCCTGTGATAAAAAGGCTTCTGTTTCGACCACCAAACCTTTCAGGGGAGCATTGGCATCATTTTTGAGTCAATTGCCAAAAGTCAGAGTTTTGATGACATTGTGACGCCGGGGCTTAGGGATTTTTTCAAAAAATTATTTTTCTGCCGGTTAAGTTGTGGAGCGCTGATTTCTATTCCTGTGATAAAAAGCCTTCTGTTTCGACCGCCAAACCTTTCAGGGGAGCATTTGCAACTGTTTGGCATCATTTTTGAGTGAATTTCCGAAAGTCAGATTTTTGCTGAAATTGTGACCCCGGGGCTTAGGGATTTTTTCAAAAAAATCTTTTTTTGCCGGTTAAGTTGTCGAGCGCTGATTTCTATTCCTGTGATAAAAAGCCTTCTGTTTCGACCGCCAAACCTTTCAGGGGAGCATTTGCAACTGTTTGGCATCATTTCTGAGTGAATTTCCGAAAGTCAGATTTTTGCTGAAATTGTGACCCCGGGGCTTAGGGATTTTTTCAAAAAAAAATTTTTTTGCCGGTTAAGTTGTCTAGGGCTGATTTCTTTTTCTGTGATAAAAAGCCTTCTGCTTCGACCGCCAAACCTTTCAGGGGAGCATTTGCAACCGTTTGGCACCATTTTTGAGTCAATTGGAGAAAGTCATATTTTTGCTGAAATTGTGACCCCGGGGCTTAGGGATTTTTTCAAAAAAATATTTTTCTGCCGGTTAAGTTGTGGAGGGCTGATTTCTTTTCCTGTGATAAAAAGGCTTCTGTTTCGACCGCCAAACCTTTCAGGGGAGCATTGGCATCATTTTTGAGTCAATTGCCGAAAGTCAGAGTTTTGATGACATTGTGACCCCGGGGCTTAGGGATTTTTTCAAAAAAATATTTTTCTGCCGGTTAAGTTGTGGAGCGCTGATTTCTTTTCCTGTGATGAAAAGGATTCTGTTTCGACCGCAAAACCTTTCAGGGGAGCATTTGCAACGGTTTGGCACCATTTTTGAGTCAATTGCCGAAAGTCAGAGTTTTGATGAAATTGTGACCCCGGGGCTTAGGGATTTTTTCAAAAAAATCTTTTTTTGCCGGTTAAGTTGTCGAGGGCTGATTTCTTTTTCTGTGATAAAAAGCCTTCTGTTTCGACCGCAAAACCTTTCAGGGGAGCATTTGCAACCGTTTGGCACCATTTTTGAGTCAATTGGAGAAAAGTCATATGTTTGCTGAAATTGTGACCCCGGGGCTTAGGGATTTTTTCAAAAAAATCTTTTTCTGCCGGTTAAGTTGTGGAGGGCTGATTTCTTTTCCTGTGATAAAAAGGCTTCTGTTTCGACCGCCAAACCTTTCAGGGGAGCATTGGCATCATTTTTGAGTCAATTGCCGAAAGTCAGAGTTTTGATGACACTGTGACGCCGGGGCTTAGGGATTTTTTCAAAAAAATATTTTTCTGCCGGTTAAGTTGTGGAGCGCTGATTTCTATTCCTGTGATAAAAAGCCTTCTGTTTCGACCGCCAAACCTTTCAGGGGAGCATTTGCAACTGTTTGGCATCATTTTTGAGTGAATTTCCGAAAGTCAGATTTTTGCTGAAATTGTGACCCCGGGGCTTAGGGATTTTTTCAAAAAAATCTTTTTTTGCCGGTTAAGTTGTCGAGCGCTGATTTCTATTCCTGTGATAAAAAGCCTTCTGTTTCGACCGCCAAACCTTTCAGGGGAGCATTTGCAACTGTTTGGCATCATTTCTGAGTGAATTTCCGAAAGTCAGATTTTTGCTGAAATTGTGACCCCGGGGCTTAGGGATTTTTTCAAAAAAATATTTTTCTGCCGGTTAAGTTGTGGAGCGCTGATTTCTTTTCCTGTGATGAAAAGCCTTCTGTTTCGACCGCCAAACCTTTCAGGGGAGCATTTGCAACCGTTTGGCACCATTTTTGAGTCAATTGGAGAAAGTAATATTTTTTATGAAACTGTGACCCCGGGGCTTAGGGATTTTTTCAAAAAAATCTTTTTTTGCCGGTTAAGTTGTCGAGGGCTGATTTCTTTTTCTGTGATAAAAAGCCTTCTGCTTCGACCGCCAAACCTTTCAGGGGAGCATTTGCAACTGTTTGGCATCATTTTTGAGTGAATTTCCGAAAGTCAGATTTTTGCTGAAATTGTGACCCCGGGGCTTAGGGATTTTTTCAAAAAAACCTTTTTCTCCCGGTTAAGTTGTCGAGGGCTGATTTCTTTTCCTGTGATAAAAAGCCTTCTCTTTCGACCGCCAAACCTTTCAGGGGAGCCTTTGCAAGTGTTTTGCACCATTTTTGAGTCAATTGGAGAAAGTCATATTTTTGCTGAAATTGTGACCCCGGGGCTTAGGGATTTTTTCAAAAAAATATTTTTCTGCCGGTTAAGTTGTGGAGCGCTGATTTCTTTTCCTGTGATGAAAAGCATTCTGTTTCGACCGCCAAACCTTTCAGGGGAGCATTGGCATCATTTTTGAGTCAATTGCCGAAAGTCAGAGTTTTGATGACATTGTGACCCCGGGGCTTAGGGATTTTTTCAAAAAAATATTTTTCTGCCGGTTAAGTTGTGGAGCGCTGATTTCTTTTCGTGTGATGAAAAGGATTCTGTTTCGACCGCAAAACCTTTCAGGGGAGCATTTGCAACCGTTTGGCACCATTTTTGAGTCAATTGCCGAAAGTCAGAGTTTTGATGAAATTGTGACCCCGGGGCTTAGGGATTTTTTCAAAAAAATCTTTTTTTGCCGGTTAAGTTGTCGAGGGCTGATTTCTTTTTCTGTGATAAAAAGCCTTCTGTTTCGACCGCAAAACCTTTCAGGGGAGCATTTGCAACCGTTTGGCACCATTTTTGAGTCAATTGGAGAAAAGTCATATGTTTGCTGAAATTGTGACCCCGGGGCTTAGGGATTTTTTCAAAAAAATCTTTTTCTGCCGGTTGAGTTGTGGAGGGCTGATTTCTTTTCCTGTGATAAAAAGGCTTCTGTTTCGACCGCCAAACCTTTCAGGGGAGCATTGGCATCATTTTTGAGTCAATTGCCGAAAGTCAGAGTTTTGATGACACTGTGACGCCGGGGCTTAGGGATTTTTTCAAAAAAATATTTTTCTGCCGGTTAAGTTGTGGAGCGCTGATTTCTATTCCTGTGATAAAAAGCCTTCTGTTTCGACCGCCAAACCTTTCAGGGGAGCATTTGCAACTGTTTGGCATCATTTTTGAGTGAATTTCCGAAAGTCAGATTTTTGCTGAAATTGTGACCCCGGGGCTTAGGGATTTTTTCAAAAAAATCTTTTTTTGCCGGTTAAGTTGTCGAGCGCTGATTTCTATTCCTATGATAAAAAGCCTTCTGTTTCGACCGCCAAACCTTTCAGGGGAGCATTTGCAACTGTTTGGCATCATTTTTGAGTGAATTTCCGAAAGTCAGAGTTTTGATGAAATTGTGACCCCGGGGCTTAGGGATTTTTTCAAAAAAATCTTTTTTTGCCGGTTAAGTTGTCGAGGGCTGATTTCTTTTCATGTGATAAAAAGCCTTCTCTTTCGACCGCCAAACCTTTCAGAGGAGGCTTTGCAATGGTTTGGCACCATTTTTGAGTCAATTGCCGAAAGTCAGAGTTTTGATGAATTTGTGACCCCGGGGCTTAGGGATTTTTTCAAAAAAATCTTTTTCTGCCGGTTAAGTTGTGGAGGGCTGATTTCTTTTCCTGTGATAAAAAGGCTTCTGTTTCGACCGCCAAACCTTTCAGGGGAGCAATGGCATCATTTTTGAGTCAATTGCCGAAAGTCAGAGTTTTGATGACATTGTGACCCCGGGGCTTAGGGATTTTTTCAAAAAAATATTTTTCTGCCGGTTAAGTTGTGGAGGGCTGATTTCTTTTCCTGTGAGGAAAAGCCTTCTGTTTCGACCGCCAACCCTTTCAGGGGAGCATTTGCAACTGTTTGGCATCATTTTTGAGTGAATTTCCGAAAGTCTGATTTTTGCTGAAATTGTGACCCCGGGGCTTAGGGATTTTTTCAAAAAAATCTTTTTTTGCCGGTTAAGTTGTTGAGGGCTAATTTCTTTTTCTGTGATAAAAAGCCTTCTGCTTCGACCGCCAAACCTTTCAGGGGAGCATTTGCAACCGTTTGGCACCATTTTTGAATCAATTGGAGAAAGTCATATTTTTGCTGAAATTGTGATCCCGGGGCTTAGGGATTTTTTCAAAAAAATATTTTTCTGCCGGTTAAGTTGTGGAGGGCTGATTTCTTTTCCTGTGATAAAAAGGCTTCTGTTTCGACCACCAAACCTTTCAGGGGAGCATTGGCATCATTTTTGAGTCAATTGCCAAAAGTCAGAGTTTTGATGACACTGTGACGCCGGGGCTTAGGGATTTTTTCAAAAAAATATTTTTCTGCCGGTTAAGTTGTGGAGCGCTGATTTCTATTCCTGTGATAAAAAGCCTTCTGTTTCGACCGCCAAACCTTTCAGGGGAGCATTTGCAACTGTTTGGCATCATTTTTGAGTGAATTTCCGAAAGTCAGATTTTTGCTGAAATTGTGACCCCGGGGCTTAGGGATTTTTTCAAAAAAATCTTTTTTTGCCGGTTAAGTTGTCGAGCGCTGATTTCTATTCCTGTGATAAAAAGCCTTCTGTTTCGACCGCCAAACCTTTCAGGGGAGCATTTGCAACTGTTTGGCATCATTTCTGAGTGAATTTCCGAAAGTCAGATTTTTGCTGAAATTGTGACCCCGGGGCTTAGGGATTTTTTCAAAAAAAAATTTTTTTGCCGGTTAAGTTGTCTAGGGCTGATTTCTTTTTCTGTGATAAAAAGCCTTCTGCTTCGACCGCCAAACCTTTCAGGGGAGCATTTGCAACCGTTTGGCACCATTTTTGAGTCAATTGGAGAAAGTCATATTTTTGCTGAAATTGTGACCCCGGGGCTTAGGGATTTTTTCAAAAAAATATTTTTCTGCCGGTTAAGTTGTGGAGGGCTGATTTCTTTTCCTGTGATAAAAAGGCTTCTGTTTCGACCGCCAAACCTTTCAGGGGAGCATTGGCATCATTTTTGAGTCAATTGCCGAAAGTCAGAGTTTTGATGACATTGTGACCCCGGGGCTTAGGGATTTTTTCAAAAAAATATTTTTCTGCCGGTTAAGTTGTGGAGCGCTGATTTCTTTTCGTGTGATGAAAAGGATTCTGTTTCGACCGCAAAACCTTTCAGGGGAGCATTTGCAACCGTTTGGCACCATTTTTGAGTCAATTGCCGAAAGTCAGAGTTTTGATGAAATTGTGACCCCGGGGCTTAGGGATTTTTTCAAAAAAATCTTTTTCTGCCGGTTAAGTTGTGGAGGGCTGATTTCTTTTCCTGTGATAAAAAGGCTTCTGTTTCGACCGCCAAACCTTTCAGGGGAGCATTGGCATCATTTTTGAGTCAATTGCCGAAAGTCAGAGTTTTGATGACACTGTGACGCCGGGGCTTAGGTATTTTTTTCAAAAAAATATTTTTCTGCCGGTTAAGTTGTGGAGCGCTGATTTCTATTCCTGTGATAAAAAGCCTTCTGTTTCGACCGCCAAACCTTTCAGGGGAGCATTTGCAACTGTTTGGCATCATTTTTGAGTGAATTTCCGAAAGTCAGATTTTTGCTGAAATTGTGACCCCGGGGCTTAGGGATTTTTTCAAAGAAATCTTTTTTTGCCGGTTACGTTGTCGAGCGCTGATTTCTATTCCTATGATAAAAAGCCTTCTGTTTCGACCGCCAAACCTTTCAGGGGAGCATTTGCAACTGTTTGGCATCATTTTTGAGTGAATTTCCGAAAGTCAGATTTTTGCTGAAATTGTGACCCCGGGGCTTAGGGATTTTTTCAAAAAAAAATTTTTTTGCCGGTTAAGTTGTCTAGGGCTGATTTCTTTTTCTGTGATAAAAAGCCTTCTGCTTCGACCGCCAAACCTTTCAGGGGAGCATTTGCAACCGTTTGGCACGACTTTTGAGTCAATTGCCGAAAGTCATATTTTTGCTGAAATTGTGACCCCGGGGCTTCGGGATTTTTTCAAAAAAATATTTTTCTGCCGGTTAAGTTGTGGAGGGCTGATTTCTTTTCCTGTGATAAAAAGGCTTCTGTTTCGACCGCCAAACCTTTCAGGGGAGCATTGGCATCATTTTTGAGTCAATTGCCGAAAGTCAGAGTTTTGATGACATTGTGACCCCGGGGCTTAGGGATTTTTTCAAAAAAATATTTTTCTGCCGGTTAAGTTGTGGAGCGCTGATTTCTTTTCCTGTGATGAAAAGCCTTCTGTTTCGACCGCCAAACCTTTCAGGGGAGCATTTGCAACCGTTTGGCACCATTTTTGAGTCAATTGGAGAAAGTCATATTTTTTATGAAACTGTGACTCCGGGGCTTAGGGATTTTTTCAAAAAAATCTTTTTTTGCCGGTTAAGTTGTCGAGGGCTGATTTCTTTTTCTGTGATAAAAAGCCTTCTGCTTCGACCGCCAAACCTTTCAGGGGAGCATTTGCAACCGTTTGGCACCATTTTTGAGTCAATTGGAGAAAGTCATATTTTTGCTGAAATTGTGACCCCGGGGCTAAGGGATTTTTTCAAAAAAATATTTTTCTGCCGGTTAAGTTGTGGAGGGCTGATTTCTTTTCCTGTGATAAAAAGGCTTCTGTTTCGACCGCCAAACCTTTCAGGGGAGCATTGGCATCATTTTTGAGTCAATTGCCGAAAGTCAGAGTTTTGATGACATTGTGACCCCGGGGCTTAGGGATTTTTTCAAAAAAATATTTTTCTGCCGGTTAAGTTGTGGAGCGCTGATTTCTTTTCGTGTGATGAAAAGGATTCTGTTTCGACCGCAAAACCTTTCAGGGGAGCATTTGCAACCGTTTGGCACCATTTTTGAGTCAATTGCCGAAAGTCAGAGTTTTGATGAAATTGTGACCCCGGGGCTTAGGGATTTTTTCAAAAAAATCTTTTTTTGCCGGTGAAGTTGTCGAGGGCTGATTTCTTTTCATGTGATAAAAAGCCTTCTCTTTCGACCGCCAAACCTTTCAGAGGAGGCTTTGCAATGGTTTGGCACCATTTTTGAGTCAATTGCCGAAAGTCAGAGTTTTGATGAATTTGTGACCCCGGGGCTTAGGGATTTTTTCAAAAAAATCTTTTTCTGCCGGTTAAGTTGTGGAGGGCTGATTTCTTTTCCTGTGATAAAAAGGCTTCTGTTTCGACCGCCAAACCTTTCAGGGGAGCAATGGCATCATTTTTGAGTCAATTGCCGAAAGTCAGAGTTTTGATGACATTGTGACCCCGGGGCTTAGGGATTTTTTCAAAAAAATCTTTTTTTGCCGGTGAAGTTGTCGAGGGCTCATTTCTTTTCCTGTGATAAAAAGCCTTCTCTTTCGACCGCCAAACCTTTCCGGGGAGCATTTGCAACCGTTTGGCACCATTTTTGAGTCAATTGGAAAAAGTCATATTTTTTATGAAACTGTGACCCCGGGGCTTAGGGATTTTTTCAAAAAAATCTTTTTTTGCCAGTTAAGTTGTCGAGGGCTGATTTCTTTTTCTGTGATAAAAAGCCTTCTGTTTCGACCGCAAAACCTTTCAGGGGAGCATTTGCAACCGTTTGGCACCATTTTTGAGTCAATTGGAGAAAAGTCATATTTTTGCTGAAATTGTGACCCCGGGGCTTAGGGATTTTTTTCAAAAAAATATTTTTCTGCTGGTTAAGTTGTCGAGGGCTGATTTCTTTTCCTGTGAGGAAAAGCCTTTTGCTTAGACCGCCAACCCTTTCAGAGGAGCCTTTGCAATGGTTTGGCACCATTTTTGAGTCAATTGGAGAAAGTCATATTTTTTATGAAACTGTGACCCCGGGGCTTAGGGATTTTTTCAAAAAAAATTTTTTTTGCCGGTTAAGTTGTCTAGGGCTGATTTCTTTTTCTGTGATAAAAAGCCTTCTGCTTCGACCGCCAAACCTTTCAGGGGAGCATTTGCAACCGTTTGGCACCATTTTTGAGTCAATTGGAGAAAGTCATATTTTTGCTGAAATTGTGACCCCGGGGCTTAGGGATTTTTTCAAAAAAATATTTTTCTGCCGGTTAAGTTGTGGAGGGCTGATTTCTTTTCCTGTGATAAAAAGGTTTCTGTTTCGACCGCCAAACCTTTCAGGGGAGCATTGGCATCATTTTTGAGTCAATTGCCGAAAGTCAGAGTTTTGATGACACTGTGACGCCGGGGCTTAGGGATTTTTTCAAAAAAATATTTTTTTGCCGGTTAAGTTGTCGAGGGCTGATTTCTTTTTCTGTGATAAAAAGCCTTCTGCTTCGACCGCCAAACCTTTCAGGGGAGCATTTGCAACCGTTTGGCACCATTTTTGAGTCAATTGGAGAAAGTCATATTTTTGCTGAAATTGTGACCCCGGGGCTTAGGGATTTTTTCAAAAAAATCTTTTTTTGCCGGTTAAGTTGACGAGGGCTGATTTCTTTTTCTGTGATAAAAAGCCTTCTGCTTCGACCGCCAAACCTTTCAGGGGAGCATTTGCAACCGTTTGGCACCATTTTTGAGTCAATTGGAGAAAGTCATATTTTTGCTGAAATTGTGACCCCGGGGCTTAGGGATTTTTTCAAAAAAATCTTTTTTTGCCGGTTAAGTTGTCGAGGGCTGATTTCTTTTTCTGTGATAAAAAGCCTTCTGTTTCGACCGCAAAACCTTTCAGGGGAGCATTTGCAACCGTTTGGCACCATTTTTGAGTCAATTGGAGAAAGTCATATTTTTGCTGAAATTGTGACCCCGGGGCTTAGGGATTTTTTCAAAAAAATCTTTTTTTGCCGGTTAAGTTGTCGAGGGCTGATTTCTTTTTCTGTGATAAAAAGCCTTCTGTTTCGACCGCAAAACCTTTCAGGGGAGCATTTGCAACCGTTTGGCACCATTTTTGAGTCAATTGGAGAAAAGTCATATGTTTGCTGAAATTGTGACCCCGGGGCTTAGGGATTTTTTCAAAAAAATATTTCTCTGCCCGTTAAGTTGTGGAGGGCTGATTTCTTTTCCTGTGATAAAAAGGCTTCTGTTTCGACCGCCAAACCTTTCAGGGGAGCATTGGCATCATTTTTGAGTCAATTGCCGAAAGTCAGAGTTTTGATGACACTGTGACGCCGGGGCTTAGGGATTTTTTCAAAAAAATATTTTTCTGCCCGTTAAGTTGTGGAGGGCTGATTTCTTTTCCTGTGATAAAAAGGCTTCTGTTTCGACCGCCAAACCTTTCAGGGGAGCATTGGCATCATTTTTGAGTCAATTGCCGAAAGTCAGAGTTTTGATGACACTGTGACGCCGGGGCTTAGGGATTTTTTCAAAAAAATATTTTTCTGCCGGTTAAGTTGTGGAGCGCTGATTTCTATTCCTGTGATAAAAAGCCTTCTGTTTCGACCGCCAAACCTTTCAGGGGAGCATTTGCAACTGTTTGGCATCATTTTTGAGTGAATTTCCGAAAGTCAGATTTTTGCTGAAATTGTGACCCCGGGGCTTAGGGATTTTTTCAAAAAAATCTTTTTTTGCCGGTTAAGTTGTCGAGCGCTGATTTCTATTCCTATGATAAAAAGCCTTCTGTTTCGACCGCCAAACCTTTCAGGGGAGCATTTGCAACTGTTTGGCATCATTTTTGAGTGAATTTCCGAAAGTCAGATTTTTGCTGAAATTGTGACCCCGGGGCTTAGGGATTTTTTCAAAAAAATTTTTTTTGCCGGTTGTCTAGGGCTGATTTCTTTTTCTGTGATAAAAAGCCTTCTGCTTCGACCGCCAAACCTTTCAGGGGAGCATTGGCATCATTTTTGAGTCAATTGCCGAAAGTCAGAGTTTTGATGACATTGTGACCCCGGGGCTTAGGGATTTTTTCAAAAAAATATTTTTCTGTCGCTTAAGTTGTGGAGCGCTGATTTCTTTTCCTGTGATGAAAAGCATTCTGTTTCGACCGCAAAACCTTTCAGGGGAGCATTTGCAACCGTTTGGCACCATTTTTGAGTCAATTGGAGAAAGTCATATTTTTGCTGAAATTGTGTCCCCGGGGCTTAGGGATTTTTTCAAAAAAATCTTTTTTTCCCGGTTAAGTTGTCGAGGGCTGATTTCTTTTTCTGTGATAAAAAGCCTTCTGTTTCGACCGCAAAACCTTTCAGGGGAGCATTTGCAACCGTTTGGCACCATTTTTGAGTCAATTGGAGAAAGTCATATTTTTGCTGAAATTGTGAGCCCGGGGCTTAGGGATTTTTTCAAAAAAATCTTTTTTTGTCGGTTAAGTTGTCGAGGGCTGATTTCTTTTTCTGTGATAAAAAGCCTTCTGTTTCGACCGCAAAACCTTTCAGGGGAGCATTTGCAACTGTTTGGCATCATTTTTGAGTGAATTTCCGAAAGTCAGATTTTTGCTGAAATTGTGACCCCGGGGCTTAGGGATTTTTTCAAAAAAAATTTTTTTTGCCGGTTAAGTTGCCTAGGGCTGATTTCTTTTTCTGTGATAAAAAGCCTTCTGCTTCGACCGCCAAACCTTTCAGGGGAGCATTTGCAACCGTTTGGCACCATTTTTGAGTCAATTGGAGAAAGTCATATTTTTGCTGAAATTGTGACCCCGGGGCTTAGGGATTTTTTCAAAAAAATATTTTTCTGCCGGTTAAGTTGTGGAGGGCTGATTTCTTTTCCTGTGATAAAAAGGCTTCTGTTTCGACCGCCAAACCTTTCAGGGGAGCATTGGCATCATTTTTGAGTCAATTGCCGAAAGTCAGAGTTTTGATGACACTGTGACGCCGGGGCTTAGGGATTTTTTCAAAAAAATATTTTTTTGCCGGTTAAGTTGTCGAGGGCTGATTTCTTTTTCTGTGATAAAAAGCCTTCTGCTTCGACCGCCAAACCTTTCAGGGGAGCATTTGCAACCGTTTGGCACGACTTTTGAGTCAATTGGAGAAAGTCATATTTTTGCTGAAATTGTGACCCCGGGGCTTAGGGATTTTTTCAAAAAAATATTTTTCTGCCGGTTAAGTTGTGGAGGGCTGATTTCTTTTCCTGTGATAAAAAGGCTTTTGTTTCGACCGCCAAACCTTTCAGGGGAGCATTGGCATCATTTTTGAGTCAATTGCCGAAAGTCAGAGTTTTGATGACATTGTGACCCCGGGGCTTAGGGATTTTTTCAAAAAAATATTTTTCTGCTGGTTAAGTTGTGGAGCGCTGATTTCTTTTCCTGTTATGAAAAGGCTTCTGTTTCGACCGCCAAACCTTTCAGGGGAGCATTGGCATCATTTTTGAGTCAATTGCCGAAAGTCAGAGTTTTGATGACATTGTGACCCCGGGGCTTAGGGATTTTTTCAAAAAAATATTTTTCTGCCGGTTAAGTTGTGGAGGGCTGATTTCTTTTCCTGTGATAAAAAGGCTTTTGTTTCGACCGCCAAACCTTTCAGGGGAGCATTGGCATCATTTTTGAGTCAATTGCCGAAAGTCAGAGTTTTGATGACATTGTGACCCCGGGGCTTAGGGATTTTTTCAAAAAAATATTTTTCTGCCGGTTAAGTTGTGGAGGGCTGATTTCTTTTCCTGTGATAAAAAGGCTTCTGTTTCGACCGCCAAACCTTTCAGGGGAGCATTGGCATCATTTTTGAGTCAATTGCCGAAAGTCAGAGTTTTGATGACACTGTGACGCCGGGGCTTAGGGATTTTTTCAAAAAAATATTTTTTTGCCGGTTAAGTTGTCGAGGGCTGATTTCTTTTTCTGTGATAAAAAGCCTTCTGCTTCGACCGCCAAACCTTTCAGGGGAGCATTTGCAACCGTTTGGCACGACTTTTGATTCAATTGGAGAAAGTCAGATTTTTGCTGAAATTGTGACCCCGGGGCTTAGGGATTTTTTTCAAAAAAATATTTTTCTGCCGGTTAAGTTGTCGAGGGCTGATTTCTTTTCCTGTGAGGAAAAGCCTTCTGCTTAGACCGCCAAACCTTTCAGAGGAGCCTTTGCAATGGTTTGGCACCATTTTTGAGTCAATTGCCGAAAGTCAGAGTTTTGATGACATTGGGATTTTTTCAAAAAAATATTTTTCTGCCGGTTAAGTTGTGGAGCGCTGATTTCTTTTCGTGTGATGAAAAGGATTCTGTTTCGACCGCCAAACCTTTCAGGGGAGCATTTGCAACCGTTTGGCACCATTTTTGAGTCAATTGCCGAAAGTCAGAGTTTTGATGAAATTGTGACCCCGGGGCTTAGGGATTTTTTCAAAAAAATCTTTTTTTGCCGGTGAAGTTGTCGAGGGCTGATTTCTTTTCATGTGATAAAAAGCCTTCTCTTTCGACCGCCAAACCTTTCAGAGGAGGCTTTGCAATGGTTTGGCACCATTTTTGAGTCAATTGCCGAAAGTCAGAGTTTTGATGAATTTGTGACCCCGGGGCTTAGGGATTTTTACAAAAAAATCTTTTTCTGCCGGTTAAGTTGTGGAGGGCTGATTTCTTTTCCTGTGATAAAAAGCCTTCTCTTTCGACCGCCAAACCTTTCAGGGGAGCATTTGCAACCGTTTGGCACCATTTTTGAGTCAATTGGAGAAAGTCATATTTTTTATGAAACTGTGACCCCGGGGCTTAGGGATTTTTTCCAAAAAATCTTTTTTTGCCAGTTAAGTTGTGGAGGGCTGATTTCTTTTTCTGTGATAAAAAGCCTTCTGTTTCGTCCGCAAAACCTTTCAGGGGAGCATTTGCAACCGTTTGGCACCATTTTTGAGTCAATTGGAGAAAGTCATATTTTTTATGAAACTGTGACCCCGGGGCTTAGGGATTTTTTCAAAAAAATCTTTTTTTGCCGGTTAAGTTGTCGAGGGCTGATTTCTTTTTCTGTGATAAAAAGCCTTCTGCTTCGACCGCCAAACCTTTCAGGGGAGCATTTGCAACCGTTTGGCACCATTTTTGAGTCAATTGGAGAAAGTCAGATTTTTGCTGAAATTGTGACCCCGGGGCTTAGGGATTTTTTCAAAAAAATATTTTTTTGCCGGTTAAGTTGTCGAGGGCTGATTTCTTTTTCTGTGATAAAAAGCCTTCTGCTTCGACCGCCAAACCTTTCAGGGGAGCATTTGCAACCGTTTGGCACCATTTTTGAGTCAATTGGAGAAATTCATATTTTTGCTGAAATTGTGAACCCGGGGCTTAGGGATTTTTTCAAAAAAATATTTTTCTGCCAGTTAAGTTGTGGAGGGCTGATTTCTTTTCCTGTGATAAAAAGGCTTCTGTTTCGACCGCCAAACCTTTCAGGGGAGCATTGGCATCATTTTTGAGTCAATTGCCGAAAGTCAGAGTTTTGATGACATTGTGACCCCGGGGCTTAGGGATTTTTTCAAAAAAATCTTTTTTTGCCGGTGAAGTTGTCGAGGGCTGATTTCTTTTCATGTGATAAAAAGCCTTCTCTTTCGACCGCCAAACCTTTCAGAGGAGGCTTTGCAATGGTTTGGCACCATTTTTGAGTCAATTGCCGAAAGTCAGAGTTTTGATGAATTTGTGACCCCGGGGCTTAGGGATTTTTACAAAAAAATCTTTTTCTGCCGGTTAAGTTGTGGAGGGCTGATTTCTTTTCCTGTGATAAAAAGGCTTCTGTTTCGACCGCCAAACCTTTCAGGAGAGCAATGGCATCATTTTTGAGTCAATTGCCGAAAGTCAGAGTTTTGATGACATTGTTACCCCCGGGGCTTAGGGATTTTTTCAAAAAAATCTTTTTTGCCGGTTAAGTTGTCGAGGGCTGATTTCTTTTTCTGTGATAAAAAGCCTTCTCTTTCGACCGCCAAACCTTTCAGGGGAGCATTTGCAACCGTTTGGCACCATTTTTGAGTCAATTGGAGAAAGTCATATTTTTTATGAAACTGTGACCCCGGGGCTTAGGGATTTTTTCCAAAAAATCTTTTTTTGCCAGTTAAGTTGTCGAGGGCTGATTTCTTTTTCTGTGATAAAAAGCCTTCTGTTTCGTCCGCAAAACCTTTCAGGGGAGCATTTGCAACCGTTTGGCACCATTTTTGAGTCAATTGGAGAAAGTCATATTTTTTATGAAACTGTGACCCCGGGGCTTAGGGATTTTTTCAAAAAAATCTTTTTTTGCCGGTTAAGTTGTCGAGGGCTGATTTCTTTTTCTGTGATAAAAAGCCTTCTGCTTCGACCGCCAAACCTTTCAGGGGAGCATTTGCAACCGTTTGGCACCATTTTTGAGTCAATTGGAGAAAGTCAGAGTTTTGATGAATTTGTGACCCCGGGGCTTAGGGATTTTTACAAAAAAATCTTTTTCTTCCGGTTAAGTTGTGGAGGGCTGATTTCTTTTCCTGTGATAAAAAGGCTTCTCTTTCGACCGCCAAACCTTTCAGGGGAGCATTTGCAACCGTTTGGCACCATTTTTGAGTCAATTGGAGAAAGTCATATTTTTTATGAAACTGTGACCCCGGGGCTTAGGGATTTTTTCCAAAAAATCTATTTTTGCCAGTTAAGTTGTCGAGGGCTGATTTCTTTTTCTGTGATAAAAAGCCTTCTGTTTCGTCCGCAAAACCTTTCAGGGGAGCATTTGCAACCGTTTGGCACCATTTTTGAGTCAATTGGAGAAAGTCATATTTTTTATGAAACTGTGACCCCGGGGCTTAGGGATTTTTTCAAAAAAATCTTTTTTTGCCGGTTAAGTTGTCGAGGGCTGATTTCTTTTTCTGTGATAAAAAGCCTTCTGCTTCGACCGCCAAACCTTTCAGGGGAGCATTTGCAACCGTTTGGCACCATTTTTGAGTCAATTGGAGAAAGTCATATTTTTGCTGAAATTGTGACCCCGGGGCTTAGGGATTTTTTCAAAAAAATATTTTTTTGCCGGTTAAGTTGTCGAGGGCTGATTTCTTTTTCTGTGATAAAAAGCCTTCTGCTTCGACCGCCAAACCTTTCAGGGGAGCATTTGCAACCGTTTGGCACCATTTTTGAGTCAATTGGAGAAATTCATATTTTTGCTGAAATTGTGAACCCGGGGCTTAGGGATTTTTTCAAAAAAATATTTTTCTGCCAGTTAAGTTGTGGAGGGCTGATTTCTTTTCCTGTGATAAAAAGGCTTCTGTTTCGACCGCCAAACCTTTCAGGGGAGCATTGGCATCATTTTTGAGTCAATTGCCGAAAGTCAGAGTTTTGATGACATTGTGACCCCGGGGCTTAGGGATTTTTTCAAAAAAATATTTTTCTGCCGGTTAAGTTGTGGAGGGCTGATTTCTTTTCCTGTGATAAAAAGCCTTCTGTTTCGACCGCCAAACCTTTCAGGGGAGCATTTGCAACCGTTTGGCACCATTTTTGAGTCAATTGGAGAAAGTCATATTTTTTATGAAACTGTGACCCCGGGGCTTAGGGATTTTTTCAAAAAAATCTTTTTTTGCCGGTTAAGTTGTCGAGGGCTGATTTCTTTTTCTGTGATAAAAAGCCTTCTGCTTCGACCGCCAAACCTTTCAGGGGAGCATTTGCAACCGTTTGGCACCATTTTTGAGTCAATTGGAGAAAGTCAGATTTTTGCTGAAATTGTGACCCCGGGGCTTAGGGATTTTTTCAAAAAAATATTTTTTTGCCGGTTAGGTTGTCGAGGGCTGATTTCTTTTTCTGTGATAAAAAGCCTTCTGCTTCGACCGCCAAACCTTTCAGGGGAGCATTGGCATCATTTTTGAGTCAATTGCCGAAAGTCAGAGTTTTGATGACATTGTGACCCCGGGGCTTACGGATTTTTTCAAAAAAATATTTTTCTGCCGGTTAAGTTGTGGAGCGCTGATTTCTTTTCCTGTGATGAAAAGCATTCTGTTTCGACCGCAAAACCTTTCAGGGGAGCATTTGCAACCGTTTGGCACCATTTTTGAGTCAATTGGAGAAAGTCATATGTTTGCTGAAATTGTGACCCCGGGGCTTAGGGATTTTTTCAAAAAAATATTTTTCTGCCGGTTAAGTTGTCGAGGGCTGATTTCTTTTCCTGTGATAAAAAGGCTTTTGTTTCGACTGCAAAACCTTTCAGGGGAGCATTTGCAACCGTTTGGCACCATTTTTGAGTCAATTGGAGAAAGTCATATTTTTGCTGAAATTGTGACCCCGGGGCTTAGGGATTTTTTCAAAAAAAATATTTTTCTGCCGTTTAAGTTGTGGAGGGCTGATTTCTTTTCCTGTGAGGAAAAGCCTTCTGCTTAGACCGCCAAACCTTTCAGAGGAGCCCTTGCAAGTGTTTGGCACCATTTTTGAGTCAATTGCCGAAAGTCAGAGTTTTGATGATATTGTGACCCCGGGGCTTAGGGATTTTTTCAAAAAAATATTTTTCTGCCGGTTAAGTTGTGGAGCGCTGATTTCTTTTCCTGTGAGGAAAAGCCTTCTGCTTAGACCGCCAAACCTTTCAGAGGAGCCCTTGCAAGTGTTTGGCACCATTTTTGAGTCAATTGCCGAAAGTCAGAGTTTTGATGAAATTGTGACCCCGGGGCTTAGGGATTTTTTCAAAAAAATCTTTTTCTGCCGGTTAAGTTGTGGAGGGAGATTTCTTTTCCCGAGAGGAAAAGCCTTCTGCTTAGATCGCCAAACCTTTCAGAGGAGCCTTTGCAAGTGTTTGGCACCATTTTTGAGTCAATTGCCGAAAGTCAGAGTTTTGATGAAATTGTGAGCCCGGGGCTTAGGGATTTTTTCAAAAAAATCTTTTTCTGCCGGTTAAGTTGTCCAGGGCTGATTTCTTTTCCTGTGATAAAAAGGCTTCTGTTTCGACAGCGAAACCTTTGAGGGGAGCATTGGCATCATTTTTGAGTCAACTGCCGAAAGTCAGAGTTTTGATGATATTGTGACCCCGGGGCTTAGGGATTTTTTTAAAAAAATATTTTTCTGCCGGTTAAGTTGTGGAGTGCTGATTTCTTTTCCTGTGAGGAAAAGCCTTCTGCTTAGACCGCCAAACCTTTCAGAGGAGCCTTTGCAAGTGTTTGGCACCATTTTTTAGTCAATTGCCGAAAGTCAGAGTTTTGATGAAATTGTGAGCCCGGGGCTTAGGGATTTTTTCAAAAAAATCTTTTTCTGCCGGTTAAGTTGTCAAGGGCTGATTTCTTTTCCTGTGATAAAAAGGCTTCTGTCTCGACCGCCAAACCTTTCAGGGGAGCATTTGCAACCGTTTGGCACCATTTTTGAGTCAATTGGAGAAAGTCATATTTTTGCTGAAATTGTGACCCCGGGGCTTAGGGTTTTTTTTCAAAAAAACCTTTTTCTCCCGGTTAAGTTGTCGAGGGCTGATTGCTTTTTCTGTGAGGAAAAGCCTTCTGCTTAGACCGCCAAAACTTTCAGGGGAGCATTTGCAACCGTTTGGCACCATTTTTGAGTCAATTGCCGAAAGTCATATTTTTTATGAAACTTTGACCCCGGGGCTTAGGGATTTTTTCAAAAAAATCTTTTTTTGCCGGTTAAGTTGTCGAGGGCTGATTGCTTTTTCTGTGATAAAAAGCCTTCTGCTTCGACCGCCAAACCTTTCAGGACAGCATTTGCAACCGTTTGGCACCATTTTTGAGTCAATTGGAGAAAGTCATATTTTTTATGAAACTGTGACCCCGGGGCTTAGGGATTTTTTCAAAAAAATCTTTTTTTGCCGGTTAAGTTGTCGAGGGCTGATTTCTTTTCCTGTAATAAAAAGGCTTCTGTTTCGACCGCCAAACCTTTCAGGGGAGCGTTGGCACTATTTTTGAGTCAATTGCCGAAAGTCAGAGTTTTGATGACATTGTGACCCCGGGGCTTTGGGATTTTTTCAAAAAAATATTTTTCTGCCGGTTAAGTTGTCGAGGGCTGATTTCTTTTTCTGTGATAAAAAGGCTTCTGTTTCGACCGCCAAACCTTTCAGGGGAGCGTTGGCACTATTTTTGAGTCAATTGCCGAAAGTCAGAGTTTTGATGAAATTGTGACCCCGGGGCTTAGGGATTTTTTCAAAAAAATATTTTTCTGCCGGTTAAGTTGT
This sequence comes from Podarcis cretensis, assembly GCF_951804945.1. Classification (NCBI taxonomy): domain Eukaryota; kingdom Metazoa; phylum Chordata; class Lepidosauria; order Squamata; family Lacertidae; genus Podarcis; species Podarcis cretensis. The sequence goes on from NC_137176.1 coordinate 8,856,135, forward strand.
CGAGGGCTGATTTCTTTTTCTGTGATAAAAAGGCTTCTGCTTAGACCGCCAAACCTTTCAGAGGAGCGTTGGCACCATTTTTGAGTCAATTGCCGAAAGTCAGAGTTTTGATGAAATTGTGACCCCGGGGCTTAGGGATTTTTTCAAAAAAATATTTTTCTGCCAGTTAAGTTGTGGAGGGCTGATTTCTTTTTCTGTGATAAAAAGGCTTCTGTTTCGACCGCCAAACCTTTCAGGGGAGCGTTGGCACTATTTTTGAATCAATTGCCAAAAATCAGAGTTTTGATGAAATTGTGACCTCGGGGCTTAGGAATTTTTTCAAAAAAATATTTTTCTGCTGTTTAAGTTTTTGAGGGCTGATTTCTTTTCCTGTGATGAAAAGCCTTCTGTTTCGACCGCCAAACCTTTCAGGGGAGCATTTGCAACCGTTTGGCGCTATTTTTGAGTGAATTGCCGAAAGTCAGAGTTTTGATGAAATTGTGACCCCGGGGCTTAGGGATTTTTTCAAAAAAATATTTTTCTGCCGGTTAAGTTGTCGAGGGCTGATTTCTTGTCCTGTGATAAAAAGGCTTCTGTTTCGACCACCAAACCTTTCAGGGGAGCATTTGCAACCATTTGGCACCATTTTTTAATCAATTGCCGAAAGTCAGAATTTTGAGGAAATTGTGACCCCGGGGCTTAGGGATTTTTACAAAACAATCTTTTTCTGCCGGTTAAGTTGTCGAAGGGCTGATTTCTTGTCCTGTGATAAGAAGCCTTCTGATTCGACCGCCAAACTTTTCAGCGGAGCATTTGCAACCGTTTGGCTTCATTTTTGAGTGAATTGCCGAAAGTCAGAATTTTGATGACATTGTGACCCCGGGGCTTAGGGATTTTTTCAAAAAAATATTTTTCTGCCAGTTAAGTTGTGGAGTGCTGATTTCTTTTCCTGTGATAAAAAGGCTTCTGTTTCGACCCCCAAACCTTTCAGGGGAGCATTGGCATCATTTTTGAGTCAATTGCCGAAAGTCAGAGTTTTGATGACATTGTGACCCCGGGGCTTAGGGATTTTTTCAAAAAAATATTTTTCTGTCGGTTAAGTTGTGGAGCGCTGATTTCTTTTCCTGTGATGAAAAGCATTCTGTTTCGACCGCAAAAGCTTTCAGGGGAGCATTTGCAACCGTTTGGCACCATTTTTGAGTCAATTGGAGAAAGTCATATTTTTTATGAAACTGTGACCCCGGGGCTTAGGGATTTTTTCAAAAAAATCTTTTTTTGCCGGTTAAGTTGTGGAGGGCTGATTTCTTTTTCTGTGATAAAAAGCCTTTTGCTTAGACCGCCAAACCTTTCAGAGGAGCCTTTGCAATGGTTTGGCACCATTTTTGAGTCTATTGCCGAAAGTCAGAGTTTTGATGAATTTGTGACCCCGGGGCTTAGGGATTTTTTCAAAAAAATATTTTTCTGCCGGTTAAGTTGTGGAGGGCTGATTTCTTTTCCTGTGATAAAAAGCCTTCTGTTTCGACCGCCAAACCTTTCAGGGGAGCATTTGCAACCGTTTGGCACCATTTTTGAGTCAATTGGAGAAAGTCATATTTTTTATGAAACTGTGACCCCGGGGCTTAGGGATTTTTTCAAAAAAATATTTTTCTGCCGGTTAAGTTGTGGAGGGCTGATTTCTTTTTCTGTGATAAAAAGCCTTCTGCTTCGACCGCCAAACCTTTCAGGGGAGCATTTGCAACCGTTTGGCACCATTTTTGAGTCAATTGGAGAAAGTCAGATTTTTTATGAAACTGTGACCCCGGTGCATAGGGATTTTTTTGAAAAAAATATTTTTCTGCCGGTTAAGTTGTGGAGGGCTGATTTCTTTTCCTGTGATAAAAAGGCTTCTGTTTCGACCGCCAAACCTTTCAGGGGAGCATTGGCATCATTTTTGAGTCAATTGCCGAAAGTCAGAGTTTTGATGACATTGTGATGCCGGGGCTTAGGGATTTTTTCAAAAAAATATTTTTCTGCCGGTGAAGTTGTGGAGCGCTGATTTCTATTCCTGTGATAAAAAGCCTTCTGTTTCGACCGCAAAACCTTTCAGGGGCGCATTTGCAACCGTTTGGCACCATTTTTGAGTCAATTGGAGAAAGTCATATTTTTGCTGAAATTGTGACCCCGGGGCTTAGGGATTTTTTTCAAAAAAATCTTTTTCTCCCGGTTAAGTTGTCGAGGGCTGATTTCTTTTTCTGTGATAAAAAGCCTTCTCTTTCGACCGCCAAACCTTTCAGGGGAGCCTTTGCAAGTGTTTTGCACCATTTTTGAGTCAATTGGAGAAAGTCATATTTTTGCTGAAATTGTGACGCCGGGGCTTAGGGATTTTTTTCAAAAAAATCTTTTTCTCCCGGTTAAGTTGTCGAGGGCTGATTTCTTTTCCTGTGATAAAAAGCCTTCTCTTTCGACCGCCAAACCTTTCAGGGGAGCCTTTGCAAGTGTTTTGCACCATTTTTGAGTCAATTGGAGAAAGTCATATTTTTGCTGAAATTGTGACCCCGGGGCTTAGGGATTTTTTCAAAAAAATATTTTTCTGCCGGTTAAGTTGTGGAGGGCTGATTTCTTTTCCTGTGATAAAAAGGCTTCTGTTTCGACCGCCAAACCTTTCAGGGGAGCATTTGCAACCGTTTGGCATCATTTTTGAGTCAATTGCCGAAAGTCAGAGTTTTGATGACATTGTGACCCCGGGGCTTAGGGATTTTTTTCAAAAAAATATTTTTCTGCCGGTTAAGTTGTGGAGCGCTGATTTCTTTTCCTGTGATGAAAAGCATTCTGTTTCGACTGCAAAACCTTTCAGGGGAGCATTTGCAACCGTTTGGCACCATTTTTGAGTCAATTGGAGAAAGTCATATTTTTTATGAAACCGTGACCCCGGGGCTTAGGGATTTTTTCAAAAAAATCTTTTTTTGCCGGTTAAGTTGTCGAGGGCTGATTTCTTTTCCTGTGATGAAAAGCGTTCTGTTTCGACCGCAAAACCTTTCAGGGGAGCATTTGCAACCGTTTGGCACCATTTTTGAGTCAATTGGAGAAAGTCATATTTTTGCTGAAATTGTGACCCCGGGGCTTAGGGATTTTTTCAAAAAAATATTTTTCTGCCGGTTAAGTTGTGGAGGGCTGATTTCTTTTCCTGTGATAAAAAGGCTTCTGTTTCGACCGCCAAACCTTTCAGGGGAGCATTTGCAACCGTTTGGCACCATTTTTGAGTCAATTGGAGAAAGTCATATTTTTGCTGAAATTGTGACCCCGGGGCTTAGGGATTTTTTCAAAAAAATCTTTTTCTGCCGGTTAAGTTGTGGAGGGCTGATTTCTTTTTCTGTGATAAAAAGGCTTCTGTTTCGACCGCCAGACCTTTCAGGGTAGCATTGGCATCATTTTTGAGTCAATTGCCGAAAGTCAGAGTTTTGATGACATTGTGACCCCGTGGCTTAGGGATTTTTTCAAAAAAATATTTTTCTGCCGGTTAAGTTGTGGAGCGCTGATTTCTTTTCGTGTGATGAAAAGCATTCTGTTTCGACCGCAAAACCTTTCAGGGGAGCATTCGCAACTGTTTGGCACCATTTTTGAGTCAATTGCCGAAAGTCAGAGTTTTGATGAAATTGTGACCCCGGGGCTTAGGGATTTTTTCAAAAAAATCTTTTTTTGCCGGTGAAGTTTTCGACGGCTGATTTCTTTTCCTGTGATAAAAAGCCTTCTCTTTCGACCGCCAAACCTTTCAGGGGAGCATTTGCAACCGTTTGGCACCATTTTTGAGTCAATTGAAGAAAGTCATATTTTTTATGAAACTGTGACCCCGGGGCTTAGGGATTTTTTCAAAAAAATCTTTTTTTTCCGGTTAAGTTGTCGAAGGCTGATTTCTTTTTCTGTGATAAAAAGCCTTCTGCTTCGACCGCCAAACTTTTCAGGGGAGCATTTGCAACCGTTTGGCACCATTTTTGAGTCAATTGGAGAAAGTCATATTTTTGCTGAAATTGTGACCCCGGGGCTTAGGGATTTTTTCAAAAAAATATTTTTTTGCCCGTTAAGTTTTCGAGGGCTGATTTCTTTTCCTGTGAGGAAAAGCCTTCTGTTTCGACCGCCAAACCTTTCAGGGGAGCATTTGCAACTGTTTGGCACCATTTTTGAGTGAATTTCCGAAAGTCAGATTTTTGCTGAAATTGTGACCCCGGGGCTTAGGGATTTTTTCTCAAAAAAATATTTTTCTGCCGGTTAAGTTGTCGAGGGCTGATTTCTTTTCCTGTGAGGAAAAGCCTTTTGCTTAGACCGCCAAACCTTTCAGAGGAGCCTTTGCAATGGTTTGGCACCATTTTTGAGTCTATTGCCGAAAGTCAGAGTTTTGATGAAATTGTGACCCCGGGGCTTAGGGATTTTTACAAAAAAATGTTTTTCTGCCGTTTAAGTTGTGGAGGGCTGATTTCTTTTCCTGTGATAAAAAGCCTTCTGTTTCGACCGCCAAACCTTTCAGGGGAGCATTTGCAACCGTTTGGCACCATTTTTGAGTCAATTGGAGAAAGTCATATTTTTGCTGAAATTGTGACCCCGGGGCTTAGGGATTTTTTCAAAAAAATCTTTTTCTGCCGGTTAAGTTGTGGAGGGCTGATTTCTTTTCCTGTGATAAAAAGGCTTCTGTTTCGACCGCCAAACCTTTCAGGGGAGCATTGGCATCATTTTTGAGTCAATTACCGAAAGTCAGAGTTTTGATGACATTGTGACCCCGGGGCTTAGGGATTTTTTCAAAAAAATATTTTTCTGCCGGTTAAGTTGTGGAGCGCTGATTTCTTTTCCTGTGATGAAAAGCATTCTGTTTCGACCGCAAAACCTTTCAGGGGAGCATTTGCAACCGTTTGGCACCATTTTTGAGTCAATTGGAGAAAGTCATATTTTTTATGAAACTGTGACCCCGGGGCTTAGGGATTTTTTCAAAAAAATCTTTTTTTGCCGGTTAAGTTGTCGAGGGCTGATTTCTTTTTCTGTGATAAAAAGCCTTCTGTTTCGACCGCAAAACATTTCAGGGGAGCATTTGCAACCGTTTGGCACCATTTTTGAGTCAATTGGAGAAAGTCATATTTTTGCTGAAATTGTGACCCCGGGGCTTAGGGATTTTTTCAAAAAAATCTTTTTCTGCCGGTTAAGTTGTGGAGGGCTGATTTCTTTTTCTGTGATAAAAAGGCTTCTGTTTCGACCGCCAGACCTTTCAGGGTAGCATTGGCATCATTTTTGAGTCAATTGCCGAAAGTCAGAGTTTTGATGACATTGTGACCCCGTGGCTTAGGGATTTTTTCAAAAAAATATTTTTCTGCCGGTTAAGTTGTGGAGCGCTGATTTCTTTTCGTGTGATGAAAAGCATTCTGTTTCGACCGCAAAACCTTTCAGGGGAGCATTCGCAACTGTTTGGCACCATTTTTGAGTCAATTGCCGAAAGTCAGAGTTTTGATGAAATTGTGACCCCGGGGCTTAGGGATTTTTTCAAAAAAATCTTTTTTTGCCGGTGAAGTTTTCGACGGCTGATTTCTTTTCCTGTGATAAAAAGCCTTCTCTTTCGACCGCCAAACCTTTCAGGGGAGCATTTGCAACCGTTTGGCACCATTTTTGAGTCAATTGAAGAAAGTCATATTTTTTATGAAACTGTGACCCCGGGGCTTAGGGATTTTTTCAAAAAAATCTTTTTTTTCCGGTTAAGTTGTCGAAGGCTGATTTCTTTTTCTGTGATAAAAAGCCTTCTGCTTCGACCGCCAAACTTTTCAGGGGAGCATTTGCAACCGTTTGGCACCATTTTTGAGTCAATTGGAGAAAGTCATATTTTTGCTGAAATTGTGACCCCGGGGCTTAGGGATTTTTTCAAAAAAATATTTTTTTGCCCGTTAAGTTTTCGAGGGCTGATTTCTTTTCCTGTGAGGAAAAGCCTTCTGTTTCGACCGCCAAACCTTTCAGGGGAGCATTTGCAACTGTTTGGCACCATTTTTGAGTGAATTTCCGAAAGTCAGATTTTTGCTGAAATTGTGACACCGGGGCTTAGGGATATTTTCTCAAAAAAATATTTTTCTGCCGGTTAAGTTGTCGAGGGCTGATTTCTTTTCCTGTGAGGAAAAGCCTTTTGCTTAGACCGCCAAACCTTTCAGAGGAGCCTTTGCAATGGTTTGGCACCATTTTTGAGTCTATTGCCGAAAGTCAGAGTTTTGATGAAATTGTGACCCCGGGGCTTAGGGATTTTTACAAAAAAATGTTTTTCTGCCGTTTAAGTTGTGGAGGGCTGATTTCTTTTCCTGTGATAAAAAGCCTTCTGTTTCGACCGCCAAACCTTTCAGGGGAGCATTTGCAACCGTTTGGCACCATTTTTGAGTCAATTGGAGAAAGTCATATTTTTGCTGAAATTGTGACCCCGGGGCTTAGGGATTTTTTCAAAAAAATCTTTTTCTGCCGGTTAAGTTGTGGAGGGCTGATTTCTTTTCCTGTGATAAAAAGGCTTCTGTTTCGACCGCCAAACCTTTCAGGGGAGCATTGGCATCATTTTTGAGTCAATTACCGAAAGTCAGAGTTTTGATGACATTGTGACCCCGGGGCTTAGGGATTTTTTCAAAAAAATATTTTTCTGCCGGTTAAGTTGTGGAGCGCTGATTTCTTTTCCTGTGATGAAAAGCATTCTGTTTCGACCGCAAAACCTTTCAGGGGAGCATTTGCAACCGTTTGGCACCATTTTTGAGTCAATTGGAGAAAGTCATATTTTTTATGAAACTGTGACCCCGGGGCTTAGGGATTTTTTCAAAAAAATCTTTTTTTGCCGGTTAAGTTGTCGAGGGCTGATTTCTTTTTCTGTGATAAAAAGCCTTCTGTTTCGACCGCAAAACATTTCAGGGGAGCATTTGCAACCGTTTGGCACCATTTTTGAGTCAATTGGAGAAAGTCATATTTTTGCTGAAATTGTGACCCCGGGGCTTAGGGATTTTTTCTCAAAAAAATATTTTTCTGCCGGTTAAGTTGTCGAGGGCTGATTTCTTTTCCTGTGATAAAAAGCCTTCTCTTTCGACCGCCAAACCTTTCAGGGGAGCCTTTGCAAGTGTTTTGCACCATTTTTGAGTCAATTGGAGAAAGTCATATTTTTGCTGAAATTGTGACCCCGGGGCTTAGGGATTTATTCAAAAAAATATTTTTCTGCCGGTTAAGTTGTGGAGGGCTGATTTCTTTTCCTGTGATGAAAAGCATTCTGTTTCGACCGCCAAACCTTTCAGGGGAGCATTGGCATCATTTTTGAGTCAATTGCCGAAAGTCAGATTTTTGATGACATTGTGACCCCGGGGCTTAGGGATTTTTTTGAAAAAAATATTTTTCTGCCGGTTAAGTTGTGGAGCGCTGATTTCTATTCCTGTGATAAAAAGGCTTCTGTTTCGACCGCCAAACCTTTCAGGGGAGCATTGGCATCATTTTTGAGTCAATTGCCGAAAGTCAGAGTTTTGATGACATTGTGATGCCGGGGCTTAGGGATTTTTTCAAAAAAATCTTTTTCTGCCGGTTAAGTTGTGGAGCGCTGATTTCTATTCCTGTGATAAAAAGCCTTCTGTTTCGACCGCAAAACCTTTCAGGGGAGCATTTGCAACCGTTTGGCACCATTTTTGAGTCAATTGGAGAAAGTCATATTTTTGCTGAAATTGTGACCCCGGGGCTTAGGGATTTTTTTCAAAAAAATCTTTTTCTCCCGGTTAAGTTGTCGAGGGCTGATTTCTTTTTCTGTGATAAAAAGCCTTCTCTTTCGACCGCCAAACCTTTCAGGGGAGCCTTTGCAAGTGTTTTGCACCATTTTTGAGTCAATTGGAGAAAGTCATATTTTTGCTGAAATTGTGACGCCGGGGCTTAGGGATTTTTTTCAAAAAAATCTTTTTCTCCCGGTTAAGTTGTCGAGGGCTGATTTCTTTTCCTGTGATAAAAAGCCTTCTCTTTCGACCGCCAAACCTTTCAGGGGAGCCTTTGCAAGTGTTTTGCACCATTTTTGAGTCAATTGGAGAAAGTCATATTTTTGCTGAAATTGTGACGCCGGGGCTTAGGGATTTTTTTCAAAAAAATCTTTTTCTCCCGGTTAAGTTGTCGAGGGCTGATTTCTTTTCCTGTGATAAAAAGCCTTCTCTTTCGACCGCCAAACCTTTCAGGGGAGCCTTTGCAAGTGTTTTGCACCATTTTTGAGTCAATTGGAGAAAGTCATATTTTTGCTGAAATTGTGACCCCGGGGCTTAGGGATTTATTCAAAAAAATATTTTTCTGCCGGTTAAGTTGTGGAGGGCTGATTTCTTTTCCTGTGATGAAAAGCATTCTGTTTCGACCGCCAAACCTTTCAGGGGAGCATTGGCATCATTTTTGAGTCAATTGCCGAAAGTCAGATTTTTGATGACATTGTGACCCCGGGGCTTAGGGATTTTTTTGAAAAAAATATTTTTCTGCCGGTTAAGTTGTGGAGGGCTGATTTCTTTTCCTGTGATAAAAAGGCTTCTGTTTCGACCGCCAAACCTTTCAGGGGAGCATTGGCATCATTTTTGAGTCAATTGCCGAAAGTCAGAGTTTTGATGACATTGTGATGCCGGGGCTTAGGGATTTTTTCAAAAAAATATTTTTCTGCCGGTTAAGTTGTGGAGCGCTGATTTCTATTCCTGTGATAAAAAGCCTTCTGTTTCGACCGCAAAACCTTTCAGGGGAGCATTTGCAACCGTTTGGCACCATTTTTGAGTCAATTGGAGAAAGTCATATTTTTGCTGAAATTGTGACCCCGGGGCTTAGGGATTTTTTTCAAAAAAATCTTTTTCTCCCGGTTAAGTTGTCGAGGGCTGATTTCTTTTTCTGTGATAAAAAGCCTTCTCTTTCGACTGCCAAACCTTTCAGGGGAGCCTTTGCAAGTGTTTTGCACCATTTTTGAGTCAATTGGAGAAAGTCATATTTTTGCTGAAATTGTGACGCCGGGGCTTAGGGATTTTTTTCAAAAAAATCTTTTTCTCCCGGTTAAGTTGTCGAGGGCTGATTTCTTTTCCTGTGATAAAAAGCCTTCTCTTTCGACCGCCAAACCTTTCAGGGGAGCCTTTGCAAGTGTTTTGCACCATTTTTGAGTCAATTGGAGAAAGTCATATTTTTGCTGAAATTGTGACCCCGGGGCTTAGGGATTTTTTCAAAAAAATATTTTTCTGCCGGTTAAGTTGTGGAGGGCTGATTTCTTTTCCTGTGATAAAAAGGCTTCTGTTTCGACCGCCAAACCTTTCAGGGGAGCATTTGCAACCGTTTGGCACCATTTTTGAGTCAATTGCCGAAAGTCAGAGTTTTGATGACATTGTGACCCCGGGGCTTAGGGATTTTTTTCAAAAAAATATTTTTCTGCCGGTTAAGTTGTGGAGCGCTGATTTCTTTTCCTGTGATGAAAAGCATTCTGTTTCGACCGCAAAACCTTTCAGGGGAGCATTTGCAACCGTTTGGCACCATTTTTGAGTCAATTGGAGAAAGTCATATTTTTTATGAAACCGTGACCCCGGGGCTTAGGGATTTTTTCAAAAAAATCTTTTTTTGCCGGTTAAGTTGTCGAGGGCTGATTTCTTTTTCTGTGAGGAAAAGCCTTCTGTTTCGACCGCCAAACCTTTCAGGGGAGCCTTTGCAAGTGTTTTGCACCATTTTTGAGTCAATTGGAGAAAGTCATATTTTTGCTGAAATTGTGATGCCGGGGCTTAGGGATTTTTTCAAAAAAATCTTTTTTTGCCGGTTAAGTTGTGGAGCGCTGATTTCTTTTCCTGTGATGAAAAGCGTTCTGTTTCGACCGCAAAACCTTTCAGGGGAGCATTTGCAACCGTTTGGCACCATTTTTGAGTCAATTGCCGAAAGTCAGAGTTTTGATGACATTGTGATGCCGGGGCTTAGGGATTTTTTCAAAAAAATATTTTTCTGCCGGTGAAGTTGTGGAGCGCTGCTTTCTATTCCTGTGATAAAAAGCCTTCTGCTTCGACCGCCAAAACTTTCAGCGGAGCATTTGCAACCGTTTGGCACCATTTTTGAGTCAATTGGAGAAAGTCATATTTTTGCTGAAATTGTGACCCCGGGGCTTAGGGATTTTTTCAAAAAAATATTTTTCTGCCAGTTAAGTTGTGGAGGGCTGATTTCTTTTCCTGTGATAAAAAGGCTTCTGTTTCGACCGCCAAACCTTTCAGGGGAGCATTGGCATCATTTTTGAGTCAATTGCCGAAAGTCAGAGTTTTGATGACATTGTGACGCCGGGGCTTAGGGATTTTTTCAAAAAAATATTTTTCTGCCGGTTAAGTTGTGGAGCGCTGATTTCTATTCCTGTGATAAAAAGCCTTCTGTTTCGACCGCTAAACCTTTCAGGGGAGCATTTGCAACCGTATGGCACCATTTTTGAGTCAATTGGAGAAAGTCATATTTTTGCTGAAATTGTGACCCCGGGGCTTAGGGATTTTTTTCAAAAAAATCTTTTTCTCCCGGTTAAGTTGTCGAGGGCTGATTTCTTTTCCTGTGATAAAAAGCCTTCTCTTTCGACCGCCAAACCTTTCAGGGGATCCTTTGCAAGTGTTTTGCACCATTTTTGAGTCAATTGGAGAAAGTCATATTTTTGCTGAAATTGTGACCCCGGGGCTTAGGGATTTTTTTCAAAAAAATCTTTTTCTCCCGGTTAAGTTGTGGAGGGCTGATTTCTTTTTCTGTGATAAAAAGCCTTCTGCTTCGACCGCCAAACCTTTCAGGGGAGCATTTGCAACCGTTTGGCACCATTTTTGAGTCAATTGGAGAAAGTCATATTTTTGCTGAAATTGTGACCCCGGGGCTTAGGGATTTTTTCAAAAAAATCTTTTTCTCCCGGTTAAGTTGTGGAGGGCTGATTTCTTTTCCTGTGATAAAAAGGCTTCTGTTTCGACCGCCAAACCTTTCAGGGGAGCATTTGCAACCGTTTGGCACCATTTTTGAGTCAATTGGAGAAAGTCATATTTTTGCTGAAATTGTGACCCTGGGGCTTAGGGATTTTTTCCAAAAAAATCTATTTTTGCCGGTTAAGTTGTCGAGGGCTGATTTCTTTTTCTGTGATAAAAAGCCTTCTGCTTCGACCGCCAAACCTTTCGGGGGAGCATTTGCAACCGTTTGGCACCATTTTTGAGTCAATGGGAGAAAGTCATATTTTTGCTGAAATTGTGACCCCGGGGCTTAGGGATTTTTTCAAAAAAATATTTTTCTGCCGGTTAAGTTGTGGAGGGCTGATTTCTTTTCCTGTGATAAAAAGGCTTCTGTTTCGACCGCCAAACCTTTCAGGGGAGCATTGGCATCATTTTTGAGTCAATTGCCGAAAGTCAGAGTTTTGATGACATTGTGACGCCGGGGCTTAGGGATTTTTTCAAAAAAATATTTTTCTGCCGGTTAAGTTGTGGAGCGCTGATTTCTATTCCTGTGATAAAAAGCCTTCTGTTTCGACCGCCAAACCTTTCAGGGGAGCATTTGCAACCGTTTGGCACCATTTTTGAGTCAATTGGACAAAGTCATATTTTTGCTGAAATTGTGACCCCGGGGCTTAGGGATTTTTTTCAAAAAAATCTTTTTCTCCCGGTTAAGTTGTCGAGGGCTGATTTCTTTTCCTGTGATAAAAAGCCTTCTCTTTCGACCGCCAAACCTTTCAGGGGAGCCTTTGCAAGTATTTTGCACCATTTTTGAGTCAATTGGAGAAAGTCATATTTTTGCTGAAATTGTGACCCCGGGGCTTAGGGATTTTTTCAAAAAAATATTTTTCTGCCGGTTAAGTTGTGGAGGGCTGATTTCTTTTCCTGTGATAAAAAGGCTTCTGTTTCGACCGCCAAACCTTTCAGGGGAGCATAGGCATCATTTTTGAGTCAATTGCGGGAAGTCAGAGATTTGATGACATTGTGTCCCCGGGGCTTAGGGATTTTTTCAAAAAAATATTTTTCTGCCGGTTAAGTTGTGGAGGGCTGATTTCTTTTCCTGTGATAAAAAGGCTTCTGTTTCGACCGCCAAACCTTTCAGGGGAGCATTGGCATCATTTTTGAGTCAATTGCCGAAAGTCAGAGTTTTGATGACATTGTGACGCCGGGGCTTAGGGATTTTTTCAAAAAAATATTTTTCTGCCGGTTAAGTTGTGGAGCGCTGATTTCTATTCCTGTGATAAAAAGCCTTCTGTTTCGACCGCCAAACCTTTCAGGGGAGCATTTGCAACCGTTTGGCACCATTTTTGAGACAATTGGAGAAAGTCATATTTTTGCTGAAATTGTGACCCCGGGGCTTAGGGATTTTTTTCAAAAAAATCTTTTTCTCCCGGTTAAGTTGTCGAGGGCTGATTTCTTTTCCTGTGATAAAAAGCCTTCTCTTTCGACCGCCAAACCTTTCAGGGGAGCCTTTGCAAGTGTTTTGCACCATTTTTGAGTCAATTGGAGAAAGTCATATTTTTGCTGAAATTGTGACCCCGGGGCTTAGGGATTTTTTTCAAAAAAATCTTTTTCTCCCGGTTAAGTTGTGGAGGGCTGATTTCTTTTTCTGTGATAAAAAGCCTTCTGCTTCGACCGCCAAACCTTTCAGGGGAGCATTTGCAACCGTTTGGCACCATTTTTGAGTCAATTGGAGAAAGTCATATTTTTGCTGAAATTGTGACCCCGGGGCTTAGGGATTTTTTCAAAAAAATATTTTTCTGCCGGTTAAGTTGTGGAGGGCTGATTTCTTTTCCTGTGATAAAAAGGCTTCTGTTTCGACCGCCAAACCTTTCAGGGGAGCATTTGCAACCGTTTGGCACCATTTTTGAGTCAATTGGAGAAAGTCATATTTTTGCTGAAATTGTGACCCTGGGGCTTAGGGATTTTTTCCAAAAAAATCTATTTTTGCCGGTTAAGTTGTCGAGGGCTGATTTCTTTTTCTGTGATAAAAAGCCTTCTGCTTCGACCGCCAAACCTTTCGGGGGAGCATTTGCAACCGTTTGGCACCATTTTTGAGTCAATGGGAGAAAGTCATATTTTTGCTGAAATTGTGACCCCGGGGCTTAGGGATTTTTTCAAAAAAATATTTTTCTGCCGGTTAAGTTGTGGAGGGCTGATTTCTTTTCCTGTGATAAAAAGGCTTCTGTTTCGACCGCCAAACCTTTCAGGGGAGCATTGGCATCATTTTTGAGTCAATTGCCGAAAGTCAGAGTTTTGATGACATTGTGTCCCCGGGGCTTAGGGATTTTTTCAAAAAAATATTTTTCTGCCGGTTAAGTTGTGGAGGGCTGATTTCTTTTCCTGTGATAAAAAGGCTTCTGTTTCGACCGCCAAACCTTTCAGGGGAGCATTGGCATCATTTTTGAGTCAATTGCCGAAAGTCAGAGTTTTGATGACATTGTGACCCCGGGGCTTAGGAATTTTTTCAAAAAAATATTTTTCTGCCGGTTAAGTTGTGGAGCGCTGATTTCTATTCCTGTGATAAAAAGCCTTCTGTTTCGACCGCCAAACCTTTCAGGGGAGCATTTGCAACCGTTTGGCACCATTTTTGAGACAATTGGAGAAAGTCATATTTTTGCTGAAATTGTGACCCCGGGGCTTAGGGATTTTTTTCAAAAAAATCTTTTTCTCCCGGTTAAATTGTCGAGGGCTGATTTCTTTTCCTGTGATAAAAAGCCTTCTCTTTCGACCGCCAAACCTTTCAGGGGAGCCTTTGCAAGTGTTTTGCACCATTTTTGAGTCAATTGGAGAAAGTCATATTTTTGCTGAAATTGTGACCCCGGGGCTTAGGGATTTTTTCAAAAAAATATTTTTTTGCCCGTTAAGTTGTGGAGGGCTGATTTCTTTTCCTGTGATAAAAAGCCTTCTCTTTCGACCGCCAAACCTTTCAGGGGAGCCTTTCCAAGTGTTTTGCACCATTTTTGAGTCAATTGGAGAAAGTCATATTTTTGCTGAAATTGTGACCCCGGGGCTTAGGGATTTTTTCAAAAAAATATTTTTCTGCCGGTTAAGTTGTGGAGGGCTGATTTCTTTTCCTGTGATAAAAAGCCTTCTGTTTCGACCGCCAAACCTTTCAGGGGAGCATTGGCATCATTTTTGAGTCAATTGCCGAAAGTCAGAGTTTTGATGACATTGTGACCACGGGGCTTAGGGATTTTTTCAAAAAAATATTTTTCTGCCGGTTAAGTTGGGGAGCGCTGATTTCTTTTCCTGTGATGAAAAGCATTCTGTTTCGACCGCAAAACCTTTCAGGGGAGCATTTGCAACCGTTTGGCACCATTTTTGAGTCAATTGGAGAAAGTCATATTTTTTATGAAACTGTGACCCCGGGGCTTAGGGATTTTTTCAAAAAAATCTTTTTTTGCCGGTTAAGTTGTCGAGGGCTGATTTCTTTTTCTGTGAGGAAAAGCCTTCTGCTTCGACCGCCAAAACTTTCAGGGGAGCCTTTGCAAGTGTTTTGCACCATTTTTGAGTCAATTGGAGAAAGTCATATTTTTGCTGAAATTGTGACCCCGGGGCTTAGGGATTTTTTCAAAAAAATATTTTTCTGCCGGTTAAGTTGTGGAGGGCTGATTTCTTTTCCTGTGATAAAAAGGCTTCTGTTTCGACCGCCAAACCTTTCAGGGGAGCATTGGCATCATTTTTGAGTCAATTGCCGAAAGTCAGAGTTTTGATGACATTGTGACCCCGGGGCTTAGGGATTTTTTCAAAAAAATCTTTTTTTGCCGGTTAAGTTGTCGAGGGCTGATTTCTTTTTCTGTGATAAAAAGCCTTCTGCTTCGACCGCCAAACCTTTCAGGGGAGCATTTGCAACCGTTTGGCACCATTTTTGAGTCAATTGGAGAAAGTCATATTTTTGCTGAAATTGTGACCCCGGGGCTTAGGGATTTTTTCAAAAAAATATTTTTCTGCCGGTTAAGTTGTGGAGCGCTGATTTCTATTCCTGTGATAAAAAGCCTTCTGTTTCGACCGCCAAACCTTTCAGGGGAGCATTTGCAACCGTTTGGCACCATTTTTGAGACAATTGGAGAAAGTCATATTTTTGCTGAAATTGTGACCCCGGGGCTTAGGGATTTTTTTCAAAAAAATCTTTTTCTCCCGGTTAAGTTGTCGAGGGCTGATTTCTTTTCCTGTGATAAAAAGCCTTCTCTTTCGACCGCCAAACCTTTCAGGGGAGCCTTTCCAAGTGTTTTGCACCATTTTTGAGTCAATTGGAGAAAGTCATATTTTTGCTGAAATTGTGACCCCGGGGCTTAGGGATTTTTTCAAAAAAATATTTTTCTGCCGGTTAAGTTGTGGAGGGCTGATTTCTTTTCCTGTGATAAAAAGGCTTCTGTTTCGACCGCAAAACCTTTCAGGGGAGCATTTGCAACCGTTTGGCACCATTTTTGAGTCAATTGGAGAAAGTCATATTTTTTATGAAACTGTGACCCCGGGGGCTTAGGGATTTTTTCAAAAAAATCTTTTTCTGCCGGTTAAGTTGTGGAGGGCTGATTTCTTTTCCTGTGATGAAAAGCGTTCTGTTTCGACCGCAAAACCTTTCAGGGGAGCATTTGCAACCGTTTGGCACCATTTTTGAGTCAATTGCCGAAAGTCAGAGTTTTGATGACATTGTGATGCCGGGGCTTAGGGATTTTTTCAAAAAAATATTTTTCTGCCGGTGAAGTTGTGGAGCGCTGCTTTCTATTCCTGTGATAAAAAGCCTTCTGCTTCGACCGCCAAACCTTTCAGCGGAGCATTTGCAACCGTTTGGCACCATTTTTGAGTCAATTGGAGAAAGTCATATTTTTGCTGAAATTGTGACCCCGGGGCTTAGGGATTTTTTCAAAAAAATATTTTTCTGCCGGTTAAGTTGTGGAGCGCTGATTTCTATTCCTGTGATAAAAAGCCTTCTGTTTCGACCGCCAAACCTTTCAGGGGAGCATTTGCAACCGTTTGGCACCATTTATGAGTCAATTGAAGAAAGTCATATTTTTGCTGAAATTGTGACCCCGGGGCTTAGGGATTTTTTTCAAAAAAATATTTTTCTGCCGATTAAGTTGTGGAGGCTGATTTCTTTTCCTGTGATGAAAAGCCTTCTGCTTAGACCGCCAAACCTTTCAGAGGAGCCTTTGCAATGGTTTGGCACCATTTTTGAGTCAATTGCCGAAAGTCAGAGTTTTGATGAAATTGTGACCCCGGGGCTTAGGGATTTTTTCAAAAAAATCTTTTTTTGCCGGTGAAGTTGTCGAGGGCTGATTTCTTTTCCTGTGAGGAAAAGCCTTCTGCTTAGACCGCCAAACCTTTCAGGGGAGCCTTTGCAACCGTTTGGCACCATTTTTGAGTCAATTGGAGAAAGTCATATTTTTGCTGAAATTGTGACCCCGGGGCTTAGGGATTTTTTCAAAAAAATATTTTTCTGCCGGTTAAGTTGTGGAGGGCTGATTTCTTTTCCTGTGATAAAAATGCTTCTGTTTCGACCGCCAAACCTTTCAGGGGAGCATTGGCATCATTTTTGAGTCAATTGCCGAAAGTCAGATTTTTTATGACATTGTGACCCCGGGGCTTAGGGATTTTTTCAAAAAAATATTTTTCTGCCGGTTAAGTTGTGGAGCGCTGATTTCTTTTCCTGTGATGAAAAGCATTCTGTTTCGACCGCAAAACCTTTCAGGGGAGCATTTGCAACGGTTTGGCACCATTTTTGAGTCAATTGGAGAAAGTCATATTTTTTATGAAACTGTGACCCCGGGGCTTAGGGATTTTTTCAAAAAAATCTTTTTTTGCCGGTTAAGTTGTCGAGGGCTGATTTCTTTTTCTGTGATAAAAAGCCTTCTGTTTCGACCGCAAAACCTTTCAGGGGAGCATTTGCAACCGTTTGGCACCATTTTTGAGTCAATTGGAGAAAGTCATATTTTTGCTGAAATTGTGACCCCGGGGCTTAGGGATTTTTTCAAAAAAATATTTTTCTGCCGGTTAAGTTGTGGAGGGCTGATTTCTTTTCCTGTGATAAAAAGGCTTCTGTTTCGACCGCCAGACCTTTCAGGGTAGCATTGGCATCATTTTTGAGTCAATTGCCGAAAGTCAGAGTTTTGATGACATTGTGACCCCGGGGCTTAGGGATTTTTTCAAAAAAATATTTTTCTGCCGGTTAAGTTGTGGAGCGCTGATTTCTTTTCGTGTGATGAAAAGCATTCTGTTTCGACCGCAAAACCTTTCAGGGGAGCATTTGCAACCGTTTGGCACCATTTCTGAGTCAATTGCCGAAAGTCAGAGTTTTGATGAAATTGTGACCCCGGGGCTTAGGGATTTTTTCAAAAAAATCTTTTTTTGCCGGTGAAGTTGTCGAGGGCTGATTTCTTTTCCTGTGAGGAAAAGCCTTCTGCTTAGACCGCCAAACCTTTCAGGGGAGCATTTGCAACCGTTTGGCACCATTTTTGAGTCAATTGCCGAAAGTCAGAGTTTTGATGAAATTGTGACCCCGGGGCTTAGGGATTTTTTCAAAAAAATCTTTTTTTGCCGGTGAAGTTTTCGACGGCTGATTTCTTTTCCTGTGAGGAAAAGCCTTCTGCTTAGACCGCCAAACCTTTCAGGGGAGCATTTGCAACCGTTTGGCACCATTTTTGAGTCAATTGAAGAAAGTCATATTTTTATGAAACTGTGACCCCGGGGCTTAGGGATTTTTTCAAAAAAATATTTTTCTGCCGGTTAAGTTGTCGAGGGCTGATTTCTTTTCCTGTGATGAAAAGCCTTCTGCTTAAACTGCCAAACCTTTCAGAGGAGCCTTTGCAATGGTTTGGCACCATTTTTGAGTCTATTGCCGAAAGTCAGAGTTTTGATGAAATTGTGACCCCGGGGCTTAGGGATTTTTTCAAAAAAATATTTTTCTGCCGGTTAAGTTGTGCAGGGCTGATTTCTTTTCCTGTGATAAAAAGGCTTCTGTTTCGACCGCCAAACCTTTCAGGGGAGCATTGGCATCATTTTTGAGTCAATTGCCGAAAGTCAGATTTTTGATGACGTTGTGACCCCGGAGCTTAGGGATTTTTTCAAAAAAATATTTTTCTGCCGGTTAAGTTGTCGAGGGCTGATTTCTTTTTCTGTGATAAAAAGCCTTCTCTTTCGACCGCCAAACCTTTCAGGGGAGCATTTGCAACCGTTTGGCACCATTTTTGAGTCAATTGAAGAAAGTCATATTTTTTATGAAACTGTGACCCCGGGGCTTAGGGATTTTTTCAAAAAAATCTTTTTTTGCCGGTGAAGTTGTCGAGGGCTGATTTCTTTTCCTGTGAGGAAAAGCCTTCTGTTTCGACCGCCAAACCTTTCAGGGGAGCATTTGCAACTGTTTGGCATCATTTTTGAGTGAATTTCCGAAAGTCAGATTTTTGCTGAAATTGTGACCCCGGGGCTTAGGGATTTTTTTCAAAAAAATATTTTTCTGCCGGTTAAGTTGTCGAGGGCTGATTTCTTTTCCTGTGATGAAAAGCCTTCTGCTTATACCGCCAAACCTTTCAGAGGAGCCTTTGCAACTGTTTGGCATCATTTTTGAGTCAATTGCTGAAAGTCAGAGTTTTGATGAAATTGTGACCCCGGGGCTTAGGGATTTTTTCAAAAAAATCTTTTTTTGCCGGTGAATTTGTCGAGGGCTGATTTCTTTTCCTGTGATGAAAAGCCTTCTGCTTAGACCGCCAAACCTTTCAGAGGAGCCTTTGCAAGTGTTTGGCACCATTTTTGAGTCAATTGCCGAAAGTCAGAGTTTTGATGAAATTGTGACCCCGGGGCTTAGGGATTTTTTCAAAAAAATATTTTTCTGCCGGTTAAGTTGTGGAGGGCTGATTTCTTTTCCTGTGATGAAAAGCCTTCTGCTTAGACCGCCAAACCTTTCAGAGGAGCCTTTGCAAGTGTTTGGCACCATTTTTGAGTCAATTGCCGAAAGTCAGAGTTTTGATGAAATTGTGACCCCGGGGCTTAGGGATTTTTTCAAAAAAATATTTTTCTGCCGGTTAAGTTGTCGAGGGCTGATTTCTTTTCCTGTGATGAAAAGCCTTCTGCTTAAACTGCCAAACCTTTCAGAGGAGCCTTTGCAATGGTTTGGCACCATTTTTGAGTCTATTGGAGAAAGTCATATTTTTGCTGAAATTGTGACCCCGGGGCTTAGGGATTTTTTCAAAAAAATCTTTTTTTGCCGGTGAAGTTGTCGAGGGCTGATTTCTTTTCCTGTGAGGAAAAGCCTTCTGCTTAGACCGCCAAACCTTTCAGGGGAGCATTTGCAACCGTTTGGCACCATTTTTGAGTCAATTGCCGAAAGTCAGAGTTTTGATGAAATTGTGACCCCAGGGCTTAGGGATTTTTTCAAAAAAATCTTTTTTTGCCGGTGAAGTTTTCGACGGCTGATTTCTTTTCCTGTGATGAAAAGCCTTCTCTTTCGACCGCCAAACCTTTCAGGGGAGCATTTGCAACCGTTTGGCACCATTTTTGAGTCAATTGAAGAAAGTCATATTTTTATGAAACTGTGACCCCGGGGGCTTAGGGATTTTTTCAAAAAAATCTTTTTCTGCCGGTTAAGTTGTGGAGGGCTGATTTCTTTTCCTGTGAGGAAAAGCCTTCTGTTTCGACCACAAAACATTTCAGGGGAGCATTTGCAACTGTTTGGCATCATTTTTGAGTGAATTTCCGAAAGTCAGATTTGTGCTGAAATTGTGACCCCGGGGTTTAGGGATTTTTTCAAAAAAATCTTTTTCTGCCGGTTAAGTTGTGGAGGGCTGATTTCTTTTCCTGTGATAAAAAGGCTTCTGTTTCGACCGCCAAACCTTTAAGGGGAGCATTTGCAACCGTTTGGCACCATTTTTGAGTCAATTGGAGAAAGTCATATTTTTACTGAAATTGTTACCCCGGGGCTTAGGGATTTTTTCAAAAAAATCTTTTTTTGCCGGTTAAGTTGTCGAGGGCTGACTTCTTTTTCTGTGATAAAAAGCCTTCTGTTTCGACCGCCAAACCTTTCAGAGGAGCCTTTGCAAGTGTTTTGCACCATTTTTGAGTCAATTGGAGAAAGTCATATTTTTGCTGAAATTGTGACCCCGGGGCTTAGGGATTTTTTTCAAAAAAATATTTTTCTGCCGGTTAAGTTGTCGAGGGCTGATTTCTTTTCCTGTGATGAAAAGCCTTCTGCTTAGACCGCCAAACCTTTCAGAGGAGCCTTTGCAAGTGTTTGGCACCATTTTTGAGTCAATTGGAGAAAGTCATATTTTTGCTGAAATTGTGACCCCGGGGCTTAGGGATTTTTTCAAAAAAATCTTTTTTTGCCGGTGAAGTTTTCGACGGCTGATTTCTTTTCCTGTGATAAAAAGCCTTCTCTTTCGACCGCCAAACCTTTCAGGGGAGCATTTGCAACCGTTTGGCACCATTTTTGAGTCAATTGCCGAAAGTCATATTTTTTATGAAACTGTGACCCCGGGGCTTAGGGATTTTTTCAAAAAAATATTTTTCTGCCGGTTAAGTTGTGGAGCGCTGATTTCTTTTCCTGTGATGAAAAGCATTCTGTTTCGACCGCCAAACCTTTCAGGGGAGCATTGGCATCATTTTTGAGTCAATTGCCGAAAGTCAGATTTTTGATGACATTGTGACCCCGGGGCTTAGGGATTTTTTCAAAAAAATATTTTTCTGCTGGTTAAGTTGTGGAGCGCTGATTTCTTTTCCTGTGATGAAAAGCATTCTGTTTCGACCGCAAAACCTTTCAGGGGAGCATTTGCAACGGTTTGGCACCATTTTTGAGTCAATTGGAGAAAGTCATATTTTTTATGAAACTGTGACCTCGGGGCTTAGGGATTTTTTCAAAAAAATCTTTTTTTGCCGGTTAAGTTGTCGAGGGCTGATTTCTTTTTCTGTGATAAAAAGCCTTCTGTTTCGACCGCAAAACCTTTCAGGGGAGCATTTGCAACCGTTTGGCACCATTTTTGAGTCAATTGAAGAAAGTCATATTTTTTATGAAACTGTGACCCCGGGGCTTAGGGATTTTTTCAAAAAAATCTTTTTCTGCCGGTTAAGTTGTGGAGGGCTGATTTCTTTTCCTGTGAGGAAAAGCCTTCTGTTTCGACCGCCAAACCTTTCAGGGGAGCATTTGCAACTGTTTGGCATCATTTTTGAGTGAATTTCCGAAAGTCAGATTTTTGCTGAAATTGTGACCCCGGGGCTTAGGGATTTTTTTCAAAAAAATATTTTTCTGCCGGTTAAGTTGTCGAGGGCTGATTTCTTTTCCTGTGATGAAAAGCCTTCTGCTTAGACCGCCAAACCTTTCAGAGGAGCCTTTGCAACTGTTTGGCATCATTTTTGAGTCAATTGCTGAAAGTCAGAGTTTTGATGAAATTGTGACCCCGGGGCTTAGGGATTTTTTCAAAAAAATATTTTTTTGCCGGTGAAGTTGTCGAGGGCTGATTTCTTTTCCTGTGATGAAAAGCCTTCTGCTTAGACCGCCAAACCTTTCAGAGGAGCCTTTGCAACTGTTTGGCATCATTTTTGAGTCAATTGCTGAAAGTCAGAGTTTTGATGAAATTGTGACCCCGGGGCTTAGGGATTTTTTCAAAAAAATATTTTTTTGCCGGTGAAGTTGTCGAGGGCTGATTTCTTTTCCTGTGATGAAAAGCCTTCTGCTTAGACCGCCAAACCTTTCAGAGGAGCCTTTGCAAGTGTTTGGCACCATTTTTGAGTCAATTGCCGAAAGTCAGAGTTTTGATGAAATTGTGACCCCGGGGCTTAGGGATTTTTTCAAAAAAATCTTTTTTTGCCGGTGAAGTTGTGGAGGGCTGATTTCTTTTTCTGTGATAAAAAGCCTTCTGTTTCGACCGCAAAACCTTTCAGGGGAGCCTTTGCAACCGTTTGGCACCATATTTGAGTCAATTGGAGAAAGTCATATTTTTGCTGAAATTGTGACCCCGGGGCTTAGGGATTTTTTTCAAAAAAATATTTTTCTGCCGGTTAAGTTGTCGAGGGCTGATTTCTTTTCCTGTCATGAAAAGCCTTCTGCTTAGACCGCCAAACCTTTCAGAGGAGCTTTGCAAGTGTTTGGCACCATTTTTGAGTCAATTGCCGAAAGTCAGAGTTTTTATGAAATTGTGACCCAGGGGCTTAGGGATTTTTTCAAAAAAATCTTTTTTTGCCGGTGAAGTTTTCGACGGCTGATTTCTTTTCCTGTGATAAAAAGCCTTCTCTTTCGACTGCCAAACCTTTCAGGGGAGCATTTGCAACCGTTTGGCACCATTTTTGAGTCAATTGAAGAAAGTCATATTTTTTATGAAACTGTGACCCCGGGGCTTAGGGATTTTTTCAAAAAAATCTTTTTCTGCCGGTTAAGTTGTGGAGGGCTGATTTCTTTTCCTGTGAGGAAAAGCCTTCTGTTTCGACCGCCAAACCTTTCAGGGGAGCATTTGCAACTGTTTGGCATCATTTTTGAGTGAATTTCCGAAAGTCAGATTTTTGCTGAAATTGTGACCCCGGGGCTTAGGGATTTTTTTCAAAAAAATATATTTCTGCCGGTTAAGTTGTCGAGGGCTGATTTCTTTTCCTGTGATGAAAAGCCTTCTGCTTAGACCGCCAAACCTTTCAGAGGAGCCTTTGCAACTGTTTGGCATCATTTTTGAGTCAATTGCTGAAAGTCAGAGTTTTGATGAAATTGTGACCCCGGGGCTTAGGGATTTTTTCAAAAAAATCTTTTTTTGCCGGTGAAGTTGTCGAGGGCTGATTTCTTTTCCTGTGATGAAAAGCCTTCTGCTTAGACCGCCAAACCTTTCAGAGGAGCCTTTGCAAGTGTTTGGCACCATTTTTGAGTCAATTGCCGAAAGTCAGAGTTTTGATGAAATTGTGACCCCGGGGCTTAGGGATTTTTTCAAAAAAATCTTTTTCTGCCGGTTAAGTTGTGGAGGGCTGATTTCTTTTCCTGTGAGGAAAAGCCTTCTGTTTCGACCGCCAAACATTTCAGGGGAGCATTTGCAACTGTTTGGCATCATTTTTGAGTTAATTTCCGAAAGTCAGATTTTTGCTGAAATTTTTCAAAAAAATATTTTTCTGCCGGTTAAGTTGTCGAGGGCTGATTTCTTTTCCTGTGATGAAAAGCCTTCTGCTTAGACCGCCAAACCTTTCAGAGGAGCCTTTGCAAGTGTTTGGCACCATTTTTGAGTCAATTGCCGAAAGTCAGAGTTTTGATGAAATTGTGACCCCGGGGCTTAGGGATTTTTTTCAAAAAAATATTTTTCTGCCGGTTAAGTTGTGGAGGGCTGATTTCTTTTCCTGTGATAAAAAGCCTTCTCTTTCGACCGCCAAACCTTTCAGGGGAGCCTTTGCAAGTTTTTTGCACCATTTTTGAGTCAATTGGAGAAAGTCATATTTTTTATGAAACTGTGACCCCGGGGCTTAGGGATTTTTTCAAAAAAATATTTTTTTGCCCGTTAAGTTGTGGAGGGCTGATTTCTTTTCCTGTGAGGAAACGCCTTATGTTTCGACCGCCAATACTTTCAGGGGAGCATTTGCAACTGTTTGGCATCATTTTTGAGTGAATTTCCGAAAGTCAGATTTTTGCTGAAATTGTGACCCCGGGGCTTAGGGATTTTTTTCAAAAAAATATTTTTCTGCCAGTTAAGTTGTCGAGGGCTGATTTCTTTTCCTGTGAGGAAAAGCCTTTTGCTTAGACCGCCAAACCTTTCAGAGGAGCCTTTGCAATGGTTTGGCACCATTTTTGAGTCTATTGCCGAAAGTCAGAGTTTTGATGAATTTGTGACCCCGGGGCTTAGGGATTTTTTCAAAAAAATCTTTTTCTGCCGGTTAAGTTGTGGAGGGCTGATTTCTTTTCCTGTGATGAAAAGCCTTCTGCTTAGACCGCCAAACCTTTCAGAGGAGCCTTTGCAAGTGTTTGGCACCATTTTTGAGTCAATTGCCGAAAGTCAGAGTTTTGATGAAATTGTGACCCCGGGGCTTAGGGATTTTTATAAAAAAATCTTTTTTTGCCGGTGAAGTTGTCGAGGGCTGATTTCTTTTCCTGTGAGGAAAAGCCTTCTGCTTAGACCGCCAAACCTTTCAGAGGAGCCTTTGCAAGTGTTTGGCACCATTTTTGAGTCAATTGCTGAAAGTCAGAGTTTTGATGAAATTGTGAACCCGGGGCTTAGGGAGTTTTTCAAAAAAATATTTTTCTGCCGGTTAAGTTGTGGAGGGCTGATTTCTTTTCCTGTGATAAAAAGGCTTCTTTTTCGACCGCCAAACCTTTCAGGGGAGCATTGGCATCATTTTTGAGTCAATTGCCGAAAGTCAGAGTTTTGATGACATTGTGACCCCGGGGCTTAGGGATTTTTTCAAAAAAATCTTTTTCTGCCGGTTAAGTTGTGGAGGGCTGATTTCTTTTCCTGTGATAAAAAGGCTTCTGTTTCGACCGCCAAACCTTTCAGGGGAGCATTTGCAACTGTTTGGCACCATTTTTGAGTCAATTGGAGAAAGTCATATTTTTGCTGAAATTGTGACCCCGGGGCTTAGGGATTTTTTCAAAAAAATATTTTTCTGTCGGTTAAGTTGTGGAGCGCTGATTTCTTTTCCTGTGATGAAAAGCATTCTGTTTCGACCGCAAAACCTTTCAGGGGAGCATTTGTAACCGTTTGGCACCATTTTTGAGTCAATTGGAGAAAGTCATATTTTTTATGAAACTGTGACCCCGGGGCTTAGGGATTTTTTCAAAAAAATCTTTTTTTGCCGGTTAAGTTGTCGAGGGCTGATTTCTTTTTCTGTGATGAAAAGCATTCTGCTTCGACCGCCAAACCTTTCAGGGGAGCATTTGCAACCGTTTGGCACCATTTTTGAGTCAATTGGAGAAAGTCATATTTTTGCTGAAATTGTGACCCCGGGGCTTAGGGATTTTTTTCAAAAAAATATTTTTCTGCCGGTTAAGTTGCCGAGGGCTGATTTCTTTTCCTGTGATAAAAAGCCTTCTCTTTCGACCGCCAAACCTTTCAGGGGAGCCTTTGCAAGTGTTTTGCACCATTTTTGAGTCAATTGGAGAAAGTCATATTTTTGCTGAAATTGTGACCCCGGGGCTTAGGGATTTTTTTCAAAAAAATATTTTTCTGCCGGTTAAGTTGTCGAGGGCTGATTTCTTTTCCTGTGATGAAAAGCCTTCTGCTTAGACCGCCAAACCTTTCAGAGGAGCCTTTGCAAGTGTTTGGCACCATTTTTGAGTCAATTTCCGAAAGTCAGATTTTTGCTGAAATTGTGACCCCGGGGCTTAGGGATTTTTTCAAAAAAATCTTTTTTTGCCCGTGAAGTTGTCGAGGGCTGATTTCTTTTCCTGTGATGAAAAGCCTTCTGCTTAGACCGCCAAACCTTTCAGAGGAGCCTTTGCAAGTGTTTGGCACTATTTTTGAGTCAATTGCCGCAAGTCAGAGTTTTGATGAAATTGTGACCCCGGGGCTTAGGGATTTTTTCAAAAAAATATTTTGCTGCCGGTTAAGTTGTGGAGGGCGGATTTCTTTTCCTGTGATAAAAAGGCTTCTTTTTCGACCGCCAAACCTTTCAGGGTAGCATTGGCATCATTTTTGAGTTAATTGCCGAAAGTCAGAGTTTTGATGACATTGTGACCCCGGGGCTTAGGGATTTTTTCAAAAAAATCTTTTTTTGCCGATGAAGTTTTCGACGTCTGATTTCTTTTCCTGTGATAAAAAGCCTTCTCTTTCGACCGCCAAACCTTTCAGGGGAGCATTTGCAACCGTTTGGCACCATTTTTGAGTCAATTGAAGAAAGTCATATTTTTTATGAAACTGTGACCCCGGGGCTTAGGGATTTTTTCAAAAAAATATTTTTCTGCCGGTTAAGTTGTGGAGGGCTGATTTCTTTTCCTGTGAGGAAAAGCCTTCTGTTTCGACCGCCAAACCTTTCAGGGGAGCATTTGCAACTGTTTGGCATCATTTTTGAGTGAATTTCCGAAAGTCATATTTTTGCTGAAATTGTGACCCCGGGGCTTAGGGATTTTTTCAAAAAAATATTTTTCTGCCGGTTAAGTTGTGGAGGGCTGATTTCTTTTCCTGTGATAAAAAGGCTTCTGTTTCGACCGCCAGACCTTTCAGGGTAGCATTGGCATCATTTCTGAGTCAATTGCCGAAAGTCAGAGTTTTGATTAAATTGTGACCCCGGGGCTTAGGGATTTTTTCAAAAAAATCTTTTTTTGCCGGTGAAGTTTTCGACGGCTGATTTCTTTTCCTGTGATAAAAAGCCTTCTCTTTCGACCGCCAAACCTTTCAGGGGAGCATTTGCAACCGTTTGGCACCATTTTTGAGTCAATTGAAGAAAGTCATATTTTTTTATGAAACTGTGACCCCGGGGATTAGGGATTTTTTTCAAAAAAATATTTTTCTGCCGGTTAGGTTGTCGAGGGCTGATTTCTTTTCCTGTGATGAAAAGCCTTCTGCTTAGACCGCCAAACCTTTCAGAGGAGCCTTTGCAAGTGTTTGGCACCATTTTTGAGTCAATTGCCGAAAGTAAGAGTTTTGATGAAATTGTGACCCCGGGGCTTAGGGATTTTTTCAAAAAAATCTTTTTTTGCCGGTGAAGTTGTCGAGGGCTGATTTCTTTTCCTGAGAGGAAAAGCCTTCTGCTTCGACCGCCAAACCTTTCAGAGGAGCCTTTGCAAGTGTTTGGCACCATTTTTGAGTCAATTGCCGAAAGTCAGAGTTTTGATGAAATTGTGACCCCGGGGCTTAGGGATTTTGTCAAAAAAATCTTTTTTTGCCGGTGAAGTTTTCGACGGCTGATTTCTTTTCCTGTGATAAAAAGCCTTCTCTTTCGACCGCCAAACCTTTCAGGGGAGCATTTGCAACCGTTTGGCACCATTTTTGAGTCAATTGAAGAAAGTCATATTTTTTATGAAACTGTGACCCCGGGGCTTAGGGATTTTTTCAAAAAAATCTTTTTCTGCCGGTTAAGTTGTGGAGGGCTGATTTCTTTTCCTGTGAGGAAAAGCCTTCTGTTTCGACCGCCAAACATTTCAGGGGAGCATTTGCAACTGTTTGGCATCATTTTTGAGTTAATTTCCGAAAGTCAGATTTTTGCTGAAATTTTTCAAAAAAATATTTTTCTGCCGGTTAAGTTGTCGAGGGCTGATTTCTTTTCCTGTGATGAAAAGCCTTCTGCTTAGACCGCCAAACCTTTCAGAGGAGCCTTTGCAAGTGTTTGGCACCATTTTTGAGTCAATTGCCGAAAGTCAGAGTTTTGATGAAATTGTGACCCCGGGGCTTAGGGATTTTTTTCAAAAAAATATTTTTCTGTCTGTTAAGTTGTGGAGGGCTGATTTCTTTTCCTGTGATAAAAAGCCTTCTCTTTCGACCGCCAAACCTTTCAGGGGAGCCTTTGCAAGTTTTTTGCACCATTTTTGAGTCAATTGGAGAAAGTCATATTTTTTATGAAACTGTGACCCCGGGGCTTAGGGATTTTTTCAAAAAAATATTTTTTTGCCCGTTAAGTTGTGGAGGGCTGATTTCTTTTCCTGTGAGGAAACGCCTTCTGTTTCGACCGCCAAAACTTTCAGGGGAGCATTTGCAACTGTTTGGCATCATTTTTGAGTGAATTTCCGAAAGTCAGATTTTTGCTGAAATTGTGACCCCGGGGCTTAGGGATTTTTTTCAAAAAAATATTTTTCTGCCAGTTAAGTTGTCGAGGGCTGATTTCTTTTCCTGTGAGGAAAAGCCTTTTGCTTAGACCGCCAAACCTTTCAGAGGAGCCTTTGCAATGGTTTGGCACCATTTTTGAGTCTATTGCCGAAAGTCAGAGTTTTGATGAATTTGTGACCCCGGGGCTTAGGCATTTTTTCAAAAAAATCTTTTTCTGCCGGTTAAGTTGTGGAGGGCTGATTTCTTTTCCTGTGATGAAAAGCCTTCTGCTTAGACCGCCAAACCTTTCAGAGGAGCCTTTGCAAGTGTTTGGCACCATTTTTGAGTCAATTGCCGAAAGTCAGAGTTTTGATGAAATTGTGACCCCGGGGCTTAGGGATTTTTACAAAAAAATCTTTTTTTGCCGGTGAAGTTGTCGAGGGCTGATTTCTTTTCCTGTGAGGAAAAGCCTTCTGCTTAGACCGCCAAACCTTTCAGAGGAGCCTTTGCAAGTGTTTGGCACCATTTTTGAGTCAATTGCTGAAAGTCAGAGTTTTGATGAAATTGTGAACCCGGGGCTTAGGGAGTTTTTCAAAAAAATATTTTTCTGCCGGTTAAGTTGTGGAGGGCTGATTTCTTTTCCTGTGATAAAAAGGCTTCTTTTTCGACCGCCAAACCTTTCAGGGTAGCATTGGCATCATTTTTGAGTCAATTGCCGAAAGTCAGAGTTTTGATGACATTGTGACCCCGGGGCTTAGGGATTTTTTCAAAAAAATCTTTTTCTGCCGGTTAAGTTGTGGAGGGCTGATTTCTTTTCCTGTGATAAAAAGGCTTCTGTTTCGACCGCCAAACCTTTCAGGGGAGCATTTGCAACTGTTTGGCACCATTTTTGAGTCAATTGGAGAAAGTCATATTTTTGCTGAAATTGTGACCCCGGGGCTTAGGGATTTTTTCAAAAAAATATTTTTCTGTCGGTTAAGTTGTGGAGCGCTGATTTCTTTTCCTGTGATGAAAAGCATTCTGTTTCGACCGCAAAACCTTTCAGGGGAGCATTTGTAACCGTTTGGCACCATTTTTGAGTCAATTGGAGAAAGTCATATTTTTTATGAAACTGTGACCCCGGGGCTTAGGGATTTTTTCAAAAAAATCTTTTTTTGCCGGTTAAGTTGTCGAGGGCTGATTTCTTTTTCTGTGATGAAAAGCATTCTGCTTCGACCGCCAAACCTTTCAGGGGAGCATTTGCAACCGTTTGGCACCATTTTTAGTCAATTGGAGAAAGTCATATTTTTGCTGAAATTGTGACCCCGGGGCTTAGGGATTTTTTTCAAAAAAATATTTTTCTGCCGGTTAAGTTGCCGAGGGCTGATTTCTTTTCCTGTGATAAAAAGCCTTCTCTTTCGACCGCCAAACCTTTCAGGGGAGCCTTTGCAAGTGTTTTGCACCATTTTTGAGTCAATTGGAGAAAGTCATATTTTTGCTGAAATTGTGACCCCGGGGCTTAGGGATTTTTTTCAAAAAAATATTTTTCTGCCGGTTAAGTTGTCGAGGGCTGATTTCTTTTCCTGTGATGAAAAGCCTTCTGCTTAGACCGCCAAACCTTTCAGAGGAGCCTTTGCAAGTGTTTGGCACCATTTTTGAGTCAATTGCCGAAAGTCAGAGTTTTGATGAAATTGTGACCCCGGGGCTTAGGGATTTTTTCAAAAAAATCTTTTTTTGCCGGTGAAGTTGTCGAGGGCTGATTTCTTTTCCTGTGAGGAAAAGCCTTCTGCTTAGACCGCCAAACCTTTCAGAGGAGCCTTTGCAAGTGTTTGGCACCATTTTTGAGTCAATTGCTGAAAGTCAGAGTTTTGATGAAATTGTGACCCCGGGGCTTAGGGATTTTTTCAAAAAAATATTTTTCTGCCGGTTAAGTTGTGGAGGGCTGATTTCTTTTCCTGTGATAAAAAGGCTTCTTTTTCGACCGCCAAACCTTTCAGGGTAGCATTGGCATCATTTTTGAGTCAATTGCCGAAAGTCAGAGTTTTGATGACATTGTGACCCCGGGGCTTAGGGATTTTTTCAAAAAAATATTTTTCTGCCGGTTAAGTTGTGGAGCGCTGATTTCTATTCCTGTGATAAAAAGCCTTCTGTTTCGACCGCCAAACCTTTCAGGGGAGCATTTGCAACCGTTTGGCACCATTTTTGAGTCAATTGGAGAAAGTCATATTTTTGCTGAAATTGTGACCCCGGGGCTTAGGGATTTTTTTCAAAAAAATATTTTTCTGCCGGTTAAGTTGTGGAGGGCTGATTTCTTTTCCTGTGATAAAAAGCCTTCTCTTTCGACCGCCAAACCTTTCAGGGGAGCCTTTGCAAGTGTTTTGCACCATTTTTGAGTCAATTGGAGAAAGTCATGTTTTTGCTGAAATTGTGACCCTGGGGCTTAGGGATTTTTTAAAAAAAATATTTTTCTGCCAGTTAAGTTGTGGAGGGCTGATTTCTTTTCCTGTGATAAAAAGGCTTCTGTTTCGACCGCCAAACCTTTAAGGGGAGCATTGGCATCATTTTTGAGTCAATTGCCGAAAGTCAGAGTTTTGATGACATTTTGACCCCGGGGCTTAGGGATTTTTTCAAAAAAATCTTTTTTTGCCGGTTAAGTTGTCGAGGGCTGATTTCTTTTTCTGTGATGAAAAGCATTCTGCTTCGACCGCCAAACCTTTCAGGGGAGCATTTGCAACCGTTTGGCACCATTTTTGAGTCAATTGGAGAAAGTCATATTTTTGCTGAAATTGTGACCCCGGGGCTTAGGGATTTTTTTCAAAAAAATATTTTTCTGCCGGTTAAGTTGTGGAGGGCTGATTTCTTTTCCTGTGATAAAAAGCCTTCTCTTTCGACCGCCAAACCTTTCAGGGGAGCCTTTGCAAGTTTTTTGCTCCATTTTTGAGTCAATTGGAGAAAGTCATATTTTTTATGAAACTGTGACCCCGGGGCTTAGGGATTTTTTCAAAAAAATATTTTTTTGCCCGTTAAGTTTTGGAGGGCTGATTTCTTTTCCTGTGAGGAAACGCCTTCTGTTTCGACCGCCAAACCTTTCAGGGGAGCATTTGCAACTGTTTGGCATCATTTTTGAGTGAATTTCCGAAAGTCAGATTTTTGCTGAAATTGTGACCCCGGGGCTTAGGGATTTTTTTCAAAAAAATATTTTTCTGCCGGTTAAGTTGTGGAGGGCTGATTTCTTTTCCTGTGATAAAAAGGCTTCTGTTTCGACCGCCAAACCTTTCAGGGGAGCATTGGCATCATTTTTGAGTCAATTGCGGGAAGTCAGAGATTTGATGACATTGTGACGCCGGGGCTTAGGGATTTTTTCAAAAAAAAATTTTTCTGCCGGTTAAGTTGTGGAGGGCTGATTTCTTTTCCTGTGATAAAAAGCCTTCTCTTTCGACCGCCAAACCTTTCAGGGGAGCATTGGCATCATTTTTGAGTCAATCGCCGGAAGTCAGAGATTTGATGACATTGTGACGCCGGGGCTTAGGGATTTTTTCAAAAAAATATTTTTCTGCCGGTTAAGTTGTGGAGCGCTGATTTCTTTTCCTGTGATGAAAAGCCTTCTGTTTCGACCGCCAAAGCTTTCAGGGGAGCATTTGCAACCGTTTGGCACCATTTTTGAGTCAATTGGAGAAAGTCATATTTTTGCTGAAATTGTGACCCCGGGGCTTAGGGATTTTTCTCAAAAAAATCTTTTTCTCCCGGTTAAGTTGTCGAGGGCTGATTTCTTTTCCTGTGATAAAAAGCCTTCTCTTTTGACCGCCAAACCTTTCAGGGGAGCCTTTGCAAGTGTTTTGCACCATTTTTGAGTCAATTGGAGAAAGTCATATTTTTGCTGAAATTGTGACCCCGGGGCTTAGGGATTTTTTCAAAAAAATATTTTTCTTCCGAATAAGTTGTGGAGGGCTGATTTCTTTTCCTGTGATAAAAAGGCTTCTCTTTCGACCGCCAAACCTTTCAGGGGAGCATTGGCATCATTTTTGAGTCAATTACCGAAAGTCAGAGTTTTGATGACATTGTGACCCCGGGGCTTAGGGATTTTTTCAAAAAAATCTTTTTTTGCCGGTTAAGTTGTCGAAGGCTGATTTCTTTTTCTGTGATAAAAAGCCTTCTGCTTCGACCGCCAAACCTTTCAGGGGAGCATTTGCAACCGTTTGGCACCATTTTTGAGTCAATTGGAGAAAGTCATATTTTTGCTGAAATTGTGACCCCGGGGCTTAGGGATTTTTTCAAAAAAATATTTTTCTGTCGGTTAAGTTGTGGAGCGCTGATTTCTTTTCCTGTGATGAAAAGCATTCTGTTTCGACCGCAAAACCTTTCAGGGGAGCATTTGCAACCGTTTGGCACCATTTTTGAGTCAATTGGAGAAAGTCATATTTTTTATGAAACTGTGACCCCGGGGCTTAGGGATTTTTTCAAAAAAATCTTTTTTTGCCGGTTAAGTTGTCGAGGGCTGATTTCTTTTTCTGTGATAAAAAGCCTTCTGCTTCGACCGCCAAATCTTTCAGGGGAGCATTTGCAACCGTTTGGCACCATTTTTGAGTCAATTGGAGAAAGTCATATTTTTGCTGAAATTGTGACCCCGGGGCTTAGGGATTTTTTCAAAAAAATATTTTTCTGCCGGTTAAGTTGTGGAGGGCTGATTTCTTTTCCTGAGATAAAAAGGCTTCTGTTTCGACCGCCAAACCTTTCAGGGGAGCATTTGCAACCGTTTGGCACCATTTTTGAGTCAATTGGAGAAAGTCATATTTTTGCTGAAATTGTGACCCCGGGGCTTAGGGATTTTTTCAAAAAAATATTTTTCTGCCGGTTAAGTTGTGGAGGGCTGATTTCTTTTCCTGTGATAAAAAGGCTTCTGTTTCGACCGCCAAACCTTTCAGGGGAGCATTGGCATCATTTTTGAGTCAATTACCGAAAGTCAGAGTTTTGATGACATTGTGACCCCGGGGCTTAGGGATTTTTTCAAAAAAATATTTTTCTGCCGGTTAAGTTGTGGAGCGCTGATTTCTTTTCCTGTGATGAAAAGCATTCTGTTTCGACCGCAAAACCTTTCAGGGGAGCATTTGCAACCGTTTGGCACCATTTTTGAGTCAATTGGAGAAAGTCATATTTTTTATGAAACTGTGACCCCGGGGCTTACGGATTTTTTCAAAAAAATCTTTTTCTGCCGGTTAAGTTGTGGAGGGCTGATTTCTTTTCCTGTGATAAGAAGGTTTCTGTTTCGACCGCCAAACCTTTCAGGGGAGCATTGGCACCATTTTTGAGTCAATTGCCGAAAGTCAGAGTTTTGATGACATTGTGACCCCGGGGCTTAGGGATTTTTTCAAAAAAATATTTTTCTCCCGGTTAAGTTGTGGAGCGCTGATTTCTTTTCCTGTGATGAAAAGGCTTCTGTTTCGACCGCCAAACCTTTCAGGGGAGCATTTGCAACCGTTTGGCACCATTTTTGATCAATTGCCGAAAGTCAGAGTTTTGATGACATTGTGACCCCGGGGCTTAGGGATTTTTTCAAAAAAATATTTTTCTGCCGGTTAAGTTGTCGAGGGCTGATTTCTTTTCCTGTGATGAAAAGCATTCTGTTTGGACCGCAAAACCTTTCAGGGGAGCATTTGCAACCGTTTGGCACCATTTTTGAGTCAATTGGAGAAAGTCATATTTTTGCTGAAATTGTGACCCCGGGGCTTAGGGATTTTTTCAAAAAAATATTTTTTTGCCCGTTAAGTTGTGGAGGGCTGATTTCTTTTCCTGTGATAAAAAGCCTTCTCTTTCGACCGCCAAACCTTTCAGGGGAGCATTTGCAACTGTTTGGCATCATTTTTGAGTGAATTTCCGAAAGTCAGTTTTTTGCTGAAATTGTGACCCCGGGGCTTAGGGATTTTTTCTCAAAAAAATATTTTTCTGCCGGTTAAGTTGTCGAGGGCTGATTTCTTTTCCTGTGAGGAAAAGCCTTTTGCTTAGACCGCCAAACCTTTCAGAGGAGCCTTTGCAATGGTTTGGCACCATTTTTGAGTCTATTGCCGAAAGTCAGAGTTTTGATGAATTTGTGACCCCGGGGCTTAGGGATTTTTTCAAAAAAATATTTTTCTGCTGGTTAAGTTGTGGAGGGCTGATTTCTTTTCCTGTGATAAAAAGGCTTCTGTTTCGACCGCCAAACCTTTCAGGGGAGCATTTGCAACCGTTTGGCACCATTTTTGAGTCAATTGGAGAAAGTCATATTTTTGCTGAAATTGTGACCCCGGGGCTTAGGGATTTTTTTCAAAAAAATCTTTTTCTCCCGGTTAAGTTGTCGAGGGCTGATTTCTTTTCCTGTGATAAAAAGCCTTCTCTTTCGACCGCCACACCTTTCAGGGGAGCATTTGCAACCGTTTGGCACCATTTTTGAGTCAATTGGAGAAAGTCAGAGTTTTGATGAAATTGTGACCCCGGGGCTTAGGGATTTTTTCAAAAAAATCTTTTTTTGCCGGTTAAGTTGTCGAAGGCTGATTTCTTTTTCTGTGATAAAAAGCCTTCTGCTTCGACCGCCACACCTTTCAGGGGAGCATTTGCAACCGTTTGGCACCATTTTTGAGTCAATTGGAGAAAGTCATATTTTTGCTGAAATTGTGACATCGGGGCTTAGGGATTTTTTCAAAAAAATATTTTTCTGCCGGTTAAGTTGTGGAGCGCTGATTTCTTTTCCTGTGATGAAAAGCATTCTGTTTCGACCGCAAAACCTTTCAGGGGAGCATTTGCAACCGTTTGGCACCATTTTTGAGTCAATTGGAGAAAGTCATATTTTTGCTGAAATTGTGACCCCGGGGCTTAGGGATTTTTTTCAAAAAAATATTTTTCTGCCGGTTAAGTTATCGAGGGCTGATTTCTTTTCCTGTGAGGAAACGCCTTCTGTTTCGACCGCCAAACCTTTCATGGGAGCATTTCCAACTGTTTGGCATCATTTTTGAGTGAATTCCGAAAGTCAGATTTTTGCGGAAATTGTGACCCCGGGGCTTAGGGATTTTTTTCAAAAAAATATTTTTCTGCCGGTTAAGTTGTCGAGGGCTGATTTCTTTTCCTGTGAGGAAAAGCCTTTTGCTTAGACCGCCAAACCTTTCAGAGGAGCCTTTGCAATGGTTTGGCACCATTTTTGAGTCTATTGCCGAAAGTCAGAGTTTTGATGAATTTGTGACCCCGGGGCTTAGGGATTTTTTCAAAAAAATCTTTTTCTGCCGGTTAAGTTGTGGAGGGCTGATTTCTTTTCCTGTGATAAAAAGGCTTCTGTTTCGACCGCCAAACCTTTCAGGGGAGCATTGGCATCATTTTTGAGTCAATTGCCGAAAGTCAGATTTTTGATGACATTGTGACCCCGGGGGTTAGGGATTTTTTCAAAAAAATAT
Organism: Podarcis cretensis; assembly: GCF_951804945.1. Taxonomy (NCBI): domain Eukaryota; kingdom Metazoa; phylum Chordata; class Lepidosauria; order Squamata; family Lacertidae; genus Podarcis; species Podarcis cretensis. Next base: position 8,891,061 of record NC_137176.1, read on the forward strand.
TTTTCTGCCGGTTAAGTTGTGGAGCGCTGATTTCTTTTCCTGTGATGAAAAGCCTTCTGTTTCGACCGCCAAACCTTTCAGGGGAGCATTTGCAACCGTTTGGCACCATTTTTGAGTCAATTGGAGAAAGTCATATTTTTGCTGAAATTGTGACCCCGGGGCTTAGGGATTTTTTTCAAAAAAATCTTTTTCTCCCGGTTAAGTTGTCGAGGGCTGATTTATTTTCCTGTGATAAAAAGCCTTCTCTTTCGACCGCCAAACCTTTCAGGGGAGCCTTTGCAAGTGTTTTGCACCATTTTTGAGTCAATTGGAGAAAGTCATATTTTTGCTGAAATTGTGACCCCGGGGCTTAGGGATTTTTTCAAAAAAATATTTTTCTGCCGGTTAAGTTGTGGAGGGCTGATTTCTTTTCCTGTGATAAAAAGGCTTCTGTTTCGACCGCCAAACCTTTCAGGGGAGCATTGGCATCATTTTTGAGTCAATTACCGAAAGTCAGAGTTTTGATGACATTGTGACCCCGGGGCTTAGGGATTTTTTCAAAAAAATATTTTTCTGCCGGTTAAGTTGTGGAGCGCTGATTTCTTTTCCTGTGATGAAAAGCATTCTGTTTCGACCGCAAAACCTTTCAGGGGAGCATTTGCAACCGTTTGGCACCATTTTTGAGTCAATTGGAGAAAGTCATATTTTTTATGAAACTGTGACCCCGGGGCTTAGGGATTTTTTCAAAAAAATCTTTTTTTGCCGGTTAAGTTGTCGAGGGCTGATTTCTTTTTCTGTGATAAAAAGCCTTCTGCTTCGACCGCCAAACCTTTCAGGGGAGCATTTGCAACCGTTTGGCACCATTTTTGAGTCAATTGGAGAAAGTCATATTTTTGCTGAAATTGTGACCCCGGGGCTTAGGGATTTTTTCAAAAAAATATTTTTTTGCCCGTTAAGTTGTGGAGGGCTGATTTCTTTTCCTGTGAGGAAAAGCCTTCTGTTTCGACCGCCAAACCTTTCAGGGGAGCATATGCAACTGTTTGGAATCATTTTTTAGTGAATTTCCGAAAGTCAGATTTTTGCTGAAATTGTGACCCCGGGGCTTAGGGATTTTTTCTCAAAAAAATATTTTTCTGCCGGTTAAGTTGTCGAGGGCTGATTTCTTTTCCTGTGATAAAAAGGCTTCTGTTTCGACCGCCAAACCTTTCAGTGGAGCATTGGCATCATTTTTGAGTCAATTGCCGAAAGTCAGATTTTTGATGACATTGTGACCCCGGGGCTTAGGGATTTTTTCAAAAAAATATTTTTCTGCCGGTTAAGTTGTGGAGCGCTGATTTCTTTTCCTGTGATGAAAAGCATTCTGTTTCGACCGCAAAACCTTTCAGGGGAGAATTTGCAACCGTTTGGCACCATTTTTGAGTCAATTGGAGAAAGTCATATTTTTTATGAAACTGTGACCCCGGGGCTTAGGGATTTTTTCAAAAAAATCTTTTTCTACCGGTTAAGTAGTGGAGGGCTGATTTCTTTTCCTGTGATAAAAAGGCTTCTGTTTCGACCGCCAAACCTTTCAGGGGAGCATTGGCATCATTTTTGAGTCAATTGCCGAAAGTCAGAGTTTTGATGACATTGTGACGCCGGGGCTTAGGGATTTTTTCAAAAAAATATTTTTCTGCCGGTTAAGTTGTGGAGCGCTGATTTCTATTCCTGTGATAAAAAGCCTTCTGTTTCGACCGCCAAACCTTTCAGGGGAGCATTTGCAACCGTTTGGCACCATTTTTGAGTCAATTGGAGAAAGTCATATTTTTGCTGAAATTGTGACCCCGGGGCTTAGGGATTTTTTCAAAAAAATATTTTTCTGTCGGTTAAGTTGTGGAGCGCTGATTTCTTTTCCTGTGATGAAAAGCATTCTGTTTCGACCGCAAAACCTTTCAGGGGAGCATTTGCAACCGTTTGGCACCATTTTTGAGTCAATTGGAGAAAGTCATATTTTTTATGAAACTGTGACCCCGGGGCTTAGGGATTTTTTCAAAAAAATCTTTTTTTGCCGGTTAAGTTGTCGAGGGCTGATTTCTTTTTCTGTGATAAAAAGCCTTCTGCTTCGACCGCCAAACCTTTCAGGGGAGCATTTGCAACCGTTTGGCACCATTTTTGAGTCAATTGGAGAAAGTCATATTTTTGCTGAAATTGTGACCCCGGGGCTTAGGGATTTTTTCAAAAAAATATTTTTCTGCCGGTTAAGTTGTGGAGGGCTGATTTCTTTTCCTGTGATAAAAAGCCTTCTCTTTCGACCGCCAAACCTTTCAGGGGAGCATTGGCATCATTTTTGAGTCAATTGCCGGAAGTCAGAGATTTGATGACATTGTGACCCCGGGGCTTAGGGATTTTTTCAAAAAAATCTTTTTCTGCCGGTTAAGTTGTGGAGGGCTGAGTTCTTTTCCTGTGATAAAAAGGCTTCTGTTTCGACCGCCAAACCTTTCAGGGGAGCCTTTGCAAGTGTTTTGCACCATTTTTGAGTCAATTGGAGAAAGTCATATTTTTGCTGAAATTGTGACCCCGGGGCTTAGGGATTTTTTTCAAAAAAATCTTTTTCTCCCGGTTAAGTTGTCGAGGGCTGATTTCTTTTCCTGTGATAAAAAGCCTTCTCTTTCGACCGCCAAACCTTTCAGGGGAGCCTTTGCAAGTGTTTTGCACCATTTTTGAGTCAGTTGGAGAAAGTCATATTTTTGCTGAAATTGTGACCCCGGGGCTTAGGGATTTTTTCAAAAAAATATTTTTTTGCCAATTAAGTTGTGGAGGGCTGATTTCTTTTCCTGTGAGGAAACGCCTTCTGTTTCGACCGCCAAACCTTTCAGGGGAGCATTTGCAACTGTTTGGCATCATTTTTGAGTGAATTTCCGAAAGTCAGATTTTTGCTGAAATTGTGACCCCGGGGCTTAGGGATTTTTTTCAAAAAAATATTTTTCTGCCGGTTAAGTTGTCGAGGGCTGATTTCTTTTCCTGTGAGGAAAAGCCTTTTGCTTAGACCGCCAAACATTTCAGAGGAGCCTTTGCAATGGTTTGGCACCATTTTTGAGTCTATTGCCGAAAGTCAGAGTTTTGATGAATTTGTGACCCCGGGGCTTAGGGATTTTTTCAAAAAAATCTTTTTCTGCCGGTTAAGTTGTGGAGGGCTGATTTCTTTTCCTGTGATAAAAAGGCTTCTGTTTCGACCGCCAAACCTTTCAGGGGAGCATTGGCATCATTTTTGAGTCAATTGCCGAAAGTCAGATTTTTGATGACATTGTGACCCCGGGGGTTAGGGATTTTTTCAAAAAAATATTTTTCTGCCGGTTAAGTTGTGGAGCGCTGATTTCTATTCCTGTGATAAAAAGGCTTCTGTTTCGACCGCCAAAACTTTCAGGGGAGCATTTGCAACCGTTTGGCACCATTTTTGAGTCAATTGGAGAAAGTCATATTTTTGCTGAAATTGTGACCCTGGGGCTTAGGGATTTTTTCAAAAAAATATTTTTCTGTCGGTTAAGTTGTGGAGCGCTGATTTCTTTTCCTGTGATGAAAAGCATTCTGTTTCGACCGCAAAACCTTTCAGGGGAGCATTTGCAACCGTTTGGCACCATTTTTGAGTCAAATGGAGAAAGTCATATTTTTTATGAAACTGTGACCCCGGGGCTTAGGGATTTTTTCAAAAAAAACTTTTTTTGCCGGTTAAGTTGTGGAGGGCTGATTTCTTTTTCTGTGATAAAAAGCCTTCTGCTTCGACCGCCAAACCTTTCAGGGGAGCATTTGCAACCGTTTTGCACCATTTTTGCGTCAATTGGAGAAAGTCATATTTTTGCTGAAATTGTGACCCCGGGGCTTTGGGATTTTTTCAAAAAAATATTTTTCTGCCGGTTAAGTTGTGGAGGGCTGATTTCTTTTCCTGTGATAAAAAGGCTTCTGTTTCGACCGCCAAACCTTTCAGGGGAGCATTGGCATCATTTTTGAGTCAATTGCCGAAAGTCAGATTTTTGATGACATTGTGACCCCGGGGCTTAGGGATTTTTTTTAAAAAAATATTTTTCTGCCGGTTAAGTTGTGGATCGCTGATTTCTTTTTCTGTGATAAAAAGCCTTCTGCTTCGACCGCCAAACCTTTCAGGGGAGCATTTGCAACCGTTTGGCACCATTTTTGAGTCAATTGGAGAAAGTCATATTTTTGCTGAAATTGTGACCCCGGGGCTTAGGGATTTTTTTCAAAAAAATCTTTTTCTCCCGGTTAAGTTGTCGAGGGCTGATTTCTTTTCCTGTGATAAAAAGCCTTCTCTTTCGACCGCCAAACCTTTCAGGGGAGCCTTTGCAAGTGTTTTGCACCATTTTTGAGTCAATTGGAGAAAGTCATATTTTTGCTGAAATTGTGACCCCGGGGCTTAGGGATTTTTTTAAAAAAATATTTTTTTGCCAATTAAGTTGTGGAGGGCTGATTTCTTTTCCTGTGATAAAAAGGCTTCTGTTTCGACCGCCAAACCTTTCAGGGGAGCATTGGCATCATTTTTGAGTCAATTGCCGAAAGTCAGAGTTTTGATGACATTGTGACGCCGGGGCTTAGGGATTTTTTCAAAAAAATATTTTTCTGCCGGTTAAGTTGTGGAGCGCTGATTTCTATTCCTGTGATAAAAAGCCTTCTGTTTCGACCGCCAAACCTTTCAGGGGAGCATTTGCAACCGTTTGGCACCATTTTTGAGTCAATTGGAGAAAGTCATATTTTTGCTGAAATTGTGACCCCGGGGCTTAGGGATTTTTTCAAAAAAATATTTTTCTGTCGGTTAAGTTGTGGAGCGCTGATTTCTTTTCCTGTGATGAAAAGCATTCTGTTTCGACCGCAAAACCTTTCAGGGGAGCATTTGCAACCGTTTGGCACCATTTTTGAGTCAATTGGAGAAAGTCATATTTTTTATGAAACTGTGACCCCGGGGCTTAGGGATTTTTTCAAAAAAATATTTTTCTGCCGGTTAAGTTGTGGAGGGCTGATTTCTATTCCTGTGATAAAAAGCCTTCTGTTTCGACCGCCAAACGTTTCAGGGGAGCATTTGCAACCGTTTGGCACCATTTTTGAGTCAATTGGAGAAAGTCATATTTTTGCTGAAATTGTGACCCCGGGTTTTAGGGATTTTTTTCAAAAAAATCTTTTTCTCCCGGTTAAGTTGTCGAGGGCTGATTTCTTTTCCTGTGATAAAAAGCCTTCTCTTTCGACCGCCAAACCTTTCTGGGGAGCCTTTGCAAGTGTTTTGCACCATTTCTGAGTCAATTGGAGAAAGTCATATTTTTGCTGAAATTGTGACCCCGGGGCTTAGGGATTTTTTCAAAAAAATCTTTTTCTGCCCGTTAAGTTGTGGAGGGCTGATTTCTTTTCCTGTGAGGAAACGCCTTCTGTTTCGACCGCCAAACCTTTCAGGGGAACATTTGCAACTGTTTGGCATCATTTTTGAGTGAATTTCCGAAAGTCAGATTTTTGCTGAAATTGTGACCCCGGGGCTTAGGGATTTTTTTCAAAAAAATATTTTCCTGCCGGTTAAGTTGTCGAGGGCTGATTTCTTTTCCTGTGAGGAAAAGCCTTTTGCTTAGACCGCCAAACCTTTCAGAGGAGCCTTTGCAATGGTTTGGCACCATTTTTGAGTCTATTGCCGAAAGTCAGAGTTTTGATGAATTTGTGACCCCGGGGCTTAGGGATTTTTTCAAAAAAATCTTTTTCTGCCGGTTAAGTTGTGGAGGGCTGATTTCTTTTCCTGTGATAAAAAGGCTTCTGTTTCGACCGCCAAACCTTTCAGGGGAGCATTGGCATCATTTTTGAGTCAATTGCCGGAAGTCAGAGATTTGATGACATTGTGACGCCGGGGCTTAGGGATTTTTTCAAAAAAATTTTTTTCTGCCGGTTAAGTTGTGGAGCGCTGATTTCTATTCCTGTGATAAAAAGCCTTCTGTTTCGACCGCCAAACCTTTCAGGGGAGTATTTGCAACCGTTTGGCACCATTTTTGAGTCAATTGGAGAAAGTCATATTTTTGCTGAAATTGTGACCCCGGGGCTTAGGGATTTTTTTCAAAAAAATCTTTTTCTGCCGGTTAAGTTGTGGAGGGCTGATTTCTTTTCCTGTGATAAAAAGGCTTCTGTTTCGACCGCCAAACCTTTCAGGGGAGCATTGGCATCATTTTTGAGTCAATTGCCGGAAGTCAGAGATTTGATGACATTGTGACGCCGGGGCTTAGGGATTTTTTCAAAAAAATTTTTTTCTGCCGGTTAAGTTGTGGAGCGCTGATTTCTATTCCTGTGATAAAAAGCCTTCTGTTTCGACCGCCAAACCTTTCAGGGGAGCCTTTGCAAGTGTTTTGCACCATTTTTGAGTCAATTGGAGAAAGTCATATTTTTGCTGAAATTGTGACCCCGGGGCTTAGGGATTTTTTCAAAAAAATATTTTTCTGCCGGTTAAGTTGTGGAGGGCTGATTTCTTTTCCTGTGATAAAAAGGCTTCTGTTTCGACCGCCAAACCTTTCAGGGGAGCATTTGCAACCGTTTGGCACCATTTTTGAGTCAATTGCCGAAAGTCAGAGTTTTGATGAATTTGTGACCCCGGGGCTTAGGGATTTTTTCAAAAAAATCTTTTTCTGCCGGTTAAGTTGTGGAGGGCTGAGTTCTTTTTCTGTGATAAAAAGGCTTCTGTTTCGACCGCCAAACCTTTCAGGGGAGCCTTTGCAAGTGTTTTGCACCATTTTTGAGTCAATTGGAGAAAGTCATATTTTTGCTGAAATTGTGACCCCGGGGCTTAGGGATTTTTTTCAAAAAAATCTTTTTCTCCCGGTTAAGTTGTCGAGGGCTGATTTCTTTTCCTGTGATAAAAAGGCTTCTGTTTCGACCGCCAAACCTTTCAGGGGAGCATTGGCATCATTTTTGAGTCAATTGCCGAAAGTCAGAGTTTTGATGACATTGTGACCCCGGGGCTTAGGGATTTTTTCAAAAAAATATTTTTCTGCCGGTTAAGTTGTGGAGCGCTGATTTCTTTTCCTGTGATGAAAAGCATTCTGTTTCGACCGCAAAACCTTTCAGGGGAGCATTTGCAACCGTTTGGCACCATTTTTGAGTCAATTGGAAAAAGTCATATTTTTTATGAAACTGTGACCCCGGGGCTTAGGGATTTTTTCAAAAAAATCTTTTTTTGCCGGTTAAGTTGTCGAGGGCTGATTTCTTTTTCTGTGATAAAAAGCCTTCTGCTTCGACCGCCAAACCTTTCAGGGGAGCATTTGCAACCGTTTGGCACCATTTTTGAGTCAATTGGAGAAAGTCATATTTTTGCTGAAATTGTGACCCCGGGGCTTAGGGATTTTTTTCAAAAAAATATTTTTCTGCCGGTTAAGTTGTGGAGGGCTGATTTCTTTTCCTGTGATAAAAAGCCTTCTCTTTCGACCGCCAAACCTTTCAGGGGAGCCTTTGCAAGTGTTTTGCACCATTTTTGAGTCAATTGGAGAAAGTCATATTTTTGCTGAAATTGTGACCCCGGGGCTTAGGGATTTTTTCAAAAAAATATTTTTTTGCCAATTAAGTTGTGGAGGGCTGATTTCTTTTCCTGTGAGGAAACGCCTTCTGTTTCGACCGCCAAACCTTTCAGGGGAGCATTTGCAACCGTTTGGCATCATTTTTGAGTCAATTGCCGAAAGTCAGAGTTTTGCTGAAATTGTGACCCCGGGGCTTAGGGATTTTTTTCAAAAAAATATTTTTCTGCCGGTTAAGTTGTCGAGGGCTGATTTCTTTTCCTGTGAGGAAAAGCCTTTTGCTTAGACCGCCAAACCTTTCAGAGGAGCCTTTGCAATGGTTTGGCACCATTTTTGAGTCAATTGCCGAAAGTCAGAGTTTTGATGAATTTGTGACCCCGGGGCTTAGGGATTTTTTCAAAAAAATCTTTTTCTGCCGGTTAAGTTGTGGAGGGCTGAGTTCTTTTTCTGTGATAAAAAGGCTTCTGTTTCGACCGCCAAACCTTTCAGGGGAGCCTTTGCAAGTGTTTTGCACCATTTTTGAGTCAATTGGAGAAAGTCATATTTTTGCTGAAATTGTGACCCCGGGGCTTAGGGATTTTTTTCAAAAAAATCTTTTTCTCCCGGTTAAGTTGTCGAGGGCTGATTTCTTTTCCTGTGATAAAAAGGCTTCTGTTTCGACCGCCAAACCTTTCAGGGGAGCATTGGCATCATTTTTGAGTCAATTGCCGAAAGTCAGAGTTTTGATGACATTGTGACCCCGGGGCTTAGGGATTTTTTCAAAAAAATATTTTTCTGCCGGTTAAGTTGTGGAGCGCTGATTTCTTTTCCTGTGATGAAAAGCATTCTGTTTCGACCGCAAAACCTTTCAGGGGAGCATTTGCAACCGTTTGGCACCATTTTTGAGTCAATTGGAAAAAGTCATATTTTTTATGAAACTGTGACCCCGGGGCTTAGGGATTTTTTCAAAAAAATCTTTTTTTGCCGGTTAAGTTGTCGAGGGCTGATTTCTTTTTCTGTGATAAAAAGCCTTCTGCTTCGACCGCCAAACCTTTCAGGGGAGCATTTGCAACCGTTTGGCACCATTTTTGAGTCAATTGGAGAAAGTCATATTTTTGCTGAAATTGTGACCCCGGGGCTTAGGGATTTTTTTCAAAAAAATATTTTTCTGCCGGTTAAGTTGTGGAGGGCTGATTTCTTTTCCTGTGATAAAAAGCCTTCTCTTTCGACCGCCAAACCTTTCAGGGGAGCCTTTGCAAGTGTTTTGCACCATTTTTGAGTCAATTGGAGAAAGTCATATTTTTGCTGAAATTGTGACCCCGGGGCTTAGGGATTTTTTCAAAAAAATATTTTTTTGCCAATTAAGTTGTGGAGGGCTGATTTCTTTTCCTGTGAGGAAACGCCTTCTGTTTCGACCGCCAAACCTTTCAGGGGAGCATTTGCAACCGTTTGGCATCATTTTTGAGTCAATTGCCGAAAGTCAGAGTTTTGCTGAAATTGTGACCCCGGGGCTTAGGGATTTTTTTCAAAAAAATATTTTTCTGCCGGTTAAGTTGTCGAGGGCTGATTTCTTTTCCTGTGAGGAAAAGCCTTTTGCTTAGACCGCCAAACCTTTCAGAGGAGCCTTTGCAATGGTTTGGCACCATTTTTGAGTCTATTGCCGAAAGTCAGAGTTTTGATGAATTTGTGACCCCGGGGCTTAGGGATTTTTTCAAAAAAATCTTTTTCTGCCGGTTAAGTTGTGGAGGGCTGATTTCTTTTCCTGTGATAAAAAGGCTTCTGTTTCGACCGCCAAACCTTTCAGGGGAGCATTTGCAACCGTTTGGCACCATTTTTGAGTCAAATGGAGAAAGTCATATTTTTGCTGAAATTGTGACCCCGGGGCTTAGGGATTTTTTCAAAAAAATATTTTTCTGCCGGTTAAGTTGTGGAGGGCTGATTTCTTTTCCTGTGATAAAAATGCTTCTGTTTCGACCGCCAAACCTTTCAGGGGAGCATTTGCAACCGTTTGGCACCATTTTTGAGTCAATTGCCGAAAGTCAGAGTTTTGATGAATTTGTGACCCCGGGGCTTAGGGATTTTTTCAAAAAAATCTTTTTCTGCCGGTTAAGTTGTGGAGGGCTGAGTTCTTTTCCTGTGATAAAAAGGCTTCTGTTTCGACCGCCAAACCTTTCAGGGGAGGCTTTGCAATGGTTTTGCACCATTTTTGAGTCAATTGGAGAAAGTCATATTTTTGCTGAAATTGTGACCCCGGGGCTTAGGGATTTTTTTCAAAAAAATCTTTTTCTCCCGGTTAAGTTGTCGAGGGCTGATTTCTTTTCCTGTGATAAAAAGCCTTCTCTTTCGACTGCCAAACCTTTCAGGGGAGCCTTTGCAAGTGTTTTGCACCATTTTTGAGTCAATTGGAGAAAGTCATGTTTTTGCTGAAATTGTGACCCTGGGGCTTAGGGATTTTTTCAAAAAAATATTTTTCTGCCGGTTAACTTGTGGAGGGCTGATTTCTTTTCCTGTGATAAAAAGGCTTCTGTTTCGACCGCCAAACCTTTCAGGGGAGCATTGGCATCATTTTTGAGTCAATTGCCGAAAGTCAGAGTTTTGATGACATTGTGACCCCGGGGCTTAGGGATTTTTTCAAAAAAATATTTTTCTGCCGGTTAAGTTGTGGAGCGCTGATTTCTTTTCCTGTGATGAAAAGCATTCTGTTTCGACCGCAAAACCTTTCAGGGGAGCATTTGCAACCGTTTGGCACCATTTTTGAGTCAATTGGAGAAAGTCATATTTTTTATGAAACTGTGACCCCGGGGCTTAGGGATTTTTTCAAAAAAATCTTTTTTTGCCGGTTAAGTTGTCGAGGGCTGATTTCTTTTTCTGTGATAAAAAGCCTTCTGCTTCGACCGCCAAACCTTTCAGGGGAGCATTTGCAACCGTTTGGCACCATTTTTGAGTCAATTGGAGAAAGTCATATTTTTGCTGAAATTGTGACCCCGGGGCTTAGGGATTTTTTTCAAAAAAATCTTTTTCTCCCGGTTAAGTTGTCGAGGGCTGATTTCTTTTCCTGTGATAAAAAGCCTTCTCTTTCGACCGCCAAACCTTTCAGGGGAGCCTTTGCAAGTGTTTTGCACCATTTTTGAGTCAATTGGAGAAAGTCATATTTTTGCTGAAATTGTGACCCTGGGGCTTAGGGATTTTTTCAAAAAAATCTTTTTCTGCCGGTTAACTTGTGGAGGGCTGATTTCTTTTCCTGTGATAAAAAGGCTTCTTTTTCGACCGCCAAACCTTTCAGGGGAGCATTGGCATCATTTTTGAGTCAATTGCCGAAAGTCAGAGTTTTGATGACATTGTGACCCCGGGGCTTAGGGATTTTTTCAAAAAAATATTTTTCTGCCGGTTAAGTTGTGGAGGGCTGATTTCTTTTCCTGTGATGAAAAGCCTTCTGTTTCGACCGCCAAACCTTTCAGGGGAGCATTTGCAACCGTTTGGCACCATTTTTGAGTCAATTGGAGAAAGTCATATTTTTGCTGAAATTGTGACCCCGGGGCTTAAGGATTTTTTTCAAAAAAATATTTTTCTGTCGGTTAAGTTGTCGAAGGCTGATTTCTTTTCCTGTGATAAAAAGCCTTCTCTTTCGACCGCCAAACCTTTCAGGGGAGCCTTTGCAAGTGTTTTGCACCATTTTTGAGTCAATTGGAGAAAGTCAGATTTTTGCTGAAATTGTGACCCCGGGGCTTAGGGATTTTTTCAAAAAAATATTTTTTTGCCGGTTAAGTTGTGGAGGGCTGATTTCTTTTCCTGTGAGGAAAAGCCTTCTGTTTCGACCGCCAAACCTTTCAGGGGAGCATTTGCAACTGTTTGGCATCATTTTTGAGTGAATTTCCGAAAGTCAGATTTTTGCTGAAATTGTGACCCCGGGGCTTAGGGATTTATTTCAAAAAAATATTTTTCTGCCGGTTAAGTTGTGGAGGGCTGATTTCTTTTCCTGTGATAAAAAGGCTTCTGTTTCGACCACCAAACCTTTCAGGGGAGTATAGGCATCATTTTTGAGTCAATTGCCGAAAGTCAGAGTTTTGATGACATTGTGACCCCGGGGCTTAGGGATTTTTTCAAAAAAATATTTTTCTACCGGTTAAGTTGTGGAGCGCTGATTTCTTTTCCTGTGATGAAAAGCATTCTGCTTCGACCGCCAAACCTTTCAGGGGAGCATTTGCAACCGTTTGGCACCATTTTTGAGTCAATTGGAGAAAGTCATATTTTTTATGAAACTGTGACCCCGGGGCTTAGGGATTTTTTCAAAAAAATCTTTTTTTGCCGGTTAAGTTGTCGAGGGCTGATTTCTTTTTCTGTGATAAAAAGCCTTCTGCTTCGACCGCCAAACCTTTCAGGGGAGCATTTGCAACCGTTTGGCACCATTTTTGAGTCAATTGGAGAAAGTCATATTTTTGCTGAAATTGTGACCCCGGGGCTTAGGGATTTTTTCAAAAAAATATTTTTCTGCCGGTTAAGTTGTGGAGGGCTGATTTCTTTTCCTGTGATAAAAAGGCTTCTGTTTCGACCGCCAAACCTTTCAGGGGAGCATTGGCATCATTTTTGAGTCAATTGCCGAAAGTCAGAGTTTTGATGACATTGTGACGCCGGGGCATAGGGATTTTTTCAAAAAAATATTTTTCTGCCGGTTAAGTTGTGGAGCGCTGATTTCTATTCCTGTGATAAAAAGCCTTCTGTTTCGACCGCCAAACCTTTCAGGGGAGCATTTGCAACCGTTTGGCACCTTTTTTGAGTCAATTGGAGAAAGTCATATTTTTGCTGAAATTGTGACCCCGGGGCTTAGGGATTTTTTTCAAAAAAATCTTTTTCTACCGGTTAAGTTGTCGAGGGCTGATTTCTTTTCCTGTGATAAAAAGCCTTCTCTTTCGACCGCCAAACCTTTCAGGGGAGCCTTTGCAAGTGTTTTGCACCATTTTTGAGTCAATTGGAGAAAGTCATATTTTTGCTGAAATTGTGACCCTGGGGCTTAGGGATTTTTTCAAAAAAATATTTTTCTGCCAGTTAAGTTGTGGAGGGCTGATTTCTTTTTCTGTGATAAAAAGCCTTCTGCTTCGACCGCCAAACCTTTCAGGGGAGCATTGGCAACCGTTTGGCACTATTTTTGAGTCAATTGGAGAAAGTCATATTTTTGCTGAAATTGTGACCCCGGGGCTTAGGGATTTTTTAAAAAAAATATTTTTCTGCCGGTTAAGTTGTGGAGGGCTGATTTCTTTTCCTGTGATAAAAAGGCTTCTGTTTCGACCGCCAAACCTTTCAGGGGAGCATTTGCAACCATTTGGCACCATTTTTGAGTCATTTGGAGAAAGTCATATTTTTTATGAAACTGTGACCCCGGGGCTTAGGGATTTTTTCAAAAAAATCTTTTTTTGCCGGTTAAGTTGTCGAGGGTTGATTTCTTTTTCTGTGATAAAAAGCCTTCTGCTTCGACCGCCAAACCTTTCAGGGGAGCATTTGCAACCGTTTGGCACCATTTTTGAGTCAATTGCCGAAAGTCAGAGTTTTGATGACATTGTGACCCCGGGGATTAGGGATTTTTTCAAAAAAATATTTTTCTGCCGGTTAAGTTGTGGAGGGCTGATTTCTTTTTCTGTGATAAAAAGCCTTCTGCTTCGACCGCCAAACCTTTCAGGGGAGCATTTGCAACCGTTTGGCACCATTTTTGAGTCAATTGCCGAAAGTCAGAGTTTTGATGACATTGTGACCCCGGGGCTTAGGGATTTTTTCAAAAAAATATTTTTCTGCCGGTTAAGTTGTGGAGGGCTGATTTCTTTTCCTGTGATAAAAAGGCTTCTGTTTCGACCGCCAAACATTTCAGGGGAGCATTGGCATCATTTTTGAGTCAATTGCCGAAAGTCAGAGTTTTGATGACATTGTGACCCCGGGGCTTAGGGATTTTTTCAAAAAAATATTTTTCTGCCGGTTAAGTTGTGGAGCGCTGATTTCTTTTCGTGTGATGAAAAGGATTCTGTTTCGACCGCAAAACCTTTCAGGGGAGCATTTGCAACCGTTTGGCACCATTTTTGAGTCAATTGCCGAAAGTCAGAGTTTTGATGAAATTGTGACCCCGGGGCTTAGGGATTTTTTCAAAAAAATCTTTTTTTGCCGGTGAAGTTGTCGAGGGCTGATTTCTTTTCCTGTGATAAAAAGCCTTCTGCTTAGACCGCCAAACCTTTCAGAGGAGGCTTTGCAATGGTTTGGCACCATTTTTGAGTCAATTGCCGAAAGTCAGAGTTTTGATGAATTTGTGACCCCGGGGCTTAGGGATTTTTTCAAAAAAATCTTTTTCTGCCGGTTAAGTTGTGGAGGGCTGATTTCTTTTCCTGTGATAAAAAGGCTTCTGTTTCGACCGCCAAACCTTTCAGGGGAGCAATGGCATCATTTTTGAGTCAATTGCCGAAAGTCAGAGTTTTGATGACATTGTGACCCCGGGGCTTAGGGATTTTTTCAAAAAAATCTTTTTTTGCCGGTGAAGTTGTCGAGGGCTGATTTCTTTTTCTGTGATAAAAAGCCTTCTGCTTCGACCGCCAAACCTTTCAGGGGAGCATTTGCAACCGTTTGGCACCATTTTTGAGTCAATTGCCGAAAGTCAGAGTTTTGATGACATTGTGACCCCGGGGCTTAGGGATTTTTTCAAAAAAATATTTTTCTGCCGGTTAAGTTGTGGAGGGCTGATTTCTTTTCCTGTGAGGAAAAGCCTTCTGTTTCGACCGCCAACCCTTTCAGGGGAGCATTTGCAACTGTTTGGCATCATTTTTGAGTGAATTTCCGAAAGTCTGATTTTTGCTGAAATTGTGACCCCGGGGCTTAGGGATTTTTTCAAAAAAATCTTTTTTTGCCGGTTAAGTTGTTGAGGGCTAATTTCTTTTTCTGTGATAAAAAGCCTTCTGCTTCGACCGCCAAACCTTTCAGGGGAGCATTTGCAACCGTTTGGCACCATTTTTGAATCAATTGGAGAAAGTCAGATTTTTGCTGAAATTGTGACCCCGGGGCTTAGGGATTTTTTCAAAAAAATATTTTTCTGCCGGTTAAGTTGTGGAGGGCTGATTTCTTTTCCTGTGATAAAAAGGCTTCTGTTTCGACCACCAAACCTTTCAGGGGAGCATTGGCATCATTTTTGAGTCAATTGCCAAAAGTCAGAGTTTTGATGACATTGTGACCCCGGGGCTTAGGGATTTTTTCAAAAAATTATTTTTCTGCCGGTTAAGTTGTGGAGCGCTGATTTCTATTCCTGTGATAAAAAGCCTTCTGTTTCGACCGCCAAACCTTTCAGGGGAGCATTTGCAACTGTTTGGCATCATTTTTGAGTGAATTTCCGAAAGTCAGATTTTTGCTGAAATTGTGACCCCGGGGCTTAGGGATTTTTTCAAAAAAATCTTTTTTTGCCGGTTAAGTTGTCGAGCGCTGATTTCTATTCCTGTGATAAAAAGCCTTCTGTTTCGACCGCCAAACCTTTCAGGGGAGCATTTGCAACTGTTTGGCATCATTTCTGAGTGAATTTCCGAAAGTCAGATTTTTGCTGAAATTGTGACCCCGGGGCTTAGGGATTTTTTCAAAAAAAAATTTTTTTGCCGGTTAAGTTGTCTAGGGCTGATTTCTTTTTCTGTGATAAAAAGCCTTCTGCTTCGACCGCCAAACCTTTCAGGGGAGCATTTGCAACCGTTTGGCACCATTTTTGAGTCAATTGCCGAAAGTCAGAGTTTTGATGAAATTGTGACCCCGGGGCTTAGGGATTTTTTCAAAAAAATATTTTTCTGCCGGTTAAGTTGTGGAGCGCTGATTTCTTTTCCTGTGATGAAAAGGATTCTGTTTCGACCGCAAAACCTTTCAGGGGAGCATTTGCAACCGTTTGGCACCATTTTTGAGTCAATTGCCGAAAGTCAGAGTTTTGATGAAATTGTGACCCCGGGGCTTAGGGATTTTTTCAAAAAAATCTTTTTTTGCCGGTTAAGTTGTCGAGGGCTGATTTCTTTTTCTGTGATAAAAAGCCTTCTGTTTCGACCGCAAAACCTTTCAGGGGAGCATTTGCAACCGTTTGGCACCATTTTTGAGTCAATTGGAGAAAAGTCATATGTTTGCTGAAATTGTGACCCCGGGGCTTAGGGATTTTTTCAAAAAAATCTTTTTCTGCCGGTTAAGTTGTGGAGGGCTGATTTCTTTTCCTGTGATAAAAAGGCTTCTGTTTCGACCGCCAAACCTTTCAGGGGAGCATTGGCATCATTTTTGAGTCAATTGCCGAAAGTCAGAGTTTTGATGACACTGTGACGCCGGGGCTTAGGGATTTTTTCAAAAAAATATTTTTCTGCCGGTTAAGTTGTGGAGCGCTGATTTCTATTCCTGTGATAAAAAGCCTTCTGTTTCGACCGCCAAACCTTTCAGGGGAGCATTTGCAACTGTTTGGCATCATTTTTGAGTGAATTTCCGAAAGTCAGATTTTTGCTGAAATTGTGACCCCGGGGCTTAGGGATTTTTTCAAAAAAATCTTTTTTTGCCGGTTAAGTTGTCGAGCGCTGATTTCTATTCCTGTGATAAAAAGCCTTCTGTTTCGACCGCCAAACCTTTCAGGGGAGCATTTGCAACTGTTTGGCATCATTTTTGAGTGAATTTCCGAAAGTCAGATTTTTGCTGAAATTGTGACCCCGGGGCTTAGGGATTTTTTCAAAAAAAAATTTTTTTGCCGGTTAAGTTGTCTAGGGCTGATTTCTTTTTCTGTGATAAAAAGCCTTCTGCTTCGACCGCCAAACCTTTCAGGGGAGCATTTGCAACCGTTTGGCACGACTTTTGAGTCAATTGCCGAAAGTCATATTTTTGCTGAAATTGTGACCCCGGGGCTTAGGGATTTTTTCAAAAAAATATTTTTCTGCCGGTTAAGTTGTGGAGGGCTGATTTCTTTTCCTGTGATAAAAAGGCTTCTGTTTCGACCGCCAAACCTTTCAGGGGAGCATTGGCATCATTTTTGAGTCAATTGCCGAAAGTCAGAGTTTTGATGACATTGTGATCCCGGGGCTTAGGGATTTTTTCAAAAAAATATTTTTCTGCCGGTTAAGTTGTGGAGCGCTGATTTCTTTTCCTGTGATGAAAAGCCTTCTGTTTCGACCGCCAAACCTTTCAGGGGAGCATTTGCAACCGTTTGGCACCATTTTTGAGTCAATTGGAGAAAGTCATATTTTTTATGAAACTGTGACTCCGGGGCTTAGGGATTTTTTCAAAAAAATCTTTTTTTGCCGGTTAAGTTGTCGAGGGCTGATTTCTTTTTCTGTGATAAAAAGCCTTCTGCTTCGACCGCCAAACCTTTCAGGGGAGCATTTGCAACCGTTTGGCACCATTTTTGAGTCAATTGGAGAAAGTCATATTTTTGCTGAAATTGTGACCCCGGGGCTAAGGGATTTTTTCAAAAAAATATTTTTCTGCCGGTTAAGTTGTGGAGGGCTGATTTCTTTTCCTGTGATAAAAAGGCTTCTGTTTCGACCGCCAAACCTTTCAGGGGAGCATTGGCATCATTTTTGAGTCAATTGCCGAAAGTCAGAGTTTTGATGACATTGTGACCCCGGGGCTTAGGGATTTTTTCAAAAAAATATTTTTCTGCCGGTTAAGTTGTGGAGCGCTGATTTCTTTTCGTGTGATGAAAAGGATTCTGTTTCGACCGCAAAACCTTTCAGGGGAGCATTTGCAACCATTTGGCAGCATTTTTGAGTCAATTGCCGAAAGTCAGAGTTTTGATGAAATTGTGACCCCGGGGCTTAGGGATTTTTTCAAAAAAATCTTTTTTTGCCGGTTAAGTTGTCGAGGGCTGATTTCTTTTCATGTGATAAAAAGCCTTCTCTTTCGACCGCCAAACCTTTCAGAGGAGGCTTTGCAATGGTTTGGCACCATTTTTGAGTCAATTGCCGAAAGTCAGAGTTTTGATGAATTTGTGACCCCGGGGCTTAGGGATTTTTTCAAAAAAATCTTTTTCTGCCGGTTAAGTTGTGGAGGGCTGATTTCTTTTCCTGTGATAAAAAGGCTTCTGTTTCGACCGCCAAACCTTTCAGGGGAGCAATGGCATCATTTTTGAGTCAATTGCCGAAAGTCAGAGTTTTGATGACATTGTGACCCCGGGGCTTAGGGATTTTTTCAAAAAAATATTTTTCTGCCGGTTAAGTTGTGGAGGGCTGATTTCTTTTCCTGTGAGGAAAAGCCTTCTGTTTCGACCGCCAACCCTTTCAGGGGAGCATTTGCAACTGTTTGGCATCATTTTTGAGTGAATTTCCGAAAGTCTGATTTTTGCTGAAATTGTGACCCCGGGGCTTAGGGATTTTTTCAAAAAAATCTTTTTTTGCCGGTTAAGTTGTTGAGGGCTAATTTCTTTTTCTGTGATAAAAAGCCTTCTGCTTCGACCGCCAAACCTTTCAGGGGAGCATTTGCAACCGTTTGGCACCATTTTTGAATCAATTGGAGAAAGTCATATTTTTGCTGAAATTGTGATCCCGGGGCTTAGGGATTTTTTCAAAAAAATATTTTTCTGCCGGTTAAGTTGTGGAGGGCTGATTTCCTTTCCTGTGATAAAAAGGCTTCTGTTTCGACCACCAAACCTTTCAGGGGAGCATTGGCATCATTTTTGAGTCAATTGCCAAAAGTCAGAGTTTTGATGACACTGTGACGCCGGGGCTTAGGGATTTTTTCAAAAAAATATTTTTCTGCCGGTTAAGTTGTGGAGCGCTGATTTCTATTCCTGTGATAAAAAGCCTTCTGTTTCGACCGCCAAACCTTTCAGGGGAGCATTTGCAACTGTTTGGCATCATTTTTGAGTGAATTTCCGAAAGTCAGATTTTTGCTGAAATTGTGACCCCGGGGCTTAGGGATTTTTTCAAAAAAATCTTTTTTTGCCGGTTAAGTTGTCGAGCGCTGATTTCTATTCCTGTGATAAAAAGCCTTCTGTTTCGACCGCCAAACCTTTCAGGGGAGCATTTGCAACTGTTTGGCATCATTTCTGAGTGAATTTCCGAAAGTCAGATTTTTGCTGAAATTGTGACCCCGGGGCTTAGGGATTTTTTCAAAAAAAAATTTTTTTGCCGGTTAAGTTGTCTAGGGCTGATTTCTTTTTCTGTGATAAAAAGCCTTCTGCTTCGACCGCCAAACCTTTCAGGGGAGCATTTGCAACCGTTTGGCACCATTTTTGAGTCAATTGGAGAAAGTCATATTTTTGCTGAAATTGTGACCCCGGGGCTTAGGGATTTTTTCAAAAAAATATTTTTCTGCCGGTTAAGTTGTGGAGGGCTGATTTCTTTTCCTGTGATAAAAAGGCTTCTGTTTCGACCGCCAAACCTTTCAGGGGAGCATTGGCATCATTTTTGAGTCAATTGCCGAAAGTCAGAGTTTTGATGACATTGTGACCCCGGGGCTTAGGGATTTTTTCAAAAAAATATTTTTCTGCCGGTTAAGTTGTGGAGCGCTGATTTCTTTTCCTGTGATGAAAAGCCTTCTGTTTCGACCGCCAAACCTTTCAGGGGAGCATTTGCAACCGTTTGGCACCATTTTTGAGTCAATTGGAGAAAGTAATATTTTTTATGAAACTGTGACCCCGGGGCTTAGGGATTTTTTCAAAAAAATCTTTTTTTGCCGGTTAAGTTGTCGAGGGCTGATTTCTTTTTCTGTGATAAAAAGCCTTCTGCTTCGACCGCCAAACCTTTCAGGGGAGCATTTGCAACTGTTTGGCATCATTTTTGAGTGAATTTCCGAAAGTCAGATTTTTGCTGAAATTGTGACCCCGGGGCTTAGGGATTTTTTCAAAAAAACCTTTTTCTCCCGGTTAAGTTGTCGAGGGCTGATTTCTTTTCCTGTGATAAAAAGCCTTCTCTTTCGACCGCCAAACCTTTCAGGGGAGCCTTTGCAAGTGTTTTGCACCATTTTTGAGTCAATTGGAGAAAGTCATATTTTTGCTGAAATTGTGACCCCGGGGCTTAGGGATTTTTTCAAAAAAATATTTTTCTGCCGGTTAAGTTGTGGAGCGCTGATTTCTTTTCCTGTGATGAAAAGCATTCTGTTTCGACCGCCAAACCTTTCAGGGGAGCATTGGCATCATTTTTGAGTCAATTGCCGAAAGTCAGAGTTTTGATGACATTGTGACCCCGGGGCTTAGGGATTTTTTCAAAAAAATATTTTTCTGCCGGTTAAGTTGTGGAGCGCTGATTTCTTTTCGTGTGATGAAAAGGATTCTGTTTCGACCGCAAAACCTTTCAGGGGAGCATTTGCAACCGTTTGGCACCATTTTTGAGTCAATTGCCGAAAGTCAGAGTTTTGATGAAATTGTGACCCCGGGGCTTAGGGATTTTTTCAAAAAAATCTTTTTTTGCCGGTTAAGTTGTCGAGGGCTGATTTCTTTTTCTGTGATAAAAAGCCTTCTGTTTCGACCGCAAAACCTTTCAGGGGAGCATTTGCAACCGTTTGGCACCATTTTTGAGTCAATTGGAGAAAAGTCATATGTTTGCTGAAATTGTGACCCCGGGGCTTAGGGATTTTTTCAAAAAAATCTTTTTCTGCCGGTTAAGTTGTGGAGGGCTGATTTCTTTTCCTGTGATAAAAAGGCTTCTGTTTCGACCGCCAAACCTTTCAGGGGAGCATTGGCATCATTTTTGAGTCAATTGCCGAAAGTCAGAGTTTTGATGACACTGTGACGCCGGGGCTTAGGGAATTTTTCAAAAAAATATTTTTCTGCCGGTTAAGTTGTGGAGCGCTGATTTCTATTCCTGTGATAAAAAGCCTTCTGTTTCGACCGCCAAACCTTTCAGGGGAGCATTTGCAACTGTTTGGCATCATTTTTGAGTGAATTTCCGAAAGTCAGATTTTTGCTGAAATTGTGACCCCGGGGCTTAGGGATTTTTTCAAAAAAATCTTTTTTTGCCGGTTAAGTTGTCGAGCGCTGATTTCTATTCCTATGATAAAAAGCCTTCTGTTTCGACCGCCAAACCTTTCAGGGGAGCATTTGCAACTGTTTGGCATCATTTTTGAGTGAATTTCCGAAAGTCAGAGTTTTGATGAAATTGTGACCCCGGGGCTTAGGGATTTTTTCAAAAAAATCTTTTTCTGCCGGTTAAGTTGTGGAGGGCTGATTTCTTTTCCTGTGATAAAAAGGCTTCTGTTTCGACCGCCAAACCTTTCAGGGGAGCAATGGCATCATTTTTGAGTCAATTGCCGAAAGTCAGAGTTTTGATGACATTGTGACCCCGGGGCTTAGGGATTTTTTCAAAAAAATATTTTTCTGCCGGTTAAGTTGTGGAGGGCTGATTTCTTTTCCTGTGAGGAAAAGCCTTCTGTTTCGACCGCCAACCCTTTCAGGGGAGCATTTGCAACTGTTTGGCATCATTTTTGAGTGAATTTCCGAAAGTCTGATTTTTGCTGAAATTGTGACCCCGGGGCTTAGGGATTTTTTCAAAAAAATCTTTTTTTGCCGGTTAAGTTGTTGAGGGCTAATTTCTTTTTCTGTGATAAAAAGCCTTCTGCTTCGACCGCCAAACCTTTCAGGGGAGCATTTGCAACCGTTTGGCACCATTTTTGAATCAATTGGAGAAAGTCATATTTTTGCTGAAATTGTGATCCCGGGGCTTAGGGATTTTTTCAAAAAAATATTTTTCTGCCGGTTAAGTTGTGGAGGGCTGATTTCTTTTCCTGTGATAAAAAGGCTTCTGTTTCGACCACCAAACCTTTCAGGGGAGCATTGGCATCATTTTTGAGTCAATTGCCAAAAGTCAGAGTTTTGATGACACTGTGACGCCGGGGCTTAGGGATTTTTTCAAAAAAATATTTTTCTGCCGGTTAAGTTGTGGAGCGCTGATTTCTATTCCTGTGATAAAAAGCCTTCTGTTTCGACCGCCAAACCTTTCAGGGGAGCATTTGCAACTGTTTGGCATCATTTTTGAGTGAATTTCCGAAAGTCAGATTTTTGCTGAAATTGTGACCCCGGGGCTTAGGGATTTTTTCAAAAAAATCTTTTTTTGCCGGTTAAGTTGTCGAGCGCTGATTTCTATTCCTGTGATAAAAAGCCTTCTGTTTCGACCGCCAAACCTTTCAGGGGAGCATTTGCAACTGTTTGGCATCATTTCTGAGTGAATTTCCGAAAGTCAGATTTTTGCTGAAATTGTGACCCCGGGGCTTAGGGATTTTTTCAAAAAAAAA
Source organism: Podarcis cretensis (assembly GCF_951804945.1). Classification (NCBI taxonomy): domain Eukaryota; kingdom Metazoa; phylum Chordata; class Lepidosauria; order Squamata; family Lacertidae; genus Podarcis; species Podarcis cretensis. The sequence goes on from NC_137176.1 coordinate 8,912,723, forward strand.
TTTTTTTGCCGGTTAAGTTGTCTAGGGCTGATTTCTTTTTCTGTGATAAAAAGCCTTCTGCTTCGACCGCCAAACCTTTCAGGGGAGCATTTGCAACCGTTTGGCACCATTTTTGAGTCAATTGGAGAAAGTCATATTTTTGCTGAAATTGTGACCCCGGGGCTTAGGGATTTTTTCAAAAAAATATTTTTCTGCCGGTTAAGTTGTGGAGGGCTGATTTCTTTTCCTGTGATAAAAAGGCTTCTGTTTCGACCGCCAAACCTTTCAGGGGAGCATTGGCATCATTTTTGAGTCAATTGCCGAAAGTCAGAGTTTTGATGACATTGTGACCCCGGGGCTTAGGGATTTTTTCAAAAAAATATTTTTCTGCCGGTTAAGTTGTGGAGCGCTGATTTCTTTTCCTGTGATGAAAAGCCTTCTGTTTCGACCGCCAAACCTTTCAGGGGAGCATTTGCAACCGTTTGGCACCATTTTTGAGTCAATTGAAGAAAGTAATATTTTTTATGAAACTGTGACCCCGGGGCTTAGGGATTTTTTCAAAAAAATCTTTTTCTGCCGGTTAAGTTGTGGAGGGCTGATTTCTTTTCCTGTGATAAAAAGGCTTCTGTTTCGACCGCCAAACCTTTCAGGGGAGCATTGGCATCATTTTTGAGTCAATTGCCGAAAGTCAGAGTTTTGATGACACTGTGACGCCGGGGCTTAGGGATTTTTTCAAAAAAATATTTTTCTGCCGGTTAAGTTGTGGAGCGCTGATTTCTATTCCTGTGATAAAAAGCCTTCTGTTTCGACCGCCAAACCTTTCAGGGGAGCATTTGCAACTGTTTGGCATCATTTTTGAGTGAATTTCCGAAAGTCAGATTTTTGCTGAAATTGTGACCCCGGGGCTTAGGGATTTTTTCAAAGAAATCTTTTTTTGCCGGTTACGTTGTCGAGCGCTGATTTCTATTCCTATGATAAAAAGCCTTCTGTTTCGACCGCCAAACCTTTCAGGGGAGCATTTGCAACTGTTTGGCATCATTTTTGAGTGAATTTCCGAAAGTCAGATTTTTGCTGAAATTGTGACCCCGGGGCTTAGGGATTTTTTCAAAAAAAAATTTTTTTGCCGGTTAAGTTGTCTAGGGCTGATTTCTTTTTCTGTGATAAAAAGCCTTCTGCTTCGACCGCCAAACCTTTCAGGGGAGCATTTGCAACCGTTTGGCACGACTTTTGAGTCAATTGCCGAAAGTCATATTTTTGCTGAAATTGTGACCCCGGGGCTTCGGGATTTTTTCAAAAAAATATTTTTCTGCCGGTTAAGTTGTGGAGGGCTGATTTCTTTTCCTGTGATAAAAAGGCTTCTGTTTCGACCGCCAAACCTTTCAGGGGAGCATTGGCATCATTTTTGAGTCAATTGCCGAAAGTCAGAGTTTTGATGACATTGTGACCCCGGGGCTTAGGGATTTTTTCAAAAAAATATTTTTCTGCCGGTTAAGTTGTGGAGCGCTGATTTCTTTTCCTGTGATGAAAAGCCTTCTGTTTCGACCGCCAAACCTTTCAGGGGAGCATTTGCAACCGTTTGGCACCATTTTTGAGTCAATTGGAGAAAGTCATATTTTTTATGAAACTGTGACTCCGGGGCTTAGGGATTTTTTCAAAAAAATCTTTTTTTGCCGGTTAAGTTGTCGAGGGCTGATTTCTTTTTCTGTGATAAAAAGCCTTCTGCTTCGACCGCCAAACCTTTCAGGGGAGCATTTGCAACCGTTTGGCACCATTTTTGAGTCAATTGGAGAAAGTCATATTTTTGCTGAAATTGTGACCCCGGGGCTAAGGGATTTTTTCAAAAAAATATTTTTCTGCCGGTTAAGTTGTGGAGGGCTGATTTCTTTTCCTGTGATAAAAAGGCTTCTGTTTCGACCGCCAAACCTTTCAGGGGAGCATTGGCATCATTTTTGAGTCAATTGCCGAAAGTCAGAGTTTTGATGACATTGTGACCCCGGGGCTTAGGGATTTTTTCAAAAAAATATTTTTCTGCCGGTTAAGTTGTGGAGCGCTGATTTCTTTTCGTGTGATGAAAAGGATTCTGTTTCGACCGCCAAACCTTTCAGGGGAGCATTTGCAACCGTTTGGCACCATTTTTGAGTCAATTGCCGAAAGTCAGAGTTTTGATGAAATTGTGACCCCGGGGCTTAGGGATTTTTTCAAAAAAATCTTTTTTTGCCGGTGAAGTTGTCGAGGGCTGATTTCTTTTCATGTGATAAAAAGCCTTCTCTTTCGACCGCCAAACCTTTCAGAGGAGGCTTTGCAATGGTTTGGCACCATTTTTGAGTCAATTGCCGAAAGTCAGAGTTTTGATGAATTTGTGACCCCGGGGCTTAGGGATTTTTTCAAAAAAATCTTTTTCTGCCGGTTAAGTTGTGGAGGGCTGATTTCTTTTCCTGTGATAAAAAGGCTTCTGTTTCGACCGCCAAACCTTTCAGGGGAGCAATGGCATCATTTTTGAGTCAATTGCCGAAAGTCAGAGTTTTGATGACATTGTGACCCCGGGGCTTAGGGATTTTTTCAAAAAAATCTTTTTTTGCCGGTGAAGTTGTCGAGGGCTCATTTCTTTTCCTGTGATAAAAAGCCTTCTCTTTCGACCGCCAAACCTTTCCGGGGAGCATTTGCAACCGTTTGGCACCATTTTTGAGTCAATTGGAAAAAGTCATATTTTTTATGAAACTGTGACCCCGGGGCTTAGGGATTTTTTCAAAAAAATCTTTTTTTGCCAGTTAAGTTGTCGAGGGCTGATTTCTTTTTCTGTGATAAAAAGCCTTCTGTTTCGACCGCAAAACCTTTCAGGGGAGCATTTGCAACCGTTTGGCACCATTTTTGAGTCAATTGGAGAAAAGTCATATTTTTGCTGAAATTGTGACCCCGGGGCTTAGGGATTTTTTTCAAAAAAATCTTTTTCTGCTGGTTAAGTTGTCGAGGGCTGATTTCTTTTCCTGTGAGGAAAAGCCTTTTGCTTAGACCGCCAACCCTTTCAGAGGAGCCTTTGCAATGGTTTGGCACCATTTTTGAGTCAATTGGAGAAAGTCATATTTTTTATGAAACTGTGACCCCGGGGCTTAGGGATTTTTTCAAAAAAAATTTTTTTTGCCGGTTAAGTTGTCTAGGGCTGATTTCTTTTTCTGTGATAAAAAGCCTTCTGCTTCGACCGCCAAACCTTTCAGGGGAGCATTTGCAACCGTTTGGCACCATTTTTGAGTCAATTGGAGAAAGTCATATTTTTGCTGAAATTGTGACCCCGGGGCTTAGGGATTTTTTCAAAAAAATATTTTTCTGCCGGTTAAGTTGTGGAGGGCTGATTTCTTTTCCTGTGATAAAAAGGTTTCTGTTTCGACCGCCAAACCTTTCAGGGGAGCATTGGCATCATTTTTGAGTCAATTGCCGAAAGTCAGAGTTTTGATGACACTGTGACGCCGGGGCTTAGGGATTTTTTCAAAAAAATATTTTTTTGCCGGTTAAGTTGTCGAGGGCTGATTTCTTTTTCTGTGATAAAAAGCCTTCTGCTTCGACCGCCAAACCTTTCAGGGGAGCATTTGCAACCGTTTGGCACCATTTTTGAGTCAATTGGAGAAAGTCATATTTTTGCTGAAATTGTGACCCCGGGGCTTAGGGATTTTTTCAAAAAAATCTTTTTTTGCCGGTTAAGTTGACGAGGGCTGATTTCTTTTTCTGTGATAAAAAGCCTTCTGCTTCGACCGCCAAACCTTTCAGGGGAGCATTTGCAACCGTTTGGCACCATTTTTGAGTCAATTGGAGAAAGTCATATTTTTGCTGAAATTGTGACCCCGGGGCTTAGGGATTTTTTCAAAAAAATCTTTTTTTGCCGGTTAAGTTGTCGAGGGCTGATTTCTTTTTCTGTGATAAAAAGCCTTCTGTTTCGACCGCAAAACCTTTCAGGGGAGCATTTGCAACCGTTTGGCACCATTTTTGAGTCAATTGGAGAAAGTCATATTTTTGCTGAAATTGTGACCCCGGGGCTTAGGGATTTTTTCAAAAAAATCTTTTTTTGCCGGTTAAGTTGTCGAGGGCTGATTTCTTTTTCTGTGATAAAAAGCCTTCTGTTTCGACCGCAAAACCTTTCAGGGGAGCATTTGCAACCGTTTGGCACCATTTTTGAGTCAATTGGAGAAAAGTCATATGTTTGCTGAAATTGTGACCCCGGGGCTTAGGGATTTTTTCAAAAAAATATTTCTCTGCCCGTTAAGTTGTGGAGGGCTGATTTCTTTTCCTGTGATAAAAAGGCTTCTGTTTCGACCGCCAAACCTTTCAGGGGAGCATTGGCATCATTTTTGAGTCAATTGCCGAAAGTCAGAGTTTTGATGACACTGTGACGCCGGGGCTTAGGGATTTTTTCAAAAAAATATTTTTCTGCCCGTTAAGTTGTGGAGGGCTGATTTCTTTTCCTGTGATAAAAAGGCTTCTGTTTCGACCGCCAAACCTTTCAGGGGAGCATTGGCATCATTTTTGAGTCAATTGCCGAAAGTCAGAGTTTTGATGACACTGTGACGCCGGGGCTTAGGGATTTTTTCAAAAAAATATTTTTCTGCCGGTTAAGTTGTGGAGCGCTGATTTCTATTCCTGTGATAAAAAGCCTTCTGTTTCGACCGCCAAACCTTTCAGGGGAGCATTTGCAACTGTTTGGCATCATTTTTGAGTGAATTTCCGAAAGTCAGATTTTTGCTGAAATTGTGACCCCGGGGCTTAGGGATTTTTTCAAAAAAATCTTTTTTTGCCGGTTAAGTTGTCGAGCGCTGATTTCTATTCCTATGATAAAAAGCCTTCTGTTTCGACCGCCAAACCTTTCAGGGGAGCATTTGCAACTGTTTGGCATCATTTTTGAGTGAATTTCCGAAAGTCAGATTTTTGCTGAAATTGTGACCCCGGGGCTTAGGGATTTTTTCAAAAAAATTTTTTTTGCCGGTTGTCTAGGGCTGATTTCTTTTTCTGTGATAAAAAGCCTTCTGTTTCGACCGCCAAACCTTTCAGGGGAGCATTGGCATCATTTTTGAGTCAATTGCCGAAAGTCAGAGTTTTGATGACATTGTGACCCCGGGGCTTAGGGATTTTTTCAAAAAAATATTTTTCTGTCGCTTAAGTTGTGGAGCGCTGATTTCTTTTCCTGTGATGAAAAGCATTCTGTTTCGACCGCAAAACCTTTCAGGGGAGCATTTGCAACCGTTTGGCACCATTTTTGAGTCAATTGGAGAAAGTCATATTTTTGCTGAAATTGTGTCCCCGGGGCTTAGGGATTTTTTCAAAAAAATCTTTTTTTCCCGGTTAAGTTGTCGAGGGCTGATTTCTTTTTCTGTGATAAAAAGCCTTCTGTTTCGACCGCAAAACCTTTCAGGGGAGCATTTGCAACCGTTTGGCACCATTTTTGAGTCAATTGGAGAAAGTCATATTTTTGCTGAAATTGTGACCCCGGGGCTTAGGGATTTTTTCAAAAAAATCTTTTTTTGTCGGTTAAGTTGTCGAGGGCTGATTTCTTTTTCTGTGATAAAAAGCCTTCTGTTTCGACCGCAAAACCTTTCAGGGGAGCATTTGCAACTGTTTGGCATCATTTTTGAGTGAATTTCCGAAAGTCAGATTTTTGCTGAAATTGTGACCCCGGGGCTTAGGGATTTTTTCAAAAAAAATTTTTTTTGCCGGTTAAGTTGCCTAGGGCTGATTTCTTTTTCTGTGATAAAAAGCCTTCTGCTTCGACCGCCAAACCTTTCAGGGGAGCATTTGCAACCGTTTGGCACCATTTTTGAGTCAATTGGAGAAAGTCATATTTTTGCTGAAATTGTGACCCCGGGGCTTAGGGATTTTTTCAAAAAAATATTTTTCTGCCGGTTAAGTTGTGGAGGGCTGATTTCTTTTCCTGTGATAAAAAGGCTTCTGTTTCGACCGCCAAACCTTTCAGGGGAGCATTGGCATCATTTTTGAGTCAATTGCCGAAAGTCAGAGTTTTGATGACACTGTGACGCCGGGGCTTAGGGATTTTTTCAAAAAAATATTTTTTTGCCGGTTAAGTTTTCGAGGGCTGATTTCTTTTTCTGTGATAAAAAGCCTTCTGCTTCGACCGCCAAACCTTTCAGGGGAGCATTTGCAACCGTTTGGCACGACTTTTGAGTCAATTGGAGAAAGTCATATTTTTGCTGAAATTGTGACCCCGGGGCTTAGGGATTTTTTCAAAAAAATATTTTTCTGCCGGTTAAGTTGTGGAGGGCTGATTTCTTTTCCTGTGATAAAAAGGCTTTTGTTTCGACCGCCAAACCTTTCAGGGGAGCATTGGCATCATTTTTGAGTCAATTGCCGAAAGTCAGAGTTTTGATGACATTGTGACCCCGGGGCTTAGGGATTTTTTCAAAAAAATATTTTTCTGCTGGTTAAGTTGTGGAGCGCTGATTTCTTTTCCTGTTATGAAAAGCCTTCTGTTTCGACCGCCAAACCTTTCAGGGGAGCATTTGCAACCGTTTGGCACGACTTTTGATTCAATTGGAGAAAGTCAGATTTTTGCTGAAATTGTGACCCCGGGGCTTAGGGATTTTTTTCAAAAAAAAATATTTTTCTGCCGGTTAAGTTGTCGAGGGCTGATTTCTTTTCCTGTGAGGAAAAGCCTTCTGCTTAGACCGCCAAACCTTTCAGAGGAGCCTTTGCAATGGTTTGGCACCATTTTTGAGTCAATTGCCGAAAGTCAGAGTTTTGATGACATTGGGATTTTTTCAAAAAAATATTTTTCTGCCGGTTAAGTTGTGGAGCGCTGATTTCTTTTCGTGTGATGAAAAGGATTCTGTTTCGACCGCCAAACCTTTCAGGGGAGCATTTGCAACCGTTTGGCACCATTTTTGAGTCAATTGCCGAAAGTCAGAGTTTTGATGAAATTGTGACCCCGGGGCTTAGGGATTTTTTCAAAAAAATCTTTTTTTGCCGGTGAAGTTGTCGAGGGCTGATTTCTTTTCATGTGATAAAAAGCCTTCTCTTTCGACCGCCAAACCTTTCAGAGGAGGCTTTGCAATGGTTTGGCACCATTTTTGAGTCAATTGCCGAAAGTCAGAGTTTTGATGAATTTGTGACCCCGGGGCTTAGGGATTTTTACAAAAAAATCTTTTTCTGCCGGTTAAGTTGTGGAGGGCTGATTTCTTTTCCTGTGATAAAAAGCCTTCTCTTTCGACCGCCAAACCTTTCAGGGGAGCATTTGCAACCGTTTGGCACCATTTTTGAGTCAATTGGAGAAAGTCATATTTTTTATGAAACTGTGACCCCGGGGCTTAGGGATTTTTTCCAAAAAATCTTTTTTTGCCAGTTAAGTTGTGGAGGGCTGATTTCTTTTTCTGTGATAAAAAGCCTTCTGTTTCGTCCGCAAAACCTTTCAGGGGAGCATTTGCAACCGTTTGGCACCATTTTTGAGTCAATTGGAGAAAGTCATATTTTTTATGAAACTGTGACCCCGGGGCTTAGGGATTTTTTCAAAAAAATCTTTTTTTGCCGGTTAAGTTGTCGAGGGCTGATTTCTTTTTCTGTGATAAAAAGCCTTCTGCTTCGACCGCCAAACCTTTCAGGGGAGCATTTGCAACCGTTTGGCACCATTTTTGAGTCAATTGGAGAAAGTCAGATTTTTGCTGAAATTGTGACCCCGGGGCTTAGGGATTTTTTCAAAAAAATATTTTTTTGCCGGTTAAGTTGTCGAGGGCTGATTTCTTTTTCTGTGATAAAAAGCCTTCTGCTTCGACCGCCAAACCTTTCAGGGGAGCATTTGCAACCGTTTGGCACCATTTTTGAGTCAATTGGAGAAATTCATATTTTTGCTGAAATTGTGAACCCGGGGCTTAGGGATTTTTTCAAAAAAATATTTTTCTGCCAGTTAAGTTGTGGAGGGCTGATTTCTTTTCCTGTGATAAAAAGGCTTCTGTTTCGACCGCCAAACCTTTCAGGGGAGCATTGGCATCATTTTTGAGTCAATTGCCGAAAGTCAGAGTTTTGATGACATTGTGACCCCGGGGCTTAGGGATTTTTTCAAAAAAATCTTTTTTTGCCGGTGAAGTTGTCGAGGGCTGATTTCTTTTCATGTGATAAAAAGCCTTCTCTTTCGACCGCCAAACCTTTCAGAGGAGGCTTTGCAATGGTTTGGCACCATTTTTGAGTCAATTGCCGAAAGTCAGAGTTTTGATGAATTTGTGACCCCGGGGCTTAGGGATTTTTACAAAAAAATCTTTTTCTGCCGGTTAAGTTGTGGAGGGCTGATTTCTTTTCCTGTGATAAAAAGGCTTCTGTTTCGACCGCCAAACCTTTCAGGAGAGCAATGGCATCATTTTTGAGTCAATTGCCGAAAGTCAGAGTTTTGATGACATTGTGACCCCCGGGGCTTAGGGATTTTTTCAAAAAAATCTTTTTTGCCGGTTAAGTTGTCGAGGGCTGATTTCTTTTTCTGTGATAAAAAGCCTTCTCTTTCGACCGCCAAACCTTTCAGGGGAGCATTTGCAACCGTTTGGCACCATTTTTGAGTCAATTGGAGAAAGTCATATTTTTTATGAAACTGTGACCCCGGGGCTTAGGGATTTTTTCCAAAAAATCTTTTTTTGCCAGTTAAGTTGTCGAGGGCTGATTTCTTTTTCTGTGATAAAAAGCCTTCTGTTTCGTCCGCAAAACCTTTCAGGGGAGCATTTGCAACCGTTTGGCACCATTTTTGAGTCAATTGGAGAAAGTCATATTTTTTATGAAACTGTGACCCCGGGGCTTAGGGATTTTTTCAAAAAAATCTTTTTTTGCCGGTTAAGTTGTCGAGGGCTGATTTCTTTTTCTGTGATAAAAAGCCTTCTGCTTCGACCGCCAAACCTTTCAGGGGAGCATTTGCAACCGTTTGGCACCATTTTTGAGTCAATTGGAGAAAGTCAGAGTTTTGATGAATTTGTGACCCCGGGGCTTAGGGATTTTTACAAAAAAATCTTTTTCTTCCGGTTAAGTTGTGGAGGGCTGATTTCTTTTCCTGTGATAAAAAGGCTTCTCTTTCGACCGCCAAACCTTTCAGGGGAGCATTTGCAACCGTTTGGCACCATTTTTGAGTCAATTGGAGAAAGTCATATTTTTTATGAAACTGTGACCCCGGGGCTTAGGGATTTTTTCCAAAAAATCTATTTTTGCCAGTTAAGTTGTCGAGGGCTGATTTCTTTTTCTGTGATAAAAAGCCTTCTGTTTCGTCCGCAAAACCTTTCAGGGGAGCATTTGCAACCGTTTGGCACCATTTTTGAGTCAATTGGAGAAAGTCATATTTTTTATGAAACTGTGACCCCGGGGCTTAGGGATTTTTTCAAAAAAATCTTTTTTTGCCGGTTAAGTTGTCGAGAGCTGATTTCTTTTTCTGTGATAAAAAGCCTTCTGCTTCGACCGCCAAACCTTTCAGGGGAGCATTTGCAACCGTTTGGCACCATTTTTGAGTCAATTGGAGAAAGTCATATTTTTGCTGAAATTGTGACCCCGGGGCTTAGGGATTTTTTCAAAAAAATATTTTTTTGCCGGTTAAGTTGTCGAGGGCTGATTTCTTTTTCTGTGATAAAAAGCCTTCTGCTTCGACCGCCAAACCTTTCAGGGGAGCATTTGCAACCGTTTGGCACCATTTTTGAGTCAATTGGAGAAATTCATATTTTTGCTGAAATTGTGAACCCGGGGCTTAGGGATTTTTTCAAAAAAATATTTTTCTGCCAGTTAAGTTGTGGAGGGCTGATTTCTTTTCCTGTGATAAAAAGGCTTCTGTTTCGACCGCCAAACCTTTCAGGGGAGCATTGGCATCATTTTTGAGTCAATTGCCGAAAGTCAGAGTTTTGATGACATTGTGACCCCGGGGCTTAGGGATTTTTTCAAAAAAATATTTTTCTGCCGGTTAAGTTGTGGAGCGCTGATTTCTTTTCCTGTGATAAAAAGGCTTCTGTTTCGACCGCCAAACCTTTCAGGGGAGCATTTGCAACCGTTTGGCACCATTTTTGAGTCAATTGGAGAAAGTCATATTTTTTATGAAACTGTGACCCCGGGGCTTAGGGATTTTTTCAAAAAAATATTTTTTTGCCGGTTAGGTTGTCGAGGGCTGATTTCTTTTTCTGTGATAAAAAGCCTTCTGCTTCGACCGCCAAACCTTTCAGGGGAGCATTGGCATCATTTTTGAGTCAATTGCCGAAAGTCAGAGTTTTGATGACATTGTGACCCCGGGGCTTACGGATTTTTTCAAAAAAATATTTTTCTGCCGGTTAAGTTGTGGAGCGCTGATTTCTTTTCCTGTGATGAAAAGCATTCTGTTTCGACCGCAAAACCTTTCAGGGGAGCATTTGCAACCGTTTGGCACCATTTTTGAGTCAATTGGAGAAAGTCATATGTTTGCTGAAATTGTGACCCCGGGGCTTAGGGATTTTTTCAAAAAAATATTTTTCTGCCGGTTAAGTTGTCGAGGGCTGATTTCTTTTCCTGTGATAAAAAGGCTTTTGTTTCGACTGCAAAACCTTTCAGGGGAGCATTTGCAACCGTTTGGCACCATTTTTGAGTCAATTGGAGAAAGTCATATTTTTGCTGAAATTGTGACCCCGGGGCTTAGGGATTTTTTCAAAAAAAATATTTTTCTGCCGTTTAAGTTGTGGAGGGCTGATTTCTTTTCCTGTGAGGAAAAGCCTTCTGCTTAGACCGCCAAACCTTTCAGAGGAGCCCTTGCAAGTGTTTGGCACCATTTTTGAGTCAATTGCCGAAAGTCAGAGTTTTGATGATATTGTGACCCCGGGGCTTAGGGATTTTTTCAAAAAAATATTTTTCTGCCGGTTAAGTTGTGGAGCGCTGATTTCTTTTCCTGTGAGGAAAAGCCTTCTGCTTAGACCGCCAAACCTTTCAGAGGAGCCCTTGCAAGTGTTTGGCACCATTTTTGAGTCAATTGCCGAAAGTCAGAGTTTTGATGAAATTGTGACCCCGGGGCTTAGGGATTTTTTCAAAAAAATCTTTTTCTGCCGGTTAAGTTGTGGAGGGAGATTTCTTTTCCCGAGAGGAAAAGCCTTCTGCTTAGATCGCCAAACCTTTCAGAGGAGCCTTTGCAAGTGTTTGGCACCATTTTTGAGTCAACTGCCGAAAGTCAGAGTTTTGATGATATTGTGACCCCGGGGCTTAGGGATTTTTTTAAAAAAATATTTTTCTGCCGGTTAAGTTGTGGAGTGCTGATTTCTTTTCCTGTGAGGAAAAGCCTTCTGCTTAGACCGCCAAACCTTTCAGAGGAGCCTTTGCAAGTGTTTGGCACCATTTTTTAGTCAATTGCCGAAAGTCAGAGTTTTGATGAAATTGTGAGCCCGGGGCTTAGGGATTTTTTCAAAAAAATCTTTTTCTGCCGGTTAAGTTGTCAAGGGCTGATTTCTTTTCCTGTGATAAAAAGGCTTCTGTCTCGACCGCCAAACCTTTCAGGGGAGCATTTGCAACCGTTTGGCACCATTTTTGAGTCAATTGGAGAAAGTCATATTTTTGCTGAAATTGTGACCCCGGGGCTTAGGGTTTTTTTTCAAAAAAACCTTTTTCTCCCGGTTAAGTTGTCGAGGGCTGCTTTCTTTTCCTGTGAGGAAAAGCCTTCTGCTTAGACCGCCAAAACTTTCAGGGGAGCATTTGCAACCGTTTGGCACCATTTTTGAGTCAATTGCCGAAAGTCATATTTTTTATGAAACTTTGACCCCGGGGCTTAGGGATTTTTTCAAAAAAATCTTTTTTTGCCGGTTAAGTTGTCGAGGGCTGATTGCTTTTTCTGTGATAAAAAGCCTTCTGCTTCGACCGCCAAACCTTTCAGGACAGCATTTGCAACCGTTTGGCACCATTTTTGAGTCAATTGGAGAAAGTCATATTTTTTATGAAACTGTGACCCCGGGGCTTAGGGATTTTTTCAAAAAAATCTTTTTTTGCCGGTTAAGTTGTCGAGGGCTGATTTCTTTTCCTGTAATAAAAAGGCTTCTGTTTCGACCGCCAAACCTTTCAGGGGAGCCTTGGCATCATTTTTGAGTCAATTGCCGAAAGTCAGAGTTTTGATGACATTGTGACCCCGGGGCTTAGGGATTTTTTCAAAAAAATCTTTTTCTCCCGGTTAAGTTGTCGAGGGCTGATTTCTTTTTCTGTGATAAAAAGGCTTCTGTTTCGACCGCCAAACCTTTCAGGGGAGCGTTGGCACTATTTTTGAGTCAATTGCCGAAAGTCAGAGTTTTGATGAAATTGTGACCCCGGGGCTTAGGGATTTTTTCAAAAAAATATTTTTCTGCCGGTTAAGTTGTCGAGGGCTGATTTCTTTTTCTGTGATAAAAAGGCTTCTGTTTCGACCGCCAAACCTTTCAGGGGAGCGTTGGCACTATTTTTGAGTCAATTGCCGAAAGTCAGAGTTTTGATGAAATTGTGACCCCGGGGCTTAGGGATTTTTTCAAAAAAATATTTTTCTGCCGGTTAAGTTGTCGAGGGCTGATTTCTTTTTCTGTGATAAAAAGGCTTCTGCTTAGACCGCCAAACCTTTCAGAGGAGCGTTGGCACCATTTTTGAGTCAATTGCCGAAAGTCAGAGTTTTGATGAAATTGTGACCCCGGGGCTTAGGGATTTTTTCAAAAAAATATTTTTCTGCCAGTTAAGTTGTGGAGGGCTGATTTCTTTTTCTGTGATAAAAAGGCTTCTGTTTCGACCGCCAAACCTTTCAGGGGAGCGTTGGCACTATTTTTGAATCAATTGCCAAAAATCAGAGTTTTGATGAAATTGTGACCTCGGGGCTTAGGAATTTTTTCAAAAAAATATTTTTCTGCTGTTTAAGTTTTTGAGGGCTGATTTCTTTTCCTGTGATGAAAAGCCTTCTGTTTCGACCGCCAAACCTTTCAGGGGAGCATTTGCAACCGTTTGGCGCTATTTTTGAGTGAATTGCCGAAAGTAAGAGTTTTGATGAAATTGTGACCCCGGGGCTTAGGGATTTTTTCAAAAAAATATTTTTCTGCCGGTTAAGTTGTCGAGGGCTGATTTCTTGTCCTGTGATAAAAAGGCTTCTGTTTCGACCACCAAACCTTTCAGGGGAGCATTTGCAACCATTTGGCACCATTTTTTAATCAATTGCCGAAAGTCAGAATTTTGAGGAAATTGTGACCCCGGGGCTTAGGGATTTTTACAAAACAATCTTTTTCTGCCGGTTAAGTTGTCGAAGGGCTGATTTCTTGTCCTGTGATAAGAAGCCTTCTGATTCGACCGCCAAACTTTTCAGCGGAGCATTTGCAACCGTTTGGCTTCATTTTTGAGTGAATTGCCGAAAGTCAGAATTTTGATGACATTGTGACCCCGGGGCTTAGGGATTTTTTCAAAAAAATATTTTTCTGCCAGTTAAGTTGTGGAGTGCTGATTTCTTTTCCTGTGATAAAAAGGCTTCTGTTTCGACCCCCAAACCTTTCAGGGGAGCATTGGCATCATTTTTGAGTCAATTGCCGAAAGTCAGAGTTTTGATGACATTGTGACCCCGGGGCTTAGGGATTTTTTCAAAAAAATATTTTTCTGTCGGTTAAGTTGTGGAGCGCTGATTTCTTTTCCTGTGATGAAAAGCATTCTGTTTCGACCGCAAAAGCTTTCAGGGGAGCATTTGCAACCGTTTGGCACCATTTTTGAGTCAATTGGAGAAAGTCATATTTTTTATGAAACTGTGACCCCGGGGCTTAGGGATTTTTTCAAAAAAATCTTTTTTTGCCGGTTAAGTTGTGGAGGGCTGATTTCTTTTTCTGTGATAAAAAGCCTTCTGCTTCGACCGCCAAACCTTTCAGGGGAGCATTTGCAACCGTTTGGCACCATTTTGTAGTCAATTAGAGAAAGTCATATTTTTGCTGAAATTGTGACCCCGGGGCTTAGGGATTTTTTCAAAAAAATATTTTTCTGCCGGTTAAGTTGTGGAGGGCTGATTTCTTTTCCTGTGATAAAAAGGCTTCTGTTTCGACCGCCAAACCTTTCAGGGGAGCATTGGCATCATTTTTGAGTCAATTTCCGAAAGTCAGAGTTTTGATGACATTGTGACCCCGGGGCTTAGGGATTTTTTCAAAAAAATATTTTTCTGCCGGTTAAGTTGTGGAGGTCTGATTTCTTTTCCTGTGATAAAAAGGCTTCTGTTTCGACCGCCAAACCTTTCAAGGGAGGATTTGCAACCGTTTGGCACCATTTTTGAGTCAATTGGAGAAAGTCAGAGTTTTGATGACATTGTGACCCCGGGGCTTAGGGATTTTTTCAAAAAAATCATTTTTTGCCGGTGAAGTTTTCGACGGCTGAATTCTTTTCCTGTGATGAAAAGCATTCTGTTTCGACCGCAAAACCTTTCAGGGGAGCATTTGCAACTGTTTGGCATCATTTTTGAGTGAATTTCCGAAAGTCAGATTTTTGCTGAAATTGTGACCCCGGGGCTTAGGGATTTTCTTCAAAAATATATTTTTCTGCCTGTTAAGTTGTCGAGGGCTGACTTCTTTTCCTGTGAGGAAAAGCCTTCTGCTTAGACCGCCAAACCTTTCAGAGGAGCCTTTGCAATGGTTTGGCACCATTTTTGAGTCTATTGCCGAAAGTCAGAGTTTTGATGAATTTGTGACCCCGGGGCTTAGGGATGTTTTCAAAAAAATATTTTTCTGCCGGTTAAGTTGTCGAAGGGCTGATTTCTTGTCCTTTGATAAAAAGCCTTCTGTTTCGACCGCCAAACCTTTCAGAGGAGCATTTGCAACCGTTTGGCACTATTTTTGAGTGAATTGCCGAAAGTCAGAGTTTTGATGAATTTGTGACCTCGGGGCTTAGGGATTTTTTCAAAAAAATATTTTTCTGTCTGTTAAGTTGTTGAGGGCTGATTTCTTGTCCTGTGATAAAAAGGCTTCTGTTTCGACTGCCAAACCTTTCAGGGGAGCATTTGCAACCATTTTGCTCCATTTTTGAGTGAATTGCCGAAAGTCAGAGTTTAGATGACATTGTGACCCCGGGGCTTAGGGATTTTTTCAAAAAAATCTTTTTCTGCCTGTTAAGTTGTGGAGGGAGATTTCATTTCCCGTGAGGAAAAGCCTTCTGCTTAGAGCGCCAAACCTTTCAGAGGAGCCTTTGCAAGTGTTTGGCACCATTTTTGAGTCAATTGCCGAAAGTCAGAGTTTTGATGAAATTGTGACCCCGGGGTTTAGGGATTTTTTGAAAAAAATATTTTGCTGCCGGTTAAGTTGTGGAGGGCTGATTTCTTTTCCTGTGATGAAAAGCATTCTGTTTAGACCGCAAAACCTTTCAGGGGAGCATTTGCAACCGTTTGGCACCATTTTTGAGTCAATTGGAGAAAGTCATATTTTTTATGAAACTGTGACCCCGGGGCTTAGGGATTTTTTCAAAAAAATCTTTTTTTGCCGGTTAAGTTGTGGAGGGCTGATTTCTTTTTCTGTGGTAAAAAGCCTTCTGTTTCGACCGCCAAACCTTTCAGGGGAGCATTTACAACTGTTTGGCATCATTTTTGAGTGAATTTCCGAAAGTCAGATTTTTGCTGAAATTGTGACCCCGGGGCTTAGGGATTTTCTTCAAAAAAATATTTTTCTGCCGGTTAAGTTGTCGAGGGCTGACTTCTTTTCCTGTGAGGAAAAGCCTTCTGCTTAGACCGCCAAACCTTTCAGAGGAGCCTTTGCAATGGTTTGGCACTATTTTTGAGTCTATTGCCGAAAGTCAGAGTTTTGATGAAATTGTGACCCCGGGGCTTAGGGATTTTTTCAAAAAAATATTTTTCTGCCGGTTAAGTTGTGGAGGGCTGATTTCTTTTCCTGTGATAAAAAGGCTTCTGTTTCGACCGCCAAACCTTTCAGGGGAGCATTGGCATCATTTTTGAGTCAATTGCCGAAAGTCAGATTTTTGATGACATTGTGACCCCGGGGTTTAGGGATTTTTTCAAAAAATTATTTTTCTGCCGGTTAAGTTGTGGAGCGCTGATTTCTTTTCCTGTGAGGAAAAGCCTTCTGTTTCGACCGCCAAACCTTTCAGGGGAGCATTTGCAACCATTTGGCACCTTTTCTGAGTCAATTGGAGAACGTCAGAGTTTTGATGACATTGTGACCCCGAGGCTTAGGGAAATTTTTTAAAAAAATTATACTGCCGGTTAAGTTGTCGAGGGCTGATTTCTTGTCCAGTGATAAAAAGCCTTCTCTTTCGACTGCCAAACCTTTCAGAGGAGCATTTGCAACCGTTTGGCACCATTTTTGAATCAATTGCCGAAAGTCAGAGTTTTGATGAATTTGTGACCCCGGGGCTTAGGGAATTTTCCAAAAAAACATTATTCTGCCGGTTAAGTTTTCGAGGGCTGATTTCTTTTCCTGTGATGAAAAGCCTTCTGTTTCGACCGCCAAACCTTTCAGGGGAGCATTTGCAACCGTTTGGCACCATTTTTGAGTCAATTGAAGAAAGTCATATTTTTTATGAAACTGTGACCCCGGGGCTTAGGGATATTTTCAAAAAAATCTTTTTCTGCCGGTTAAGTTGTGGAGGGCTGATTTCTTTTTCTGTGATGAAAAGCCTTCTGTTTTAACCGCCAAACCTTTCAGGGGAGCATTTGCAACTGTTTGGCATCATTTTTGAGTGAATTTCCGAAAGTCAGATTTTTGCTGAAATTGTGACCCCGGGGCTTAGGGATTTTTTTCAAAAAAATATTTTTCTGCCGGTTAAGTTGTGGAGCGCTGATTTCTTTTCCTGTGATGAAAAGCATTCTGTTTCGACCGCAAAACCTTTCAGGGGAGCATTTGCAACCGTTTGGCACCATTTTTGAGTCAGTTGCCGAATGTCAGAGTTTTGATGAAATTGTGACCCCGGGGCTTAGGGATTTTTTCAAAAAAATATTTTTCTGCCGGTTAAGTTGTGGAGCGCTGATTTCTTTTCCTGTGATGAAAAGCATTCTGTTTCGACCGCAAAACCTTTCAGGGGAGCATTTGCAACCGTTTGGCACCATTTTTGAGTCAATTGCCGAAAGTCAGAGTTTTGATGAAATTGTGACCCCGGGGCTTAGGAATTTTTTCAAAAAAATCTTTTTTTGCCGGTTAAGTTTTCGAGGGTGATTTCTTTTCCTGTGATGAAAAGCCTTCTGTTTCGACCGCCAAACCTTTCAGGGGAGCATTAGCAACCGTTTGGCACCATTTTTGAGTCAATTGCCAAAAGTCAGATATTTGAGGAAATTGTGACCCCGGGGCTTAGGGATTTTTTCAAAAAAAATATTTTTCTGCCAGTTAAGTTGTCTAGGGCTGATTTCTTTTTCTGTGATAAAAAGCCTTCTGTTTCGACCGCCAAACCTTTCAGGGGAGCGTTGGCACTATTTTTGAATCAATTGCCAAAAGTCAGAGTTTTGATGAAATTGTGAGCCCGGGGCTTAGGGATTTTTTCAAAACAATCTTTTTCTTCCGGTTAAGTTGTCGAAGGGCTGATTTCTTGTCCTTTGATAAAAAGCCTTCTGTTTCGACCGCCAAACCTTTCAGGGGAGCATTTGCAACCGTTTGGCACTATTTTTGAGTGAATTGCCGAAAGTCAGAGTTTTGATGACATTGTGACCCCGGGGCTTAGGGATTTTTTCAAAAAAATATTTTTCTGTCTGTTAAGTTGTTGAGGGCTGATTTCTTGTCCAGTGATAAAAAGCCTTCTCTTTCGACTGCCAAACCTTTCAGGGGAGCTTTTGCAACCGTTTGGCACCATTTTTGAGTCAATTGCCGAAAGTCAGAGTTTTGATGAAATTGTGACCCCGGGGCTTAGGGATTTTTTTAAAAAAAATCTTTTTTTGCCGGTTAAGTTGTGGAGCGCTGATTTCTTTTTCTGTGATAAAAAGCCTTCTGTTTCGACCGCCAAAACTTTCAGGGGAGCATTGGCATCATTTTTGAGTCAATTGCCGAAAGTCAGATTTTTGATGACATTGTGACCCCGGGGTTTAGGGATTTTTTCAAAAAATTATTTTTCTGCCGGTTAAGTTGTGGAGCGCTGATTTCTTTTCCTGTGATGAAAAGCATTCTGTTCCGACCGCAAAACCTTTCAGGGGAGCATTTGCAACCGTTTGGCACCATTTTTGAGTCAATTGCCGAAAGTCAGAGTTTTGATGAAATTGTGACCCCGGGGCTTAGGGATTTTTTTTAAAAAATCTTTTTTTGCCGGTTAAGTTGTGGAGCGCTGATTTCTTTTCCTGTGAGGAAAAGCCTTCTGTTTCGACCGCCAAACCTTTCAGGGGAGCATTTGCAACCATTTGGCACCATTTCTGAGTCAATTGGAGAACGTCAGAGTTTTGATGACATTGTGACCCCGAGGCTTAGGGAAATTTTTTTAAAAAATTATACTGCCGGTTAAGTTGTCGAGGGCTGATTTCTTGTCCAGTGATAAAAAGCCTTCTCTTTCGACTGCCAAACCTTTCAGAGGAGCATTTGCAACCGTTTGGCACCCTTTTTGAATCAATTGCCGAAAGTCAGAGTTTTGATGAATTTGTGACCCCGGGGCTTAGGGAATTTTCCAAAAAACCATTATTCTGCCGGTTAAGTTGTCGAGGGCTGATTTCTTGTCCTGTGATAAAAAGCCTTCTGTTTCGACCGCCAAACCTTTCAGGGGAGCATTTGCAACCGTTTGGCACCATTTTTGAGTCAATTGAAGAAAGTCATATTTTTTATTAAACTGTGACCCCGGGGCTTAGGGATATTTTCAAAAAAATCTTTTTCTGCCGGTTAAGTTGTGGAGGGCTGATTTCTTTTCCTGTGAGGAAAAGCCTTCTGTTTTAACCGCCAAACCTTTCAGGGGAGCATTTGCAACTGTTTGGCATCATTTTTGAGTGAATTTCCGAAAGTCAGATTTTTGCTGAAATTGTGACCCCGGGGCTTAGGGATTTTTTTCAAAAAAATATTTTTCTGCCGGTTAAGTTGTGGAGGGCTGATTTCTTTTCCTGTGAGGAAAAGCCTTCTGCTTAGACCGCCAAACCTTTCAGGGGAGCATTTGCAACCGTTTGGCACCATTTTTGAGTCAGTTGCCGAAAGTCAGAGTTTTGATGAAATTGTGACCCCGGGGCTTAGGGATTTTTTCAAAAAAATATTTTTCTGCCGGTTAAGTTGTGGAGCGCTGATTTCTTTTCCTGTGAGGAAAAGCCTTCTGCTTAGACCGCCAAACCTTTCAGGGGAGCATTAGCAACCGTTTGGCACCATTTTTGAGTCAATTGCTTAAAGTCAGATATTTGAGGAAATTGTGACCCCGGGGCTTAGGGAGTTTTTCAAAAAAATCTTTTTTTGCCGGTTAAGTTTTCGAGGGCTGATTTCTTTTCCTGTGATGAAAAGCCTTCTGTTTCGACCGCCAAACCTTTCAGGGGAGCATTAGCAACCGTTTGGCACTATTTTTGAGTGAATTGCCGAAAGTCAGAGTTTTGATGAAATTGTGACCCCGGGGCTTACGGATTTTTTCAAAACAATCTTTTTCTTCCGGTTAAGTTGTCGAAGGGCTGATTTCTTGTCCTTTGATAAAAAGCCTTCTGTTTCGACCGCCAAACCTTTCAGGGGAGCATTTGCAACCGTTTGGCACTATTTTTGAGTGAATTGCCGAAAGTCAGAGTTTTGATGACATTGTGACCCCGGGGCTTAGGGATTTTTTCAAAAAAATATTTTTCTGTCTGTTAAGTTGTTGAGGGCTGATTTCTTTTCCTGTGATAAAAAGCCTTCTCTTTCGACCGCCAAACCTTTCAGGGGAGCATTTGCAACTGTTTGGCATCATTTTTGAGTGAATTTCCGAAAGTCAGATTTTTGCTGAAATTGTGACCCCGGGGCTTAGGGATTTTTTTTCAAAAAAATATTTTTCTGCCGGTTAAGTTGTCGAGGGCTGATTTCTTTTCCTGTGAGGAAAAGCCTTCTGCTTAGACCGCCAAACCTTTCAGAGGAGCCTTTGCAAGTGTTTGGCACCATTTTTGAGTCAATTGCCGAAAGTCAGAGTTTTGATGCAATTGTGAATCCGGGGCTTAGGGATTTTTTCAAAAAAATATTTTTCTGCCGGTTAAGTTGTGGAGGGCAGATTTATTTTCCTGTGATAAAAAGGCTTCTGTTTTGACCGCCAAACCTTTCCGGGGAGCATTGGCATCATTTTTGAGTCAATTGCCGAAAGTCAGAGTTTTGATGACATTGTGACCCCGTGGCTTAGGGATTTTTTCAAAAAAATATTTTTTCTGCCGGTTAAGTTGTGGAGGGCTGATTTCTTTTCCTGTGATGAAAAGGCTTCTGTTTCGACCGCCAAACATTTCAGGGGAGCATTTGCAACCGTTTGGCACCATTTTTGAGTCAATTGGAGAAAGTCAGAGTTTTGATGACATTGTGACCCCGGGGCTTAGGGATTTTTTCAAAAAAATCATTTTTTGCCGGTGAAGTTTTCGACGGCTGATTTCTTTTCCTGTGATGAAAAGCCTTCTGTTTCGACCGCGAAACCTTTCAGGGGAGCATTTGCAACCGTTTGGCACCATTTTTGAGTCAATTGCCGAAAGTCAGAGTTTTGATGAAATTGTGACCCCGGGGATTAGGGATTTTTTCAAAAAAATATTTTTCTGCTGGTTAAGTTGTCGAGGGCTGATTTCTTTTCCTGTGAGGAAAAGCCTTCTGTTTTGACCGCCAAACCTTTCCGGGGAGCATTGGCATCATTTTTGAGTCAATTGCCGAAAGTCAGAGTTTTGATGACATTGTGACCCCGTGGCTTAGGGATTTTTTCAAAAAAATATTTTTTCTGCCGGTTAAGTTGTGGAGGGCTGATTTCTTTTCCTGTGATGAAAAGGCTTCTGTTTCGACCGCCAAACCTTTCAGGGGAGCATTTGCAACCGTTTGGCACCATTTTTGAGTCAATTGGAGAAAGTCAGAGTTTTGATGACATTGTGACCCCGGGGCTTAGGGATTTTTTCAAAAAAATCATTTTTTGCCGGTGAAGTTTTCGACGGCTGATTTCTTTTCCTGTGATGAAAAGCCTTCTGTTTCGACCGCGAAACCTTTCAGGGGAGCATTTGCAACCGTTTGGCACCATTTTTGAGTCAATTGCCGAAAGTCAGAGTTTTGATGAAATTGTGACCCCGGGGGTTAGGGATTTTTTCAAAAAAATATTTTTCTGCTGGTTAAGTTGTCGAGGGCTGATTTCTTTTCCTGTGAGGAAAAGCCTTCTGCTTAGACCGCCAAACCTTTCAGAGGAGCCTTTGCAAGTGTTTGGCACCATTTTTGAGTCAATTGCCGAAAGTCAGAGTTTTGATGAAACTGTGACCTCGGGGCTTAGGGATTTTTTCAAAAAAATCTTTTTTTGCCGGTTAAGTTGTGGAGCGCTGATTTCTTTTCCTGTGATGAAAAGCCTTCTGTTTAGACCGCCAAACCTTTCAGGGGAGCATTTGCAACCATTTGGCACCATTTTTCAATCAATTGCCAAAAGTCAGAATTTTGATGAAATTTTGACCTCGGGGCTTAGGGATTTTTTCAAAAAAATATTTTTCTGCCGGTTAATTTGTGGAGGGCTGATTTCTTTTCCTGTGAGGAAAAGCCTTCTGCTTAGACCGCCAAACCTTTCAGGGGAGCATTTGCAACCGTTTGGCACCATTTTTGAGTCAGTTGCCGAAAGTCAGAGTTTTGATGAAATTGTGACCCCGGGGCTTAGGGATTTTTTCAAAAAAATATTTTTCTGCCGGTTAAGTTGTGGAGCGCTGATTTCTTTTCCTGTGATGAAAAGCCTTCTGTTTCGACCGCCAAACCTTTCAGGGGAGCATTAGCAACCGTTTGGCACCATTTTTGAGTCAATTTCCAAAAGTCAGATATTTGAGGAAATTGTGACCCCGGGGCTTAGGGAGTTTTTCAAAAAAATCTTTTTTTGCCGGTTAAGTTTTCGAGGGCTGATTTCTTTTCCTGTGATGAAAAGCCTTCTGTTTCGACCGCCAAACCTTTCAGGGGAGCATTAGCAACCGTTTGGCACTATTTTTGAGTGAATTGCCGAAAGTCAGAGTTTTGATGAAATTGTGACCCCGGGGCTTAGGGATTTTTTCAAAAAAATCTTTTTCTGCCGATTAAGTTGTAGAGGGCTGATTTCTTTTTCTGTGATAAAAAGCCTTCTGTTTCGACCGCCAAAACTTTCAGGGGAGCGTTGGCACTATTTTTGAATCAATTGCCAAAAGTCAGAGTTTTGATGAAATTGTGACCCCGGGGCTTAGGGATTTTTTCAAAACAATCTTTTTCTTCCGGTTAAGTTGTCGAAGGGCTGATTTCTTTTCCTGTGATGAAAAGCCTTCTGTTTCGACCGCGAAACCTTTCAGGGGAGCATTTGCAACCGTTTGGCACCATTTTTGAGTCAATTGGAGAAAGTCAGAGTTTTGCTGAAATTGTGACCCCGGGGCTTAGGGATTTTTTTCAAAAAAATCTTTTTCTCCCGGTTAAGTTGTCGAGGGCTGATTTCTTTTCCCGTGATAAAAAGCCTTCTCTTTCGACCGCCAAACCTTTCAGAGGAGCCTTTGCAAGTGTTTGGCACCATTTTTGAGTCAATTGCCGAAAGTCAGAGTTTTGATGAAATTGTGACCCCGGGGCTTAGGGATTTTTTCAAAAAAATATTTTTCTGCCGGTTAAGTTGTGGAGCGCTGATTTCTTTTCCTGTGATGAAAAGCATTCTGTTTCGACCCGGGACTTAGGGATTTTTTCAAAAAAATATTTTTCTGCTGGTTAAGTTGTGGAGCGCTGATTTCTTTTCCTGTGATTTCTTTTTCTGTTTCGACCGCAAAACCTTTCAGGGGAGCATTTGCAACCGTTTGGCACCATTTTTGAGTCAATTGGAGAAAGTCATATTTTTTATGAAACTGTGACCCCGGGGCTTAGGGATTTTTTTGAAAAAAATATTTTTCTGCCGGTTAAGTTGTCGAGGGCTGACTTCTTTTCCTGTGAGGAAAAGCCTTCTGCTTAGACCGCCAAACCTTTCAGAGGAGCCTTTGCAATGTTTTGGCACCATTTTTGAGTCTATTGCCGAAAGTCAGAGTTTTGATGAAATTGTTACCCCGGGGCTTAGGGATTTTTCCAAAAAAATCTTTTTCTGCCGGTTAAGTTGTTCGAGGGCTGATTTCTTTTTCTGTGGTAAAAAGGCTTCTGTTTCGACCGCCAAACCTTTCAGGGGAGCATTGGCATCATTTTTGAGTCAATTGCCGAAAGTCAGAGTTTTGATGACATTGTGACCCCAGGGCTTAGGGATTTTTTCAAAAAAATCTTTTTCTGCCGGTTAAATTGTGGAGGGAGATTTCTTTTCCCGTGAGGAAAAGCCTTCTGCTTAGAGCGCCAAACCTTTCAGAGGAGCCTTTGCAAGTGTTTGGCACCATTTTTGAGTCAATTGCCGAAAGTCAGAGTTTTGATGAAATTGTGACCCCGGGGCTTAGGGATTTTTTCAAAAAAATATTTTTCTGCCGGTTAAGTTGTGGAGCGCTGATTTCTTTTCCTGTGATTTCTTTTTCTGTTTCGACCGCAAAACCTTTCAGGGGAGCATTTGCAACCGTTTGGCACCATTTTTGAGTCAATTGGAGAAAGTCATATTTTTTATGAAACTGTGACCCCGGGGCTTAGGGATTTTTTTCAAAAAAATATTTTTCTGCCGGTTAAGTTGTCGAGGGCTGACTTCTTTTCCTGTGAGGAAAAGCCTTCTGCTTAGACCGCCAAACCTTTCAGAGGAGCCTTTGCAATGGTTTGGCACCATTTTTGAGTCTATTGCCGAAAGTCAGAGTTTTGATGAATTTGTGACCCCGGGGCTTAGGGATTTTTTCAAAAAAATATTTTTCTGCCGGTTAAGTTGTGGAGGGCTGATTTCGTTTCCTGTGATAAAAAGGCTTCTGTTTCGACCGCCACACCTTTCAGGGGAGCATTGGCATCATTTTTGAGTCAATTGCTGAAAGTCAGAGTTTTGATGACATTGTGACCCCGGGGCTTAGGGATTTTTTCAAAAAAATATTTTTCTGCTGGTTAAGTTGTGGAGCGCTGATTTCTTTTCCTGTGATGAAAAGCATTCTGTTTCGACCGCAAAACCTTTCAGGGGAGCAGTTGCAACCGTTTGGCACCATTTTTTAGTCAATTGCCGAAAGTCAGAGTTTTGATGACATTGTGACCCCGGGGCTTAGGGATTTTTTCAAAAAAATATTTTTCTGTCGGTTAAGTTGTGGAGCGCTGATTTCTTTTCCTGTGATGAAAAAGCTTCTGTTTCGACCGCCAAACCTTTCAGGGGAGCATTTGCAACCGTTTGGCACCATTTTTGAGTCAATTGGAGAAAGTCAGAATTATGATGACATTGTGACCCCGGGGCTTAGGGATTTTTTCAAAAAAATCATTTTTTGCCGGTGAAGTTTTCGACGGTTGATTTCTTTTCCTGTGATGAAAAGCATTCTGTTTCGACCGCAAAACCTTTCAGGGGAGCATTTGCAACCGTTTGGCACCATTTTTGAGTCAATTGGAGAAAGTCATATTTTTTATGAAACTGTGACCCCGGGGCTTAGGGATTTTTTCAAAAAAATCTTTTTTTGCCGGTTAAGTTGTGGAGGGCTGATTTCTTTTTCTGTGATAAAAAGCCTTCTGTTTCGACCGCCAAACCTTTCAGGGGAGCATTTGCAACTGTTTGGCATCATTTTTGAGTGAATTTCCGAAAGTCAGATTTTTGCTGAAATTGTGACCCCGGGGCTTAGGGATTTTCTTCAAAAAAATATTTTTCTGCCGGTTAAGTTGTCGAGGGCTGACTTCTTTTCCTGTGATAAAGAGCCTTCTGCTTAGACCGCCAAACCTTTCAGAGGAGCCTTTGCAATGGTTTGGCACCATTTTTGAGTCTATTGCCGAAAGTCAGAGTTTTGATGAATTTGTGACCCCGGGGCTTAGGGATGTTTTCAAAAAAATATTTTTCTGCCGGTTAAGTTGTGGAGGGCTGATTTCTTTTCCTGTGATAAAAAGGCTTCTGTTTCGACCGCCACACCTTTCAGGGGAGCATTGGCATCATTTTTGAGTCAATTGCTGAAAGTCAGAGTTTTGATGACATTGTGACCCCGGGGCTTAGGGATTTTTTCAAAAAAATATTTTTCTGCCGGTTACGTTGTGGAGCGCTGATTTCTTTTCCTGTGATGAAAAGCATTCTGTTTCGACCGCAAAACCTTTCAGGGGAGCATTTGCAACCGTTTGGCACCATTTTTTAGTCAATTGCCGAAAGTCAGAGTTTTGATGACATTGTGACCCCTTGGCTTAGGGATTTTTTCAAAAAAATATTTTTCTGTCGGTTAAGCTGTGGAGCGCTGATTTCTTTTCCTGTGATGAAAAGCATTCTGTTTCGACCGCAAAACCTTTCAGGGGAGCATTTGCAACCGTTTGGCACCATTTTTGAGTCAATTGGAGAAAGTCATATTTTTTATGAAACTGTGACCCCGGGGCTTAGGGATTTTTTCAAAAAAATCTTTCTTTGCCGGTTAAGTTGTCGAGGGCTGATTTCTTTTTCTGTGATAAAAAGCCTTCTGCTTCGACCGCCAAACCTTTCAGGGGAGCATTTGCAACCGTTTGGCACCATTTTGTAGTCAATTGGAGAAAGTCATATTTTTGCTGAAATTGTGACCCCGGGGCTTAGGGATTTTTTCAAAAAAATCTTTTTCTGCCGGTTAAGTTGTCGTGGGCTGATTTCTTTTTCTGTGATAAAAAGGCTTCTGTTTCGACCGCCAAACCTTTTAGGGGAGCATTGGCATCATTTTTGAGTCAATTGCCGAAAGTCAGAGTTTTGATGACATTGTGACCCCGGGGCTTAGGGATTTTTTCACAAAAATCTTTTTTTGCCGGTTAAGTTGTCGAGGGCTGATTTCTTTTTCTGTGATAAAAAGCCTTCTGCTTCGACCGCCAAACCTTTCAGGGGAGCATTTGCAACCGTTTGGCACCATTTTGTAGTCAATTGGAGAAAGTCATATTTTTGCTGAAATTGTGACCCCGGGGCTTAGGGATTTTTTCAAAAAAATCTTTTTCTGCCGGTTAAGTTGTCGTGGGCTGATTTCTTTTTCTGTGATAAAAAGGCTTCTGTTTCGACCGCCAAACCTTTCAGGGGAGCATTGGCACCATTTTTGAATCAATTGCCGAAAGTCAGACTTTTCATGAAATTGTGACCCCGGGGCTTAGGGATTTTTTCACAAAAATCTTTTTTTGCCGGTGAAGTTTTCGACGGCTGATTTCTTTTCCTGTGATAAAAAGCCTTCTCTTTCGACCGCCAAACCTTTCAGGGGAGCATTTGCAACCGTTTGGCACCATTTTTGAGTCAATTTAAGAAAGTCATATTTTTTATTAAACTGTGACCCCGGGGCTTAGGGATATTTTCAAAAAAATATTTTTCTGTCTGTTAAGTTGTGGAGGGCTGATTTCTTGTCCTGTGATAAAAAGGCTTCTGCTTAGAGCGCCAAACCTTTCAGAGGAGCCTTTGCAAGTGTTTGGCACCATTTTTGAGTCAATTGCCGAAAGTCAGAGTTTTGATGAAATTGTGACCCCGGGGTTTAGGGATTTTTTGAAAAAAATATTTTTCTGCCGGTTAAGTTGTGGAGGGCTGATTTCTTTTCCTGTGATAAAAAGGCTTCTGTTTCGACCGCCAAATCATTCAGGGGAGCATTTGCAACCGTTTGGCACCATTTTTGAGTCAATTGGAGAAAGTCATATTTTTGCTGAAATTGTGACCCCGGGGCTTAGGGATTTTTCTCAAAAAAATCTTTATCTCCCGGTTAAGTTGTCGAGGGCTGATTTCTTTTCCTGTGATGAAAAGCCTTCTCTTTCGACCGCCAAACCTTTCAGAGGAGCCTTTGCAAGTGTTTGGCACCATTTTTGAGTCAATTGCCGAAAGTCAGAGTTTTGATGAAATTGTGACCCCGGGGTTTAGGGATTTTTTGAAAAAAATATTTTTCTGCCGGTTAAGTTGTGGAGGGCTGATTTCTTTTCCTGTGATAAAAAGCATTCTGTTTCGACCGCAAAACCTTTCAGGGGAGCATTGGCATCATTTTTGAGTCAATTGCCGAAAGTCAGATTTTTGATGACATTGTGACCCCGGGGCTTAGGGATTTTTTCAAAAAATTATTTTTCTGCCGGTTAAGTTGTGGAGCGCTGATTTCTTTTCCTGTGATGAAAAGCATTCTGTTTCGACCGCAAAACCTTTCAGGGGAGCATTTGCAACCGTTTGGCACCATTTTTGCGTCAATTGCCGAAAGTCAGAGTTTTGATGAAATTGTGACCCCGGGGCTTAGGGATTTTTTCAAAAAAATATTTTTTTGCCGGTGAAGTTGTGGAGCGCTGATTTCTTTTCCTGTGAGGAAAAGCCTTCTGTTTCGACCGCCAAACCTTTCAGGGGAGCATTTGCAACTGTTTGGCATCATTTTTGAATCAATTGCAGGAAAAAAATCAGCCCTCGACAACTTAACTTGCAGAATATATTTTTTTAAAAAAATCCCTAAGCCCCTGGGTCACAATTTCATCAAAAATCCTACTTTCAGCCATTCACTCAAAAATGGTGCCTACTGAAGAAAGTCAAATCCCTTATTTTGACTACTGGCTCCTCACACAGTTCCTGACTCACGACAGCGTGTTGCCCATCGCTCAGTTCTGACTATAGGATTTTATGCAGGCACTGCTGGTGGGGACATTTTGGGACCCAAAATACCCACTAAATTCTGCCACTAAATTCTGGTGTATTTCTAACATAATTGTGTAAACTGGGATCAACATACAAACACTGAGAAGCCATTCCCCCCGCCCCACTGGAAACAACTGGAAAAACCTCTGTGATTGAGGCTACCAACATGGCGCCTTTTTGTACAACGAACATTTCTGAGGTCATTCTTACTACTGCTTTACTACTACTTTACTACCACTTTACTACTAATTTACTACCACTTTACTACTGCTTTGCTACAACTTTACTACCACTTTACTACCACTTTACTACTACTTTACTACTGCTTTACTACAGCTTTACTACCACTTTACTACTACTTTACTACTGCTTTACTGCCATTTTACTACTATTTTACTACAGTTGTATCACTACTTTACTACAGTTGTATCACTACTTTACTACCGCTTTAGTACTACTTTACTACCATTTTACTACTGCCTTACTGCTACTTTACTATCATTTTACTACTACCCTGATATCCTTTACTACAACTTTACTACTTTACTACTACTTTACTACTTTACTACTTTACTACTACTTTAAAGCTATTTTACTACTATTCCACCGCTTTACTATTGGAGCATTTTAGTAGTAAAGTAGTAGTAAAGCGGTAGTAAAATGGTCCAATAGTAAAGCGGTGGAATAGTAGTAAAATAGCTTTAAAGTAGTAGTAAAGTTGTAGTAAAGGATATCAGGGTAGTAGTAAAATGATAGTTGTAGTAAAGGATATCAAGGTAGTAGTAAAATAAAGTGAATGGCCGAAACTCAGATTTTTGATGAAATTGTGACCCCGGTGCTTATGGATTTTTTTTTTTAAAAAAAAATTCTGCAGGTTAAGTTGTTGAGGGCTGATTTCTTTTCCTGTGATGAAAAGCCTTCTGTTTCAGCCGCCAAACCTCTCAGGGGAGCATTTGCAACCGTTTGGCACCATTTTTGATTGAATGGCCGAAAGTTAGATTTTTGGTGAAATTGTGAACCCAAGGCTTAGGGATTTTTTCAAAAAAAAAAAATTCTGCAGCTTAAGTTGTCGAGGGGTTATTTCTTTTCCTGTGATCAAAAGCCTTCTGTTTCGACCGCCAAACCTCTCAGGGGAGCATCAGCCGCCAAACCTTTCAGTGGAGCATTTGCAACCGTTTGGCACCATTTTTGAATCAATAGCCAAAAGTCAGAGTTTGATGAAATTGTGACCCCGGGTCTTAGGGATTTTTTCAAAAAAATCTTTTTCTGCCGGTTAAATTGTCGAGGGCTGATTTCTTTTCCTGTCATAAAAAGGCTGCTGTTTCGACCGCCAAACCTTTCAGAGGAGCATTTGCAACCGTTTGGCACCATTTTTGAATCAATTGCCGAAAGTCAGAGTTTTGATGAATTTGTGACCCCGGGGCTTAGGGAATTTTTCAAAAAAACATTATTCTGCCGGTTAAGTTGTCGAGGGCTGATTTCTTGTCCTGTGATAAAAAGCCTTCTGATTCGACCGCCAAAACTTTCAGGGGAGCATTTGCAACCGTTTGGCACCATTTTTGAATCAATTGCCGAAAGTCAGACTTTTCATGAAATTGTGACCCCAGGGCTTAGGGATTTTTTCACAAAAATCTTTTTTTGCCGGTGAAGTTTTCGACGGCTGATTTCTTTTCCTGTGATAAAAAGCCTTCTCTTTCGACCGCCAAACCTTTCAGGGGAGCATTTGCAACCGTTTGGCACCATTTTTGAGTCAATTGAAGAAAGTCATATTTTTTATGAAACTGTGACCCCGGGGCTTAGGGATATTTTCAAAAAAATCTTTTTCTGCCGGTTAAGTAGTGGAGGGCTGATTTCTTTTCCTGTGAGGAAAAGCCTTCTGTTTCGACCGCAAAACCTTTCAGGGGAGCATTTGCAACCGTTTGGCACCATTTTTGAGTCAATTGCCGAAAGTCAGAGTTTTGATGACATTGTGACCCCGGGGCTTAGGGATTTTTTCAAAAAAATATTTTTCTGCCGGTTAAGTTTTCGAGGGCTGATTTCTTTTCCTGTGATGAAAAGCCTTCTGTTTCGACCGCCAAACCTTTCAGGGGAGCATTTGCAACCGTTTGGCACCATTATTGAGTCAATTGCCGAAAGTCAGAGTTTTGATGAAATTGTGACCCCGGGGCTTAGGGATTTTTTCAAAAAAATCTTTTTCTGCCGATTAAGTTGTAGAGGGCTGATTTCTTTCTCTGTGATAAAAAGCCTTCTGTTTCGACCCCCAAAACTTTCAGGGGAGCGTTGGCACTATTTTTGAATCAATTGCCAAAAGTCAGAGTTTTGATGAAATTGTGACCCCGGGGCTTAGGAATTTTTTCAAAAAAATATTTTTCTGCCGGTTAAGTTGTGGAGGGCTGATTTCTTTTCCTGTGATAAAAAGGCTTCTGTTTCGCAACCAAACCTTTCAGGGGAGCATTTGCAACCATTTGGCAGCATTTTCTAATCAATTCCCGAAAGTCAGATTTTTGATGAAATTGTGACCCCGGGGCTTAGGGATTTTTTCAAAACAATCTTTTTCTGCCGGTTAAGTTGTCGAAGGGCTGATTTCTTGTCCTTTGATAAACAGCCTTCTGTTTCGACCGCCAAACCTTTCAGGGGAGCATTTGCAACCGTTTGGCACTATTTTTGAGTGAATTGCCGAAAGTCAGAGTTTTGATGACATTGTGACCCCGGGGCTTAGGGATTTTTTCAAAAAAATATTTTTCTGTCTGTTAAGTTGTTGAGGGCTGATTTCTTGTCCTGTGATAAAAAGGCTTCTGTTTCGACCGCCAAACCTTTCAGGGGAGCATTTGCAACCATTTGGCTCCATTTTTGAGTGAATTGCCAAAAGTCAGAGTTTAGATGACATTGTGACCCCGGGGCTTAGGGATTTTTTCAAAAAAATCTTTTTCTGCCGGTTAAGTTGTGGAGGGAGATTTCTTTTCCCGTGAGGAAAAGCCTTCTGCTTAGAGCGCCAAACCTTTCAGAGGAGCCTTTGCAAGTGTTTGTCAGCATTTTTGAGTCAATTGCCGAAAGTCAGAGTTTTGATGACATTGTGACCCCGGGACTTAGGGATTTTTTCAAAAAAATATTTTTCTGCCGGTTAAGTTGTGGAGCGCTGATTTCTTTTCCTGTGATGAAAAGCATTCTGTTTCGACCCGGGACTTAGGGATTTTTTCAAAAAAATATTTTTCTGCCGGTTAAGTTGTGGAGCGCTGATTTCTTTTCCTGTGATGAAAAGCATTCTGTTTCGACCCGGGACTTAGGGATTTTTTCAAAACAATCTTTTTCTGCCGGTTAAGTTGTCAAGGGCTGATTTCTTTTCCTGTGATAAAAAGGCTTCTGTTTCGACCGCCAAACCTTTCAGGGGAGCATTTGCAACCGTTTGACACCATTTTTGAGTCAATTGAAGAAAGTCATATTTTTTATGAAACTCTGACCCTGTGGCTTAGGGATTTTTTCAAAAAAATCTTTTTCTGCCGGTTAAGTTGTGGAGCGCTGATTTCTTTTCCTGTGAGGAAAAGCCTTCTGTTTCGACCGCCAAACCTTTCAGGGGAGCATTTGAACTGTTTGGCATCATTTTTGAGTGAATTTCCGAAAGTCAGATTTTTGCTGAAATTGTGAAATTGTGCTTAGGGATTTTTTCAAAAAAATATTTTTCTGCCGGTTAAGTTGTGGAGGGCTGATTTCTTTTCCTGTGATAAAAAGGCTTCTGTTTCGACCGCCAAACCTTTCAGGGGAGCATTGGCATCATTTTTGAGTCAATTGCCGAAAGTCAGAGTTTTGATGACATTGTGACCCCGGGGCTTAGGGATTTTTTCAAAAAAATATTTTTCTCCCGGTTAAGTTGTCGAGGGCTGATATCTTTTCCTGTGAGGAAAAGCCTTCTGCTTAGACCGCCAAAACTTTCAGAGGAGCCTTTGCAATGGTTTGGCACCATTTTTGAGTCAATTGCTGAAAGTCAGAGTTTTGATGACATTGTGACCCCGGGGCTTAGGGATTTTTTCAAAAAAATCTTTTTCTCCCGGTTAAGTTGTCGAGGGCTGATTTCTTTTTCTGTGATAAAAAGCCTTCTGCTTCGACCGCCAAACCTTTCAGGGGAGCATTTGCAACCGTTTGCCACCATTTTTGAGTCAATTGGAGAAAGTAATATTTTTGCTGAAATTGTGACTCCGGGGCTTAGGGATTTTTTTCAAAATAATCTTTTTCTCCCGGTTAAGTTGTCGAGGGCTGCTTTCTTTTCCTGTGATGAAAAGCCTTCTCTTTCGACCGCCAAACCTTTCAGGGGAGCATTTGCAACCGTTTGGCACCATTTTTGAGTCAATTGCCGAAAGTCAGAGTTTTGATGACATTGTTACCCAGGGGCTTAGGGATTTTTTCAAAAAAATATTTTTCTTCCGGTTAAGTTGTGGAGGGCTGATTTCTTTTCCTGTGATAAAAAGGCTTCTGTTTCGACCGCCAAACCTTTCAGGGGAGCATTGGCATCATTTCTGAGTCAATTGCCGAAAGTCAGATTTTTGATGACATTGTGACCCCGGGGCTTAGGGATTTTTTCAAAAAAATACTTTTCTGCCGGTTAAGTTGTGGAGCGCTGATTTCTTTTCCTGTGATGAAAAGCATTCTGTTTCGACCGCAAAACCTTTCAGGGGAGCATTTCCAACCGTTTGGCACCATTTTTGAGTCAATTGCCAAAAGTCAGATATTTGAGGAAATTGTGACCCCGGGGCTTAGGGATTTTTTCAAAAAAATCTTTTTTTGCCGGTTAAGTTTTCGAGGGCTGAATTCTTTTCCTGTGATGAAAAGCCTTCTGTTTCGACCACCAAACCTTTCAGGGGAGCATTAGCAACCGTTTGGCACTATTTTTGAGTGAATTGCCGAAAGTCAGAGTTTTGATGAAATTGTGACCCCGGGGCTTAGGGATTTTTTCAAAAAAATCTTTTTCTGCCGATTAAGTTGTGGAGGGCTGATTTCTTTTTCTGTGATAAAAAGCCTTCTGTTTCGACCGCCAAAACATTCATGGGAGCGTTGGCCCTATTTTTGAATCAATTGCCAAAAGTCAGAGTTTTGATGAAATTGTGACCCCGGGGCTTAGGAATTTTTTCAAAAAAATATTTTTCTGCCGGTTAAGTTGTCGAAGGGCAGATTTCTTGTCCTTTGATAAAAAGCCTTCTGTTTCGACCGCCAAACCTTTCAGGGGAGCATTTGCAACCGTTTGGCACTATTTTTGAGTGAATTGCCGAAGGTCAGAGTTTTGATGACATTGTGACCCCGGGGCTTAGGGATTTTTTCAAAAAAATCTTTTTCTGCCGGTTAAGTTGTGGAGGGAGATTTCTTTTCCCGTGAGGAAAAGCCTTCTGCTTAGAGCGCCAAACCTTTCAGAGGAGCCTTTGCAAGTGTTTGGCACCATTTTTGAGTCAATTGCCGAAAGTCAGAGTTTTGATGAAATTGTGACCCCGGGGCTTAGGGATTTTTTGAAAAAAATATTTTTCTGCCGGTTAAGTTGTGGAGGGCTGATTTCTTTTCCTGTGATAAAAAGGCTTCTGTTTCGACCGCCAAACCTTTCAGGGGAGCATTTGCAACCGTTTGGCACCATTTTTGAGTCAATTGGAGAAAGTCAGAGTTTTGCTGAAATTGTGACCCCGGGGCTTAGGGATTTTTTTCAAAAAAATCTTTTTCTCCCGGTTAAGTTGTCGAGGGCTGATTTCTTTTCCTGTGATAAAAAGCCTTCTCTTTCGACCGCCAAACCTTTCAGGGGAGCATTTGCAACCGTTTGGCACCATTTTTGAGTCAATTGCCGAAAGTCAGAGTTTTGATGAAATTGTGACCCCAGGGCTTAGGGATTTTTTCAAAAAAATCTTTTTCTGCCGGTTAAGTTGTGGAGGGCTGATTTCTTTTCCTGTGAGGAAAAGCCTTCTGTTTCGACCGCCAAACCTTTCAGGGGAGCATTTGCAAGTGTTTGGCATCATTTTTGAGTGAATTTCCGAAAGTCAGATTTTTGCTGAAATTGTGATCCCGGGGCTTAGGGATTTTTTTCAAAAAAATATTTTTCTGCCGGTTAAGTTGTCGAGGGCTGATTTCTTTTCCTGTGAGGAAAAGCCTTCTCTTTCGACCGCCAAACCTTTCAGAGGAGCCTTTGCAAGTGTTTGGCACCATTTTTGAGTCAATTGCCGAAAGTCAGAGTTTTGATGAAATTGTGACCCCGGGGCTTAGGGATTTTTTCAAAAAAATCTTTTTCTGCCAATTAAGTTGTAGAGGGCTGATTTCTTTTTCTGTGATAAAAAGCCTTCTGTTTCGACCGCCAAAACTTTCAGGGGAGCGTTGGCATCATTTTTGAGTCAATTGCCGAAAGTCAGAGTTTTGATGAAATTGTGACCCCGGGGCTTAGGGATTTTTTCAAAACAATCTTTTTCTGCCGGTTAAGTTGTGGAGGGAGATTTCTTTTCCCGTGAGGAAAAGCCTTCTGCTTAGAGCGTCAAACCTTTCAGAGGAGCCTTTGCAAGTGTTTGGCACCATTTTTGAGCCAATTGCCGAAAGTCAGAGTTTTGATGTAATTGTGACCCCGGGGTTTAGGGATTTTTTGAAAAAAATATTTTTCTGCCGGTTAAGTTGTGGAGGGCTGATTTCTTTTCCTGTGATAAAAAGGCTTCTGTTTCGACCGCCAAACCTTTCAGGGGAGCATTGGCATCATTTTTGAGTCAATTGCCGAAAGTCAGATTTTTGATGACATTGTGACCCCGGGGCTTAGGGATTTTTTCAAAAAATTATTTTTCTGCCGGTTAAGTTGTGGAGCGCTGATTTCTTTTCCTGTGATGAAAAGCATTCTCTTTCGACCGCCAAACCTTTCAGGGGAGCATTTGCAACCGTTTGACACCATTTTTGAGTCAATTGAAGAAAGTCATATTTTTTATGAAACTGTGACCCTGGGGCTTAGGGATTTTTTCAAAAAAATCTTTTTCTGCCGGTTAAGTTGTGGAGGGCTGATTTCTTTTCCTGTGATGAAAAGCCTTCTGTTTCGACCGCCAAACCTTTCAAGGGAGCTTTTGCAACTGTTTGGCATCATTTTTGAGTGAATTTCCGAAAGTCAGATTTTTGCTGAAATTGTGATCCCGGGGCTTAGGGATTTTTTTCAAAAAATATTTTTCTGCCGGTTAAGTTGTCTAGGGCTGATTTCTTTTTCTGTGATAAAAAGCCTTCTGTTTCGACCGCCAAACCTTTCCGGGGAGCATTGGCATCATTTTTGAGTCAATTGCCGAAAGTCAGAGTTTTGATGACATTGTGACCCCGGGGCTTAGGGATTTTTTCAAAAAAATATTTTTCTGCCGGTTAAGTTGTGGAGGGCAGATTTCTTTTCCTGTGATAAAAAGGCTTCTGTTTCGACCGCCAAACCTTTCCGGGGAGCATTGGCATCATTTTTGAGTCAATTGCCGAAAGTCAGAGTTTTGATGACATTGTGACCCCGGGGCTTAGGGATTTTTTCAAAAAAATATTTTTCTGCCGGTTAAGTTGTGGAGCGCTGATTTCTTTTCCTGTGATGAAAAGCATTGTGTTTCGACCGCAAATCCTTTCAGGGGAGCATTTGCAACCGTTTGGCACCATTTTTGAGTCAATTGCCGAAAGTCAGAGTTTTGATGAAATTGTGACCCCGGGGCTTAGGGATTTTTTCAAAAAAATCTTTTTTTGCCGGTTAAGTTTTCGAGGGCTGATTTCTTTTCCTGTGATAAAAAGCCTTCTGTTTCGACCGCAAAACCTTTCAGGGGAGCATTAGCAACCGTTTGGCACCATTTTAGAGTCAATTGCCAAAAGTCAGATATTTGAGGAAATTGTGACCCCGGGGCTTTGGTATTTTTTCAAAAAAATCTTTTTCTGCCGGTTAAGTTGTGGAGGGCTGATTTCCTTTCCTGTGATAAAAAGGCTTCTGTTTCGACCGCCAAACCATTCAGGGGAGCATTTGCAACCGTTTGGCACCATTTTTGAGTCAATTGGAGAAAGTCATATTTTTGCTGAAATTGTGACCCCGGGGCTTAGGGATTTTTTTCAAAAAAATCTTTTTCTCCCGGTTAAGTTGTCGAGGGCTGATTTCTTTTCCTGTGATAAAAAGCCTTCTCTTTCGACCGCCAAACCTTTCAGGGGAGCCTTTGAAGTGTTTGGTACCATTTTTGAGTCAATTGCCGAAAGTCATATTTTTTATGAAACTGTGACCCCGGGGCTTAGGGATTTTTTCAAAAAAATATTTTTCTGCCGGTTAAGTTGTGGAGGGCTGATTTCTTTTCCTGTGATAAAAAGGCTTCTGTTTCGACCGCCAAACCTTTCAGGGGAGCATTTGCAACCGTTTGGCACCATTTTTGAGTCAATTGCCGAAAGTCAGAGTTTTGATGAAATTGTGACCCCGGGGCTTAGGGATTTTTTCAAAAAAATCTTTTTTTGCCGGTTAAGTTTTCGAGGGCTGATTTCTTTTCCTGTGATAAAAAGCCTTCTGTTTCGACCGCAAAACCTTTCAGGGGAGCATTAGCAACCGTTTGGCACCATTTTAGAGTCAATTGCCAAAAGTCAGATATTTGAGGAAATTGTGACCCCGGGGCTTTGGTATTTTTTCAAAAAAATCTTTTTCTGCCGGTTAAGTTGTGGAGGGCTGATTTCCTTTCCTGTGATAAAAAGGCTTCTGTTTCGACCGCCAAACCATTCAGGGGAGCATTTGCAACCGTTTGGCACCATTTTTGAGTCAATTGGAGAAAGTCATATTTTTGCTGAAATTGTGACCCCGGGGCTTAGGGATTTTTTTCAAAAAAATCTTTTTCTCCCGGTTAAGTTGTCGAGGGCTGATTTCTTTTCCTGTGATAAAAAGCCTTCTCTTTCGACCGCCAAACCTTTCAGGGGAGCCTTTGAAGTGTTTGGTACCATTTTTGAGTCAATTGCCGAAAGTCATATTTTTTATGAAACTGTGACCCCGGGGCTTAGGGATTTTTTCAAAAAAATATTTTTCTGCCGGTTAAGTTGTGGAGGGCTGATTTCTTTTCCTGTGATAAAAAGGCTTCTGTTTCGACCGCCAAACCTTTCAGGGGAGCATTTGCAACCGTTTGGCACCATTTTTGAGTCAATTGCCGAAAGTCAGAGTTTTGATGACATTGTGACCCCGGGGCTTAGGGATTTTTTCAAAAAAATCATTTTTTCCCGGTGAAGTTTTCGACGGCTGATTTCTTTTCCTGTGATGAAAAGCATTCTGTTTCGACCGCCAAACCTTTCAGGGGAGCATTTGCAACCGTTTGGCACCATTTTTGAGTCAATTGGAGAAAGTCATATTTTTTATGAAACTGTGACCCCGGGGCTTAGGGATTTTTTCAAAAAAATCTTTTTTTGCTGGTTAAGTTGTGGAGGGCTGATTTCTTTTTCTGTGATAAAAAGCCTTCTGTTTCGACCGCCAAACCTTTCAGGGGAGCATTTGCAACTGTTTGGCATCATTTTTGAGTGCATTTCCGAAAGTCAGATTTATGCTGAAATTGTGACCCCGGGGCTTAGGGATGTTTTCAAAAAAATATTTTTCTGCCGGTTAAGTTGTGGAGGGCTGATTTCTTTTCCTGTGATAAAAAGGCTTCTGTTTCGACTGCCACACCTTTCAGGGGAGCATTGGCATCATTTTTGAGTCAATTGCCGAAAGTCAGAGTTTTGATGACATTGTGACCCCGGGGCTTAGGGATTTTTTCAAAAAAATATTTTTCTGCCGGTTAAGTTGTGGAGCGCTGATTTCTTTTCCTGTGATGAAAAGCATTCTGTTTCGACCGCAAAACCTTTCAGGGGAGCAATTGCAACCGTTTGGCACCATTTTTGAGTCAATTGGAGAAAGTCATATTTTTTATGAAACTGTGACCCCGGGGCTTAGGGATTTTTTTCATAAAAAATTTTTTTTGCCGGTTAAGTTGTGGAGGGCTGATTTCTTTTTCTGTGATAAAAAGCCTTCTGCTTCGACCGCCAAACGTTTCAGGGGAGCATTTGCAACCGTTTGGCACCATTTTGTAGTCAATTGGAGAAAGTCATATTTTTGCTGAAATTGTGACCCCGGGGCTTAGGGATTTTTTCAAAAAAATCTTTTTCTGCCGGTTAAGTTGTCGTGGGCTGATTTCTTTTTCTGTGATAAAAAGGCTTCTGTTTCGACCGCCAAACCTTTCAGGGGAGCATTGGCATCATTTTTGAGTCAATTGCCGAAAGTCAGAGTTTTGATGACATTGTGACCCCGGGGCTTAGGGATTTTTTCACAAAAATCTTTTTTTGCCGGTTAAGTTGTCGAGGGCTGATTTCTTTTTCTGTGATAAAAAGCCTTCTGCTTCGACCGCCAAACCTTTCAGGGGAGCATTTGCAACCGTTTGGCACCATTTTGTAGTCAATTGGAGAAAGTCATATTTTTGCTGAAATTGTGACCCCGGGGCTTAGGGATTTTTTCAAAAAAATCTTTTTCTGCCGGTTAAGTTGTCGTGGGCTGATTTCTTTTTCTGTGATAAAAAGGCTTCTGTTTCGACCGCCAAACCTTTCAGGGGAGCATTGGCACCATTTTTGAATCAATTGCCGAAAGTCAGACTTTTCATGAAATTGTGACCCCGGGGCTTAGGGATTTTTTCACAAAAATCTTTTTTTGCCGGTGAAGTTTTCGACGGCTGATTTCTTTTCCTGTGATAAAAAGCCTTCTCTTTCGACCGCCAAACCTTTCAGGGGAGCATTTGCAACCGTTTGGCACCATTTTTGAGTCAATTTAAGAAAGTCATATTTTTTATTAAACTGTGACCCCGGGGCTTAGGGATATTTTCAAAAAAATCTTTTTCTGCCGGTTAAGTTGTGGAGGGCTGATTTCTTGTCCTGTGATAAAAAGGCTTCTGTTTCGACCGCCAAACCTTTCAGGGGAGCATTTGCAACCATTTTGCTCCATTTTTGAGTGAATTGCCGAAAGTCAGAGTTTAGATGACATTGTGACCCCGGGGCTTAGGGATTTTTTCAAAAAAATCTTTTTCTGCCTGTTAAGTTGTGGGGGGAGATTTCTTTTCCCGTGAGGAAAAGCCTTCTGCTTAGAGCGCCAAACCTTTCAGAGGAGCCTTTGCAAGTGTTTGGCACCATTTTTGAGTCAATTGCCGAAAGTCAGAGTTTAGATGAAATTGTGACCCCGGGGTTTAGGGATTTTTTGAAAAAAATATTTTGCTGCCGGTTAAGTTGTGGAGGGCTGATTTCTTTTCCTGTGATAAAAAGCCTTCTCTTTCGACCGCCAAACCTTTCAGGGGAGCCTTTGAAGTGTTTGGTACCATTTTTGAGTCAATTGCCGAAAGTCATATTTTTTATGAAACTGTGACCCCGGGGCTTAGGGATTTTTTCAAAAAAATATTTTTCTGCCGGTTAAGTTGTGGAGGGCTGATTTCTTTTCCTGTGATAAAAAGGCTTCTGTTTCGACCGCCAAACCTTTCAGGGGAGCATTTGCAACCGTTTGGCACCATTTTTGAGTCAATTGCCGAAAGTCAGAGTTTTGATGACATTGTGACCCCGGGGCTTAGGGATTTTTTCAAAAAAATCATTTTTTCCCGGTGAAGTTTTCGACGGCTGATTTCTTTTCCTGTGATGAAAAGCATTCTGTTTCGACCGCCAAACCTTTCAGGGGAGCATTTGCAACCGTTTGGCACCATTTTTGAGTCAATTGCCGAAAGTCAGATTTTTGATGAAATTGTGACAGCGGGCTTAGGGATTTTTTCAAAAAAATATTTTTCTGCCGGTTAAGTTGTGGAGGGCTGATTTCTTTTCCTGTGATAAAAAGGCTTCTGTTTCGACCGCCAAACCTTTCAGGGGAGCATTGGCACCATTTTTGAGTCAATTGCCGAAAGTCAGAATTTTGATGACATTGTGACCCTGGGGCTTAGGGATTTTTTCAAAAAAATCTTTTTCTGCCGGTTAAGTTGTGGAGCGCTGATTTCTTTTCCTGTGATGAAAAGCATTCTGTTTCGACCACAAAACCTTTCAGGGGAGCATTTGCAACCGATTGGCACCATTTTTGAGTCAATTGGAGAAAGTCATATTTTTTATGAAACTGTGACCCCGGGGCTTAGGGATTTTTTCAAAAAAATATTTTTCTGCCGGTTAAGTTGTGGAGGGCTGATTTCTTTTCCTGTGATAAAAAGGCTTCTGTATCGACCGCCAAACCTTTCAGGGGAGCATTGGCATCATTTTTGAGTCAATTGCCGAAAGTCAGAGTTTTTATGACATTGTGACCCCGGGGCTTAGGGATTTTTTCAAAAAAATCTTTTTCTGCCGGTTAAGTTGTGGAGCGCTGATTTCTTTTCGTGTGATGAAAAGCATTCTGTTTCGACCGCAAAACCTTTCAGGGGAGCATTTGCAACCGTTTGGCACCATTTTTGAGTCAATTGCCGAAAGTCAGAGTTTTGATGAAATTGTGACCCCGGGGCTTAGGGATTTTTTCAAAAAAATCTTTTTTTGCCGGTGAAGTTTTCGACGGCTGATTTCTTTTCCTGTGATAAAAAGCCTTCTGTTTCGACCGCCAAACCTTTCAGGGGAGCATTTGCAACTGTTTGGCATCATTTTTGAGTGCATTTCCGAAAGTCAGATTTATGCTGAAATTGTGACCCCGGGGCTTAGGGATTTTCTTCAAAAAAATATTTTTCTGCCGGTTAAGTTGTCGAGGGCTGACTTCTTTTCCTGTGCGGAAAAGCCTTCTGCTTAGACCGCCAAACCTTTCAGAGGAGCCTTTGCAATGGTTTGGCACCATTTTTGAGTCTATTGCCGAAAGTCAGAGTTTCGATGAATTTGTGACCCCGGGGCTTAGGGATGTTTTCAAAAAAATATTTTTCTGCCGGTTAAGTTGTGGAGGGCTGATTTCTTTTCCTGTGATAAAAAGGCTTCTGTTTCGACTGCCACACCTTTCAGGGGAGCATTGGCATCATTTTTGAGTCAATTGCCGAAAGTCAGAGTTTTGATGACATTGTGACCCCGGGGCTTAGGGATTTTTTCAAAAAAATATTTTTCTGCCGGTTAAGTTGTGGAGCGCTGATTTCTTTTCCTGTGATGAAAAGCATTCTGTTTCGACCGCAAAACCTTTCAGGGGAGCATTTGCAACCGTTTGGCACCATTTTTGAGTCAATTGGAGAAAGTCATATTTTTTATGAAACTGTGACCCCGGGGCTTAGGGATTTTTTCATAAAAAATTTTTTTTGCCGGTTAAGTTGTGGAGGGCTGATTTCTTTTTCTGTGATAAAAAGCCTTCTGCTTCGACCGCCAAACGTTTCAGGGGAGCATTTGCAACCGTTTGGCACCATTTTGTAGTCAATTGGAGAAAGTCATATTTTTGCTGAAATTGTGACCCCGGGGCTTAGGGATTTTTTCAAAAAAATCTTTTTCTGCCGGTTAAGT
The DNA here is from genome assembly GCF_951804945.1 of Podarcis cretensis. NCBI lineage: Eukaryota > Metazoa > Chordata > Lepidosauria > Squamata > Lacertidae > Podarcis > Podarcis cretensis. Next base: position 8,953,745 of record NC_137176.1, read on the forward strand.
TGTCGTGGGCTGATTTCTTTTTCTGTGATAAAAAGGCTTCTGTTTCGACCGCCAAACCTTTCAGGGGAGCATTGGCATCATTTTTGAGTCAATTGCCGAAAGTCAGAGTTTTGATGACATTGTGACCCCGGGGCTTAGGGATTTTTTCACAAAAATCTTTTTTTGCCGGTTAAGTTGTCGAGGGCTGATTTCTTTTTCTGTGATAAAAAGCCTTCTGCTTCGACCGCCAAACCTTTCAGGGGAGCATTTGCAACCGTTTGGCACCATTTTGTAGTCAATTGGAGAAAGTCATATTTTTGCTGAAATTGTGACCCCGGGGCTTAGGGATTTTTTCAAAAAAATCTTTTTCTGCCGGTTAAGTTGTCGTGGGCTGATTTCTTTTTCTGTGATAAAAAGGCTTCTGTTTCGACCGCCAAACCTTTCAGGGGAGCATTGGCACCATTTTTGAATCAATTGCCGAAAGTCAGACTTTTCATGAAATTGTGACCCCGGGGCTTAGGGATTTTTTCACAAAAATCTTTTTTTGCCGGTGAAGTTTTCGACGGCTGATTTCTTTTCCTGTGATAAAAAGCCTTCTCTTTCGACCGCCAAACCTTTCAGGGGAGCATTTGCAACCGTTTGGCACCATTTTTGAGTCAATTTAAGAAAGTCATATTTTTTATTAAACTGTGACCCCGGGGCTTAGGGATATTTTCAAAAAAATCTTTTTCTGCCGGTTAAGTTGTGGAGGGCTGATTTCTTGTCCTGTGATAAAAAGGCTTCTGTTTCGACCGCCAAACCTTTCAGGGGAGCATTTGCAACCATTTTGCTCCATTTTTGAGTGAATTGCCGAAAGTCAGAGTTTAGATGACATTGTGACCCCGGGGCTTAGGGATTTTTTCAAAAAAATCTTTTTCTGCCTGTTAAGTTGTGGGGGGAGATTTCTTTTCCCGTGAGGAAAAGCCTTCTGCTTAGAGCGCCAAACCTTTCAGAGGAGCCTTTGCAAGTGTTTGGCACCATTTTTGAGTCAATTGCCGAAAGTCAGAGTTTAGATGAAATTGTGACCCCGGGGTTTAGGGATTTTTTGAAAAAAATATTTTGCTGCCGGTTAAGTTGTGGAGGGCTGATTTCTTTTCCTGTGATAAAAAGGCTTCTGTTTCGACCGCCAAACCATTCAGGGGAGCATTTGCAACCGTTTGGCACCATTTTTGAGTCAATTGGAGAAGGTCATATTTTTGCTGAAATTGTGACCCCGGGGCTTAGGGATTTTTTCAAAAAATTATTTTTCTGCCGGTTAAGTTGTGGAGCGCTGATTTCTTTTCCTGTGATGAAAAGCATTCTGTTTCGACCGCAAAACCTTTCAGTTGAGCATTTGCAACCGTTTGGCACCATTTTTGAGTCAATTGCCGAAAGTCAGAGTTTTGATGACATTGTGACCCCGGGGCTTAGGGATTTTTTTAAAAAAATCTTTTTTTGCCGGTGAAGTTGTGGAGCGCTGATTTCTTTTCCTGTGATAAAAAGCCTTCTCTTTCGACCGCCAAACCTTTCAGGGGAGCATTTGCAACCGTTTGACACCATTTTTGAGTTAATTGAAGAAAGTCATATTTTTTATGAAACTGTGACCCTGGGGCTTAGGGATTTTTTCAAAAAATTATTTTTCTGCCGGTTAAGTTGTGGAGCACTGATTTCTTTTCCTGTGATGAAAAGCCTTCTCTTTCGACCGCCAAACCTTTCAGGGGAGCATTTGCAACTGTTTGGCATCATTTTTGAATCAATTGCAGGAAAAAAATCAGCCCTCGACAACTTAACTTGCAGAATATATTTTTTTTAAAAAATCCCTAAGCCCCTGGGTCACAATTTCATCAAAAATCCTACTTTCAGCCATTCACTCAAAAATGGTGCCTACTGAAGAAAGTCAAATCCCTTATTTTGACTACTGGCTCCTCACACAGTTCCTGACTCACGACAGCGTGTTGCCCATCGCTCAGTTCTGACTAAAGGATTTTATGCAGGCACTGCTGGTGGGGACATTTTGGGACCCAAAATACCCACTAAATTCTGCCACTAAATTCTGGTGTATTTCTAACATAATTGTGTAAACTGGGATCAACATACAAACACTGAGAAGCCATTCCCCCCGCCCCACTGGAAACAACTGGAAAAACCTCTGTGATTGAGGCTACCAACATGGCGCCTTTTTGTACAACGAACACTTCTGAGGTCATTCTTACTACTGCTTTACTACTACTTTACTACCACTTTACTACTAATTTACTACCACTTTACTACTGCTTTGCTACAACTTTACTACCACTTTACTACCACTTTACTACTACTTTACTACTGCTTTACTACAGCTTTACTACCACTTTACTACTACTTTACTACTGCTTTACTGCCATTTTACTACTATTTTACTACAGTTGTATCACTACTTTACTACCGCTTTAGTACTACTTTACTACCATTTTACTACTGCCTTACTGCTGCTTTACTATCATTTTACTACTACCCTGATATCCTTTACTACAACTTTACTACTTTACTACTACTTTACTACTTTACTACTTTACTACTACTTTAAAGCTATTTTACTACTATTCCACCGCTTTACTATTGGAGCATTTTAGTAGTAAAGTAGTAGTAAAGCGCTAGTAAAATGGTCCAATAGTAAAGCGGTGGAATAGTAGTAAAATAGCTTTAAAGTAGTAGTAAAGTTGTAGTAAAGGATATCAGGGTAGTAGTAAAATGATAGTTGTAGTAAAGGATATCAAGGTAGTAGTAAAATAAAGTGAATGGCCGAAACTCAGATTTTTGATGAAATTGTGACCCCGGTGCTTATGGATTATTTTTTTAAAAAAAAAAATTCTGCAGGTTAAGTTGTTGAGGGCTGATTTCTTTTCCTGTGAAGAAAAGCCTTCTGTTTCAGCCGCCAAACCTCTCAGGGGAGCATTTGCAACCGTTTGGCACCATTTTTGATTGAATGGCCGAAAGTTAGATTTTTGGTGAAATTGTGAACCCAAGGCTTAGGGATTTTTTCAAAAAAAAAAAATTCTGCAGCTTAAGTTGTCGAGGGGTTATTTCTTTTCCTGTGATCAAAAGCCTTCTGTTTCGACCGCCAAACCTCTCAGGGGAGCATCAGCCGCCAAACCTTTCAGTAGAGCATTTGCAACCGTTTGGCACCATTTTTGAATCAATAGCCAAAAGTCAGAGTTTGATGAAATTGTGACCCCGGGGCTTAGGGATTTTTTCAAAACAATCTTTTTCTGCCGGTTAAGTTGTCGAAGGGCTGATTTCTTGTCCTTTGATAAACAGCCTTCTGTTTCGACCGCCAAACCTTTCAGGGGAGCATTTGCAACCGTTTGGCACTATTTTTGAGTGAATTGCCGAAAGTCAGAGTTTTGATGACATTGTGACCCCGGGGCTTAGGGATTTTTTCAAAAAAACATTATTCTGCCGGTTAAGTTGTCGAGGGCTGATTTCTTGTCCTGTGATAAAAAGCCTTCTCTTTCGACCGCCAAACCTTTCAGGGGAGCATTTGCAACCGTTTGGCACCATTTTTGAGTCAATTGAAGAAAGTCATATTTTTTATTAAACTGTGACCCCGGGGCTTAGGGATATTTTCAAAAAAATCTTTTTCTGCCGGTTAAGTTGTGGAGGGCTGATTTCTTTTCCTGTGAGGAAAAGCCTTCTGCTTCGACCGCAAAACCTTTCAGGGGAGCATTTGCAACCGTTTGGCACCATTTTTGAGTCAATTGCCGAAAGTCAGAGTTTTGATGACATTGTGACCCCGGGGCTTAGGGATTTTTTCAAAAAAATATTTTTCTGCCGGTTAAGTTTTCGAGGGCTGATTTCTTTTCCTGTGATGAAAAGCCTTCTGTTTCGACCGCCAAACCTTTCAGGGGAGCATTTGCAACCGTTTGGCACCATTATTGAGTCAATTGCCGAAAGTCAGAGTTTTGATGAAATTGTGACCCCGGGGCTTAGGGATTTTTTCAAAAAAATCTTTTTCTGCCGATTAAGTTGTAGAGGGCTGATTTCTTTTTCTGTGATAAAAAGCCTTCTGTTTCGACCCCCAAAACTTTCAGGGGAGCGTTGGCACTATTTTTGAATCAATTGCCAAAAGTCAGAGTTTTGATGAAATTGTGACCCCGGGGCTTAGGAATTTTTTCAAAAAAATATTTTTCTGCCGGTTAAGTTGTCGAGGGCTGATTTCTTGTCCTGTGATAAAAAGGCTTCTGTTTCGCAACCAAACCTTTCAGGGGAGCATTTGCAACCATTTGGCACCATTTTCTAATCAATTGCCGAAAGTCAGATTTTTGATGAAATTGTGACCCCGGGGCTTAGGGATTTTTTCAAAACAATCTTTTTCTGCCGGTTAAGTTGTCGAAGGGCTGATTTCTTGTCCTTTGATAAACAGCCTTCTGTTTCGACCGCCAAACCTTTCAGGGGAGCATTTGCAACCGTTTGGCACTATTTTTGAGTGAATTGCCGAAAGTCAGAGTTTTGATGACATTGTGACCCCGGGGCTTAGGGATTTTTTCAAAAAAATATTTTTCTGTCTGTTAAGTTGTTGAGGGCTGATTTCTTGTCCTGTGATAAAAAGGCTTCTGTTTCGACCGCCAAACCTTTCAGGGGAGCATTTGCAACCATTTGGCTCCATTTTTGAGTGAATTGCCGAAAGTCAGAGTTTAGATGACATTGTGACCCCGGGGCTTAGGGATTTTTTCAAAAAAATCTTTTTCTGCCGGTTAAGTTGTGGAGGGAGATTTCTTTTCCCGTGAGGAAAAGCCTTCTGCTTAGAGCGCCAAACCTTTCAGAGGAGCCTTTGCAAGTGTTTGTCAGCATTTTTGAGTCAATTGCCGAAAATCAGAGTTTTGATGAAATTGTGACCCCGGGGTTTAGGGATTTTTTGAAAAAAATATTTTGCTGCCGGTTAAGTTGTGGAGGGCTGATTTCTTTTCCTGTGATAAAAAGGCTTCTGTTTCGACCAACAAACCATTCAGGGGAGCATTTGCAACCGTTTGACACCATTTTTGAGTCAATTGAAGAAAGTCATATTTTTTATGAAACTCTGACCCTGTGGCTTAGGGATTTTTTCAAAAAAATCTTTTTCTGCCGGTTAAGTTGTGGAGCGCTGATTTCTTTTCCTGTGAGGAAAAGCCTTCTGTTTCGACCGCCAAACCTTTCAGGGGAGCATTTGAACTGTTTGGCATCATTTTTGAGTGAATTTCCGAAAGTCAGATTTTTGCTGAAATTGTGAAATTGTGCTTAGGGATTTTTTCAAAAAAAATATTTTTCTGCCGGTTAAGTTGTGGAGGGCTGATTTCTTTTCCTGTGATAAAAAGGCTTCTGTTTCGACCGCCAAACCTTTCAGGGGAGCATTGGCATCATTTTTGAGTCTATTGCCGAAAGTCAGAGTTTTGATGACATTGTGACCCCGGGGCTTAGGGATTTTTTCAAAAAAATCTTTTTCTCCCGGTTAAGTTGTGGAGGGCTGATTTCTTTTCCTGTGAGGAAAAGCCTTCTGCTTAGACCGCCAAACCTTTCAGAGGAGCCTTTGCAACCGTTTGGCACCATTTTTTAGTCAATTGGAGAAAGTCATATTTTTTATGAAACTGTGACCCCGGGGCTTAGGGATTTTTTCAAAAAAATATTTTTCTGCCGGTTAAGTTGTGGAGGGCTGATTTCTTTTCCTGTGATAAAAAGCCTTCTCTTTCGACCGCCAAACCTTTCAGGGGAGCATTTGCAACCGTTTGGCACTATTTTTGAGTGAATTGCCGAAAGTCAGATTTTTGCTGAAATTGTGACCCCGGGGCTTAGGGATTTTTTCAAAAAAATATTTTTCTGCCGGTTAAGTTGTGGAGCGCTGATTTCTTTTCCTGTGATGAAAAGCATTCTGTTTCGACCGCAAAACCTTTCAGGGGAGCATTTGCAACCGTTTGGCACCATTTTTTAGTCAATTGCCGAAAGTCAGAGTTTTGATGACATTGTGACCCCGGGGCTTAGGGATTTTTTCAAAAAAATATTTTTCTGTCGGTTAAGTTGTGGAGCGATGATTTCTTTTCCTGTGATGAAAAGCATTCTGTTTCGACCGCAAAACCTTTCAGGGGAGCATTTGCAACCGTTTGGCACCATTTTTGAGTCAATTGGAGAAAGTCATATTTTTTATGAAACTGTGACCCCGGGGCTTAGGGATTTTTTCATAAAAAAATTTTTTTGCCGGTTAAGTTGTGGAGGGCTGATTTCTTTTTCTGTGATAAAAAGCCTTCTGCTTCGACCGCCAAACGTTTCAGGGGAGCATTTGCAACCGTTTGGCACCATTTTGTAGTCAATTGGAGAAAGTCATATTTTTGCTGAAATTGTGACCCCGGGGCTTAGGGATTTTTTCAAAAAAATCTTTTTCTGCCGGTTAAGTTGTCGTGGGCTGATTTCTTTTTCTGTGATAAAAAGGCTTCAGTTTCGACCGCCAAACCTTTCAGGGGAGCATTGGCATCATTTTTGAGTCAATTGCCGAAAGTCAGAGTTTTGATGACATTGTGACCCCGGGGCTTAGGGATTTTTTCACAAAAATCTTTTTTTGCCGGTTAAGTTGTCGAGGGCTGATTTCTTTTTCTGTGATAAAAAGCCTTCTGCTTCGACCGCCAAACCTTTCAGGGGAGCATTTGCAACCGTTTGGCACCATTTTGTAGTCAATTGGAGAAAGTCATATTTTTGCTGAAATTGTGACCCCGGGGCTTAGGGATTTTTTCAAAAAAATCTTTTTCTGCCGGTTAAGTTGTCGTGGGCTGATTTCTTTTTCTGTGATAAAAAGGCTTCTGTTTCGACCGCCAAACCTTTCAGGGGAGCATTTGCAACCATTTTGCTCCATTTTTGAGTGAATTGCCGAAAGTCAGCGTTTAGATGACATTGTGACCCCGGCGCTTAGGGATTTTTTCAAAAAAATCTTTTTCTGCCTGTTAAGTTGTGGAGGGAGATTTCTTTTCCCGTGAGGAAAAGCCTTCTGCTTAGAGCGCCAAACCTTTCAGAGGAGCCTTTGCAAGTGTTTGGCACCATTTTTGAGTCAATTGCCGAAAGTCAGAGTTTTGATGAAATTGTGACCCCGGGGTTTAGGGATTTTTTGAAAAAAATATTTTTCTGCCGGTTAAGTTGTGGAGGGCTGATTTCTTTTCCTGTGATAAAAAGGCTTCTGTTTCGACCGCCAAATCATTCAGGGGAGCATTTGCAACCGTTTGGCACCATTTTTGAGTCAATTGGAGAAAGTCATATTTTTGCTGAAATTGTGACCCCGGGGCTTAGGGATTTTTCTCAAAAAAATCTTTATCTCCAAGTTAAGTTGTCGAGGGCTGATTTCTTTTCCTGTGATAAAAAGCCTTCTCTTTCGACCGCCAAACCTTTCAGAGGAGCCTTTGCAAGTGTTTGGCACCATTTTTGAGTCAATTGCCGAAAGTCAGAGTTTTGATGACATTGTGACCCCGGCGCTTAGGGATTTTTTCAAAAAAATCTTTTTCTGCCGGTTAAGTTGTGGAGGGCTGATTTCTTTTCCTGTGAGGAAAAGCCTTCTGTTTCGACCGCCAAACCTTTCAGGGGAGCATTTGCAAGTGTTTGGCATCATTTTTGAGTGAATTTCCGAAAGTCAGATTTTTGCTGAAATTGTGATCCCGGGGCTTAGGGATTTTTTTCAAAAAAATATTTTTCTGCCGGTTAAGTTGTCGAGGGCAGATTTCTTTTCCTGTGAGGAAAAGCCTTCTGCTTAGACCGCCAAACCTTTCAGAGGAGCCTTTGCAAGTGTTTGGCACCATTTTTGAGTCAATTGCCGAAAGTCAGAGTTTTGATGAAATTGTGACCCCGGGGCTTAGGGATTTTTTCAAAACAATCTTTTTCTGCCGGTTAAGTTGTCGAAGGGCTGATTTCTTGTGCTTTGATAAAAGGCCTTCTGATTCGACCGCCAAACCTTTCACGGGAGCATTTGCAACCGTTTGACACCATTTTTGAGCCAATTGCCGAAAGTCAGAGTTTTGATGTAATTGTGACCCTGGGGCTTAGGGATTTTTTCAAAAAAATCTTTTTCTGCCGGTTAAGTTGTGGAGGGCTGATTTCTTTTCCTGTGATGAAAAGCCTTCTGTTTCGACCGCCAAACCTTTCAGGGGAGCTTTTGCAACTGTTTGGCATCATTTTTGAGTGAATTTCCGAAAGTCAGATTTTTGCTGAAATTGTGATCCCGGGGCTTAGGGATTTTTTTCAAAAAATATTTTTCTGCCGGTTAAGTTGTGGAGGGCTGATTTCTTTTCCTGTGATAAAAAGGCTTCTGTTTCGACCGCCAAACCTTTCCGGGGAGCATTGGCATCATTTTTGAGTCAATTGCCGAAAGTCAGAGTTTTGATGACATTGTGACCCCGGGGCTTAGGGATTTTTTCAAAAAAATATTTTTCTGCCGGTTAAGTTGTGGAGGGCAGATTTCTTTTCCTGTGATAAAAAGGCTTCTGTTTCGACCGCCAAACCTTTCCGGGGAGCATTGGCATCATTTTTGAGTCAATTGCCGAAAGTCAGAGTTTTGATGACATTGTGACCCCGGGGCTTAGGGATTTTTTCAAAAAAATATTTTTCTGCCGGTTAAGTTGTGGAGCGCTGATTTCTTTTCCTGTGATGAAAAGCATTGTGTTTCGACCGCAAATCCTTTCAGGGGAGCATTTGCAACCGTTTGGCACCATTTTTGAGTCAATTGCCGAAAGTCAGAGTTTTGATGAAATTGTGACCCCGGGGCTTAGGGATTTTTTCAAAAAAATCTTTTTTTGCCGGTTAAGTTTTCGAGGGCTGATTTCTTTTCCTGTGATAAAAAGCCTTCTGTTTCGACCGCAAAACCTTTCAGGGGAGCATTAGCAACCGTTTGGCACCATTTTAGAGTCAATTGCCAAAAGTCAGATATTTGAGGAAATTGTGACCCCGGGGCTTTGGTATTTTTTCAAAAAAATCTTTTTCTGCCGGTTAAGTTGTGGAGGGCTGATTTCCTTTCCTGTGATAAAAAGGCTTCTGTTTCGACCGCCAAACCATTCAGGGGAGCATTTGCAACCGTTTGGCACCATTTTTGAGTCAATTGGAGAAAGTCATATTTTTGCTGAAATTGTGACCCCGGGGCTTAGGGATTTTTTTCAAAAAAATCTTTTTCTCCCGTTTAAGTTGTCGAGGGCTGATTTCTTTTCCTGTGATAAAAAGCCTTCTCTTTCGACCGCCAAACCTTTCAGGGGAGCCTTTGAAGTGTTTGGTACCATTTTTGAGTCAATTGCCGAAAGTCATATTTTTTATGAAACTGTGACCCCGGGGCTTAGGGATTTTTTCAAAAAAATATTTTTCTGCCGGTTAAGTTGTGGAGGGCTGATTTCTTTTCCTGTGATAAAAAGGCTTCTGTTTCGACCGCCAAACCTTTCAGGGGAGCATTTGCAACCGTTTGGCACCATTTTTGAGTCAATTGCCGAAAGTCAGAGTTTTGATGACATTGTGACCCCGGGGCTTAGGGATTTTTTCAAAAAAATCATTTTTTGCCGGTGAAGTTTTCGACGGCTGATTTCTTTTATTGTGATGAAAAGCATTCTGTTTCGACCGCCAAACCATTCAGGGGAGCATTTGCAACCGTTTGGCACCATTTTTGAGTCAATTGGAGAAAGTCATATTTTTTATGAAACTGTGACCCCGGGGCTTAGGGATTTTTTCAAAAAAATCTTTTTTTGCCGGTTAAGTTGTGGAGGGCTGATTTCTTTTTCTGTGATAAAAAGCCTTCTGTTTCGACCGCCAAACCTTTCAGGGGAGCATTTGCAACTGTTTGGCATCATTTTTGAGTGCATTTCCGAAAGTCAGATTTATGCTGAAATTGTGACCCCGGGGCTTAGGGATTTTCTTCAAAAAAATATTTTTCTGCCGGTTAAGTTGTCGAGGGCTGATTTCTTTTCCTGTGATAAAAAGGCTTCTGTTTCGACTGCCACACCTTTCAGGGGAGCATTGGCATCATTTTTGAGTCAATTGCTGAAAGTCAGAGTTTTGATGACATTGTGACCCCGGGGCTTAGGGATTTTTTCAAAAAATATTTTTCTGCTGGTTAAGTTGTGGAGCGCTGATTTCTTTTCCTGTGATGAAAAGCATTCTGTTTCGACCGCAAAACCTTTCAGGGGAGCATTTGCAACCGTTTGGCACCATTTTTTAGTCAATTGCCGAAAGTCAGAGTTTTGATGACATTGTGACCCCGGGGCTTAGGGATTTTTTCAAAAAAATATTTTTCTGTCGGTTAAGTTGTGGAGCGATGATTTCTTTTCCTGTGATGAAAAGCATTCTGTTTCGACCGCAAAACCTTTCAGGGGAGCATTTGCAACCGTTTGGCACCATTTTTGAGTCAATTGCCGAAAGTCATATTTTTTATGAAACTGTGACCCCGGGGCTTAGGGATTTTTTCATAAAAATTTTTTTTTGCCGGTTAAGTTGTGGAGGGCTGATTTCTTTTTCTGTGATAAAAAGCCTTCTGCTTTGACCGCCAAACGTTTCAGGGGAGCATTTGCAACCGTTTGGCACCATTTTGTAGTCAATTGGAGAAAGTCATATTTTTGCTGAAATTGTGACCCCGGGGCTTAGGGATTTTTTCAAAAAAATATTTTTCTGCCGGTTAAGTTGTCGTGGGCTGATTTCTTTTTCTGTGATAAAAAGGCTTCTGTTTCGACCGCCAAACCTTTCAGGGGAGCATTGGCATCATTTTTGAGTCAATTGCCGAAAGTCAGAGTTTTGATGACATTGTGACCCCGGGGCTTAGGGATTTTTTCAAAAAAATATTTTTCTGCCGGTTAAGTTGTGGAGCGCTGATTTCTTTTCGTGTGATGAAAAGAATTCTGTTTCGACCGCAAAACCTTTCAGGGGAGCATTTGCAACCGTTTGGCACCATTTTTGAGTCAATTGCCGAAAGTCAGAGTTTTGCTGAAATTGTGACCCCGGGGCTTAGGGATTTTTTCAAAAAAATATTTTTTTGCCGGTGAAGTTTTTGACGGCTGATTTCTTTTCCTGTGATAAAAAGCCTTCTCTTTCGACTGCCAAACCTTTCAGAGGAGCATTTGCAACCGTTTGGCACCATTTTTGAATCAATTGCCGAAAGTCAGAGTTTTGATGAATTTGTGACCCCGGGGCTTAGGGAATTTTTCAAAAAAACATTATTCTGCCGGTTAAGTTGTCGAGGGCTGATTTCTTGTCCTGTGATAAAAAGCCTTCTGTTTCGACCGCCAAAACTTTCAGGGGAGCATTTGCAACCGTTTGGCACCATTTTTGAATCAATTGCCAAAAGTCAGACTTTTCATTAAATTGTGACCCCGGGGCTTAGGGATTTTTTCAAAAAAATCTTTTTTTGCCGGTGAAGTTTTCGACGGCTGATTTCTTTTCCTGTGATAAAAAGCCTTCTCTTTCGACCGCCAAACCTTTCAGGGGAGCATTTGCAACCGTTTGGCACCATTTTTGAGTCAATTTAAGAAAGTCATATTTTTTATTAAACTGTGACCCCGGGGCTTAGGGATATTTTCAAAAAAATCTTTTTCTGCCGGTTAAGTTGTGGAGGGCTGATTTCTTTTCCTGTGAGGAAAAGCCTTCTGCTTAGACCGCCAAACCTTTCAGAGGAGCCTTTGCAAGTGTTTGGCACCATTTTTGAGTCAATTGCCGAAAGTCAGAGTTTAGATGAAATTGTGACCCCGGGGTTTAGGGATTTTTTGAAAAAAATATTTTGCTGCCGGTTAAGTTGTGGAGGGCTGATTTCTTTTCCTGTGATAAAAAGGCTTCTGTTTCGACCGCCAAACCATTCAGGGGAGCATTTGCAACCGTTTGGCACCATTTTTGAGTCAATTGGAGAAGGTCATATTTTTGCTGAAATTGTGACCCCGGGGCTTAGGGATTTTTTTCAAAAAAATCTTTTTCTCCCGGTTAAGTTGTCGAGGGCTGATTTCTTTTCCTGTGATAAAAAGCCTTCTCTTTCGACCGCCAAACCTTTCAGGGGAGCCTTTGAAGTGTTTGGCACCATTTTTGAGTCAATTGCCGAAAGTCAGATTTTTGATGACATTGTGACCCCGGGGCTTAGGGATTTTTTCAAAAAATTATTTTTCTGCCGGTTAAGTTGTGGAGCGCTGATTTCTTTTCCTGTGATGAAAAGCATTCTGTTTCGACCGCAAAACCTTTCAGTTGAGCATTTGCAACCGTTTGGCACCATTTTTGAGTCAATTGCCGAAAGTCAGAGTTTTGATGAAATTGTGACCCCGGGGCTTAGGGATTTTTTTAAAAAAATCTTTTTTTGCTGGTGAAGTTGTGGAGCGCTGATTTCTTTTCCTGTGATAAAAAGCCTTCCCTTTCGACCGCCAAACCTTTCAGGGGAGCATTTGCAACCGTTTGACACCATTTTTGAGTTAATTGAAGAAAGTCATATTTTTTATGAAACTGTGACCCTGGGGCTTAGGGATTTTTTCAAAAAATTATTTTTCTGCCGGTTAAGTTGTGGAGCACTGATTTCTTTTCCTGTGATGAAAAGCCTTCTCTTTCGACCGCCAAACCTTTCAGGGGAGCATTTGCAACTGTTTGGCATCATTTTTGAATCAATTGCAGGAAAAAAATCAGCCCTCGACAACTTAACTTGCAGAATATATTTTTTTAAAAAAATCCCTAAGCCCCTGGGTCACAATTTCATCAAAAATCCTACTTTCAGCCATTCACTCAAAAATGGTGCCTACTGAAGAAAGTCAAATCCCTTATTTTGACTACTGGCTCCTCACACAGTTCCTGACTCACGACAGCGTGTTGCCCATCGCTCAGTTCTGACTAAAGGATTTTATTCAGGCACTGCTGGTGGGGACATTTTGGGACCCAAAATACCCACTAAATTCTGCCACTAAATTCTGGTGTATTTCTAACATAATTGTGTAAACTGGGATCAACATACAAACACTGAGAAGCCATTCCCCCCGCCCCACTGGAAACAACTGGAAAAACCTCTGTGATTGAGGCTACCAACATGGCGCCTTTTTGTACAACGAACACTTCTGAGGTCATTCTTACTACTGCTTTACTACTAATTTACTACCACTTTACTACTAATTTACTACCACTTTACTACTAATTTACTACCACTTTACTACTAATTTACTACTGCTTTGCTACAACTTTACTACTACTTTACTACTACTTTACTACTGCTTTACTACAGCTTTACTACCACTTTACTACTACTTTACTACTGCTTTACTGCCATTTTACTACTATTTTACTACAGTTGTATCACTACTTTACTACCGCTTTAGTACTACTTTACTACCATTTTACTACTGCCTTACTGCTGCTTTACTATCATTTTACTACTACCCTGATATCCTTTACTACAACTTTACTACTTTACTACTACTTTACTACTTTACTACTTTACTACTACTTTAAAGCTATTTTACTACTATTCCACCGCTTTACTATTGGACCATTTTAGTAGTAAAGTAGTAGTAAAGCGGTAGTAAAATGGTCCAATAGTAAAGCGGTGGAATAGTAGTAAAATAGCTTTAAAGTAGTAGTAAAGTTGTAGTAAAGGATATCAGGGTAGTAGTAAAATGATAGTTGTAGTAAAGGATATCAAGGTAGTAGTAAAATAAAGTGAATGGCCGAAACTCAGATTTTTGATGAAATTGTGACCCCGGTGCTTATGGATTATTTTTTTTAAAAAAAAAATTCTGCAGGTTAAGTTGTTGAGGGCTGATTTCTTTTCCTGTGAAGAAAAGCCTTCTGTTTCAGCCGCCAAACCTCTCAGGGGAGCATTTGCAACCGTTTGGCACCATTTTTGATTGAATGGCCGAAAGTTAGATTTTTGGTGAAATTGTGAACCCAAGGCTTAGGGATTTTTTCAAAAAAAAAAAATTCTGCAGCTTAAGTTGTCGAGGGGTTATTTCTTTTCCTGTGATCAAAAGCCTTCTGTTTCGACCGCCAAACCTCTCAGGGGAGCATCAGCCGCCAAACCTTTCAGTGGAGCATTTGCAACCGTTTGGCACCATTTTTGAATCAATAGCCAAAAGTCAGAGTTTGATGAAATTGTGACCCCGGGGCTTAGGGATTTTTTCAAAACAATCTTTTTCTGCCGGTTAAGTTGTCGAAGGGCTGATTTCTTGTCCTTTGATAAACAGCCTTCTGTTTCGACCGCCAAACCTTTCAGGGGAGCATTTGCAACCGTTTGGCACTATTTTTGAGTGAATTGCCGAAAGTCAGAGTTTTGATGACATTGTGACCCCGGGGCTTAGGGATTTTTTCAAAAAAACATTATTCTGCCGGTTAAGTTGTTGAGGGCTGATTTCTTGTCCTGTGATAAAAAGCCTTCTCTTTCGACCGCCAAACCTTTCAGGGGAGCATTTGCAACCGTTTGGCACCATTTTTGAGTCAATTGAAGAAAGTCATATTTTTTATTAAACTGTGACCCCGGGGCTTAGGGATATTTTCAAAAAAATCTTTTTCTGCCGGTTAAGTTGTGGAGGGCTGATTTCTTTTCCTGTGAGGAAAAGCCTTCTGTTTCGACCGCAAAACCTTTCAGGGGAGCATTTGCAACCGTTTGGCACCATTTTTGAGTCAATTGCCGAAAGTCAGAGTTTTGATGACATTGTGACCCCGGGGCTTAGGGATTTTTTCAAAAAAATATTTTTCTGCCGGTTAAGTTTTCGAGGGCTGATTTCTTTTCCTGTGATGAAAAGCCTTCTGTTTCGACCGCCAAACCTTTCAGGGGAGCATTTGCAACCGTTTGGCACCATTATTGAGTCAATTGCCGAAAGTCAGAGTTTTGATGAAATTGTGACCCCGGGCTTAGGGATTTTTTCAAAAAAATCTTTTTCTGCCGATTAAGTTGTAGAGGGCTGATTTCTTTTTCTGTGATAAAAAGCCTTCTGTTTCGACCCCCAAAACTTTCAGGGGAGCGTTGGCACTATTTTTGAATCAATTGCCAAAAGTCAGAGTTTTGATGAAATTGTGACCCCGGGGCTTAGGAATTTTTTCAAAAAAATATTTTTCTGCCGGTTAAGTTGTCGAGGGCTGATTTCTTGTCCTGTGATAAAAAGGCTTCTGTTTCGCAACCAAACCTTTCAGGGGAGCATTTGCAACCATTTGGCACCATTTTCTAATCAATTGCCGAAAGTCAGATTTTTGATGAAATTGTGACCCCGGGGCTTAGGGATTTTTTCAAAACAATCTTTTTCTGCCGGTTAAGTTGTCGAAGGGCTGATTTCTTGTCCTTTGATAAACAGCCTTCTGTTTCGACCGCCAAACCTTTCAGGGGAGCATTTGCAACCGTTTGGCACTATTTTTGAGTGAATTGCCGAAAGTCAGAGTTTAGATGACATTGTGACCCCGGGGCTTAGGGATTTTTTCAAAAAAATCTTTTTCTGCCGGTTAAGTTGTGGAGGGAGATTTCTTTTCCCGTGAGGAAAAGCCTTCTGCTTAGAGCGCCAAACCTTTCAGAGGAGCCTTTGCAAGTGTTTGTCAGCATTGTTGAGTCAATTGCCGAAAATCAGAGTTTTGATGACATTGTGACCCCGGGGTTTAGGGATTTTTTGAAAAAAATATTTTGCTGCCGGTTAAGTTGTGGAGGGCTGATTTCTTTTCCTGTGATAAAAAGGCTTCTGTTTCGACCAACAAACCATTCAGGGGAGCATTTGCAAACGTTTGGCACCATTTTTGAGTCAATTGGAGAAAGTCATATTTTTGCTGAAATTGTGACCCTGGGGCTTAGGGATTTTTTTCAAAAAAATCTTTTTCTCCCGGTTAAGTTGTCGAGGGCTGATTTCTTTTCCTGTGATAAAAAGCCTTCTCTTTCGACCGCCAAACCTTTCAGGGGAGCCTTTGCAAACGTTTGGCACCATTTTTGAGTCAATTGGAGAAAGTCATATTTTTGCTGAAATTGTGACCCTGGGGCTTAGGGATTTTTTCAAAAAAATATTTTTCTGCCGGTTAAGTTGTCGAAGGGCTGATTTCTTGTCCTTTGATAAAAAGCCTTCTGTTTCGACCGCCAAACCTTTCAGGGGAGCATTTGCAACCGTTTGGCACCATTTTTGAATCAATTGCCGAAAGTCAGACTTTTCATGAAATTGTGACCCCGGGGCTTAGGGATTTTTTCACAAAAATCTTTTTTTGCCGGTGAAGTTTTCGACGGCTGATTTCTTTTCCTGTGATAAAAAGGCTTCTGTTTCGACCGCCAAACCTTTCAGGGGAGCATTAGCAACCGTTTGGCACCATTTTTGAGTCAATTGCCAAAAGTCAGATATTTGAGGAAATTGTGACCCCGGGGCTTAGGGATTTTTTCAAAAAAAATTTTTTTTACCGGTTAAGTTTTCGACGGCTGATTTCTTTTCCTGTGATGAAAAGCCTTCTGTTTCGACCGCCAAACCTTTCAGGGGAGCATTAGCAACCGTTTGGCACTATTTTTGAGTGAATTGCCGAAAGTCAGAGTTTTGATGAAATTGTGACCCCGGGGCTTAGGGATTTTTTCAAAAAAATCTTTTTCTGCCGATTAAGTTGTAGAGGGCTGATTTCTTTTTCTGTGATAAAAAGCCTTCTGTTTCGACCGCCAAAACTTTCAGGGGAGCGTTGGCACTATTTTTGAATCAATTGCCAAAAGTCAGAGTTTTGATGAAATTGTGAGCCCGGGGCTTAGGGATTTTTTCAAAACAATTTTTTTTTCTGCCGGTTAAGTTTTCGACGGCTGATTTCTTGTCCTTTGATAAACAGCCTTCTGCTTAGAGCGCCAAACCTTTCAGAGGAGCCTTTGCAATTGTTTGGCACCATTTTTGAGTCAATTGCCGAAAGTCAGAGTTTTGATGAAATTGTGACCTCGGGGTTTAGGGATTTTTTGAAAAAAATATTTTTCTGCCGGTTAAGTTGTGGAGGGCTGATTTCTTTTCCTGTGATAAAAAGGCTTCTGTTTCGACCGCCAAACCTTTCAGGGGAGCATTGGCATCATTTTTGAGTCAATTGCCGAAAGTCAGATTTTTGATGACATTGTGACCCCGGGGCTTAGGGATTTTTTCAAAAAATTATTTTCCTGCCGGTTAAGTTGTGGAGCCCTGATTTCTTTTCCTGTGATGAAAAGCATTCTGTTTCGACCGCAAAACCTTTCAGGGGAGCATTTGCAACCGTTTGGCACCATTTTTGAGTCAATTGCCGAAAGTCAGAGTTTTGATGAAATTGTGACCCCGGGGCTTAGGGATTTTTTTTAAAAAATCTTTTTTTGCCGGTGAAGTTGTCGAGGGCTGATTTCTTTTCCTGTGATAAAAAGCCTTCTCTTTCGACCGCCAAACGTTTCAGGGGAGCATTTGCAACCGTTTGACACCATTTTTGAGTCAATTGAAGAAAGTCATATTTTTTATGAAACTGTGACCCTGGGGCTTAGGGATTTTTTCAAAAAAATCTTTTTCTGCCGGTTAAGTTGTGGAGGGCTGATTTCTTTTCCTGTGAGGAAAAGCCTTCTGTTTCGACCGCCAAACCTTTCAGGGGAGCATTTGCAACTGTTTGGCATCATTTTTGAATCAATTGCAGGAAAAAAATCAGCCCTCGACAACTTAACTTGCAGAATATATTTTTTTTAAAAAATCCCTAAGCCCCTGGGTCACAATTTCATCAAAAATCCTACTTTCAGCCATTCACTCAAAAATGGTGCCTACTGAAGAAAGTCAAATCCCTTATTTTGACTACTGGCTCCTCACACAGTTCCTGACTCACGACAGCGTGTTGCCCATCGCTCAGTTCTGACTAAAGGATTTTATGCAGGCACTGCTGGTGGGGACATTTTGGGACCCAAAATACCCACTAAATTCTGCCACTAAATTCTGGTGTATTTCTAACATAATTGTGTAAACTGGGATCAACATACAAACACTGAGAAGCCATTCCCCCCGCCCCACTGGAAACAACTGGAAAAACCTCTGTGATTGAGGCTACCAACATGGCGCCTTTTTGTACAACGAACACTTCTGAGGTCATTCTTACTACTGCTTTACTACTACTTTACTACCACTTTACTACTAATTTACTACCACTTTACTACTACTTTACTACTGCTTTGCTACAACTTTACTACCACTTTACTACTGCTTTACTACAGCTTTACTACCACTTTACTACTACTTTACTACTGCTTTACAGCCATTTTACTACTATTTTACTACAGTTGTATCACTACTTTACTACCGCTTTAGTACTACTTTACTACCATTTTACTACTGCCTTACTGCTGCTTTACTATCATTTTACTACTACCCTGATATCCTTTACTACAACTTTACTACTTTACTACTACTTTACTACTTTACTACTTTACTACTACTTTAAAGCTATTTTACTACTATTCCACCGCTTTACTATTGGACCATTTTAGTAGTAAAGTAGTAGTAAAGCGGTAGTAAAATGGTCCAATAGTAAAGCGGTGGAATAGTAGTAAAATAGCTTTAAAGTAGTAGTAAAGTTGTAGTAAAGGATATCAGGGTAGTAGTAAAATGATAGTTGTAGTAAAGGATATCAAGGTAGTAGTAAAATAAAGTGAATGGCCGAAACTCAGATTTTTGATGAAATTGTGACCCCGGTGCTTATGGATTTTTTTTTTTAAAAAAAAATTCTGCAGGTTAAGTTGTTGAGGGCTGATTTCTTTTCCTGTGATGAAAAGCCTTCTGTTTCAGCCGCCAAACCTCTCAGGGGAGCATTTGCAACCGTTTGGCACCATTTTTGATTGAATGGCCGAAAGTTAGATTTTTGGTGAAATTGTGAAGCCAAGGCTTAGGGATTTTTTCAAAAAAAAAAAAATTCTGCAGCTTAAGTTGTCGAGGGGTTATTTCTTTTCCTGTGATCAAAAGCCTTCTGTTTCGACCGCCAAACCTCTCAGGGGAGCATCAGCCGCCAAACCTTTCAGTGGAGCATTTGCAACCGTTTGGCACCATTTTTGAATCAATAGCCAAAAGTCAGAGTTTGATGAAATTGTGACCCCGGGTCTTAGGGATTTTTTCAAAAAAATCTTTTTCTGCCGGTTAAATTGTCGAGGGCTGATTTCTTTTTCTGTGATAAAAAGCCTTCTGTTTCGACCCCCAAAACTTTCAGGGGAGCGTTGGCACTATTTTTGAATCAATTGCCAAAAGTCAGAGTTTTGATGAAATTGTGACCCCGGGGCTTAGGAATTTTTTCAAAAAAATATTTTTCTGCCGGTTAAGTTGTCGAGGGCTGATTTCTTGTCCTGTGATAAAAAGGCTTCTGTTTCGCAACCAAACCTTTCAGGGGAGCATTTGCAACCATTTGGCACCATTTTTTAATCAATTGCCGAAAGTCAGATTTTTGATGAAATTGTGACCCCGGGGCTTAGGGATTTTTTCAAAAAAATCTTTTTCTGCCGGTTAAATTGTCGAGGGCTGATTTCTTTTCCTGTCATAAAAAGGCTGCTGTTTCGACCGCCAAACCTTTCAGAGGAGCATTTGCAACCGTTTGGCACCATTTTTGAATCAATTGCCGAAAGTCAGAGTTTTGATGAATTTGTGACCCCGGGGCTTAGTGAATTTTTCAAAAAAACATTATTCTGCCGGTTAAGTTGTCGAGGGCTGATTTCTTGTCCTGTGATAAAAAGCCTTCTGTTTCGACCGCCAAAACTTTCAGGGGAGCATTTGCAACCGTTTGGCACCATTTTTGAATCAATTGCCGAAAGTCAGACTTTTCATGAAATTGTGACCCCAGGGCTTAGGGATTTTTTCACAAAAATCTTTTTTTGCCGGTGAAGTTTTCGACGGCTGATTTCTTTTCCTGTGATAAAAAGCCTTCTCTTTCGACCGCCAAACCTTTCAGGGGAGCATTTGCAACCGTTTGGCACCATTTTTGAGTCAATTGAAGAAAGTCATATTTTTTATTAAACTGTGACCCCGGGGCTTAGGGATATTTTCAAAAAAATCTTTTTCTGCCGGTTAAGTTGTGGAGGGCTGATTTCTTTTCCTGTGAGGAAAAGCCTTCTGTTTCGACCGCAAAACCTTTCAGGGGAGCATTTGCAACCGTTTGGCACCATTTTTGAGTCAACTGCCGAAAGTCAGAGTTTTGATGACATTGTAACCCCGGGGCTTAGGGATTTTTTCAAAAAAATCTTTTTCTGCCGATTAAGTTGTCGAGGGCTGATTTCTTGTCCTGTGATAAAAAGGCTTCTGTTTCGCAACCAAACCTTTCAGGGGAGCATTTGCAACCATTTGGCACCATTTTTTAATCAATTGCCGAAAGTCAGATTTTTGATGAAATTGTGACCCCGGGGCTTAGGGATTTTTTCAAAACAATCTTTTTCTGCCGGTTAAGTTGTCGAAGGGCTGATTTCTTGTCCTTTGATAAACAGCCTTCTGTTTCGACCGCCAAACCTTTCAGGGGAGCATTTGCAACCGTTTGGCACTATTTTTGAGTGAATTGCCGAAAGTCAGAGTTTTGATGACATTGTGACCCCGGGGCTTAGGGATTTTTTCAAAAAAATATTTTTCTGTCTGTTAAGTTGTTGAGGGCTGATTTCTTGTCCTGTGATAAAAAGGCTTCTGTTTCGACCGCCAAACCTTTCAGGGGAGCATTTGCAACCATTTGGCTCCATTTTTGAGTGAATTGCCGAAAGTCAGAGTTTAGATGACATTGTGACCCCGGGGCTTAGGGATTTTTTCAAAAAAATATTTTTCTGCTGTTTAAGTTTTTGAGGGCTGATTTCTTTTCCTGTGATGAAAAGCCTTCTGTTTCGACCGCCAAACCTTTCAGGGGAGCATTTGCAACTGTTTGGCACCATTTTTGAGTCAATTGGAGAAAGTCATATTTTTTATGAAACTGTGACCCCGGGGCTTAGGGATTTTTTCAAAAAAATCTTTTTTTGCCGGTTAAGTTGTCGAGCGCTGATTTCTTTTTCTGTGATAAAAAGCCTTCTGTTTCGACCGCCAAACCTTTCAGGGGAGCATTTGCAACCGTTTGGCACCATTTTTGAGTCAATTGGAGAAAGTCATATTTTTGCTGAAATTGTGACCCCGG
This sequence comes from Podarcis cretensis, assembly GCF_951804945.1. Classification (NCBI taxonomy): domain Eukaryota; kingdom Metazoa; phylum Chordata; class Lepidosauria; order Squamata; family Lacertidae; genus Podarcis; species Podarcis cretensis. Next base: position 8,974,760 of record NC_137176.1, read on the forward strand.
GGTTTAGGGATTTTTTTCAAAAAAATCTTTTTCTCCCGGTTAAGTTGTCGAGGGCTGATTTCTTTTCCTGTGAGGAAAAGCCTTCTGCTTAGACCGCCAAACCTTTCAGAGGAGCCTTTGCAATGGTTTGGCACCATTTTTGAGTCAATTGCTGAAAGTCAGAGTTTTGATGACATTGTGACCCCGGGGCTTAGGGATTTTTTCAAAAAAATCTTTTTCTCCCGGTTAAGTTGTCGAGGGCTGATTTCTTTTCCTGTGATAAAAAGCCTTCTGTTTCGACCGCCAAACCTTTCAGGGGAGCATTGGCATCATTTTTGAGTCAACTGCCGAAAGTCAGAGATTTGATGAAATTGTGACCCCGGGGCTTAGGGATTTTTTAAAAAAAATCTTTTTTTGCCGGTTAAGTTTTCGTGGGCTGATTTCTTTTCCTGTGATGAAAAGCCTTCTGTTTCGACCGCCAAACCTTTCAGGGGAGCATTAGCAACCGTTTGGCACCATTTTTGAGTCAATTGCCGAAAGTCAGAGTTTTGATGAAATTGTGACCCCGGGGCTTAGGGATTTTTTGAAAAAAATCTTTTTCTGCCGATTAAGTTGTAGAGGGCTGATTTCTTTTTCTGTGATAAAAAGCCTTCTGTTTCGACCCCCAAAACTTTCAGGGGAGCGTTGGCACAATTTTTGAATCAATTGCCAAAAGTCAGAGTTTTGATGAAATTGTGACCCCGGGGCTTAGGAATTTTTTCAAAAAAATATTTTTCTGCCGGTTAAGTTGTCGAAGGGCTGATTTCTTGTCCTTTGATAAAAAGGCTTCTGTTTCGCAACCAAACCTTTCAGGGGAGCATTTGCAACCATTTGGCACCATTTTTTAATCAATTGCCGAAAGTCAGATTTTTGATGAAATTGTGACCCCGGGGCTTAGGGATTTTTTCAAAACAATCTTTTTCTGCCGGTTAAGTTGTCGAAGGGCTGATTTCTTGTCCTTTGATAAACAGCCTTCTGTTTCGACCGCCAAACCTTTCAGGGGAGCATTTGCAACCGTTTGGCACTATTTTTGAGTGAATTGCCGAAAGTCAGAGTTTTGATGACATTGTGACCCCGGGGCTTAGGGATTTTTTCAAAAAAATATTTTTCTGTCTGTTAAGTTGTTGAGGGCTGATTTCTTGTCCTGTGATAAAAAGGCTTCTGTTTCGACCGCCAAACCTTTCAGGGGAGCATTTGCAACCATTTGCTCCATTTTTGAGTAAATTGCCGAAAGTCAGAGTTTAGATGACATTGTGACCCCGGGGCTGAGGGATTTTTTCAAAAAAATCTTTTTCTGCCGGTTAAGTTGTGGAGGGCAGATTTCTTTTCCTGTGATAAAAAGGCTTCTGTTTCGACCGCCAAGCCTTTCAGAGGAGCCTTTGCAACCGTTTGTCAGCATTTTTGAGTCAACTGCCGAAAGTCAGAGTTTAGATGACATTGTGACCCCAGGGCTTAGGGATTTTTTCAAAAAAATCTTTTTTTGCCTGTGAAGTTTTCGACGGCTGATTTCTTTTCCTGTGATGAAAAGCCTTCTCTTTCGACCGCCAAACCTTTCAGTGGAGCATTTGCAACCGTTTGGCACCATTTTTGAGTCAATTGGAGAAAGTCATATTTTTTATGAAACTGTGACCCCGGGGCTTAGGGATTTTTTCAAAAAAATATTTTTCTGCCGGTTAAGTTGTGGAGGGCTGATTTCTTTTCCTGTGATAAAAAGGCTTCTGTTTCGACCGCCAAACCTTTCAGGGGAGCATTGGCATCATTTTTGAGTCAATTGCCGAAAGTCAGAGTTTTTATGAAATTGTGACCCCGGGGCTTAGGGATTTTTTCAAAAAAATATTTTTCTGCCGGTTAAGTTGTAGAGGGCTGATTTCTTTTCCTGTGATGAAAAGCCTTCTGTTTCGACCGCCAAACCTTTCAGGGGAGCATTTGCAACCGTTTGGCACTATTTTTGAGTGAATTTCCGAAAGTCAGATTTTTGCTGAAATTGTGATCCCGGGGCTTAGGGATTTTTTTCAAAAAAATATTTTTCTGCCGGTTAAGTTGTCAAGGGCTGATTTCTTTTCCTGTGATAAAAAGTCTTCTGTTTCGACCGCCACACCTTTCAGGGGAGCATTGGCATCATTTTTGAGTCAATTGCTGAAAGTCAGAGTTTTGATGACATTGTGACCCCGGGGCTTAGGGATTTTTTCAAAAAAATATTTTTCTGCCGGTTAAGGTGTGGAGCGCTGATTTCTTTTCCTGTTATGAAAAGCATTCTGTTTCGACCGCCAAACCTTTCAGGGGAGCATTTGCAACTGTTTGGCACCATTTTTGAGTCAATTGGAGAAAGTCATATTTTTTATGAAACTGTGACCCCGGGGCTTAGGGATTTTTTCAAAAAAATCTTTTTTTGCCGGTTAAGTTGTAGAGCGCTGATTTCTTTTTCTGTGATAAAAAGCCTTCTGCTTAGACCGCCAAACCTTTCAGAGGAGCCTTTGCAATGGTTTGGCACCATTTTTGAGTCTATTGCCGAAAGTCAGAGTTTTGATGAATTTGTGACCCCGGGGCTTAGGGATTTTTTCAAAAAAATATTTTTCTGCCGGTTAAGTTGTCGAGGGCTGATTTCTTTTCCTGTGATAAAAAGCCTTCTGTTTCGACCGCCAAACCTTTCAGGGGAGCATTGGCATCATTTTTGAGTCAACTGCCGAAAGTCAGAGATTTGATGAAATTGTGACCCCGGGGCTTAGGGATTTTTTTAAAAAAATCTTTTTTTGCCGGTTAAGTTTTCGAGGGCTGATTTCTTTTCCTGTGATGAAAAGCCTTCTGTTTCGACCGCCAAACCTTTCAGGGGAGCATTAGCAACCGTTTGGCACCATTTTTGAGTCAATTGCCGAAAGTCAGAGTTTTGATGAAATTGTGACCCCGGGGCTTAGGGATTTTTTCAAAAAAATCTTTTTCTGCCGATTAAGTTGTAGAGGGCTGATTTCTTTTTCTGTGATAAAAAGCCTTCTGATTCGACCCCCATAACTTTCAGGGGAGCGTTGGCACTATTTTTGAATCAATTGGCAAAAGTCAGAGTTTTGATGAAATTGTGACCCCGGGGCTTAGGAATTTTTTCAAAAAAATATTTTTCTGCCGGTTAAGTTGTCGAGGGCTGATTTCTTGTCCTGTGATAAAAAGGCTTCTGTTTGCAACCAAACCTTTCAGGGGAGCATTTGCAACCATTTGGCACCATTTTTTAATCAATTGCCGAAAGTCAGATTTTTGATGAAATTGTGACCCCGGGGCTTAGGGATTTTTTCAAAACAATCTTTTTCTGCCGGTTAAGTTGTCGAAGGGCTGATTTCTTGTCCTTTGATAAACAGCCTTCTGTTTCGACCGCCAAACCTTTCAGGGGAGCATTTGCAACCGTTTGGCACTATTTTTGAGTGAATTGCCGAAAGTCAGAGTTTTGATGACATTGTGACCCCGGGGCTTAGGGATTTTTTCAAAAAAATATTTTTCTGCCGGTTAAGTTGTGGAGGGAGATTTCTTTTCCCGTGAGGAAAAGCCTTCTGCTTAGAGCGCCAAACCTTTCAGAGGAGCCTTTGCAACCGTTTGTCAGCATTTTTGAGTCAATTGCAAAAGTCAGAGTTTTGATGAAATTGTGACCCCGGCGTTTAGGGATTTTTTGAAAAAAATATTTTTCTGCCGGTTAAGTTGTGGAGGGCTGATTTCTTTTCCTGTGATAAAAAGGCTTCTGTTTCGACCGCCAAACCATTCAGGGGAGCATTTGCAACCGTTTGGCACCATTTTTTGGGTCAATTGGAGAAAGTCATATTTTTGCTGAAATTGTGACCCCGGGGCTTAGGGATTTTTTTCAAAAAAATCTTTTTCTCCCGGTTAAGTTGTCGAGGGCTGATTTCTTTTCCTGTGATAAAAAGCCTTCTCTTTCGACCGCCAAACCTTTCAGGGGAGCATTGGCATCATTTTTGAGTCAATTGCCGAAAGTCAGAGTTTTGATGAAATTGTGACCCCGGGGCTTAGGGATTTTTTCAAAAAATTATTTTTCTGCCGGTTAAGTTGTGGAGCACTGATTTCTTTTCCTGTGATGAAAAGCCTTCTCTTTCGACCGCCAAACCTTTCAGGGGAGCATTTGCAACCGTTTGGCACCATTTTTGAGTCAATTGCCGAAAGTCAGAGTTTTGATGAAATTGTGACCCCGGGGCTTAGGGATTTTTTCAAAAAAATCTTTTTCTGCCGGTTAAGTTGTCAAGGGCTGATTTCTTTTCCTGTGATAAAAAGCCTTCTCTTTCGACCGCCAAACCTTTCAGGGGAGCATTTGCAACCATTTGACACCATTTTTGAGTCAATTGAAGAAAGTCATATTTTTTATGAAACTCTGACCCTGTGGCTTAGGGATTTTTTCAAAAAAATCTTTTTCTGCCGGTTAAGTTGTCGAGGGCTGATTTCTTTTCCTGTGAGCAAAAGCCTTCTGCTTAGACCGCCAAACCTTTCAGAGGAGCCTTTGCAAGTGTTTGGAACCATTTTTGAGTCAATTGCCGAAAGTCAGAGTTTTGCTGAAATTGTGACCCCGGGGCTTAGGGATTTTTTCAAAAAAATCTTTTTCTGCCGGTTAAGTTGTGGAAGGCAGATTTCTTTTCCTGTGATGAAAAGCCTTCTGTTTCGACCGCCAAACCTTTCAGGGGAGCATTGGCATCATTTTTGAGTCAATTGCCGAAAGTCAGAGTTTTGATGACATTGTGACCCCGGGGCTTAGGGATTTTTTCAAAAAAATATTTTTCTGCCGGTTAAGTTGTAGAGGGCTGATTTCTTTTCCTGTGATGAAAAGCCTTCTGTTTCGACCGCCAAACCTTTCAGGGGAGCATTTGCAACCGTTTGGCACTATTTTTGAGTGAATTTCCGAAAGTCAGATTTTTGCTGAAATTGTGATCCCGGGGCTTAGGGATTTTTTTCAAAAAAATATTTTTCTGCCGGTTAAGTTGTCAAGGGCTGATTTCTTTTCCTGTGATAAAAAGTCTTCTGTTTCGACCGCCACACCTTTCAGGGGAGCATTGGCATCATTTTTGAGTCAATTGCTGAAAGTCAGAGTTTTGATGACATTGTGACCCCGGGGCTTAGGGATTTTTTCAAAAAAATATTTTTCTGCCGGTTAAGGTGTGGAGCGCTGATTTCTTTTCCTGTTATGAAAAGCATTCTGTTTCGACCGCCAAACCTTTCAGGGGAGCATTTGCAACTGTTTGGCACCATTTTTGAGTCAATTGGAGAAAGTCATATTTTTTATGAAACTGTGACCCCGGGGCTTAGGGATTTTTTCAAAAAAATCTTTTTTTGCCGGTTAAGTTGTAGAGCGCTGATTTCTTTTTCTGTGATAAAAAGCCTTCTGCTTAGACCGCCAAACCTTTCAGAGGAGCCTTTGCAATGGTTTGGCACCATTTTTGAGTCTATTGCCGAAAGTCAGAGTTTTGATGAATTTGTGACCCCGGGGCTTAGGGATTTTTTCAAAAAAATATTTTTCTGCCGGTTAAGTTGTCGAGGGCTGATTTCTTTTCCTGTGATAAAAAGCCTTCTGTTTCGACCGCCAAACCTTTCAGGGGAGCATTGGCATCATTTTTGAGTCAACTGCCGAAAGTCAGAGATTTGATGAAATTGTGACCCCGGGGCTTAGGGATTTTTTTAAAAAAATCTTTTTTTGCCGGTTAAGTTTTCGAGGGCTGATTTCTTTTCCTGTGATGAAAAGCCTTCTGTTTCGACCGCCAAACCTTTCAGGGGAGCATTAGCAACCGTTTGGCACCATTTTTGAGTCAATTGCCGAAAGTCAGAGTTTTGATGAAATTGTGACCCCGGGGCTTAGGGATTTTTTCAAAAAAATCTTTTTCTGCCGATTAAGTTGTAGAGGGCTGATTTCTTTTTCTGTGATAAAAAGCCTTCTGATTCGACCCCCATAACTTTCAGGGGAGCGTTGGCACTATTTTTGAATCAATTGGCAAAAGTCAGAGTTTTGATGAAATTGTGACCCCGGGGCTTAGGAATTTTTTCAAAAAAATATTTTTCTGCCGGTTAAGTTGTCGAGGGCTGATTTCTTGTCCTGTGATAAAAAGGCTTCTGTTTGCAACCAAACCTTTCAGGGGAGCATTTGCAACCATTTGGCACCATTTTTTAATCAATTGCCGAAAGTCAGATTTTTGATGAAATTGTGACCCCGGGGCTTAGGGATTTTTTCAAAACAATCTTTTTCTGCCGGTTAAGTTGTCGAAGGGCTGATTTCTTGTCCTTTGATAAACAGCCTTCTGTTTCGACCGCCAAACCTTTCAGGGGAGCATTTGCAACCGTTTGGCACTATTTTTGAGTGAATTGCCGAAAGTCAGAGTTTTGATGACATTGTGACCCCGGGGCTTAGGGATTTTTTCAAAAAAATATTTTTCTGCCGGTTAAGTTGTGGAGGGAGATTTCTTTTCCCGTGAGGAAAAGCCTTCTGCTTAGAGCGCCAAACCTTTCAGAGGAGCCTTTGCAACCGTTTGTCAGCATTTTTGAGTCAATTGCAAAAGTCAGAGTTTTGATGAAATTGTGACCCCGGCGTTTAGGGATTTTTTGAAAAAAATATTTTTCTGCCGGTTAAGTTGTGGAGGGCTGATTTCTTTTCCTGTGATAAAAAGGCTTCTGTTTCGACCGCCAAACCATTCAGGGGAGCATTTGCAACCGTTTGGCACCATTTTTTGGGTCAATTGGAGAAAGTCATATTTTTGCTGAAATTGTGACCCCGGGGCTTAGGGATTTTTTTCAAAAAAATCTTTTTCTCCCGGTTAAGTTGTCGAGGGCTGATTTCTTTTCCTGTGATAAAAAGCCTTCTCTTTCGACCGCCAAACCTTTCAGGGGAGCATTGGCATCATTTTTGAGTCAATTGCCGAAAGTCAGAGTTTTGATGAAATTGTGACCCCGGGGCTTAGGGATTTTTTCAAAAAATTATTTTTCTGCCGGTTAAGTTGTGGAGCACTGATTTCTTTTCCTGTGATGAAAAGCCTTCTCTTTCGACCGCCAAACCTTTCAGGGGAGCATTTGCAACCGTTTGGCACCATTTTTGAGTCAATTGCCGAAAGTCAGAGTTTTGATGAAATTGTGACCCCGGGGCTTAGGGATTTTTTCAAAAAAATCTTTTTCTGCCGGTTAAGTTGTCAAGGGCTGATTTCTTTTCCTGTGATAAAAAGCCTTCTCTTTCGACCGCCAAACCTTTCAGGGGAGCATTTGCAACCATTTGACACCATTTTTGAGTCAATTGAAGAAAGTCATATTTTTTATGAAACTCTGACCCTGTGGCTTAGGGATTTTTTCAAAAAAATCTTTTTCTGCCGGTTAAGTTGTCGAGGGCTGATTTCTTTTCCTGTGAGCAAAAGCCTTCTGCTTAGACCGCCAAACCTTTCAGAGGAGCCTTTGCAAGTGTTTGGAACCATTTTTGAGTCAATTGCCGAAAGTCAGAGTTTTGCTGAAATTGTGACCCCGGGGCTTAGGGATTTTTTCAAAAAAATCTTTTTCTGCCGGTTAAGTTGTGGAAGGCAGATTTCTTTTCCTGTGATAAAAAGGCTTCTGTTTCGACCGCCAAGCCTTTCAGGGGAGCATTGGCATCATTTTTGAGTCAATTGCCGAAAGTCAGAGTTTTGATGACATTGTGACCCCGGGGCTTAGGGATTTTTTCAAAAAAATATTTTTCTCCCGGTTAAGTTGTCGAGGGCTGATATCTTTTCCTGTGAGGAAAAGCCTTCTGCTTAGACCGCCAAAACTTTCAGAGGAGCCTTTGCAAGTGTTTGGCACCATTTTTGAGTCAATTGCCGAAAGTCAGAGTTTTGATGAAATTGTGACCCCGGGGCTTAGGGATTTTTTCAAAAAAATATTTTTCTGCCGGTTAAGTTGTGGAGGGCTGATTTCTTTTTCTGTGATAAAAAGGCTTCTGTTTCGACCGCCAAACCTTTCAGGGGAGCGTTGGCACTATTTTTGAATCAATTGCCAAAAGTCAGAGTTTTGATGAAATTGTGACCTCGGGGCTTAGGAATTTTTTCAAAAAAATTTTTTTCTGCTGTTTAAGTTTTTGAGGGCTGATTTCTTTTCCTGTGATGAAAAGCCTTCTGTTTCGACCGCCAAACCTTTCAGGGGAGCATTTGCAACCGTTTGGCACTATTTTTGAGTCAATTGGAGAAAGTCATATTTTTTATGAAACTGTGACCCCGGGGCTTAGGGATTTTTTCAAAAAAATCTTTTTTTGCCAGTTAAGTTGTCGAGCGCTGATTTCTTTTTCTGTGATAAAAAGCCTTCTGTTTCGACCGCCAAACCTTTCAGGGGAGCATTTGCTACCGTTTGGCACCATTTTTGAGTCAATTGGAGAAAGTCATATTTTTGATGAAATTGTGACCCCGGGGCTTAGGGATTTTTTTCAAAAAAATCTTGTTCTCCCGGTTAAGTTGTCGAGGGCTGATTTCTTTTCCTGTGAGGAACAGCCTTCTGCTTAGACCGCCAAACCTTTCAGAGGAGCCTTTGCAATGGTTTGGCACCATTTTTGAGTCAATTGCTGAAAGTCAGAGTTTTGATGACATTGTGACCCCGGGGCTTAGGGATTTTTTCAAAAAAATATTTTTCTGCCGGTTAAGTTGTGGAGGGCTGATTTCTTTTCCTGTGATAAAAAGGCTTCTGTTTCGACCGCCAAACCTTTCAGGGGAGCATTGGCATCATTTTTGAGTCAATTGCCGAAAGTCAGAGTTTTGATGGCATTGTGACCCCGGGGCTTAGGGATTTTTTCAAAAAAATATTTTTCTGCCGGTTAAGTTGTGGAGCGCTGATTTCTTTTCCTGTGATGAAAAGCATTCTGTTTCGACCGCAAAACCTTTCAGGGGAGCATTTGCAATTGTTTGGCACCATTTTTGAGTCAATTGGAGAAAGTCATATTTTTTATGAAACTGTGACCCCCCGCGGGGCTTAGGGATTTTTTCAAAAAAATATTTTTCTGCCGGTTAAGTTGTGGAGGGCTGATTTCTTTTTCTGTGATAAAAAGCCTTCTGCTTCGACCGCCAAACCTTTCAGGGGAGCATTTGCAACCGTTTGGCACCATTTTTGAGTCAATTGGAGAAAGTCATATTTTTGCTGAAATTGTGACCCCGGGGCTTAGGGATTTTTTCAAAAAAATATTTTTCTGCCGGTTAAGTTGTGGAGGGCTGATTTCTTTTCCTGTGATAAAAAGGCTTCTGTTTCGACCGCCAAACCTTTCAGGGGAGCATTGGCATCATTTTTGAGTCAATTGCCGAAAGTCAGAGTTTTGATGACATTGTGACCCCGGGGCTTAGGGATTTTTTCAAAAAAATATTTTTCTGCCGGTTAAGTTGTGGAGCGCTGATTTCTTTTCGTGTGATGAAAAGCATTCTGTTTCGACCGCAAAACCTTTCAGGGGAGCATTTGCAACCGTTTGGCACCATTTTTGAGTCAATTGCCGAAAGTCAGAGTTTTGATGAAATTGTGACCCAGGGGCTTAGGGATTTTTTCAAAAAAATCTTTTTTTGCCGGTGAAGTTGTCGAGGGCTGATTTCTTTTCCTGTGATAAAAAGCCTTCTGCTTAGACCGCCAAACCTTTCAGGGGAGCATTTGCAACCGTTTGGCACCATTTTTGAGTCAATTGGAGAAAGTCATATTTTTGCTGAAATTGTGACTCCGGGGCTTAGGGATTTTTTTCAAAATAATCTTTTTCTCCCGGTTAAGTTGTCGAGGGCTGATTTCTTTTCCTGTGATGAAAAGCCTTCTCTTTCGACCGCCAAACCTTTCAGGGGAGCATTTGCAACCGTTTGGCACCATTTTTAAGTCAATTGCCGAAAGTCGGAGTTTTGATGACATTGTTACCCAGGGGCTTAGGGATTTTTTCAAAAAAATATTTTTCTGCCGGTGAAGTTTTCGACGGCTGATTTCTTTTCCTGTGATAAAAAGGCTTCTGTTTCGACCGCCAAACCTTTCAGGGGAGCATTGGCATCATTTCTGAGTCAATTGCCGAAAGTCAGATTTTTGATGACATTGTGACCCCGGGGCTTAGGGATTTTTTCAAAAAAATATTTTTCTGCCGGTTAAGTTGTGGAGCGCTGATTTCTTTTCGTGTGATGAAAAGCATTCTGTTTCGACCGCAAAACCTTTCAGGGGAGCATTTGCAACCGTTTGGCACCATTTTTGAGTCAATTGCCGAAAGTCAGAGTTTTGATGAAATTGTGACCACGGGGCTTAGTGAATTTTTCAAAAAAACATTATTCTGCCGGTTAAGTTGTCGAGGGCTGATTTCTTGTCCTGTGATAAAAAGCCTTCTGTTTCGACCGCCAAAACTTTCAGGGGAGCATTTGCAACCGTTTGGCACCATTTTTGAATCAATTGCCGAAAGTCAGACTTTTCATGAAATTGTGACCCCAGGGCTTAGGGATTTTTTCACAAAAATCTTTTTTTGCCGGTGAAGTTTTCGACGGCTGATTTCTTTTCCTGTGATAAAAAGCCTTCTCTTTCGACCGCCAAACCTTTCAGGGGAGCATTTGCAACCGTTTGGCACCATTTTTGAGTCAATTGGAGAAAGTCATATTTTTTATGAAACTGTGACCCCGGGGCTTAGGGATTTTTTCAAAAAAATATTTTTCTGCCGGTTAAGTTGTGGAGGGCTGATTTCTTTTCCTGTGATAAAAAGGCTTCTGTTTCGACCGCCAAACCTTTCAGGGGAGCATTGGCATCATTTTTGAGTCAATTGCCGAAAGTCAGAGTTTTGATGAAATTGTGACCCCGGGGCTTAGGGATTTTTTCAAAAAAATATTTTTCTGCCGGTTAAGTTGTAGAGGGCTGATTTCTTTTCCTGTGATGAAAAGCCTTCTGTTTCGACCGCCAAACCTTTCAGGGGAGCATTTGCAACCGTTTGTCACTATTTTTGAGTGAATTTCCGAAAGTCAGATTTTTGCTGAAATTGTGATCCCGGGGCTTAGGGATTTTTTCAAAAAAATATTTTTCTGCCGGTTAAGTTGTGGAGGGCTGATTTCTTTTCCTGTGATAAAAAGGCTTCTGTTTCGACCGCCAAACCTTTCAGGGGAGCATTGGCATCATTTTTGAGTCAATTGCCGAAAGTCAGAGTTTTGATGGCATTGTGACCCCGGGGCTTAGGGATTTTTTCAAAAAAATATTTTTCTGCCGGTTAAGTTGTGGAGCGCTGATTTCTTTTCCTGTGATGAAAAGCATTCTGTTTCGACCGCAAAACCTTTCAGGGGAGCATTTGCAATTGTTTGGCACCATTTTTGAGTCAATTGGAGAAAGTCATATTTTTTATGAAACTGTGACCCCCCGCGGGGCTTAGGGATTTTTTCAAAAAAATATTTTTCTGCCGGTTAAGTTGTGGAGGGCTGATTTCTTTTTCTGTGATAAAAAGCCTTCTGCTTCGACCGCCAAACCTTTCAGGGGAGCATTTGCAACCGTTTGGCACCATTTTTGAGTCAATTGGAGAAAGTCATATTTTTGCTGAAATTGTGACCCCGGGGCTTAGGGATTTTTTCAAAAAAATATTTTTCTGCCGGTTAAGTTGTGGAGGGCTGATTTCTTTTCCTGTGATAAAAAGGCTTCTGTTTCGACCGCCAAACCTTTCAGGGGAGCATTGGCATCATTTTTGAGTCAATTGCCGAAAGTCAGAGTTTTGATGACATTGTGACCCCGGGGCTTAGGGATTTTTTCAAAAAAATATTTTTCTGCCGGTTAAGTTGTGGAGCGCTGATTTCTTTTCGTGTGATGAAAAGCATTCTGTTTCGACCGCAAAACCTTTCAGGGGAGCATTTGCAACCGTTTGGCACCATTTTTGAGTCAATTGCCGAAAGTCAGAGTTTTGATGAAATTGTGACCCAGGGGCTTAGGGATTTTTTCAAAAAAATCTTTTTTTGCCGGTGAAGTTGTCGAGGGCTGATTTCTTTTCCTGTGATAAAAAGCCTTCTGCTTAGACCGCCAAACCTTTCAGGGGAGCATTTGCAACCGTTTGGCACCATTTTTGAGTCAATTGGAGAAAGTCATATTTTTGCTGAAATTGTGACTCCGGGGCTTAGGGATTTTTTTCAAAATAATCTTTTTCTCCCGGTTAAGTTGTCGAGGGCTGATTTCTTTTCCTGTGATGAAAAGCCTTCTCTTTCGACCGCCAAACCTTTCAGGGGAGCATTTGCAACCGTTTGGCACCATTTTTAAGTCAATTGCCGAAAGTCGGAGTTTTGATGACATTGTTACCCAGGGGCTTAGGGATTTTTTCAAAAAAATATTTTTCTGCCGGTGAAGTTTTCGACGGCTGATTTCTTTTCCTGTGATAAAAAGGCTTCTGTTTCGACCGCCAAACCTTTCAGGGGAGCATTGGCATCATTTCTGAGTCAATTGCCGAAAGTCAGATTTTTGATGACATTGTGACCCCGGGGCTTAGGGATTTTTTCAAAAAAATATTTTTCTGCCGGTTAAGTTGTGGAGCGCTGATTTCTTTTCGTGTGATGAAAAGCATTCTGTTTCGACCGCAAAACCTTTCAGGGGAGCATTCGCAACCGTTTGGCACCATTTTTGAGTCAATTGCCGAAAGTCAGAGTTTTGATGAAATTGTGACCCCGGGGCTTAGTGAATTTTTCAAAAAAACATTATTCTGCCGGTTAAGTTGTCGAGGGCTGATTTCTTGTCCTGTGATAAAAAGCCTTCTGTTTCGACCGCCAAACCTTTCAGGGGAGCATTTGCAACCGTTTGGCACCATTTTTGAATCAATTGCCGAAAGTCAGACTTTTCATGAAATTGTGACCCCAGGGCTTAGGGATTTTTTCACAAAAATCTTTTTTTGCCGGTGAAGTTTTCGACGGCTGATTTCTTTTCCTGTGATAAAAAGCCTTCTCTTTCGACCGCCAAACCTTTCAGGGGAGCATTTGCAACCGTTTGGCACCATTTTTGAGTCAATTGGAGAAAGTCATATTTTTTATGAAACTGTGACCCCGGGGCTTAGGGATTTTTTCAAAAAAATATTTTTCTGCCGGTTAAGTTGTGGAGGGCTGATTTCTTTTCCTGTGATAAAAAGGCTTCTGTTTCGACCGCCAAACCTTTCAGGGGAGCATTGGCATCATTTTTGAGTCAATTGCCGAAAGTCAGAGTTTTGATGACATTGTGACCCCGGGGCTTAGGGATTTTTTCAAAAAAATATTTTTCTGCCGGTTAAGTTGTAGAGGGCTGATTTCTTTTCCTGTGATGAAAAGCCTTCTGTTTCGACCGCCAAACCTTTCAGGGGAGCATTTGCAACCGTTTGGCACTATTTTTGAGTGAATTTCCGAAAGTCAGATTTTTGCTGAAATTGTGATCCCGGGGCTTAGGGATTTTTTTCAAAAAAATATTTTTCTGCCGGTTAAGTTGTCAAGGGCTGATTTCTTTTCCTGTGATAAAAAGTCTTCTGTTTCGACCGCCACACCTTTCAGGGGAGCATTGGCATCATTTTTGAGTCAATTGCTGAAAGTCAGAGTTTTGATGACATTGTGACCCCGGGGCTTAGGGATTTTTTCAAAAAAATATTTTTCTGCCGGTTAAGGTGTGGAGCGCTGATTTCTTTTCCTGTTATGAAAAGCATTCTGTTTCGACCGCCAAACCTTTCAGGGGAGCATTTGCAACTGTTTGGCACCATTTTTGAGTCAATTGGAGAAAGTCATATTTTTTATGAAACTGTGACCCCGGGGCTTAGGGATTTTTTCAAAAAAATCTTTTTTTGCCGGTTAAGTTGTAGAGCGCTGATTTCTTTTTCTGTGATAAAAAGCCTTCTGCTTAGACCGCCAAACCTTTCAGAGGAGCCTTTGCAATGGTTTGGCACCATTTTTGAGTCTATTGCCGAAAGTCAGAGTTTTGATGAATTTGTGACCCCGGGGCTTAGGGATTTTTTCAAAAAAATCTTTTTCTGCCGGTTAAGTTGTGGAGGGCTGATTTCTTTTCCTGTGATAAAAAGGCTTCTGTTTCGACCGCCAAACCTTTCAGGGGAGCATTGGCATCATTTTTGAGTCAACTGCCGAAAGTCAGAGATTTGATGAAATTGTGACCCCGGGGCTTAGGGATTTTTTTTAAAAAATCTTTTTTTGCCGGTTAAGTTTTCGAGGGCTGATTTCTTTTCCTGTGATGAAAAGCCTTCTGTTTCGACCGCCAAACCTTTCAGGGGAGCATTAGCAACCGTTTGGCACCATTTTTGAGTCAATTGCCGAAAGTCAGAGTTTTGATGAAATTGTGACCCCGGGGCTTAGGGATTTTTTCAAAAAAATCTTTTTCTGCCGATTAAGTTGTAGAGGGCTGATTTCTTTTTCTGTGATAAAAAGCCTTCTGATTCGACCCCCATAACTTTCAGGGGAGCGTTGGCACTATTTTTGAATCAATTGGCAAAAGTCAGAGTTTTGATGAAATTGTGACCCCGGGGCTTAGGAATTTTTTCAAAAAAATATTTTTCTGCCGGTTAAGTTGTCGAGGGCTGATTTCTTGTCCTGTGATAAAAAGGCTTCTGTTTGCAACCAAACCTTTCAGGGGAGCATTTGCAACCATTTGGCACCATTTTTTAATCAATTGCCGAAAGTCAGATTTTTGATGAAATTGTGACCCCGGGGCTTAGGGATTTTTTCAAAACAATCTTTTTCTGCCGGTTAAGTTGTCGAAGGGCTGATTTCTTGTCCTTTGATAAACAGCCTTCTGTTTCGACCGCCAAACCTTTCAGGGGAGCATTTGCAACCGTTTGGCACTATTTTTGAGTGAATTGCCGAAAGTCAGAGTTTTGATGACATTGTGACCCCGGGGCTTAGGGATTTTTTCAAAAAAATATTTTTCTGCCGGTTAAGTTGTGGAGGGAGATTTCTTTTCCCGTGAGGAAAAGCCTTCTGCTTAGAGCGCCAAACCTTTCAGAGGAGCCTTTGCAACCGTTTGTCAGCATTTTTGAGTCAATTGCAAAAGTCAGAGTTTTGATGAAATTGTGACCCCGGCGTTTAGGGATTTTTTGAAAAAAATATTTTTCTGCCGGTTAAGTTGTGGAGGGCTGATTTCTTTTCCTGTGATAAAAAGGCTTCTGTTTCGACCGCCAAACCATTCAGGGGAGCATTTGCAACCGTTTGGCACCATTTTTGAGTCAATTGGAGAAAGTCATATTTTTGCTGAAATTGTGACCCCGGGGCTTAGGGATTTTTTTCAAAAAAATCTTTTTCTCCCGGTTAAGTTGTCGAGGGCTGATTTCTTTTCCTGTGATGAAAAGCCTTCTCTTTCGACCGCCAAACCTTTCAGGGGAGCATTTGAAACCGTTTGGCACCATTTTTGAGTCAATTGCCGAAAGTCAGAGTTTTGATGAAATTGTGACCCCGGGGCTTAGGGATTTTTTCAAAAAAATCTTTTTCTGCCGGTTAAGTTGTCAAGGGCTGATTTCTTTTCCTGTGATAAAAAGCCTTCTCTTTCGACCGCCAAACCTTTCAGGGGAGCATTTGCAACCATTTGACACCATTTTTGAGTCAATTGAAGAAAGTCATATTTTTTATGAAACTCTGACCCTGTGGCTTAGGGATTTTTTCAAAAAAATCTTTTTCTGCCGGTTAAGTTGTGGAGCGCTGATTTCTTTTCCTGTGAGGAAAAGCCTTCTGCTTAGACCGCCAAACCTTTCAGAGGAGCCTTTGCAAGTGTTTGGAACCATTTTTGGGTCAATTGCCGAAAGTCAGAGTTTTGCTGAAATTGTGACCCCGGGGCTTAGGGATTTTTTCAAAAAAATCTTTTTCTGCCGGTTAAGTTGTGGAAGGCAGATTTCTTTTCCTGTGATAAAAAGGCTTCTGTTTCGACCGCCAAGCCTTTCAGGGGAGCATTGGCATCATTTTTGAGTCAATTGCCGAAAGTCAGAGTTTTGATGACATTGTGACCCCGGGGCTTAGGGATTTTTTCAAAAAAATATTTTTCTGCCGGTTAAGTTGTGGAGGGCTGATTTCTTTTTCTGTGATAAAAAGGCTTCTGTTTCGACCGCCAAACCTTTCAGGGGAGCGTTGGCACTATTTTTGAATCAATTGCCAAAAGTCAGAGTTTTCATGAAATTGTGACCTCGGGGCTTAGGAATTTTTTCAAAAAAATTTTTTTCTGCTGTTTAAGTTTTTGAGGGCTGATTTCTTTTCCTGTGATGAAAAGCCTTCTGTTTCGACCGCCAAACCTTTCAGGGGAGCATTTGCAACCGTTTGGCACTATTTTTGAGTCAATTGGAGAAAGTCATATTTTTTATGAAACTGTGACCCCGGGGCTTAGGGATTTTTTCAAAAAAATCTTTTTTTGCCAGTTAAGTTGTCGAGCGCTGATTTCTTTTTCTGTGATAAAAAGCCTTCTGTTTCGACCGCCAAACCTTTCAGGGGAGCATTTGCTACCGTTTGGCACCATTTTTGAGTCAATTGGAGAAAGTCATATTTTTGCTGAAATTGTGACCCCGGGGTTTAGGGATTTTTTTCAAAAAAATCTTGTTCTCCCGGTTAAGTTGTCGAGGGCTGATTTCTTTTCCTGTGAGGAACAGCCTTCTGCTTAGACCGCCAAACCTTTCAGAGGAGCCTTTGCAATGGTTTGGCACCATTTTTGAGTCAATTGCTGAAAGTCAGAGTTTTGATGACATTGTGACCCCGGGGCTTAGGGATTTTTTCAAAAAAATATTTTTCTGCCGGTTAAGTTGTGGAGGGCTGATTTCTTTTCCTGTGATAAAAAGGCTTCTGTTTCGACCGCCAAACCTTTCAGGGGAGCATTGGCATCATTTTTGAGTCAATTGCCGAAAGTCAGAGTTTTGATGGCATTGTGACCCCGGGGCTTAGGGATTTTTTCAAAAAAATATTTTTCTGCCGGTTAAGTTGTGGAGCGCTGATTTCTTTTCCTGTGATGAAAAGCATTCTGTTTCGACCGCAAAACCTTTCAGGGGAGCATTTGCAATTGTTTGGCACCATTTTTGAGTCAATTGGAGAAAGTCATATTTTTTATGAAACTGTGACCCCCCGCGGGGCTTAGGGATTTTTTCAAAAAAATATTTTTCTGCCGGTTAAGTTGTGGAGGGCTGATTTCTTTTTCTGTGATAAAAAGCCTTCTGCTTCGACCGCCAAACCTTTCAGGGGAGCATTTGCAACCGTTTGGCACCATTTTTGAGTCAATTGGAGAAAGTCATATTTTTGCTGAAATTGTGACCCCGGGGCTTAGGGATTTTTTCAAAAAAATATTTTTCTGCCGGTTAAGTTGTGGAGGGCTGATTTCTTTTCCTGTGATAAAAAGGCTTCTGTTTCGACCGCCAAACCTTTCAGGGGAGCATTGGCATCATTTTTGAGTCAATTGCCGAAAGTCAGAGTTTTGATGACATTGTGACCCCGGGGCTTAGGGATTTTTTCAAAAAAATATTTTTCTGCCGGTTAAGTTGTGGAGCGCTGATTTCTTTTCGTGTGATGAAAAGCATTCTGTTTCGACCGCCAAACCTTTCAGGGGAGCATTTGCAACCGTTTGGCACCATTTTTGAGTCAATTGCCGAAAGTCAGAGTTTTGATGAAATTGTGACCCCGGGGCTTAGTGAATTTTTCAAAAAAACATTATTCTGCCGGTTAAGTTGTCGAGGGCTGATTTCTTGTCCTGTGATAAAAAGCCTTCTGTTTCGACCGCCAAAACTTTCAGGGGAGCATTTGCAACCGTTTGGCACCATTTTTGAATCAATTGCCGAAAGTCAGACTTTTCATGAAATTGTGACCCCAGGGCTTAGGGATTTTTTCACAAAAATCTTTTTTTGCCGGTGAAGTTTTCGACGGCTGATTTCTTTTCCTGTGATAAAAAGCCTTCTCTTTCGACCGCCAAACCTTTCAGGGGAGCATTTGCAACCGTTTGGCACCATTTTTGAGTCAATTGAAGAAAGTCATATTTTTTATTAAACTGTGACCCCGGGGCTTAGGGATATTTTCAAAAAAATCTTTTTCTGCCGGTTAAGTTGTGGAGGGCTGATTTCTTTTCCTGTGAGGAAAAGCCTTCTGTTTCGACCGCAAAACCTTTCAGGGGAGCATTTGCAACCGTTTGGCACCATTTTTGAGTCAATTGCCGAAAGTCAGAGTTTTGATGACATTGTGACCCCGGGGCTTAGGGATTTTTTCAAAAAAATCTTTTTCTGCCGATTAAGTTGTAGAGGGCTGATTTCTTTTTCTGTGATAAAAAGCCTTCTGTTTCGACCCCCAAAACTTTCAGGGGAGCGTTGGCACTATTTTTGAATCAATTGCCAAAAGTCAGAGTTTTGATGAAATTGTGACCCCGGGGCTTAGGAATTTTTTCAAAAAAATATTTTTCTGCCGGTTAAGTTGTCGAGGGCTGATTTCTTGTCCTGTGATAAAAAGGCTTCTGTTTCGACCGCCAAACCTTTCAGGGGAGCATTTGCAACCATTTGGCACCATTTTTTAATCAATTGCCGAAAGTCAGATTTTTGATGAAATTGTGACCCCGGGGCTTAGGGATTTTTTCAAAACAATCTTTTTCTGCCGGTTAAGTTGTCGAAGGGCTGATTTCTTGTCCTTTGATAAACAGCCTTCTGTTTCGACCGCCAAACCTTTCAGGGGAGCATTTGCAACCGTTTGGCACTATTTTTGAGTGAATTGCCGAAAGTCAGAGTTTTGATGACATTGTGACCCCGGGGCTTAGGGATTTTTTCAAAAAAATATTTTTCTGTCTGTTAAGTTGTTGAGGGCTGATTTCTTGTCCTGTGATAAAAAGGCTTCTGTTTCGACCGCCAAACCTTTCAGGGGAGCATTTGCAACCATTTGGCTCCATTTTTGAGTGAATTGCCGAAAGTCAGAGTTTAGATGACATTGTGACCCCGGGGCTTAGGGATTTTTTCAAAAAAATATTTTTCTGCTGTTTAAGTTTTTGAGGGCTGATTTCTTTTCCTGTGATGAAAAGCCTTCTGTTTCGACCGCCAAACCTTTCAGGGGAGCATTTGCAACTGTTTGGCACCATTTTTGAGTCAATTGGAGAAAGTCATATTTTTTATGAAACTGTGACCCCGGGGCTTAGGGATTTTTTCAAAAAAATCTTTTTTTGCCGGTTAAGTTGTCGAGCGTTGATTTCTTTTTCTGTGATAAAAAGCCTTCTGTTTCGACCGCCAAACCTTTCAGGGGAGCATTTGCAACCGTTTGGCACCATTTTTGAGTCAATTGGAGAAAGTCATATTTTTGCTGAAATTGTGACCCCGGGGTTTAGGGATTTTTTTCAAAAAAATCTTTTTCTCCCGGTTAAGTTGTTGAGGGCTGATTTCTTTTCCTGTGAGGAAAAGCCTTCTGCTTAGACCGCCAAACCTTTCAGAGGAGCCTTTGCAATGGTTTGGCACCATTTTTGAGTCAATTGCTGAAAGTCAGAGTTTTGATGACATTGTGACCCCGGGGCTTAGGGATTTTTTCAAAAAAATCTTTTTCTCCCGGTTAAGTTGTCGAGGGCTGATTTCTTTTCCTGTGATAAAAAGCCTTCTGTTTCGACCGCCAAACCGTTCAGGGGAGCATTGGCATCATTTTTGAGTCAACTGCCGAAAGTCAGAGATTTGATGAAATTGTGACCCCGGGGCTTAGGGATTTTTTTAAAAAAATCTTTTTTTGCCGGTTAAGTTTTCGTGGGCTGATTTCTTTTCCTGTGATGAAAAGCCTTCTGTTTCGACCGCCAAACCTTTCAGGGGAGCATTAGCAACCGTTTGGCACCATTTTTGAGTCAATTGCCGAAAGTCAGAGTTTTGATGAAATTGTGACCCCGGGGCTTAGGGATTTTTTGAAAAAAATCTTTTTCTGCCGATTAAGTTGTAGAGGGCTGATTTCTTTTTCTGTGATAAAAAGCCTTCTGTTTCGACCCCCAAAACTTTCAGGGGAGCGTTGGCACTATTTTTGAATCAATTGCCAAAAGTCAGAGTTTTGATGAAATTGTGACCCCGGGGCTTAGGAATTTTTTCAAAAAAATATTTTTCTGCCGGTTAAGTTGTCGAAGGGCTGATTTCTTGTCCTTTGATAAAAAGGCTTCTGTTTCGCAACCAAACCTTTCAGGGGAGCATTTGCAACCATTTGGCACCATTTTTTAATCAATTGCCGAAAGTCAGATTTTTGATGAAATTGTGACCCCGGGGCTTAGGGATTTTTTCAAAACAATCTTTTTCTGCCGGTTAAGTTGTCGAAGGGCTGATTTCTTGTCCTTTGATAAACAGCCTTCTGTTTCGACCGCCAAACCTTTCAGGGGAGCATTTGCAACCGTTTGGCACTATTTTTGAGTGAATTGCCGAAAGTCAGAGTTTTGATGACATTGTGACCCCGGGGCTTAGGGATTTTTTCAAAAAAATATTTTTCTGTCTGTTAAGTTGTTGAGGGCTGATTTCTTGTCCTGTGATAAAAAGGCTTCTGTTTCGACCGCCAAACCTTTCAGGGGAGCATTTGCAACCATTTGCTCCATTTTTGAGTAAATTGCCGAAAGTCAGAGTTTAGATGACATTGTGACCCCGGGGCTGAGGGATTTTTTCAAAAAAATCTTTTTCTGCCGGTTAAGTTGTGGAGGGCAGATTTCTTTTCCTGTGATAAAAAGGCTTCTGTTTCGACCGCCAAGCCTTTCAGAGGAGCCTTTGCAACAGTTTGTCAGCATTTTTGAGTCAACTGCCGAAAGTCAGAGTTTTGATGACATTGTGACCCCGGGGCTTAGGGATTTTTTCAAAAAAATCTTTTTTTGCCTGTGAAGTTTTCGACGGCTGATTTCTTTTCCTGTGATGAAAAGCCTTCTCTTTCGACCGCCAAACCTTTCAGTGGAGCATTTGCAACCGTTTGGCACCATTTTTGAGTCAATTGGAGAAAGTCATATTTTTTATGAAACTGTGACCCCGGGGCTTAGGGATTTTTTCAAAAAAATATTTTTCTGCCGGTTAAGTTGTGGAGGGCTGATTTCTTTTCCTGTGATAAAAAGGCTTCTGTTTCGACCGCCAAACCTTTCAGGGGAGCATTGGCATCATTTTTGAGTCAATTGCCGAAAGTCAGAGTTTTTATGAAATTGTGACCCCGGGGCTTAGGGATTTTTTCAAAAAAATATTTTTCTGCCGGTTAAGTTGTAGAGGGCTGATTTCTTTTCCTGTGATGAAAAGCCTTCTGTTTCGACCGCCAAACCTTTCAGGGGAGCATTTGCAACCGTTTGGCACTATTTTTGAGTGAATTTCCGAAAGTCAGATTTTTGCTGAAATTGTGATCCCGGGGCTTAGGGATTTTTTTCAAAAAAATATTTTTCTGCCGGTTAAGTTGTCAAGGGCTGATTTCTTTTCCTGTGATAAAAAGTCTTCTGTTTCGACCGCCACACCTTTCAGGGGAGCATTGGCATCATTTTTGAGTCAATTGCTGAAAGTCAGAGTTTTGATGACATTGTGACCCCGGGGCTTAGGGATTTTTTCAAAAAAATATTTTTCTGCCGGTTAAGGTGTGGAGCGCTGATTTCTTTTCCTGTTATGAAAAGCATTCTGTTTCGACCGCCAAACCTTTCAGGGGAGCATTTGCAACTGTTTGGCACCATTTTTGAGTCAATTGGAGAAAGTCATATTTTTTATGAAACTGTGACCCCGGGGCTTAGGGATTTTTTCAAAAAAATCTTTTTTTGCCGGTTAAGTTGTAGAGCGCTGATTTCTTTTTCTGTGATAAAAAGCCTTCTGCTTAGACCGCCAAACCTTTCAGAGGAGCCTTTGCAATGGTTTGGCACCATTTTTGAGTCTATTGCCGAAAGTCAGAGTTTTGATGAATTTGTGACCCCGGGGCTTAGGGATTTTTTCAAAAAAATATTTTTCTGCCGGTTAAGTTGTCGAGGGCTGATTTCTTTTCCTGTGATAAAAAGCCTTCTGTTTCGACCGCCAAACCTTTCAGGGGAGCATTGGCATCATTTTTGAGTCAACTGCCGAAAGTCAGAGATTTGATGAAATTGTGACCCCGGGGCTTAGGGATTTTTTTAAAAAAATCTTTTTTTGCCGGTTAAGTTTTCGAGGGCTGATTTCTTTTCCTGTGATGAAAAGCCTTCTGTTTCGACCGCCAAACCTTTCAGGGGAGCATTAGCAACCGTTTGGCACCATTTTTGAGTCAATTGCCGAAAGTCAGAGTTTTGATGAAATTGTGACCCCGGGGCTTAGGGATTTTTTCAAAAAAATCTTTTTCTGCCGATTAAGTTGTCGAGGGCTGATTTCTTGTCCTGTGATAAAAAGGCTTCTGTTTGCAACCAAACCTTTCAGGGGAGCATTTGCAACCATTTGGCACCATTTTTTAATCAATTGCCGAAAGTCAGATTTTTGATGAAATTGTGACCCCGGGGCTTAGGGATTTTTTCAAAACAATCTTTTTCTGCCGGTTAAGTTGTCGAAGGGCTGATTTCTTGTCCTTTGATAAACAGCCTTCTGTTTCGACCGCCAAACCTTTCAGGGGAGCATTTGCAACCGTTTGGCACTATTTTTGAGTGAATTGCCGAAAGTCAGAGTTTTGATGACATTGTGACCCCGGGGCTTAGGGATTTTTTCAAAAAAATATTTTTCTGCCGGTTAAGTTGTGGAGGGAGATTTCTTTTCCCGTGAGGAAAAGCCTTCTGCTTAGAGCGCCAAACCTTTCAGAGGAGCCTTTGCAACCGTTTGTCAGCATTTTTGAGTCAATTGCAAAAGTCAGAGTTTTGATGAAATTGTGACCCCGGCGTTTAGGGATTTTTTGAAAAAAATATTTTTCTGCCGGTTAAGTTGTGGAGGGCTGATTTCTTTTCCTGTGATAAAAAGGCTTCTGTTTCGACCGCCAAACCTTTCAGGGGAGCATTTGCAACCGTTTGGCACCATTTTTGAGTCAATTGGAGAAAGTCATATTTTTGCTGAAATTGTGACCCCGGGGCTTAGGGATTTTTTTCAAAAAAATCTTTTTCTCCCGGTTAAGTTGTCGAGGGCTGATTTCTTTTCCTGTGATAAAAAGCCTTCTCTTTCGACCGCCAAACCTTTCAGGGGAGCCTTTGAAGTGTTTGGCACCATTTTTGAGTCAATTGCCGAAAGTCAGAGTTTTGATGAAATTGTGACCCCGGGGCTTAGGGATTTTTTCAAAAAATTATTTTTCTGCCGGTTAAGTTGTGGAGCACTGATTTCTTTTCCTGTGATGAAAAGCCTTCTCTTTCGACCGCCAAACCTTTCAGGGGAGCATTTGCAACCGTTTGGCACCATTTTTGAGTCAATTGCCGAAAGTCAGAGTTTTGATGAAATTGTGACCCCGGGGCTTAGGGATTTTTTCAAAAAAATCTTTTTCTGCCGGTTAAGTTGTCAAGGGCTGATTTCTTTTCCTGTGATAAAAAGCCTTCTCTTTCGACCGCCAAACCTTTCAGGGGAGCATTTGCAACCATTTGACACCATTTTTGAGTCAATTGAAGAAAGTCATATTTTTTATGAAACTCTGACCCTGTGGCTTAGGGATTTTTTCAAAAAAATCTTTTTCTGCCGGTTAAGTTGTGGAGCGCTGATTTCTTTTCCTGTGAGGAAAAGCCTTCTGCTTAGACCGCCAAACCTTTCAGAGGAGCCTTTGCAAGTGTTTGGAACCATTTTTGAGTCAATTGCCGAAAGTCAGAGTTTTGCTGAAATTGTGACCCTGGGGCTTAGGGATTTTTTCAAAAAAATCTTTTTCTGCCGGTT
This sequence comes from Podarcis cretensis, assembly GCF_951804945.1. NCBI lineage: Eukaryota > Metazoa > Chordata > Lepidosauria > Squamata > Lacertidae > Podarcis > Podarcis cretensis. The sequence continues at coordinate 8,998,425 of NC_137176.1, forward strand.
AAGTTGTGGAAGGCAGATTTCTTTTCCTGTGATAAAAAGGCTTCTGTTTCGACCGCCAAGCCTTTCAGGGGAGCATTGGCATCATTTTTTAGTCAATTGCCGAAAGTCAGAGTTTTGATGACATTGTGACCCCGGGGCTTAGGGATTTTTTCAAAAAAATATTTTTCTCCCGGTTAAGTTGTCGAGGGCTGATATCTTTTCCTGTGAGGAAAAGCCTTCTGCTTAGACCGCCAAAACTTTCAGAGGAGCCTTTGCAAGTGTTTGGCACCATTTTTGAGTCAATTGCCGAAAGTCAGAGTTTTTATGAAATTGTGACCCCGGGGCTTAGGGATTTTTTCAAAAAAATATTTTTCTGCCGGTTAAGTTGTGGAGGGCTGATTTCTTTTTCTGTGATAAAAAGGCTTCTGTTTCGACCGCCAAACCTTTCAGGGGAGCGTTGGCACTATTTTTGAATCAATTGCCAAAAGTCAGAGTTTTGATGAAATTGTGACCTCGGGGCTTAGGAATTTTTTCAAAAAACTTTTTTTCTGCTGTTTAAGTTTTTGAGGGCTGATTTCTTTTCCTGTGATGAAAAGCCTTCTGTTTCGACCGCCAAACCTTTCAGGGGAGCATTTGCAACCGTTTGGCACTATTTTTGAGTGAATTTCCGAAAGTCAGATTTTTGCTGAAATTGTGATCCCGGGGCTTAGGGATTTTTTCAAAAAAATATTTTTCTGCCGGTTAAGTTGTGGAGGGCTGATTTCTTTTCCTGTGATGAAAAGCCTTCTCTTTCGACCGCCAAACCTTTCAGGGGAGCATTTGCAACTGTTTGGCACCATTTTTGAGTCAATTGGAGAAAGTCATATTTTTTATGAAACTGTGACCCCGGGGCTTAGGGATTTTTTCAAAAAAATCTTTTTTTGCCAGTTAAGTTGTCGAGCGCTGATTTCTTTTTCTGTGATAAAAAGCCTTCTGTTTCGACCGCCAAACCTTTCAGGGGAGCATTTGCTACCGTTTGGCACCATTTTTGAGTCAATTGGAGAAAGTCATATTTTTGCTGAAATTGTGACCCCGGGGCTTAGGGATTTTTTTCAAAAAAATCTTTTTCTCCCGGTTAAGTTGTCGAGGGCTGATTTCTTTTCCTGTGAGGAACAGCCTTCTGCTTAGACCGCCAAACCTTTCAGAGGAGCCTTTGCAATGGTTTGGCACCATTTTTGAGTCTATTGCCGAAAGTCAGAGTTTTGATGAATTTGTGACCCCGGGGCTTAGGGATTTTTTCAAAAAAATATTTTTCTGCCGGTTAAGTTGTCGAGGGCTGATTTCTTTTCCTGTGAGGAAAAGCCTTCTGCTTAGACCGCCAAACCTTTCAGAGGAGCCTTTGCAATGGTTTGGCACCATTTTTGAGTCAATTGCTGAAAGTCAGAGTTTTGATGACATTGTGACCCCGGGGCTTAGGGATTTTTTCAAAAAAATATTTTTCTGCCGGTTAAGTTGTGGAGGGCTGATTTCTTTTCCTGTGATAAAAAGGCTTCTGTTTCGACCGCCAAACCTTTCAGGGGAGCATTGGCATCATTTTTGAGTCAATTGCCGAAAGTCAGAGTTTTGATGGCATTGTGACCCCGGGGCTTAGGGATTTTTTCAAAAAAATATTTTTCTGCCGGTTAAGTTGTGGAGCGCTGATTTCTTTTCCTGTGATGAAAAGCATTCTGTTTCGACCGCAAAACCTTTCAGGGGAGCATTTGCAATTGTTTTGCACCATTTTTGAGTCAATTGGAGAAAGTCATATTTTTTATGAAACTGTGACCCCCCGCGGGGCTTAGGGATTTTTTCAAAAAAATCTTTTTTTGCCGGTTAAGTTGTCGAGGGCTGATTTCTTTTTCTGTGATAAAAAGCCTTCTGCTTCGACCGCCAAACCTTTCAGGGGAGCCTTTGCAAGTGTTTTGCACCATTTTTGAGTCAATTGGAGAAAGTCATATTTTTGCTGAAATTGTGACCCCGGGGCTTAGGGATTTTTTCAAAAAAATATTTTTCTGCCGGTTAAGTTGTGGAGGGCTGATTTCTTTTCCTGTGATAAAAAGGCTTCTGTTTCGACCGCCAAACCTTTCAGGGGAGCATTGGCATCATTTTTGAGTCAATTGCCGAAAGTCAGAGTTTTGATGACATTGTGACCCCGGGGCTTAGGGATTTTTTCAAAAAAATATTTTTCTGCCGGTTAAGTTGTGGAGCGCTGATTTCTTTTCGTGTGATGAAAAGCATTCTGTTTCGACCGCAAAACCTTTCAGGGGAGCATTTGCAACCGTTTGGCACCATTTTTGAGTCAATTGCCGAAAGTCAGAGTTTTGATGAAATTGTGACCCCGGGGCTTAGGGATTTTTTCAAAAAAATCTTTTTTTGCCGGTTAAGTTGTCGAGGGCTGATTTCCTTTCCTGTGATAAAAAGCCTTCTGCTTAGACCGCCAAACCTTTCAGAGGAGCCTTTGCAATGGTTTCCACCATTTTTGAGTCAATTGCCGAAAGTCAGAGTTTTGATGAATTTGTGACCCCGGGGCTTAGGGATTTTTTCAAAAAAATCTTTTTCTGCCGGTTAAGTTGTGGAGGGCTGATTTCTTTTCCTGTGATAAAAAGGCTTCTGTTTCGACCGCCAAACCTTTCAGGGGAGCATTTGCAACCGTTTGGCACCATTTTTGAGTCAATTGGAGAAAGTCATATTTTTGCTGAAATTGTGACTCCGGGGCTTTGGGATTTTTTTCAAAATAATCTTTTTCTCCCGGTTAAGTTGTCGAGGGCTGATTTCTTTTCCTGTGATGAAAAGCCTTCTCTTTCGACCGCCAAACCTTTCAGGGGAGCATTTGCAACCGTTTGGCACCATTTTTGAGTCAATTGCCGAAAGTCAGAGTTTTGATGACATTGTTACCCAGGGCCTTAGGGATTTTTTCAAAAAAATATTTTTCTGCCGGTGAAGTTTTCGACGGCTGATTTCTTTTCCTGTGATAAAAAGGCTTCTGTTTCGACCGCCAAACCTTTCAGGGGAGCATTGGCATCATTTCTGAGTCAATTGCCGAAAGTCAGGTTTTTGATGACATTGTGACCCCGGGGCTTAGGGATTTTTTCAAAAAAATATTTTTCTGCCGGTTAAGTTGTGGAGCGCTGATTTCTTTTCCTGTGATGAAAAGCATTCTGTTTCGACCGCAAAACCTTTCAGGGGAGCATTTGCAACCGTTTGGCACCATTTTTGAGTCAATTGGAGAAACTCATATTTTTTATGAAACTGTGACCCCAGGGATTAGGGATTTTTTCAAAAAAATCTTTTTTTGCCCGTTAAGTTGTCGAGGGCTGATTTCTTTTTCTGTGATAAAAAGCCTTCTGTTTCGACCGCAAAACCTTTCAGGGGAGCATTTGCAACCGTTTGGCACCATTTTTGAGTCAATTGGAGAAAGTCATATTTTTGCTGTAATTGTGACCCCGGGGCTTAGGGATTTTTTCAAAAAAATATTTTTCTGCCGGTTAAGCTGTGGAGTGCTGATTTCTTTTCCTGTGATAAATAGGCTTCTGTTTCGACCGCCAAACCTTTCAGGGGAGCATTGGCATCATTTTTGAGTCAATTGCCGAAAGTCAGAGTTTTGATGACATTGTGACCCCGGGGCTTAGGGATTTTTTCAAAAAAATATTTTTCTGCCGGTTATGTTGTGGAGCGCTGATTTCTTTTCCTGTGATGAAAAGCATTCTGTTTCGACCGCAAAACCTTTCAGGGGAGCATTTGCAACCGTTTGGCACCATTTTTTAGTCAATTGCCGAAAGTCAGAGTTTTGATGACATTGTGACCCCAGGGCTTAGGGATTTTTTCAAAAAAATCTTTTTTTGCCGGTTTAGTTGTGGAGCGCTGATTTCTTTTCCTGTGATGAAAAGCATTCTGTTTAGACCGCAAAACCATTCAGGGGAACATTTGCAATGGTTTGGCACCATTTTTGAGTCAATTGGAGAAAGTCATATTTTTTATGAAACTGTGACCCCCCGCGGGGCTTAGGGATTTTTTCAAAAAAATCTTTTTTTGCCGGTTAAGTTGTCGAGGGCTGATTTCTTTTCCTGTGATAAAAAGGCTTCTGTTTCGACCGCCAAACCTTTCCGGGGAGCATTGGCATCATTTTTGAGTCAATTGCCGAAAGTCAGAGTTTTGATGACATTGTGACCCCGGGGCTTAGGGATTTTTTCACAAAAATCTTTTTTTGCCGGTGAAGTTTTCGACGGCTGATTTCTTTTCCTGTGATAAAAAGCCTTCTCTTTCGACCGCCAAACCTTTCAGGGGAGCATTGGCATCATTTTTGAGTCAATTGCCGAAAGTCAGATTTTTGATGACATTGTGACCCCGGGGCTTAGGGATTTTTTCAAAAAATTATTTTTCTGCCGGTTAAGTTGTGGAGCGCTGATTTCTTTTCCTGTGATGAAAAGCCTTCTCTTTCGACCGCCAAACCTTTCAGGGGAGCAGCCGTTTGGCACCATTTTTGAGTCAATTGCCGAAAGTCAGAGTTTTGATGAAATTGTGACCCCGGGGCTTAGGGATTTTTTCAAAAAAATCTTTTTCTGCCGGTTAAGTTGTGGAGGGCTGATTTCTTTTCCTGTGATAAAAAGGCTTCTGTTTCGACCGCCAAACCTTTCAGGGGAGCATTGGCATCATTTTTGAGTCAATTGCCGAAAGTCAGAGTTTTGATGACATTGTGACCCCGGGGCTTAGGGATTTTTTCAAAAAAATATTTTTCTCCCCGTTAAGTTGTCGAGGGCTGATATATTTTCCTGTGAGGAAAAGCCTTCTGCTTAGACCGCCAAAACTTTCAGAGGAGCCTTTGCAAGTGTTTGGCACCATTTTTGAGTCAATTGCCGAAAGTCAGAGTTTTTATGAAATTGTGACCCTGGGGATTAGGGATTTTTTCAAAAAAATATTTTTCTGCCGGTTAAGTTGTGGAGGGCTGATTTCTTTTCCTGTGATGAAAAGCCTTCTGTTTCGACCGCCAAACCTTTCAGGGGAGCATTAGCAACCATTTGGCACCATTTTTGCGTCAATTGCCAAAAGTCAGAGTTTTGATGCAATTGTGACCCCGGGGCTTAGGAATTTTTTCAAAAAAATATTTTTCTGCCGGTTAAGTTGTCGAGGGCTGATTTCTTGTCCTGTGATAAAAAGGCTTCTGTTTCGCAACCAAACCTTTCAGGGGAGCATTTGCAACCATTTGGCACCATTTTTTAATTAATTGCCGAAAGTCAGATTTTTGATGAAATTGTGACCCCGGGGCTTAGGGATTTTTTCAAAACAATCTTTTTCTGCCGGTTAAGTTGTCGAAGGGCTGATTTCTTGTCCTTTGATAAAAAGCCTTCTGTTTCGACCGCCAAACCTTTCAGGGGAGCATTTGCAACCGTTTGGCACTATTTTTGAGTGAATTGCCGAAAGTCAGAGTTTTGATGAAATTGTGACCCCGGGGCTTAGGGATTTTTTCAAAACAATCTTTTTCTGCCGGTTAAGTTGTTGAAGGGCTGATTTCTTGTCCTTTGATAAAAAGCCTTCTGTTTCGACCGCCAAACCTTTCAGGGGAGAATTTGCAACCGTTTGGCACTATTTTTGAGTGAATTGCCGAAAGTCAGAGTTTAGATGACATTGTGACCCCGGGGCTTAGGGATTTTTTCAAAAAAATCTTTTTCTGCCGGTTAAGTTGTGGAGGGAGATTTCTTTTCCCGTGAGGAAAAGCCTTCTGCTTAGAGCGCCAAACCTTTCAGAGGAGCCTTTGCAAGTGTTTGGCACCATTTTTGAGTCAATTGCCGAAAGTCAGAGTTTTGATGAAATTGTGACCCCGGGGCTTAGGGATTTTTTGAAAAAAATATTTTTCAGCCGGTTAAGTTGTGGAGGGCTGATTTCTTTTCCTGTGATAAAAAGGCTTCTGTTTCGACCGCCAAACCTTTCAGGGGAGCATTTGCAACCGTTTGGCACCATTTTTGAGTCAATTGGAGAAAGTCAGAGTTTTGCTGAAATTGTGACCCCGGGGCTTAGGGATTTTTTTCAAAAAAATCTTTTTCTCCCGGTTAAGTTGTCGAGGGCTGATTTCTTTTCCTGTGATAAAAAGGCTTCTCTTTCGACCGCCAAACCTTTCAGGGGAGCATTTGCAACCGTTTGGCACCATTTTTGAGTCAATTGCCGAAAGTCAGAGTTTTGATGAAATTGTGACCCCGGGGCTTAGGGATTTTTTCAAAAAAATATTTTTCTGCCGGTTAGGTTGTGGAGGGCTGATTTCTTTTCCTGTGATAAAAAGGCTTCTGTTTCGACCGCCAAACCTTTCAGGGGAGCATTGGCATCATTTTTGAGTCAATTGCCGAAAGTCAGATTTTTGATGACATTGTGACCCCGGGGCTTAGGGATTTTTTCAAAAAAATATTTTTCTCCCCGTTAAGTTGTCGAGGGCTGATAAATTTTCCTGTGAGGAAAAGCCTTCTGCTTAGACCGCCAAAACTTTCAGAGGAGCCTTTGCAAGTGTTTGGCACCATTTTTGAGTCAATTGCCGAAAGTCAGAGTTTTTATGAAATTGTGACCCCGGGGATTAGGGATTTTTTCAAAAAAATATTTTTCTGCCGGTTAAGTTGTGGAGGGCTGATTTCTTTTCCTGTGATGAAAAGCCTTCTGTTTCGACCGCCAAACCTTTCAGGGGAGCATTAGCAACCATTTGGCACCATTTTTGCGTCAATTGCCAAGAGTCAGAGTTTTGATGCAATTGTGACCCCGGGGCTTAGGAATTTTTTCAAAAAAATATTTTTCTGCCGGTTAAGTTGTCGAGGGCTGATTTCTTGTCCTGTGATAAAAAGGCTTCTGTTTCGCAACCAAACCTTTCAGGGGAGCATTTGCAACCATTTGGCACCATTTTTTAATTAATTGCCGAAAGTCAGATTTTTGATGAAATTGTGACCCCGGGGCTTAGGGATTTTTTCAAAACAATCTTTTTCTGCCGGTTAAGTTGTCGAAGGGCTGATTTCTTGTCCTTTGATAAAAAGCCTTCTGTTTCGACCGCCAAACCTTTCAGGGGAGCATTTGCAACCGTTTGGCACTATTTTTGAGTGAATTGCCGAAAGTCAGAGTTTTGATGAAATTGTGACCCCGGGGCTTAGGGATTTTTTCAAAACAATCTTTTTCTGCCGGTTAAGTTGTTGAAGGGCTGATTTCTTGTCCTTTGATAAAAAGCCTTCTGTTTCGACCGCCAAACCTTTCAGGGGAGAATTTGCAACCGTTTGGCACTATTTTTGAGTGAATTGCCGAAAGTCAGAGTTTAGATGACATTGTGACCCCGGGGCTTAGGGATTTTTTCAAAAAAATCTTTTTCTGCCGGTTAAGTTGTGGAGGGAGATTTCTTTTCCCGTGAGGAAAAGCCTTCTGCTTAGAGCGCCAAACCTTTCAGAGGAGCCTTTGCAAGTGTTTGGCACCATTTTTGAGTCAATTGCCGAAAGTCAGAGTTTTGATGAAATTGTGACCCCGGGGCTTAGGGATTTTTTGAAAAAAATATTTTTCAGCCGGTTAAGTTGTGGAGGGCTGATTTCTTTTCCTGTGATAAAAAGGCTTCTGTTTCGACCGCCAAACCTTTCAGGGGAGCATTTGCAACCGTTTGGCACCATTTTTGAGTCAATTGGAGAAAGTCAGAGTTTTGCTGAAATTGTGACCCCGGGGCTTAGGGATTTTTTTCAAAAAAATCTTTTTCTCCCGGTTAAGTTGTCGAGGGCTGATTTCTTTTCCTGTGATAAAAAGGCTTCTCTTTCGACCGCCAAACCTTTCAGGGGAGCATTTGCAACCGTTTGGCACCATTTTTGAGTCAATTGCCGAAAGTCAGAGTTTTGATGAAATTGTGACCCCGGGGCTTAGGGATTTTTTCAAAAAAATATTTTTCTGCCGGTTAGGTTGTGGAGGGCTGATTTCTTTTCCTGTGATAAAAAGGCTTCTGTTTCGACCGCCAAACCTTTCAGGGGAGCATTTGCAACCGTTTGGCACCATTTTTGAGTCAATTGGAGAAAGTCAGAGTTTTGCTGAAATTGTGACCCCGGGGCTTAGGGATTTTTTTCAAAAAAATCTTTTTCTCCCGGTTAAGTTGTCGAGGGCTGATTTCTTTTCCTGTGATGAAAAGCATTCTGTTTCGACCGCAAAACCTTTCAGGGGAGCATTTGCAACCGTTTGGCACCATTTTTGAGTCAATTGCCGAAAGTCAGAGTTTTGATGAAATTGTGACCCCGGGGCTTAGGGATTTTTTTTTTAAAAAATTATTTTTTGCCAGTGTAGTTTTCGACGGCTGATTTCTTTTCCTGTGATGAAAAGCATTCTGTTTCGACCGCAAAACCTTTCAGGGGAGCATTTGCAACCGTTTGACACCATTTTTGAGTCAATTGAAGAAAGTCATATTTTTTATGAAACTGTGACCCTGGGGCTTAGGGATTTTTTCAAAAAAATCTTTTTCTGCCGGTTAAGTTGTGGAGGGCTGATTTCTTTTCCTGTGATAAAAAGGCTTCTGTTTCGACCGCCAAACCTTTCAGGGGATCATTTGCAACTGTTTGGCATCATTTTTGAGTGAATTTCCAAAAGTCAGATTTTTGCTGAAATTGTGATCCCGGGGCTTAGGGATTTTTTTCAAAAAAATCTTTTTCTCCCGGTTAAGTTGTCGAGGGCTGATTTCTTTTCCTGTGAGGAAAAGCCTTCTGCTTAGACCGCCAAACCTTTCAGAGGAGCCTTTGCAAGTGTTTGGCACCATTTTTGAGTCAATTGCCGAAAGTCAGAGTTTTGATGAAATTGTGACCCCGGGGCTTAGGGATTTTTTCAAAAAAATCTTTTTCTGCCAATTAAGTTGTAGAGAGCTGATTTCTTTTTCTGTGATAAAAAGCCTTCTGTTTCGACCGCCAAAACTTTCAGGGGAGCGTTGGCACTATTTTTGAATCAATTGCCAAAAGTCAGAGTTTTGATGAAATTGTGACCCCGGGGCTTAGGAATTTTTTCAAAAAAATATTTTTCTGCCGGTTAAGTTGTCGAGGGCTGATTTCTTGTCCTGTGATAAAAAGGCTTCTGTTTCGCAACCAAACCTTTCAGGGGAGCATTTGCAACCATTTGGCACCATTTTTTAATTAATTGCCGAAAGTCAGATTTTTGATGAAATTGTGACCCCGGGGCTTAGGGATTTTTTCAAAACAATCTTTTTCTGCCGGTTAAGTTGTCGAAGGGCTGATTTCTTGTCCTTTGATAAAAGGCCTTCTGTTTCGACAGCCAAACCTTTCAGGGGAGCATTTGCAACCGTTTGGAACTATTTTTGAGTCAATTGCCGAAAGTCAGAGTTTTGATGAAATTGTGACCCCGGGGTTTAGGGATTTTTTGAAAAAAATATTTGTCTGCCGGTTAAGTTGTGGAGGGCTGATTTCTTTTCCTGTGATAAAAAGGCTTCTGTTTCGACCGCCAAACCTTTCAGGGGAGCATTTGCAACCGTTTGGCACCATTTTTGAGTCAATTGGAGAAAGTCAGAGTTTTGATGAAGTTGTGACCCCGGGGCTTAGGGATTTTTTCAAAAAAATATTTTTCTGCCGGTTAAGTTGTGGAGCGCTGATTTCTTTTCCTGTGATAAAAAGCCTTCTCTTTCAACCGCCAAACCTTTCAGGGGAGCATTTGCAACCGTTTGACACCATTTTTGAGTCAATTGAAGAAAGTCATATTTTTTATGAAACTGTGTCCCTGGGGCTTAGGGATTTTTTCAAAAAAATCTTTTTCTGCCGGTTAAGTTGTGGAGGGCTGATTTCTTTTCCTGTGATGAAAAGCCTTCTGTTTCGACCGCCAAACCTTTCAGGGGAGCATTTGCAACTGTTTGGCATCATTTTTGAGTGAATTTCCGAAAGTCAGATTTTTGCTGAAATTGTGATCCCGGGTCTTATTGATTTTTTTCAAAAAATATTTTTCTGCCGGTTAAGTTGTCGAGGGCTAATTTCTTTTCCTGTGAGGAAAAGCCTTCTGCTTAGACCGCCAAACCTTTCAGAGGAGCCTTTGCAAGTGTTTGGCACCATTTTTGAGTCAATTGCCGAAAGTCAGAGTTTTGATGACATTGTGACCCCGGGGCTTAGGGATTTTTTCAAAAAAATCTTTTTCTGCCGGTTAAGTTGTGGAGGGCTGATTTCTTTTCCTGTGATGAAAAGCATTCTGTTTCGACCGCAAAACCTTTCAGGGGAGCATTTGCAACCGTTTGGCACCATTTTTGAGTCAATTGCCGAAAGTCAGAGTTTTGATGACATTGTGACCCCGGGGCTTAGGGATTTTTTTGAAAAAAAATCTTTTTCTGCCGGTTAAGTTGTGGAGGGCTGATTTCTTTTCCTGTGATAAAAAGGCTTCTGTTTCGACCGCCAAACCTTTCCGGGGAGCATTGGCATCATTTTTGAGTCAATTGCCGAAAGTCAGAGTTTTGATGACATTGTGACCCCGGGGCTTAGGGATTTTTTCAAAAAAATATTTTTCTGCCGGTTAAGTTGTGGAGCGCTGATTTCTTTTCCTGTGATGAAAAGCATTCTGTTTCGACCGCAAAACCTTTCAGGGGAGCATTTGCAACCGTTTGGCACCATTTTTGAGTCAATTGCCGAAAGTCAGAGTTTTGATGAAATTGTGACCCCGGGGCTTAGGGATTTTTTCAAAAAAATCTTTTTTTGCCGGTTAAGTTTTCGAGGGCTGATTTCTTTTCCTGTGATGAAAAGCCTTCTGTTTCGACCGCCAAACCTTTCAGGGGAGCATTAGCAACCGTTTGGCACCATTTTAGAGTCAATTGCCAAAAGTCAGATATTTGAGGAAATTGTGACCCCGGGGCTTTGGTATTTTTTCAAAAAAATCTTTTTCTGCCGGTTAAGTTGTTGAGGGCTGATTTCTTTTCCTGTGATAAAAAGCCTTCTGTTTCGACCGCCAAACCTTTCAGGGGAGCATTTGCAACCGTTTGGCACCATTTTTGAGTGAATTTCCGAAAGTCAGATTTTTGCTGAAATTGTGATCCCGGGACTTATTGATTTTTTTCAAAAAATATTTTTCTGCCGGTTAAGTTGTCGAGGGCTAATTTCTTTTCCTGTGAGGAAAAGCCTTCTGCTTAGACCGCCAAACCTTTCAGAGGAGCCTTTGCAAGTGTTTGGCACCATTTTTGAGTCAATTGCCGAAAGTCATAGTTTTGATGACATTGTGACCCCGGGGCTTAGGGATTTTTTTCAAAAAAATCTTTTTCTCCCGGTTAAGTTGTCGAGGGCTGATTTCTTTTCCTGTGATAAAAAGCCATCTCTTTCGACCGCCAAACCTTTCAGGGGAGCATTTGCAACCATTTGGCACCATTTCTGAGTCAATTGCCGAAAGTCAGAGTTTTGATGAAATTGTGACCCCGGGGTTTAGGGATTTTTTTCAAAAAAATCTTTTTCTCCCGGTTAAGTTGTCGAGGGCTGATTTCTTTTCCTGTGATAAAAAGCCATCTCTTTCGACCGCCAAACCTTTCAGGGGAGCATTTGCAACCGTTTGGCACCATTTTGAGTCAATTGCCGAAAGTCAGAGTTTTGATGAAATTGTGACCCCGGGGCTTAGGGATTTTTTCAAAAAAATATTTTTCTGCCGGTTAAGTTGTGGAGCGCTGATTTCTTTTCCTGTGATAAAAAGCCTTCTCTTTCGACCGCCAAACCTTTCAGGGGAGCATTTGCAACCGTTTGACACCATTTTTGAGTCAATTGAAGAAAGTCATATTTTTTATGAAACTGTGTCCCTGGGGCTTAGGGATTTTTTCAAAAAAATCTTTTTCTGCCGGTTAAGTTGTGGAGGGCTGATTTCTTTTCCTGTGATGAAAAGCCTTCTGTTTCGACCGCCAAACCTTTCAGGGGAGCATTTGCAACTGTTTGGCATCATTTTTGAGTGAATTTCCGAAAGTCAGATTTTTGCTGAAATTGTGATCCCGGGACTTATTGATTTTTTTCAAAAAATATTTTTCTGCCGGTTAAGTTGTTGAGGGCTAATTTCTTTTCCTGTGAGGAAAAGCCTTCTGCTTAGACCGCCAAACCTTTCAGAGGAGCCTTTGCAAGTGTTTGGCACCATTTTTGAGTCAATTGCCGAAAGTCAGAGTTTTGATGACATTGTGACCCCGGGGCTTAGGGATTTTTTCAAAAAAATCTTTTTCTGCCGGTTAAGTTGTGGAGGGCAGATTTCTTTTCCTGTGATAAAAAGGCTTCTGTTTCGACCGCCAAACCTTTCCGGGGAGCATTGGCATCATTTTTGAGTCAATTGCCGAAAGTCAGAGTTTTGATGACATTGTGACCCCGGGGCTTAGGGATTTTTTCAAAAAAATATTTTTCTGCCGGTTAAGTTGTGGAGCGCTGATTTCTTTTCCTGTGATGAAAAGCATTCTGTTTCGACCGCAAAACCTTTCAGGGGAGCATTTGCAACCGTTTGGCACCATTTTTGAGTCAATTGCCGAAAGTCAGAGTTTTGAGGAAATTGTGACCCCGGGGCTTAGGGATTTTTTCAAAAAAATCTTTTTTTGCCGGTTAAGTTTTCGAGGGCTGATTTCTTTTCCTGTGATGAAAAGCCTTCTGTTTCGACCGCCAAACCTTTCAGGGGAGCATTAGCAACCGTTTGGCACCATTTTAGAGTCAATTGCCAAAAGTCAGATATTTGAGGAAATTGTGACCCCGGGGCTTTGGTATTTTTTCAAAAAAATCTTTTTCTGCCGGTTAAGTTGTTGAGGGCTGAATTCTTTTCCTGTGATAAAAGGCCTTCTGTTTAGACCGCCAAACCTTTCAGGGGAGCATTTGCAACCGTTTGGCACCATTTTTGAGTGAATTTCCGAAAGTCAGATTTTTGCTGAAATTGTGATCCCGGGACTTATTGATTTTTTTCAAAAAATATTTTTCTGCCGGTTAAGTTGTCGAGGGCTAATTTCTTTTCCTGTGAGGAAAAGCCTTCTGCTTAGACCGCCAAACCTTTCAGAGGAGCCTTTGCAAGTGTTTGGCACCATTTTTGAGTCAATTGCCGAAAGTCAGAGTTTTGATGACATTGTGACCCCGGGGCTTAGGGATTTTTTCAAAAAAATCTTTTTCTGCCGGTTAAGTTGTGGAGGGCAGATTTCTTTTCCTGTGATAAAAAGGCTTCTGTTTCGACCGCCATACCATTCAGGGGAGCATTGGCACCATTTTTGAGTCAATTGCCGAAAGTCAGAGTTTTGATGACATTGTGACCCCGGGGCTTAGGGATTTTTTCAAAAAAATATTTTTCTCCCGGTTAAGTTGTGGAGCGCTGATTTCTTTTCCTGTGATGAAAAGCATTCTCTTTCGACCGCAAAACCTTTCAGGGGAGCATTTGCAACCGTTTGGCACCATTTTTGAGTCAATTGGAGAAAGTCATTTATTTATGAAACTGTGACCCCGGGGCTTAGGGATTTTTTCAAAAAAATCTTTTTTTGCCGGTTAAGTTGTCGAGGGCTGATTTCTTTTTCTGTGATAAAAAGCCTTCTGCTTCGACCGCCAAACCTTTCAGGGGAGCATTTGCAACCGTTTGGCACCATTTTTGAGTCAATTGGAGAAAGTCATATTTTTGCTGAAATTGTGACCCCGGGGCTTAGGGATTTTTTTCAAAAAAATATTTTTCTGCCGGTTAAGTTGTCGAGGGCTGATTTCTTTTCCTGTGAGGAAAAGCCTTTTGCTTAGACCGCCAAACCTTTCAGGGGAGCATTTGCAACCTTTTGGCACCATTTTTGAGTCAATTGAAGAAAGTCATATATTTTATGAAACTGTGACCCCGGGGCTTAGGGATTTTTTCAAAAAAATATTTTTCTGTCGGTTAAGTTGTGGAGCGCTGATTTCTTTTCCTGTGATGAAAAGCATTCTGTTTCGACCGCAAAACCTTTCAGGGAAGCATTTGCAACCGTTTGGCACCATTTTTGAGTCAATTGGAGAAAGTCATTTATTTATGAAACTGTGACCCCGGGGCTTAGGGATTTTTTCAAAAAAATCTTTTTTTGCCGGTTAAGTTGTCGAGGGCTGATTTCTTTTTCTGTGATAAAAAGCCTTCTGCTTAGACCGCCAAACCTTTCAGGGGAGCATTTGCAACCGTTTGGCACCATTTTTGAGTCAATTGGAGAAAGTCTTATTTTTGCTGAAATTGTGACCCCGGGGCTTAGGGATTTTTTCAGAAAAATCTTTTTTGGCCGGTTAAGTTGTGGAGGGCTGATTTCTTTTCCTGTGATAAAAAGCCTTCTCTTTCGACCGCCAAACCTTTCAGGGGAGCATTTGCAACCGTTTGGCACCATTTTTGAGTCAATTGAAGAAAGTCATATTTTTTATGAAACTGTGACCTCGGGGCTTAGGGATTTTTTCAAAAAAATATTTTTCTGCCGGTTAAGTTGTGGAGGGCTGATTTCTTTTCCTGTAAGGAGAAGCCTTCTGTTTCGACCGCCAAACCTTTCAGGGGAGCCTTTGCAAGTGTTTTGCACCATTTTTGAGTCAATTGGAGAAAGTCATATTTTTGCTGAAATTGTGACCCCGGGGCTTAGGGATTTTTTCAAGAAAATATTTTTCTCCCGGTTAAGTTGTGGAGCGCTGATTTCTTTTCCTGTGATAAAAAGGCTTCTGTTTCGACCGCCAGACCTTTCAGGGGAGCATTGGCATCATTTTTGAGTCAATTGCCGAAAGTCAGAGTTTTGATGACTTATGGATTTTTTCAAAAAAATCTTTTTCTGCCGGTTAAGTTGTGGAGGGCTGATTTCTTTTCCTGTGATAAAAAGGCTTCTGTTTCGACCGCCAAAACTTTCAGGGGAGCATTGGCATCATTTTTGAGTCAATTGCCGAAAGTCAGAGTTTTGATGACATTGTGACCCCGGGGATTAGGGATTTTTTCAAAAAAATATTTTTCTGCCGGTTAAGTTGTCGAGCGCTGATTTCTTTTCCTGTGATGAAAAGCATTCTGTTTCGACCGCAAAACCTTTCAGGGGAGCATTTGCAACCGTTTGGCACCATTTTTGAGTCAATTGAAGAAAGTCATATTTTTTATGAAACTGTGACCCCGGGGCTTAGGGATTTTTTCAAAAAAATCTTTTTTTGCCGGTTAAGTTGTCGAGGGCTGATTTCTTTTTCTGTGATAAAAAGCCTTCTGTTTCGACCGCCAAACCTTTCAGGGGAGCATTTGCAACTGTTTGGCATCATTTTTGAGTGAATTTCCGAAAGTCAGATTTTTGCTGAAACTGTGACCCCGGGGCTTAGGGATTTTTTTCAAAAAAATATTTTTCTGCCGGTTAAGTTGTCGAGGGCTGATTTCTTTTCCTGTGATGAAAAGCCTTCTGCTTAGACCGCCAAACCTTTCAGAGGAGCCTTTGCAAGTGTTTGGCACCATTTTTGAGTCAATTGCCGAAAGTCAGATTTTTGATGACATTGTGACGCCGGGGCTTAGGGATTTTTTCAAAAAAATCTTTTTCTGCCCGTTAAGTTGTGGAGGGCTGATTTCTTTTCCTGTGAGGAAAAGCCTTCTGTTTCGACCGCCAAACCTTTCAGGGGAGCATTTGCAACTGTTTGGCATCATTTTTGAGTGAATTTCCGAAAGTCAGATTTTTTGCTGAAATTGTGACCCCGGGGCTTAGGGATTTTTTCAAAAAAATATTTTTTTGCCCGTTAAGTTGTGGAGGGCTGATTTCTTTTCCTGTGAGGAAACGCCTTCTGTTTCGAACGCCAAACCTTTCAGGGGAGCATCTGCAACTGTTTGGCATCATTTTTGAGTGAATTTCCGAAAGTCAGATTTTTGCTGAAATTGTGACCCCGGGGCTTAGGGATTTTTTCAAAAAAATGTTTTTCTGCCGTTTAAGTTGTGGAGGGCTGATTTCTTTTCCTGTGATAAAAAGCCTTCTGTTTCGACCGCCAAACCTTTCAGGGGAGCATTTGCAACCGTTTGGCACCATTTTTGAGTCAATTGGAGAAAGTCATATTTTTGCTGAAATTGTGACCCCGGGGCTTAGGAATTTTTTTCAAAAAAATCTTTTTCTCCTGGTTAAGTTGTCTAGGGCTGATTTCTTTTCCTGTGATAAAAAGCCTTCTCTTTCGACCGCCAAACCTTTCAGGGGAGCCTTTGCAAGTGTTTTGCACCATTTTTGAGTCAATTGGAGAAAGTCATATTTTTGCTGAAATTGTGACCCCGGGGCTTAGGAATTTTTTTCAAAAAAATCTTTTTCTGCCGGTTAAGTTGTGGAGGGCTGATTTCTTTTCCTGTGATAAAAAGGCTTCTGTTTCGACCGCCAAACCTTTCAGGGGAGCATTGGCATCATTTTTGAGTCAATTACCGAAAGTCAGAGTTTTGATGACATTGTGACCCCGGGTTTTAGGGATTTTTTCAAAAAAAATATTTTTCTGCCGGTTAAGTTGTGGAGCGCTGATTTCTTTTCCTGTGATGAAAAGCCTTCTGTTTCGACCGCCAAACCTTTCAGGGGAGCATTTGCAACCGTTTGGCACCATTTTTGAGTCAATTGGAGAAAGTCATATTTTTTATGAAACTGTGACCCCAGGGCTTAGGGATTTTTTCAAAAAAATCTTTTTTTGCCGGTGAAGTTGTCGAGGGCTGATTTCTTTTTCTGTGATAAAAAGCCTTCTGTTTCGACCGCAAAACATTTCAGGGGAGCATTTGCAACCGTTTGGCACCATTTTTGAGTCAATTGGAGAAAGTCATATTTTTTATGAAACTGTGACCACGGGGCTTAGGGATTTTTTCAAAAAAATATTTTTCTACCGGTTAAGTTGTGGAGGGCTGATTTCTTTTCCTGTGATAAAAAGGCTTCTGTTTCGACTGCCAAACCTTTCAGGGGAGCATTGGCATCATTTTTGAGTCAATTGCCGAAAGTCAGAGTTTTGATGACATTGTGACCCCGGGGCTTAGGAATTTTTTCAAAAAAATATTTTTCTGCCGGTTAAGTTGTGGAGGGCTGATTTCTTTTCCTGTGATAAAAAGGCTTCTGTTTCGACCGCCAAACCTTTCAGGGGAGCATTGGCATCATTTTTGAGTCAATTGCCGAAAGTCAGAGTTTTGATGAAATTGTGACCCCGGGGCTTAGGGATTTTTTCAAAAAAATATTTTTCTGCCGGTTAAGTTGTGGAGGGCTGATTTCTTTTCCTGTGATAAAAAGGCTTCTGTTTCGACCGCCAAAACTTTCAGGGGAGCATTTGCAACCGTTTGGCACCATTTTTGAGTCAATTGGAGAAAGTCATATTTTTGCTGAAATTGTGACCCCGGGGCTTAGGGATTTTTTTCAAAAAAATCTTTTTCTCCCGGTTAAGTTGTCGAGGGCTGATTTCTTTTTCTGTGATAAAAAGCCTTCTGTTTCGACCGCAAAACCTTTCAGGGGAGCATTTGCAAGTGTTTTGCACCATTTTTGAGTCAATTGGAGAAAGTCATATTTTTGCTGAAATTGTGACCCCGGGGCTTAGGGATGTTTTCAAAAAAATATTTTTCTACCGGTTAAGTTGTGGAGGGCTGATTTCTTTTCCTGTGATAAAAAGGCTTCTGTTTCGACCGCCAAACCTTTCAGGGGAGCATTGGCATCATTTTTGAGTCAATTGCCGAAAGTCAGAGTTTTGATGACATTGTGACGCCGGGGCTTAGGGATTTTTTCAAAAAAATATTTTTCTGCCGGTTAAGTTGCGGAGCGCTGATTTCTTTTCCTGTGATGAAAAGCATTCTGTTTCGACCGCAAAACCTTTCAGGGGAGCATTTGCAACCGTTTGGCACCATTTTTGAGTCAATTGGAGAAAGTCATATTTTTTATGAAACTGTGACCCCGGGGCTTAGGGATTTTTTCAAAAAAATCTTTTTTTGCCGGTTAAGTTGTCGAAGGCTGATTTCTTTTTCTATGATAAAAAGCCTTCTGCTTCGACCGCAAAACCTTTCAGGGGAGCATTTGCAACCGTTTGGCACCATTTTTGAGTCAATTGGGGAAAGTCATATTTTTTATGAAACTGTGACCCCGGGGCTTAGGGATTTTTTCTCAAAAAAATCTTTTTTTGCCGGTTAAGTTGTCGAGGGCTGATTTCTTTTTCTGTGATAAAAAGCCTTCTGCATCGACGGCCAAACCTTTCAGGGGAGCATTTGCAACCGTTTGGCACCATTTTTGAGTCAATTGGAGAAAGTCATATTTTTGCTGAAATTGTGACCCCGGGGCTTAGGGATTTTTTCTCAAAAAAATATTTTTCTGCCGGTTAAGTTGTGGAGGGCTGATTTCTTTTCCTGTGAGGAAAAGCCTTTTGCTTAGACCGCCAAACCTTTCAGAGGAGCCTTTGCAATGGTTTGGCACCATTTTTGAGTCAATTGCCGAAAGTCAGAGTTTTGATGAAATTGTGACCCCGGGGCTTAGGGATTTTTTCAAAAAAATATTTTTCTGCCCGTTAAGTTGTGGAGGGCTGATTTCTTTTCCTGTGATAAAAAGGCTTCTGTTTCGACCGCCAAACCTTTCAGGGGAGCATTGGCATCATTTTTGAGTCAATTGCCGAAAGTCAGATTTTTGATGACATTGTGACCCCGGGGCTTAGGGATTTTTTCAAAAAAATATTTTTCTGCCCGTTAAGTTGTGGAGCGCTGATTTCTTTTCCTGTGATGAAAAGCATTCTGTTTCGACCGCAAAACCTTTCAGGGGAGCATTTGCAACCGTTTGGCACCATTTTTGAGTCAATTGGAGAAAGTCATATTTTTTATGAAACTGTGACCCCGGGGCTTAGGGATTTTTTCAAAAAAATCTTTTTTTGCCGGTTAAGTTGTCGAGGGCTGATTTCTTTTTCTGTGATAAAAAGCCTTCTGTTTCGACCGCCAAACCTTTCAGGGGAGCATTTGCAACCGTTTGGCACCATTTTTGAGTCAATTGAAGAAAGTCATATTTTTTATGAAACTGTGACCCCGGGGCTTAGGGATTTTTTCAAAAAAATCTTTTTCTGCCGGTTAAGTTGTGGAGGGCTGATTTCTTTTCCTGTGAGGAAAAGCCTTCTGTTTCGACCGCCAAACATTTCAGGGGAGCATTTGCAACTGTTTGGCATCATTTTTGAGTGAATTTCCGAAAGTCAGATTTTTGCTGAAATTGTGACCCCGGGGCTTAGGGATTTTTTACAAAAAAATATTTTTCTGCCGGTTAAGTTGTCGAGGGCTGATTTCTTTTCCTGTGATGAAAAGCCTTCTGCTTAGACCGCCAAACCTTTCAGAGGAGCCTTTGCAAGTGTTTGGCACCATTTTTGAGTCAATTGCCGAAAGTCAGATTTTTGATGACATTGTGACCCCGGGGGTTAGGGATTTTTTCAAAAAAATCTTTTTCTGCCCGTTAAGTTGTGGAGGGCTGATTTCTTTTCCTGTGAGGAAAAGCCTTCTGTTTCGACCGCCAAACCTTTCAGGGGAGCATTTGCAACTGTTTGGCATCATTTTTGAGTGAATTTCTGAAAGTCAGATTTTTTGCTGAAATTGTGACCCCGGGGCTTAGGGATTTTTTTCAAAAAAATCTTTTTCTCCCGGTTAAGTTGTCGAGGGCTGATTTCTTTTCCTGTGATAAAAAGCCTTCTCTTTCGACCGCCAAACCTTTCAGGGGAGCCTTTGCAAGTGTTTTGCACCATTTTTGAGTCAATTGGAGAAAGTCATATTTTTGCTGAAATTGTGACCCCGGGGCTTAGGGATTTTTTCAAAAAAATATTTTTTTGCCCGTTAAGTTGTGGAGGGCTGATTTCTTTTCCTGTGAGGAAACGCCTTCTGTTTCGAACGCCAAACCTTTCAGGGGAGCATTTGCAACTGTTTGGCATCATTTTTGAGTGAATTTCCGAAAGTCAGATTTTTGCTGAAATTGTGACCCCGGGGCTTAGGGATTTTTTTCAAAAAAATATTTTTCTGCCGGTTAAGTTGTCGAGGGCTGATTTCTTTTCCTGTGATAAAAAGGCTTCTGTTTCGACCGCCAAACTTTTCAGGGGAGCCTTTGCAAGTGTTTGGCATCATTTTTGAGTGAATTTCCGAAAGTCAGATTTTTGCTGAAATTGTGACCCCGGGGCTTAGGGATTTTTTCAAAAAAATATTTTTCTGCCGGTTAAGTTGTGGAGGGCTGATTTCTTTTCCTGTGATAAAAAGGCTTCTTTTTCGACCGCCAGACCTTTCAGGGTAGCATTGGCATCATTTTTGAGTCAATTGCCGAAAGTCAGAGTTTTGTTGACATTGTGACCCCGGGGCTTAGGGATTTTTTCAAAAAAATACTTTTCTGCCGGTTAAGTTGTGGAGCGCTGATTTCTTTTCGTGTGATGAAAAGCATTCTGTTTCGACCGCAAAACCTTTCAGGGGAGCATTCGCAACTGTTTGGCACCATTTTTGAGTCAATTGCCGAAAGTCAGAGTTTTGATGAATTTGTGACCCCGGGGCTTAGGGATTTTTTCAAAAAAATCTTTTTTTGCCGGTGAAGTTTTCGACGGCTGATTTCTTTTCCTGTGATAAAAAGCCTTCTGTTTCGACCGCCAAACCTTTCAGGGGAGCATTTGCAACCGTTTGGCACCATTTTTGAGTCAATTGAAGAAAGTCATATTTTTTATGAAACTGTGACCCCGGGGCTTAGGGATTTTTTCAAAAAAATCTTTTTTTTCCGGTTAAGTTGTCGAAGGCTGATTTCTTTTTCTGTGATAAAAAGCCTTCTGCTTCGACCGCCAAACTTTTCAGGGGAGCATTTGCAACCGTTTGGCACCATTTTTGAGTCAATTGGAGAAAGTCATATTTTTGCTGAAATTGTGACCCCGGGGCTTAGGGATTTTTTCAAAAAAATATTTTTTTGCCCGTTATGTTTTCGAGGGCTGATTTCTTTTCCTGTGAGGAAAAGCCTTCTGTTTCGACCGCCAAACCTTTCAGGGGAGCATTTGCAACTGTTTGGCACCATTTTTGAGTGAATTTCCGAAAGTCAGATTTTTGCTGAAATTGTGACCCCGGGGCTTAGGGATTTTTTACAAAAAAATATTTTTCTGCCGGTTAAGTTGTCGAGGGCTGATTTCTTTTCCTGTGATGAAAAGCCTTCTGCTTAGACCGCCAAACCTTTCAGAGGAGCCTTTGCAAGTGTTTGGCACCATTTTTGAGTCAATTGCCGAAAGTCAGATTTTTGATGACATTGTGACCCCGGGGGTTAGGGATTTTTTCAAAAAAATCTTTTTCTGCCCGTTAAGTTGTGGAGGGCTGATTTCTTTTCCTGTGAGGAAAAGCCTTCTGTTTCGACCGCCAAACCTTTCAGGGGAGCATTTGCAACTGTTTGGCATCATTTTTGAGTGAATTTCTGAAAGTCAGATTTTTTGCTGAAATTGTGACCCCGGGGCTTAGGGATTTTTTTCAAAAAAATCTTTTTCTCCCGGTTAAGTTGTCGAGGGCTGATTTCTTTTCCTGTGATAAAAAGCCTTCTCTTTCGACCGCCAAACCTTTCAGGGGAGCCTTTGCAAGTGTTTTGCACTATTTTTGAGTCAATTGGAGAAAGTCATATTTTTGCTGAAATTGTGACCCCGGGGCTTAGGGATTTTTTCAAAAAAATATTTTTTTGCCCGTTAACTTTTCGAGGGCTGATTTCTTTTCCTGTGAGGAAAAGCCTTCTGTTTCGACCGCCAAACCTTTCAGGGGAGCATTTGCACCTGTTTGGCATCATTTTTGAGTGAATTTCCGAAAGTCAGATTTTTGCTGAAATTGTGACCCCGGGGCTTAGGGATTTTTTTCAAAAAAATCTTTCTCTCCCGGTTAAGTTGTCGAGGGCTGATTTCTTTTCCTGTGATAAAAAGCCTTCTCTTTCGACCGCCAAACCTTTCAGGGGAGCCTTTGCAAGTGTTTTGCACCATTTTTGAGTCAATTGGAGAAAGTCATATTTTTGCTGAAATTGTGACCCCGGGGCTTAGGGATTTTTTCAAAAAAATATTTTTTTGCCTGTTAAGTTGTGGAGGGCTGATTTCTTTTCCTTTGAGGAAACGCCTTCTGTTTCGAACGCCAAACCTTTCAGGGGAGCATTTGCAACTGTTTGGCATCATTTTTGAGTGAATTTCCGAAAGTCAGATTTTTGCTGAAATTGTGACCCCGGGGCTTAGGGATTTTTTCAAAAAAATATTTTTCTGCCGGTTAAGTTGTGGAGGGCTGATTTCTTTTCCTGTGATAAAAAGGCTTCTTTTTCGACCGCCAGACCTTTCAGGGTAGCATTGGCATCATTTTTGTGTCAATTGCCGAAAGTCAGAGTTTTGTTGACATTGTGACCCCGGGGCTTAGGGATTTTTTCAAAAAAATATTTTTCTGCCGGTTAAGTTGTGGAGCGCTGATTTCTTTTCGTGTGATGAAAAGCCTTCTCTTTCGACCGCCAAACCTTTCAGGGGAGCATTTGCAACCGTTTGGCACCATTTTTGAGTCAATTGAAGAAAGTCATATTTTTTATGAAACTGTGACCCCGGGGCTTATGGATTTTTTCAAAAAAATCTTTTTTTTCCGGTTAAGTTGTCGAAGGCTGATTTCTTTTTCTGTGATAAAAAGCCTTCTGCTTCGACCGCCAAACTTTTCAGGGGAGCATTTGCAACCGTTTGGCACCATTTTTGAGTCAATTGGAGAAAGTCATATTTTTGCTGAAATTGTGACCCCGGGGCTTAGGGATTTTTTCAAAAAAATATTTTTTTGCCCGTTATGTTTTCGAGGGCTGATTTCTTTTCCTGTGAGGAAAAGCCTTCTGTTTCGACCGCCAAACCTTTCAGGGGAGCATTTGCAACTGTTTGGCACCATTTTTGAGTGAATTTCCGAAAGTCAGATTTTTGCTGAAATTGTGACCCCGGGGCTTAGGGATTTTTTCTCAAAAAAATATTTTTCTGCCGGTTAAGTTGTCGAGGGCTGATTTCTTTTCCTGTGAGGAAAAGCCTTTTGCTTAGACCGCCAAACCTTTCAGAGGAGCCTTTGCAATGGTTTGGCACCATTTTTGAGTCTATTGCCGAAAGTCAGAGTTTTGGTGAAATTGTGACCCCGGGGCTTAGGGATTTTTTCAAAAAAATATTTTTCTGCCGGTTAAGTTGTGGAGGGCTGATTTCTTTTCCTGTGATAAAAAGGCTTCTGTTTCGACCGCCAAACCTTTCAGGGGAGCATTGGCATCATTTTTGAGTCAATTACCGAAAGTCAGAGTTTTGATGACATTGTGACCCCGGGGCTTAGGGATTTTTTCAAAAAAATATTTTTCTGCCGGTTAAGTTGTGGAGCGCTGATTTCTTTTCGTGTGATGAAAAGGATTCTGTTTCGACCGCAAAACCTTTCAGGGGAGCATTTGCAACCGTTTGGCACCATTTTTGAGTCAATTGGAGAAAGTCAGATTTTTGCTGAAATTGTGACCCCGGGGCTTAGGGATTTTTTTTCAAAAAAATCTTTTTCTCCCGGTTAAGTTGTCGAGGGCTGATTTCTTTTCCTGTGATAAAAAGCCTTCTCTTTCGACCGCCAAACCTTTCAGGGGAGCCTTTGCAAGTGTTTTGCACCATTTTTGAGTCAATTGGAGAAAGTCATATTTTTGCTGAAATTGTGACCCCGGGGCTTAGGGATTTTTTCAAAAAAATATTTTTTTGCCCGTTAAGTTGTGGAGGGCTGATTTCTTTTCCTTTGAGGAAACGCCTTCTGTTTCGAACGCCAAACCTTTCAGAGGAGCATTTGCAACTGTTTGGCATCATTTTTGAGTGAATTTCCGAAAGTCAGATTTTTGCTGAAATTGTGACCCCGGGGCTTAGGGATTTTTTTCAAAAAAATATTTTTCTGCCGGTTAAGTTGTCGAGGGCTGATTTCTTTTCCTGTGAGGAAAAGCCTTTTGCTTAGACCGCCAAACCTTTCAGAGGAGCCTTTGCAATGGTTTGGCACCATTTTTGAGTCTATTGCCGAAAGTCAGAGTTTTGATGAATTTGTGACCCCGGGGCTTAGGGATTTTTTCAAAAAAATCTTTTTCTGCCGGTTAAGTTGTGGAGGGCTGATTTCTTTTCCTGTGATAAAAAGGCTTCTGTTTCGACCGCCAGACCTTTCAGGGTAGCATTGGCATCATTTTTGAGTCAATTGCCGAAAGTCAGAGTTTTGATGACATTGTGACCCCGGGGCTTAGGGATTTTTTCAAAAAAATATTTTTCTGCCGGTTAAGTTGTGGAGCGCTGATTTCTTTTCGTGTGATGAAAAGCATTCTGTTTCGACCGCAAAACCTTTCAGGGGAGCATTCGCAACTGTTTGGCACCATTTTTGAGTCAATTGCCGAAAGTCAGAGTTTTGATGAAATTGTGACCCCGGGGCTTAGGGATTTTTTCAAAAAAATCTTTTTTTGCCGGTGAAGTTTTCGACGGCTGATTTCTTTTCCTGTGATAAAAAGCCTTCTCTTTCGACCGCCAAACCTTTCAGGGGAGCATTTGCAACCGTTTGGCACCATTTTTGAGTCAATTGAAGAAAGTCATATTTTTTATGAAACTGTGACCCCGGGGCTTAGGGATTTTTTCAAAAAAATCTTTTTTTTCAGGTTAAGTTGTCGAAGGCTGATTTCTTTTTCTGTGATAAAAAGCCTTCTGCTTCGACCGCCAAACTTTTCAGGGGAGCATTTGAAACCGTTTGGCACCATTTTTGAGTCAATTGGAGAAAGTCATATTTTTGCTGAAATTGTGACCCCGGGGCTTAGGGATTTTTTCAAAAAAATATTTTTTTGCCCGTTATGTTTTCGAGGGCTGATTTCTTTTCCTGTGAGGAAAAGCCTTCTGTTTCGACCGCCAAACCTTTCAGGGGAGCATTTGCAACTGTTTGGCACCATTTTTGAGTGAATTTCCGAAAGTCAGATTTTTGCTGAAATTGTGACCCCGGGGCTTAGGGATTTTTTCTCAAAAAAATATTTTTCTGCCGGTTAAGTTGTCGAGGGCTGATTTCTTTTCCTGTGAGGAAAAGCCTTTTGCTTAGACCGCCAAACCTTTCAGAGGAGCCTTTGCAATGGTTTGGCACCATTTTTGAGTCTATTGCCGAAAGTCAGAGTTTTGATGAAATTGTGACCCCGGGGCTTAGGGATTTTTACAAAAAAATATTTTTCTGCCGTTTAAGTTGTGGAGGGCTGATTTCTTTTCCTGTGATAAAAAGCCTTCTGTTTCGACCGCCAAACCTTTCAGGGGAGCATTTGCAACCGTTTGGCACCATTTTTGAGTCAATTGGAGAAAGTCATATTTTTGCTGAAATTGTGACCCCGGGGCTTAGGAATTTTTTAAAAAAAATATTTTTCTGCCGGTTAAGTTGTGGAGGGCTGATTTCTTTTCCTGTGATAAAAAGGCTTCTGTTTCGACCGCCAAACCTTTCAGGGGAGCATTGGCATCATTTTTGAGTCAATTACCGAAAGTCATATTTTTTATGAAACTGTGACCCCGGGGCTTAGGGATTTTTTCAAAAAAATCTTTTTTTGCCGGTTAAGTTGTCGAGGGCTGATTTCTTTTTCTGTGATAAAAAGCCTTCTGTTTCGACCGCAAAACATTTCAGGGGAGCATTTGCAACCGTTTGGCACCATTTTTGAGTCAATTGGAGAAAGTCATATTTTTGCTGAAATTGTGACCCCGGGGCTTAGGGATTTTTTCAAAAAAATATTTTTCTACCGGTTAAGTTGTGGAGGGCTGATTTCTTTTCCTGTGATAAAAAGGCTTCTGTTTCGACTGCCAAACCTTTCAGGGGAGCATTGGCATCATTTTTGAGTCAATTGCCGGAAGTCAGAATTTTGATGAAATTGTGACCCCGGGGCTTAGGGATTTTTTCAAAAAAATATTTTTCTGCCGGTTAAGTTGTGGAGGGCTGATTTCTTTTCCTGTGATAAAAAGGCTTCTGTTTCGACCGCCAAATCTTTCAGGGGAGCATAGGCATCATTTTTGAGTCAATTGCCGGAAGTCAGAGATTTGATGACATTGTGACGCCGGGGCTTAGGGATTTTTTCAAAAAAATATTTTTCTGCCGGTTAAGTTGTGGAGCACTGATTTCTATTCCTGTGAAAAAAAGCCTTCTGTTTCGACCGCCAAACCTTTCAGGGGAGCATTTGCAACCGTTTGGCACCATTTTTGAGTCAATTGGAGAAAGTCATATTTTTGCTGAAATTGTGACCCCGGGGCTTAGGGATTTTTTTCAAAAAAATCTTTTTCTCCCAGTTAAGTTGTCGAGGGCTGATTTCTTTTTCTGTGATAAAAAGCCTTCTGTTTCGACCGCAAAACCTTTCAGGGGAGCATTTGCAAGTGTTTTGCACCATTTTTGAGTCAATTGGAGAAAGTCATATTTTTGCTGAAATTGTGACCCCGGGGCTTAGGGATTTTTTCAAAAAAATATTTTTCTACCGGTTAAGTTGTGGAGGGCTGATTTTTTTTCCTGTGATAAAAAGGCTTCTCTTTCGACCGCCAAACCTTTCAGGGGAGCCTTTGCAAGTGTTTTGCACCATTTTTGAGTGAATTTCCGAAAGTCAGATTTTTGCTGAAATTGTGACCCCGGGGCTTAGGGATTTTTTCAAAAAAATATTTTTCTGCCGGTTAAGTTGTGGAGGGCTGATTTCTTTTCCTGTGATAAAAAGGCTTCTGTTTCGACCGCCAAACCTTTCAGGGGAGCATTTGCAACCGTTTGGCACCATTTTTGAGTCAATTGCCGAAAGTCAGAGTTTTGATGACATTGTGACCCCGGGGCTTAGGGATTTTTTTCAAAAAAATATTTTTCTGCCGGTTAAGTTGTGGAGCGCTGATTTCTTTTCCTGTGATGAAAAGCATTCTGTTTCGACCGCAAAACCTTTCAGGGGAGCATTTGCAACCGTTTGGCACCATTTTTGAGTCAATTGGAGAAAGTCATATTTTTTATGAAACCGTGACCCCGGGGCTTTGGGATTTTTTCAAAAAAATCTTTTTCTGCCGGTTAAGTTGTGGAGGGCTGATTTCTTTTCCTGTGATAAAAAGGCTTCTGTTTCGACTGCCAAACCTTTCAGGGGAGCATTGGCATCATTTTTGAGTCAATTGCCGAAAGTCAGAGTTTTGATGACATTGTGACCGCGGGGCTTAGGAATTTTTTTCAAAAAAATCTTTTTTTGCCGGTTAAGTTGTTGAGGGCTGATTTCTTTTCCTGTGATAAAAAGCCTTCTGCTTCGACCGCCAAACCTTTCAGGGGAGCATTTGCAACCGTTTGGCACCATTTTTGAGTCAATTGCCGAAAGTCAGAGTTTTGATGAAATTGTGACCCCGGGGCTTAGGGATTTTTTCAAAAAAATCTTTTTTTGCCGGTTAAGTTGTCGAAGGCTGATTTCTTTTTCTATGATAAAAAGCCTTCTGCTTCGACCGCAAAACCTTTCAGGGGAGCATTTGCAACCGTTTGGCACCATTTTTGAGTCAATTGGAGAAAGTCATATTTTTTATGAAACTGTGTCCCCGGGGCTTAGGGATTTTTTCAAAAAAGTCTTTTTTTGCCGGTTAAGTTGTCGAGGGCTGATTTCTTTTTCTGTGATAAAAAGCCTTCTGCATCGACGGCCAAACCTTTCAGGGGAGCATTTGCAACCGTTTGGCACCATTTTTGAGTCAATTGGAGAAAGTCATATTTTTGATGAAATTGTGACCCCGGGGCTTAGGGATTTTTTCTCAAAAAAATATTTTTCTGCCGGTTAAGTTGTGGAGGGCTGATTTCTTTTCCTGTGAGGAAAAGCCTTTTGCTTAGACCGCCAAACCTTTCAGAGGAGCCTTTGCAATGGTTTGGCACCATTTTTGAGTCTATTGCCGAAAGTCAGAGTTTTGATGACATTGTGATGCCGGGGCTTAGGGATTTTTTCAAAAAAATATTTTTCTGCCGGTTAAGTTGTGGAGCGCTGATTTCTATTCCTGTGATAAAAAGCCTTCTGTTTCGACCGCCAAACCTTTCAGGGGAGCCTTTGCAACCGTTTGGCACCATTTTTGAGTCAATTGGAGAAAGTCATATTTTTGCTGAAATTGTGACGCCGGGGCTTAGGGATTTTTTTCAAAAAAATATTTTTCTGCCGGTTAAGTTGTCGAGCGCTGATTTCTTTTCCTGTGAGGAAAAGCCTTTTGCTTAGACCGCCAAACCTTTCAGAGGAGCCTTTGCAATGGTTTGGCACCATTTTTGAGTCTATTGCCGAAAGTCAGAGTTTTGATGAATTTGTGACCCCGGGGCTTAGGGATTTTTTCAAAAAAATCTTTTTCTGCCGGTTAAGTTGTGGAGGGCTGATTTCTTTTCCTGTGATGAAAAGCATTCTGTTTAGACCGCCAAACCTTTCAGGGGAGCATTTGCAACCGTTTGGCACCATTTTTGAGTCAATTGCCGAAAGTCAGATTTTTGATGACATTGTGACCCCGGGGCTTAGGGATTTTTTCAAAAAAATATTTTTTTGCCCGTTATGTTTTCGAGGGCTGATTTCTTTTCCTGTGAGGAAAAGCCTTTTGCTTAGACCGCCAAACCTTTCAGAGGAGCCTTTGCAATGGTTTGGCACCATTTTTGAGTCTATTGCCGAAAGTCAGAGTTTTGATTAATTTGTGACCCCGGGGCTTAGGATTTTTTCAAAAAAATATTTTTCTGCCGGTTAAGTTGTGGAGGGCTGATTTCTTTTCCTGTGATAAAAAGGCTTCTGTTTCGACCGCCAAACCTTTCAGGGGAGCATTTGCAACCGTTTGGCAGCATTTTTGAGTCAATTGGAGAAAGTCATATTTTTGCTGAAATTGTGACCCCGGGGCTTAGGGATTTTTTCAAAAAAATATTTTTCTGCCGGTTAAGTTGTGGAGCGCTGATTTCTATTCCTGTGATAAAAAGCCTTCTGTTTCGACCGCCAAACCTTTCAGGGGAGCATTTGCAACCGTTTGGCACCATTTTTGAGTCAATTGGAGAAAGTCATTTTTTTTATGAAACTGTGACCCCGGGGCTTAGGGATTTTTTTCAAAAAAATCTTTTTTTGCCGGTTAAGTTGTCGAGGGCTGATTTCTTTTTCTGTGATAAAAAGCCTTCTGCTTCGACCGCCAAACCTTTCAGGGGAGCATTTGCAACCGTTTGGCACCATTTTTGAGTCAATTGGAGAAAGTCATATTTTTGCTGAAATTGTGACCCCGGGGCTTAGGGATTTTTTCAAAAAAATATTTTTCTACCGGTTAAGTTGTGGAGGGCTGATTTTTTTTCCTGTGATAAAAAGGCTTCTCTTTCGACCGCCAAACCTTTCAGGGGAGCCTTTGCAAGTGTTTTGTACCATTTTTGAGTCAATTTCCGAAAGTCAGATTTTTGCTGAAATTGTGACCCCGGGGCTTAGGGATTTTTTCAAAAAAATCTTTTTTTGCCGGTTAAGTTGTCGAGGGCTGATTTCTTTTTCTGTGATAAAAAGCCTTCTGCTTCGACCGCCAAACCTTTCAGGGGAGCATTTGCAACCGTTTGGCACCATTTTTGAGTCAATTGCCGAAAGTCAGAGTTTTGATGAAATTGTGACCCCGGGGCTTAGGGATTTTTTCAAAAAAATCTTTTTTTGCCGGTTAAGTTGTCAAAGGCTGATTTCTTTTTCTATGATAAAAAGCCTTCTGCTTCGACCGCAAAACCTTTCAGGGGAGCATTTGCAACCGTTTGGCACCATTTTTGAGTCAATTGGAGAAAGTCATATTTTTTATGAAACTGTGACCCCGGGGCTTAGGGATTTTTTCAAAAAAATCTTTTTTTGCCTGTTAAGTTGTCGAGGGCTGATTTCTTTTTCTGTGATAAAAAGCCTTCTGCATCGACGGCCAAACCTTTCAGGGGAGCATTTGCAACCGTTTGGCACCATTTTTGAGTCAATTGGAGAAAGTCATATTTTTGATGAAATTGTGACCCCGGGGCTTAGGGATTTTTTCTCAAAAAAATATTTTTCTGCCGGTTAAGTTGTGGAGGGCTGATTTCTTTTCCTGTGAGGAAAAGCCTTTTGCTTAGACCGCCAAACCTTTCAGAGGAGCCTTTGCAATGGTTTGGCACCATTTTTGAGTCTATTGCCGAAAGTCAAAGTTTTCATGAATTTGTGACCCCGGGGCTTAGGATTTTTTCCAAAAAATCTTTTTTTGCCGGTTAAGTTGTGGAGGGCTAATTTCTTTTCCTGTGATAAAAAGGCTTCTGTTTCGACCGCCAAACCTTTCAGGGGAGCATTTGCAACCGTTTGGCACCATTTTTGAGTCAATTGGAGAAAGTCATTTTTTTTATGAAACTGTGACCCCGGGGCTTAGGGATTTTTTTCAAAAAAATCTTTTTTTGCCGGTTAAGTTGTCGAGGGCTGATTTCTTTTTCTGTGATAAAAAGCCTTCTGCTTCGACCGCCACACCTTTCAGGGGAGCATTTGCAACCGTTTGACACCATTTTTGAGTCAATTGGAGAAAGTCATATTTTTGCTGAAATTGTGACTCCGGGGCTTAGGGATTTTTTTCAAAATAATCTTTTTCTCCCGGTTAAGTTGTCGAGGGCTGATTTCTTTTCCTGTGATAAAAAGTCTTCTGTTTTGACCGCCAAAACTTTCAGGGGAGCATTGGCATCATTTTTGAGTCAATTGCCGAAAGTCAGAGTTTTGATGACATTGTGATGCCGGGGCTTAGGGATTTTTTCAAAAAAATCTTTTTTTGCCGGTTAAGTTGTCGAGGGCTGATTTCTATTCCTGTGATAAAAAGCATTCTGTTTAGACCGCCAAACCTTTCAGGGGAGCATTTGCAACCGTTTGGCACCATTTTTGAGTCAATTGCCGAAAGTCAGATTTTTGATGACATTGTGACCCCGGGGCTTAGGGATTTTTTCAAAAAAATATTTTTTTGCCCGTTATGTTTTCGAGGGCTGATTTCTTTTCCTGTGAGGAAAAGCCTTTTGCTTAGACCGCCAAACCTTTCAGAGGAGCCTTTGCAATGGTTTGGCACCATTTTTGAGTCTATTGCCGAAAGTCAGAGTTTTGATTAATTTGTGACCCCGGGGCTTAGGATTTTTTCAAAAAAATATTTTTCTGCCGGTTAAGTTGTGGAGGGCTGATTTCTTTTCCTGTGATAAAAAGGCTTCTGTTTCGACCGCCAAACCTTTCAGGGGAGCATTTGCAACCGTTTGGCAGCATTTTTGAGTCAATTGGAGAAAGTCATATTTTTGCTGAAATTGTGACCCCGGGGCTTAGGGATTTTTTCAAAAAAATATTTTTCTGCCGGTTAAGTTGTGGAGCGCTGATTTCTATTCCTGTGATAAAAAGCCTTCTGTTTCGACCGCCAAACCTTTCAGGGGAGCATTTGCAACCGTTTGGCACCATTTTTGAGTCAATTGGAGAAAGTCATTTTTTTTATGAAACTGTGACCCCGGGGCTTAGGGATTTTTTTCAAAAAAATCTTTTTTTGCCGGTTAAGTTGTCGAGGGCTGATTTCTTTTTCTGTGATAAAAAGCCTTCTGCTTCGACCGCCAAACCTTTCAGGGGAGCATTTGCAACCGTTTGGCACCATTTTTGAGTCAATTGGAGAAAGTCATTTTTTTAATGAAACTGTGACCCCGGGGCTTAGGGATTTTTTTCAAAAAAATATTTTTCTGCCGGTTAAGTTGTGGAGGGCTGATTTCTTTTCCTGTGATAAAAAGGCTTCTGCTTCGACTGCCAAACCTTTCAGGGGAGCCTTTGAAGTGTTTGGCACCATTTTTGAGTCAATTGCCGAAAGTCAGAGTTTTGATGAAATTGTGACCCCGGGGCTTAGGGATTTTTTCAAAAAAATATTTTTCTGCCGGTTAAGTTGTGGAGCGCTGATTTCTATTCCTGTGATAAAAAGCCTTCTGTTTCGACCGCCAAACCTTTCAGGGGAGCATTTGCAACCGTTTGGCACCATTTTTGAGTCAATTGGAGAAAGTCATTTTTTTTATGAAACTGTGACCCCGGGGCTTAGGGATTTTTTTCAAAAAAATCTTTTTCTCCCGGTTAAGTTGTCGAGGGCTGATTTCTTTTTCTGTGATAAAAAGCCTTCTGTTTCGACCGCAAAACCTTTCAGGGGAGCATTTGCAAGTGTTTTGCACCATTTTTGAGTCAATTGGAGAAAGTCATATTTTTGCTGAAATTGTGACCCCGGGGCTTAGGGATTTTTTCAAAAAAATATTTTTCTACCGGTTAAGTTGTGGAGGGCTGATTTTTTTCCCTGTGATAAAAAGGCTTCTCTTTCGACCGCCAAACCTTTCAGGGGAGCCTTTGCAAGTGTTTTGTACCATTTTTGAGTCAATTTCCGAAAGTCAGATTTTTGCTGAAATTGTGACCCCGGGGCTTAGGGATTTTTTCAAAAAAATCTTTTTCTGCCGGTTAAGTTGTGGAGCGCTGATTTCTTTTCCTGTGATGAAAAGCATTCTGTTTCGACCGCAAAACCTTTCAGGGGAGCATTTGCAACCGTTTGGCACCATTTTTGAGTCAATTGGAGAAAGTCATATTTTTTATGAAACTGTGACGCCGGGGCTTAGGGATTTTTTCAAAAAAAACTTTTTTTGCCGGTTAAGTTGTCGAGGGCTGATTTCTTTTTCTGTGATAAAAAGCCTTCTGTTTCGACCGCAAAACATTTCAGGGGAGCATTTGCAACCGTTTGGCACCATTTTTGAGTCAATTGGAGAAAGTCATATTTTTTATGAAACCGTGACCCCGGGGCTTTGGGATTTTTTCAAAAAAATCTTTTTCTCCCGGTTAAGTTGTGGAGGGCTGATTTCTTTTCCTGTGATAAAAAGGCTTCTGTTTCGACTGCCAAACCTTTCAGGGGAGCATTGGCATCATTTTTGAGTCAATTGCCGAAAGTCAGAGTTTTGATGACATTGTGACCCCGGGGCTTAGGAATTTTTTTCAAAAAAATCTTTTTCTCCCGGTTAAGTTGTCGAGGGCTGATTTCTTTTCCTGTGATAAAAAGCCTTCTGCTGCGACCGCCAAACCTTTCAGGGGAGCATTTGCAACCGTTTGGCACCATTTTTGAGTCAATTGCCGAAAGTCAGAGTTTTGATGAAATTGTGACCCCGGGGCTTAGGGATTTTTTCAAAAAAATATTTTTCTGCCGGTTAAGTTGTGGA
The DNA here is from genome assembly GCF_951804945.1 of Podarcis cretensis. Taxonomy (NCBI): domain Eukaryota; kingdom Metazoa; phylum Chordata; class Lepidosauria; order Squamata; family Lacertidae; genus Podarcis; species Podarcis cretensis. The sequence goes on from NC_137176.1 coordinate 9,031,419, forward strand.
GGGCTGATTTCTTTTCCTGTGATAAAAAGTCTTCTGTTTCGACCGCCAAATCTTTCAGGGGAGCATAGGCATCATTTTTGAGTCAATTGCCGGAAGTCAGAGATTTGATGACATTGTGACGCCGGGGCTTAGGGATTTTTTCAAAAAAATATTTTTCTGCCGGTTAAGTTGTGGAGCACTGATTTCTATTCCTGTGAAAAAAAGCCTTCTGTTTCGACCGCCAAACCTTTCAGGGGAGCATTTGCAACCGTTTGGCATCATTTTTGAGTCAATTGCCGAAAGTCAGAGTTTTGATGACATTGTGACGCCGGGGCTTAGGGATTTTTTCAAAAAAAAAAATATTTTTCTGCCGGTTAAGTTGTGGAGCGCTGATTTCTTTTCCTGTGATGAAAAGCATTCTGTTTCGACCGCAAAACCTTTCAGGGGAGCATTTGCAACCGTTTGGCACCATTTTTGAGTCAATTGGAGAAAGTCATATTTTTTATGAAACTGTGACCCCGGGGCTTAGGGATTTTTTCAAAAAAATCTTTTTTTGCCGGTTAAGTTGTCGAAGGCTGATTTCTTTTTCTATGATAAAAAGCCTTCTGCTTCGACCGCAAAACCTTTCAGGGGAGTATTTGCAACCGTTTGGCACCATTTTTGAGTCAATTGCCGAAAGTCATATTTTTTATGAAACTGTGACCCCGGGGCTTAGGGATTTTTTCAAAAAAATCTTTTTTTGCCGGTTAAGTTGTCGAGGGCTGATTTCTTTTTCTGTGATAAAAAGCCTTCTGCATCGACGGCCAAACCTTTCAGGGGAGCATTTGCAACCGTTTGGCACCATTATTGAGACAATTGGAGAAAGTCATATTTTTGATGAAATTGTGACCCCGGGGCTTAGGGATTTTTTCTCAAAAAAATATTTTTCTGCCGGTTAAGTTGTGGAGGGCTGATTTCTTTTCCTGTGATAAAACGGCTTCTGTTTCGACCGCCAAACCTTTCAGGGGAGCATTTGCAACCGTTTGGCAGCATTTTTGAGTCAATTGGAGAAAGTCATATTTTTGCTGAAATTGTGACCCCGGGGCTTAGGGATTTTTTCAAAAAAATATTTTTCTGCCGGTTAAGTTGTGGAGCGCTGATTTCTATTCCTGTGATAAAAAGCCTTCTGCTTCGACCGCCAAACCTTTCAGGGGAGCATTGGCATCATTTTTGAGTCAATTGCCGAAAGTCAGATTTTTGATGACATTGTGACCCCTGGGCTTAGGGATTTTTTCAAAAAAATATTTTTCTGCCGGTTAAGTTGTGGAGCGCTGATTTCTTTTCCTGTGATGAAAAGCATTCTGTTTCGACCGCAAAACCTTTCAGAGGAGAATTTGCAACCGTTTGGCACCATTTTTGAGTCAATTGGAGAAAGTCATATTTTTGCTGAAATTGTGACCCCGGGGCTTAGGGATTTTTTTGAAAAAAATATTTTTCTGCCGGTTAAGTTGTGGAGGGCTGATTTCTTTTCCTGTGATAAAAAGGCTTCTGTTTCGACCGCCAAACCTTTCAGGGGAGCATTGGCATCATTTTTGAGTCAATTGCCGAAAGTCAGAGTTTTGATGACATTGTGATGCCGGGGCTTAGGGATTTTTTCAAAAAAATCTTTTTCTGCCGGTTAAGTTGTGGAGCGCTGATTTCTATTCCTGTGATAAAAAGCCTTCTGTTTCGACCGCAAAACCTTTCAGAGGAGCATTTGCAACCGTTTGGCACCACTTTTGAGTCAATTGGAGAAAGTCATATTTTTGCTGAAATTGTGACCCCGGGGCTTAGGGATTTTTTTCAAAAAAATCTTTTTTTGCTGGTTAAGTTGTCGAGGGCTGATTTCTTTTCCTGTGATAAAAAGCCTTCTCTTTCGACCGCCAAACCTTTCAGGGGAGCCTTTGCAAGTGTTTTGCACCATTTTTGAGTCAATTGGAGAAAGTCATATTTTTGCTGAAATTGTGACGCCGGGGCTTAGGGATTTTTTTCAAAAAAATCTTTTTCTCCCGGTTAAGTTGTCGAGGGCTGATTTCTTTTCCTGTGATAAAAAGCATTCTGTTTCGACCGCCAAACCTTTCAGGGGAGCCTTTGCAACCGTTTGGCACCATTTTTGAGTCAATTGGAGAAAGTCATATTTTTTATGAAACCGTGACCCCGGGGCTTTGGGATTTTTTCAAAAAAATCTTTTTTTGCCGGTTAAGTTGTCGAGGGCTGATTTCTTTTTCTGTGATAAAAAGCCTTCTCTTTCGACCGCCAAACCTTTCAGGGGAGCCTTTGCAAGTGTTTTGCACCATTTTTGAGTCAATTGGAGAAAGTCATATTTTTGCTGAAATTGTGACGCCGGGGCTTAGGGATTTTTTTCAAAAAAATATTTTTCTGCCGGTTAAGTTGTGGAGCGCTGATTTCTTTTCCTGTGATGAAAAGCATTCTGTTTCGACCGCAAAACCTTTCAGGGGAGCATTTGCAACCGTTTGGCACCATTTTTGAGTCAATTGGAGAAAGTCATATTTTTTATGAAACCGTGACCCCGGGGCTTTGGGATTTTTTCAAAAAAATCTTTTTTTGCCGGTTAAGTTGTGGAGGGCTGATTTCTTTTTCTGTGATAAAAAGCATTCTGCTTCGACCGCCAAACCTTTCAGGGGAGCATTTGCAACCGTTTGGCACCATTTTTGAGTCAATTGGAGAAAGTCATATTTTTGCTGAAATTGTGACCCCGGGGCTTAGGGATTTTTTCAAAAAAATATTTTTCTGCCGGTTAAGTTGTGGAGGGCTGATTTCTTTTCCTGTGATAAAAAGGCTTCTGTTTCGACCGCCAAACCTTTCAGGGGAGCATTGGCATCATTTTTGAGTCAATTGCCGAAAGTCAGATTTTTGATGACATTGTGACCCCGGGGGTTAGGGATTTTTTCAAAAAAATATTTTTCGGCCGGTTAAGTTGTGGAGCGCTGATTTCTTTTCCTGTGATGAAAAGCCTTCTCTTTCGACCGCCAAACCTTTCAGGGGAGCCTTTGCAAGTGTTTTGCACCATTTTTGAGTCAATTGGAGAAAGTAATATTTTTGCTGAAACTGTGACCCCGGGGCTTAGGGATTTTTTCAAAAAAATCTTTTTTTGCCCGTTAAGTTGTGGAGGGCTGATTTCTTTTCCTGTGAGGAAACGCCTTCTGTTTCGATCGCCAAACCTTTCAGGGGAGCATTTACAACTGTTTGGCATCATTTTTGAGTGAATTTCCGAAAGTCAGATTTTTGCTGAAATTGTGACCCCGGGGCTTAGGGATTTTTTCAAAAAAATCTTTTTCTGCCGGTTAAGTTGGGGAGGGCTGATTTCTTTTCCTGTGATAAAAAGCCTTCTCTTTCGACCGCCAAACCTTTCAGGGGAGCCTTTGAAATGTTTGGCACCATTTTTGAGTCAATTTCCGAAAGTCAGAGTTTTGATGAAATTGTGACCCCGGGGCTTAGGGATTTTTTCAAAAAAATATTTTTCTGCCGGTTAAGTTGTGGAGGGCTGATTTCTTTTCCTGTGATAAAAAGGCTTCTGTTTCGACCGCAAAACCTTTCAGGGGAGAATTTGCAACCGTTTGGCACCATTTTTGAGTCAATTGGAGAAAGTCATATTTTTGCAGAAATTGTGACCCCGGGGCTTAGGGATTTTTTCAAAAAAATATTTTTTTGCCCGTTAAGTTGTGGAGCGCTGATTTCTTTTCCTGTGAGGAAAAGCCTTCTGTTTCGACCGCCAAACCTTTCAGGGGAGCATTTGCAACTGTTTGGCATCATTTTTGAGTGAATTTCCGAAAGTCAGATTTTTGCTGAAATTGTGACCCCGGGGCTTAGGGATTTTTTCTCAAAAAAATATTTTTCTGCCGGTTAAGTTGTCGAGGGCTGATTTCTTTTCCTGTGAGGAAAAGCCTTTTGCTTAGACCGCCAAACCTTTCAGAGGAGCCTTTGCAATGGTTTGGCACCATTTTTGAGTCTATTGCCGAAAGTCAGAGTTTTGATGAATTTGTGACCCCGGGGCTTAGGGATTTTTTCAAAAAAATCTTTTTCTCCCGCTTAAGTTGTCGAGGGCTGATTTCTTTTCCTGTGATGAAAAGCATTCTGTTTCGACCGCAAAACCTTTCAGGGGAGCATTTGCAACCGTTTGGCACCATTTTTTAGTCAATTGCCGAAAGTCAGAGTTTTGATGAAATTGTGACCCCGGGGCTTAGGGATTTTTTCAAAAAAATATTTTTCTGCCGGTTAAGTTGTGGAGCGCTGATTTCTTTTCCTGTGATGAAAAGCATTCTGTTTCGACCGCAAAACCTTTCAGAGGAGCATTTGCAACCGTTTGGCACCATTTTTGAGTCAATTGGAGAAAGTCATATTTTTGCTGAAATTGTGACCCCGGGGCTTAGGGATTTTTTCAAAAAAATCTTTTTTTGCCTGTTAAGTTGTCGAGGGCTGATTTCTTTTTCTGTGATAAAAAGCCTTCTCTTTTGACCGCCAAACCTTTCAGGGGAGCCTTTGCAAGTGTTTTGCACCATTTTTGAGTCAATTGGAGAAAGTCATATTTTTGCTGAAATTGTGACCCCGGGGCTTAGGGATTTTTTCAAAAAAATATTTTTCTGCCGTTTCAGTTGTGGAGGACTGATTTCTTTTCCTGTGAGGAAAAGCCTTCTGTTTCGACCGCAAAACCTTTCAGGGGAGCATTTGCAACCGTTTGGCACCATTTTTGAGTCAATTGGAGAGAGTCATATTTTTGCTGAAATTGTGACCCCGGGGCTTAGGGATTTTTTCAAAAAAATATTTTTCTGCCGATTAAGTTGTGGAGGGCTGATTTCTTTTCCTGTGATAAAAAGGCTTCTGTTTCGACCGCCAAACCTTTCAGGGGAGCATTGGCATCATTTTTGAGTCAATTGCCGAAAGTCAGATTTTTGATGACATTGTGACCCCGGGGCTTAGGGATTTTTTCAAAAAAATATTTTTTTGCCCGTTATGTTTTCGAGGGCTGATTTCTTTTCCTGTGAGGAAAAGCCTTTTGCTTAGACCGCCAAACCTTTCAGAGGAGCCTTTGCAATGGTTTGGCACCATTTTTGAGTCTATTGCCGAAAGTCAGAGTTTTGAATAATTTGTGACCCCGGGGCTTAGGATTTTTTCAAAAAAATATTTTTCTGCCGGTTAAGTTGTGGAGGGCTGATTTCTTTTCCTGTGATAAAAAGGCTTCTGTTTCGACCGCCAAACCTTTCAGGGGAGCATTTGCAACCGTTTGGCAGCATTTTTGAGTCAATTGGAGAAAGTCATATTTTTGCTGAAATTGTGACCCCGGGGCTTAGGGATTTTTTCAAAAAAATATTTTTCTGCCGGTTAAGTTGTGGAGCGCTGATTTCTATTCCTGTGATAAAAAGCCTTCTGTTTCGACCGCCAAACCTTTCAGGGGAGCATTTGCAACCGTTTGGCACCATTTTTGAGTCAATTGGAGAAAGTCATTTTTTTTATGAAACTGTGACCCCGGGGCTTAGGGATTTTTTTCAAAAAAATCTTTTTTTGCCGGTTAAGTTGTCGAGGGCTGATTTCTTTTTCTGTGATAAAAAGCCTTCTGCTTCGACCGCCAAACCTTTCAGGGGAGCATTTGCAACCGTTTGGCACCATTTTTGAGTCAATTGGAGAAAGTCATATTTTTGCTGAAATTGTGACCCCGGGGCTTAGGGATTTTTTCAAAAAAATATTTTTCTACCGGTTAAGTTGTGGAGGGCTGATTTTTTTTCCTGTGATAAAAAGGCTTCTCTTTCGACCGCCAAACCTTTCAGGGGAGCCTTTGCAAGTGTTTTGTACCATTTTTGAGTCAATTTCCGAAAGTCAGATTTTTGCTGAAATTGTGACCCCGGGGCTTAGGGATTTTTTCAAAAAAATCTTTTTTTGCCGGTTAAGTTGTCGAGGGCTGATTTCTTTTTCTGTGATAAAAAGCCTTCTGCTTCGACCGCCAAACCTTTCAGGGGAGCATTTGCAACCGTTTGGCACCATTTTTGAGTCAATTGCCGAAAGTCAGAGTTTTGATGAAATTGTGACCCCGGGGCTTAGGGATTTTTTCAAAAAAATCTTTTTTTGCCGGTTAAGTTGTCGAAGGCTGATTTCTTTTTCTATGATAAAAAGCCTTCTGCTTCGACCGCAAAACCTTTCAGGGGAGCATTTGCAACCGTTTGGCACCATTTTTGAGTCAATTGGAGAAAGTCATATTTTTTATGAAACTGTGACCCCGGGGCTTAGGGATTTTTTCAAAAAAATCTTTTTTTGCCTGTTAGGTTGTCGAGGGCTGATTTCTTTTTCTGTGATAAAAAGCCTTCTGCATCGACGGCCAAACCTTTCAGGGGAGCATTTGCAACCGTTTGGCACCATTTTTGAGTCAATTGGAGAAAGTCATATTTTTGATGAAATTGTGACCCCGGGGCTTAGGGATTTTTTCTCAAAAAAATATTTTTCTGCCGGTTAAGTTGTGGAGGGCTGATTTCTTTTCCTGTGAGGAAAAGCCTTTTGCTTAGACCGCCAAACCTTTCAGAGGAGCCTTTGCAATGGTTTGGCACCATTTTTGAGTCTATTGCCGAAAGTCAGAGTTTTCATGAATTTGTGACCCCGGGGCTTAGGATTTTTTCCAAAAAATATTTTTCTGCCGGTTAAGTTGTGGAGGGCTAATTTCTTTTCCTGTGATAAAAAGGCTTCTGTTTCGACCGCCAAACCTTTCAGGGGAGCATTTGCAACCGTTTGGCACCATTTTTGAGTCAATTGGAGAAAGTCATTTTTTTTATGAAACTGTGACCCCGGGGCTTAGGGATTTTTTTCAAAAAAATCTTTTTTTGCCGGTTAAGTTGTCGAGGGCTGATTTCTTTTTCTGTGATAAAAAGCCTTCTGCTTCGACCGCCACACCTTTCAGGGGAGCATTTGCAACCGTTTGACACCATTTTTGAGTCAATTGGAGAAAGTCATATTTTTGCTGAAATTGTGACTCCGGGGCTTAGGGATTTTTTTCAAAATAATCTTTTTCTCCCGGTTAAGTTGTCGAGGGCTGATTTCTTTTCCTGTGATAAAAAGTCTTCTGTTTTGACCGCCAAAACTTTCAGGGGAGCATTGGCATCATTTTTGAGTCAATTGCCGAAAGTCAGAGTTTTGATGACATTGTGATGCCGGGGCTTAGGGATTTTTTCAAAAAAATCTTTTTTTGCCGGTTAAGTTGTCGAGGGCTGATTTCTATTCCTGTGATAAAAAGCATTCTGTTTAGACCGCCAAACCTTTCAGGGGAGCATTTGCAACCGTTTGGCACCATTTTTGAGTCAATTGCCGAAAGTCAGATTTTTGATGACATTGTGACCCCGGGGCTTAGGGATTTTTTCAAAAAAATATTTTTTTGCCCGTTATGTTTTCGAGGGCTGATTTCTTTTCCTGTGAGGAAAAGCCTTTTGCTTAGACCGCCAAACCTTTCAGAGGAGCCTTTGCAATGGTTTGGCACCATTTTTGAGTCTATTGCCGAAAGTCAGAGTTTTGATTAATTTGTGACCCCGGGGCTTAGGATTTTTTCAAAAAAATATTTTTCTGCCGGTTAAGTTGTGGAGGGCTGATTTCTTTTCCTGTGATAAAAAGGCTTCTGTTTCGACCGCCAAACCTTTCAGGGGAGCATTTGCAACCGTTTGGCAGCATTTTTGAGTCAATTGGAGAAAGTCATATTTTTGCTGAAATTGTGACCCCGGGGCTTAGGGATTTTTTCAAAAAAATATTTTTCTGCCGGTTAAGTTGTGGAGCGCTGATTTCTATTCCTGTGATAAAAAGCCTTCTGTTTCGACCGCCAAACCTTTCAGGGGAGCATTTGCAACCGTTTGGCACCATTTTTGAGTCAATTGGAGAAAGTCATTTTTTTTATGAAACTGTGACCCCGGGGCTTAGGGATTTTTTTCAAAAAAATCTTTTTTTGCCGGTTAAGTTGTCGAGGGCTGATTTCTTTTTCTGTGATAAAAAGCCTTCTGCTTCGACCGCCAAACCTTTCAGGGGAGCATTTGCAACCGTTTGGCACCATTTTTGAGTCAATTGGAGAAAGTCATTTTTTTTATGAAACTGTGACCCCGGGGCTTAGGGATTTTTTTCAAAAAAATATTTTTCTGCCGGTTAAGTTGTGGAGGGCTGATTTCTTTTCCTGTGATAAAAAGGCTTCTGCTTCGACTGCCAAACCTTTCAGGGGAGCCTTTGAAGTGTTTGGCACCATTTTTGAGTCAATTGCCGAAAGTCAGAGTTTTGATGAAATTGTGACCCCGGGGCTTAGGGATTTTTTCAAAAAAATATTTTTCTGCCGGTTAAGTTGTGGAGCGCTGATTTCTATTCCTGTGATAAAAAGCCTTCTGTTTCGACCGCCAAACCTTTCAGGGGAGCATTTGCAACCGTTTGGCACCATTTTTGAGTCAATTGGAGAAAGTCATTTTTTTTATGAAATTGTGACCCCGGGGCTTAGGGATTTTTTTCAAAAAAATCTTTTTCTCCCGGTTAAGTTGTCGAGGGCTGATTTCTTTTTCTGTGATAAAAAGCCTTCTGTTTCGACCGCAAAACCTTTCAGGGGAGCATTTGCAAGTGTTTTGCACCATTTTTGAGTCAATTGGAGAAAGTCATATTTTTGCTGAAATTGTGACCCCGGGGCTTAGGGATTTTTTCAAAAAAATATTTTTCTACCGGTTAAGTTGTGGAGGGCTGATTTTTTTTCCTGTGATAAAAAGGCTTCTCTTTCGACCGCCAAACCTTTCAGGGGAGCCTTTGCAAGTGTTTTGTACCATTTTTGAGTCAATTTCCGAAAGTCAGATTTTTGCTGAAATTGTGACCCCGGGGCTTAGGGATTTTTTCAAAAAAATCTTTTTCTGCCGGTTAAGTTGTGGAGCGCTGATTTCTTTTCCTGTGATGAAAAGCATTCTGTTTCGACCGCAAAACCTTTCAGGGGAGCATTTGCAACCGTTTGGCACCATTTTTGAGTCAATTGGAGAAAGTCATATTTTTTATGAAACTGTGACGCCGGGGCTTAGGGATTTTTTCAAAAAAATCTTTTTTTGCCGGTTAAGTTGTCGAGGGCTGATTTCTTTTTCTGTGATAAAAAGCCTTCTGTTTCGACCGCAAAACATTTCAGGGGAGCATTTGCAACCGTTTGGCACCATTTTTGAGTCAATTGGAGAAAGTCATATTTTTTATGAAACCGTGACCCCGGGGCTTTGGGATTTTTTCAAAAAAATATTTTTCTGCCGGTTAAGTTGTGGAGGGCTGATTTCTTTTCCTGTGATAAAAAGGCTTCTGTTTCGACTGCCAAACCTTTCAGGGGAGCATTGGCATCATTTTTGAGTCAATTGCCGAAAGTCAGAGTTTTGATGACATTGTGACCCCGGGGCTTAGGAATTTTTTTCAAAAAAATCTTTTTCTCCCGGTTAAGTTGTCGAGGGCTGATTTCTTTTCCTGTGATAAAAAGCCTTCTGCTTCGACCGCCAAACCTTTCAGGGGAGCATTTGCAACCGTTTGGCACCATTTTTGAGTCAATTGCCGAAAGTCAGAGTTTTGATGAAATTGTGACCCCGGGGCTTAGGGATTTTTTCAAAAAAATATTTTTCTGCCGGTTAAGTTGTGGAGGGCTGATTTCTTTTCCTGTGATAAAAAGTCTTCTGTTTCGACCGCCAAATCTTTCAGGGGAGCATAGGCATCATTTTTGAGTCAATTGCCGGAAGTCAGAGATTTGATGACATTGTGACGCCGGGGCTTAGGGATTTTTTCAAAAAAATATTTTTCTGCCGGTTAAGTTGTGGAGCACTGATTTCTATTCCTGTGAAAAAAAGCCTTCTGTTTCGACCGCCAAACCTTTCAGGGGAGCATTTGCAACCGTTTGGCATCATTTTTGAGTCAATTGCCGAAAGTCAGAGTTTTGATGACATTGTGACGCCGGGGCTTAGGGATTTTTTCAAAAAAAAAATATTTTTCTGCCGGTTAAGTTGTGGAGCGCTGATTTCTTTTCCTGTGATGAAAAGCATTCTGTTTCGACCGCAAAACCTTTCAGGGGAGCATTTGCAACCGTTTGGCACCATTTTTGAGTCAATTGGAGAAAGTCATATTTTTTATGAAACTGTGACCCCGGGGCTTAGGGATTTTTTCAAAAAAATCTTTTTTTGCCGGTTAAGTTGTCGAAGGCTGATTTCTTTTTCTATGATAAAAAGCCTTCTGCTTCGACCGCAAAACCTTTCAGGGGAGTATTTGCAACCGTTTGGCACCATTTTTGAGTCAATTGCCGAAAGTCATATTTTTTATGAAACTGTGACCCCGGGGCTTAGGGATTTTTTCAAAAAAATCTTTTTTTGCCGGTTAAGTTGTCGAGGGCTGATTTCTTTTTCTGTGATAAAAAGCCTTCTGCATCGACGGCCAAACCTTTCAGGGGAGCATTTGCAACCGTTTGGCACCATTATTGAGACAATTGGAGAAAGTCATATTTTTGATGAAATTGTGACCCCGGGGCTTAGGGATTTTTTCTCAAAAAAATATTTTTCTGCCGGTTAAGTTGTGGAGGGCTGATTTCTTTTCCTGTGATAAAAAGGCTTCTGTTTCGACCGCCAAACCTTTCAGGGGAGCATTTGCAACCGTTTGGCAGCATTTTTGAGTCAATTGGAGAAAGTCATATTTTTGCTGAAATTGTGACCCCGGGGCTTAGGGATTTTTTCAAAAAAATATTTTTCTGCCGGTTAAGTTGTGGAGCGCTGATTTCTATTCCTGTGATAAAAAGCCTTCTGCTTCGACCGCCAAACCTTTCAGGGGAGCATTGGCATCATTTTTGAGTCAATTGCCGAAAGTCAGATTTTTGATGACATTGTGACCCCTGGGCTTAGGGATTTTTTCAAAAAAATATTTTTCTGCCGGTTAAGTTGTGGAGCGCTGATTTCTTTTCCTGTGATGAAAAGCATTCTGTTTCGACCGCAAAACCTTTCAGAGGAGAATTTGCAACCGTTTGGCACCATTTTTGAGTCAATTGGAGAAAGTCATATTTTTGCTGAAATTGTGACCCCGGGGCTTAGGGATTTTTTTGAAAAAAATATTTTTCTGCCGGTTAAGTTGTGGAGGGCTGATTTCTTTTCCTGTGATAAAAAGGCTTCTGTTTCGACCGCCAAACCTTTCAGGGGAGCATTGGCATCATTTTTGAGTCAATTGCCGAAAGTCAGAGTTTTGATGACATTGTGATGCCGGGGCTTAGGGATTTTTTCAAAAAAATCTTTTTCTGCCGGTTAAGTTGTGGAGCGCTGATTTCTATTCCTGTGATAAAAAGCCTTCTGTTTCGACCGCAAAACCTTTCAGGGGAGCATTTGCAACCGTTTGGCACCACTTTTGAGTCAATTGGAGAAAGTCATATTTTTGCTGAAATTGTGACCCCGGGGCTTAGGGATTTTTTTCAAAAAAATCTTTTTTTGCTGGTTAAGTTGTCGAGGGCTGATTTCTTTTCCTGTGATAAAAAGCCTTCTCTTTCGACCGCCAAACCTTTCAGGGGAGCCTTTGCAAGTGTTTTGCACCATTTTTGAGTCAATTGGAGAAAGTCATATTTTTGCTGAAATTGTGACGCCGGGGCTTAGGGATTTTTTTCAAAAAAATCTTTTTCTCCCGGTTAAGTTGTCGAGGGCTGATTTCTTTTCCTGTGATAAAAAGCATTCTGTTTCGACCGCCAAACCTTTCAGGGGAGCCTTTGCAACCGTTTGGCACCATTTTTGAGTCAATTGGAGAAAGTCATATTTTTTATGAAACCGTGACCCCGGGGCTTTGGGATTTTTTCAAAAAAATCTTTTTTTGCCGGTTAAGTTGTCGAGGGCTGATTTCTTTTTCTGTGATAAAAAGCCTTCTCTTTCGACCGCCAAACCTTTCAGGGGAGCCTTTGCAAGTGTTTTGCACCATTTTTGAGTCAATTGGAGAAAGTCATATTTTTGCTGAAATTGTGACGCCGGGGCTTAGGGATTTTTTTCAAAAAAATATTTTTCTGCCGGTTAAGTTGTGGAGCGCTGATTTCTTTTCCTGTGATGAAAAGCATTCTGTTTCGACCGCAAAACCTTTCAGGGGAGCATTTGCAACCGTTTGGCACCATTTTTGAGTCAATTGGAGAAAGTCATATTTTTTATGAAACCGTGACCCCGGGGCTTTGGGATTTTTTCAAAAAAATCTTTTTTTGCCGGTTAAGTTGTGGAGGGCTGATTTCTTTTTCTGTGATAAAAAGCATTCTGCTTCGACCGCCAAACCTTTCAGGGGAGCATTTGCAACCGTTTGGCACCATTTTTGAGTCAATTGGAGAAAGTCATATTTTTGCTGAAATTGTGACCCCGGGGCTTAGGGATTTTTTCAAAAAAATATTTTTCTGCCGGTTAAGTTGTGGAGGGCTGATTTCTTTTCCTGTGATAAAAAGGCTTCTGTTTCGACCGCCAAACCTTTCAGGGGAGCATTGGCATCATTTTTGAGTCAATTGCCGAAAGTCAGATTTTTGATGACATTGTGACCCCGGGGGTTAGGGATTTTTTCAAAAAAATATTTTTCGGCCGGTTAAGTTGTGGAGCGCTGATTTCTTTTCCTGTGATGAAAAGCCTTCTCTTTCGACCGCCAAACCTTTCAGGGGAGCCTTTGCAAGTGTTTTGCACCATTTTTGAGTCAATTGGAGAAAGTAATATTTTTGCTGAAACTGTGACCCCGGGGCTTAGGGATTTTTTCAAAAAAATCTTTTTTTGCCCGTTAAGTTGTGGAGGGCTGATTTCTTTTCCTGTGAGGAAACGCCTTCTGTTTCGATCGCCAAACCTTTCATGGGAGCATTTACAACTGTTTGGCATCATTTTTGAGTGAATTTCCGAAAGTCAGATTTTTGCTGAAATTGTGACCCCGGGGCTTAGGGATTTTTTCAAAAAAATCTTTTTCTGCCGGTTAAGTTGGGGAGGGCTGATTTCTTTTCCTGTGATAAAAAGCCTTCTCTTTCGACCGCCAAACCTTTCAGGGGAGCCTTTGAAATGTTTGGCACCATTTTTGAGTCAATTTCCGAAAGTCAGAGTTTTGATGAAATTGTGACCCCGGGGCTTAGGGATTTTTTCAAAAAAATATTTTTCTGCCGGTTAAGTTGTGGAGGGCTGATTTCTTTTCCTGTGATAAAAAGGCTTCTGTTTCGACCGCAAAACCTTTCAGGGGAGAATTTGCAACCGTTTGGCACCATTTTTGAGTCAATTGGAGAAAGTCATATTTTTGCAGAAATTGTGACCCCGGGGCTTAGGGATTTTTTCAAAAAAATATTTTTTTGCCCGTTAAGTTGTGGAGCGCTGATTTCTTTTCCTGTGAGGAAAAGCCTTCTGTTTCGACCGCCAAACCTTTCAGGGGAGCATTTGCAACTGTTTGGCATCATTTTTGAGTGAATTTCCGAAAGTCAGATTTTTGCTGAAATTGTGACCCCGGGGCTTAGGGATTTTTTCTCAAAAAAATATTTTTCTGCCGGTTAAGTTGTCGAGGGCTGATTTCTTTTCCTGTGAGGAAAAGCCTTTTGCTTAGACCGCCAAACCTTTCAGAGGAGCCTTTGCAATGGTTTGGCACCATTTTTGAGTCTATTGCCGAAAGTCAGAGTTTTGATGAATTTGTGACCCCGGGGCTTAGGGATTTTTTCAAAAAAATCTTTTTCTCCCGCTTAAGTTGTCGAGGGCTGATTTCTTTTCCTGTGATGAAAAGCATTCTGTTTCGACCGCAAAACCTTTCAGGGGAGCATTTGCAACCGTTTGGCACCATTTTTTAGTCAATTGCCGAAAGTCAGAGTTTTGATGAAATTGTGACCCCGGGGCTTAGGGATTTTTTCAAAAAAATATTTTTCTGCCAGTTAAGTTGTGGAGCGCTGATTTCTTTTCCTGTGATGAAAAGCATTCTGTTTCGACCGCAAAACCTTTCAGAGGAGCATTTGCAACCGTTTGGCACCATTTTTGAGTCAATTGGAGAAAGTCATATTTTTGCTGAAATTGTGACCCCGGGGCTTAGGGATTTTTTCAAAAAAATCTTTTTTTGCCTGTTAAGTTGTCGAGGGCTGATTTCTTTTTCTGTGATAAAAAGCCTTCTCTTTTGACCGCCAAACCTTTCAGGGGAGCCTTTGCAAGTGTTTTGCACCATTTTTGAGTCAATTGGAGAAAGTCATATTTTTGCTGAAATTGTGACCCCGGGGCTTAGGGATTTTTTCAAAAAAATATTTTTCTGCCGTTTCAGTTGTGGAGGACTGATTTCTTTTCCTGTGAGGAAAAGCCTTCTGTTTCGACCGCAAAACCTTTCAGGGGAGCATTTGCAACCGTTTGGCACCATTTTTGAGTCAATTGGAGAGAGTCATATTTTTGCTGAAATTGTGACCCCGGGGCTTAGGGATTTTTTCAAAAAAATATTTTTCTGCCGATTAAGTTGTGGAGGGCTGATTTCTTTTCCTGTGATAAAAAGGCTTCTGTTTCGACCGCCAAACCTTTCAGGGGAGCATTGGCATCATTTTTGAGTCAATTGCCGAAAGTCAGAGTTTTGATGACATTGTGACCCCGGGGCTTAGGGATTTTTTCAAAAAAATCTTTTTTTGCCGTTTAAGTTGTCGAGGGCTGATTTCTTTTTCTGTGATAAAAAGCCTTCTGTTTCGACCGCAAAACCTTTCAGGGGAGCATTTGCAACCGTTTGGCACCATTTTTGAGTCAATTGGAGAAAGTCATATTTTTGCTGAAATTTTGACCCCGGGGCTTAGGGATTTTTTCAAAAAAATATTTTTCTGCCGGTTAAGTTGTGGAGGGCTGATTTCTTTTCCTGTGATAAAAAGGCTGCTGTTTCGACCGCCAGACCTTTCAGGGTAGCATTGGCATCATTTTTGAGTCAATTGCCGAAAGTCAGAGTTTTGATGACATTGTGACCCCGGGGCTTAGGGATTTTTTCAAAAAATATTTTTCTGCCGGTTAAGTTGTGGAGGGCTGATTTCTTTTCGTGTGATGAAAAGCATTCTGTTTCGACTGCAAAACCTTTCAGGGGAGCATTTGCAACCGTTTGGCACCATTTTTGAGTCAATTGCCGAAAGTCAGAGTTTTGATGAAATTGTGACCCCGGGGCTTAGAGATTTTTTCAAAAAAATCTTTTTTTGCCGGTGAAGTTTTCGACGGCTGATTTCTTTTCCTGTGATAAAAAGCCTTCTCTTTCGACCGCCAAACCTTTCAGGGGAGCATTTGCAACCGTTTGGCACCATTTTTGAGTCAATTGGAGAAAGTCATATTTTTTATGAAACTGTGACCCCGGGGCTTAGGGATTTTTTCAAAAAAATCTTTTTCTGCCCGTTAAGTTGTGGATGGCTGATTTCTTTTCCTGTGATAAAAAGGCTTCTGTTTCGACCGCCAGACCTTTCAGGGTAGCATTGGCATCATTTTTGAGTCAATTGCCGAAAGTCAGAGTTTTGATGACATTGTGACGCCGGGGCTTAGGGATTTTTTCAAAAAAATATTTTTCTGCCGGTTAAGTTGTGGAGCGCTGATTTCTTTTCCTGTGATGAAAAGCATTCTGTTTCGACCGCAAAACCTTTCAGGGGAGCATTTGCAACCGTTTGGCACCATTTTTGAGTCAATTGCCGAACGTCAGAGTTTTGATGAAATTGTGACCCCGGGGCTTAGGGATTTTTTCAAAAAAATCTTTTTTTGCCGGTGAAGTTTTCGACGGCTGATTTCTTTTCCTGTGATAAAAAGCCTTCTCTTTCGACCGCCAAACCTTTCAGGGGAGCATTTGCAACCGTTTGGCACCATTTTTGAGTCATTTGAAGAAAGTCATATTTTTTATGAAACTGTGACCCCGGGGCTTAGGGATTTTTTCAAAAAAATCTTTTTCTGCCGGTTAAGTTGTGGAGGGCTGATTTCTTTTCCTGTGATAAAAGGCTTCTGTTTCGACCGCCAAACCTTTCAGGGGAGCATTGGCATCATTTTTGAGTCAATTGCCGAAAGTCAGATTTTTGATGACATTGTGACCCCGGGGCTTAGGGATTTTTTCAAAAAAATATTTCTCTGCCGTTTAATTGTGGAGGGCTGATTTCTTTTCCTGTGATGAAAAGCATTCTGTTTCGACCGCAAAACCTTTCAGGGGAGCATTTGCAACCGTTTGGCACCATTTTTGAGTCAATTGGAGAAAGTCATATTTTTTATGAAACTGTGACCCCGGGGCTTAGGGATTTTTTCAAAAAAATATTTTTCTGCCGGTTAAGTTGTGGAGCGCTGATTTCTTTTCGTGTGATGGAAAGCATTCTGTTTCGACTGCAAAACCTTTCAGGGGAGCATTTCCAACCGTTTGGCACCATTTTTGAGTCAATTGGAGAAAGTCATATTTTTGCTGAAATTGTGACCCCGGGGCTTAGGGATTTTTTCAAAAAAATATTTTTTTGCCCGTTATGTTTTCGAGGGCTGATTTCTTTTCCTGTGAGGAAAAGCTTTTTGCTTAGACCGCCAAACCTTTCAGAGGAGCCTTTGCAATGGTTTGGCACCATTTTTGAGTCTATTGCCGAAAGTCAGAGTTTTGATGAATTTGTGACCCCGGGGCTTAGGATTTTTTCAAAAAAATATTTTTCTGCCGGTTAAGTTGTGGAGGGCTGATTTCTTTTCCTGTGATAAAAAGGCTTCTGTTTCGACCGCCAAACCTTTCAGGGGAGCATTTGCAACCGTTTGGCAGCATTTTTGAGTCAATTGGAGAAAGTCAGAGTTTTGATGAAATTGTGACCCCGGGGCTTAGGGATTTTTTCAAAAAAATATTTTTCTGCCGGTTAAGTTGTGGAGGGCTGATTTCTTTTCCTGTGATAAAAAGGCTTCTGTTTCGACCGCCAGACCTTTCAGGGTAGCATTGGCATCATTTTTGAGTCAATTGCCGAAAGTCAGAGTTTTGATGACATTGTGACGCCGGGGCTTCGGGATTTTTTCAAAAAATATTTTTCTGCCGGTTAAGTTGTGTAGCGCTGATTTCTTTTCGTGTCATGAAAAGCATTCTGTTTCGACTGCAAAACCTTTCAGGGGAGCATTTGCAACCGTTTGGCACCATTTTTGAGTCAATTGCCGAAAGTCAGAGTTTTGATGAAATTGTGACCCCGGGGCTTAGGGATTTTTTCAAAAAAATCTTTTTTTGCCGGTGAAGTTTTCGACGGCTGATTTCTTTTCCTGTGATAAAAAGCCTTCTCTTTCGACCGCCAAACCTTTCAGGGGAGCATTTGCAACCGTTTGGCACCATTTTTGAGTCAATTGCCCAAAGTCAGAGTTTTGATGACATTGTGACCCCGGGGCTTAGGGATTTTTTCAAAAAAATATTTTTCTGCCGGTTAAGTTGTGGAGCGCTGATTTCTTTTCCTGTGAGGAAAAGCATTCTGTTTCGACCGCAAAACCTTTCAGGGGAGCATTTGCAACCGTTTGGCACCATTTTTGAGTCAATTGGAGAAAGTCATATTTTTTATGAAACTGTGACCCCGGGGCTTAGGGATTTTTTCAAAAAAATCTTTTTCTGCCAGTTAAGTTGTGGAGGGCTGATTTCTTTTCCTGTGCGGAAAAGCCTTCTGTTTCGACCACCAAACCTTTCAGGGGAGCATTTGCAACTGTTTGGCATCATTTTTGAGTTAATTTCCGAAAGTCAGATTTTTTATGAAACTGTGACCCCGGGGCTTAGGGATTTTTTCAAAAAAAATATTTTTCTGTCGGTTAAGTTGTGGAGCGCTGATTTCTTTTCCTGTGATGAAAAGCATTCTGTTTCGACCGCAAAACCTTTCAGGGGAGCATTTGCAACCGTTTGGCACCATTTTTGAGTCAATTGGAGAAAGTCATTTATTTATGAAACTGTGACCCCGGGGCTTAGGGATTTTTTCAAAAAAATCTTTTTTTGCCGTTTAAGTTGTGGAGGGCTGCTTTCTTTTTCTGTGATAAAAAGCCTTCTGCTTAGACCGCCAAACCTTTCAGGGGAGCATTTGCAACCGTTTGGCACCATTTTTGAGTCAATTGGAGAAAGTCTTATTTTTGCTGAAATTGTGACCCCGGGGCTTAGGGATTTTTTCAAAAAAATCTTTTTCTGCCGGTTAAGTTGTGGAGGGCTGATTTCTTTTCCTGTGATAAAAAGGCTTCTGTTTCGACCGCCAGACCTTTCAGGGTAGCATTGGCATCATTTTTGAGTCAATTGCCGAAAGTCAGAGTTTTGATGACATTGTGACCCCGGGGCTTAGGGATGTTTTCAAAAAAATATTTTTCTGCTGGTTAAGTTGTGGAGGGCTGATTTCTTTTCGTGTGATGAAAAGCATTCTGTTTCGACCGCAAAACCTTTCAGGGGAGCATTTGCAACCGTTTGGCACCATTTTTGAGTCAATTGCCGAAAGTCAGAGTTTTGATGAAATTGTGACCCCGGGGCTTAGGGATTTTTTCAAAAAAATCTTTTTTTGCCGGTGAAGTTTTCGACGGCTGATTTCTTTTCCTGTGATAAAGAGCCTTCTCTTTCGACCGCCAAACCTTTCAGGGGAGCATTTGCAACCGTTTGGCACCATTTTTGAGTCAATTGGAGAAAGTCATTTTTTTATGAAACTGTGACCCCGGGGCTTAGGGATTTTTTCAAAAAAATCTTTTTTTGCCGGTTAAGTTGTCAAGGGCTGATTTCTTTTTCTGTGATAAAAAGCCTTCTGCTTTGACCGCCAAACCTTTCAGGGGAGCATTTGCAACCGTTTGGCACCATTTTTGAGTCAATTGGAGAAAGTCATATTTTTTATGAAACTGTGAACCCGGGGCTTAGGGATTTTTTCAAAAAAATCTTTTTCTGCCGGTTAAGTTGTGGAGGGCTGATTTCTTTTCCTGTGATAAAAAGGCTTCTGTTTCGACCGCCAAACCTTTCAGGGGAGCATTGGCAACATTTTTGAGTCAATTGCCGAAAGTCAGATTTTTGATGACATTGTGACCCCGGGGCTTAGGGATTTTTTCAAAAAAATATTTTTCTGCCGGTTAAGTTGTGGAGGGCTGATTTCTTTTCCTGTGATAAAAAGGCTTCTGTTTCGACCGCCAAACCTTTCAGGGGAGCATTTGCAACCGTTTGGCACCATTTTTGAGTCAATTGGAGAAAGTCATATTTTTTATGAAACTGTGACCCCGGGGCTTAGGGATTTTTTCAAAAAAATCTTTTTTTGCCGGTTAAGTTGTCGAGGGCTGATTTCTTTTTCTGTGATAAAAAGCCTTCTGTTTCGACCGCCAAACCTTTCAGGGGAGCATTTGCAACCGTTTGGCACCATTTTTGAGTCAATTGAAGAAAGTCATATTTTTTATGAAACTGTGACCCCGGGGCTTAGGGATTTTTTCAAAAAAATCTTTTTCTGCCGGTTAAGTTGTGGAGGGCTGATTTCTTTTCCTGTGAGGAAAAGACTTCTGTTTCGACCGCCAAACATTTCAGGGGAGCATTTGCAACTGTTTGGCATCATTTTTGAGTGAATTTCCGAAAGTCAGATTTTTGCTGAAATTGTGACCCCGGGGCTTAGGGATTTTTTTCAAAAAAATATTTTTCTGCCGGTTAAGTTGTCAAGGGCTGATTTCTTTTCCTGTGATGAAAAGCCTTCTGCTTAGACCGCCAAACCTTTCAGAGGAGCATTTGCAAGTGTTTGGCACCATTTTTGAGTCAATTGCCGAAAGTCAGATTTTTGATGACATTGTGACCCCGGGGGTTAGGGATTTTTTCAAAAAAATCTTTTTCTGCCCGTTAAGTTGTGGAGGGCTGATTTCTTTTCCTGTGAGGAAAAGCCATCTGTTTCGACCGCCAAACCTTTCAGGGGAGCATTTGCAACTGTTTGGCATCATTTTTGAGTGAATTTCCGAAAGTCAGATTTTTTGCTGAAATTGTGACCCCGGGGCTTAGGGATTTTTTTCAAAAAAATCTTTTTCTCCCGGTTAAGTTGTCGAGGGCTGATTTCTTTTCCTGTGATAAAAAGCCTTCTCTTTCGACCGCCAAACCTTTCAGGGGAGCCTTTGCAAGTGTTTTGCACCATTTTTGAGTCAATTGGAGAAAGTCATATTTTTGCTGAAATTGTGACCCCGGGGCTTAGGGATTTTTTCAAAAAAATATTTTTTTGCCCGTTAAGTTGTGGAGGGCTGATTTCTTTTCCTGTGAGGAAAAGCCTTTTGCTTAGACCGCCAAACCTTTCAGAGGAGCCTTTGAAGTGTTTGGCACCATTTTTGAGTCAATTGGAGAAAGTCATATTTTTTATGAAACTGTGACCCCGGGGCTTAGGGATTTTTTCAAAAAAATCTTTTTTTGCCCGTGAAGTTTTCGACGGCTGATTTCTTTTCCTGTGATAAAAAGCCTTCTCTTTCGACCGCCAAACCTTTCAGGGGAGCATTGGCATCATTTTTGAGTCAATTGCCAAAAGTCAGAGTTTTGATGACATTGTGACGCCGGGGCTTATGGATTTTTTCAAAAAAATATTTTTCTGCCGGTTAAGTTGTCAAGGGCTGATTTCTTTTCCTGTGATGAAAAGCCTTCTGCTTAGACCGCCAAACCTTTCAGAGGAGCCTTTGCAAGTGTTTGGCACCATTTTTGAGTCAATTGCCGAAAGTCAGATTTTTGATGACATTGTGACCCCGGGGGTTAGGGATTTTTTCAAAAAAATCTTTTTCTGCCCGTTAAGTTGTGGAGGGCTGATTTCTTTTCCTGTGAGGAAAAGCCTTCTGTTTCGACCGCCAAACCTTTCAGGGGAGCCTTTGCAATGGTTTGGCACCATTTTTGAGTCTATTGCCGAAAGTCAGAGTTTTGATGAATTTGTGACCCCGGGGCTTAGGGATTTTTTCAAAAAAATCTTTTTCTGCCGGTTAAGTTGTGGAGGGCTGATTTCTTTTCCTGTGATAAAAAGGCTTCTGTTTCGACCGCCAAACCTTTCAGGGGAGCATTCGCAACTGTTTGGCACCATTATTGAGTCAATTGGAGAAAGTCAGAGTTTTGATGACATTGTGACTCCGGGGCTTAGGGATTTTTTCAAAAAAATATTTTTCTGCCGGTTAAGTTGTGGAGCGCTGATTTCTTTTCGTGTGATGAAAAGCATTCTGTTTCGACCGCAAAACCTTTCAGGGGAGCATTCGCAACTGTTTGGCACCATTATTGAGTCAATTGCCGAAAGTCAGAGTTTTGATGAAATTGTGACCCCGGGGCTTAGGGATTTTTTCAAAAAAATCTTTTTTTGCCCGTGAAGTTTTCGACGGCTGATTTCTTTTCCTGTGATAAAAAGCCTTCTCTTTCGACCGCCAAACCTTTCAGGGGAGCATTTGCAACCGTTTGGCACCATTTTTGAGTCAATTGAAGAAAGTCATATTTTTTATGAAACTGTGACCCCGGGGCTTAGGGGTTTTTTCAAAAAAATCTTTTTTTTCCGGTTAAGTTGTCGAAGGCTGATTTCTTTTTCTGTGATAAAAAGCCTTCTGCTTCGACCGCCAAACTTTTCAGGGGAGCATTTGCAACCGTTTGGCACCATTTTTGAGTCAATTGGAGAAAGTCATATTTTTGCTGAAATTGTGACCCCGGGGCTTAGGGATTTTTTCAAAAAAATATTTTTTTGCCCGTTAACTTTTCGAGGGCTGATTTCTTTTCCTGTGAGGAAAAGCCTTCTGTTTCGACCGCCAAACCTTTCAGGGGAGCATTTGCAACTGTTTGGCACCATTTTTGAGTGAATTTCCGAAAGTCAGATTTTTGCTGAAATTGTGACCCCGGGGCTTAGGGATTTTTTCTCAAAAAAATATTTTTCTGCCGGTTAAGTTGTCGAGGGCTGATTTCTTTTCCTGTGAGGAAAAGACTTTTGCTTAGACCGCCAAACCTTTCAGAGGAGCCTTTGCAATGGTTTGGCACAATTTTTGAGTCTATTGCCGAAAGTCAGAGTTTTGATGAAATTGTGACCCCGGGGCTTAGGGATTTTTTCAAAAAAATATTTTTCTGCCGTTTAAGTTGTGGAGGGCTAATTTCTTTTCCTGTGATAAAAAGCCTTCTGTTTCGACCGCCAAACCTTTCAGGGGAGCATTTGCAACCGTTTGGCACCATTTTTGAGTCAATTGGAGAAAGTCATATTTTTGCTGAAACTGTGACCCCAGGGCTTAGGGGTTTTTTCAAAAAAATCTTTTTTTTCCGGTTAAGTTGTCGAAGGCTGATTTCTTTTTCTGTGATAAAAAGCCTTCTGCTTCGACCGCCAAACTTTTCAGGGGAGCATTTCCAACCGTTTGTCACCATTTTTGAGTCAATTGGAGAAAGTCATATTTTTGCTGAAATTGTGACCCCGGGGCTTAGGGATTTTTTCAAAAAAATATTTTTTTGCCCGTTAACTTTTCGAGGGCTAATTTCTTTTCCTGTGAGGAAAAGCCTTCTGTTTCGACCGCCAAACCTTTCAGGGGAGCATTTGCAACTGTTTGGCACCATTTTTGAGTGAATTTCCGAAAGTCAGATTTTTGCTGAAATTGTGACCTCGGGGCTTAGGGATTTTTTCTCAAAAAAATATTTTTCTGCCGGTTAAGTTGTCGAGGGCTGATTTCTTTTCCTGTGAGGAAAAGCCTTTTGCTTAGACCGCCAAACCTTTCAGAGGAGCCTTTGCAATGGTTTGGCACAATTTTTGAGTCTATTGCCGAAAGTCAGAGTTTTGATGAAATTGTGACCCCGGGGCTTAGGGATTTTTTCAAAAAAATATTTTTCTGCCGTTTAAGTTGTGGAGGGCTAATTTCTTTTCCTGTGATAAAAAGCCTTCTGTTTCGACCGCCAAACCTTTCAGGGGAGCATTTGCAACCGTTTGGCACCATTTTTGAGTCAATTGGAGAAAGTCATATTTTTGCTGAAATTGTGACCCCGGGGCTTAGGAATTTTTTTCAAAAAAATCTTTTTCTCCTGGTTAAGTTGTCGAGGGCTGATTTCTTTTCCTGTGATAAAAAGCCTTCTCTTTCGACCGCCAAACCTTTCAGGGGAGCCTTTGCAAGTGTTTTGCACCATTTTTGAGTCAATTGGAGAAAGTCATATTTTTGCTGAAATTGTGACCCCGGGGCTTAGGGATTTTTTCAAAAAAATCTTTTTCTGCCGGTTAAGTTGTGGAGGGCTGATTTCTTTTTCTGTGATAAAAAGGCTTCTGTTTCGACCGCCAAACCTTTCAGGGGAGCATTGGCATCATTATTGAGTCAATTACCAAAAGTCAGAGTTTTGATGACATTGTGACCCCGGGGCTTAGGGATTTTTTCAAAAAAATATTTTTCTGCCGGTTAAGTTGTGGAGCGCTGATTTCTTTTCCTGTGATGAAAAGCATTCTCTTTCGACCGCAAAACCTTTCAGGGGAGCATTTGCAACCGTTTGGCACCATTTTTGAGTCAATTGGAGAAAGTCATTTATTTATGAAACTGTGACCCCGGGGCTTAGGGATTTTTTCAAAAAAATCTTTTTTTGCCGGTTAAGTTGTCGAGGGCTGATTTCTTTTTCTGTGATAAAAAGCCTTCTGCTTCGACCGCCAAACCTTTCAGGGGAGCATTTGCAACCGTTTGGCACCATTTTTGAGTCAATTGGAGAAAGTCATATTTTTGCTGAAATTGTGACCCCGGGACTTAGGGATTTTTTTCAAAAAAATATTTTTCTGCCGGTTAAGTTGTCGAGGGCTGATTTCTTTTCCTGTGAGGAAAAGCCTTTTGCTTAGACCGCCAAACCTTTCAGGGGAGCATTTGCAACCTTTTGGCACCATTTTTGAGTCAAGTGAAGAAAGTCATATTTTTTATGAAACTGTGACCCCGGGGCTTAGGGATTTTTTCAAAAAAATATTTTTCTGTCGGTTAAGTTGTGGAGCGCTGATTTCTTTTCCTGTGATGAAAAGCATTCTGTTTCTACCGCAAAACCTTTCAGGGGAGCATTTGCAACCGTTTGGCACCATTTTTGAGTCAATTGGAGAAAGTCATTTATTTATGAAACTGTGACCCCGGGGCTTAGGGATTTTTTCAAAAAAATCTTTTTTTGCCGGTTAAGTTGTGGAGGGCTGATTTCTTTTTCTGTGATAAAAAGCCTTCTGCTTAGACCGCCAAACCTTTCAGGGGAGCATTTGCAACCGTTTGGCACCATTTTTGAGTCAATTGGAGAAAGTCTTATTTTTGCTGAAATTGTGACCCCGGGGCTTAGGGATTTTTTCAAAAAAACTTTTTTTGCCGGTTAAGTTGTGGAGGGCTGATTTCTTTTCCTGTGATAAAAAGCCTTCTGCTTCGACCGCCAAACCTTTCAGGGGAGCATTTGCAACCGTTTGGCACCATTTTTGAGTCAATTGGAGAAAGTCATATTTTTGCTGAAATTGTGACCCCGGGGCTTAGGGATTTTTTCAAAAAAATATTTTTCTGCCGGTTAAGTTGTGGAGCGCTGATTTCTTTTCCTGTGATAAAAAGGCTTCTGTTTCGACCGCCAAACCTTTCAGGGGAGCATTGGCATCATTTTTGAGTCAATTGCCGAAAGTCAGAGTTTTGATGACATTGTGACGCCGGGGCTTATGGATTTTTTCAAAAAAATATTTTTCTGCCGGTTAAGTTGTGGAGGGCTGATTTCTTTTCCTGTGATAAAAAGGCTTCTGTTTCGACCGCCAAAACTTTCAGGGGAGCATTGGCATCATTCTTGAGTCAATTGCCGAAAGTCAGAGTTTTGATGACATTGTTACCCCGGGGCTTAGGGATTTTTTCAAAAAAATATTTTTCTGCCGGTGAAGTTGTCGAGGGCTGATTTCTTTTCCTGTGATAAAAAGCCTTCTGCTTAGACCGCCAAACCTTTCAGAGGAGCCTTTGCAATGGTTTGGCACCATTTTTGAGTCTATTGCCGAAAGACAGAGTTTTGATGAATTTGTGACCCCGGGGCTTAGGGATTTTTTCAAAAAAATCTTTTTCTGCCGGTTAAGTTGTGGAGGGCTGATTTCTTTTCCTGTGATAAAAAGGCTTCTGTTTCGACCGCCAAACCTTTCAGGGGAGCATTGGCAACATTTTTGAGTCAATTGCCGAAAGTCAGATTTTTGATGACATTGTGACCCCGGGGCTTAGGGATTTTTTCAAAAAAATATTTTTCTGCCGGTTAAGTTGTGGAGGGCTGATTTCTTTTCCTGTGATAAAAAGGCTTCTGTTTCGACCGCCAAACCTTTCAGGGGAGCATTTGCAACCGTTTGGCACCATTTTTGAGTCAATTGGAGAAAGTCATATTTTTTATGAAACTGTGACCCCGGGGCTTAGGGATTTTTTCAAAAAAATCTTTTTTTGCCGGTTAAGTTGTCGAGGGCTGATTTCTTTTTCTGTGATAAAAAGCCTTCTGTTTCGACCGCCAAACCTTTCAGGGGAGCATTTGCAACCGTTTGGCACCATTTTTGAGTCAATTGAAGAAAGTCATATTTTTTATGAAACTGTGACCCCGGGGCTTAGGGATTTTTTCAAAAAAATCTTTTTCTGCCGGTTAAGTTGTGGAGGGCTGATTTCTTTTCCTGTGAGGAAAAGCCTTCTGTTTCGACCGCCAAACCTTTCAGGGGAGCATTTGCAACTGTTTGGCAGCATTTTTGAGTGAATTTCCGAAAGTCAGATTTTTGCTGAAATTGTGACCCCGGGGCTTAGGGATTTTTTTCAAAAAAATATTTTTCTGCTGGTTAAGTTGTCGAGGGCTGATTTCTTTTCCTGTGAGGAAAAGACTTTTGCTTAGACCGCCAAACCTTTCAGAGGAGCCTTTGCAATGGTTTGGCACCATTTTTGAGTCAATTGCCGAAAGTCAGAGTTTTGATGAATTTGTGACCCCGGGGCTTAGGGATTTTTTCAAAAAAATATTTTTCTGCCGGTTAAGTTGTGGAGGGCTGATTTCTTTTCCTGTGATAAAAAGGCTTCTGTTTCGACCGCCAGACCTTTCAGGGTAGCATTGGCATCATTTTTGAGTCAATTGCCGAAAGTCAGAGTTTTGATGACATTGTGACCCCGGGGCTTAGGGATTTTTTCAAAAAAATATTTTTCTGCCGGTTAAGTTGTGGAGCGCTGATTTCTTTTCGTGTGATGAAAAGCATTCTGTTTCGACCGCAAAACCTTTCTGGGGAGCATTCGCAACTGTTTGGCACCATTATTGAGTCAATTGCCGAAAGTCAGAGTTTTGATGAAATTGTGACCCCGGGGCTTAGGGATTTTTTCAAAAAAATCTTTTTTTGCCCGTGAAGTTTTCGACGGCTGATTTCTTTTCCTGTGATAAAAAGCCTTCTCTTTCGACCGCCAAACCTTTCAGGGGAGCATTTGCAACCGTTTGGCACCATTTTTGAGTCAATTGAAGAAAGTCATATTTTTTATCAAACTGTGACCCCGGGGCTTAGGGATTTTTTCAAAAAAATCTTTTTTTTCCGGTTAAGTTGTCGAAGGCTGATTTCTTTTTCTGTGATAAAAAGCCTTCTGCTTCGACCGCCAAACTTTTCAGGGGAGCATTTGCAACCGTTTGGCACCATTTTTGAGTCAATTGGAGAAAGTCATATTTTTGCTGAAATTGTGACCCCGGGGCTTAGGGATTTTTTCAAAAAAATATTTTTTTGCCCGTTAACTTTTCGAGGGCTGATTTCTTTTCCTGTGAGGAAAAGCCTTCTGTTTCGACCGCCAAACCTTTCAGGGGAGCATTTGCAACTGTTTGGCACCATTTTTGAGTGAATTTCCGAAAGTCAGATTTTTGCTGAAATTGTGACCCCGGGGCTTAGGGATTTTTTCTCAAAAAAATATTTTTCTGCCGGTTAAGTTGTCGAGGGCTGATTTCTTTTCCTGTGAGGAAAAGCCTTTTGCTTAGACCGCCAAACCTTTCAGAGGAGCCTTTGCAATGGTTTGGCACCATTTTTGAGTCTATTGCCGAAAGTCAGAGTTTTGATGAAATTGTGACCCCGGGGCTTAGGGATTTTTTCAAAAAAATATTTTTCTACCGTTTAAGTTGTGGAGGGCTAATTTCTTTTCCTGTGATAAAAAGCCTTCTGTTTCGACCGCCAAACCTTTCAGGGGAGCATTTGCAACCGTTTGGCACCATTTTTGAGTTAATTGGAGAAAGTCATATTTTTGCTGAAATTGTGACCCCGGGGCTTAGGGATTTTTTTCAAAAAAATATTTTTCTGCCGGTTAAGTTGTCGAGGGCTGATTTCTTTTCCTGTGAGGAAAAGCCTTTTGCTTAGACCGCCAAACCTTTCAGGGGAGCATTTGCAACCTTTTGGCACCATTTTTGAGTCAAGTGAAGAAAGTCATATTTTTTATGAAACTGTGACCCCGGGGCTTAGGGATTTTTTCAAAAAAATATTTTTCTGTCGGTTAAGTTGTGGAGCGCTGATTTCTTTTCCTGTGATGAAAAGCATTCTGTTTCTACCGCAAAACCTTTCAGGGGAGCATTTGCAACCGTTTGGCACCATTTTTGAGTCAATTGGAGAAAGTCATTTATTTATGAAACTGTGACCCCGGGGCTTAGGGATTTTTTCAAAAAAATCTTTTTTTGCCGGTTAAGTTGTGGAGGGCTGATTTCTTTTTCTGTGATAAAAAGCCTTCTGCTTAGACCGCCAAACCTTTCAGGGGAGCATTTGCAACCGTTTGGCACCATTTTTGAGTCAATTGGAGAAAGTCTTATTTTTGCTGAAATTGTGACCCCGGGGCTTAGGGATTTTTTCAAAAAAACTTTTTTTGCCGGTTAAGTTGTGGAGGGCTGATTTCTTTTCCTGTGATAAAAAGCCTTCTGCTTCGACCGCCAAACCTTTCAGGGGAGCATTTGCAACCGTTTGGCACCATTTTTGAGTCAATTGGAGAAAGTCATATTTTTGCTGAAATTGTGACCCCGGGGCTTAGGGATTTTTTCAAAAAAATATTTTTCTGCCGGTTAAGTTGTGGAGCGCTGATTTCTTTTCCTGTGATAAAAAGGCTTCTGTTTCGACCGCCAAACCTTTCAGGGGAGCATTGGCATCATTTTTGAGTCAATTGCCGAAAGTCAGAGTTTTGATGACATTGTGACGCCGGGGCTTATGGATTTTTTCAAAAAAATATTTTTCTGCCGGTTAAGTTGTGGAGGGCTGATTTCTTTTCCTGTGATAAAAAGGCTTCTGTTTCGACCGCCAAAACTTTCAGGGGAGCATTGGCATCATTCTTGAGTCAATTGCCGAAAGTCAGAGTTTTGATGACATTGTTACCCCGGGGCTTAGGGATTTTTTCAAAAAAATATTTTTCTGCCGGTGAAGTTGTCGAGGGCTGATTTCTTTTCCTGTGATAAAAAGCCTTCTGCTTAGACCGCCAAACCTTTCAGAGGAGCCTTTGCAATGGTTTGGCACCATTTTTGAGTCTATTGCCGAAAGACAGAGTTTTGATGAATTTGTGACCCCGGGGCTTAGGGATTTTTTCAAAAAAATCTTTTTCTGCCGGTTAAGTTGTGGAGGGCTGATTTCTTTTCCTGTGATAAAAAGGCTTCTGTTTCGACCGCCAAACCTTTCAGGGGAGCATTGGCAACATTTTTGAGTCAATTGCCGAAAGTCAGATTTTTGATGACATTGTGACCCCGGGGCTTAGGGATTTTTTCAAAAAAATATTTTTCTGCCGGTTAAGTTGTGGAGGGCTGATTTCTTTTCCTGTGATAAAAAGGCTTCTGTTTCGACCGCCAAACCTTTCAGGGGAGCATTTGCAACCGTTTGGCACCATTTTTGAGTCAATTGGAGAAAGTCATATTTTTTATGAAACTGTGACCCCGGGGCTTAGGGATTTTTTCAAAAAAATCTTTTTTTGCCGGTTAAGTTGTCGAGGGCTGATTTCTTTTTCTGTGATAAAAAGCCTTCTGTTTCGACCGCCAAACCTTTCAGGGGAGCATTTGCAACCGTTTGGCACCATTTTTGAGTCAATTGGAGAAAGTCATATTTTTGCTGAAATTGTGACCCCGGGGCTTAGGGATTTTTTTCAAAAAAATCTTTTTCTCCCAGTTAAGTTGTCGAGGGCTGATTTCTTTTTCTGTGATAAAAAGCCTTCTGTTTCGACCGCAAAACCTTTCAGGGGAGCATTTGCAAGTGTTTGGCACCATTTTTGAGTCAATTGGAGAAAGTCAGAGTTTTGATGAAATTGTGACCCCGGGGCTTAGGGATTTTTTCAAAAAAATATTTTTCTGCCCGTTAAGTTGTGGAGGGCTGATTTCTTTTCCTGTGATAAAAAGGCTTCTGTTTCGACCGCCAAACCTTTCAGGGGAGCATTGGCATCATTTTTGAGTCAATTGCCGAAAGTCAGAGTTTTGATGAAATTGTGACCCCGGGGCTTAGGGATTTTTTCAAAAAAATATTTTTCTGCCCGTTAAGTTGTGGAGCGCTGATTTCTTTTCCTGTGATGAAAAGCCTTCTCTTTCGACCGCCAAACATTTCAGGGGAGCATTTGCAACCGTTTGGCACCATTTTTGAGTCAATTGGAGAAAGTCATATTTTTTATGAAACTGTGACCCCAGGGCTTAGGGATTTTTTCAAAAAAATCTTTTTCTGCCGGTTAAGTTGTGGAGGGCTGATTTCTTTTCCTGTGAGGAAAAGCCTTCTGTTTCGACTGCCAAACATTTCAGGGGAGCATTTGCAACTGTTTGGCATCATTTTTGAGTGAATTTCCGAAAGTCAGATTTTTGCTGAAATTGTGACCCCGGGGCTTAGGGATTTTTTTCAAAAAAATATTTTTCTGCCGGTTAAGTTGTCGAGGGCTGATTTCTTTTCCTGTGATGAAAAGCCTTCTGCTTAGACCGCCAAACCTTTCAGAGGAGCCTTTGCAAGTGTTTGGCACCATTTTTGAGTCAATTGCCGAAAGTCAGATTTTTGATGACATTGTGACCCCGGGGGTTAGGGATTTTTTCAAAAAAATCTTTTTCTGCCCGTTAAGTTGTGGAGGGCTGATTTCTTTTCCTGTGAGGAAAAGCCTTCTGTTTCGACCGCCAAACCTTTCAGGGGAGCATTTGCAACTGTTTGGCATCATTTTTGAGTGAATTTCCGAAAGTCAGATTTTTTGCTGAAATTGTGACCCCGGGGCTTAGGGATTTTTTTCAAAAAAATCTTTTTCTCCCGGTTAAGTTGTCGAGGGCTGATTTCTTTTCCTGTGATAAAAAGCCTTCTCTTTCGACCGCCAAACCTTTCAGGGGAGCCTTTGCAAGTGTTTTGCACCATTTTTGAGTCAATTGGAGAAAGTCATATTTTTGCTGAAATTGTGACCCCGGGGCTTAGGGATTTTTTCAAAAAAATATTTTTTTGCCCGTTAAGTTGTGGAGGGCTGATTTCTTTTCCTGTGAGGAAACGCCTTCCGTTTCGAACGCCAAACCTTTCAGGGGAGCATTTGCAACTGTTTGGCATCATTTTTGAGTGAATTTACGAAAGTCAGATTTTTGCTGAAATTGTGACCCCGGGGCTTAGGGATTTTTTTCAAAAAAATCTTTTTCTCCCGGTTAAGTTGTCGAGGGCTGATTTCTTTTCCTGTGATAAAAAGCCTTCTCTTTCGACCGCCAAACCTTTCAGGGGAGCCTTTGCAAGTGTTTTGCACCATTTTTGAGTCAATTGGAGAAAGTCATATTTTTGCTGAAATTGTGACCCCGGGGCTTAGGGATTTTTTCAAAAAAATATTTTTTTGCCCGTTAAGTTGTGGAGGGCTGATTTCTTTTCCTTTGAGGAAACGCCTTCTGTTTCGAAC
This sequence comes from Podarcis cretensis, assembly GCF_951804945.1. Taxonomy (NCBI): domain Eukaryota; kingdom Metazoa; phylum Chordata; class Lepidosauria; order Squamata; family Lacertidae; genus Podarcis; species Podarcis cretensis. The sequence goes on from NC_137176.1 coordinate 9,062,063, forward strand.
GCCAAACCTTTCAGGGGAGCATTTGCAACTGTTTGGCATCATTTTTGAGTGAATTTCCGAAAGTCAGATTTTTGCTGAAATTGTGACCCCGGGGGCTTAGGGATTTTTTTCAAAAAAATATTTTTCTGCCGGTTAAGTTGTCGAGGGCTGATTTCTTTTCCTGTGAGGAAAAGTCTTTTGCTTAGACCGCCAAACCTTTCAGAGGAGCCTTTGCAATGGTTTGGCACCATTTTTGAGTCTATTGCCGAAAGTCAGAGTTTTGATGAATTTGTGACCCCGGGGCTTAGGGATTTTTTCAAAAAAATCTTTTTCTGCCGGTTAAGTTGTGGAGGGCTGATTTCTTTTTCTGTGATAAAAAGGCTTCTGTTTCGACCGCCAGACCTTTCAGGGTAGCATTGGCATCATTTTTGAGTCAATTGCCGAAAGTCAGAGTTTTGATGACATTGTGACCCCGGGGCTTAGGGATTTTTTCAAAAAAATATTTTTCTGCCGGTTAAGTTGTGGAGCGCTGATTTCTTTTCGTGTGATGAAAAGCATTCTGTTTCGACCGCAAAACCTTTCAGGGGAGCATTCGCAACTGTTTGGCACCATTTTTGAGTCAATTGCCGAAAGTCAGAGTTTTGATGAAATTGTGACCCCGGGGCTTAGGGATTTTTTCAAAAAAATCTTTTTTTGCCGGTGAAGTTTTCGACGGCTGATTTCTTTTCCTGTGATAAAAAGCCTTCTCTTTCGACCGCCAAACCTTTCAGGGGAGCATTTGCAACCGTTTGGCACCATTTTTGAGTCAATTGAAGAAAGTCATATTTTTTATGAAACTGTGACCCCGGGGCTTAGGGATTTTTTCAAAAAAATCTTTTTTTTCCGGTTAAGTTGTCGAAGGCTGATTTCTTTTTCTGTGATAAAAAGCCTTCTGCTTCGACCGCCAAACTTTTCAGGGGAGCATTTGCAACCGTTTGGCACCATTTTTGAGTCAATTGGAGAAAGTCATATTTTTGCTGAAATTGTGACCCCGGGGCTTAGGGATTTTTTCAAAAAAATATTTTTTTGCCCGTTAAGTTTTCGAGGGCTGATTTCTTTTCCTGTGAGGAAAAGCCTTCTGTTTCGACCGCCAAACCTTTAAGGGGAGCATTTGCAACTGTTTGGCAGCATTTTTGAGTGAATTTCCGAAAGTCAGATTTTTGCTGAAATTGTGACCCCGGGGCTTAGGGATTTTTTCTCAAAAAAATATTTTTCTGCCGGTTAAGTTGTCGAGGGCTGATTTCTTTTCCTGTGAGGAAAAGCCTTTTGCTTAGACCGCCAAACCTTTCAGAGGAGCCTTTGCAATGGTTTGGCACCATTTTTGAGTCTATTGCCGAAAGTCAGAGTTTTGATTAAATTGTTACCCCGGGGCTTAGGGATTTTTACAAAAAAATGTTTTTCTGCCGTTTAAGTTGTGGAGGGCTGATTTCTTTTCCTGTGATAAAAAGCCTTCTGTTTCGACCGCCAAACCTTTCAGGGGAGCATTTGCAACCGTTTGGCACCATTTTTGAGTCAATTGGAGAAAGTCATATTTTTGCTGAAATTGTGACCCCGGGGCTTAGGGATTTTTTCAAAAAAATCTTTTTCTGCCGGTTAAGTTGTGGAGGGCTGATTTCTTTTCCTGTGATAAAAAGGCTTCTGTTTCGACCGCCAAACCTTTCAGGGGAGCATTGGCATCATTTTTGAGTCAATTACCGAAAGTCAGAGTTTTGATGACATTGTGACCCCGGGGCTTAGGGATTTTTTCAAAAAAATATTTTTCTGCCGGTTAAGTTGTGGAGCGCTGATTTCTTTTCCTGTGATGAAAAGCATTCTGTTTCGACCGCAAAACCTTTCAGGGGAGCATTTGCAACCGTTTGGCACCATTTTTGAGTCAATTGGAGAAAGTCATATTTTTTATGAAACTGTGACCCCGGGGCTTAGGGATTTTTTCAAAAAAATCTTTTTTTGCCGGTTAAGTTGTCGAGGGCTGATTTCTTTTTCTGTGATAAAAAGCCTTCTGTTTCGACCGCAAAACATTTCAGGGGAGCATTTGCAACCGTTTGGCACCATTTTTGAGTCAATTGGAGAAAGTCATATTTTTGCTGAAATTGTGACCCCGGGGCTTAGGGATTTTTTCTCAAAAAAATATTTTTCTGCCGGTTAAGTTGTGGAGGGCTGATTTCTTTTCCTGTGAGGAAAAGCCTTTTGCTTAGACCGCCAAACCTTTCAGAGGAGTCTTTGCAATGGTTTGGCACCATTTTTGAGTCTATTGCCGAAAGTCAGAGTTTTGATGAATTTGTGACCCCGGGGCTTAGGGATTTTTCCAAAAAAATATTTTTCTGCCGGTTAAGTTGTGGAGGGCTGATTTCTTTTCCTGTGATAAAAAGGCTTCTGTTTCGACCGCCAAACCTTTCAGGGGAGCATTGGCATCATTTTTGAGTCAATTGCCGAAAGTCAGAGTTTTGATGACATTGTGATGCCGGGGCTTAGGGATTTTTTCAAAAAAATCTTTTTCTGCCGGTTAAGTTGTGGAGCGCTGATTTCTATTCCTGTGATAAAAAGCCTTCTGTTTCGACCGCCAAACCTTTCAGGGGAGCATTTGCAACCGTTTGGCACCATTTTTGAGTCAATTGGAGAAAGTCATATTTTTGCTGAAATTGTGACCCCGGGGCTTAGGGATTTTTTTCAAAAAAATCTTTTTCTCCCGGTTAAGTTGTCGAGGGCTGATTTCTTTTTCTGTGATAAAAAGCCTTCTCTTTCGACCGCCAAACCTTTCAGGGGAGCCTTTGCAAGTGTTTTGCACCATTTTTGAGTCAATTGGAGAAAGTCATATTTTTGCTGAAATTGTGACGCCGGGGCTTAGGGATTTTTTTCAAAAAAATCTTTTTCTCCCGGTTAAGTTGTCGCGGGCTGATTTCTTTTCCTGTGATAAAAAGCCTTCTCTTTCGACCGCCAAACCTTTCAGGGGAGCCTTTGCAAGTGTTTTGCACCATTTTTGAGTCAATTGGAGAAAGTCATATTTTTGCTGAAATTGTGACCCCGGGGCTTAGGGATTTTTTCAAAAAAATATTTTTCTGCCGGTTAAGTTGTGGAGGGCTGATTTCTTTTCCTGTGATAAAAAGGCTTCTGTTTCGACCGCCAAACCTTTCAGGGGAGCATTTGCAACCGTTTGGCACCATTTTTGAGTCAATTGCCGAAAGTCAGAGTTTTGATGACATTGTGACCCCGGGGCTTAGGGATTTTTTTCAAAAAAATATTTTTCTGCCGGTTAAGTTGTGGAGCGCTGATTTCTTTTCCTGTGATGAAAAGCATTCTGTTTCGACCGCAAAACCTTTCAGGGGAGCATTTGCAACCGTTTGGCACCATTTTTGAGTCAATTGGAGAAAGTCATATTTTTTATGAAACCGTGACCCCGGGGCTTAGGGATTTTTTCAAAAAAATCTTTTTTTGCCGGTTAAGTTGTCGAGGGCTGATTTCTTTTCCTGTGATGAAAAGCGTTCTGTTTCGACCGCAAAACCTTTCAGGGGAGCATTTGCAACCGTTTGGCACCATTTTTGAGTCAATTGCCGAAAGTCAGAGTTTTGATGACATTGTGATGCCGGGGCTTAGGGATTTTTTCAAAAAAATATTTTTCTGCCGGTGAAGTTGTGGAGCGCTGCTTTCTATTCCTGTGATAAAAAGCCTTCTGCTTCGACCGCCAAACCTTTCAGCGGAGCATTTGCAACCGTTTGGCACCATTTTTGAGTCAATTGGAGAAAGTCATATTTTTGCTGAAATTGTGACCCCGGGGCTTAGGGATTTTTTCAAAAAAATATTTTTCTGCCAGTTAAGTTGTGGAGGGCTGATTTCTTTTCCTGTGATAAAAAGGCTTCTGTTTCGACCGCCAAACCTTTCAGGGGAGCATTGGCATCATTTTTGAGTCAATTGCCGAAAGTCAGAGTTTTGATGACATTGTGACCCCGGGGCTTAGGGATTTTTTCAAAAAAATATTTTTCTGCCGGTTAAGTTGTGGAGCGCTGATTTCTATTCCTGTGATAAAAAGCCTTCTGTTTCGACCGCTAAACCTTTCAGGGGAGCATTTGCAACCGTATGGCACCATTTTTGAGTCAATTGGAGAAAGTCATATTTTTGCTGAAATTGTGACCCCGGGGCTTAGGGATTTTTTTCAAAAAAATCTTTTTCTCCCGGTTAAGTTGTGGAGGGCTGATTTCTTTTCCTGTGATAAAAAGCCTTCTCTTTCGACCGCCAAACCTTTCAGGGGAGCCTTTGCAAGTGTTTTGCACCATTTTTGAGTCAATTGGAGAAAGTCATATTTTTGCTGAAATTGTGACCCCGGGTCTTAGGGATTTTTTTTCAAAAAAATCTTTTTCTCCCGGTTAAGTTGTCGAGGGCTGATTTCTTTTCCTGTGATAAAAAGCCTTCTCTTTCGACCGCCAAACCTTTCAGGGGAGCCTTTGCAAGTGTTTTGCACCATTTTTGAGTCAATTGGAGAAAGTCATATTTTTGCTGAAATTGTGACCCCGGGGCTTAGGGATTTTTTTCAAAAAAATCTTTTTCTCCCGGTTAAGTTGTGGAGGGCTGATTTCTTTTTCTGTGATAAAAAGCCTTCTGCTTCGACCGCCAAACCTTTCAGGGGAGCATTTGCAACCGTTTGGCACCATTTTTGAGTCAATTGGAGAAAGTCATATTTTTGCTGAAATTGTGACCCCGGGGCTTAGGGATTTTTTCAAAAAAATCTTTTTCTGCCGGTTAAGTTGTGGAGGGCTGATTTCTTTTCCTGTGATAAAAAGGCTTCTGTTTCGACCGCCAAACCTTTCAGGGGAGCATTGGCATCATTTTTGAGTCAATTACCGAAAGTCAGAGTTTTGATGACATTGTGACCCCGGGGCTTAGGGATTTTTTCAAAAAAATATTTTTCTGCCGGTTAAGTTGTGGAGCGCTGATTTCTTTTCCTGTGATGAAAAGCATTCTGTTTCGACCGCCAAACCTTTCAGGGGAGCATTTGCAACCGTTTGGCACCATTTTTGAGTCAATTGGAGAAAGTCATATTTTTTATGAAACTGTGACCCCGGGGCTTAGGGATTTTTTCAAAAAAATCTTTTTCTGCCGGTTAAGTTGTGGAGGGCTGATTTCTTTTCCTGTGAGGAAAAGCCTTTTGCTTAGACCGCCAAACCTTTCAGAGGAGCCTTTGCAATGGTTTGGCACCATTTTTGAGTCTATTGCCGAAAGTCAGAGTTTTGATGAATTTGTGACCCCGGGGCTTAGGGATTTTTTCAAAAAAATATTTTTCTGCCGGTGAAGTTGTGGAGCGCTGCTTTCTATTCCTGTGATGAAAAGCCTTCTGTTTCGACCGCCAAACCTTTCAGGGGAGCATTGGCATCATTTTTGAGTCAATTGCCGAAAGTCAGATTTTTGATGACATTGTGACCCCGGGGCTTAGGGATTTTTTTGAAAAAAATATTTTTCTGCCGGTTAAGTTGTGGAGGGCTGATTTCTTTTCCTGTGATAAAAAGGCTTCTGTTTCGACCGCCAAACCTTTCAGGGGAGCATTGGCATCATTTTTGAGTCAATTGCCGAAAGTCAGAGTTTTGATGACATTGTGATGCCGGGGCTTAGGGATTTTTTCAAAAAAATCTTTTTCTGCCGGTTAAGTTGTGGAGCGCTGATTTCTATTCCTGTGATAAAAAGCCTTCTGTTTCGACCGCAAAACCTTTCAGGGGAGCATTTGCAACCGTTTGACACCATTTTTGAGTCAATTGGAGAAAGTCATATTTTTGCTGAAATTGTGACCCCGGGGCTTAGGGATTTTTTTCAAAAAAATCTTTTTCTCCCGGTTAAGTTGTCGAGGGCTGATTTCTTTTTCTGTGATAAAAAGCCTTCTCTTTCGACCGCCAAACCTTTCAGGGGAGCCTTTGCAAGTGTTTTGCACCATTTTTGAGTCAATTGGAGAAAGTCATATTTTTGCTGAAATTGTGACGCCGGGGCTTAGGGATTTTTTTCAAAAAAATCTTTTTCTCCCGGTTAAGTTGTCGAGGGCTGATTTCTTTTCCTGTGATAAAAAGCCTTCTCTTTCGACCGCCAAACCTTTCAGGGGAGCCTTTGCAAGTGTTTTGCACCATTTTTGAGTCAATTGGAGAAAGTCATATTTTTGCTGAAATTGTGACCCCAGGGCTTAGGGATTTTTTCAAAAAAAAATTTTTCTGCCGGTTAAGTTGTGGAGGGCTGATTTCTTTTCCTGTGATAAAAAGGCTTCTGTTTCGACCGCCAAACCTTTCAGGGGAGCATTTGCAACCGTTTGGCACCATTTTTGAGTCAATTGCCGAAAGTCAGAGTTTTGATGACATTGTGACCCCGGGGCTTAGGGATTTTTTTCAAAAAAATATTTTTCTGCCGGTTAAGTTGTCGAGGGATGATTTCTTTTTCTGTGATAAAAAGCCTTCTGTTTCGACCGCAAAACCTTTCAGGGGAGCATTTGCAACCGTTTGGCACCATTTTTGAGTCAATTGGAGAAAGTCATATTTTTGCTGAAATTGTGACCCCGGGGCTTAGGGATTTTTTCAAAAAAATCTTTTTTTGCCTGTTAAGTTGACGAGGGCTGATTTCTTTTTCTGTGATAAAAAGCCTTCTGCTTCGACCGCCAAACCTTTCAGGGGAGCATTGGCATCATTTTTGAGTCAATTGCCGAAAGTCAGAGTTTTGATGACATTGTGACCCCGGGGCTTAGGGATATTTCAAAAAAATATTTTTCTGTCGCTTAAGTTGTGGAGCGCTGATTTCTTTTCCTGTGATGAAAAGCATTCTGTTTCGACCGCAAAACCTTTCAGGGGAGCATTTGCAACCGTTTGGCACCATTTTTGAGTCAATTGGAGAAAGTCATATTTTTGCTGAAATTGTGACCCCGGGGCTTAGGGATTTTTTCAAAAAAATCTTTTTTTCCCGGTTAAGTTGTCGAGGGCTGATTTCTTTTTCTGTGATAAAAAGCCTTCTGTTTCGACCGCAAAACCTTTCAGGGGAGCATTTGCAACCGTTTGGCACCATTTTTGAGTCAATTGGAGAAAGTCATATTTTTGCTGAAATTGTGACCCCGGGGCTTAGGGATTTTTTCAAAAAAATCTTTTTTTGCCGGTTAAGTTGTCGAGGGCTGATTTCTTTTTCTGTGATAAAAAGCCTTCTGTTTCGACCGCAAAACCTTTCAGGGGAGCATTTGCAACCGTTTGGCACCATTTTTGAGTCAATTGGAGAAAAGTCATATGTTTGCTGAAATTGTGACCCCGGGGCTTAGGGATTTTTTCAAAAAAATCTTTTTCTGCCGGTTAAGTTGTGGAGGGCTGATTTCTTTTCCTGTGATAAAAAGGCTTCTGTTTCGACCGCCAAACCTTTCAGGGGAGCATTGGCATCATTTTTGAGTCAATTGCCGAAAGTCAGAGTTTTGATGACACTGTGACGCCGGGGCTTAGGGATTTTTTCAAAAAAATATTTTTCTGCCGGTTAAGTTGTGGAGCGCTGATTTCTATTCCTGTGATAAAAAGCCTTCTGTTTCGACCGCCAAACCTTTCAGGGGAGCATTTGCAACTGTTTGGCATCATTTTTGAGTGAATTTCCGAAAGTCAGATTTTTGCTGAAATTGTGACCCCGGGGCTTAGGGATTTTTTCAAAAAAATTTTTTTTGCCGGTTGTCTAGGGCTGATTTCTTTTTCTGTGATAAAAAGCCTTCTGCTTCGACCGCCAAAACTTTCAGGGGAGCATTGGCATCATTTTTGAGTCAATTGCCGAAAGTCAGAGTTTTGATGACATTGTGACCCCGGGGCTTAGGGATTTTTTCAAAAAAATATTTTTCTGTCGCTTAAGTTGTGGAGCGCTGATTTCTTTTCCTGTGATGAAAAGCATTCTGTTTTGACCGCAAAACCTTTCAGGGGAGCATTTGCAACCGTTTGGCACCATTTTTGAGTCAATTGGAGAAAGTCATATTTTTGCTGAAATTGTGACCCCGGGGCTTAGGGATTTTTTCAAAAAAATCTTTTTTTCCCGGTTAAGTTGTCGAGGGCTGATTTCTTTTTCTGTGATAAAAAGCCTTCTGTTTCGACCGCAAAACCTTTCAGGGGAGCATTTGCAACCGTTTGGCACCATTTTTGAGTCAATTGGAGAAAGTCATATTTTTGCTGAAATTGTGACCCCGGGGCTTAGGGATTTTTTCAAAAAAATCTTTTTTTGTCGGTTAAGTTGTCGAGGGCTGATTTCTTTTTCTGTGATAAAAAGCCTTCTGTTTCGACCGCAAAACCTTTCAGGGGAGCATTTGCAACTGTTTGGCATCATTTTTGAGTGAATTTCCGAAAGTCAGATTTTTGATGAAATTGTGACCCCGGGGCTTAGGGATTTTTTCAAAAAAAAAATTTTTTGCCGGTTAAGTTGTCTAGGGCTGATTTCTTTTTCTGTGATAAAAAGCCTTCTGCTTCGACCGCCAAACCTTTCAGGGGAGCATTTGCAAGTGTTTGGCACCATTTTTGAGTCAATTGGAGAAAGTCATATTTTTGGTGAAATTGTGACCCCGGGGCTTAGGGATTTTTTCAAAAAAATATTTTTCTGCCGGTTAAGTTGTGGAGGGCTGATTTCTTTTCCTGTGATAAAAAGGCTTCTGTTTCGACCGCCAAACCTTTCAGGGGAGCATTGGCATCATTTTTGAGTCAATTGCCGAAAGTCAGAGTTTTGATGACACTGTGACGCCGGGGCTTAGGGATTTTTTCAAAAAAATATTTTTTTGCCGGTTAAGTTGTCGAGGGCTGATTTCTTTTTCTGTGATAAAAAGCCTTCTGCTTCGACCGCCAAACCTTTCAGGGGAGCATTTGCAACCGTTTGGCACGACTTTTGAGTCAATTGGAGAAAGTCATATTTTTGCTGAAATTGTGACCCCGGGGCTTAGGGATTTTTTCAAAAAAATATTTTTCTGCCGGTTAAGTTGTGGAGGGCTGATTTCTTTTCCTGTTATGAAAAGCCTTCTGCTTAGACCGCCAAACCTTTCAGAGGAGCCTTTGCAATGGTTTGGCACCATTTTTGAGTCTATTGCCGAAAGTCAGAGTTTTGATGACATTGTGACCCCGGGGCTTAGGGATTTTTTCAAAAAAAGATTTTTCTGCTGGTTAAGTTGTGGAGCGCTGATTTCTTTTCCTGTTATGAAAAGCCTTCTGTTTCGACCGCCAAACCTTTCAGGGGAGCATTTGCAACCGTTTGGCACGACTTTTGATTCAATTGGAGAAAGTCAGATTTTTGCTGAAATTGTGACCCCGGGGCTTAGGGATTTTTTTCAAAAAAATATTTTTCTGCCGGTTAAGTTGTCGAGGGCTGATTTCTTTTCCTGTGAGGAAAAGCCTTCTGCTTAGACCGCCAAACCTTTCAGAGGAGCCTTTGCAATGGTTTGGCACCATTTTTGAGTCAATTGCCGAAAGTCAGAGTTTTGATGACATTGTGACCCCGGGGCTTAGGGATTTTTTCAAAAAAATATTTTTCTGCCGGTTAAGTTGTGGAGCGCTGATTTCTTTTCCTGTGAGGAAAAGCATTCTGTTTCGACCGCAAAACCTTTCAGGGGAGCATTTGCAACCGTTTGGCACCATTTTTGAGTCAATTGGAGAAAGTCATATTTTTTATGAAACTGTGACCCCGGGGCTTAGGGATTTTTTCAAAAAAATCTTTTTTTGCCGGTTAAGTTGTCGAGGGCTGATTTCTTTTTCTGTGATAAAAAGCCTTCTGCTTCGACCGCCAAACCTTTCAGAGGAGCATTTGCAACCGTTTGGCACCATTTTTGAATCAATTGGAGAAATTCATATTTTTGCTGAAATTGTGAACCCGGGGCTTAGGGATTTTTTCAAAAAAATATTTTTCTGCCGGTTAAGTTGTGGAGGGCTGATTTCTTTTCCTGTGATAAAAAGGCTTCTGTTTCGACCGCCAAACCTTTCAGGGGAGCATTGGCATCATTTTTGAGTCAATTGCCGAAAGTCAGAGTTTTGATGACATTGTGACCCCGGGGCTTAGGGATTTTTTCAAAAAAATATTTTTCTGCCGGTTAAGTTGTGGAGCGCTGATTTCTTTTCGTGTGATGAAAAGGATTCTGTTTCGACCGCAAAACCTTTCAGGGGAGCATTTGCAACCGTTTGGCACCATTTTTGAGTCAATTGCCGAAAGTCAGAGTTTTGATGAAATTGTGACCCCGGGGCTTAGGGATTTTTTCAAAAAAATCTTTTTTTGCCGGTGAAGTTGTCGAGGGCTGATTTCTTTTCATGTGATAAAAAGCCTTCTCTTTCGACCGCCAAACCTTTCAGAGGAGGCTTTTCAATGGTTTGGCACCATTTTTGAGTCAATTGCCGAAAGTCAGAGTTTTGATGAATTTGTGACCCCGGGGCTTAGGGATTTTTACAAAAAAATCTTTTTCTGCCGGTTAAGTTGTGGAGGGCTGATTTCTTTTCCTGTGATAAAAAGGCTTCTGTTTCGACCGCCAAACCTTTCAGGGGAGCAATGGCATCATTTTTGAGTCAATTGCCGAAAGTCAGAGTTTTGATGACATTGTGACCCCCGGGGCTTAGGGATTTTTTCAAAAAAATCTTTTTTTGCCGGTGAAGTTGTCGAGGGCTGATTTCTTTTCCTGTGATAAAAAGCCTTCTCTTTCGACCGCCAAACCTTTCAGGGGAGCATTTGCAACCGTTTCCACCATTTTTGAGTCAATTGGAGAAAGTTATATTTTTTATGAAACTGTGACCCCGGGGCTTAGGGATTTTTTCCAAAAAATCTTTTTTTGCCAGTTAAGTTGTCGAGGGCTGATTTCTTTTTCTGTGATAAAAAGCCTTCTGTTTCGTCCGCAAAACCTTTCAGGGGAGCATTTGCAACCGTTTGGCACCATTTTTGAGTCAATTGGAGAAAGTCATATTTTTTATGAAACTGTGACCCCGGGGCTTAGGGATTTTTTCAAAAAAATCTTTTTTTGCCGGTTAAGTTGTCGAGGGCTGATTTCTTTTTCTGTGATAAAAAGCCTTCTGCTTCGACCGCCAAACCTTTCAGGGGAGCATTTGCAACCGTTTTGCACCATTTTTGAGTCAATTGGAGAAAGTCAGATTTTTGCTGAAATTGTGACCCCGGGGCTTAGGGATTTTTTCAAAAAAATATTTTTTTGCCGGTTAAGTTGTCGAGGGCTGATTTCTTTTTCTGTGATAAAAAGCCTTCTGCTTCGACCGCCAAACCTTTCAGGGGAGCATTTGCAACCGTTTGGCACCATTTTTGAGTCAATTGGAGAAATTCATATTTTTGCTGAAATTGTGAACCCGGGGCTTAGGGATTTTTTCAAAAAAATATTTTTCTGCCAGTTAAGTTGTGGAGGGCTGATTTCTTTTCCTGTGATAAAAAGGCTTCTGTTTCGACCGCCAAACCTTTCAGGGGAGCATTGGCATCATTTTTGAGTCAATTGCCGAAAGTCAGAGTTTTGATGACATTGTGACCCCGGGGCTTAGGGATTTTTTCAAAAAAATATTTTTCTGCTGGTTAAGTTGTCGAGGGCTGATTTCTTTTCCTGTGAGGAAAAGCCTTTTGCTTAGACCGCCAACCCTTTCAGAGGAGCCTTTGCAATGGTTTGGCACCATTTTTGAGTCAATTGGAGAAAGTCATATTTTTTATGAAACTGTGACCCCGGGGCTTTGGGATTTTTTCAAAAAAATCTTTTTTTGCCGGTTAAGTTGTGGAGCGCTGATTTCTTTTCCTGTGATAAAAAGGCTTCTGTTTCGACCGCCAAACCTTTCAGGGGAGCATTTGCAACCGTTTGGCACCATTTTTGAGTCAATTGGAGAAAGTCATATTTTTTATGAAACTGTGACCCCGGGGCTTAGGGATTTTTTCAAAAAAATCTTTTTTTGCCGGTTAAGTTGTCGAGGGCTGATTTCTTTTTCTGTGATAAAAAGCCTTCTGCTTCGACCGCCAAACCTTTCAGGGGAGCATTTGCAACCGTTTGGCACCATTTTTGAGTCAATTGGAGAAAGTCAGATTTTTGCTGAAATTGTGACCCCGGGGCTTAGGGATTTTTTCAAAAAAATCTTTTTTTGCCGGTTAAGTTGTCGAGGGCTGATTTCTTTTTCTGTGATAAAAAGCCTTCTGCTTCGACCGCCAAACCTTTCAGGGGAGCATTTGCAACCGTTTGGCACGACTTTTGAGTCAATTGGAGAAAGTCATATTTTTGCTGAAATTGTGACCCCGGGGCTTAGGGATTTTTTCAAAAAAATATTTTTCTGCCGGTTAAGTTGTGGAGGGCTGATTTCTTTTCCTGTGATAAAAAGGCTTTTGTTTCGACCGCCAAACCTTTCAGGGGAGCATTGGCATCATTTTTGAGTCAATTGCCGAAAGTCAGAGTTTTGATGACATTGTGACCCCGGGGCTTAGGGATTTTTTCAAAAAAATATTTTTCTGCTGGTTAAGTTGTGGAGCGCTGATTTCTTTTCCTGTGATGAAAAGCCTTCTGTTTCGACCGCCAAACCTTTCAGGGGAGCATTTGCAACCGTTTGGCACGACTTTTGATTCAATTGGAGAAAGTCAGATTTTTGCTGAAATTGTGACCCCGGGGCTTAGGGATTTTTTTCAAAAAAATATTTTTCTGCCGGTTAAGTTGTCGAGGGCTGATTTCTTTTCCTGTGAGGAAAAGCCTTCTGCTTAGACCGCCAAACCTTTCAGAGGAGCCTTTGCAATGGTTTGGCACCATTTTTGAGTCAATTGCCGAAAGTCAGAGTTTTGATGACATTGTGACCCCGGGGCTTAGGGATTTTTTCAAAAAAATATTTTTCTGCCGGGTAAGTTGTGGAGCGCTGATTTCTTTTCCTGTGAGGAAAAGCATTCTGTTTCGACCGCAAAACCTTTCAGGGGAGCATTTGCAACCGTTTGGCACCATTTTTGAGTCAATTGGAGAAAGTCATATTTTTTATGAAACTGTGACCCCGGGGCTTAGGGATTTTTTCAAAAAAATCTTTTTTTGCCGGTTAAGTTGTCGAGGGCTGATTTCTTTTTCTGTGATAAAAAGCCTTCTGCTTCGACCGCCAAACCTTTCAGGGGAGCATTTGCAACCGTTTGGCACCATTTTTGAGTCAATTGGAGAAATTCATATTTTTGCTGAAATTGTGAACCCGGGGCTTAGGGATTTTTTCAAAAAAATATTTTTCTGCCGGTTAAGTTGTGGAGGGCTGATTTCTTTTCCTGTGATAAAAAGGCTTCTGTTTCGACCGCCAAACCTTTCAGGGGAGCATTGGCATCATTTTTGAGTCAATTGCCGAAAGTCAGAGTTTTGATGACATTGTGACCCCGGGGCTTAGGGATTTTTTCAAAAAAATATTTTTCTGCCGGTTAAGTTGTGGAGCGCTGATTTCTTTTCGTGTGATGAAAAGGATTCTGTTTCGACCGCAAAACCTTTCAGGGGAGCATTTGCAACCGTTTGGCACCATTTTTGAGTCAATTGCCGAAAGTCAGAGTTTTGATGAAATTGTGACCCCGGGGCTTAGGGATTTTTTCAAAAAAATCTTTTTTTGCCGGTGAAGTTGTCGAGGGCTGATTTCTTTTCATGTGATAAAAAGCCTTCTCTTTCGACCGCCAAACCTTTCAGAGGAGGCTTTGCAATGGTTTGGCACCATTTTTGAGTCAATTGCCGAAAGTCAGAGTTTTGATGAATTTGTGACCCCGGGGCTTAGGGATTTTTACAAAAAAATCTTTTTCTGCCGGTTAAGTTGTGGAGGGCTGATTTCTTTTCCTGTGATAAAAAGGCTTCTGTTTCGACCGCCAAACCTTTCAGGGGAGCAATGGCATCATTTTTGAGTCAATTGCCGAAAGTCAGAGTTTTGATGACATTGTGACCCCCGGGGCTTAGGGATTTTTTCAAAAAAATCTTTTTTTGCCGGTGAAGTTGTCGAGGGCTGATTTCTTTTCCTGTGATAAAAAGCCTTCTCTTTCGACCGCCAAACCTTTCAGGGGAGCATTTGCAACCGTTTGGCACCATTTTTGAGTCAATTGGAGAAAGTCATATTTTTTATGAAACTGTGACCCCGGGGCTTAGGGATTTTTTCCAAAAAATCTTTTTTTGCCAGTTAAGTTGTCGAGGGCTGATTTCTTTTTCTGTGATAAAAAGCCTTCTGTTTCGTCCGCAAAACCTTTCAGGGGAGCATTTGCAACCGTTTGGCACCATTTTTGAGTCAATTGGAGAAAGTCATATTTTTTATGAAACTGTGACCCCGGGGCTTAGGGATTTTTTCAAAAAAATCTTTTTTTGCCGGTTAAGTTGTCGAGGGCTGATTTCTTTTTCTGTGATAAAAAGCCTTCTGCTTCGACCGCCAAACCTTTCAGGGGAGCATTTGCAACCGTTTGGCACCATTTTTGAGTCAATTGGAGAAAGTCAGATTTTTGCTGAAATTGTGAACCCGGGGCTTAGGGATTTTTTCAAAAAAATATTTTTCTGCCAGTTAAGTTGTGGAGGGCTGATTTCTTTTCCTGTGATAAAAAGGCTTCTGTTTCGACCGCCAAACCTTTCAGGGGAGCATTGGCATCATTTTTGAGTCAATTGCCGAAAGTCAGAGTTTTGATGACATTGTGACCCCGGGGCTTAGGGATTTTTTCAAAAAAATATTTTTCTGCCGGTTAAGTTGTGGAGCGCTGATTTCTTTTCGTGTGATGAAAAGGATTCTGTTTCGACCGCAAAACCTTTCAGGGGAGCATTTGCAACCGTTTGGCACCATTTTTGAGTCAATTGCCGAAAGTCAGAGTTTTGATGAAATTGTGACCCCGGGGCTTAGGGATTTTTTCAAAAAAATCTTTTTTTGCCGGTTAAGTTGTCGAGGGCTGATTTCTTTTCATGTGATAAAAAGCCTTCTCTTTCGACCGCCAAACCTTTCAGAGGAGGCTTTGCAATGGTTTGGCACCATTTTTGAGTCAATTGCCGAAAGTAAGAGTTTTGATGAATTTGTGACCCCGGGGCTTAGGGATTTTTACAAAAAAATCTTTTTCTTCCGGTTAAGTTGTGGAGGGCTGATTTCTTTTCCTGTGATAAAAAGGCTTCTGTTTCGACCGCCAAACCTTTCAGGGGAGCAATGGCATCATTTTTGAGTCAATTGCCGAAAGTCAGAGTTTTGATGACATTGTGACCCCCGGGGCTTAGGGATTTTTTCAAAAAAATCTTTTTTTGCCGGTGAAGTTGTCGAGGGCTGATTTCTTTTCCTGTGATAAAAAGCCTTCTCTTTCGACCGCCAAACCTTTCAGGGGAGCATTTGCAACCGTTTGGCACCATTTTTGAGTCAATTGGAGAAAGTCATATTTTTTATGAAACTGTGACCCCGGGGCTTAGGGATTTTTTCCAAAAAATCTTTTTTTGCCAGTTAAGTTGTCGAGGGCTGATTTCTTTTTCTGTGATAAAAAGCCTTCTGTTTCGTCCGCAAAACCTTTCAGGGGAGCATTTGCAACCGTTTGGCACCATTTTTGAGTCAATTGGAGAAAGTCATATTTTTTATGAAACTGTGACCCCGGGGCTTAGGGATTTTTTCAAAAAAATCTTTTTTTGCCGGTTAAGTTGTCGAGGGCTGATTTCTTTTTCTGTGATAAAAAGCCTTCTGCTTCGACCGCCAAACCTTTCAGGGGAGCATTTGCAACCGTTTGGCACCATTTTTGAGTCAATTGGAGAAAGTCAGATTTTTGCTGAAATTGTGAACCCGGGGCTTAGGGATTTTTTCAAAAAAATATTTTTCTGCCAGTTAAGTTGTGGAGGGCTGATTTCTTTTCCTGTGATAAAAAGGCTTCTGTTTCGACCGCCAAACCTTTCAGGGGAGCATTGGCATCATTTTTGAGTCAATTGCCGAAAGTCAGAGTTTTGATGACATTGTGACCCCGGGGCTTAGGGATTTTTTCAAAAAGATATTTTTCTGCTGGTTAAGTTGTCGAGGGCTGATTTCTTTTCCTGTGAGGAAAAGCCTTTTGCTTAGACCGCCAACCCTTTCAGAGGAGCCTTTGCAATGGTTTGGCACCATTTTTGAGTCAATTGGAGAAAGTCATATTTTTTATGAAACTGTGACCCCGGGGCTTTGGGATTTTTTCAAAAAAATCTTTTTTTGCCGGTTAAGTTGTGGAGGGCTGATTTCTTTTCCTGTGATAAAAAGGCTTCTGTTTCGACCGCCAAACCTTTCAGGGGAGCATTTGCAACCGTTTGGCACCATTTTTGAGTCAATTGGAGAAAGTCATATTTTTTATGAAACTGTGACCCCGGGGCTTAGGGATTTTTTCAAAAAAATCTTTTTTTGCCGGTTAAGTTGTCGAGGGCTGATTTCTTTTTCTGTGATAAAAAGCCTTCTGCTTCGACCGCCAAACCTTTCAGGGGAGCATTTGCAACCGTTTGGCACCATTTTTGAGTCAATTGGAGAAAGTCAGATTTTTGCTGAAATTGTGACCCCGGGGCTTAGGGATTTTTTCAAAAAAATATTTTTTTGCCGGTTAGGTTGTCGAGGGCTGATTTCTTTTTCTGTGATAAAAAGCCTTCTGCTTCGACCGCCAAACCTTTCAGGGGAGCATTGGCATCATTTTTGAGTCAATTGCCGAAAGTCAGAGTTTTGATGACATTGTGACCCCGGGGCTTAGGGATTTTTTCAAAAAAATATTTTTCTGTCGCTTAAGTTGTGGAGCGCTGATTTCTTTTCCTGTGATGAAAAGCATTCTGTTTCGACCGCAAAACCTTTCAGGGGAGCATTTGCAACCGTTTGGCACCATTTTTGAGTCAATTGCCGAAAGTCAGAGTTTTGATGAAATTGTGACCCCGGGGCTTAGGGATTTTTTCAAAAAAATCTTTTTTTGCCGGTGAAGTTGTCGAGGGCTGATTTCTTTTCCTGTGATAAAGAGCCTTCTGTTTCGACCGCAAAACCTTTCAGGGGAGCATTTGCAACCGTTTGGCACCATTTTTGAGTCAATTGGAGAAAGTCATATTTTTGCTGAAATTGTGACCCCGGGGCTTAGGGATTTTTTCAAAAAAATATTTTTCTGCTGGTTAAGTTGTGGAGCGCTGATTTCTTTTCGTGTGATGAAAAGGATTCTGTTTCGACCGCAAAACCTTTCAGGGGAGCATTTGCAACCGTTTGGCACCATTTTTGAGTCAATTGCCGAAAGTCAGAGTTTTGATGAAATTGTGACCCCGGGGCTTAGGGATTTTTTCAAAAAAATCTTTTTTTGCCGGTTAAGTTGTCGAGGGCTGATTTCTTTTCATGTGATAAAAAGCCTTCTCTTTCGACCGCCAAACCTTTCAGAGGAGGCTTTGCAATGGTTTGGCACCATTTTTGAGTCAATTGCCGAAAGTCAGAGTTTTGATGAATTTGTGACCCCGGGGCTTAGGGATTTTTACAAAAAAATCTTTTTCTTCCGGTTAAGTTGTGGAGGGCTGATTTCTTTTCCTGTGATAAAAAGGCTTCTGTTTCGACCGCCAAACCTTTCAGGGGAGCAATGGCATCATTTTTGAGTCAATTGCCGAAAGTCAGAGTTTTGATGACATTGTGACCCCCGGGGCTTAGGGATTTTTTCAAAAAAATCTTTTTTTGCCGGTGAAGTTGTCGAGGGCTGATTTCTTTTCCTGTGATAAAAAGCCTTCTCTTTCGACCGCCAAACCTTTCAGGGGAGCATTTGCAACCGTTTGGCACCATTTTTGAGTCAATTGGAGAAAGTCATATTTTTTATGAAACTGTGACCCCGGGGCTTAGGGATTTTTTCCAAAAAATCTTTTTTTGCCAGTTAAGTTGTCGAGGGCTGATTTCTTTTTCTGTGATAAAAAGCCTTCTGTTTCGTCCGCAAAACCTTTCAGGGGAGCATTTGCAACCGTTTGGCACCATTTTTGAGTCAATTGGAGAAAGTCATATTTTTTATGAAACTGTGACCCCGGGGCTTAGGGATTTTTTCAAAAAAATCTTTTTTTGCCGGTTAAGTTGTCGAGGGCTGATTTCTTTTTCTGTGATAAAAAGCCTTCTGCTTCGACCGCCAAACCTTTCAGGGGAGCATTTGCAACCGTTTGGCACCATTTTTGAGTCAATTGGAGAAAGTCAGATTTTTGCTGAAATTGTGACCCCGGGGCTTAGGGATTTTTTCAAAAAAATATTTTTTTGCCGGTTAAGTTGTCGAGGGCTGATTTCTTTTTCTGTGATAAAAAGCCTTCTGCTTCGACCGCCAAACCTTTCAGGGGAGCATTTGCAACCGTTTGGCACCATTTTTGAGTCAATTGGAGAAATTCATATTTTTGCTGAAATTGTGAACCCGGGGCTTAGGGATTTTTTCAAAAAAATATTTTTCTGCCAGTTAAGTTGTGGAGGGCTGATTTCTTTTCCTGTGATAAAAAGGCTTCTGTTTCGACCGCCAAACCTTTCAGGGGAGCATTGGCATCATTTTTGAGTCAATTGCCGAAAGTCAGAGTTTTGATGACATTGTGACTCCGGGGCTTAGGGATTTTTTCAAAAAGATATTTTTCTGCTGGTTAAGTTGTCGAGGGCTGATTTCTTTTCCTGTGAGGAAAAGCCTTTTGCTTAGACCGCCAACCCTTTCAGAGGAGCCTTTGCAATGGTTTGGCACCATTTTTGAGTCAATTGGAGAAAGTCATATTTTTTATGAAACTGTGACCCCGGGGCTTTGGGATTTTTTCAAAAAAATCTTTTTTTGCCGGTTAAGTTGTGGAGGGCTGATTTCTTTTCCTGTGATAAAAAGGCTTCTGTTTCGACCGCCAAACCTTTCAGGGGAGCATTTGCAACCGTTTGGCACCATTTTTGAGTCAATTGGAGAAAGTCATATTTTTTATGAAACTGTGACCCCGGGGCTTAGGGATTTTTTCAAAAAAATCTTTTTTTGCCGGTTAAGTTGTCGAGGGCTGATTTCTTTTTCTGTGATAAAAAGCCTTCTGCTTCGACCGCCAAACCTTTCAGGGGAGCATTTGCAACCGTTTGGCACCATTTTTGAGTCAATTGGAGAAAGTCAGATTTTTGCTGAAATTGTGACCCCGGGGCTTAGGGATTTTTTCAAAAAAATATTTTTTTGCCGGTTAGGTTGTCGAGGGCTGATTTCTTTTTCTGTGATAAAAAGCCTTCTGCTTCGACCGCCAAACCTTTCAGGGGAGCATTGGCATCATTTTTGAGTCAATTGCCGAAAGTCAGAGTTTTGATGACATTGTGACCCCGGGGCTTAGGGATTTTTTCAAAAAAATATTTTTCTGTCGCTTAAGTTGTGGAGCGCTGATTTCTTTTCCTGTGATGAAAAGCATTCTGTTTCGACCGCAAAACCTTTCAGGGGAGCATTTGCAACCGTTTGGCACCATTTTTGAGTCAATTGCCGAAAGTCAGAGTTTTGATGAAATTGTGACCCCGGGGCTTAGGGATTTTTTCAAAAAAATCTTTTTTTGCCGGTGAAGTTGTCGAGGGCTGATTTCTTTTCCTGTGATAAAGAGCCTTCTGTTTCGACCGCAAAACCTTTCAGGGGAGCATTTGCAACCGTTTGGCACCATTTTTGAGTCAATTGGAGAAAGTCATATTTTTGCTGAAATTGTGACCCCGGGGCTTAGGGATTTTTTCAAAAAAAATTTTTTTTGCCGGTTAAGTTGTCGAGGGCTGATTTCTTTTTCTGTGATAAAAAGCCTTCTGTTTCGACCGCAAAACCTTTCAGGGGAGCATTTGAAACCGTTTGGCACCATTTTTGAGTCAATTGGAGAAAAGTCATATTTTTGCTGAAATTGTGACCCCGGGGCTTAGGGATTTTTTCAAAAAAATATTTTTCTGCCGGTTAAGTTGTGGAGGGCTGATTTCTTTTCCTGTGATAAAAAGGCTTCTGTATCGACCGCCAAACCTTTCAGGGTAGCATTGGCATCATTTTTGAGTCAATTGCCGAAAGTCAGAGTTTTGATGACATTGTGACCCCGGGGCTTAGGGATTTTTTCAAAAAAATATTTTTCTGCCGGTTAAGTTGTGGAGCGCTGATTTCTTTTCGTGTGATGAAAAGCATTCTGTTTCGACCGCAAAACCTTTCATGGGAGCATTTGCAATCGTTTGGCACCATTTTTGAGTCAATTGCCGAAAGTCAGAGTTTTGATGAAATTGTGACCCCGGGGCTTAGGGATTTTTTCAAAAAAATATTTTTCTGCCGGTTAAGTTGTGGAGGGCTGATTTCTTTTCCTGTGATAAAAAGCCTTCTCTTTCGACCGCAAAACCTTTCAGGGGAGCATTTGCAACGGTTTGGCACCATTTTTGAGTCAATTGGAGAAAGTCATATTTTTTATGAAACTGTGACCCCGGGGCTTAGGGATTTTTTCAAAAAAATCATTTTTTGCCGGTTAAGTTGTGGAGCGCTGATTTCTTTTCCTGTGATGAAAAGCATTCTGTTTCGACCGCCAAACCTTTCAGGGGAGCATTTGTAACCGTTTGGCACCATTTTTGAGTCAATTGCCGAAAGTCAGAGTTTTGATGACATTGTGACCCCGGGGCTTAGGGATTTTTTCAAAAAAGTATTTTTCTGTCGGTTAAGTTGTGGAGCGCTGATTTCTTTTCCTGTGATGAAAAGCATTCTGTTTCGACCGCAAAACCTTTCAGGGGAGCATTTGCAACCGTTTGGCACCATTTTTGAGTCAATTGGAGAAAGTCATATTTTTTATGAAACTGTGACCCCGGGGCTTAGGGATTTTTTCAAAAAAATCTTTTTTTGCCGGTTAAGTTGTGGAGGGCTGATTTCTATTTCTGTGATAAAAAGCCTTCTGCTTAGACCGCCAAACCTTTCAGGGGAGCATTGGCATCATTTTTGAGTCAATTGCCTTAAGTCATATTTTTTATGAAACTGTGACCCCGGGGCTTAGGGATTTTTTCAAAAAAATATTTTTCTGCCGGTTAAGTTGTGGAGCGCTGATTTCTTTTCCTGTGATGAAAAGCATTCTGTTTCGACCGCAAAACCTTTCAGGGGAGCATTTGCAACCGTTTGGCACCATTTTTGAGTCAAATGGAGAAAAGTCATATTTTTGCTGAAATTGTGACCCCGGGGCTTAGGGATTTTTTCAAAAAAATATTTTTCTGCCGGTTAAGTTGTGGAGGGCTAATTTCTTTTCCTGTGATAAAAAGGCTTCTGTTTCGACCGCCAAACCTTTCCGGGGAGCATTGGCATCATTTTTGAGTCAATTGCCGAAAGTCAGAGTTTTGATGACATTGTGACCCCGGGGCTTAGGGATTTTTTCAAAAAAATATTTTTCTGCTGGTTAAGTTGTGGAGCGCTGATTTCTTTTCCTGTGATGAAAAGCATTCTGTTTCAACCGCAAAACCTTTCAGGGGAGCATTTGCAACCGTTTGGCACCATTTTTGAGTCAATTGCCGAAAGTCAGAGTTTTGATGAAATTGTGACCCCGGGGCTTAGGGATTTTTTCAAAAAAATCTTTTTTTGCCGGTGAAGTTTTCGACGGCTGATTTCTTTTCCTGTGATAAAAAGCCTTCTCTTTCGACCGCCAAACCTTTCAGGGGAGCATTTGCAACCGTTTGGCACCATTTTTGAGTCAATTGAAGAAAGTCATATTTTTTATGAAACTGTGACCCCGGGGCTTAGGGATTTTTTTGAAAAAAAATCTTTTTCTGCCGGTTAAGTTGTGGAGGGCTGATTTCTTTTCCTGTGATAAAAAGGCTTCTGTTTCGACCGCCAAACCTTTCAGGGGAGCATTGGCATCATTTTTGAGTCAATTGCCGAAAGTCAGAGTTTTGATGACATTGTGACCCCGGGGCTTAGGGATTTTTTCAAAAAAATCTTTTTCTGCCGGTGAAGTTTTCGACGGCTGATTTCTTTTCCTGTGATGAAAAGCATTCTGTTTCGACCGCAAAACCTTTCAGGGGAGCATTTGCAACCGTTTGGCACCATTTTTGAGTCAATTGGAGAAAGTCATATTTTTGCTGAAATTGTGACCCCGGGGCTTAGGGATTTTTTCAAAAAAATTTTTTTTTGCCGGTTAAGTTGTCGAGGGCTGATTTCTTTTTCTGTGATAAAAAGCCTTCTGTTTCGACCGCAAAACCTTTCAGGGGAGCATTTGAAACCGTTTGGCACCATTTTTGAGTCAATTGGAGAAAAGTCATATTTTTGCTGAAATTGTGACCCCGGGGCTTAGGGATTTTTTCAAAAAAATATTTTTCTGCCGGTTAAGTTGTGGAGGGCTGATTTCTTTTCCTGTGATAAAAAGGCTTCTGTTTCGACCGCCAAACCTTTCAGGGTAGCATTGGCATCATTTTTGAGTCAATTGCCGAAAGTCAGAGTTTTGATGACATTGTGACCCCGGGGCTTAGGGATTTTTTCAAAAAAATCTTTTTCTGCCGGTTAAGTTGTGGAGGGCTGATTTCTTTTCCTGTGATAAAAAGGCTTCTGTTTCGACCGCCAAACCTTTCAGGGGAGCATTTGCAACCGTTTGGCACCATTTTTGAGTCAATTGGAGAAAGTCATATTTTTGCTGAAATTGTGACCCCGGGGCTTAGGGATTTTTTCAAAAAAATATTTTTTTGCCGGTTAAGTTGTCGAGGGCTGATTTCTTTTTCTGTGATAAAATGCCTTCTGCTTCGACCGCCAAACCTTTCAGGGGAGCATTGGCATCATTTTTTAGTCAATTGCCGAAAGTCAGAGTTTTGATGACATTGTGACCCCGGGGCTTAGGGATTTTTTCAAAAAAATATTTTTCTGTCGCTTAAGTTGTGGAGCGCTGATTTCTTTTCCTGTGATGAAAAGCATTCTGTTTCAACCGCAAAACCTTTCAGGGGAGCATTTGCAACCGTTTGGCACCATTTTTGAGTCAATTGGAGAAAGTCATATTTTTGCTGAAATTGTGACCCCGGGGCTTAGGGATTTTTTCAAAAAAATCTTTTTTTCCCGGTTAAGTTGTTGAGGGCTGATTTCTTTTTCTGTGATAAAAAGCCTTCTGTTTCGACCGCAAAACCTTTCAGGGGAGCATTTGCAACCGTTTGGCACCATTTTTGAGTCAGTTGAAGAAAGTCATATTTTTTATGAAACTGTGACCCCGGGGCTTAGGGATTTTTTTGAAAAAAAATCTTTTTCTGCCGGTTAAGTTGTGGAGGGCTGATTTCTTTTCCTGTGATAAAAAGGCTTCTGTTTCGACCGCCAAACCTTTCAGGGGAGCATTGGCATCATTTTTGAGTCAATTGCCGAAAGTCAGAGTTTTGATGACATTGTGACCCCGGGGCTTAGGGATTTTTTCAAAAAAATCTTTTTCTGCCGGTTAAGTTGTGGAGCGCTGATTTCTTTTCCTGTGATGAAAAGCATTCTGTTTCGACCGCAAAACCTTTCAGGGGAGCATTTGCAACCGTTTGGCACCATTTTTGAGTCAATTGGAGAAAAGTCATATTTTTGCTGAAATCGTGACCCCGGGGCTTAGGGATTTTCTCAAAAAAATATTTTTCTGCCGTTTAAGTTGTTGAGGGCTGATTTCTTTTCCTGTGATAAAAAGGCTTCTGTTTCGACCGCCAAACCTTTCAGGGTAGCATTGGCATCATTTTTGAGTCAATTGCCGAAAGTCAGAGTTTTGATGACATTGTGACCCCGGGGCTTAGGGATTTTTTCAAAAAAATATTTTTCTGTCGCTTAAGTTGTGGAGCGCTGATTTCTTTTCCTGTGATGAAAAGCATTCTGTTTCAACCGCAAAACCTTTCAGGGGAGCATTTGCAACCGTTTGGCACCATTTTTGAGTCAATTGGAGAAAGTCATATTTTTGCTGAAATTGTGACCCCGGGGCTTAGGGATTTTTTCAAAAAAATCTTTTTTTCCCGGTTAAGTTGTTGAGGGCTGATTTCTTTTTCTGTGATAAAAAGCCTTCTGTTTCGACCGCAAAACCTTTCAGGGGAGCATTTGCAACCGTTTGGCACCATTTTTGAGTCAATTGGAGAAAGTCATATTTTTGCTGAAATTGTGACCCCGGGGCTTAGGGATTTTTTCAAAAAAAATTTTTTTTGCCGGTTAAGTTGTCGAGGGCTGATTTCTTTTTCTGTGATAAAAAGCCTTCTGTTTCGACCGCAAAACCTTTCAGGGGAGCATTTGAAACCGTTTGGCACCATTTTTGAGTCAATTGGAGAAAAGTCATATTTTTGCTGAAATTGTGACCCCGGGGCTTAGGGATTTTTTCAAAAAAATATTTTTCTGCCGGTTAAGTTGTGGAGGGCTGATTTCTTTTCCTGTGATAAAAAGGCTTCTGTTTCGACCGCCAAACCTTTCAGGGTAGCATTGGCATCATTTTTGAGTCAATTGCCGAAAGTCAGAGTTTTGATGACATTGTGACCCCGGGGCTTAGGGATTTTTTCAAAAAAATCTTTTTCTGCCGGTTAAGTTGTGGAGGGCTGATTTCTTTTCCTGTGATAAAAAGGCTTCTGTTTCGACCGCCAAACCTTTCAGGGGAGCATTTGCAACCGTTTGGCACCATTTTTGAGTCAATTGGAGAAAGTCATATTTTTGCTGAAATTGTGACCCCGGGGCTTAGGGATTTTTTCAAAAAAATATTTTTTTGCCGGTTAAGTTGTCGAGGGCTGATTTCTTTTTCTGTGATAAAAAGCCTTCTGCTTCGACCGCCAAACCTTTCAGGGGAGCATTGGCATCATTTTTGAGTCAATTGCCGAAAGTCAGAGTTTTGATGACATTGTGACCCCGGGGCTTAGGGATTTTTTCAAAAAAATATTTTTCTGTCGCTTAAGTTGTGGAGCGCTGATTTCTTTTTCTGTGATAAAAAGCCTTCTGTTTCGACCGCAAAACCTTTCAGGGGAGCATTTGCAACCGTTTGGCACCATTTTTGAGTCAATTGGAGAAAAGTCATATTTTTGCTGAAATCGTGACCCCGGGGCTTAGGGATTTTCTCAAAAAAATATTTTTCTGCCGATTAAGTTGTTGAGGGCTGATTTCTTTTCCTGTGATAAAAAGCCTTCTGTTTCGACCGCAAAACCTTTCAGGGGAGCATTTGCAACCGTTTGGCACCATTTTTGAGTCAATTGGAGAAAGTCATATTTTTGCTGAAATTGTGACCCCGGGGCTTAGGGATTTTTTCAAAAAAATCTTTTTTTGCCGGTTAAGTTGTTGAGGGCTGATTTCTTTTTCTGTGATAAAAAGCCTTCTCTTTCGACCGCAAAACCTTTCAGGGGAGCATTTGCAACCGTTTGGCACCATTTTTGAGTCAATTGAAGAAAGTCATATTTTTTATGAAACTGTGACCCCGGGGCTTAGGGATTTTTTTGAAAAAAAATCTTTTTCTGCCGGTTAAGTTGTGGAGGGCTGATTTCTTTTCCTGTGATAAAAAGGCTTCTGTTTCGACCACCAAACCTTTCAGGGGAGCATTGGCATCATTTTTGAGTCAATTGCCGAAAGTCAGAGTTTTGATGACATTGTGACCCCGGGGCTTAGGGATTTTTTCAAAAAAATATTTTTCTGCCGGTTAAGTTGTGGAGCGCTGATTTCTTTTCCTGTGATGAAAAGCATTCTGTTTCAACCGCAAAACCTTTCAGGGGAGCATTTGCAACCGTTTGGCACCATTTTTGAGTCAATTGCCGAAAGTCAGAGTTTTGATGAAATTGTGACCCCGGGGCTTAGGGATTTTTTCAAAAAAATCTTTTTTTGCCGGTGAAGTTTTCGACGGCTGATTTCTTTTCCTGTGATAAAAAGCCTTCTCTTTCGACCGCCAAACCTTTCAGGGGAGCATTTGCAACCGTTTGGCACCATTTTTGAGTCAATTGAAGAAAGTCATATTTTTTATGAAACTGTGACCCCGGGGCTTAGGGATTTTTTTGAAAAAAAATCTTTTTCTGCCGGTTAAGTTGTGGAGGGCTGATTTCTTTTCCTGTGATAAAAAGGCTTCTGTTTCGACCGCCAAACCTTTCAGGGGAGCATTGGCATCATTTTTGAGTCAATTGCCGAAAGTCAGAGTTTTGATGACATTGTGACCCCGGGGCTTAGGGATTTTTTCAAAAAAATCTTTTTCTGCCGGTTAAGTTGTGGAGCGCTGATTTCTTTTCCTGTGATGAAAAGCATTCTGTTTCGACCGCAAAACCTTTCAGGGGAGCATTTGCAACCGTTTGGCACCATTTTTGAGTCAATTGGAGAAAAGTCATATTTTTGCTGAAATCGTGACCCCGGGGCTTAGGGATTTTCTCAAAAAAATATTTTTCTGCCGTTTAAGTTGTTGAGGGCTGATTTCTTTTCCTGTGATAAAAAGGCTTCTGTTTCGACCGCCAAACCTTTCAGGGGAGCATTGGCATCATTTTTGAGTCAATTGCCGAAAGTCAGAGTTTTGATGACATTGTGACCCCGGGGCTTAGGGATTTTTTCAAAAAAATCTTTTTCTGCCAGTTAGGTTGTGGAGGGCTGATTTCTTTTCCTGTGATAAAAAGGCTTCTGTTTCGACCGCCAAACCTTTCAGGGGAGCATTTGCAACCGTTTGGCACCATTTTTGAGTCAATTGGAGAAAGTCATATTTTTGCTGAAATTGTGACCCCGGGGCTTAGGGATTTTTTCAAAAAAATATTTTTTTGCCGGTTAAGTTGTCGAGGGCTGATTTCTTTTTCTGTGATAAAAAGCCTTCTGCTTCGACCGCCAAACCTTTCAGGGGAGCATTGGCATCATTTTTGAGTCAATTGCCGAAAGTCAGAGTTTTGATGACATTGTGACCCCGGGGCTTAGGGATTTTTTCAAAAAAATATTTTTCTGTCGCTTAAGTTGTGGAGCGCTGATTTCTTTTCCTGTGATGAAAAGCATTCTGTTTCAACCGCAAAACCTTTCAGGGGAGCATTTGCAACCGTTTGGCACCATTTTTGAGTCAATTGGAGAAAGTCATATTTTTGCTGAAATTGTGACCCCGGGGCTTAGGGATTTTTTCAAAAAAATCTTTTTTTCCCGGTTAAGTTGTTGAGGGCTGATTTTTTTTTCTGTGATAAAAAGCCTTCTGTTTCGACCGCAAAACCTTTCAGGGGAGCATTTGCAACCGTTTGGCACCATTTTTGAGTCAATTGGAGAAAGTCATATTTTTGCTGAAATTGTGACCCCGGGGCTTAGGGATTTTTTCAAAAAAATCTTTTTTTCCCGGTTAGGTTGTTGAGGGCTGATTTCTTTTTCTGTGATAAAAAGCCTTCTCTTTCGACCGCAAAACCTTTCAGGGGAGCATTTGCAACCGTTTGGCACCATTTTTGAGTCAATTGAAGAAAGTCATATTTTTTATGAAACTGTGACCCCGGGGCTTAGGGATTTTTTTGAAAAAAAATCTTTTTCTGCCGGTTAAGTTGTGGAGGGCTGATTTCTTTTCCTGTGATAAAAAGGCTTCTGTTTCGACCGCCAAACCTTTCAGGGGAGCATTGGCATCATTTTTGAGTCAATTGCCGAAAGTCAGAGTTTTGATGACATTGTGACCCCGGGGCTTAGGGATTTTTTCAAAAAAATCTTTTTCTGCCGGTTAAGTTGTGGAGGGCTGATTTCTTTTCCTGTGATAAAAAGGCTTCTGTTTCGACCGCCAAACCTTTCAGGGGAGCATTTGCAACCGTTTGGCACCATTTTTGAGTCAATTGGAGAAAGTCATATTTTTGCTGAAATTGTGACCCCGGGGCTTAGGGATTTTTTCAAAAAAATATTTTTTTGCCGGTTAAGTTGTCGAGGGCTGATTTCTTTTTCTGTGATAAAAAGCCTTCTGCTTCGACCGCCAAACCTTTCAGGGGAGCATTGGCATCATTTTTGAGTCAATTGCCGAAAGTCAGAGTTTTGATGACATTGTGACCCCGGGGCTTAGGGATTTTTTCAAAAAAATATTTTTCTGTCGCTTAAGTTGTGGAGCGCTGATTTCTTTTCCTGTGATGAAAAGCATTCTGTTTCAACCGCAAAACCTTTCAGGGGAGCATTTGCAACCGTTTGGCACCATTTTTGAGTCAATTGGAGAAAGTCATATTTTTGCTGAAATTGTGACCCCGGGGCTTAGGGATTTTTTCAAAAAAATATTTTTCTGCCGGTTAAGTTGTGGAGCGCTGATTTCTTTTCGTGTGATGAAAAGCATTCTGTTTCGACCGCAAAACCTTTCAGGGTAGCATTTGCAACCGTTTGGCACCATTTTTGAGTCACTTGCCGAAAGTCAGAGTTTTGATGAAATTGTGACCCCGGGCTTAGGGATTTTTTCAAAAAAAACTTTTTTTGCCGGTGAAGTTGTCGAGGGCTGATTTCTTTTCCTGTGATAAAAAGCCTTCTGCTTAGACCGCCAAACCTTTCAGAGGAGCCTTTGCAATGGTTTGGCACCATTTTTGAGTCAATTGCCGAAAGTCAGAGTTTTGATGAATTTGTGACACAGGGGCTTAGGGATTTTTTCAAAAAAATATTTTTTTGCCGGTTAAGTTGTCAAGGGCTGATTTCTTTTTCTGTGATAAAAAGCCTTCTGCTTCGACCGCCAAACCTTTCAGGGGAGCATTGGCATCATTTTTGAGTGAATTTCCGAAAGTCAGATTTTTGCTGAAATTGTGATCCCGGGGCTTAGGGATTTTTTTCAAAAAATATTTTTCTGCCGGTTAAGTTGTGGAGGGCTGATTTCTTTTCCTGTGATAAAAAGGCTTCTGTTTCGACCGCCAAACCTTTCAGGGGAGCATTGGCATCATTTTTGAGTCAATTGCCGAAAGTCAGAGTTTTGATGACATTGTGACCCCGGGGCTTAGGGATTTTTTCAAAAAAATCTTTTTCTGCCGGTTAAGTTGTGGAGCGCTGATTTCTTTTCCTGTGATGAAAAGCATTCTGTTTCGACCGCAAAACCTTTCAGGGGAGCATTTGCAACCGTTTGGCACCATTTTTGAGTCAAATGGAGAAAAGTCATATTTTTGCTGAAATTGTGACCCCGGGGCTTAGGGATTTTTTCAAAAAAATATTTTTCTGCCGGTTAAGTTGTGGAGGGCTAATTTCTTTTCCTGTGATAAAAAGGCTTCTGTTTCAACCGCCAAACCTTTCAGGGTAGCATTGGCATCATTTTTGAGTCAATTGCCGAAAGTCAGAGTTTTGATGACATTGTGACCCCGGGGCTTAGGGATTTTTTCAAAAAAATATTTTACTGCCGGTTAAGTTGTGGAGCGCTGATTTCTTTTCCTGTGATGAAAAGCATTCTGTTTCAACCGCAAAACCTTTCAGGGGAGCATTTGCAACCGTTTGGCACCATTTTTGAGTCAATTGCCGAAAGTCAGAGTTTTTATGAAACTGTGACCCCGGGGCTTAGGGATTTTTTCAAAAAAATCTTTTTTTGCCGGTGAAGTTTTCGACGGCTGATTTCTTTTCCTGTGATAAAAAGCCTTCTCTTTCGACCGCCAAACCTTTCAGGGGAGCATTTGCAACCGTTTGGCACCATTTTTGAGTCAATTGAAGAAAGTCATATTTTTTATGAAACTATGACCCCGGGGCTTAGGGATTTTTTTGAAAAAAAATCTTTTTCTGCCGGTTAAGTTGTGGAGGGCTGATTTCTTTTCCTGTGATAAAAAGGCTTCTGTTTCGACCGCCAAACCTTTCAGGGGAGCATTGGCATCATTTTTGAGTCAATTGCCGAAAGTCAGAGTTTTGATGACATTGTGACCCCGGGGCTTAGGGATTTTTTCAAAAAAATCTTTTTCTGCCGGTTAAGTTGTGGAGCGCTGATTTCTTTTTGTGTGATGAAAAGCATTCTGTTTCAACCGCAAAACCTTTCAGGGGAGCATTTGCAACCGTTTGGCACCATTTTTGAGTCAATTGGAGAAAGTCATATTTTTGCTGAAATTGTGACCCCGGGGCTTAGGGATTTTTTCAAAAAAATCTTTTTTTCCCGGTTAAGTTGTTGAGGGCTGATTTCTTTTTCTGTGATAAAAAGCCTTCTGTTTCGACCGCAAAACCTTTCAGGGGAGCATTTGCAACCGTTTGGCACCATTTTTGAGTCAATTGGAGAAAGTCATATTTTTGCTGAAATTTTGACCCCGGGGGTTAGGGATTTTTTCAAAAAATTTTTTTTTTGCCGGTTAAGTTGTCGAGGGCTGATTTCTTTTTCTGTGATAAAAAGCCTTCTGTTTCGACCGCAAAACCTTTCAGGGGAGCATTTGCAACCGTTTGGCACCATTTTTGAGTCAATTGGAGAAAAGTCATATTTTTGCTGAAATTGTGACCCCGGGGCTTAGGGATTTTTTCAAAAAAATATTTTTCTGCCGGTTAAGTTGTGGAGGGCTGATTTCTTTTCCTGTGATAAAAAGGCTTCTGTTTCGACCGCCAAACCTTTCAGGGTAGCATTGGCATCATTTTTGAGTCAATTGCCGAAAGTCAGAGTTTTGATGACATTGTGACCCCGGGGCTTAGGGATTTTTTCAAAAAAATCTTTTTCTGCCGGTTAAGTTGTGGAGGGCTGATTTCTTTTCCTGTGATAAAAAGGCTTCTGTTTCGACCGCCAAACCTTTCAGGGGAGCATTTGCAACCGTTTGGCACCATTTTTGAGTCAATTGGAGAAAGTCATATTTTTGCTGAAATTGTGACCCCGGGGCTTAGGGATTTTTTCAAAAAAATATTTTTTTGCCGGTTAAGTTGTCGAGGGCTGATTTCTTTTTCTGTGATAAAAAGCCTTCTGCTTTGACCGCCAAACCTTTCAGGGGAGCATTGGCATCATTTTTGAGTCAATTGCCGAAAGTCAGAGTTTTGATGACATTGTGACCCCGGGGCTTAGGGATTTTTTCAAAAAAATATTTTTCTGTCGCTTAAGTTGTGGAGCGCTGATTTCTTTTCCTGTGATGAAAAGCATTCTGTTTCAACCGCAAAACCTTTCAGGGGAGCATTTGCAACCGTTTGGCACCATTTTTGAGTCAATTGGAGAAAGTCATATTTTTGCTGAAATTGTGACCCCGGGGCTTAGGGATTTTTTCAAAAAAATCTTTTTTTCCCGGTTAAGTTGTTGAGGGCTGATTTCTTTTTCTGTGATAAAAAGCCTTCTGTTTCGACCGCAAAACCTTTCAGGGGAGCATTTGCAACCGTTTGGCACCATTTTTGAATCAATTGGAGAAAGTCATATTTTTGCTGAAATTGTGACCCCGGGGCTTAGGGATTTTTTCAAAAAAAATTTTTTTTGCCGGTTAAGTTGTCGAGGGCTGATTTCTTTTTCTGTGATAAAAAGCCTTCTGTTTCGACCGCAAAACCTTTCAGGGGAGCATTTGAAACCGTTTGGCACCATTTTTGAGTCAATTGGAGAAAAGTCATATTTTTGCTGAAATTGTGACCCCGGGGCTTAGGGATTTTTTCAAAAAATATTTTTCTGCCGGTTAAGTTGTGGAGGGCTGATTTCTTTTCCTGTGATAAAAAGGCTTCTGTTTCGACCGCCAAACCTTTCAGGGTAGCATTGGCATCATTTTTGAGTCAATTGCCGAAAGTCAGAGTTTTGATGACATTCTGACCCCGGGGCTTAGGGATTTTTTCAAAAAAATATTTTTCTGCCGGTTAAGTTGTGGAGCGCTGATTTCTTTTCGTGTGATGAAAAGCATTCTGTTTCGACCGCAAAACCTTTCATGGGAGCATTTGCAATCGTTTGGCACCATTTTTGAGTCAATTGCCGAAAGTCAGAGTTTTGATGAAATTGTGACCCCGGGGCTTAGGGATTTTTTCAAAAAAATATTTTTCTGCCGGTTAAGTTGTGGAGGGCTGATTTCTTTTCCTGTGATAAAAAGCCTTCTCTTTCGACCGCAAAACCTTTCAGGGGAGCATTTGCAATGGTTTGGCACCATTTTTGAGTCAATTGAAGAAAATCATATTTTTTATGAAACTGTGACCCCGGGGCTTAGGGATTTTTTCAAAAAAATATTTTTCTGCCGGTTAAGTTGTGGAGGGCTGATTTCTTTTCCTGTGATAAAAAGGCTTCTGTTTCGACCGCCAAACCTTTCAGGGGAGCATTGGAATCATTTTTGAGTCAATTGCCGAAAGTCAGATTTTTGCTGAAATTGTGACCCCGGGGCTTAGGGATTTTTTTCAAAAAAATATTTTTCTGCCGGTTAAGTTGTGGAGCGCTGATTTCTTTTCCTGTGATGAAAAGCATTCTGTTTCGACCGCAAAACCTTTCAGGGGAGCATTTGCAACCGTTTGGCACCATTTTTGAGTCAATTGGAGAAAGTCATATTTTTTATGAAACTGTGACCCCGGGGCTTAGGGATTTTTTCAAAAAAATCATTTTTTGCCGGTTAAGTTGTGGAGCGCTGATTTCTTTTCCTGTGATGAAAAGCATTCTGTTTCGACCGCCAAACCTTTCAGGGGAGCATTTGCAACCGTTTGGCACCATTTTTGAGTCAATTGCCGAAAGTCAGAGTTTTGATGACATTGTGACCCCGGGGCTTAGGGATTTTTTCAAAAAAGTATTTTTCTGTCGGTTAAGTTGTGGAGCGCTGATTTCTTTTCCTGTGATGAAAAGCATTCTGTTTCGACCGCAAAACCTTTCAGGGGAGCATTTGCAACCGTTTGGCACCATTTTTGAGTCAATTGGAGAAAGTCATATTTTTTATGAAACTGTGACCCCGGGGCTTAGGGATTTTTTCAAAAAAATCTTTTTTTGCCGGTTAAGTTGTCGAGGGCTGATTTCTTTTTCTGTGATAAAAAGCCTTCTGCTTCAACCGCCAAACCTTTCAGGGGAGCATTGGCATCATTTTTGAGTCAATTGCCGAAAGTCATATTTTTTATGAAACTGTGACCCCGGGGCTTAGGGATTTTTTCAAAAAAATATTTTTCTGCCGGTTAAGTTGTGGAGCGCTGATTTCTTTTCGTGTGATGAAAAGCATTCTGTTTCGACCGCAAAAGCTTTCATGGTAGCATTTGCAACCGTTTGGCACCATTTTTGAGTCAATTGCCGAAAGTCAGAGTTTTGCTGAAATTGTGACCCCGGGGCTTAGGGATTTTTTCAAAAAAATATTTTTCTGCCGGTTAAGTTGTGGAGGGCTAATTTCTTTTCCTGTGATAAAAAGGCTTCTGTTTCAACCGCCAAACCTTTCAGGGTAGCATTGGCATCATTTTTGAGTCAATTGCCGAAAGTCAGAGTTTTGATGACATTGTGACCCCGGGGCTTAGGGATTTTTTCAAAAAAATATTTTTCTGTCGCTTAAGTTGTGGAGCGCTGATTTCTTTTCCTGTGATGAAAAGCATTCTGTTTCAACCGCAAAACCTTTCATGGGAGCATTTGCAATCGTTTGGCACCATTTTTGAGTCAATTGCCGAAAGTCAGAGTTTTGATGAAATTGTGACCCCGGGGCTTAGGGATTTTTTCAAAAAAATATTTTTCTGCCGGTTAAGTTGTGGAGGGCTGATTTCTTTTCCTGTGATAAAAAGGCTTCTGTTTCGACCGCCAAACCTTTCAGGGGAGCATTGGAATCATTTTTGAGTCAATTGCCGAAAGTCAGATTTTTGCTGAAATTGTGACCCCGGGGCTTAGGGATTTTTTTCAAAAAAATATTTTTCTGCCGGTTAAGTTGTGGAGCGCTGATTTCTTTTCCTGTGATGAAAAGCATTCTGTTTCGACCGCAAAACCTTTCAGGGGAGCATTTGCAACCGTTTGGCACCATTTTTGAGTCAATTGGAGAAAGTCATATTTTTTATGAAACTGTGACCCCGGGGCTTAGGGATTTTTTCAAAAAAATCATTTTTTGCCGGTTAAGTTGTGGAGCGCTGATTTCTTTTCCTGTGATGAAAAGCATTCTGTTTCGACCGCCAAACCTTTCAGGGGAGCATTTGCAACCGTTTGGCACCATTTTTGAGTCAATTGCCGAAAGTCAGAGTTTTGATGACATTGTGACCCCGGGGCTTAGGGATTTTTTCAAAAAAGTATTTTTCTGTCGGTTAAGTTGTGGAGCGCTGATTTCTTTTCCTGTGATGAAAAGCATTCTGTTTCGACCGCAAAACCTTTCAGGGGAGCATTTGCAACCGTTTGGCACCATTTTTGAGTCAATTGGAGAAAGTCATATTTTTTATGAAACTGTGACCCCGGGGCTTAGGGATTTTTTCAAAAAAATCTTTTTTTGCCGGTTAAGTTGTCGAGGGCTGATTTCTTTTTCTGTGATAAAAAGCCTTCTGCTTCAACCGCCAAACCTTTCAGGGGAGCATTGGCATCATTTTTGAGTCAATTGCCGAAAGTCATATTTTTTATGAAACTGTGACCCCGGGGCTTAGGGATTTTTTCAAAAAAATATTTTTCTGCCGGTTAAGTTGTGGAGCGCTGATTTCTTTTCGTGTGATGAAAAGCATTCTGTTTCGACCGCAAAAGCTTTCATGGTAGCATTTGCAACCGTTTGGCACCATTTTTGAGTCAATTGCCGAAAGTCAGAGTTTTGCTGAAATTGTGACCCCGGGGCTTAGGGATTTTTTCAAAAAAATATTTTTCTGCCGGTTAAGTTGTGGAGGGCTAATTTCTTTTCCTGTGATAAAAAGGCTTCTGTTTCAACCGCCAAACCTTTCAGGGTAGCATTGGCATCATTTTTGAGTCAATTGCCGAAAGTCAGAGTTTTGATGACATTGTGACCCCGGGGCTTAGGGATTTTTTCAAAAAAATATTTTTCTGTCGCTTAAGTTGTGGAGCGCTGATTTCTTTTCCTGTGATGAAAAGCATTCTGTTTCAACCGCAAAACCTTTCAGGGGAGCATTTGCAACCGTTTGGCACCATTTTTGAGTCAATTGGAGAAAGTCATATTTTTGCTGAAATTGTGACCCCGGGGCTTAGGGATTTTTTCAAAAAAATCTTTTTTTCCCGGTTAAGTTGTTGAGGGCTGATTTCTTTTTCTGTGATAAAAAGCCTTCTCTTTCGACCGCAAAACCTTTCAGGGGAGCATTTGCAACCGTTTGGCACCATTTTTGAGTCAATTGAAGAAAGTCATATTTTTTATGAAACTGTGACCCCGGGGCTTAGGGATTTTTTTGAAAAAAAATCTTTTTCTGCCGGTTAAGTTGTGGAGGGCTGATTTCTTTTCCTGTGATAAAAAGGCTTCTGTTTCGACCGCCAAACCTTTCAGGGGAGCATTGGCATCATTTTTGAGTCAATTGCCGAAAGTCAGAGTTTTGATGACATTGTGACCCCGGGGCTT
Source organism: Podarcis cretensis (assembly GCF_951804945.1). Taxonomy (NCBI): domain Eukaryota; kingdom Metazoa; phylum Chordata; class Lepidosauria; order Squamata; family Lacertidae; genus Podarcis; species Podarcis cretensis. Next base: position 9,097,132 of record NC_137176.1, read on the forward strand.
AGGGATTTTTTCAAAAAAATATTTTTCTGCCGGTTAAGTTGTGGAGCGCTGATTTCTTTTCCTGTGATGAAAAGCATTCTGTTTCAACCGCAAAACCTTTCAGGGGAGCATTTGCAACCGTTTGGCACCATTTTTGAGTCAATTGCCGAAAGTCAGAGTTTTGATGAAATTGTGACCCCGGGGCTTAGGGATTTTTTCAAAAAAATCTTTTTTTGCCGGTGAAGTTTTCGACGGCTGATTTCTTTTCCTGTGATAAAAAGGCTTCTGTTTCGACCGCCAAACCTTTCAGGGGAGCATTGGCATCATTTTTGAGTCAATTGCCGAAAGTCAGAGTTTTGATGACATTGTGACCCCGGGGCTTAGGGATTTTTTCAAAAAAATCTTTTTCTGCCAGTTAAGTTGTGGAGGGCTGATTTCTTTTCCTGTGATAAAAAGGCTTCTGTTTCGACCGCCAAACCTTTCAGGGGAGCATTTGCAACCGTTTGGCACCATTTTTGAGTCAATTGGAGAAAGTCATATTTTTGCTGAAATTGTGACCCCGGGGCTTAGGGATTTTTTCAAAAAAATATTTTTTTGCCGGTTAAGTTGTCGAGGGCTGATTTCTTTTTCTGTGATAAAAAGCCTTCTGCTTCGACCGCCAAACCTTTCAGGGGAGCATTGGCATCATTTTTGAGTCAATTGCCGAAAGTCAGAGTTTTGATGACATTGTGACCCCGGGGCTTAGGGATTTTTTCAAAAAAATATTTTTCTGTCGCTTAAGTTGTGGAGCGCTGATTTCTTTTCCTGTGATGAAAAGCATTCTGTTTCAACCGCAAAACCTTTCAGGGGAGCATTTGCAACCGTTTGGCACCATTTTTGAGTCAATTGGAGAAAGTCATATTTTTGCTGAAATTGTGACCCCGGGGCTTAGGGATTTTTTCAAAAAAATCTTTTTTTCCCGGTTAAGTTGTTGAGGGCTGATTTTTTTTTCTGTGATAAAAAGCCTTCTGTTTCGACCGCAAAACCTTTCAGGGGAGCATTTGCAACCGTTTGGCACCATTTTTGAGTCAATTGGAGAAAGTCATATTTTTGCTGAAATTGTGACCCCGGGGCTTAGGGATTTTTTCAAAAAAATCTTTTTTTCCCGGTTAAGTTGTTGAGGGCTGATTTCTTTTTCTGTGATAAAAAGGCTTCTGTTTCGACCGCAAAACCTTTCAGGGGAGCATTTGCAACCGTTTGGCACCATTTTTGAGTCAATTGAAGAAAGTCATATTTTTTATGAAACTGTGACCCCGGGGCTTAGGGATTTTTTTGAAAAAAAATCTTTTTCTGCCGGTTAAGTTGTGGAGGGCTGATTTCTTTTCCTGTGATAAAAAGCATTCTGTTTCGACCGCAAAACCTTTCAGGGGAGCATTTGCAACCGTTTGGCACCATTTTTGAGTCAATTGGAGAAAAGTCATATTTTTGCTGAAATCGTGACCCCGGGGCTTAGGGATTTTCTCAAAAAAATATTTTTCTGCCGTTTAAGTTGTTGAGGGCTGATTTCTTTTCCTGTGATAAAAAGGCTTCTGTTTCGACCGCCAAACCTTTCAGGGGAGCATTGGCATCATTTTTGAGTCAATTGCCGAAAGTCAGAGTTTTGATGACATTGTGACCCCGGGGCTTAGGGATTTTTTCAAAAAAATCTTTTTCTGCCGGTTAAGTTGTGGAGGGCTGATTTCTTTTCCTGTGATAAAAAGGCTTCTGTTTCGACCGCCAAACCTTTCAGGGGAGCATTTGCAACCGTTTGGCACCATTTTTGAGTCAATTGGAGAAAGTCATATTTTTGCTGAAATTGTGACCCCGGGGCTTAGGGATTTTTTCAAAAAAAATATTTTTCTGTCGGTTAAGTTGTGGAGCGCTGATTTCTTTTCCTGTGATGAAAAGCATTCTGTTTCGACCGCAAAACCTTTCAGGGGAGCATTTGCAACCGTTTGGCACCATTTTTGAGTCAATTGGAGAAAGTCATTTATTTATGAAACTGTGACCCCGGGGCTTAGGGATTTTTTCAAAAAAATCTTTTTTTGCCGGTTAAGTTGTGGAGGGCTGCTTTCTTTTTCTGTGATAAAAAGCCTTCTGCTTAGACCGCCAAACCTTTCAGGGGAGCATTTGCAACCGTTTGGCACCATTTTTGAGTCAATTGGAGAAAGTCTTATTTTTGCTGAAATTGTGACCCCGGGGCTTAGGGATTTTTTCAAAAAAATATTTTTCTGCCGGTTAAGTTGTGGAGGGCTGATGTCTTTTCCTGTGATAAAAAGGCTTCTGTTTCGACCGCCAGACCTTTCAGGGTAGCATTGGCATCATTTTTGAGTCAATTGCCGAAAGTCAGAGTTTTGATGACATTGTGACCCCGGGGCTTAGGGATGTTTTCAAAAAAATATTTTTCTGCTGGTTAAGTTGTGGAGCGCTGATTTCTTTTCGTGTGATGAAAAGCATTCTGTTTCGACCGCAAAACCTTTCAGGGGAGCATTTGCAACCGTTTGGCACCATTTTTGAGTCAATTGCCGAAAGTCAGAGTTTTGATGAAATTGTGACCCCGGGGCTTAGGGATTTTTTCAAAAAAATCTTTTTTTGCCGGTGAAGTTTTCGACGGCTGATTTCTTTTCCTGTGATAAAGAGCCTTCTCTTTCGACCGCCAAACCTTTCAGGGGAGCATTTGCAACCGTTTGGCACCATTTTTGAGTCAATTGGAGAAAGTCATTTTTTTATGAAACTGTGACCCCGGGGCTTAGGGATTTTTTCAAAAAAATCTTTTTTTGCCGGTTAAGTTGTCAAGGGCTGATTTCTTTTTCTGTGATAAAAAGCCTTCTGCTTTGACCGCCAAACCTTTCAGGGGAGCATTTGCAACCGTTTGGCACCATTTTTGAGTCAATTGGAGAAAGTCATATTTTTTATGAAACTGTGAACCCGGGGCTTAGGGATTTTTTCAAAAAAATCTTTTTTTGCCGGTTAAGTTGTGGAGGGCTGATTTCTTTTCCTGTGATAAAAAGGCTTCTGTTTCGACCGCCAAACCTTTCAGGGGAGCATTGGCAACATTTTTGAGTCAATTGCCGAAAGTCAGATTTTTGATGACATTGTGACCCCGGGGCTTAGGGATTTTTTCAAAAAAATATTTTTCTGCCGGTTAAGTTGTGGAGGGCTGATTTCTTTTCCTGTGATAAAAAGGCTTCTGTTTCGACCGCCAAACCTTTCAGGGGAGCATTTGCAACCGTTTGGCACCATTTTTGAGTCAATTGGAGAAAGTCATATTTTTTATGAAACTGTGACCCCGGGGCTTAGGGATTTTTTCAAAAAAATCTTTTTTTGCCGGTTAAGTTGTCGAGGGCTGATTTCTTTTTCTGTGATAAAAAGCCTTCTGTTTCGACCGCCAAACCTTTCAGGGGAGCATTTGCAACCGTTTGGCACCATTTTTGAGTCAATTGAAGAAAGTCATATTTTTTATGAAACTGTGACCCCGGGGCTTAGGGATTTTTTCAAAAAAATCTTTTTCTGCCGGTTAAGTTGTGGAGGGCTGATTTCTTTTCCTGTGAGGAAAAGACTTCTGTTTCGACCGCCAAACATTTCAGGGGAGCATTTGCAACTGTTTGGCATCATTTTTGAGTGAATTTCCGAAAGTCAGATTTTTGCTGAAATTGTGACCCCGGGGCTTAGGGATTTTTTTCAAAAAAATATTTTTCTGCCGGTTAAGTTGTCAAGGGCTGATTTCTTTTCCTGTGATGAAAAGCCTTCTGCTTAGACCGCCAAACCTTTCAGAGGAGCATTTGCAAGTGTTTGGCACCATTTTTGAGTCAATTGCCGAAAGTCAGATTTTTGATGACATTGTGACCCCGGGGGTTAGGGATTTTTTCAAAAAAATCTTTTTCTGCCCGTTAAGTTGTGGAGGGCTGATTTCTTTTCCTGTGAGGAAAAGCCTTCTGTTTCGACCGCCAAACCTTTCAGGGGAGCATTTGCAACTGTTTGGCATCATTTTTGAGTGAATTTCCGAAAGTCAGATTTTTTGCTGAAATTGTGACCCCGGGGCTTAGGGATTTTTTTCAAAAAAATCTTTTTCTCCCGGTTAAGTTGTCGAGGGCTGATTTCTTTTCCTGTGATAAAAAGCCTTCTCTTTCGACCGCCAAACCTTTCAGGGGAGCCTTTGCAAGTGTTTTGCACCATTTTTGAGTCAATTGGAGAAAGTCATATTTTTGCTGAAATTGTGACCCCGGGGCTTAGGGATTTTTTCAAAAAAATATTTTTTTGCCCGTTAAGTTGTGGAGGGCTGATTTCTTTTCCTGTGAGGAAAAGCCTTTTGCTTAGACCGCCAAACCTTTCAGAGGAGCCTTTGAAGTGTTTGGCACCATTTTTGAGTCAATTGGAGAAAGTCATATTTTTTATGAAACTGTGACCCCGGGGCTTAGGGATTTTTTCAAAAAAATCTTTTTTTGCCCGTGAAGTTTTCGACGGCTGATTTCTTTTCCTGTGATAAAAAGCCTTCTCTTTCGACCGCCAAACCTTTCAGGGGAGCATTGGCATCATTTTTGAGTCAATTGCCAAAAGTCAGAGTTTTGATGACATTGTGACGCCGGGGCTTATGGATTTTTTCAAAAAAATATTTTTCTGCCGGTTAAGTTGTGGAGGGCTGATTTCTTTTCCTGTGATAAAAAGGCTTCTGTTTCGACCGCCAAACCTTTCAGGGGAGCATTTGCAACCGTTTGGCACCATTTTTGAGTCAATTGGAGAAAGTCATATTTTTTATGAAACTGTGACCCCGGGGCTTAGGGATTTTTTCAAAAAAATCTTTTTCTGCCGGTTAAGTTGTGGAGGGCTGATTTCTTTTCCTGTGAGGAAAAGCCTTCTGTTTCGACCGCCAAACATTTCAGGGGAGCATTTGCAACTGTTTGGCATCATTTTTGAGTGAATTTCCGAAAGTCAGATTTTTGCTGAAATTGTGACCCCGGGGCTTAGGGATTTTTTTCAAAAAAATATTTTTCTGCCGGTTAAGTTGTCGAGGGCTGATTTCTTTTCCTGTGATGAAAAGCCTTCTGCTTAGACCGCCAAACCTTTCAGAGGAGCCTTTGCAAGTGTTTGGCACCATTTTTGAGTCAATTGCCGAAAGTCAGATTTTTGATGACATTGTGACCCCGGGGGTTAGGGATTTTTTCAAAAAAATCTTTTTCTGCCCGTTAAGTTGTGGAGGGCTGATTTCTTTTCCTGTGAGGAAAAGCCTTCTGTTTCGACCGCCAAACCTTTCAGGGGAGCCTTTGCAATGGTTTGGCACCATTTTTGAGTCTATTGCCGAAAGTCAGAGTTTTGATGAATTTGTGACCCCGGGGCTTAGGGATTTTTTCAAAAAAATCTTTTTCTGCCGGTTAAGTTGTGGAGGGCTGATTTCTTTTCCTGTGATAAAAAGGCTTCTGTTTCGACCGCCAAACCTTTCAGGGGAGCATTCGCAACTGTTTGGCACCATTATTGAGTCAATTGGAGAAAGTCAGAGTTTTGATGACATTGTGACTCCGGGGCTTAGGGATTTTTTCAAAAAAATATTTTTCTGCCGGTTAAGTTGTGGAGCGCTGATTTCTTTTCGTGTGATGAAAAGCATTCTGTTTCGACCGCAAAACCTTTCAGGGGAGCATTCGCAACTGTTTGGCACCATTATTGAGTCAATTGCCGAAAGTCAGAGTTTTGATGAAATTGTGACCCCGGGGCTTAGGGATTTTTTCAAAAAAATCTTTTTTTGCCCGTGAAGTTTTCGACGGCTGATTTCTTTTCCTGTGATAAAAAGCCTTCTCTTTCGACCGCCAAACCTTTCAGGGGAGCATTTGCAACCGTTTGGCACCATTTTTGAGTCAATTGAAGAAAGTCATATTTTTTATGAAACTGTGACCCCGGGGCTTAGGGGTTTTTTCAAAAAAATCTTTTTTTTCCGGTTAAGTTGTCGAAGGCTGATTTCTTTTTCTGTGATAAAAAGCCTTCTGCTTCGACCGCCAAACTTTTCAGGGGAGCATTTGCAACCGTTTGGCACCATTTTTGAGTCAATTGGAGAAAGTCATATTTTTGCTGAAATTGTGACCCCGGGGCTTAGGGATTTTTTCAAAAAAATATTTTTTTGCCCGTTAACTTTTCGAGGGCTGATTTCTTTTCCTGTGAGGAAAAGCCTTCTGTTTCGACCGCCAAACCTTTCAGGGGAGCATTTGCAACTGTTTGGCACCATTTTTGAGTGAATTTCCGAAAGTCAGATTTTTGCTGAAATTGTGACCCCGGGGCTTAGGGATTTTTTCTCAAAAAAATATTTTTCTGCCGGTTAAGTTGTCGAGGGCTGATTTCTTTTCCTGTGAGGAAAAGCCTTTTGCTTAGACCGCCAAACCTTTCAGAGGAGCCTTTGCAATGGTTTGGCACAATTTTTGAGTCTATTGCCGAAAGTCAGAGTTTTGATGAAATTGTGACCCCGGGGCTTAGGGATTTTTTCAAAAAAATATTTTTCTGCCGTTTAAGTTGTGGAGGGCTAATTTCTTTTCCTGTGATAAAAAGCCTTCTGTTTCGACCGCCAAACCTTTCAGGGGAGCATTTGCAACCGTTTGGCACCATTTTTGAGTCAATTGGAGAAAGTCATATTTTTGCTGAAACTGTGACCCCAGGGCTTAGGGGTTTTTTCAAAAAAATCTTTTTTTTCCGGTTAAGTTGTCGAAGGCTGATTTCTTTTTCTGTGATAAAAAGCCTTCTGCTTCGACCGCCAAACTTTTCAGGGGAGCATTTCCAACCGTTTGGCACCATTTTTGAGTCAATTGGAGAAAGTCATATTTTTGCTGAAATTGTGACCCCGGGGCTTAGGGATTTTTTCAAAAAAATATTTTTTTGCCCGTTAACTTTTCGAGGGCTAATTTCTTTTCCTGTGAGGAAAAGCCTTCTGTTTCGACCGCCAAACCTTTCAGGGGAGCATTTGCAACTGTTTGGCACCATTTTTGAGTGAATTTCCGAAAGTCAGATTTTTGCTGAAATTGTGACCTCGGGGCTTAGGGATTTTTTCTCAAAAAAATATTTTTCTGCCGGTTAAGTTGTCGAGGGCTGATTTCTTTTCCTGTGAGGAAAAGCCTTTTGCTTAGACCGCCAAACCTTTCAGAGGAGCCTTTGCAATGGTTTGGCACAATTTTTGAGTCTATTGCCGAAAGTCAGAGTTTTGATGAAATTGTGACCCCGGGGCTTAGGGATTTTTTCAAAAAAATATTTTTCTGCCGTTTAAGTTGTGGAGGGCTAATTTCTTTTCCTGTGATAAAAAGCCTTCTGTTTCGACCGCCAAACCTTTCAGGGGAGCATTTGCAACCGTTTGGCACCATTTTTGAGTCAATTGGAGAAAGTCATATTTTTGCTGAAATTGTGACCCCGGGGCTTAGGAATTTTTTTCAAAAAAATCTTTTTCTCCTGGTTAAGTTGTCGAGGGCTGATTTCTTTTCCTGTGATAAAAAGCCTTCTCTTTCGACCGCCAAACCTTTCAGGGGAGCCTTTGCAAGTGTTTTGCACCATTTTTGAGTCAATTGGAGAAAGTCATATTTTTGCTGAAATTGTGACCCCGGGGCTTAGGGATTTTTTCAAAAAAATCTTTTTCTGCCGGTTAAGTTGTGGAGGGCTGATTTCTTTTCCTGTGATGAAAAGGCTTCTGTTTCGACCGCCAAACCTTTCAGGGGAGCATTGGCATCATTATTGAGTCAATTACCAAAAGTCAGAGTTTTGATGACATTGTGACCCCGGGGCTTAGGGATTTTTTCAAAAAAATATTTTTCTGCCGGTTAAGTTGTGGAGCGCTGATTTCTTTTCCTGTGATGAAAAGCATTCTCTTTCGACCGCAAAACCTTTCAGGGGAGCATTTGCAACCGTTTGGCACCATTTTTGAGTCAATTGGAGAAAGTCATTTATTTATGAAACTGTGACCCCGGGGCTTAGGGATTTTTTCAAAAAAATCTTTTTTTGCCGGTTAAGTTGTCGAGGGCTGATTTCTTTTTCTGTGATAAAAAGCCTTCTGCTTCGACCGCCAAACCTTTCAGGGGAGCATTTGCAACCGTTTGGCACCATTTTTGAGTCAATTGGAGAAAGTCATATTTTTGCTGAAATTGTGACCCCGGGACTTAGGGATTTTTTTCAAAAAAATATTTTTCTGCCGGTTAAGTTGTCGAGGGCTGATTTCTTTTCCTGTGAGGAAAAGCCTTTTGCTTAGACCGCCAAACCTTTCAGGGGAGCATTTGCAACCTTTTGGCACCATTTTTGAGTCAAGTGAAGAAAGTCATATTTTTTATGAAACTGTGACCCCGGGGCTTAGGGATTTTTTCAAAAAAATATTTTTCTGTCGGTTAAGTTGTGGAGCGCTGATTTCTTTTCCTGTGATGAAAAGCATTCTGTTTCTACCGCAAAACCTTTCAGGGGAGCATTTGCAACCGTTTGGCACCATTTTTGAGTCAATTGGGGAAAGTCATTTATTTATGAAACTGTGACCCCGGGGCTTAGGGATTTTTTCAAAAAAATCTTTTTTTGCCGGTTAAGTTGTGGAGGGCTGATTTCTTTTTCTGTGATAAAAAGCCTTCTGCTTAGACCGCCAAACCTTTCAGGGGAGCATTTGCAACCGTTTGGCACCATTTTTGAGTCAATTGGAGAAAGTCTTATTTTTGCTGAAATTGTGACCCCGGGGCTTAGGGATTTTTTCAAAAAAACTTTTTTTGCCGGTTAAGTTGTGGAGGGCTGATTTCTTTTCCTGTGATAAAAAGCCTTCTGCTTCGACCGCCAAACTTTTCAGGGGAGCATTTGCAACCGTTTGGCACCATTTTTGAGTCAATTGGAGAAAGTCATATTTTTGCTGAAATTGTGACCCCGGGGCTTAGGGATTTTTTCAAAAAAATATTTTTCTGCCGGTTAAGTTGTGGAGCGCTGATTTCTTTTCCTGTGATAAAAAGGCTTCTGTTTCGACCGCCAAACCTTTCAGGGGAGCATTGGCATCATTTTTGAGTCAATTGCCGAAAGTCAGAGTTTTGATGACATTGTGACTCCGGGGCTTATGGATTTTTTCAAAAAAATATTTTTCTGCCGGTTAAGTTGTGGAGGGCTGATTTCTTTTCCTGTGATAAAAAGGCTTCTGTTTCGACCGCCAAAACTTTCAGGGGAGCATTGGCATCATTCTTGAGTCAATTGCCGAAAGTCAGAGTTTTGATGACATTGTTACCCCGGGGCTTAGGGATTTTTTCAAAAAAATATTTTTCTGCCGGTGAAGTTGTCGAGGGCTGATTTCTTTTCCTGTGATAAAAAGCCTTCTGCTTAGACCGCCAAACCTTTCAGAGGAGCCTTTGCAATGGTTTGGCACCATTTTTGAGTCTATTGCCGAAAGACAGAGTTTTGATGAATTTGTGACCCCGGGGCTTAGGGATTTTTTCAAAAAAATCTTTTTCTGCCGGTTAAGTTGTGGAGGGCTGATTTCTTTTCCTGTGATAAAAAGGCTTCTGTTTCGACCGCCAAACCTTTCAGGGGAGCATTGGCAACATTTTTGAGTCAATTGCCGAAAGTCAGATTTTTGATGACATTGTGACCCCGGGGCTTAGGGATTTTTTCAAAAAAATATTTTTCTGCCGGTTAAGTTGTGGAGGGCTGATTTCTTTTCCTGTGATAAAAAGGCTTCTGTTTCGACCGCCAAACCTTTCAGGGGAGCATTTGCAACCGTTTGGCACCATTTTTGAGTCAATTGGAGAAAGTCATATTTTTTATGAAACTGTGACCCCGGGGCTTAGGGATTGTTTCAAAAAAATCTTTTTTTGCCGGTTAAGTTGTCGAGGGCTGATTTCTTTTTCTGTGATAAAAAGCCTTCTGTTTCGACCGCCAAACCTTTCAGGGGAGCATTTGCAACCGTTTGGCACCATTTTTGAGTCAATTGGAGAAAGTCATATTTTTTATGAAACTGTGACCCCGGGGCTTAGGGATTTTTTCAAAAAAATCTTTTTTTGCCGGTTAAGTTGTCGAGGGCTGATTTCTTTTTCTGTGATAAAAAGCCTTCTGTTTCGACCGCAAAACATTTCAGGGGAGCATTTGCAACCGTTTGGCACCATTTTTGAGTCAATTGGAGAAAGTCATATTTTTGCTGAAATTGTGACCCCGGGGCTTAGGGATTTTTTCTCAAAAAAATATTTTTCTGCCGGTTAAGTTGTGGAGGGCTGATTTCTTTTCCTGTGAGGAAAAGCCTTTTGCTTAGACCGCCAAACCTTTCAGAGGAGCCTTTGCAATGGTTTGGCACCATTTTTGAGTCTATTGCCGAAAGTCAGAGTTTTGATGAATTTGTGACCCCGGGGCTTAGGGATTTTTTCAAAAAAATATTTTTCTGCCGGTTAAGTTGTGGAGGGCTGATTTCTTTTCCTGTGATAAAAAGGCTTCTGTTTCGACCGCCAAACCTTTCAGGGGAGCATTGGCATCATTTTTGAGTCAATTGCCGAAAGTCAGAGTTTTGATGACATTGTGATGCCGGGGCTTAGGGATTTTTTCAAAAAAATCTTTTTCTGCCGGTTAAGTTGTGGAGCGCTGATTTCTATTCCTGTGATAAAAAGCCTTCTGTTTCGACCGCCAAACCTTTCAGGGGAGCATTTGCAACCGTTTGGCACCATTTTTGAGTCAATTGGAGAAAGTCATATTTTTGCTGAAATTGTGACCCCGGGGCTTAGGGATTTTTTTCAAAAAAATCTTTTTCTCCCGGTTAAGTTGTCGAGGGCTGATTTCTTTTTCTGTGATAAAAAGCCTTCTCTTTCGACCGCCAAACCTTTCAGGGGAGCCTTTGCAAGTGTTTTGCACCATTTTTGAGTCAATTGGAGAAAGTCATATTTTTGCTGAAATTGTGACGCCGGGGCTTAGGGATTTTTTTCAAAAAAATCTTTTTCTCCCGGTTAAGTTGTCGAGGGCTGATTTCTTTTCCTGTGATAAAAAGCCTTCTCTTTCGACCGCCAAACCTTTCAGGGGAGCCTTTGCAAGTGTTTTGCACCATTTTTGAGTCAATTGGAGAAAGTCATATTTTTGCTGAAATTGTGACCCCGGGGCTTAGGGATTTTTTCAAAAAAATATTTTTCTGCCGGTTAAGTTGTGGAGGGCTGATTTCTTTTCCTGTGATAAAAAGGCTTCTGTTTCGACCGCCAAACCTTTCAGGGGAGCATTTGCAACCGTTTGGCACCATTTTTGAGTCAATTGCCGAAAGTCAGAGTTTTGATGACATTGTGACCCCGGGGCTTAGGGATTTTTTTCAAAAAAATATTTTTCTGCCGGTTAAGTTGTGGAGCGCTGATTTCTTTTCCTGTGATGAAAAGCATTCTGTTTCGACCGCAAAACCTTTCAGGGGAGCATTTGCAACCGTTTGGCACCATTTTTGAGTCAATTGGAGAAAGTCATATTTTTTATGAAACCGTGACCCCGGGGCTTAGGGATTTTTTCAAAAAAATCTTTTTTTGCCGGTTAAGTTGTCGAGGGCTGATTTCTTTTCCTGTGATGAAAAGCGTTCTGTTTCGACCGCAAAACCTTTCAGGGGAGCATTTGCAACCGTTTGGCACCATTTTTGAGTCAATTGCCGAAAGTCAGAGTTTTGATGACATTGTGATGCCGGGGCTTAGGGATTTTTTCAAAAAAATATTTTTCTGCCGGTGAAGTTGTGGAGCGCTGCTTTCTATTCCTGTGATAAAAAGCCTTCTGCTTCGACCGCCAAACCTTTCAGCGGAGCATTTGCAACCGTTTGGCACCATTTTTGAGTCAATTGGAGAAAGTCATATTTTTGCTGAAATTGTGACCCCGGGGCTTAGGGATTTTTTCAAAAAAATATTTTTCTGCCAGTTAAGTTGTGGAGGGCTGATTTCTTTTCCTGTGATAAAAAGGCTTCTGTTTCGACCGCCAAACCTTTCAGGGGAGCATTGGCATCATTTTTGAGTCAATTGCCGAAAGTCAGAGTTTTGATGACATTGTGACCCCGGGGCTTAGGGATTTTTTCAAAAAAATATTTTTCTGCCGGTTAAGTTGTGGAGCGCTGATTTCTATTCCTGTGATAAAAAGCCTTCTGTTTCGACCGCTAAACCTTTCAGGGGAGCATTTGCAACCGTATGGCACCATTTTTGAGTCAATTGGAGAAAGTCATATTTTTGCTGAAATTGTGACCCCGGGGCTTAGGGATTTTTTTCAAAAAAATCTTTTTCTCCCGGTTAAGTTGTCGAGGGCTGATTTCTTTTCCTGTGATAAAAAGCCTTCTCTTTCGACCGCCAAACCTTTCAGGGGAGCCTTTGCAAGTGTTTTGCACCATTTTTGAGTCAATTGGAGAAAGTCATATTTTTGCTGAAATTGTGACCCCGGGTCTTAGGGATTTTTTTTCAAAAAAATCTTTTTCTCCCGGTTAAGTTGTCGAGGGCTGATTTCTTTTCCTGTGATAAAAAGCCTTCTCTTTCGACCGCCAAACCTTTCAGGGGAGCCTTTGCAAGTGTTTTGCACCATTTTTGAGTCAATTGGAGAAAGTCATATTTTTGCTGAAATTGTGACCCCGGGGCTTAGGGATTTTTTTCAAAAAAATCTTTTTCTCCCGGTTAAGTTGTGGAGGGCTGATTTCTTTTTCTGTGATAAAAAGCCTTCTGCTTCGACCGCCAAACCTTTCAGGGGAGCATTTGCAACCGTTTGGCACCATTTTTGAGTCAATTGGAGAAAGTCATATTTTTGCTGAAATTGTGACCCCGGGGCTTAGGGATTTTTTCAAAAAAATATTTTTCTGCCGGTTAAGTTGTGGAGGGCTGATTTCTTTTCCTGTGATAAAAAGGCTTCTGTTTCGACCGCCAAACCTTTCAGGGGAGCATTTGCAACCGTTTGGCACCATTTTTGAGTCAATTGGAGAAAGTCATATTTTTGCTGAAATTGTGACCCCGGGGCTTAGGGATTTTTTCAAAAAAATCTTTTTCTGCCGGTTAAGTTGTGGAGGGCTGATTTCTTTTTCTGTGATAAAAAGGCTTCTGTTTCGACCGCCAGACCTTTCAGGGTAGCATTGGCATCATTTTTGAGTCAATTGCCGAAAGTCAGAGTTTTGATGAAATTGTGACCCCGGGGCTTAGGGATTTTTTCAAAAAAATCTTTTTTTGCCGGTGAAGTTTTCGACGGCTGATTTCTTTTCCTGTGATAAAAAGCCTTCTCTTTCGACCGCCAAACCTTTCAGGGGAGCATTTGCAACCGTTTGGCACCATTTTTGAGTCAATTGAAGAAAGTCATATTTTTTATGAAACTGTGACCCCGGGGCTTAGGGATTTTTTCAAAAAAATCTTTTTTTTCCGGTTAAGTTGTCGAAGGCTGATTTCTTTTTCTGTGATAAAAAGCCTTCTGCTTCGACCGCCAAACTTTTCAGGGGAGCATTTGCAACCGTTTGGCACCATTTTTGAGTCAATTGGAGAAAGTCATATTTTTGCTGAAATTGTGACCCCGGGGCTTAGGGATTTTTTCAAAAAAATATTTTTTTGCCCGTTAAGTTTTCGAGGGCTGATTTCTTTTCCTGTGAGGAAAAGCCTTCTGTTTCGACCGCCAAACCTTTAAGGGGAGCATTTGCAACTGTTTGGCACCATTTTTGAGTGAATTTCCGAAAGTCAGATTTTTGCTGAAATTGTGACCCCGGGGCTTAGGGATTTTTTCTCAAAAAAATATTTTTCTGCCGGTTAAGTTGTCGAGGGCTGATTTCTTTTCCTGTGATAAAAAGGCTTCTGTTTCGACCGCCAAACCTTTCAGGGGAGCATTTGCAACCGTTTGGCACCATTTTTGAGTCAATTGGAGAAAGTCATATTTTTGCTGAAATTGTGACCCCGGGGCTTAGGGATTTTTTCAAAAAAATCTTTTTCTGCCGGTTAAGTTGTGGAGGGCTGATTTCTTTTTCTGTGATAAAAAGGCTTCTGTTTCGACCGCCAGACCTTTCAGGGTAGCATTGGCATCATTTTTGAGTCAATTGCCGAAAGTCAGAGTTTTGATGACATTGTGACCCCGGGGCTTAGGGATTTTTTCAAAAAAATATTTTTCTGCCGGTTAAGTTGTGGAGCGCTGATTTCTTTTCGTGTGATGAAAAGCATTCTGTTTCGACCGCAAAACCTTTCAGGGGAGCATTCGCAACTGTTTGGCACCATTTTTGAGTCAATTGCCGAAAGTCAGAGTTTTGATGAAATTGTGACCCCGGGGCTTAGGGATTTTTTCAAAAAAATCTTTTTTTGCCGGTGAAGTTTTCGACGGCTGATTTCTTTTCCTGTGATAAAAAGCCTTCTCTTTCGACCGCCAAACCTTTCAGGGGAGCATTTGCAACCGTTTGGCACCATTTTTGAGTCAATTGAAGAAAGTCATATTTTTTATGAAACTGTGACCCCGGGGCTTAGGGATTTTTTCAAAAAAATCTTTTTTTTCCGGTTAAGTTGTCGAAGGCTGATTTCTTTTTCTGTGATAAAAAGCCTTCTGCTTCGACCGCCAAACTTTTCAGGGGAGCATTTGCAACCGTTTGGCACCATTTTTGAGTCAATTGGAGAAAGTCATATTTTTGCTGAAATTGTGACCCCGGGGCTTAGGGATTTTTTCAAAAAAATATTTTTTTGCCCGTTAAGTTTTCGAGGGCTGATTTCTTTTCCTGTGAGGAAAAGCCTTCTGTTTCGACCGCCAAACCTTTCAGGGGAGCATTTGCAACTGTTTGGCACCATTTTTGAGTGAATTTCCGAAAGTCAGATTTTTGCTGAAATTGTGACCCCGGGGCTTAGGGATTTTTTCTCAAAAAAATATTTTTCTGCCGGTTAAGTTGTCGAGGGCTGATTTCTTTTCCTGTGAGGAAAAGCCTTTTGCTTAGACCGCCAAACCTTTCAGAGGAGCCTTTGCAATGGTTTGGCACCATTTTTGAGTCTATTGCCGAAAGTCAGAGTTTTGATGAAATTGTGACCCCGGGGCTTAGGGATTTTTACAAAAAAATGTTTTTCTGCCGTTTAAGTTGTGGAGGGCTGATTTCTTTTCCTGTGATAAAAAGCCTTCTGTTTCGACCGCCAAACCTTTCAGGGGAGCATTTGCAACCGTTTGGCACCATTTTTGAGTCAATTGGAGAAAGTCATATTTTTGCTGAAATTGTGACCCCGGGGCTTAGGGATTTTTTCAAAAAAATCTTTTTCTGCCGGTTAAGTTGTGGAGGGCTGATTTCTTTTCCTGTGATAAAAAGGCTTCTGTTTCGACCGCCAAACCTTTCAGGGGAGCATTGGCATCATTTTTGAGTCAATTACCGAAAGTCAGAGTTTTGATGACATTGTGACCCCGGGGCTTAGGGATTTTTTCAAAAAAATATTTTTCTGCCGGTTAAGTTGTGGAGCGCTGATTTCTTTTCCTGTGATGAAAAGCATTCTGTTTCGACCGCCAAACCTTTCAGGGGAGCATTTGCAACCGTTTGGCACCATTTTTGAGTCAATTGGAGAAAGTCATATTTTTTATGAAACTGTGACCCCGGGGCTTAGGGATTTTTTCAAAAAAATCTTTTTCTGCCGGTTAAGTTGTGGAGGGCTGATTTCTTTTCCTGTGAGGAAAAGCCTTTTGCTTAGACCGCCAAACCTTTCAGAGGAGCCTTTGCAATGGTTTGGCACCATTTTTGAGTCTATTGCCGAAAGTCAGAGTTTTGATGAATTTGTGACCCCGGGGCTTAGGGATTTTTTCAAAAAAATATTTTTCTGCCGGTGAAGTTGTGGAGCGCTGCTTTCTATTCCTGTGATAAAAAGCCTTCTGTTTCGACCGCCAAACCTTTCAGGGGAGCATTTGCAACCGTTTGGCACCATTTTTGAGTCAATTGGAGAAAGTCATATTTTTGCTGAAATTGTGACCCCGGGGCTTAGGGATTTTTTTCAAAAAAATATTTTTTTGCCGGTTAAGTTGTCGAGGGCTGATTTCTTTTCCTGTGATAAAAAGCCTTCTCTTTCGACCGCCAAACCTTTCAGGGGAGCCTTTGCAAGTGTTTTGCACCATTTTTGAGTCAATTGGAGAAAGTCATATTTTTGCTGAAATTGTGACGCCGGGGCTTAGGGATTTTTTTCAAAAAAATCTTTTTCTCCCGGTTAAGTTGTCGAGGGCTGATTTCTTTTCCTGTGATAAAAAGCCTTCTCTTTCGACCGCCAAACCTTTCAGGGGAGCCTTTGCAAGTGTTTTGCACCATTTTTGAGTCAATTGGAGAAAGTCATATTTTTGCTGAAATTGTGACCCCGGGGCTTAGGGATTTATTCAAAAAAATATTTTTCTGCCGGTTAAGTTGTGGAGGGCTGATTTCTTTTCCTGTGATAAAAAGGCTTCTGTTTCGACCGCCAAACCTTTCAGGGGAGCATTGGCATCATTTTTGAGTCAATTGCCGAAAGTCAGAGTTTTGATGACATTGTGATGCCGGGGCTTAGGGATTTTTTCAAAAAAATCTTTTTCTGCCGGTTAAGTTGTGGAGCGCTGATTTCTATTCCTGTGATAAAAAGCCTTCTGTTTCGACCGCAAAACCTTTCAGGGGAGCATTTGCAACCGTTTGACACCATTTTTGAGTCAATTGGAGAAAGTCATATTTTTGCTGAAATTGTGACCCCGGGGCTTAGGGATTTTTTTCAAAAAAATCTTTTTCTCCCGGTTAAGTTGTCGAGGGCTGATTTCTTTTTCTGTGATAAAAAGCCTTCTCTTTCGACCGCCAAACCTTTCAGGGGAGCCTTTGCAAGTGTTTTGCACCATTTTTGAGTCAATTGGAGAAAGTCATATTTTTGCTGAAATTGTGACGCCGGGGCTTAGGGATTTTTTTCAAAAAAATCTTTTTCTCCCGGTTAAGTTGTCGAGGGCTGATTTCTTTTCCTGTGATAAAAAGCCTTCTCTTTCGACCGCCAAACCTTTCAGGGGAGCCTTTGCAAGTGTTTTGCACCATTTTTGAGTCAATTGGAGAAAGTCATATTTTTGCTGAAATTGTGACCCCAGGGCTTAGGGATTTTTTCAAAAAAAAATTTTTCTGCCGGTTAAGTTGTGGAGGGCTGATTTCTTTTCCTGTGATAAAAAGGCTTCTGTTTCGACCGCCAAACCTTTCAGGGGAGCATTTGCAACCGTTTGGCACCATTTTTGAGTCAATTGCCGAAAGTCAGAGTTTTGATGACATTGTGACCCCGGGGCTTAGGGATTTTTTTCAAAAAAATATTTTTCTGCCGGTTAAGTTGTGGAGCGCTGATTTCTTTTCCTGTGATGAAAAGCATTCTGTTTCGACCGCAAAACCTTTCAGGGGAGCATTTGCAACCGTTTGGCACCATTTTTGAGTCAATTGGAGAAAGTCATATTTTTGCTGAAATTGTGACCCCGGGGCTTAGGGATTTTTTCAAAAAAATATTTTTCTGCCGGTTAAGTTGTGGAGGGCTGATTTCTTTTCCTGTGATAAAAAGGCTTCTGTTTCGACCGCCAAACCTTTCAGGGGAGCATTGGCATCATTTTTGAGTCAATTGCCGAAAGTCAGAGTTTTGATGACATTGTGACCCCGGGGCTTAGGGATTTTTTCAAAAAAATATTTTTCTGCCGGTTAAGTTGTGGAGCGCTGATTTCTTTTCGTGTGATGAAAAGGATTCTGTTTCGACCGCAAAACCTTTCAGGGGAGCATTTGCAACCGTTTGGCACCATTTTTGAGTCAATTGCCGAAAGTCAGAGTTTTGATGAAATTGTGACCCCGGGGCTTAGGGATTTTTTCAAAAAAATCTTTTTTTGCCGGTTAAGTTGTCGAGGGCTGATTTCTTTTTCTGTGATAAAAAGCCTTCTGTTTCGACCGCAAAACCTTTCAGGGGAGCATTTGCAACCGTTTGGCACCATTTTTGAGTCAATTGGAGAAAAGTCATATGTTTGCTGAAATTGTGACCCCGGGGCTTAGGGATTTTTTCAAAAAAATCTTTTTCTGCCGGTTAAGTTGTGGAGGGCTGATTTCTTTTCCTGTGATAAAAAGGCTTCTGTTTCGACCGCCAAACCTTTCAGGGGAGCATTGGCATCATTTTTGAGTCAATTGCCGAAAGTCAGAGTTTTGATGACACTGTGACGCCGGGGCTTAGGGATTTTTTCAAAAAAATATTTTTCTGCCGGTTAAGTTGTGGAGCGCTGATTTCTATTCCTGTGATAAAAAGCCTTCTGTTTCGACCGCCAAACCTTTCAGGGGAGCATTTGCAACTGTTTGGCATCATTTTTGAGTGAATTTCCGAAAGTCAGATTATTGCTGAAATTGTGACCCCGGGGCTTAGGGATTTTTTCAAAAAAATCTTTTTTTGCCGGTTAAGTTGTCGAGCGCTGATTTCTATTCCTATGATAAAAAGCCTTCTGTTTCGACCGCCAAACCTTTCAGGGGAGCATTTGCAACTGTTTGGCATCATTTTTGAGTGAATTTCCGAAAGTCAGATTTTTGCTGAAATTGTGACCCCGGGGCTTAGGGATTTTTTCAAAAAAAATTTTTTTTGCCGGTTAAGTTGTCTAGGGCTGATTTCTTTTTCTGTGATAAAAAGCCTTCTGCTTCGACCGCCAAACCTTTCAGGGGAGCATTTGCAACCGTTTGGCACGACTTTTGAGTCAATTGCCGAAAGTCATATTTTTGATGACATTGTGTCCCCGGGGCTTCGGGATTTTTTCAAAAAAATATTTTTCTGCCGGTTAAGTTGTGGAGGGCTGATTTCTTTTCCTGTGATAAAAAGGCTTCTGTTTCGACTGCCAAACCTTTCAGGGGAGCATTGGCATCATTTTTGAGTCAATTGCCGAAAGTCAGAGTTTTGATGACATTGTGACCCCGGGGCTTAGGGATTTTTTCAAAAAAATATTTTTCTGCCGGTTAAGTTGTGGAGCGCTGATTTCTTTTCCTGTGATGAAAAGCCTTCTGTTTCGACCGCCAAACCTTTCAGGGGAGCATTTGCAACTGTTTGGCACCATTTTTGAGTCAATTGGAGAAAGTCATATTTTTTATGAAACTGTGACCCCGGGGCTTAGGGATTTTTTCAAAAAAATCTTTTTTTGCCGGTTAAGTTGTCGAGGGCTGATTTCTTTTTCTGTGATAAAAAGCCTTCTGCTTCGACCGCCAAACCTTTCAGGGGAGCATTTGCAACCGTTTGGCACCATTTTTGAGTCAATTGGAGAAAGTCATATTTTTGCTGAAATTGTGACCCCGGGGCTAAGGGATTTTTTCAAAAAAATATTTTTCTGCCGGTTAAGTTGTGGAGGGCTGATTTCTTTTCCTGTGATAAAAAGGCTTCTGTTTCGACCGCCAAACCTTTCAGGGGAGCATTGGCATCATTTTTGAGTCAATTGCCGAAAGTCAGAGTTTTGATGACATTGTGACCCCGGGGCTTAGGGATTTTTTCAAAAAAATATTTTTCTGCCGGTTAAGTTGTGGAGCGCTGATTTCTTTTCGTGTGATGAAAAGGATTCTGTTTCGACCGCAAAACCTTTCAGGGGAGCATTTGCAACCGTTTGGCACCATTTTTGAGTCAATTGCCGAAAGTCAGAGTTTTGATGAAATTGTGACCCCGGGGCTTAGGGATTTTTTCAAAAAAATCTTTTTTTGCCGGTGAAGTTGTCGAGGGCTGATTTCTTTTCATGTGATAAAAAGCCTTCTCTTTCGACCGCCAAACCTTTCAGAGGAGGCTTTGCAATGGTTTGGCACCATTTTTGAGTCAATTGCCGAAAGTCAGAGTTTTGATGAATTTGTGACCCCGGGGCTTAGGGATTTTTTCAAAAAAATCTTTTTCTGCCGGTTAAGTTGTTGAGGGCTGATTTCTTTTCCTGTGATAAAAAGGCTTCTGTTTCGACCGCCAAACCTTTCAGGGGAGCAATGGCATCATTTTTGAGTCAATTGCCGAAAGTCAGAGTTTTGATGACATTGTGACCCCGGGGCTTAGGGATTTTTTCAAAAAAATCTTTTTTTGCCGGTGAAGTTGTCGAGGGCTGATTTCTTTTCCTGTGATAAAAAGCCTTCTCTTTCGACCGCCAAACCTTTCCGGGGAGCATTTGCAACCGTTTGGCACCATTTTTGAGTCAATTGGAGAAAGTCATATTTTTTATGAAACTGTGACCCCGGGGCTTAGGGATTTTTTCCAAAAAATCTTTTTTTGCCAGTTAAGTTGTCGAGGGATGATTTCTTTTTCTGTGATAAAAAGCCTTCTGTTTCGACCGCAAAACCTTTCAGGGGAGCATTTGCAACCGTTTGGCACCATTTTTGAGTCAATTGGAGAAAGTCATATTTTTGCTGAAATTGTGACCCCGGGGCTTAGGGATTTTTTCAAAAAAATCTTTTTTTGCCTGTTAAGTTGACGAGGGCTGATTTCTTTTTCTGTGATAAAAAGCCTTCTGCTTCGACCGCCAAACCTTTCAGGGGAGCATTGGCATCATTTTTGAGTCAATTGCCGAAAGTCAGAGTTTTGATGACATTGTGACCCCGGGGCTTAGGGATATTTCAAAAAAATATTTTTCTGTCGCTTAAGTTGTGGAGCGCTGATTTCTTTTCCTGTGATGAAAAGCATTCTGTTTCGACCGCAAAACCTTTCAGGGGAGCATTTGCAACCGTTTGGCACCATTTTTGAGTCAATTGGAGAAAGTCATATTTTTGCTGAAATTGTGACCCCGGGGCTTAGGGATTTTTTCAAAAAAATCTTTTTTTCCCGGTTAAGTTGTCGAGGGCTGATTTCTTTTTCTGTGATAAAAAGCCTTCTGTTTCGACCGCAAAACCTTTCAGGGGAGCATTTGCAACCGTTTGGCACCATTTTTGAGTCAATTGGAGAAAGTCATATTTTTGCTGAAATTGTGACCCCGGGGCTTAGGGATTTTTTCAAAAAAATCTTTTTTTGCCGGTTAAGTTGTCGAGGGCTGATTTCTTTTTCTGTGATAAAAAGCCTTCTGTTTCGACCGCAAAACCTTTCAGGGGAGCATTTGCAACCGTTTGGCACCATTTTTGAGTCAATTGGAGAAAAGTCATATGTTTGCTGAAATTGTGACCCCGGGGCTTAGGGATTTTTTCAAAAAAATCTTTTTCTGCCGGTTAAGTTGTGGAGGGCTGATTTCTTTTCCTGTGATAAAAAGGCTTCTGTTTCGACCGCCAAACCTTTCAGGGGAGCATTGGCATCATTTTTGAGTCAATTGCCGAAAGTCAGAGTTTTGATGACACTGTGACGCCGGGGCTTAGGGATTTTTTCAAAAAAATATTTTTCTGCCGGTTAAGTTGTGGAGCGCTGATTTCTATTCCTGTGATAAAAAGCCTTCTGTTTCGACCGCCAAACCTTTCAGGGGAGCATTTGCAACTGTTTGGCATCATTTTTGAGTGAATTTCCGAAAGCCAGATTTTTGCTGAAATTGTGACCCCGGGGCTTAGGGATTTTTTCAAAAAAATCTTTTTTTGCCGGTTAAGTTGTCGAGCGCTGATTTCTATTCCTATGATAAAAAGCCTTCTGTTTCGACCGCCAAACCTTTCAGGGGAGCATTTGCAACTGTTTGGCATCATTTTTGAGTGAATTTCCGAAAGTCAGATTTTTGCTGAAATTGTGACCCCGGGGCTTAGGGATTTTTTCAAAAAAATTTTTTTTGCCGGTTGTCTAGGGCTGATTTCTTTTTCTGTGATAAAAAGCCTTCTGCTTCGACCGCCAAAACTTTCAGGGGAGCATTGGCATCATTTTTGAGTCAATTGCCGAAAGTCAGAGTTTTGATGACATTGTGACCCCGGGGCTTAGGGATTTTTTCAAAAAAATATTTTTCTGTCGCTTAAGTTGTGGAGCGCTGATTTCTTTTCCTGTGATGAAAAGCATTCTGTTTTGACCGCAAAACCTTTCAGGGGAGCATTTGCAACCGTTTGGCACCATTTTTGAGTCAATTGGAGAAAGTCATATTTTTGCTGAAATTGTGACCCCGGGGCTTAGGGATTTTTTCAAAAAAATCTTTTTTTCCCGGTTAAGTTGTCGAGGGCTGATTTCTTTTTCTGTGATAAAAAGCCTTCTGTTTCGACCGCAAAACCTTTCAGGGGAGCATTTGCAACCGTTTGGCACCATTTTTGAGTCAATTGGAGAAAGTCATATTTTTGCTGAAATTGTGACCCCGGGGCTTAGGGATTTTTTCAAAAAAATCTTTTTTTGTCGGTTAAGTTGTCGAGGGCTGATTTCTTTTTCTGTGATAAAAAGCCTTCTGTTTCGACCGCAAAACCTTTCAGGGGAGCATTTGCAACTGTTTGGCATCATTTTTGAGTGAATTTCCGAAAGTCAGATTTTTGATGAAATTGTGACCCCGGGGCTTAGGGATTTTTTCAAAAAAAAATTTTTTTGCCGGTTAAGTTGTCTAGGGCTGATTTCTTTTTCTGTGATAAAAAGCCTTCTGCTTCGACCGCCAAACCTTTCAGGGGAGCATTTGCAAGTGTTTGGCACCATTTTTGAGTCAATTGGAGAAAGTCATATTTTTGGTGAAATTGTGACCCCGGGGCTTAGGGATTTTTTCAAAAAAATATTTTTCTGCCGGTTAAGTTGTGGAGGGCTGATTTCTTTTCCTGTGATAAAAAGGCTTCTGTTTCGACCGCCAAACCTTTCAGGGGAGCATTGGCATCATTTTTGAGTCAATTGCCGAAAGTCAGAGTTTTGATGACACTGTGACGCCGGGGCTTAGGGATTTTTTCAAAAAAATATTTTTTTGCCGGTTAAGTTGTCGAGGGCTGATTTCTTTTTCTGTGATAAAAAGCCTTCTGCTTCGAACGCCAAACCTTTCAGGGGAGCATTTGCAACCGTTTGGCACGACTTTTGAGTCAATTGGAGAAAGTCATATTTTTGCTGAAATTGTGACCCCGGGGCTTAGGGATTTTTTCAAAAAAATATTTTTCTGCCGGTTAAGTTGTGGAGGGCTGATTTCTTTTCCTGTTATGAAAAGCCTTCTGCTTAGACCGCCAAACCTTTCAGAGGAGCCTTTGCAATGGTTTGGCACCATTTTTGAGTCTATTGCCGAAAGTCAGAGTTTTGATGACATTGTGACCCCGGGGCTTAGGGATTTTTTCAAAAAAAGATTTTTCTGCTGGTTAAGTTGTGGAGCGCTGATTTCTTTTCCTGTTATGAAAAGCCTTCTGTTTCGACCGCCAAACCTTTCAGGGGAGCATTTGCAACCGTTTGGCACGACTTTTGATTCAATTGGAGAAAGTCAGATTTTTGCTGAAATTGTGACCCCGGGGCTTAGGGATTTTTTTCAAAAAAATATTTTTCTGCCGGTTAAGTTGTCGAGGGCTGATTTCTTTTCCTGTGAGGAAAAGCCTTCTGCTTAGACCGCCAAACCTTTCAGAGGAGCCTTTGCAATGGTTTGGCACCATTTTTGAGTCAATTGCCGAAAGTCAGAGTTTTGATGACATTGTGACCCCGGGGCTTAGGGATTTTTTCAAAAAAATATTTTTCTGCCGGTTAAGTTGTGGAGCGCTGATTTCTTTTCCTGTGAGGAAAAGCATTCTGTTTCGACCGCAAAACCTTTCAGGGGAGCATTTGCAACCGTTTGGCACCATTTTTGAGTCAATTGGAGAAAGTCATATTTTTTATGAAACTGTGACCCCGGGGCTTAGGGATTTTTTCAAAAAAATCTTTTTTTGCCGGTTAAGTTGTCGAGGGCTGATTTCTTTTTCTGTGATAAAAAGCCTTCTGCTTCGACCGCCAAACCTTTCAGAGGAGCATTTGCAACCGTTTGGCACCATTTTTGAATCAATTGGAGAAATTCATATTTTTGCTGAAATTGTGAACCCGGGGCTTAGGGATTTTTTCAAAAAAATATTTTTCTGCCGGTTAAGTTGTGGAGGGCTGATTTCTTTTCCTGTGATAAAAAGGCTTCTGTTTCGACCGCCAAACCTTTCAGGGGAGCATTGGCATCATTTTTGAGTCAATTGCCGAAAGTCAGAGTTTTGATGACATTGTGACCCCGGGGCTTAGGGATTTTTTCAAAAAAATATTTTTCTGCCGGTTAAGTTGTGGAGCGCTGATTTCTTTTCGTGTGATGAAAAGGATTCTGTTTTGACCGCAAAACCTTTCAGGGGAGCATTTGCAACCGTTTGGCACCATTTTTGAGTCAATTGCCGAAAGTCAGAGTTTTGATGAAATTGTGACCCCGGGGCTTAGGGATTTTTTCAAAAAAATCTTTTTTTGCCGGTGAAGTTGTCGAGGGCTGATTTCTTTTCATGTGATAAACAGCCTTCTCTTTCGACCGCCAAACCTTTCAGAGGAGGCTTTTCAATGGTTTGGCACCATTTTTGAGTCAATTGCCGAAAGTCAGAGTTTTGATGAATTTGTGACCCCGGGGCTTAGGGATTTTTACAAAAAAATCTTTTTCTGCCGGTTAAGTTGTGGAGGGCTGATTTCTTTTCCTGTGATAAAAAGGCTTCTGTTTCGACCGCCAAACCTTTCAGGGGAGCAATGGCATCATTTTTGAGTCAATTGCCGAAAGTCAGAGTTTTGATGACATTGTGACCCCCGGGGCTTAGGGATTTTTTCAAAAAAATCTTTTTTTGCCGGTGAAGTTGTCGAGGGCTGATTTCTTTTCCTGTGATAAAAAGCCTTCTCTTTCGACCGCCAAACCTTTCAGGGGAGCATTTGCAACCGTTTGGCACCATTTTTGAGTCAATTGGAGAAAGTTATATTTTTTATGAAACTGTGACCCCGGGGCTTAGGGATTTTTTCCAAAAAATCTTTTTTTGCCAGTTAAGTTGTCGAGGGCTGATTTCTTTTTCTGTGATAAAAAGCCTTCTGTTTCGTCCGCAAAACCTTTCAGGGGAGCATTTGCAACCGTTTGGCACCATTTTTGAGTCAATTGGAGAAAGTCATATTTTTTATGAAACTGTGACCCCGGGGCTTAGGGATTTTTTCAAAAAAATCTTTTTTTGCCGGTTAAGTTGTCGAGGGCTGATTTCTTTTTCTGTGATAAAAAGCCTTCTGCTTCGACCGCCAAACCTTTCAGGGGAGCATTTGCAACCGTTTGGCACCATTTTTGAGTCAATTGGAGAAAGTCAGATTTTTGCTGAAATTGTGACCCCGGGGCTTAGGGATTTTTTCAAAAAAATATTTTTTTGCCGGTTAAGTTGTCGAGGGCTGATTTCTTTTTCTGTGATAAAAAGCCTTCTGCTTCGACCGCCAAACCTTTCAGGGGAGCATTTGCAACCGTTTGGCACCATTTTTGAGTCAATTGGAGAAAGTCAGATTTTTGCTGAAATTGTGACCCCGGGGCTTAGGGATTTTTTCAAAAAAATATTTTTCTGCCGGTTAAGTTGTGGAGGGCTGATTTCTTTTCCTGTGATAAAAAGGCTTTTGTTTCGACCGCCAAACCTTTCAGGGGAGCATTGGCATCATTTTTGAGTCAATTGCCGAAAGTCAGAGTTTTGATGACATTGTGACCCCGGGGCTTAGGGATTTTTTCAAAAAAATATTTTTCTGCTGGTTAAGTTGTGGAGCGCTGATTTCTTTTCCTGTGATGAAAAGCCTTCTGTTTCGACCGCCAAACCTTTCAGGGGAGCATTTGCAACCGTTTGGCACGACTTTTGATTCAATTGGAGAAAGTCAGATTTTTGCTGAAATTGTGACCCCGGGGCTTAGGGATTTTTTTCAAAAAAATATTTTTCTGCCGGTTAAGTTGTCGAGGGCTGATTTCTTTTCCTGTGAGGAAAAGCCTTCTGCTTAGACCGCCAAACCTTTCAGAGGAGCCTTTGCAATGGTTTGGCACCATTTTTGAGTCAATTGCCGAAAGTCAGAGTTTTGATGACATTGTGACCCCGGGGCTTAGGGATTTTTTCAAAAAAATATTTTTCTGCCGGGTAAGTTGTGGAGCGCTGATTTCTTTTCCTGTGAGGAAAAGCATTCTGTTTCGACCGCAAAACCTTTCAGGGGAGCATTTGCAACCGTTTGGCACCATTTTTGAGTCAATTGGAGAAAGTCATATTTTTTATGAAACTGTGACCCCGGGGCTTAGGGATTTTTTCAAAAAAATCTTTTTTTGCCGGTTAAGTTGTCGAGGGCTGATTTCTTTTTCTGTGATAAAAAGCCTTCTGCTTCGACCGCCAAACCTTTCAGGGGAGCATTTGCAACCGTTTGGCACCATTTTTGAGTCAATTGGAGAAATTCATATTTTTGCTGAAATTGTGAACCCGGGGCTTAGGGATTTTTTCAAAAAAATCTTTTTCTGCCGGTTAAGTTGTGGAGGGCTGATTTCTTTTCCTGTGATAAAAAGGCTTCTGTTTCGACCGCCAAACCTTTCAGGGGAGCATTGGCATCATTTTTGAGTCAATTGCCGAAAGTCAGAGTTTTGATGACATTGTGACCCCGGGGCTTAGGGATTTTTTCAAAAAAATATTTTTCTGCCGGTTAAGTTGTGGAGCGCTGATTTCTTTTCGTGTGATGAAAAGGATTCTGTTTCGACCGCAAAACCTTTCAGGGGAGCATTTGCAACCGTTTGGCACCATTTTTGAGTCAATTGCCGAAAGTCAGAGTTTTGATGAAATTGTGACCCCGGGGCTTAGGGATTTTTTCAAAAAAATCTTTTTTTGCCGGTGAAGTTGTCGAGGGCTGATTTCTTTTCATGTGATAAAAAGCCTTCTCTTTCGACCGCCAAACCTTTCAGAGGAGGCTTTGCAATGGTTTGGCACCATTTTTGAGTCAATTGCCGAAAGTCAGAGTTTTGATGAATTTGTGACCCCGGGGCTTAGGGATTTTTACAAAAAAATCTTTTTCTGCCGGTTAAGTTGTGGAGGGCTGATTTCTTTTCCTGTGATAAAAAGGCTTCTGTTTCGACCGCCAAACCTTTCAGGGGAGCAATGGCATCATTTTTGAGTCAATTGCCGAAAGTCAGAGTTTTGATGACATTGTGACCCCCGGGGCTTAGGGATTTTTTCAAAAAAATCTTTTTTTGCCGGTGAAGTTGTCGAGGGCTGATTTCTTTTCCTGTGATAAAAAGCCTTCTCTTTCGACCGCCAAACCTTTCAGGGGAGCATTTGCAACCGTTTGGCACCATTTTTGAGTCAATTGGAGAAAGTCATATTTTTTATGAAACTGTGACCCCGGGGCTTAGGGATTTTTTCCAAAAAATCTTTTTTTGCCAGTTAAGTTGTCGAGGGCTGATTTCTTTTTCTGTGATAAAAAGCCTTCTGTTTCGTCCGCAAAACCTTTCAGGGGAGCATTTGCAACCGTTTGGCACCATTTTTGAGTCAATTGGAGAAAGTCATATTTTTTATGAAACTGTGACCCCGGGGCTTAGGGATTTTTTCAAAAAAATCTTTTTTTGCCGGTTAAGTTGTCGAGGGCTGATTTCTTTTTCTGTGATAAAAAGCCTTCTGCTTCGACCGCCAAACCTTTCAGGGGAGCATTTGCAACCGTTTGGCACCATTTTTGAGTCAATTGGAGAAAGTCAGATTTTTGCTGAAATTGTGACCCCGGGGCTTAGGGATTTTTTCAAAAAAATCTTTTTCTGCTGGTTAAGTTGTCGAGGGCTGATTTCTTTTCCTGTGAGGAAAAGCCTTTTGCTTAGACCGCCAACCCTTTCAGAGGAGCCTTTGCAATGGTTTGGCACCATTTTTGAGTCAATTGGAGAAAGTCATATTTTTTATGAAACTGTGACCCCGGGGCTTTGGGATTTTTTCAAAAAAATCTTTTTTTGCCGGTTAAGTTGTGGAGCGCTGATTTCTTTTCCTGTGATAAAAAGGCTTCTGTTTCGACCGCCAAACCTTTCAGGGGAGCATTTGCAACCGTTTGGCACCATTTTTGAGTCAATTGGAGAAAGTCATATTTTTTATGAAACTGTGACCCCGGGGCTTAGGGATTTTTTCAAAAAAATCTTTTTTTGCCGGTTAAGTTGTCGAGGGCTGATTTCTTTTTCTGTGATAAAAAGCCTTCTGCTTCGACCGCCAAACCTTTCAGGGGAGCATTTGCAACCGTTTGGCACGACTTTTGAGTCAATTGGAGAAAGTCATATTTTTGCTGAAATTGTGACCCCGGGGCTTAGGGATTTTTTCAAAAAAATATTTTTCTGCCGGTTAAGTTGTGGAGGGCTGATTTCTTTTCCTGTGATAAAAAGGCTTTTGTTTCGACCGCCAAACCTTTCAGGGGAGCATTGGCATCATTTTTGAGTCAATTGCCGAAAGTCAGAGTTTTGATGACATTGTGACCCCGGGGCTTAGGGATTTTTTCAAAAAAATATTTTTCTGCTGGTTAAGTTGTGGAGCGCTGATTTCTTTTCCTGTGATGAAAAGCCTTCTGTTTCGACCGCCAAACCTTTCAGGGGAGCATTTGCAACCGTTTGGCACGACTTTTGATTCAATTGGAGAAAGTCAGATTTTTGCTGAAATTGTGACCCCGGGGCTTAGGGATTTTTTCAAAAAAATCTTTTTTTGCCGGTTAAGTTGTCGAGGGCTGATTTCTTTTTCTGTGATAAAAAGCCTTCTGCTTCAACCGCCAAACCTTTCAGGGGAGCATTGGCATCATTTTTGAGTCAATTGCCGAAAGTCATATTTTTTATGAAACTGTGACCCCGGGGCTTAGGGATTTTTTCAAAAAAATATTTTTCTGCCGGTTAAGTTGTGGAGCGCTGATTTCTTTTCGTGTGATGAAAAGCATTCTGTTTCGACCGCAAAACCTTTCAGGGGAGCATTTGCAACCGTTTGGCACCATTTTTGAGTCAATTGGAGAAAGTCATATTTTTTATGAAACTGTGACCCCGGGGCTTAGGGATTTTTTCAAAAAAATCTTTTTTTGCCGGTTAAGTTGTCGAGGGCTGATTTCTTTTTCTGTGATAAAAAGCCTTCTGCTTCGACCGCCAAACCTTTCAGGGGAGCATTTGCAACCGTTTGGCACCATTTTTGAGTCAATTGGAGAAATTCATATTTTTGCTGAAATTGTGACCCCGGGGCTTAGGGATTTTTTCAAAAAAATATTTTTCTGCCGGTTAAGTTGTGGAGGGCTGATTTCTTTTCCTGTGATAAAAAGGCTTCTGTTTCGACCGCCAAACCTTTCAGGGGAGCATTGGCATCATTTTTGAGTCAATTGCCGAAAGTCAGAGTTTTGATGACATTGTGACCCCGGGGCTTAGGGATTTTTTCAAAAAAATATTTTTCTGCCGGTTAAGTTGTGGAGCGCTGATTTCTTTTCGTGTGATGAAAAGGATTTTGTTTCGACCGCAAAACCTTTCAGGGGAGCATTTGCAACCGTTTGGCACCATTTTTGAGTCAATTGCCGAAAGTCAGAGTTTTGATGAAATTGTGACCCCGGGGCTTAGGGATTTTTTCAAAAAAATCTTTTTTTGCCGGTGAAGTTGTCGAGGGCTGATTTCTTTTCATGTGATAAAAAGCCTTCTCTTTCGACCGCCAAACCTTTCAGAGGAGCCTTTGCAATGGTTTGGCACCATTTTTGAGTCAATTGCCGAAAGTCAGAGTTTTGATGACATTGTGACCCCGGGGCTTAGGGATTTTTTCAAAAAAATATTTTTCTGCCGGGTAAGTTGTGGAGCGCTGATTTCTTTTCCTGTGAGGAAAAGCATTCTGTTTCGACCGCAAAACCTTTCAGGGGAGCATTTGCAACCGTTTGGCACCATTTTTGAGTCAATTGGAGAAAGTCATATTTTTTATGAAACTGTGACCCCGGGGCTTAGGGATTTTTTCAAAAAAATCTTTTTTTGCCGGTTAAGTTGTCGAGGGCTGATTTCTTTTTCTGTGATAAAAAGCCTTCTGCTTCGACCGCCAAACCTTTCAGGGGAGCATTTGCAACCGTTTGGCACCATTTTTGAGTCAATTGGAGAAATTCATATTTTTGCTGAAATTGTGAACCCGGGGCTTAGGGATTTTTTCAAAAAAATATTTTTCTGCCGGTTAAGTTGTGGAGGGCTGATTTCTTTTCCTGTGATAAAAAGGCTTCTGTTTCGACCGCCAAACCTTTCAGGGGAGCATTGGCATCATTTTTGAGTCAATTGCCGAAAGTCAGAGTTTTGATGAAATTGTGACCCCGGGGCTTAGGGATTTTTTCAAAAAAATCTTTTTTTGCCAGTGAAGTTGTCGAGGGCTGATTTCTTTTCATGTGATAAAAAGCCTTCTCTTTCGACCGCCAAACCTTTCAGAGGAGGCTTTGCAATGGTTTGGCACCATTTTTGAGTCAATTGCCGAAAGTCAGAGTTTTGATGAATTTGTGACCCCGGGGCTTAGGGATTTTTACAAAAAAATCTTTTTCTGCCGGTTAAGTTGTGGAGGGCTGATTTCTTTTCCTGTGATAAAAAGGCTTCTGTTTCGACTGCCAAACCTTTCAGGGGAGCAATGGCATCATTTTTGAGTCAATTGCCGAAAGTCAGAGTTTTGATGACATTGTGACCCCCGGGGCTTAGGGATTTTTTCAAAAAAATCTTTTTTTGCCGGTGAAGTTGTCGAGGGCTGATTTCTTTTCCTGTGATAAAAAGCCTTCTCTTTCGACCGCCAAACCTTTCAGGGGAGCATTTGCAACCGTTTGGCACCATTTTTGAGTCAATTGGAGAAAGTCATATTTTTTATGAAACTGTGACCCCGGGGCTTAGGGATTTTTTCCAAAAAATCTTTTTTTGCCAGTTAAGTTGTCGAGGGCTGATTTCTTTTTCTGTGATAAAAAGCCTTCTGTTTCGTCCGCAAAACCTTTCAGGGGAGCATTTGCAACCGTTTGGCACCATTTTTGAGTCAATTGGAGAAAGTCATATTTTTTATGAAACTGTGACCCCGGGGCTTAGGGATTTTTTCAAAAAAATCTTTTTTTGCCGGTTAAGTTGTCGAGGGCTGATTTCTTTTTCTGTGATAAAAAGCCTTCTGCTTCGACCGCCAAACCTTTCAGGGGAGCATTTGCAACCGTTTGGCACCATTTTTGAGTCAATTGCCGAAAGTCAGAGTTTTGATGAAATTGTGACCCCGGGGCTTAGGGATTTTTTCAAAAAAATCTTTTTTTGCCGGTTAAGTTGTCGAGGGCTGATTTCTTTTCATGTGATAAAAAGCCTTCTCTTTCGACCGCCAAACCTTTCAGAGGAGGCTTTGCAATGGTTTGGCACCATTTTTGAGTCAATTGCCGAAAGTCAGAGTTTTGATGAATTTGTGACCCCGGGGCTTAGGGATTTTTACAAAAAAATCTTTTTCTTCCGGTTAAGTTGTGGAGGGCTGATTTCTTTTCCTGTGATAAAAAGGCTTCTGTTTCGACCGCCAAACCTTTCAGGGGAGCAATGGCATCATTTTTGAGTCAATTGCCGAAAGTCAGAGTTTTGATGACATTGTGACCCCCGGGGCTTAGGGATTTTTTCAAAAAAATCTTTTTTTGCCGGTGAAGTTGTCGAGGGCTGATTTCTTTTCCTGTGATAAAAAGCCTTCTCTTTCGACCGCCAAACCTTTCAGGGGAGCATTTGCAACCGTTTGGCACCATTTTTGAGTCAATTGGAGAAAGTCATATTTTTTATGAAACTGTGACCCCGGGGCTTAGGGATTTTTTCCAAAAAATCTTTTTTTGCCAGTTAAGTTGTCGAGGGCTGATTTCTTTTTCTGTGATAAAAAGCCTTCTGTTTCGTCCGCAAAACCTTTCAGGGGAGCATTTGCAACCGTTTGGCACCATTTTTGAGTCAATTGGAGAAAGTCATATTTTTTATGAAACTGTGACCCCGGGGCTTAGGGATTTTTTCAAAAAAATCTTTTTTTGCCGGTTAAGTTGTCGAGGGCTGATTTCTTTTTCTGTGATAAAAAGCCTTCTGCTTCGACCGCCAAACCTTTCAGGGGAGCATTTGCAACCGTTTGGCACCATTTTTGAGTCAATTGGAGAAAGTCAGATTTTTGCTGAAATTGTGACCCCGGGGCTTAGGGATTTTTTCAAAAAAATATTTTTTTGCCGGTTAAGTTGTCGAGGGCTGATTTCTTTTTCTGTGATAAAAAGCCTTCTGCTTCGACCGCCAAACCTTTCAGGGGAGCATTTGCAACCGTTTGGCACCATTTTTGAGTCAATTGGAGAAATTCATATTTTTGCTGAAATTGTGAACCCGGGGCTTAGGGATTTTTTCAAAAAAATATTTTTCTGCCAGTTAAGTTGTGGAGGGCTGATTTCTTTTCCTGTGATAAAAAGGCTTCTGTTTCGACCGCCAAACCTTTCAGGGGAGCATTGGCATCATTTTTGAGTCAATTGCCGAAAGTCAGAGTTTTGATGACATTGTGACCCCGGGGCTTAGGGATTTTTTCAAAAAGATATTTTTCTGCTGGTTAAGTTGTCGAGGGCTGATTTCTTTTCCTGTGAGGAAAAGCCTTTTGCTTAGACCGCCAACCCTTTCAGAGGAGCCTTTGCAATGGTTTGGCACCATTTTTGAGTCAATTGGAGAAAGTCATATTTTTTATGAAACTGTGACCCCGGGGCTTTGGGATTTTTTCAAAAAAATCTTTTTTTGCCGGTTAAGTTGTGGAGGGCTGATTTCTTTTCCTGTGATAAAAAGGCTTCTGTTTCGACCGCCAAACCTTTCAGGGGAGCATTTGCAACCGTTTGGCACCATTTTTGAGTCAATTGGAGAAAGTCATATTTTTTATGAAACTGTGACCCCGGGGCTTAGGGATTTTTTCAAAAAAATCTTTTTTTGCCGGTTAAGTTGTCGAGGGCTGATTTCTTTTTCTGTGATAAAAAGCCTTCTGCTTCGACCGCCAAACCTTTCAGGGGAGCATTTGCAACCGTTTGGCACCATTTTTGAGTCAATTGGAGAAAGTCAGATTTTTGCTGAAATTGTGACCCCGGGGCTTAGGGATTTTTTCAAAAAAATATTTTTTTGCCGGTTAGGTTGTCGAGGGCTGATTTCTTTTTCTGTGATAAAAAGCCTTCTGCTTCGACCGCCAAACCTTTCAGGGGAGCATTGGCATCATTTTTGAGTCAATTGCCGAAAGTCAGAGTTTTGATGACATTGTGACCCCGGGGCTTAGGGATTTTTTCAAAAAAATATTTTTCTGTCGCTTAAGTTGTGGAGCGCTGATTTCTTTTCCTGTGATGAAAAGCATTCTGTTTCGACCGCAAAACCTTTCAGGGGAGCATTTGCAACCGTTTGGCACCATTTTTGAGTCAATTGCCGAAAGTCAGAGTTTTGATGAAATTGTGACCCCGGGGCTTAGGGATTTTTTCAAAAAAATCTTTTTTTGCCGGTGAAGTTGTCGAGGGCTGATTTCTTTTCCTGTGATAAAGAGCCTTCTGTTTCGACCGCAAAACCTTTCAGGGGAGCATTTGCAACCGTTTGGCACCATTTTTGAGTCAATTGGAGAAAGTCATATTTTTGCTGAAATTGTGACCCCGGGGCTTAGGGATTTTTTCAAAAAAATATTTTTCTGCCGGTTAAGTTGTGGAGCGCTGATTTCTTTTCGTGTGATGAAAAGGATTCTGTTTCGACCGCAAAACCTTTCAGGGGAGCATTTGCAACCGTTTGGCACCATTTTTGAGTCAATTGCCGAAAGTCAGAGTTTTGATGAAATTGTGACCCCGGGGCTTAGGGATTTTTTCAAAAAAATCTTTTTTTGCCGGTTAAGTTGTCGAGGGCTGATTTCTTTTCATGTGATAAAAAGCCTTCTCTTTCGACCGCCAAACCTTTCAGAGGAGGCTTTGCAATGGTTTGGCACCATTTTTGAGTCAATTGCCGAAAGTCAGAGTTTTGATGAATTTGTGACCCCGGGGCTTAGGGATTTTTACAAAAAAATCTTTTTCTTCCGGTTAAGTTGTGGAGGGCTGATTTCTTTTCCTGTGATAAAAAGGCTTCTGTTTCGACCGCCAAACCTTTCAGGGGAGCAATGGCATCATTTTTGAGTCAATTGCCGAAAGTCAGAGTTTTGATGACATTGTGACCCCCGGGGCTTAGGGATTTTTTCAAAAAAATCTTTTTTTGCCGGTGAAGTTGTCGAGGGCTGATTTCTTTTCCTGTGATAAAAAGCCTTCTCTTTCGACCGCCAAACCTTTCAGGGGAGCATTTGCAACCGTTTGGCACCATTTTTGAGTCAATTGGAGAAAGTCATATTTTTTATGAAACTGTGACCCCGGGGCTTAGGGATTTTTTCCAAAAAATCTTTTTTTGCCAGTTAAGTTGTCGAGGGCTGATTTCTTTTTCTGTGATAAAAAGCCTTCTGTTTCGTCCGCAAAACCTTTCAGGGGAGCATTTGCAACCGTTTGGCACCATTTTTGAGTCAATTGGAGAAAGTCATATTTTTTATGAAACTGTGACCCCGGGGCTTAGGGATTTTTTCAAAAAAATCTTTTTTTGCCGGTTAAGTTGTCGAGGGCTGATTTCTTTTTCTGTGATAAAAAGCCTTCTGCTTCGACCGCCAAACCTTTCAGGGGAGCATTTGCAACCGTTTGGCACCATTTTTGAGTCAATTGGAGAAATTCATATTTTTGCTGAAATTGTGAACCCGGGGCTTAGGGATTTTTTCAAAAAAATATTTTTCTGCCAGTTAAGTTGTGGAGGGCTGATTTCTTTTCCTGTGATAAAAAGGCTTCTGTTTCGACCGCCAAACCTTTCAGGGGAGCATTGGCATCATTTTTGAGTCAATTGCCGAAAGTCAGAGTTTTGATGACATTGTGACCCCGGGGCTTAGGGATTTTTTCAAAAAGATATTTTTCTGCTGGTTAAGTTGTCGAGGGCTGATTTCTTTTCCTGTGAGGAAAAGCCTTTTGCTTAGACCGCCAACCCTTTCAGAGGAGCCTTTGCAATGGTTTGGCACCATTTTTGAGTCAATTGGAGAAAGTCATATTTTTTATGAAACTGTGACCCCGGGGCTTTGGGATTTTTTCAAAAAAATCTTTTTTTGCCGGTTAAGTTGTGGAGGGCTGATTTCTTTTCCTGTGATAAAAAGGCTTCTGTTTCGACCGCCAAACCTTTCAGGGGAGCATTTGCAACCGTTTGGCACCATTTTTGAGTCAATTGGAGAAAGTCATATTTTTTATGAAACTGTGACCCCGGGGCTTAGGGATTTTTTCAAAAAAATCTTTTTTTGCCGGTTAAGTTGTCGAGGGCTGATTTCTTTTTCTGTGATAAAAAGCCTTCTGCTTCGACCGCCAAACCTTTCAGGGGAGCATTTGCAACCGTTTGGCACCATTTTTGAGTCAATTGGAGAAAGTCAGATTTTTGCTGAAATTGTGACCCCGGGGCTTAGGGATTTTTTCAAAAAAATATTTTTTTGCCGGTTAGGTTGTCGAGGGCTGATTTCTTTTTCTGTGATAAAAAGCCTTCTGCTTCGACCGCCAAACCTTTCAGGGGAGCATTGGCATCATTTTTGAGTCAATTGCCGAAAGTCAGAGTTTTGATGACATTGTGACCCCGGGGCTTAGGGATTTTTTCAAAAAAATATTTTTCTGTCGCTTAAGTTGTGGAGCGCTGATTTCTTTTCCTGTGATGAAAAGCATTCTGTTTCGACCGCAAAACCTTTCAGGGGAGCATTTGCAACCGTTTGGCACCATTTTTGAGTCAATTGCCGAAAGTCAGAGTTTTGATGAAATTGTGACCCCGGGGCTTAGGGATTTTTTCAAAAAAATCTTTTTTTGCCGGTGAAGTTGTCGAGGGCTGATTTCTTTTCCTGTGATAAAGAGCCTTCTGTTTCGACCGCAAAACCTTTCAGGGGAGCATTTGCAACCGTTTGGCACCATTTTTGAGTCAATTGGAGAAAGTCATATTTTTGCTGAAATTGTGACCCCGGGGCTTAGGGATTTTTTCAAAAAAATTTTTTTTTGCCGGTTAAGTTGTCGAGGGCTGATTTCTTTTTCTGTGATAAAAAGCCTTCTGTTTCGACCGCAAAACCTTTCAGGGGAGCATTTGAAACCGTTTGGCACCATTTTTGAGTCAATTGGAGAAAAGTCATATTTTTGCTGAAATTGTGACCCCGGGGCTTAGGGATTTTTTCAAAAAAATATTTTTCTGCCGGTTAAGTTGTGGAGGGCTGATTTCTTTTCCTGTGATAAAAAGGCTTCTGTATCGACCGCCAAACCTTTCAGGGTAGCATTGGCATCATTTTTGAGTCAATTGCCGAAAGTCAGAGTTTTGATGACATTGTGACCCCGGGGCTTAGGGATTTTTTCAAAAAAATATTTTTCTGCCGGTTAAGTTGTGGAGCGCTGATTTCTTTTCGTGTGATGAAAAGCATTCTGTTTCGACCGCAAAACCTTTCATGGGAGCATTTGCAATCGTTTGGCACCATTTTTGAGTCAATTGCCGAAAGTCAGAGTTTTGATGAAATTGTGACCCCGGGGCTTAGGGATTTTTTCAAAAAAATATTTTTCTGCCGGTTAAGTTGTGGAGGGCTGATTTCTTTTCCTGTGATAAAAAGCCTTCTCTTTCGACCGCAAAACCTTTCAGGGGAGCATTTGCAACGGTTTGGCACCATTTTTGAGTCAATTGGAGAAAGTCATATTTTTTATGAAACTGTGACCCCGGGGCTTAGGGATTTTTTCAAAAAAATCATTTTTTGCCGGTTAAGTTGTGGAGCGCTGATTTCTTTTCCTGTGATGAAAAGCATTCTGTTTCGACCGCCAAACCTTTCAGGGGAGCATTTGTAACCGTTTGGCACCATTTTTGAGTCAATTGCCGAAAGTCAGAGTTTTGATGACATTGTGACCCCGGGGCTTAGGGATTTTTTCAAAAAAGTATTTTTCTGTCGGTTAAGTTGTGGAGCGCTGATTTCTTTTCCTGTGATGAAAAGCATTCTGTTTCGACCGCAAAACCTTTCAGGGGAGCATTTGCAACCGTTTGGCACCATTTTTGAGTCAATTGGAGAAAGTCATATTTTTTATGAAACTGTGACCCCGGGGCTTAGGGATTTTTTCAAAAAAATCTTTTTTTGCCGGTTAAGTTGTGGAGGGCTGATTTCTATTTCTGTGATAAAAAGCCTTCTGCTTAGACCGCCAAACCTTTCAGGGGAGCATTGGCATCATTTTTGAGTCAATTGCCTTAAGTCATATTTTTTATGAAACTGTGACCCCGGGGCTTAGGGATTTTTTCAAAAAAATATTTTTCTGCCGGTTAAGTTGTGGAGCGCTGATTTCTTTTCCTGTGATGAAAAGCATTCTGTTTCGACCGCAAAACCTTTCAGGGGAGCATTTGCAACCGTTTGGCACCATTTTTGAGTCAAATGGAGAAAAGTCATATTTTTGCTGAAATTGTGACCCCGGGGCTTAGGGATTTTTTCAAAAAAATATTTTTCTGCCGGTTAAGTTGTGGAGGGCTAATTTCTTTTCCTGTGATAAAAAGGCTTCTGTTTCGACCGCCAAACCTTTCCGGGGAGCATTGGCATCATTTTTGAGTCAATTGCCGAAAGTCAGAGTTTTGATGACATTGTGACCCCGGGGCTTAGGGATTTTTTCAAAAAAATATTTTTCTGCTGGTTAAGTTGTGGAGCGCTGATTTCTTTTCCTGTGATGAAAAGCATTCTGTTTCAACCGCAAAACCTTTCAGGGGAGCATTTGCAACCGTTTGGCACCATTTTTGAGTCAATTGCCGAAAGTCAGAGTTTTGATGAAATTGTGACCCCGGGGCTTAGGGATTTTTTCAAAAAAATCTTTTTTTGCCGGTGAAGTTTTCGACGGCTGATTTCTTTTCCTGTAATAAAAAGCCTTCTCTTTCGACCGCCAAACCTTTCAGGGGAGCATTTGCAACCGTTTGGCACCATTTTTGAGTCAATTGAAGAAAGTCATATTTTTTATGAAACTGTGACCCCGGGGCTTAGGGATTTTTTTGAAAAAAAATCTTTTTCTGCCGGTTAAGTTGTGGAGGGCTGATTTCTTTTCCTGTGATAAAAAGGCTTCTGTTTCGACCGCCAAACCTTTCAGGGGAGCATTGGCATCATTTTTGAGTCAATTGCCGAAAGTCAGAGTTTTGATGAATTTGTGACCCCGGGGCTTAGGGATTTTTACAAAAAAATCTTTTTCTTCCGGTTAAGTTGTGGAGGGCTGATTTCTTTTCCTGTGATAAAAAGGCTTCTGTTTCGACCGCCAAACCTTTCAGGGGAGCAATGGCATCATTTTTGAGTCAATTGCCGAAAGTCAGAGTTTTGATGACATTGTGACCCCCGGGGCTTAGGGATTTTTTCAAAAAAATCTTTTTTTGCCGGTGAAGTTGTCGAGGGCTGATTTCTTTTCCTGTGATAAAAAGCCTTCTCTTTCGACCGCCAAACCTTTCAGGGGAGCATTTGCAACCGTTTGGCACCATTTTTGAGTCAATTGGAGAAAGTCATATTTTTTATGAAACTGTGACCCCGGGGCTTAGGGATTTTTTCCAAAAAATCTTTTTTTGCCAGTTAAGTTGTCGAGGGCTGATTTCTTTTTCTGTGATAAAAAGCCTTCTGTTTCGTCCGCAAAACCTTTCAGGGGAGCATTTGCAACCGTTTGGCACCATTTTTGAGTCAATTGGAGAAAGTCATATTTTTTATGAAACTGTGACCCCGGGGCTTAGGGATTTTTTCAAAAAAATCTTTTTTTGCCGGTTAAGTTGTCGAGGGCTGATTTCTTTTTCTGTGATAAAAAGCCTTCTGCTTCGACCGCCAAACCTTTCAGGGGAGCATTTGCAACCGTTTGGCACCATTTTTGAGTCAATTGGAGAAAGTCAGATTTTTGCTGAAATTGTGACCCCGGGGCTTAGGGATTTTTTCAAAAAAATATTTTTTTGCCGGTTAAGTTGTCGAGGGCTGATTTCTTTTTCTGTGATAAAAAGCCTTCTGCTTCGACCGCCAAACCTTTCAGGGGAGCATTTGCAACCGTTTGGCACCATTTTTGAGTCAATTGGAGAAAGTCAGATTTTTGCTGAAATTGTGACCCCGGGGCTTAGGGATTTTTTCAAAAAAATATTTTTTTGCCGGTTAGGTTGTCGAGGGCTGATTTCTTTTTCTGTGATAAAAAGCCTTCTGCTTCGACCGCCAAACCTTTCAGGGGAGCATTGGCATCATTTTTGAGTCAATTGCCGAAAGTCAGAGTTTTGATGA
Organism: Podarcis cretensis; assembly: GCF_951804945.1. Lineage (NCBI taxonomy): Eukaryota > Metazoa > Chordata > Lepidosauria > Squamata > Lacertidae > Podarcis > Podarcis cretensis. The sequence continues at coordinate 9,136,061 of NC_137176.1, forward strand.
CATTGTGACCCCGGGGCTTAGGGATTTTTTCAAAAAAATATTTTTCTGTCGCTTAAGTTGTGGAGCGCTGATTTCTTTTCCTGTGATGAAAAGCATTCTGTTTCGACCGCAAAACCTTTCAGGGGAGCATTTGCAACCGTTTGGCACCATTTTTGAGTCAATTGCCGAAAGTCAGAGTTTTGATGAAATTGTGACCCCGGGGCTTAGGGATTTTTTCAAAAAAATCTTTTTTTGCCGGTGAAGTTGTCGAGGGCTGATTTCTTTTCCTGTGATAAAGAGCCTTCTGTTTCGACCGCAAAACCTTTCAGGGGAGCATTTGCAACCGTTTGGCACCATTTTTGAGTCAATTGGAGAAAGTCATATTTTTGCTGAAATTGTGACCCCGGGGCTTAGGGATTTTTTCAAAAAAATTTTTTTTTGCCGGTTAAGTTGTCGAGGGCTGATTTCTTTTTCTGTGATAAAAAGCCTTCTGTTTCGACCGCAAAACCTTTCAGGGGAGCATTTGAAACCGTTTGGCACCATTTTTGAGTCAATTGGAGAAAAGTCATATTTTTGCTGAAATTGTGACCCCGGGGCTTAGGGATTTTTTCAAAAAAATATTTTTCTGCCGGTTAAGTTGTGGAGGGCTGATTTCTTTTCCTGTGATAAAAAGGCTTCTGTATCGACCGCCAAACCTTTCAGGGTAGCATTGGCATCATTTTTGAGTCAATTGCCGAAAGTCAGAGTTTTGATGACATTGTGACCCCGGGGCTTAGGGATTTTTTCAAAAAAATATTTTTCTGCCGGTTAAGTTGTGGAGCGCTGATTTCTTTTCGTGTGATGAAAAGCATTCTGTTTCGACCGCAAAACCTTTCATAGGCGCATTTGCAATCGTTTGGCACCATTTTTGAGTCAATTGCCGAAAGTCAGAGTTTTGATGAAATTGTGACCCCGGGGCTTAGGGATTTTTTCAAAAAAATATTTTTCTGCCGGTTAAGTTGTGGAGGGCTGATTTCTTTTCCTGTGATGAAAAGCCTTCTCTTTCGACCGCAAAACCTTTCAGGGGAGCATTTGCAACGGTTTGGCACCATTTTTGAGTCAATTGGAGAAAGTCATATTTTTTATGAAACTGTGACCCCGGGGCTTAGGGATTTTTTCAAAAAAATCATTTTTTGCCGGTTAAGTTGTGGAGCGCTGATTTCTTTTCCTGTGATGAAAAGCATTCTGTTTCGACCGCCAAACCTTTCAGGGGAGCATTTGTAACCGTTTGGCACCATTTTTGAGTCAATTGCCGAAAGTCAGAGTTTTGATGACATTGTGACCCCGGGGCTTAGGGATTTTTTCAAAAAAGTATTTTTCTGTCGGTTAAGTTGTGGAGCGCTGATTTCTTTTCCTGTGATGAAAAGCATTCTGTTTCGACCGCAAAACCTTTCAGGGGAGCATTTGCAACCGTTTGGCACCATTTTTGAGTCAATTGGAGAAAGTCATATTTTTTATGAAACTGTGACCCCGGGGCTTAGGGATTTTTTCAAAAAAATCTTTTTTTGCCGGTTAAGTTGTGGAGGGCTGATTTCTATTTCTGTGATAAAAAGCCTTCTGCTTAGACCGCCAAACCTTTCAGGGGAGCATTGGCATCATTTTTGAGTCAATTGCCTTAAGTCATATTTTTTATGAAACTGTGACCCCGGGGCTTAGGGATTTTTTCAAAAAAATATTTTTCTGCCGGTTAAGTTGTGGAGCGCTGATTTCTTTTCCTGTGATAAAAAGCCTTCTGTTTCGACCGCAAAACCTTTCAGGGGAGCATTTGCAACCGTTTGGCACCATTTTTGAGTCAAATGGAGAAAAGTCATATTTTTGCTGAAATTGTGACCCCGGGGCTTAGGGATTTTTTCAAAAAAATATTTTTCTGCCGGTTAAGTTGTGGAGGGCTAATTTCTTTTCCTGTGATAAAAAGGCTTCTGTTTCGACCGCCAAACCTTTCCGGGGAGCATTGGCATCATTTTTGAGTCAATTGCCGAAAGTCAGAGTTTTGATGACATTGTGACCCCGGGGCTTAGGGATTTTTTCAAAAAAATATTTTTCTGCTGGTTAAGTTGTGGAGCGCTGATTTCTTTTCCTGTGATGAAAAGCATTCTGTTTCAACCGCAAAACCTTTCAGGGGAGCATTTGCAACCGTTTGGCACCATTTTTGAGTCAATTGCCGAAAGTCAGAGTTTTGATGAAATTGTGACCCCGGGGCTTAGGGATTTTTTCAAAAAAATCTTTTTTTGCCGGTGAAGTTTTCGACGGCTGATTTCTTTTCCTGTGATAAAAAGCCTTCTCTTTCGACCGCCAAACCTTTCAGGGGAGCATTTGCAACCGTTTGGCACCATTTTTGAGTCAATTGAAGAAAGTCATATTTTTTATGAAACTGTGACCCCGGGGCTTAGGGATTTTTTTGAAAAAAAATCTTTTTCTGCCGGTTAAGTTGTGGAGGGCTGATTTCTTTTCCTGTGATAAAAAGGCTTCTGTTTCGACCGCCAAACCTTTCAGGGGAGCATTGGCATCATTTTTGAGTCAATTGCCGAAAGTCAGAGTTTTGATGACATTGTGACCCCGGGGCTTAGGGATTTTTTCAAAAAAATCTTTTTCTGCCGGTGAAGTTTTCGACGGCTGATTTCTTTTCCTGTGATGAAAAGCATTCTGTTTCGACCGCAAAACCTTTCAGGGGAGCATTTGCAACCGTTTGGCACCATTTTTGAGTCAATTGGAGAAAGTCATATTTTTGCTGAAATTGTGACCCCGGGGCTTAGGGATTTTTTCAAAAAAAATTTTTTTTGCCGGTTAAGTTGTCGAGGGCTGATTTCTTTTTCTGTGATAAAAAGCCTTCTGTTTCGACCGCAAAACCTTTCAGGGGAGCATTTGAAACCGTTTGGCACCATTTTTGAGTCAATTGGAGAAAAGTCATATTTTTGCTGAAATTGTGACCCCGGGGCTTAGGGATTTTTTCAAAAAAATATTTTTCTGCCGGTTAAGTTGTGGAGGGCTGATTTCTTTTCCTGTGATAAAAAGGCTTCTGTTTCGACCGCCAAACCTTTCAGGGTAGCATTGGCATCATTTTTGAGTCAATTGCCGAAAGTCAGAGTTTTGATGACATTGTGACCCCGGGGCTTAGGGATTTTTTCAAAAAAATCTTTTTCTGCCGGTTAAGTTGTGGAGGGCTGATTTCTTTTCCTGTGATAAAAAGGCTTCTGTTTCGACCGCCAAACCTTTCAGGGGAGCATTTGCAACCGTTTGGCACCATTTTTGAGTCAATTGGAGAAAGTCATATTTTTGCTGAAATTGTGACCCCGGGGCTTAGGGATTTTTTCAAAAAAATATTTTTTTGCCGGTTAAGTTGTCGAGGGCTGATTTCTTTTTCTGTGATAAAAAGCCTTCTGCTTCGACCGCCAAACCTTTCAGGGGAGCATTGGCATCATTTTTTAGTCAATTGCCGAAAGTCAGAGTTTTGATGACATTGTGACCCCGGGGCTTAGGGATTTTTTCAAAAAAATATTTTTCTGTCGCTTAAGTTGTGGAGCGCTGATTTCTTTTCCTGTGATGAAAAGCATTCTGTTTCAACCGCAAAACCTTTCAGGGGAGCATTTGCAACCGTTTGGCACCATTTTTGAGTCAATTGGAGAAAGTCATATTTTTGCTGAAATTGTGACCCCGGGGCTTAGGGATTTTTTCAAAAAAATCTTTTTTTCCCGGTTAAGTTGTTGAGGGCTGATTTCTTTTTCTGTGATAAAAAGCCTTCTCTTTCGACCGCAAAACCTTTCAGGGGAGCATTTGCAACCGTTTGGCACCATTTTTGAGTCAATTGAAGAAAGTCATATTTTTTATGAAACTGTGACCCCGGGGCTTAGGGATTTTTTTGAAAAAAAATCTTTTTCTGCCGGTTAAGTTGTGGAGGGCTGATTTCTTTTCCTGTGATAAAAAGGCTTCTGTTTCGACCGCCAAACCTTTCAGGGGAGCATTGGCATCATTTTTGAGTCAATTGCCGAAAGTCAGAGTTTTGATGACATTGTGACCCCGGGGCTTAGGGATTTTTTCAAAAAAATCTTTTTCTGCCGGTTAAGTTGTGGAGCGCTGATTTCTTTTCCTGTGATGAAAAGCATTCTGTTTCGACCGCAAAACCTTTCAGGGGAGCATTTGCAACCGTTTGGCACCATTTTTGAGTCAATTGGAGAAAAGTCATATTTTTGCTGAAATCGTGACCCCGGGGCTTAGGGATTTTCTCAAAAAAATATTTTTCTGCCGTTTAAGTTGTTGAGGGCTGATTTCTTTTCCTGTGATAAAAAGGCTTCTGTTTCGACCGCCAAACCTTTCAGGGGAGCATTGGCATCATTTTTGAGTCAATTGCCGAAAGTCAGAGTTTTGATGACATTGTGACCCCGGGGCTTAGGGATTTTTTCAAAAAAATCTTTTTCTGCCGGTTAAGTTGTGGAGGGCTGATTTCTTTTCCTGTGATAAAAAGGCTTCTGTTTCGACCGCCAAACCTTTCAGGGGAGCATTTGCAACCGTTTGGCACCATTTTTGAGTCAATTGGAGAAAGTCATATTTTTGCTGAAATTGTGACCCCGGGGCTTAGGGATTTTTTCAAAAAAATATTTTTTTGCCGGTTAAGTTGTCGAGGGCTGATTTCTTTTTCTGTGATAAAAAGCCTTCTGCTTCGACCGCCAAACCTTTCAGGGGAGCATTGGCATCATTTTTGAGTCAATTGCCGAAAGTCAGAGTTTTGATGACATTGTGACCCCGGGGCTTAGGGATTTTTTCAAAAAAATATTTTTCTGTCGCTTAAGTTGTGGAGCGCTGATTTCTTTTCCTGTGATGAAAAGCATTCTGTTTCAACCGCAAAACCTTTCAGGGGAGCATTTGCAACCGTTTGGCACCATTTTTGAGTCAATTGGAGAAAGTCATATTTTTGCTGAAATTGTGACCCCGGGGCTTAGGGATTTTTTCAAAAAAATCTTTTTTTCCCGGTTAAGTTGTTGAGGGCTGATTTCTTTTTCTGTGATAAAAAGCCTTCTGTTTCGACCGCAAAACCTTTCAGGGGAGCATTTGCAACCGTTTGGCACCATTTTTGAGTCAGTTGAAGAAAGTCATATTTTTTATGAAACTGTGACCCCGGGGCTTAGGGATTTTTTTGAAAAAAAATCTTTTTCTGCCGGTTAAGTTGTGGAGGGCTGATTTCTTTTCCTGTGATAAAAAGGCTTCTGTTTCGACCGCCAAACCTTTCAGGGGAGCATTGGCATCATTTTTGAGTCAATTGCCGAAAGTCAGAGTTTTGATGACATTGTGACCCCGGGGCTTAGGGATTTTTTCAAAAAAATCTTTTTCTGCCGGTTAAGTTGTGGAGCGCTGATTTCTTTTCCTGTGATGAAAAGCATTCTGTTTCGACCGCAAAACCTTTCAGGGGAGCATTTGCAACCGTTTGGCACCATTTTTGAGTCAATTGGAGAAAAGTCATATTTTTGCTGAAATCGTGACCCCGGGGCTTAGGGATTTTCTCAAAAAAATATTTTTCTGCCGTTTAAGTTGTTGAGGGCTGATTTCTTTTCCTGTGATAAAAAGGCTTCTGTTTCGACCGCCAAACCTTTCAGGGTAGCATTGGCATCATTTTTGAGTCAATTGCCGAAAGTCAGAGTTTTGATGACATTGTGACCCCGGGGCTTAGGGATTTTTTCAAAAAAATATTTTTCTGTCGCTTAAGTTGTGGAGCGCTGATTTCTTTTCCTGTGATGAAAAGCATTCTGTTTCAACCGCAAAACCTTTCAGGGGAGCATTTGCAACCGTTTGGCACCATTTTTGAGTCAATTGGAGAAAGTCATATTTTTGCTGAAATTGTGACCCCGGGGCTTAGGGATTTTTTCAAAAAAATCTTTTTTTCCCGGTTAAGTTGTTGAGGGCTGATTTCTTTTTCTGTGATAAAAAGCCTTCTGTTTCGACCGCAAAACCTTTCAGGGGAGCATTTGCAACCGTTTGGCACCATTTTTGAGTCAATTGGAGAAAGTCATATTTTTGCTGAAATTGTGACCCCGGGGCTTAGGGATTTTTTCAAAAAAAATTTTTTTTGCCGGTTAAGTTGTCGAGGGCTGATTTCTTTTTCTGTGATAAAAAGCCTTCTGTTTCGACCGCAAAACCTTTCAGGGGAGCATTTGAAACCGTTTGGCACCATTTTTGAGTCAATTGGAGAAAAGTCATATTTTTGCTGAAATTGTGACCCCGGGGCTTAGGGATTTTTTCAAAAAAATATTTTTCTGCCGGTTAAGTTGTGGAGGGCTGATTTCTTTTCCTGTGATAAAAAGGCTTCTGTTTCGACCGCCAAACCTTTCAGGGTAGCATTGGCATCATTTTTGAGTCAATTGCCGAAAGTCAGAGTTTTGATGACATTGTGACCCCGGGGCTTAGGGATTTTTTCAAAAAAATCTTTTTTTGCCGGTTAAGTTGTCGAGCGCTGATTTCTATTCCTATGATAAAAAGCCTTCTGTTTCGACCGCCAAACCTTTCAGGGGAGCATTTGCAACTGTTTGGCATCATTTTTGAGTGAATTTCCGAAAGTCAGATTTTTGCTGAAATTGTGACCCCGGGGCTTAGGGATTTTTTCAAAAAAAAATTTTTTTGCCGGTTAAGTTGTCTAGGGCTGATTTCTTTTTCTGTGATAAAAAGCCTTCTGCTTCGACCGCCAAACCTTTCAGGGGAGCATTTGCAACCGTTTGGCACGACTTTTGAGTCAAATGGAGAAAAGTCATATTTTTGCTGAAATTGTGACCCCGGGGCTTAGGGATTTTTTCAAAAAAATATTTTTCTGCCGGTTAAGTTGTGGAGGGCTAATTTCTTTTCCTGTGATAAAAAGGCTTCTGTTTCAACCGCCAAACCTTTCAGGGTAGCATTGGCATCATTTTTGAGTCAATTGCCGAAAGTCAGAGTTTTGATGACATTGTGACCCCGGGGCTTAGGGATTTTTTCAAAAAAATATTTTTCTGTCGCTTAAGTTGTGGAGCGCTGATTTCTTTTCCTGTGATGAAAAGCATTCTGTTTCAACCGCAAAACCTTTCAGGGGAGCATTTGCAACCGTTTGGCACCATTTTTGAGTCAATTGGAGAAAGTCATATTTTTGCTGAAATTGTGACCCCGGGGCTTAGGGATTTTTTCAAAAAAATCTTTTTTTCCCGGTTAAGTTGTTGAGGGCTGATTTCTTTTTCTGTGATAAAAAGCCTTCTCTTTCGACCGCAAAACCTTTCAGGGGAGCATTTGCAACCGTTTGGCACCATTTTTGAGTCAATTGAAGAAAGTCATATTTTTTATGAAACTGTGACCCCGGGGCTTAGGGATTTTTTTGAAAAAAAATCTTTTTCTGCCGGTTAAGTTGTGGAGGGCTGATTTCTTTTCCTGTGATAAAAAGGCTTCTGTTTCGACCACCAAACCTTTCAGGGGAGCATTGGCATCATTTTTGAGTCAATTGCCGAAAGTCAGAGTTTTGATGACATTGTGACCCCGGGGCTTAGGGATTTTTTCAAAAAAATCTTTTTCTGCCGGTTAAGTTGTGGAGCGCTGATTTCTTTTCCTGTGATGAAAAGCATTCTGTTTCAACCGCAAAACCTTTCAGGGGAGCATTTGCAACCGTTTGGCACCATTTTTGAGTCAATTGCCGAAAGTCAGAGTTTTGATGAAATTGTGACCCCGGGGCTTAGGGATTTTTTCAAAAAAATCTTTTTTTGCCGGTGAAGTTTTCGACGGCTGATTTCTTTTCCTGTGATAAAAAGCCTTCTCTTTCGACCGCCAAACCTTTCAGGGGAGCATTTGCAACCGTTTGGCACCATTTTTGAGTCAATTGAAGAAAGTCATATTTTTTATGAAACTGTGACCCCGGGGCTTAGGGATTTTTTTGAAAAAAAATCTTTTTCTGCCGGTTAAGTTGTGGAGGGCTGATTTCTTTTCCTGTGATAAAAAGGCTTCTGTTTCGACCGCCAAACCTTTCAGGGGAGCATTGGCATCATTTTTGAGTCAATTGCCGAAAGTCAGAGTTTTGATGACATTGTGACCCCGGGGCTTAGGGATTTTTTCAAAAAAATCTTTTTCTGCCGGTTAAGTTGTGGAGCGCTGATTTCTTTTCCTGTGATGAAAAGCATTCTGTTTCGACCGCAAAACCTTTCAGGGGAGCATTTGCAACCGTTTGGCACCATTTTTGAGTCAATTGGAGAAAAGTCATATTTTTGCTGAAATCGTGACCCCGGGGCTTAGGGATTTTCTCAAAAAAATATTTTTCTGCCGTTTAAGTTGTTGAGGGCTGATTTCTTTTCCTGTGATAAAAAGGCTTCTGTTTCGACCGCCAAACCTTTCAGGGGAGCATTGGCATCATTTTTGAGTCAATTGCCGAAAGTCAGAGTTTTGATGACATTGTGACCCCGGGGCTTAGGGATTTTTTCAAAAAAATCTTTTTCTGCCGGTTAAGTTGTGGAGGGCTGATTTCTTTTCCTGTGATAAAAAGGCTTCTGTTTCGACCGCCAAACCTTTCAGGGGAGCATTTGCAACCGTTTGGCACCATTTTTGAGTCAATTGGAGAAAGTCATATTTTTGCTGAAATTGTGACCCCGGGGCTTAGGGATTTTTTCAAAAAAATATTTTTTTGCCGGTTAAGTTGTCGAGGGCTGATTTCTTTTTCTGTGATAAAAAGCCTTCTGCTTCGACCGCCAAACCTTTCAGGGGAGCATTGGCATCATTTTTGAGTCAATTGCCGAAAGTCAGAGTTTTGATGACATTGTGACCCCGGGGCTTAGGGATTTTTTCAAAAAAATATTTTTCTGTCGCTTAAGTTGTGGAGCGCTGATTTCTTTTCCTGTGATGAAAAGCATTCTGTTTCAACCGCAAAACCTTTCAGGGGAGCATTTGCAACCGTTTGGCACCATTTTTGAGTCAATTGGAGAAAGTCATATTTTTGCTGAAATTGTGACCCCGGGGCTTAGGGATTTTTTCAAAAAAATCTTTTTTTCCCGGTTAAGTTGTTGAGGGCTGATTTTTTTTTCTGTGATAAAAAGCCTTCTGTTTCGACCGCAAAACCTTTCAGGGGAGCATTTGCAACCGTTTGGCACCATTTTTGAGTCAATTGGAGAAAGTCATATTTTTGCTGAAATTGTGACCCCGGGGCTTAGGGATTTTTTCAAAAAAATCTTTTTTTCCCGGTTAGGTTGTTGAGGGCTGATTTCTTTTTCTGTGATAAAAAGCCTTCTCTTTCGACCGCAAAACCTTTCAGGGGAGCATTTGCAACCGTTTGGCACCATTTTTGAGTCAATTGAAGAAAGTCATATTTTTTATGAAACTGTGACCCCGGGGCTTAGGGATTTTTTTGAAAAAAAATCTTTTTCTGCCGGTTAAGTTGTGGAGGGCTGATTTCTTTTCCTGTGATAAAAAGGCTTCTGTTTCGACCGCCAAACCTTTCAGGGGAGCATTGGCATCATTTTTGAGTCAATTGCCGAAAGTCAGAGTTTTGATGACATTGTGACCCCGGGGCTTAGGGATTTTTTCAAAAAAATCTTTTTCTGCCGGTTAAGTTGTGGAGCGCTGATTTCTTTTCCTGTGATGAAAAGCATTCTGTTTCGACCGCAAAACCTTTCAGGGGAGCATTTGCAACCGTTTGGCACCATTTTTGAGTCAATTGGAGAAAAGTCATATTTTTGCTGAAATCGTGACCCCGGGGCTTAGGGATTTTCTCAAAAAAATATTTTTCTGCCGTTTAAGTTGTTGAGGGCTGATTTCTTTTCCTGTGATAAAAAGGCTTCTGTTTCGACCGCCAAACCTTTCAGGGGAGCATTGGCATCATTTTTGAGTCAATTGCCGAAAGTCAGAGTTTTGATGACATTGTGACCCCGGGGCTTAGGGATTTTTTCAAAAAAATCTTTTTCTGCCGGTTAAGTTGTGGAGGGCTGATTTCTTTTCCTGTGATAAAAAGGCTTCTGTTTCGACCGCCAAACCTTTCAGGGGAGCATTTGCAACCGTTTGGCACCATTTTTGAGTCAATTGGAGAAAGTCATATTTTTGCTGAAATTGTGACCCCGGGGCTTAGGGATTTTTTCAAAAAAATATTTTTTTGCCGGTTAAGTTGTCGAGGGCTGATTTCTTTTTCTGTGATAAAAAGCCTTCTGCTTCGACCGCCAAACCTTTCAGGGGAGCATTGGCATCATTTTTGAGTCAATTGCCGAAAGTCAGAGTTTTGATGACATTGTGACCCCGGGGCTTAGGGATTTTTTCAAAAAAATATTTTTCTGTCGCTTAAGTTGTGGAGCGCTGATTTCTTTTCCTGTGATGAAAAGCATTCTGTTTCAACCGCAAAACCTTTCAGGGGAGCATTTGCAACCGTTTGGCACCATTTTTGAGTCAATTGGAGAAAGTCATATTTTTGCTGAAATTGTGACCCCGGGGCTTAGGGATTTTTTCAAAAAAATCTTTTTTTCCCGGTTAAGTTGTTGAGGGCTGATTTCTTTTTCTGTGATAAAAAGCCTTCTGTTTCGACCGCAAAACCTTTCAGGGGAGCATTTGCAACCGTTTGGCACCATTTTTGAGTCAATTGGAGAAAGTCATATTTTTGCTGAAATTGTGACCCCGGGGCTTAGGGATTTTTTCAAAAAAATATTTTTCTGCCGGTTAAGTTGTGGAGCGCTGATTTCTTTTCGTGTGATGAAAAGCATTCTGTTTCGACCGCAAAACCTTTCAGGGTAGCATTTGCAACCGTTTGGCACCATTTTTGAGTCACTTGCCGAAAGTCAGAGTTTTGATGAAATTGTGACCCCGGGCTTAGGGATTTTTTCAAAAAAAACTTTTTTTGCCGGTGAAGTTGTCGAGGGCTGATTTCTTTTCCTGTGATAAAAAGCCTTCTGCTTAGACCGCCAAACCTTTCAGAGGAGCCTTTGCAATGGTTTGGCACCATTTTTGAGTCAATTGCCGAAAGTCAGAGTTTTGATGAATTTGTGACACAGGGGCTTAGGGATTTTTTCAAAAAAATCTTTTTCTGCCGGTTAAGTTGTGGAGGGCTGATTTCTTTTCCTGTGATAAAAAGGCTTCTGTTTCGACCGCCAAACCTTTCAGGGGAGCATTGGCATCATTTTTGAGTCAATTGCCGAAAGTCAGAGTTTTGATGACATTGTGACCCCGGGGCTTAGGGATTTTTTCAAAAAAATCTTTTTCTGCCGGTTAAGTTGTGGAGCGCTGATTTCTTTTCCTGTGATGAAAAGCATTCTGTTTCGACCGCAAAACCTTTCAGGGGAGCATTTGCAACCGTTTGGCACCATTTTTGAGTCAAATGGAGAAAAGTCATATTTTTGCTGAAATTGTGACCCCGGGGCTTAGGGATTTTTTCAAAAAAATATTTTTCTGCCGGTTAAGTTGTGGAGGGCTAATTTCTTTTCCTGTGATAAAAAGGCTTCTGTTTCAACCGCCAAACCTTTCAGGGTAGCATTGGCATCATTTTTGAGTCAATTGCCGAAAGTCAGAGTTTTGATGACATTGTGACCCCGGGGCTTAGGGATTTTTTCAAAAAAATATTTTACTGCCGGTTAAGTTGTGGAGCGCTGATTTCTTTTCCTGTGATGAAAAGCATTCTGTTTCAACCGCAAAACCTTTCAGGGGAGCATTTGCAACCGTTTGGCACCATTTTTGAGTCAATTGCCGAAAGTCAGAGTTTTTATGAAACTGTGACCCCGGGGCTTAGGGATTTTTTCAAAAAAATCTTTTTTTGCCGGTGAAGTTTTCGACGGCTGATTTCTTTTCCTGTGATAAAAAGCCTTCTCTTTCGACCGCCAAACCTTTCAGGGGAGCATTTGCAACCGTTTGGCACCATTTTTGAGTCAATTGAAGAAAGTCATATTTTTTATGAAACTATGACCCCGGGGCTTAGGGATTTTTTTGAAAAAAAATCTTTTTCTGCCGGTTAAGTTGTGGAGGGCTGATTTCTTTTCCTGTGATAAAAAGGCTTCTGTTTCGACCGCCAAACCTTTCAGGGGAGCATTGGCATCATTTTTGAGTCAATTGCCGAAAGTCAGAGTTTTGATGACATTGTGACCCCGGGGCTTAGGGATTTTTTCAAAAAAATCTTTTTCTGCCGGTTAAGTTGTGGAGCGCTGATTTCTTTTTGTGTGATGAAAAGCATTCTGTTTCAACCGCAAAACCTTTCAGGGGAGCATTTGCAACCGTTTGGCACCATTTTTGAGTCAATTGGAGAAAGTCATATTTTTGCTGAAATTGTGACCCCGGGGCTTAGGGATTTTTTCAAAAAAATCTTTTTTTCCCGGTTAAGTTGTTGAGGGCTGATTTCTTTTTCTGTGATAAAAAGCCTTCTGTTTCGACCGCAAAACCTTTCAGGGGAGCATTTGCAACCGTTTGGCACCATTTTTGAGTCAATTGGAGAAAGTCATATTTTTGCTGAAATTGTGACCCCGGGGGTTAGGGATTTTTTCAAAAAATTTTTTTTTTGCCGGTTAAGTTGTCGAGGGCTGATTTCTTTTTCTGTGATAAAAAGCCTTATGTTTCGACCGCAAAACCTTTCAGGGGAGCATTTGCAACCGTTTGGCACCATTTTTGAGTCAATTGGAGAAAAGTCATATTTTTGCTGAAATTGTGACCCCGGGGCTTAGGGATTTTTTCAAAAAAATATTTTTCTGCCGGTTAAGTTGTGGAGGGCTGATTTCTTTTCCTGTGATAAAAAGGCTTCTGTTTCGACCGCCAAACCTTTCAGGGTAGCATTGGCATCATTTTTGAGTCAATTGCCGAAAGTCAGAGTTTTGATGACATTGTGACCCCGGGGCTTAGGGATTTTTTCAAAAAAATCTTTTTCTGCCGGTTAAGTTGTGGAGGGCTGATTTCTTTTCCTGTGATAAAAAGGCTTCTGTTTCGACCGCCAAACCTTTCAGGGGAGCATTTGCAACCGTTTGGCACCATTTTTGAGTCAATTGGAGAAAGTCATATTTTTGCTGAAATTGTGACCCCGGGGCTTAGGGATTTTTTCAAAAAAATATTTTTTTGCCGGTTAAGTTGTCGAGGGCTGATTTCTTTTTCTGTGATAAAAAGCCTTCTGCTTTGACCGCCAAACCTTTCAGGGGAGCATTGGCATCATTTTTGAGTCAATTGCCGAAAGTCAGAGTTTTGATGACATTGTGACCCCGGGGCTTAGGGATTTTTTCAAAAAAATATTTTTCTGTCGCTTAAGTTGTGGAGCGCTGATTTCTTTTCCTGTGATGAAAAGCATTCTGTTTCAACCGCAAAACCTTTCAGGGGAGCATTTGCAACCGTTTGGCACCATTTTTGAGTCAATTGGAGAAAGTCATATTTTTGCTGAAATTGTGACCCCGGGGCTTAGGGATTTTTTCAAAAAAATCTTTTTTTCCCGGTTAAGTTGTTGAGGGCTGATTTCTTTTTCTGTGATAAAAAGCCTTCTGTTTCGACCGCAAAACCTTTCAGGGGAGCATTTGCAACCGTTTGGCACCATTTTTGAATCAATTGGAGAAAGTCATATTTTTGCTGAAATTGTGACCCCGGGGCTTAGGGATTTTTTCAAAAAAAATTTTTTTTGCCGGTTAAGTTGTCGAGGGCTGATTTCTTTTTCTGTGATAAAAAGCCTTCTGTTTCGACCGCAAAACCTTTCAGGGGAGCATTTGAAACCGTTTGGCACCATTTTTGAGTCAATTGGAGAAAAGTCATATTTTTGCTGAAATTGTGACCCCGGGGCTTAGGGATTTTTTCAAAAAAATATTTTTCTGCCGGTTAAGTTGTGGAGGGCTGATTTCTTTTCCTGTGATAAAAAGGCTTCTGTTTCGACCGCCAAACCTTTCAGGGTAGCATTGGCATCATTTTTGAGTCAATTGCCGAAAGTCAGAGTTTTGATGACATTGTGACCCCGGGGCTTAGGGATTTTTTCAAAAAAATATTTTTCTGCCGGTTAAGTTGTGGAGGGCTGATTTCTTTTCCTGTGATAAAAAGGCTTCTGTTTCGACCGCCAAACCTTTCAGGGGAGCATTTGCAACCGTTTGGCACCATTTTTGAGTCAATTGGAGAAAGTCATATTTTTGCTGAAATTGTGACCCCGGGGCTTAGGGATTTTTTCAAAAAAATATTTTTTTGCCGGTTAAGTTGTCGAGGGCTGATTTCTTTTTCTGTGATAAAAAGCCTTCTGCTTCGACCGCCAAACCTTTCAGGGGAGCATTGGCATCATTTTTGAGTCAATTGCCGAAAGTCAGAGTTTTGATGACATTGTGACCCCGGGGCTTAGGGATTTTTTCAAAAAAATATTTTTCTGTCGCTTAAGTTGTGGAGCGCTGATTTCTTTTCCTGTGATGAAAAGCATTCTGTTTCAACCGCAAAACCTTTCAGGGGAGCATTTGCAACCGTTTGGCACCATTTTTGAGTCAATTGGAGAAAGTCATATTTTTGCTGAAATTGTGACCCCGGGGCTTAGGGATTTTTTCAAAAAAATCTTTTTTTCCCGGTTAAGTTGTTGAGGGCTGATTTTTTTTTCTGTGATAAAAAGCCTTCTGTTTCGACCGCAAAACCTTTCAGGGGAGCATTTGCAACCGTTTGGCACCATTTTTGAGTCAATTGGAGAAAGTCATATTTTTGCTGAAATTGTGACCCCGGGGCTTAGGGATTTTTTCAAAAAAATCTTTTTTTCCCGGTTAGGTTGTTGAGGGCTGATTTCTTTTTCTGTGATAAAAAGCCTTCTCTTTCGACCGCAAAACCTTTCAGGGGAGCATTTGCAACCGTTTGGCACCATTTTTGAGTCAATTGAAGAAAGTCATATTTTTTATGAAACTGTGACCCCGGGGCTTAGGGATTTTTTTGAAAAAAAATCTTTTTCTGCCGGTTAAGTTGTGGAGGGCTGATTTCTTTTCCTGTGATAAAAAGGCTTCTGTTTCGACCGCCAAACCTTTCAGGGGAGCATTGGCATCATTTTTGAGTCAATTGCCGAAAGTCAGAGTTTTGATGACATTGTGACCCCGGGGCTTAGGGATTTTTTCAAAAAAATCTTTTTCTGCCGGTTAAGTTGTGGAGGGCTGATTTCTTTTCCTGTGATAAAAAGGCTTCTGTTTCGACCGCCAAACCTTTCAGGGGAGCATTTGCAACCGTTTGGCACCATTTTTGAG
Source organism: Podarcis cretensis (assembly GCF_951804945.1). Taxonomy (NCBI): domain Eukaryota; kingdom Metazoa; phylum Chordata; class Lepidosauria; order Squamata; family Lacertidae; genus Podarcis; species Podarcis cretensis. The sequence continues at coordinate 9,151,189 of NC_137176.1, forward strand.
TCAATTGGAGAAAGTCATATTTTTGCTGAAATTGTGACCCCGGGGCTTAGGGATTTTTTCAAAAAAATATTTTTTTGCCGGTTAAGTTGTCGAGGGCTGATTTCTTTTTCTGTGATAAAAAGCCTTCTGCTTCGACCGCCAAACCTTTCAGGGGAGCATTGGCATCATTTTTGAGTCAATTGCCGAAAGTCAGAGTTTTGATGACATTGTGACCCCGGGGCTTAGGGATTTTTTCAAAAAAATATTTTTCTGTCGCTTAAGTTGTGGAGCGCTGATTTCTTTTCCTGTGATGAAAAGCATTCTGTTTCAACCGCAAAACCTTTCAGGGGAGCATTTGCAACCGTTTGGCACCATTTTTGAGTCAATTGGAGAAAGTCATATTTTTGCTGAAATTGTGACCCCGGGGCTTAGGGATTTTTTCAAAAAAATCTTTTTTTCCCGGTTAAGTTGTTGAGGGCTGATTTCTTTTTCTGTGATAAAAAGCCTTCTGTTTCGACCGCAAAACCTTTCAGGGGAGCATTTGCAACCGTTTGGCACCATTTTTGAGTCAATTGGAGAAAGTCATATTTTTGCTGAAATTGTGACCCCGGGGCTTAGGGATTTTTTCAAAAAAATATTTTTCTGCCGGTTAAGTTGTGGAGCGCTGATTTCTTTTCGTGTGATGAAAAGCATTCTGTTTCGACCGCAAAACCTTTCAGGGTAGCATTTGCAACCGTTTGGCACCATTTTTGAGTCACTTGCCGAAAGTCAGAGTTTTGATGAAATTGTGACCCCGGGCTTAGGGATTTTTTCAAAAAAAACTTTTTTTGCCGGTGAAGTTGTCGAGGGCTGATTTCTTTTCCTGTGATAAAAAGCCTTCTGCTTAGACCGCCAAACCTTTCAGAGGAGCCTTTGCAATGGTTTGGCACCATTTTTGAGTCAATTGCCGAAAGTCAGAGTTTTGATGAATTTGTGACACAGGGGCTTAGGGATTTTTTCAAAAAAATCTTTTTCTGCCGGTTAAGTTGTGGAGGGCTGATTTCTTTTCCTGTGATAAAAAGGCTTCTGTTTCGACCGCCAAACCTTTCAGGGGAGCATTGGCATCATTTTTGAGTCAATTGCCGAAAGTCAGAGTTTTGATGACATTGTGACCCCGGGGCTTAGGGATTTTTTCAAAAAAATCTTTTTCTGCCGGTTAAGTTGTGGAGCGCTGATTTCTTTTCCTGTGATGAAAAGCATTCTGTTTCGACCGCAAAACCTTTCAGGGGAGCATTTGCAACCGTTTGGCACCATTTTTGAGTCAAATGGAGAAAAGTCATATTTTTGCTGAAATTGTGACCCCGGGGCTTAGGGATTTTTTCAAAAAAATATTTTTCTGCCGGTTAAGTTGTGGAGGGCTAATTTCTTTTCCTGTGATAAAAAGGCTTCTGTTTCAACCGCCAAACCTTTCAGGGTAGCATTGGCATCATTTTTGAGTCAATTGCCGAAAGTCAGAGTTTTGATGACATTGTGACCCCGGGGCTTAGGGATTTTTTCAAAAAAATATTTTACTGCCGGTTAAGTTGTGGAGCGCTGATTTCTTTTCCTGTGATGAAAAGCATTCTGTTTCAACCGCAAAACCTTTCAGGGGAGCATTTGCAACCGTTTGGCACCATTTTTGAGTCAATTGCCGAAAGTCAGAGTTTTTATGAAACTGTGACCCCGGGGCTTAGGGATTTTTTCAAAAAAATCTTTTTTTGCCGGTGAAGTTTTCGACGGCTGATTTCTTTTCCTGTGATAAAAAGCCTTCTCTTTCGACCGCCAAACCTTTCAGGGGAGCATTTGCAACCGTTTGGCACCATTTTTGAGTCAATTGAAGAAAGTCATATTTTTTATGAAACTATGACCCCGGGGCTTAGGGATTTTTTTGAAAAAAAATCTTTTTCTGCCGGTTAAGTTGTGGAGGGCTGATTTCTTTTCCTGTGATAAAAAGGCTTCTGTTTCGACCGCCAAACCTTTCAGGGGAGCATTGGCATCATTTTTGAGTCAATTGCCGAAAGTCAGAGTTTTGATGACATTGTGACCCCGGGGCTTAGGGATTTTTTCAAAAAAATCTTTTTCTGCCGGTTAAGTTGTGGAGCGCTGATTTCTTTTTGTGTGATGAAAAGCATTCTGTTTCAACCGCAAAACCTTTCAGGGGAGCATTTGCAACCGTTTGGCACCATTTTTGAGTCAATTGGAGAAAGTCATATTTTTGCTGAAATTGTGACCCCGGGGCTTAGGGATTTTTTCAAAAAAATCTTTTTTTCCCGGTTAAGTTGTTGAGGGCTGATTTCTTTTTCTGTGATAAAAAGCCTTCTGTTTCGACCGCAAAACCTTTCAGGGGAGCATTTGCAACCGTTTGGCACCATTTTTGAGTCAATTGGAGAAAGTCATATTTTTGCTGAAATTGTGACCCCGGGGGTTAGGGATTTTTTCAAAAAATTTTTTTTTTGCCGGTTAAGTTGTCGAGGGCTGATTTCTTTTTCTGTGATAAAAAGCCTTCTGTTTCGACCGCAAAACCTTTCAGGGGAGCATTTGCAACCGTTTGGCACCATTTTTGAGTCAATTGGAGAAAAGTCATATTTTTGCTGAAATTGTGACCCCGGGGCTTAGGGATTTTTTCAAAAAAATATTTTTCTGCCGGTTAAGTTGTGGAGGGCTGATTTCTTTTCCTGTGATAAAAAGGCTTCTGTTTCGACCGCCAAACCTTTCAGGGTAGCATTGGCATCATTTTTGAGTCAATTGCCGAAAGTCAGAGTTTTGATGACATTGTGACCCCGGGGCTTAGGGATTTTTTCAAAAAAATCTTTTTCTGCCGGTTAAGTTGTGGAGGGCTGATTTCTTTTCCTGTGATAAAAAGGCTTCTGTTTCGACCGCCAAACCTTTCAGGGGAGCATTTGCAACCGTTTGGCACCATTTTTGAGTCAATTGGAGAAAGTCATATTTTTGCTGAAATTGTGACCCCGGGGCTTAGGGATTTTTTCAAAAAAATATTTTTTTGCCGGTTAAGTTGTCGAGGGCTGATTTCTTTTTCTGTGATAAAAAGCCTTCTGCTTTGACCGCCAAACCTTTCAGGGGAGCATTGGCATCATTTTTGAGTCAATTGCCGAAAGTCAGAGTTTTGATGACATTGTGACCCCGGGGCTTAGGGATTTTTTCAAAAAAATATTTTTCTGTCGCTTAAGTTGTGGAGCGCTGATTTCTTTTCCTGTGATGAAAAGCATTCTGTTTCAACCGCAAAACCTTTCAGGGGAGCATTTGCAACCGTTTGGCACCATTTTTGAGTCAATTGGAGAAAGTCATATTTTTGCTGAAATTGTGACCCCGGGGCTTAGGGATTTTTTCAAAAAAATCTTTTTTTCCCGGTTAAGTTGTTGAGGGCTGATTTCTTTTTCTGTGATAAAAAGCCTTCTGTTTCGACCGCAAAACCTTTCAGGGGAGCATTTGCAACCGTTTGGCACCATTTTTGAATCAATTGGAGAAAGTCATATTTTTGCTGAAATTGTGACCCCGGGGCTTAGGGATTTTTTCAAAAAAAATTTTTTTTGCCGGTTAAGTTGTCGAGGGCTGATTTCTTTTTCTGTGATAAAAAGCCTTCTGTTTCGACCGCAAAACCTTTCAGGGGAGCATTTGAAACCGTTTGGCACCATTTTTGAGTCAATTGGAGAAAAGTCATATTTTTGCTGAAATTGTGACCCCGGGGCTTAGGGATTTTTTCAAAAAAATATTTTTCTGCCAGTTAAGTTGTGGAGGGCTGATTTCTTTTCCTGTGATAAAAAGGCTTCTGTTTCGACCGCCAAACCTTTCAGGGTAGCATTGGCATCATTTTTGAGTCAATTGCCGAAAGTCAGAGTTTTGATGACATTGTGACCCCGGGGCTTAGGGATTTTTTCAAAAAAATATTTTTCTGCCGGTTAAGTTGTGGAGCGCTGATTTCTTTTCGTGTGATGAAAAGCATTCTGTTTCGACCGCAAAACCTTTCATGGGAGCATTTGCAATCGTTTGGCACCATTTTTGAGTCAATTGCCGAAAGTCAGAGTTTTGATGAAATTGTGACCCCGGGGCTTAGGGATTTTTTCAAAAAAATATTTTTCTGCCGGTTAAGTTGTGGAGGGCTGATTTCTTTTCCTGTGATAAAAAGCCTTCTCTTTCGACCGCAAAACCTTTCAGGGGAGCATTTGCAATGGTTTGGCACCATTTTTGAGTCAATTGAAGAAAATCATATTTTTTATGAAACTGTGACCCCGGGGCTTAGGGATTTTTTCAAAAAAATATTTTTCTGCCGGTTAAGTTGTGGAGGGCTGATTTCTTTTCCTGTGATAAAAAGGCTTCTGTTTCGACCGCCAAACCTTTCAGGGGAGCATTGGAATCATTTTTGAGTCAATTGCCGAAAGTCAGATTTTTGCTGAAATTGTGACCCCGGGGCTTAGGGATTTTTTTCAAAAAAATATTTTTCTGCCGGTTAAGTTGTGGAGCGCTGATTTCTTTTCCTGTGATGAAAAGCATTCTGTTTCGACCGCAAAACCTTTCAGGGGAGCATTTGCAACCGTTTGGCACCATTTTTGAGTCAATTGGAGAAAGTCATATTTTTTATGAAACTGTGACCCCGGGGCTTAGGGATTTTTTCAAAAAAATCATTTTTTGCCGGTTAAGTTGTGGAGCGCTGATTTCTTTTCCTGTGATGAAAAGCATTCTGTTTCGACCGCCAAACCTTTCAGGGGAGCATTTGCAACCGTTTGGCACCATTTTTGAGTCAATTGCCGAAAGTCAGAGTTTTGATGACATTGTGACCCCGGGGCTTAGGGATTTTTTCAAAAAAGTATTTTTCTGTCGGTTAAGTTGTGGAGCGCTGATTTCTTTTCCTGTGATGAAAAGCATTCTGTTTCGACCGCAAAACCTTTCAGGGGAGCATTTGCAACCGTTTGGCACCATTTTTGAGTCAATTGGAGAAAGTCATATATTTTATGAAACTGTGACCCCGGGGCTTAGGGATTTTTTCAAAAAAATCTTTTTTTGCCGGTTAAGTTGTCGAGGGCTGATTTCTTTTTCTGTGATAAAAAGCCTTCTGCTTCAACCGCCAAACCTTTCAGGGGAGCATTGGCATCATTTTTGAGTCAATTGCCGAAAGTCATATTTTTTATGAAACTGTGACCCCGGGGCTTAGGGATTTTTTCAAAAAAATATTTTTCTGCCGGTTAAGTTGTGGAGCGCTGATTTCTTTTCGTGTGATGAAAAGCATTCTGTTTCGACCGCAAAAGCTTTCATGGTAGCATTTGCAACCGTTTGGCACCATTTTTGAGTCAATTGCCGAAAGTCAGAGTTTTGCTGAAATTGTGACCCCGGGGCTTAGGGATTTTTTCAAAAAAATATTTTTCTGCCGGTTAAGTTGTGGAGGGCTAATTTCTTTTCCTGTGATAAAAAGGCTTCTGTTTCAACCGCCAAACCTTTCAGGGTAGCATTGGCATCATTTTTGAGTCAATTGCCGAAAGTCAGAGTTTTGATGACATTGTGACCCCGGGGCTTAGGGATTTTTTCAAAAAAATATTTTTCTGTCGCTTAAGTTGTGGAGCGCTGATTTCTTTTCCTGTGATGAAAAGCATTCTGTTTCAACCGCAAAACCTTTCATGGGAGCATTTGCAATCGTTTGGCACCATTTTTGAGTCAATTGCCGAAAGTCAGAGTTTTGATGAAATTGTGACCCCGGGGCTTAGGGATTTTTTCAAAAAAATATTTTTCTGCCGGTTAAGTTGTGGAGGGCTGATTTCTTTTCCTGTGATAAAAAGGCTTCTGTTTCGACCGCCAAACCTTTCAGGGGAGCATTGGAATCATTTTTGAGTCAATTGCCGAAAGTCAGATTTTTGCTGAAATTGTGACCCCGGGGCTTAGGGATTTTTTTCAAAAAAATATTTTTCTGCCGGTTAAGTTGTGGAGCGCTGATTTCTTTTCCTGTGATGAAAAGCATTCTGTTTCGACCGCAAAACCTTTCAGGGGAGCATTTGCAACCGTTTGGCACCATTTTTGAGTCAATTGGAGAAAGTCATATTTTTTATGAAACTGTGACCCCGGGGCTTAGGGATTTTTTCAAAAAAATCATTTTTTGCCGGTTAAGTTGTGGAGCGCTGATTTCTTTTCCTGTGATGAAAAGCATTCTGTTTCGACCGCCAAACCTTTCAGGGGAGCATTTGCAACCGTTTGGCACCATTTTTGAGTCAATTGCCGAAAGTCAGAGTTTTGATGACATTGTGACCCCGGGGCTTAGGGATTTTTTCAAAAAAGTATTTTTCTGTCGGTTAAGTTGTGGAGCGCTGATTTCTTTTCCTGTGATGAAAAGCATTCTGTTTCGACCGCAAAACCTTTCAGGGGAGCATTTGCAACCGTTTGGCACCATTTTTGAGTCAATTGGAGAAAGTCATATTTTTTATGAAACTGTGACCCCGGGGCTTAGGGATTTTTTCAAAAAAATCTTTTTTTGCCGGTTAAGTTGTCGAGGGCTGATTTCTTTTTCTGTGATAAAAAGCCTTCTGCTTCAACCGCCAAACCTTTCAGGGGAGCATTGGCATCATTTTTGAGTCAATTGCCGAAAGTCATATTTTTTATGAAACTGTGACCCCGGGGCTTAGGGATTTTTTCAAAAAAATATTTTTCTGCCGGTTAAGTTGTGGAGCGCTGATTTCTTTTCGTGTGATGAAAAGCATTCTGTTTCGACCGCAAAAGCTTTCATGGTAGCATTTGCAACCGTTTGGCACCATTTTTGAGTCAATTGCCGAAAGTCAGAGTTTTGCTGAAATTGTGACCCCGGGGCTTAGGGATTTTTTCAAAAAAATATTTTTCTGCCGGTTAAGTTGTGGAGGGCTAATTTCTTTTCCTGTGATAAAAAGGCTTCTGTTTCAACCGCCAAACCTTTCAGGGTAGCATTGGCATCATTTTTGAGTCAATTGCCGAAAGTCAGAGTTTTGATGACATTGTGACCCCGGGGCTTAGGGATTTTTTCAAAAAAATATTTTTCTGTCGCTTAAGTTGTGGAGCGCTGATTTCTTTTCCTGTGATGAAAAGCATTCTGTTTCAACCGCAAAACCTTTCAGGGGAGCATTTGCAACCGTTTGGCACCATTTTTGAGTCAATTGGAGAAAGTCATATTTTTGCTGAAATTGTGACCCCGGGGCTTAGGGATTTTTTCAAAAAAATCTTTTTTTCCCGGTTAAGTTGTTGAGGGCTGATTTCTTTTTCTGTGATAAAAAGCCTTCTCTTTCGACCGCAAAACCTTTCAGGGGAGCATTTGCAACCGTTTGGCACCATTTTTGAGTCAATTGAAGAAAGTCATATTTTTTATGAAACTGTGACCCCGGGGCTTAGGGATTTTTTTGAAAAAAAATCTTTTTCTGCCGGTTAAGTTGTGGAGGGCTGATTTCTTTTCCTGTGATAAAAAGGCTTCTGTTTCGACCGCCAAACCTTTCAGGGGAGCATTGGCATCATTTTTGAGTCAATTGCCGAAAGTCAGAGTTTTGATGACATTGTGACCCCGGGGCTTAGGGATTTTTTCAAAAAAATATTTTTCTGCCGGTTAAGTTGTGGAGCGCTGATTTCTTTTCCTGTGATGAAAAGCATTCTGTTTCAACCGCAAAACCTTTCAGGGGAGCATTTGCAACCGTTTGGCACCATTTTTGAGTCAATTGCCGAAAGTCAGAGTTTTGATGAAATTGTGACCCCGGGGCTTAGGGATTTTTTCAAAAAAATCTTTTTTTGCCGGTGAAGTTTTCGACGGCTGATTTCTTTTCCTGTGATAAAAAGCCTTCTCTTTCGACCGCCAAACCTTTCAGGGGAGCATTTGCAACCGTTTGGCACCATTTTTGAGTCAATTGAAGAAAGTCATATTTTTTATGAAACTGTGACCCCGGGGCTTAGGGATTTTTTTGAAAAAAAATCTTTTTCTGCCGGTTAAGTTGTGGAGGGCTGATTTCTTTTCCTGTGATAAAAAGGCTTCTGTTTCGACCGCCAAACCTTTCAGGGGAGCATTGGCATCATTTTTGAGTCAATTGCCGAAAGTCAGAGTTTTGATGACATTGTGACCCCGGGGCTTAGGGATTTTTTCAAAAAAATCTTTTTCTGCCGGTTAAGTTGTGGAGCGCTGATTTCTTTTCCTGTGATGAAAAGCATTCTGTTTCGACCGCAAAACCTTTCAGGGGAGCATTTGCAACCGTTTGGCACCATTTTTGAGTCAATTGGAGAAAGTCATATTTTTGCTGAAATTGTGACCCCGGGGCTTAGGGATTTTTTCAAAAAAATCTTTTTTTCCCGGTTAAGTTGTTGAGGGCTGATTTCTTTTTCTGTGATAAAAAGCCTTCTGTTTCGACCGCAAAACCTTTCAGGGGAGCATTTGCAACCGTTTGGCACCATTTTTGAGTCAATTGGAGAAAGTCATATTTTTGCTGAAATTGTGACCCCGGGGGTTAGGGATTTTTTCAAAAAATTTTTTTTTTGCCGGTTAAGTTGTCGAGGGCTGATTTCTTTTTCTGTGATAAAAAGCCTTCTGTTTCGACCGCAAAACCTTTCAGGGGAGCATTTGCAACCGTTTGGCACCATTTTTGAGTCAATTGGAGAAAAGTCATATTTTTGCTGAAATTGTGACCCCGGGGCTTAGGGATTTTTTCAAAAAAATATTTTTCTGCCGGTTAAGTTGTGGAGGGCTGATTTCTTTTCCTGTGATAAAAAGGCTTCTGTTTCGACCGCCAAACCTTTCAGGGTAGCATTGGCATCATTTTTGAGTCAATTGCCGAAAGTCAGAGTTTTGATGACATTGTGACCCCGGGGCTTAGGGATTTTTTCAAAAAAATCTTTTTCTGCCGGTTAAGTTGTGGAGGGCTGATTTCTTTTCCTGTGATAAAAAGGCTTCTGTTTCGACCGCCAAACCTTTCAGGGGAGCATTTGCAACCGTTTGGCACCATTTTTGAGTCAATTGGAGAAAGTCATATTTTTGCTGAAATTGTGACCCCGGGGCTTAGGGATTTTTTCAAAAAAATATTTTTTTGCCGGTTAAGTTGTCGAGGGCTGATTTCTTTTTCTGTGATAAAAAGCCTTCTGCTTTGACCGCCAAACCTTTCAGGGGAGCATTGGCATCATTTTTGAGTCAATTGCCGAAAGTCAGAGTTTTGATGACATTGTGACCCCGGGGCTTAGGGATTTTTTCAAAAAAATATTTTTCTGTCGCTTAAGTTGTGGAGCGCTGATTTCTTTTCCTGTGATGAAAAGCATTCTGTTTCAACCGCAAAACCTTTCAGGGGAGCATTTGCAACCGTTTGGCACCATTTTTGAGTCAATTGGAGAAAGTCATATTTTTGCTGAAATTGTGACCCCGGGGCTTAGGGATTTTTTCAAAAAAATCTTTTTTTCCCGGTTAAGTTGTTGAGGGCTGATTTCTTTTTCTGTGATAAAAAGCCTTCTGTTTCGACCGCAAAACCTTTCAGGGGAGCATTTGCAACCGTTTGGCACCATTTTTGAATCAATTGGAGAAAGTCATATTTTTGCTGAAATTGTGACCCCGGGGCTTAGGGATTTTTTCACAAAAAATTTTTTTTGCCGGTTAAGTTGTCGAGGGCTGATTTCTTTTTCTGTGATAAAAAGCCTTCTGTTTCGACCGCAAAACCTTTCAGGGGAGCATTTGCAACCGTTTGGCACCATTTTTGAGTCAATTGGAGAAAAGTCATATTTTTGCTGAAATTGTGACCCCGGGGCTTAGGGATTTTTTCAAAAAAATATTTTTCTGCCGGTTAAGTTGTGGAGGGCTGATTTCTTTTCCTGTGATAAAAAGGCTTCTGTTTCGACCGCCAAACCTTTCAGGGTAGCATTGGCATCATTTTTGAGTCAATTGCCGAAAGTCAGAGTTTTGATGACATTGTGACCCCGGGGCTTAGGGATTTTTTCAAAAAAATATTTTTCTGCCGGTTAAGTTGTGGAGCGCTGATTTCTTTTCCTGTGATGAAAAGCATTCTGTTTCGACCGCCAAACCTTTCAGGGGAGCATTTGCAACCGTTTGGCACCATTTTTGAGTCAATTGCCGAAAGTCAGAGTTTTGATGACATTGTGACCCCGGGGCTTAGGGATTTTTTCAAAAAAGTATTTTTCTGTCGGTTAAGTTGTGGAGCGCTGATTTCTTTTCCTGTGATGAAAAGCATTCTGTTTCGACCGCAAAACCTTTCAGGGGAGCATTTGCAACCGTTTGGCACCATTTTTGAGTCAATTGGAGAAAGTCATATTTTTTATGAAACTGTGACCCCGGGGCTTAGGGATTTTTTCAAAAAAATCTTTTTTTGCCGGTTAAGTTGTCGAGGGCTGATTTCTTTTTCTGTGATAAAAAGCCTTCTGCTTCAACCGCCAAACCTTTCAGGGGAGCATTGGCATCATTTTTGAGTCAATTGCCGAAAGTCATATTTTTTATGAAACTGTGACCCCGGGGCTTAGGGATTTTTTCAAAAAAATATTTTTCTGCCGGTTAAGTTGTGGAGCGCTGATTTCTTTTCGTGTGATGAAAAGCATTCTGTTTCGACCGCAAAAGCTTTCATGGTAGCATTTGCAACCGTTTGGCACCATTTTTGAGTCAATTGCCGAAAGTCAGAGTTTTGCTGAAATTGTGACCCCGGGGCTTAGGGATTTTTTCAAAAAAATATTTTTCTGCCGGTTAAGTTGTGGAGGGCTAATTTCTTTTCCTGTGATAAAAAGGCTTCTGTTTCAACCGCCAAACCTTTCAGGGTAGCATTGGCATCATTTTTGAGTCAATTGCCGAAAGTCAGAGTTTTGATGACATTGTGACCCCGGGGCTTAGGGATTTTTTCAAAAAAATATTTTTCTGTCGCTTAAGTTGTGGAGCGCTGATTTCTTTTCCTGTGATGAAAAGCATTCTGTTTCAACCGCAAAACCTTTCATGGGAGCATTTGCAATCGTTTGGCACCATTTTTGAGTCAATTGCCGAAAGTCAGAGTTTTGATGAAATTGTGACCCCGGGGCTTAGGGATTTTTTCAAAAAAATATTTTTCTGCCGGTTAAGTTGTGGAGGGCTGATTTCTTTTCCTGTGATAAAAAGGCTTCTGTTTCGACCGCCAAACCTTTCAGGGGAGCATTGGAATCATTTTTGAGTCAATTGCCGAAAGTCAGATTTTTGCTGAAATTGTGACCCCGGGGCTTAGGGATTTTTTTCAAAAAAATATTTTTCTGCCGGTTAAGTTGTGGAGCGCTGATCTCTTTTCCTGTGATGAAAAGCATTCTGTTTCGACCGCAAAACCTTTCAGGGGAGCATTTGCAACCGTTTGGCACCATTTTTGAGTCAATTGGAGAAAGTCATATTTTTTATGAAACTGTGACCCCGGGGCTTAGGGATTTTTTCAAAAAAATCATTTTTTGCCGGTTAAGTTGTGGAGCGCTGATTTCTTTTCCTGTGATGAAAAGCATTCTGTTTCGACCGCCAAACCTTTCAGGGGAGCATTTGCAACCGTTTGGCACCATTTTTGAGTCAATTGCCGAAAGTCAGAGTTTTGATGACATTGTGACCCCGGGGCTTAGGGATTTTTTCAAAAAAGTATTTTTCTGTCGGTTAAGTTGTGGAGCGCTGATTTCTTTTCCTGTGATGAAAAGCATTCTGTTTCGACCGCAAAACCTTTCAGGGGAGCATTTGCAACCGTTTGGCACCATTTTTGAGTCAATTGGAGAAAGTCATATTTTTTATGAAACTGTGACCCCGGGGCTTAGGGATTTTTTCAAAAAAATCTTTTTTTGCCGGTTAAGTTGTCGAGGGCTGATTTCTTTTTCTGTGATAAAAAGCCTTCTGCTTCAACCGCCAAACATTTCAGGGGAGCATTGGCATCATTTTTGAGTCAATTGCCGAAAGTCATATTTTTTATGAAACTGTGACCCCGGGGCTTAGGGATTTTTTCAAAAAAATATTTTTCTGCCGGTTAAGTTGTGGAGCGCTGATTTCTTTTCGTGTGATGAAAAGCATTCTGTTTCGACCGCAAAAGCTTTCATGGTAGCATTTGCAACCGTTTGGCACCATTTTTGAGTCAATTGCCGAAAGTCAGAGTTTTGCTGAAATTGTGACCCCGGGGCTTAGGGATTTTTTCAAAAAAATATTTTTCTGCCGGTTAAGTTGTGGAGGGCTAATTTCTTTTCCTGTGATAAAAAGGCTTCTGTTTCAACCGCCAAACCTTTCAGGGTAGCATTGGCATCATTTTTGAGTCAATTGCCGAAAGTCAGAGTTTTGATGACATTGTGACCCCGGGGCTTAGGGATTTTTTCAAAAAAATATTTTTCTGTCGCTTAAGTTGTGGAGCGCTGATTTCTTTTCCTGTGATGAAAAGCATTCTGTTTCAACCGCAAAACCTTTCAGGGGAGCATTTGCAACCGTTTGGCACCATTTTTGAGTCAATTGGAGAAAGTCATATTTTTGCTGAAATTGTGACCCCGGGGCTTAGGGATTTTTTCAAAAAAATCTTTTTTTCCCGGTTAAGTTGTTGAGGGCTGATTTCTTTTTCTGTGATAAAAAGCCTTCTCTTTCGACCGCAAAACCTTTCAGGGGAGCATTTGCAACCGTTTGGCACCATTTTTGAGTCAATTGAAGAAAGTCATATTTTTTATGAAACTGTGACCCCGGGGCTTAGGGATTTTTTTGAAAAAAAATCTTTTTCTGCCGGTTAAGTTGTGGAGGGCTGATTTCTTTTCCTGTGATAAAAAGGCTTCTGTTTCGACCGCCAAACCTTTCAGGGGAGCATTGGCATCATTTTTGAGTCAATTGCCGAAAGTCAGAGTTTTGATGACATTGTGACCCCGGGGCTTAGGGATTTTTTCAAAAAAATATTTTTCTGCCGGTTAAGTTGTGGAGCGCTGATTTCTTTTCCTGTGATGAAAAGCATTCTGTTTCAACCGCAAAACCTTTCAGGGGAGCATTTGCAACCGTTTGGCACCATTTTTGAGTCAATTGCCGAAAGTCAGAGTTTTGATGAAATTGTGACCCCGGGGCTTAGGGATTTTTTCAAAAAAATTTTTTTTTCCGGTGAAGTTTTCGACGGCTGATTTCTTTTCCTGTGATAAAAAGCCTTCTCTTTCGACCGCCAAACCTTTCAGGGGAGCATTTGCAACCGTTTGGCACCATTTTTGAGTCAATTGAAGAAAGTCATATTTTTTATGAAACTGTGACCCCGGGGCTTAGGGATTTTTTTGAAAAAAAATCTTTTTCTGCCGGTTAAGTTGTGGAGGGCTGATTTCTTTTCCTGTGATAAAAAGGCTTCTGTTTCGACCGCCAAACCTTTCAGGGGAGCATTGGCATCATTTTTGAGTCAATTGCCGAAAGTCAGAGTTTTGATGACATTGTGACCCCGGGGCTTAGGGATTTTTTCAAAAAAATCTTTTTCTGCCGGTTAAGTTGTGGAGCGCTGATTTCTTTTCCTGTGATGAAAAGCATTCTGTTTCGACCGCAAAACCTTTCAGGGGAGCATTTGCAACCGTTTGGCACCATTTTTGAGTCAATTGGAGAAAAGTCATATTTTTGCTGAAATCGTGACCCCGGGGCTTAGGGATTTTCTCAAAAAAATATTTTTCTGCCGTTTAAGTTGTTGAGGGCTGATTTCTTTTCCTGTGATAAAAAGGCTTCTGTTTCGACCGCCAAACCTTTCAGGGGAGCATTGGCATCATTTTTGAGTCAATTGCCGAAAGTCAGAGTTTTGATGACATTGTGACCCCGGGGCTTAGGGATTTTTTCAAAAAAATCTTTTTCTGCCAGTTAAGTTGTGGAGGGCTGATTTCTTTTCCTGTGATAAAAAGGCTTCTGTTTCGACCGCCAAACCTTTCAGGGGAGCATTTGCAACCGTTTGGCACCATTTTTGAGTCAATTGGAGAAAGTCATATTTTTGCTGAAATTGTGACCCCGGGGCTTAGGGATTTTTTCAAAAAAATATTTTTTTGCCGGTTAAGTTGTCGAGGGCTGATTTCTTTTTCTGTGATAAAAAGCCTTCTGCTTCGACCGCCAAACCTTTCAGGGGAGCATTGGCATCATTTTTGAGTCAATTGCCGAAAGTCAGAGTTTTGATGACATTGTGACCCCGGGGCTTAGGGATTTTTTCAAAAAAATATTTTTCTGTCGCTTAAGTTGTGGAGCGCTGATTTCTTTTCCTGTGATGAAAAGCATTCTGTTTCAACCGCAAAACCTTTCAGGGGAGCATTTGCAACCGTTTGGCACCATTTTTGAGTCAATTGGAGAAAGTCATATTTTTGCTGAAATTGTGACCCCGGGGCTTAGGGATTTTTTCAAAAAAATCTTTTTTTCCCGGTTAAGTTGTTGAGGGCTGATTTTTTTTTCTGTGATAAAAAGCCTTCTGTTTCGACCGCAAAACCTTTCAGGGGAGCATTTGCAACCGTTTGGCACCATTTTTGAGTCAATTGGAGAAAGTCATATTTTTGCTGAAATTGTGACCCCGGGGCTTAGGGATTTTTTCAAAAAAATCTTTTTTTCCCGGTTAAGTTGTTGAGGGCTGATTTCTTTTTCTGTGATAAAAAGGCTTCTGTTTCGACCGCAAAACCTTTCAGGGGAGCATTTGCAACCGTTTGGCACCATTTTTGAGTCAATTGAAGAAAGTCATATTTTTTATGAAACTGTGACCCCGGGGCTTAGGGATTTTTTTGAAAAAAAATCTTTTTCTGCCGGTTAAGTTGTGGAGGGCTGATTTCTTTTCCTGTGATAAAAAGCATTCTGTTTCGACCGCAAAACCTTTCAGGGGAGCATTTGCAACCGTTTGGCACCATTTTTGAGTCAATTGGAGAAAAGTCATATTTTTGCTGAAATCGTGACCCCGGGGCTTAGGGATTTTCTCAAAAAAATATTTTTCTGCCGTTTAAGTTGTTGAGGGCTGATTTCTTTTCCTGTGATAAAAAGGCTTCTGTTTCGACCGCCAAACCTTTCAGGGGAGCATTGGCATCATTTTTGAGTCAATTGCCGAAAGTCAGAGTTTTGATGACATTGTGACCCCGGGGCTTAGGGATTTTTTCAAAAAAATCTTTTTCTGCCGGTTAAGTTGTGGAGGGCTGATTTCTTTTCCTGTGATAAAAAGGCTTCTGTTTCGACCGCCAAACCTTTCAGGGGAGCATTTGCAACCGTTTGGCACCATTTTTGAGTCAATTGGAGAAAGTCATATTTTTGCTGAAATTGTGACCCCGGGGCTTAGGGATTTTTTCAAAAAAATATTTTTTTGCCGGTTAAGTTGTCAAGGGCTGATTTCTTTTTCTGTGATAAAAAGCCTTCTGCTTCGACCGCCAAACCTTTCAGGGGAGCATTGGCATCATTTTTGAGTCAATTGCCGAAAGTCAGAGTTTTGATGACATTGTGACCCCGGGGCTTAGGGATTTTTTCAAAAAAATATTTTTCTGTCGCTTAAGTTGTGGAGCGCTGATTTCTTTTCCTGTGATGAAAAGCATTCTGTTTCAACCGCAAAACCTTTCAGGGGAGCATTTGCAACCGTTTGGCACCATTTTTGAGTCAATTGGAGAAAGTCATATTTTTGCTGAAATTGTGACCCCGGGGCTTAGGGATTTTTTCAAAAAAATCTTTTTTTCCCGGTTAAGTTGTTGAGGGCTGATTTCTTTTTCTGTGATAAAAAGCCTTCTGTTTCGACCGCAAAACCTTTCAGGGGAGCATTTGCAACCGTTTGGCACCATTTTTGAGTCAATTGG
Source organism: Podarcis cretensis (assembly GCF_951804945.1). NCBI lineage: Eukaryota > Metazoa > Chordata > Lepidosauria > Squamata > Lacertidae > Podarcis > Podarcis cretensis. Next base: position 9,166,894 of record NC_137176.1, read on the forward strand.
AGAAAGTCATATTTTTGCTGAAATTGTGACCCCGGGGCTTAGGGATTTTTTCAAAAAAATATTTTTCTGCCGGTTAAGTTGTGGAGCGCTGATTTCTTTTCGTGTGATGAAAAGCATTCTGTTTCGACCGCAAAACCTTTCAGGGTAGCATTTGCAACCGTTTGGCACCATTTTTGAGTCAATTGCCGAAAGTCAGAGTTTTGATGAAATTGTGACCCCGGGCTTAGGGATTTTTTCAAAAAAAACTTTTTTTGCCGGTGAAGTTGTCGAGGGCTGATTTCTTTTCCTGTGATAAAAAGCCTTCTGCTTAGACCGCCAAACCTTTCAGAGGAGCCTTTGCAATGGTTTGGCACCATTTTTGAGTCAATTGCCGAAAGTCAGAGTTTTGATGAATTTGTGACACAGGGGCTTAGGGATTTTTTCAAAAAAATCTTTTTCTGCCGGTTAAGTTGTGGAGGGCTGATTTCTTTTCCTGTGATAAAAAGGCTTCTGTTTCGACCGCCAAACCTTTCAGGGGAGCATTGGCATCATTTTTGAGTCAATTGCCGAAAGTCAGAGTTTTGATGACATTGTGACCCCGGGGCTTAGGGATTTTTTCAAAAAAATCTTTTTCTGCCGGTTAAGTTGTGGAGCGCTGATTTCTTTTCCTGTGATGAAAAGCATTCTGTTTCGACCGCAAAACCTTTCAGGGGAGCATTTGCAACCGTTTGGCACCATTTTTGAGTCAAATGGAGAAAAGTCATATTTTTGCTGAAATTGTGACCCCGGGGCTTAGGGATTTTTTCAAAAAAATATTTTTCTGCCGGTTAAGTTGTGGAGGGCTAATTTCTTTTCCTGTGATAAAAAGGCTTCTGTTTCAACCGCCAAACCTTTCAGGGTAGCATTGGCATCATTTTTGAGTCAATTGCCGAAAGTCAGAGTTTTGATGACATTGTGACCCCGGGGCTTAGGGATTTTTTCAAAAAAATATTTTACTGCCGGTTAAGTTGTGGAGCGCTGATTTCTTTTCCTGTGATGAAAAGCATTCTGTTTCAACCGCAAAACCTTTCAGGGGAGCATTTGCAACCGTTTGGCACCATTTTTGAGTCAATTGCCGAAAGTCAGAGTTTTTATGAAACTGTGACCCCGGGGCTTAGGGATTTTTTCAAAAAAATCTTTTTTTGCCGGTGAAGTTTTCGACGGCTGATTTCTTTTCCTGTGATAAAAAGCCTTCTCTTTCGACCGCCAAACCTTTCAGGGGAGCATTTGCAACCGTTTGGCACCATTTTTGAGTCAATTGAAGAAAGTCATATTTTTTATGAAACTATGACCCCGGGGCTTAGGGATTTTTTTGAAAAAAAATCTTTTTCTGCCGGTTAAGTTGTGGAGGGCTGATTTCTTTTCCTGTGATAAAAAGGCTTCTGTTTCGACCGCCAAACCTTTCAGGGGAGCATTGGCATCATTTTTGAGTCAATTGCCGAAAGTCAGAGTTTTGATGACATTGTGACCCCGGGGCTTAGGGATTTTTTCAAAAAAATCTTTTTCTGCCGGTTAAGTTGTGGAGCGCTGATTTCTTTTCGTGTGATGAAAAGCATTCTGTTTCAACCGCAAAACCTTTCAGGGGAGCATTTGCAACCGTTTGGCACCATTTTTGAGTCAATTGGAGAAAGTCATATTTTTGCTGAAATTGTGACCCCGGGGCTTAGGGATTTTTTCAAAAAAATCTTTTTTTCCCGGTTAAGTTGTTGAGGGCTGATTTCTTTTTCTGTGATAAAAAGCCTTCTGTTTCGACCGCAAAACCTTTCAGGGGAGCATTTGCAACCGTTTGGCACCATTTTTGAGTCAATTGGAGAAAGTCATATTTTTGCTGAAATTGTGACCCCGGGGCTTAGGGATTTTTTCAAAAAAATTTTTTTTTGTCGGTTAAGTTGTCGAGGGCTGATTTCTTTTTCTGTGATAAAAAGCCTTCTGTTTCGACCGCAAAACCTTTCAGGGGAGCATTTGCAACCGTTTGGCACCATTTTTGAGTCAATTGGAGAAAAGTCATATTTTTGCTGAAATTGTGACCCCGGGGCTTAGGGATTTTTTCAAAAAAATATTTTTCTGCCGGTTAAGTTGTGGAGGGCTGATTTCTTTTCCTGTGATAAAAAGGCTTCTGTTTCGACCGCCAAACCTTTCAGGGTAGCATTGGCATCATTTTTGAGTCAATTGCCGAAAGTCAGAGTTTTGATGACATTGTGACCCCGGGGCTTAGGGATTTTTTCAAAAAAATCTTTTTCTGCCGGTTAAGTTGTGGAGGGCTGATTTCTTTTCCTGTGATAAAAAGGCTTCTGTTTCGACCGCCAAACCTTTCAGGGGAGCATTTGCAACCGTTTGGCACCATTTTTGAGTCAATTGGAGAAAGTCATATTTTTGCTGAAATTGTGACCCCGGGGCTTAGGGATTTTTTCAAAAAAATATTTTTTTGCCGGTTAAGTTGTCGAGGGCTGATTTCTTTTTCTGTGATAAAAAGCCTTCTGCTTTGACCGCCAAACCTTTCAGGGGAGCATTGGCATCATTTTTGAGTCAATTGCCGAAAGTCAGAGTTTTGATGACATTGTGACCCCGGGGCTTAGGGATTTTTTCAAAAAAATATTTTTCTGTCGCTTAAGTTGTGGAGCGCTGATTTCTTTTCCTGTGATGAAAAGCATTCTGTTTCAACCGCAAAACCTTTCAGGGGAGCATTTGCAACCGTTTGGCACCATTTTTGAGTCAATTGGAGAAAGTCATATTTTTGCTGAAATTGTGACCCCGGGGCTTAGGGATTTTTTCAAAAAAATCTTTTTTTCCCGGTTAAGTTGTTGAGGGCTGATTTCTTTTTCTGTGATAAAAAGCCTTCTGTTTCGACCGCAAAACCTTTCAGGGGAGCATTTGAAACCGTTTGGCACCATTTTTGAGTCAATTGGAGAAAAGTCATATTTTTGCTGAAATTGTGACCCCGGGGCTTAGGGATTTTTTCAAAAAAATATTTTTCTGCCGGTTAAGTTGTGGAGGGCTGATTTCTTTTCCTGTGATAAAAAGGCTTCTGTTTCGACCGCCAAACCTTTCAGGGTAGCATTGGCATCATTTTTGAGTCAATTGCCGAAAGTCAGAGTTTTGATGACATTGTGACCCCGGGGCTTAGGGATTTTTTCAAAAAAATATTTTTCTGCCGGTTAAGTTGTGGAGCGCTGATTTCTTTTCGTGTGATGAAAAGCATTCTGTTTCGACCGCAAAACCTTTCATGGGAGCATTTGCAATCGTTTGGCACCATTTTTGAGTCAATTGCCGAAAGTCAGAGTTTTGATGAAATTGTGACCCCGGGGCTTAGGGATTTTTTCAAAAAAATATTTTTCTGCCGGTTAAGTTGTGGAGGGCTGATTTCTTTTCCTGTGATAAAAAGCCTTCTCTTTCGACCGCAAAACCTTTCAGGGGAGCATTTGCAATGGTTTGGCACCATTTTTGAGTCAATTGAAGAAAATCATATTTTTTATGAAACTGTGACCCCGGGGCTTAGGGATTTTTTCAAAAAAATATTTTTCTGCCGGTTAAGTTGTGGAGGGCTGATTTATTTTCCTGTGATAAAAAGGCTTCTGTTTCGACCGCCAAACCTTTCAGGGGAGCATTGGAATCATTTTTGAGTCAATTGCCGAAAGTCAGATTTTTGCTGAAATTGTGACCCCGGGGCTTAGGGATTTTTTTCAAAAAAATATTTTTCTGCCGGTTAAGTTGTGGAGCGCTGATTTCTTTTCCTGTGATGAAAAGCATTCTCTTTCGACCGCCAAACCTTTCAGGGGAGCCTTTGCAAGTGTTTGGCACCATTTTTGAGTCAGTTGGAGAAAGTAATATTTTTGCTGAAATTGTGACCCCGGGGCTTAGGGATTTTTTCAAAAAAATATTTTTCTCCCGGTTAAGTTGTGGAGGGCTGATTTCTTTTCCTGTGATAAAAAGGCTTCTGTTTCGACCGCCAAATCTTTCAGGGGAGCATTGGCATCATTTTTTAGTCAATTGCCGAAAGTCAGAGTTTTGATGACATTGTGACCCCGGGGCTTAGGGATTTTTTCAAAAAAATATTTTTCTCCCGGTTAAGTTGTGGAGCGCTGATTTCTTTTCCTGTGATGAAAAGCATTCTGTTTCGACCGCAAAACCTTTCAGGGGAGCATTTGCAACCGTTTGGCACCATTTTTGAGTCAATTGGAGAAAGTCATATTTTTTATGAAACTGTGACCCCGGGGCTTAGGGATTTTTTCAAAAAAATCTTTTTCTGCCGGTTAAGTTGTCAATGGCTGATTTCTTTTCCTGTGATAAAAAGCCTTCTGTTTCGACCGCCAAACCTTTCAGGGGAGCATTTGCAACCGTTTGGCACCATTTTTGAGTCAATTGGAGAAAGTCATATTTTTGCTGAAATTGTTACCCCGGGGCTTAGGGATTTTTTTCAATAAAATCTTTTAATCCCGGTTAAGTTGTCGAGGGCTGATTTCTTTTCCTGTGATAAAAAGCCTTCTCTTTCGACCGCCAAACCTTTCAGGGGAGCCTTTGCAAGTGTTTGGCACCATTTTTGAGTCAGTTGGAGAAAGTCATATTTTTGCTGAAATTGTGACCCCGGGGCTTAGGGATTTTTTCAAAAAAATATTTTTCTCCCGGTTAAGTTGTGGAGGGCTGATTTCTTTTCCTGTGATAAAAAGGCTTCTGTTTCGACCGCAAAACCTTTCAGGGGAGCATTTGCAACCGTTTGGCACCATTTTTGAGTCAATTGGAGAAAGTCATATTTTTGCTGAAATTGTTACCCCGGGGCTTAGGGATTTTTTTCAAAAAAAGCTTTTTCTCCCGGTTAAGTTGTCGAGGGCTGATTTCTTTTCCTGTGATAAAAAGCCTTCTCTTTCGACCGCCAAAACTTTCAGGGGAGCCTTTGCAAGTGTTTGGCACCATTTTTGAGTCAGTTGGAGAAAGTCATATTTTTGCTGAAATTGTGACCCCGGGGCTTAGGGATTTTTTCAAAAAAATATTTTTCTGCCGGTTAAGTTGTGGAGGGCTGATTTCTTTTCCTGTGATAAAAAGGCTTCTGTTTCGACCGCCAAACCTTTCAGGGGAGCATTGGCATCATTTTTGAGTCAATTGCCGAAAGTCAGAGTTTTGATGACATTGTGACCCCGGGGCTTAGGGATTTTTTCAAAAAAATCATTTTTTGCCGGTTAAGTTGTGGAGCGCTGATTTCTTTTCCTGTGATGAAAAGCATTCTGTTTCGACCGCCAAACCATTCAGGGGAGCATTTGCAACCGTTTGGCACCATTTTTGAGTCAATTGCCGAAAGTCAGAGTTTTGATGACATTGTGACCCCGGGGCTTAGGGATTTTTTCAAAAAAGTATTTTTCTGTCGGTTAAGTTGTGGAGCGCTGATTTCTTTTCCTGTGATGAAAAGCATTCTGTTTCGACCGCAAAACCTTTCAGGGGAGCATTTGCAACCGTTTGGCACCATTTTTGAGTCAATTGGAGAAAGTCATATTTTTTATGAAACTGTGACCCCGGGGCTTAGGGATTTTTTCAAAAAAATATTTTTCTGCCGGTTAAGTTGTGGAGGGCTGATTTCTTTTCCTGTGAGGAAAAGCCTTCTGTTTCGACCGCCAAACCTTACAGGGGAGCAGTGGCAACTGTTTGGCATCATTTTTGAGTGAATTTCCGAAAGTCAGATTTTTGATGAAATTGTGACCCCGGGGCTTAGGGATTTTTTCAAAAAAAATTTTTTCTGCCGGTTAAGTTGTGGAGCGCTGATTTCTTTTCCTGTGAGGAAAAGCCTTCTGTTTCGACCGCCAAACCTTTCAGGGGAGCATTGGCTTCATTTTTGAGTCAACGGCCCAAAGTCAGAGTTTTGATGAAATTGTGACCCCGGGGCTTAGGGATTTTTTCAAAAAAAATTTTTTCTGCCGGTTAAGTTGTGGAGCGCTGATTTCTTTTCCTTTGAGGAAAAGCATTCTGTTGCGACCGCAAAACCTTTCAGAGGAGCATTTGCAACCGTTTGGCACCATTTTTGAGTCAATTGGAGAAAGTCATATTTTTTATGAAACTGTGACCCCGGGGCTTAGGGATTTTTTCCAAAAAATCTTTTTCTGCCGGTTAAGTTGTGGAGGGCTGATTTCTTTTCCTGTGCGGAAAAGCCTTCTGTTTCGACCGCCAAACCTTTCAGGGGAGCATTTGCCACTGTTTGGCATCATTTTTGAGTTAATTTCCGAAAGTCAGAGTTTTGCTGAAATTGTGACCCCGTGGCTTAGGGATTTTTTTAAAAAAAATATTTTTCTGCCGGTTAAGTTGTCAAGGGCTGATTTCTTTTCCTGTGATAAAAAGGCTTCTGTTTCGACCGCCAAACCTTTCAGGGGGAGCATTTGCAACCCTTTGGCACCATTTTTGAGTCAATTGGAGAAAGTCAGAGTTTTGATGAAATTGTGACCACGGGGCTTAGGGATTTTTTCAAAAAAATCTTTTTCTGCCGGTTAAGTTGTGGAGGGCTGATTTCTTTTCCTGTGATAAAAAGGCTTCTGTTTTGACCGCCATACCTTTCAGGGGAGCATTGGCATCATTTTTGAGTCAATTGCCGAAAGTCAGAGTTTTGATGACATTGTGACCCCGGGGCTTAGGGATTTTTTCAAAAAAATATTTTTCTCCCGGTTAAGTTGTGGAGCGCTGATTTCTTTTCCTGTGATAAAAAGCCTTCTGCTTCGACCGCCAAACCTTTCAGGGGAGCATTTGCAACCGTTTGGCACCATTTTTGAGTAAATTGGAGAAAGTCATATTTTTGCTGAAATTGTGACCCCGGGGCTTAGGGATTTTTTCAAAAAAATATTTTTCTGCCGGTTAAGTTGTGGAGGGCTGATTTCTTTTCCTGTGATAAAAAGGCTTCTGTTTCGACCGCCAAACCTTTCAGGGGAGCATTGGCATCATTTTTGAGTCAATTGCCGAAAGTCAGAGTTTTGATGACATTGTGACCCCGGGGCTTAGGGATTTTTTCAAAAAAATATTTTTCTGCCGGTTAAGTTGTGGAGCGCTGATTTCTTTTCCTGTGATAAAAAGGCTTCTGTTTCGACCGCCAAACCTTTCAGGGGAGCATTTGCAACCGTTTGGCACCATTTTTGAGTCAATTGGAGAAAGTCATATTTTTTATGAAACTGTGACCCCGGGGCTTAGGGATTTTTTCAAAAAAATCTTTTTTTGCCGGTCAAGTTTTCGACGGCTGATTTCATTTCCTGTGATAAAAAGCCTTCTCTTTCGACCGCCAAACCTTTCAGGGGAGCATTTGCAACCGTTTGGCACCATTTTTGAGTCAATTGCCGAAAGTCAGAGTTTTTATGAAACTGTGACCCCGGGGCTTAGGGATTTTTTCAAAAAAATATTTTTCTGCCGGTTAAGTTGTGGAGGGCTGATTTCTTTTCCTGTGATAAAAAGGCTTCTGTTTCGACCGCCAAACCTTTCAGGGGAGCATTGGCATCATTTTTGAGTCAATTGCCGAAAGTCAGAGTTTTGATGACATTGTGACCCCGGGGCTTAGGGATTTTTTCAAAAAAATATTTTTCTCCCGGTTAAGTTGTGGAGCGCTGATTTCTTTTCCTGTGATAAAAAGCCTTCTGCTTCGACCGCCAAACCTTTCAGGGGAGCATTTGCAACCGTTTGGCACCATTTTTGAGTAAATTGGAGAAAGTCATATTTTTGCTGAAATTGTGACCCCGGGGCTTAGGGATTTTTTCAAAAAAATATTTTTCTGCCGGTTAAGTTGTGGAGGGCTGATTTCTTTTCCTGTGATAAAAAGGCTTCTGTTTCGACCGCCAAACCTTTCAGGGGAGCATTGGCATCATTTTTGAGTCAATTGCCGAAAGTCAGAGTTTTGATGACATTGTGACCCCGGGGCTTAGGGATTTTTTCAAAAAAATATTTTTCTGCCGGTTAAGTTGTGGAGCGCTGATTTCTTTTCCTGTGATAAAAAGGCTTCTGTTTCGACCGCCAAACCTTTCAGGGGAGCATTTGCAACCGTTTGGCACCATTTTTGAGTCAATTGGAGAAAGTCATATTTTTTATGAAACTGTGACCCCGGGGCTTAGGGATTTTTTCAAAAAAATCTTTTTTTGCCGGTGAAGTTTTCGACGGCTGATTTCATTTCCTGTGATAAAAAGCCTTCTCTTTCGACCGCCAAACCTTTCAGGGGAGCATTTGCAACCGTTTGGCACCATTTTTGAGTCAATTGCCGAAAGTCAGAGTTTTTATGAAACTGTGACCCCGGGGCTTAGGGATTTTTTCAAAAAAATATTTTTCTGCCGGTTAAGTTGTGGAGGGCTGATTTCTTTTCCTGTGATAAAAAGGCTTCTGTTTCGACCGCAAAACCTTTCAGGGGAGCATTGGCATCATTTTTGAGTCAATTGCCGAAAGTCAGAGTTTTGATGACATTGTGACCCCGGGGCTTAGGGATTTTTTCAAAAAAATATTTTTCTGCCGGTTAAGTTGTGGAGCGCTGATTTCTTTTCCTGTGATAAAAAGGCTTCTGTTTCGACCGCCAAACCTTTCAGGGGAGCATTTGCAACCGTTTGGCACCATTTTTGAGTCAATTGGAGAAAGTCATATTTTTGATGAAATTGTGACCCCGGGGCTTAGGGATTTTTTCAAAAAAATCTTTTTTTGCCGGTGAAGTTTTCGACGGCTGATTTCATTTCCTGTGATAAAAAGCCTTCTCTTTCGACCGCCAAACCTTTCAGGGGAGCATTTGCAACCGTTTGGCACCATTTTTGAGTCAATTGCCGAAAGTCAGAGTTTTTATGAAACTGTGACCCCGGGGCTTAGGGATTTTTTCAAAAAAATATTTTTCTGCCGGTTAAGTTGTGGAGGGCTGATTTCTTTTCCTGTGAGGAAAAGCCTTCTGTTTCGACCGCCAAACCTTTCAGGGGAGCATTTGCAACTGTTTGGCATCATTTTTGAGTGAATTTCCGAAAGTCAGATTTTTGATGAAATTGTGACCCCTGGGCTTAGGGATTTTTTTAAAAAAATTTTTTTTCTGCCGGTTAAGTTGTGGAGCGCTGATTTCTTTTCCTGTGAGGAAAAGCCTTCTGTTTCGACCGCCAAACCTTTCAGGGGGAGCATTTGCAACCGTTTGGCACCATTTTTGAGTCAATTGCCGAAAGTCAGAGTTTTGATGAAATTGTGACCACGGGGCTTAGGGATTTTTTCAAAAAAATCTTTTTCTGCCGGTTAAGTTGTGGAGGGCTGATTTCTTTTCCTGTGATAAAAAGGCTTCTGTTTCGACCGCCAAACCTTTCAGGGGAGCATTGGCATCATTTTTGAGTCAATTGCCGAAAGTCAGAGTTTTGATGACATTGTGACCCCGGGGCTTAGGGATTTTTTCAAAAAAGTATTTTTCTGTCGGTTAAGTTGTGGAGCGCTGATTTCTTTTCCTGTGATGAAAAGCATTCTGTTTCGACCGCAAAACCTTTCAGGGGAGCATTTGCAACCGTTTGGCACCATTTTTGAGTCAATTGGAGAAAGTCATATTTTTTATGAAACTGTGACCCCGGGGCTTAGGGATTTTTTCAAAAAAATCTTTTTTTGCCGGTTAAGTTGTCGAGGGCTGATTTCTTTTTCTGTGATAAAAAGCCTTCTGCTTCAACCGCCAAACCTTTCAGGGGAGCATTGGCATCATTTTTGAGTCAATTGCCGAAAGTCATATTTTTTATGAAACTGTGACCCCGGGGCTTAGGGATTTTTTCAAAAAAATATTTTTCTGCCGGTTAAGTTGTGGAGCGCTGATTTCTTTTCGTGTGATGAAAAGCATTCTGTTTCGACCGCAAAAGCTTTCATGGTAGCATTTGCAACCGTTTGGCACCATTTTTGAGTCAATTGCCGAAAGTCAGAGTTTTGCTGAAATTGTGACCCCGGGGCTTAGGGATTTTTTCAAAAAAATATTTTTCTGCCGGTTAAGTTGTGGAGGGCTAATTTCTTTTCCTGTGATAAAAAGGCTTCTGTTTCAACCGCCAAACCTTTCAGGGTAGCATTGGCATCATTTTTGAGTCAATTGCCGAAAGTCAGAGTTTTGATGACATTGTGACCCCGGGGCTTAGGGATTTTTTCAAAAAAATATTTTTCTGTCGCTTAAGTTGTGGAGCGCTGATTTCTTTTCCTGTGATGAAAAGCATTCTGTTTCAACCGCAAAACCTTTCAGGGGAGCATTTGCAACCGTTTGGCACCATTTTTGAGTCAATTGGAGAAAGTCATATTTTTGCTGAAATTGTGACCCCGGGGCTTAGGGATTTTTTCAAAAAAATCTTTTTTTCCCGGTTAAGTTGTTGAGGGCTGATTTCTTTTTCTGTGATAAAAAGCCTTCTCTTTCGACCGCAAAACCTTTCAGGGGAGCATTTGCAACCGTTTGGCACCATTTTTGAGTCAATTGAAGAAAGTCATATTTTTTATGAAACTGTGACCCCGGGGCTTAGGGATTTTTTTGAAAAAAAATCTTTTTCTGCCGGTTAAGTTGTGGAGGGCTGATTTCTTTTCCTGTGATAAAAAGGCTTCTGTTTCGACCGCCAAACCTTTCAGGGGAGCATTGGCATCATTTTTGAGTCAATTGCCGAAAGTCAGAGTTTTGATGACATTGTGACCCCGGGGCTTAGGGATTTTTTCAAAAAAATATTTTTCTGCCGGTTAAGTTGTGGAGCGCTGATTTCTTTTCCTGTGATGAAAAGCATTCTGTTTCAACCGCAAAACCTTTCAGGGGAGCATTTGCAACCGTTTGGCACCATTTTTGAGTCAATTGCCGAAAGTCAGAGTTTTGATGAAATTGTGACCCCGGGGCTTAGGGATTTTTTCAAAAAAATCTTTTTTTGCCGGTGAAGTTTTCGACGGCTGATTTCTTTTCCTGTGATAAAAAGCCTTCTCTTTCGACCGCCAAACCTTTCAGGGGAGCATTTGCAACCGTTTGGCACCATTTTTGAGTCAATTGAAGAAAGTCATATTTTTTATGAAACTGTGACCCCGGGGCTTAGGGATTTTTTTGAAAAAAAATCTTTTTCTGCCGGTTAAGTTGTGGAGGGCTGATTTCTTTTCCTGTGATAAAAAGGCTTCTGTTTCGACCGCCAAACCTTTCAGGGGAGCATTGGCATCATTTTTGAGTCAATTGCCGAAAGTCAGAGTTTTGATGACATTGTGACCCCGGGGCTTAGGGATTTTTTCAAAAAAATCTTTTTCTGCCGGTTAAGTTGTGGAGCGCTGATTTCTTTTCCTGTGATGAAAAGCATTCTGTTTCGACCGCAAAACCTTTCAGGGGAGCATTTGCAACCGTTTGGCACCATTTTTGAGTCAATTGGAGAAAGTCATATTTTTGCTGAAATTGTGACCCCGGGGCTTAGGGATTTTTTCAAAAAAATCTTTTTTTCCCGGTTAAGTTGTTGAGGGCTGATTTCTTTTTCTGTGATAAAAAGCCTTCTGTTTCGACCGCAAAACCTTTCAGGGGAGCATTTGCAACCGTTTGGCACCATTTTTGAGTCAATTGGAGAAAGTCATATTTTTGCTGAAATTGTGACCCCGGGGGTTAGGGATTTTTTCAAAAAATTTTTTTTTTGCCGGTTAAGTTGTCGAGGGCTGATTTCTTTTTCTGTGATAAAAAGCCTTCTGTTTCGACCGCAAAACCTTTCAGGGGAGCATTTGCAACCGTTTGGCACCATTTTTGAGTCAATTGGAGAAAAGTCATATTTTTGCTGAAATTGTGACCCCGGGGCTTAGGGATTTTTTCAAAAAAATATTTTTCTGCCGGTTAAGTTGTGGAGGGCTGATTTCTTTTCCTGTGATAAAAAGGCTTCTGTTTCGACCGCCAAACCTTTCAGGGTAGCATTGGCATCATTTTTGAGTCAATTGCCGAAAGTCAGAGTTTTGATGACATTGTGACCCCGGGGCTTAGGGATTTTTTCAAAAAAATCTTTTTCTGCCGGTTAAGTTGTGGAGGGCTGATTTCTTTTCCTGTGATAAAAAGGCTTCTGTTTCGACCGCCAAACCTTTCAGGGGAGCATTTGCAACCGTTTGGCACCATTTTTGAGTCAATTGGAGAAAGTCATATTTTTGCTGAAATTGTGACCCCGGGGCTTAGGGATTTTTTCAAAAAAATATTTTTTTGCCGGTTAAGTTGTCGAGGGCTGATTTCTTTTTCTGTGATAAAAAGCCTTCTGCTTTGACCGCCAAACCTTTCAGGGGAGCATTGGCATCATTTTTGAGTCAATTGCCGAAAGTCAGAGTTTTGATGACATTGTGACCCCGGGGCTTAGGGATTTTTTCAAAAAAATATTTTTCTGTCGCTTAAGTTGTGGAGCGCTGATTTCTTTTCCTGTGATGAAAAGCATTCTGTTTCAACCGCAAAACCTTTCAGGGGAGCATTTGCAACCGTTTGGCACCATTTTTGAGTCAATTGGAGAAAGTCATATTTTTGCTGAAATTGTGACCCCGGGGCTTAGGGATTTTTTCAAAAAAATCTTTTTTTCCCGGTTAAGTTGTTGAGGGCTGATTTCTTTTTCTGTGATAAAAAGCCTTCTGTTTCGACCGCAAAACCTTTCAGGGGAGCATTTGCAACCGTTTGGCACCATTTTTGAATCAATTGGAGAAAGTCATATTTTTGCTGAAATTGTGACCCCGGGGCTTAGGGATTTTTTCACAAAAAATTTTTTTTGCCGGTTAAGTTGTCGAGGGCTGATTTCTTTTTCTGTGATAAAAAGCCTTCTGTTTCGACCGCAAAACCTTTCAGGGGAGCATTTGCAACCGTTTGGCACCATTTTTGAGTCAATTGGAGAAAAGTCATATTTTTGCTGAAATTGTGACCCCGGGGCTTAGGGATTTTTTCAAAAAAATATTTTTCTGCCGGTTAAGTTGTGGAGGGCTGATTTCTTTTCCTGTGATAAAAAGGCTTCTGTTTCGACCGCCAAACCTTTCAGGGTAGCATTGGCATCATTTTTGAGTCAATTGCCGAAAGTCAGAGTTTTGATGACATTGTGACCCCGGGGCTTAGGGATTTTTTCAAAAAAATATTTTTCTGCCGGTTAAGTTGTGGAGCGCTGATTTCTTTTCCTGTGATGAAAAGCATTCTGTTTCGACCGCCAAACCTTTCAGGGGAGCATTTGCAACCGTTTGGCACCATTTTTGAGTCAATTGCCGAAAGTCAGAGTTTTGATGACATTGTGACCCCGGGGCTTAGGGATTTTTTCAAAAAAGTATTTTTCTGTCGGTTAAGTTGTGGAGCGCTGATTTCTTTTCCTGTGATGAAAAGCATTCTGTTTCGACCGCAAAACCTTTCAGGGGAGCATTTGCAACCGTTTGGCACCATTTTTGAGTCAATTGGAGAAAGTCATATTTTTTATGAAACTGTGACCCCGGGGCTTAGGGATTTTTTCAAAAAAATCTTTTTTTGCCGGTTAAGTTGTCGAGGGCTGATTTCTTTTTCTGTGATAAAAAGCCTTCTGCTTCAACCGCCAAACCTTTCAGGGGAGCATTGGCATCATTTTTGAGTCAATTGCCGAAAGTCATATTTTTTATGAAACTGTGACCCCGGGGCTTAGGGATTTTTTCAAAAAAATATTTTTCTGCCGGTTAAGTTGTGGAGCGCTGATTTCTTTTCGTGTGATGAAAAGCATTCTGTTTCGACCGCAAAAGCTTTCATGGTAGCATTTGCAACCGTTTGGCACCATTTTTGAGTCAATTGCCGAAAGTCAGAGTTTTGCTGAAATTGTGACCCCGGGGCTTAGGGATTTTTTCAAAAAAATATTTTTCTGCCGGTTAAGTTGTGGAGGGCTAATTTCTTTTCCTGTGATAAAAAGGCTTCTGTTTCAACCGCCAAACCTTTCAGGGTAGCATTGGCATCATTTTTGAGTCAATTGCCGAAAGTCAGAGTTTTGATGACATTGTGACCCCGGGGCTTAGGGATTTTTTCAAAAAAATATTTTTCTGTCGCTTAAGTTGTGGAGCGCTGATTTCTTTTCCTGTGATGAAAAGCATTCTGTTTCAACCGCAAAACCTTTCATGGGAGCATTTGCAATCGTTTGGCACCATTTTTGAGTCAATTGCCGAAAGTCAGAGTTTTGATGAAATTGTGACCCCGGGGCTTAGGGATTTTTTCAAAAAAATATTTTTCTGCCGGTTAAGTTGTGGAGGGCTGATTTCTTTTCCTGTGATAAAAAGGCTTCTGTTTCGACCGCCAAACCTTTCAGGGGAGCATTGGAATCATTTTTGAGTCAATTGCCGAAAGTCAGATTTTTGCTGAAATTGTGACCCCGGGGCTTAGGGATTTTTTTCAAAAAAATATTTTTCTGCCGGTTAAGTTGTGGAGCGCTGATCTCTTTTCCTGTGATGAAAAGCATTCTGTTTCGACCGCAAAACCTTTCAGGGGAGCATTTGCAACCGTTTGGCACCATTTTTGAGTCAATTGGAGAAAGTCATATTTTTTATGAAACTGTGACCCCGGGGCTTAGGGATTTTTTCAAAAAAATCATTTTTTGCCGGTTAAGTTGTGGAGCGCTGATTTCTTTTCCTGTGATGAAAAGCATTCTGTTTCGACCGCCAAACCTTTCAGGGGAGCATTTGCAACCGTTTGGCACCATTTTTGAGTCAATTGCCGAAAGTCAGAGTTTTGATGACATTGTGACCCCGGGGCTTAGGGATTTTTTCAAAAAAGTATTTTTCTGTCGGTTAAGTTGTGGAGCGCTGATTTCTTTTCCTGTGATGAAAAGCATTCTGTTTCGACCGCAAAACCTTTCAGGGGAGCATTTGCAACCGTTTGGCACCATTTTTGAGTCAATTGGAGAAAGTCATATTTTTTATGAAACTGTGACCCCGGGGCTTAGGGATTTTTTCAAAAAAATCTTTTTTTGCCGGTTAAGTTGTCGAGGGCTGATTTCTTTTTCTGTGATAAAAAGCCTTCTGCTTCAACCGCCAAACATTTCAGGGGAGCATTGGCATCATTTTTGAGTCAATTGCCGAAAGTCATATTTTTTATGAAACTGTGACCCCGGGGCTTAGGGATTTTTTCAAAAAAATATTTTTCTGCCGGTTAAGTTGTGGAGCGCTGATTTCTTTTCGTGTGATGAAAAGCATTCTGTTTCGACCGCAAAAGCTTTCATGGTAGCATTTGCAACCGTTTGGCACCATTTTTGAGTCAATTGCCGAAAGTCAGAGTTTTGCTGAAATTGTGACCCCGGGGCTTAGGGATTTTTTCAAAAAAATATTTTTCTGCCGGTTAAGTTGTGGAGGGCTAATTTCTTTTCCTGTGATAAAAAGGCTTCTGTTTCAACCGCCAAACCTTTCAGGGTAGCATTGGCATCATTTTTGAGTCAATTGCCGAAAGTCAGAGTTTTGATGACATTGTGACCCCGGGGCTTAGGGATTTTTTCAAAAAAATATTTTTCTGTCGCTTAAGTTGTGGAGCGCTGATTTCTTTTCCTGTGATGAAAAGCATTCTGTTTCAACCGCAAAACCTTTCAGGGGAGCATTTGCAACCGTTTGGCACCATTTTTGAGTCAATTGGAGAAAGTCATATTTTTGCTGAAATTGTGACCCCGGGGCTTAGGGATTTTTTCAAAAAAATCTTTTTTTCCCGGTTAAGTTGTTGAGGGCTGATTTCTTTTTCTGTGATAAAAAGCCTTCTCTTTCGACCGCAAAACCTTTCAGGGGAGCATTTGCAACCGTTTGGCACCATTTTTGAGTCAATTGAAGAAAGTCATATTTTTTATGAAACTGTGACCCCGGGGCTTAGGGATTTTTTTGAAAAAAAATCTTTTTCTGCCGGTTAAGTTGTGGAGGGCTGATTTCTTTTCCTGTGATAAAAAGGCTTCTGTTTCGACCGCCAAACCTTTCAGGGGAGCATTGGCATCATTTTTGAGTCAATTGCCGAAAGTCAGAGTTTTGATGACATTGTGACCCCGGGGCTTAGGGATTTTTTCAAAAAAATATTTTTCTGCCGGTTAAGTTGTGGAGCGCTGATTTCTTTTCCTGTGATGAAAAGCATTCTGTTTCAACCGCAAAACCTTTCAGGGGAGCATTTGCAACCGTTTGGCACCATTTTTGAGTCAATTGCCGAAAGTCAGAGTTTTGATGAAATTGTGACCCCGGGGCTTAGGGATTTTTTCAAAAAAATTTTTTTTTCCGGTGAAGTTTTCGACGGCTGATTTCTTTTCCTGTGATAAAAAGCCTTCTCTTTCGACCGCCAAACCTTTCAGGGGAGCATTTGCAACCGTTTGGCACCATTTTTGAGTCAATTGAAGAAAGTCATATTTTTTATGAAACTGTGACCCCGGGGCTTAGGGATTTTTTTGAAAAAAAATCTTTTTCTGCCGGTTAAGTTGTGGAGGGCTGATTTCTTTTCCTGTGATAAAAAGGCTTCTGTTTCGACCGCCAAACCTTTCAGGGGAGCATTGGCATCATTTTTGAGTCAATTGCCGAAAGTCAGAGTTTTGATGACATTGTGACCCCGGGGCTTAGGGATTTTTTCAAAAAAATCTTTTTCTGCCGGTTAAGTTGTGGAGCGCTGATTTCTTTTCCTGTGATGAAAAGCATTCTGTTTCGACCGCAAAACCTTTCAGGGGAGCATTTGCAACCGTTTGGCACCATTTTTGAGTCAATTGGAGAAAAGTCATATTTTTGCTGAAATCGTGACCCCGGGGCTTAGGGATTTTCTCAAAAAAATATTTTTCTGCCGTTTAAGTTGTTGAGGGCTGATTTCTTTTCCTGTGATAAAAAGGCTTCTGTTTCGACCGCCAAACCTTTCAGGGGAGCATTGGCATCATTTTTGAGTCAATTGCCGAAAGTCAGAGTTTTGATGACATTGTGACCCCGGGGCTTAGGGATTTTTTCAAAAAAATCTTTTTCTGCCAGTTAAGTTGTGGAGGGCTGATTTCTTTTCCTGTGATAAAAAGGCTTCTGTTTCGACCGCCAAACCTTTCAGGGGAGCATTTGCAACCGTTTGGCACCATTTTTGAGTCAATTGGAGAAAGTCATATTTTTGCTGAAATTGTGACCTCGGGGCTTAGGGATTTTTTCAAAAAAATATTTTTTTGCCGGTTAAGTTGTCGAGGGCTGATTTCTTTTTCTGTGATAAAAAGCCTTCTGCTTCGACCGCCAAACCTTTCAGGGGAGCATTGGCATCATTTTTGAGTCAATTGCCGAAAGTCAGAGTTTTGATGACATTGTGACCCCGGGGCTTAGGGATTTTTTCAAAAAAATATTTTTCTGTCGCTTAAGTTGTGGAGCGCTGATTTCTTTTCCTGTGATGAAAAGCATTCTGTTTCAACCGCAAAACCTTTCAGGGGAGCATTTGCAACCGTTTGGCACCATTTTTGAGTCAATTGGAGAAAGTCATATTTTTGCTGAAATTGTGACCCCGGGGCTTAGGGATTTTTTCAAAAAAATCTTTTTTTCCCGGTTAAGTTGTTGAGGGCTGATTTTTTTTTCTGTGATAAAAAGCCTTCTGTTTCGACCGCAAAACCTTTCAGGGGAGCATTTGCAACCGTTTGGCACCATTTTTGAGTCAATTGGAGAAAGTCATATTTTTGCTGAAATTGTGACCCCGGGGCTTAGGGATTTTTTCAAAAAAATCTTTTTTTCCCGGTTAAGTTGTTGAGGGCTGATTTCTTTTTCTGTGATAAAAAGGCTTCTGTTTCGACCGCAAAACCTTTCAGGGGAGCATTTGCAACCGTTTGGCACCATTTTTGAGTCAATTGAAGAAAGTCATATTTTTTATGAAACTGTGACCCCGGGGCTTAGGGATTTTTTTGAAAAAAAATCTTTTTCTGCCGGTTAAGTTGTGGAGGGCTGATTTCTTTTCCTGTGATAAAAAGCATTCTGTTTCGACCGCAAAACCTTTCAGGGGAGCATTTGCAACCGTTTGGCACCATTTTTGAGTCAATTGGAGAAAAGTCATATTTTTGCTGAAATCGTGACCCCGGGGCTTAGGGATTTTCTCAAAAAAATATTTTTCTGCCGTTTAAGTTGTTGAGGGCTGATTTCTTTTCCTGTGATAAAAAGGCTTCTGTTTCGACCGCCAAACCTTTCAGGGGAGCATTGGCATCATTTTTGAGTCAATTGCCGAAAGTCAGAGTTTTGATGACATTGTGACCCCGGGGCTTAGGGATTTTTTCAAAAAAATCTTTTTCTGCCGGTTAAGTTGTGGAGGGCTGATTTCTTTTCCTGTGATAAAAAGGCTTCTGTTTCGACCGCCAAACCTTTCAGGGGAGCATTTGCAACCGTTTGGCACCATTTTTGAGTCAATTGGAGAAAGTCATATTTTTGCTGAAATTGTGACCCCGGGGCTTAGGGATTTTTTCAAAAAAATATTTTTTTGCCGGTTAAGTTGTCAAGGGCTGATTTCTTTTTCTGTGATAAAAAGCCTTCTGCTTCGACCGCCAAACCTTTCAGGGGAGCATTGGCATCATTTTTGAGTCAATTGCCGAAAGTCAGAGTTTTGATGACATTGTGACCCCGGGGCTTAGGGATTTTTTCAAAAAAATATTTTTCTGTCGCTTAAGTTGTGGAGCGCTGATTTCTTTTCCTGTGATGAAAAGCATTCTGTTTCAACCGCAAAACCTTTCAGGGGAGCATTTGCAACCGTTTGGCACCATTTTTGAGTCAATTGGAGAAAGTCATATTTTTGCTGAAATTGTGACCCCGGGGCTTAGGGATTTTTTCAAAAAAATCTTTTTTTCCCGGTTAAGTTGTTGAGGGCTGATTTCTTTTTCTGTGATAAAAAGCCTTCTGTTTCGACCGCAAAACCTTTCAGGGGAGCATTTGCAACCGTTTGGCACCATTTTTGAGTCAATTGGAGAAAGTCATATTTTTGCTGAAATTGTGACCCCGGGGCTTAGGGATTTTTTCAAAAAAATATTTTTCTGCCGGTTAAGTTGTGGAGCGCTGATTTCTTTTCGTGTGATGAAAAGCATTCTGTTTCGACCGCAAAACCTTTCAGGGTAGCATTTGCAACCGTTTGGCACCATTTTTGAGTCAATTGCCGAAAGTCAGAGTTTTGATGAAATTGTGACCCCGGGCTTAGGGATTTTTTCAAAAAAAACTTTTTTTGCCGGTGAAGTTGTCGAGGGCTGATTTCTTTTCCTGTGATAAAAAGCCTTCTGCTTAGACCGCCAAACCTTTCAGAGGAGCCTTTGCAATGGTTTGGCACCATTTTTGAGTCAATTGCCGAAAGTCAGAGTTTTGATGAATTTGTGACACAGGGGCTTAGGGATTTTTTCAAAAAAATCTTTTTCTGCCGGTTAAGTTGTGGAGGGCTGATTTCTTTTCCTGTGATAAAAAGGCTTCTGTTTCGACCGCCAAACCTTTCAGGGGAGCATTGGCATCATTTTTGAGTCAATTGCCGAAAGTCAGAGTTTTGATGACATTGTGACCCCGGGGCTTAGGGATTTTTTCAAAAAAATCTTTTTCTGCCGGTTAAGTTGTGGAGCGCTGATTTCTTTTCCTGTGATGAAAAGCATTCTGTTTCGACCGCAAAACCTTTCAGGGGAGCATTTGCAACCGTTTGGCACCATTTTTGAGTCAAATGGAGAAAAGTCATATTTTTGCTGAAATTGTGACCCCGGGGCTTAGGGATTTTTTCAAAAAAATATTTTTCTGCCGGTTAAGTTGTGGAGGGCTAATTTCTTTTCCTGTGATAAAAAGGCTTCTGTTTCAACCGCCAAACCTTTCAGGGTAGCATTGGCATCATTTTTGAGTCAATTGCCGAAAGTCAGAGTTTTGATGACATTGTGACCCCGGGGCTTAGGGATTTTTTCAAAAAAATATTTTACTGCCGGTTAAGTTGTGGAGCGCTGATTTCTTTTCCTGTGATGAAAAGCATTCTGTTTCAACCGCAAAACCTTTCAGGGGAGCATTTGCAACCGTTTGGCACCATTTTTGAGTCAATTGCCGAAAGTCAGAGTTTTTATGAAACTGTGACCCCGGGGCTTAGGGATTTTTTCAAAAAAATCTTTTTTTGCCGGTGAAGTTTTCGACGGCTGATTTCTTTTCCTGTGATAAAAAGCCTTCTCTTTCGACCGCCAAACCTTTCAGGGGAGCATTTGCAACCGTTTGGCACCATTTTTGAGTCAATTGAAGAAAGTCATATTTTTTATGAAACTATGACCCCGGGGCTTAGGGATTTTTTTGAAAAAAAATCTTTTTCTGCCGGTTAAGTTGTGGAGGGCTGATTTCTTTTCCTGTGATAAAAAGGCTTCTGTTTCGACCGCCAAACCTTTCAGGGGAGCATTGGCATCATTTTTGAGTCAATTGCCGAAAGTCAGAGTTTTGATGACATTGTGACCCCGGGGCTTAGGGATTTTTTCAAAAAAATCTTTTTCTGCCGGTTAAGTTGTGGAGCGCTGATTTCTTTTCGTGTGATGAAAAGCATTCTGTTTCAACCGCAAAACCTTTCAGGGGAGCATTTGCAACCGTTTGGCACCATTTTTGAGTCAATTGGAGAAAGTCATATTTTTGCTGAAATTGTGACCCCGGGGCTTAGGGATTTTTTCAAAAAAATCTTTTTTTCCCGGTTAAGTTGTTGAGGGCTGATTTCTTTTTCTGTGATAAAAAGCCTTCTGTTTCGACCGCAAAACCTTTCAGGGGAGCATTTGCAACCGTTTGGCACCATTTTTGAGTCAATTGGAGAAAGTCATATTTTTGCTGAAATTGTGACCCCGGGGCTTAGGGATTTTTTCAAAAAAATTTTTTTTTGTCGGTTAAGTTGTCGAGGGCTGATTTCTTTTTCTGTGATAAAAAGCCTTCTGTTTCGACCGCAAAACCTTTCAGGGGAGCATTTGCAACCGTTTGGCACCATTTTTGAGTCAATTGGAGAAAAGTCATATTTTTGCTGAAATTGTGACCCCGGGGCTTAGGGATTTTTTCAAAAAAATATTTTTCTGCCGGTTAAGTTGTGGAGGGCTGATTTCTTTTCCTGTGATAAAAAGGCTTCTGTTTCGACCGCCAAACCTTTCAGGGTAGCATTGGCATCATTTTTGAGTCAATTGCCGAAAGTCAGAGTTTTGATGACATTGTGACCCCGGGGCTTAGGGATTTTTTCAAAAAAATCTTTTTCTGCCGGTTAAGTTGTGGAGGGCTGATTTCTTTTCCTGTGATAAAAAGGCTTCTGTTTCGACCGCCAAACCTTTCAGGGGAGCATTTGCAACCGTTTGGCACCATTTTTGAGTCAATTGGAGAAAGTCATATTTTTGCTGAAATTGTGACCCCGGGGCTTAGGGATTTTTTCAAAAAAATATTTTTTTGCCGGTTAAGTTGTCGAGGGCTGATTTCTTTTTCTGTGATAAAAAGCCTTCTGCTTTGACCGCCAAACCTTTCAGGGGAGCATTGGCATCATTTTTGAGTCAATTGCCGAAAGTCAGAGTTTTGATGACATTGTGACCCCGGGGCTTAGGGATTTTTTCAAAAAAATATTTTTCTGTCGCTTAAGTTGTGGAGCGCTGATTTCTTTTCCTGTGATGAAAAGCATTCTGTTTCAACCGCAAAACCTTTCAGGGGAGCATTTGCAACCGTTTGGCACCATTTTTGAGTCAATTGGAGAAAGTCATATTTTTGCTGAAATTGTGACCCCGGGGCTTAGGGATTTTTTCAAAAAAATCTTTTTTTCCCGGTTAAGTTGTTGAGGGCTGATTTCTTTTTCTGTGATAAAAAGCCTTCTGTTTCGACCGCAAAACCTTTCAGGGGAGCATTTGAAACCGTTTGGCACCATTTTTGAGTCAATTGGAGAAAAGTCATATTTTTGCTGAAATTGTGACCCCGGGGCTTAGGGATTTTTTCAAAAAAATATTTTTCTGCCGGTTAAGTTGTGGAGGGCTGATTTCTTTTCCTGTGATAAAAAGGCTTCTGTTTCGACCGCCAAACCTTTCAGGGTAGCATTGGCATCATTTTTGAGTCAATTGCCGAAAGTCAGAGTTTTGATGACATTGTGACCCCGGGGCTTAGGGATTTTTTCAAAAAAATATTTTTCTGCCGGTTAAGTTGTGGAGCGCTGATTTCTTTTCGTGTGATGAAAAGCATTCTGTTTCGACCGCAAAACCTTTCATGGGAGCATTTGCAATCGTTTGGCACCATTTTTGAGTCAATTGCCGAAAGTCAGAGTTTTGATGAAATTGTGACCCCGGGGCTTAGGGATTTTTTCAAAAAAATATTTTTCTGCCGGTTAAGTTGTGGAGGGCTGATTTCTTTTCCTGTGATAAAAAGCCTTCTCTTTCGACCGCAAAACCTTTCAGGGGAGCATTTGCAATGGTTTGGCACCATTTTTGAGTCAATTGAAGAAAATCATATTTTTTATGAAACTGTGACCCCGGGGCTTAGGGATTTTTTCAAAAAAATATTTTTCTGCCGGTTAAGTTGTGGAGGGCTGATTTATTTTCCTGTGATAAAAAGGCTTCTGTTTCGACCGCCAAACCTTTCAGGGGAGCATTGGAATCATTTTTGAGTCAATTGCCGAAAGTCAGATTTTTGCTGAAATTGTGACCCCGGGGCTTAGGGATTTTTTTCAAAAAAATATTTTTCTGCCGGTTAAGTTGTGGAGCGCTGATTTCTTTTCCTGTGATGAAAAGCATTCTCTTTCGACCGCCAAACCTTTCAGGGGAGCCTTTGCAAGTGTTTGGCACCATTTTTGAGTCAGTTGGAGAAAGTAATATTTTTGCTGAAATTGTGACCCCGGGGCTTAGGGATTTTTTCAAAAAAATATTTTTCTCCCGGTTAAGTTGTGGAGGGCTGATTTCTTTTCCTGTGATAAAAAGGCTTCTGTTTCGACCGCCAAATCTTTCAGGGGAGCATTGGCATCATTTTTTAGTCAATTGCCGAAAGTCAGAGTTTTGATGACATTGTGACCCCGGGGCTTAGGGATTTTTTCAAAAAAATATTTTTCTCCCGGTTAAGTTGTGGAGCGCTGATTTCTTTTCCTGTGATGAAAAGCATTCTGTTTCGACCGCAAAACCTTTCAGGGGAGCATTTGCAACCGTTTGGCACCATTTTTGAGTCAATTGGAGAAAGTCATATTTTTTATGAAACTGTGACCCCGGGGCTTAGGGATTTTTTCAAAAAAATCTTTTTCTGCCGGTTAAGTTGTCAATGGCTGATTTCTTTTCCTGTGATAAAAAGCCTTCTGTTTCGACCGCCAAACCTTTCAGGGGAGCATTTGCAACCGTTTGGCACCATTTTTGAGTCAATTGGAGAAAGTCATATTTTTGCTGAAATTGTTACCCCGGGGCTTAGGGATTTTTTTCAATAAAATCTTTTAATCCCGGTTAAGTTGTCGAGGGCTGATTTCTTTTCCTGTGATAAAAAGCCTTCTCTTTCGACCGCCAAACCTTTCAGGGGAGCCTTTGCAAGTGTTTGGCACCATTTTTGAGTCAGTTGGAGAAAGTCATATTTTTGCTGAAATTGTGACCCCGGGGCTTAGGGATTTTTTCAAAAAAATATTTTTCTCCCGGTTAAGTTGTGGAGGGCTGATTTCTTTTCCTGTGATAAAAAGGCTTCTGTTTCGACCGCAAAACCTTTCAGGGGAGCATTTGCAACCGTTTGGCACCATTTTTGAGTCAATTGGAGAAAGTCATATTTTTGCTGAAATTGTTACCCCGGGGCTTAGGGATTTTTTTCAAAAAAAGCTTTTTCTCCCGGTTAAGTTGTCGAGGGCTGATTTCTTTTCCTGTGATAAAAAGCCTTCTCTTTCGACCGCCAAAACTTTCAGGGGAGCCTTTGCAAGTGTTTGGCACCATTTTTGAGTCAGTTGGAGAAAGTCATATTTTTGCTGAAATTGTGACCCCGGGGCTTAGGGATTTTTTCAAAAAAATATTTTTCTGCCGGTTAAGTTGTGGAGGGCTGATTTCTTTTCCTGTGATAAAAAGGCTTCTGTTTCGACCGCCAAACCTTTCAGGGGAGCATTGGCATCATTTTTGAGTCAATTGCCGAAAGTCAGAGTTTTGATGACATTGTGACCCCGGGGCTTAGGGATTTTTTCAAAAAAATCTTTTTCTGCCGGTTAAGTTGTGGAGCGCTGATTTCTTTTCCTGTGATGAAAAGCATTCTGTTTCGACCGCCAAACCATTCAGGGGAGCATTTGCAACCGTTTGGCACCATTTTTGAGTCAATTGCCGAAAGTCAGAGTTTTGATGACATTGTGACCCCGGGGCTTAGGGATTTTTTCAAAAAAGTATTTTTCTGTCGGTTAAGTTGTGGAGCGCTGATTTCTTTTCCTGTGATGAAAAGCATTCTGTTTCGACCGCAAAACCTTTCAGGGGAGCATTTGCAACCGTTTGGCACCATTTTTGAGTCAATTGGAGAAAGTCATATTTTTTATGAAACTGTGACCCCGGGGCTTAGGGATTTTTTCAAAAAAATATTTTTCTGCCGGTTAAGTTGTGGAGGGCTGATTTCTTTTCCTGTGAGGAAAAGCCTTCTGTTTCGACCGCCAAACCTTACAGGGGAGCAGTGGCAACTGTTTGGCATCATTTTTGAGTGAATTTCCGAAAGTCAGATTTTTGATGAAATTGTGACCCCGGGGCTTAGGGATTTTTTCAAAAAAAATTTTTTCTGCCGGTTAAGTTGTGGAGCGCTGATTTCTTTTCCTGTGAGGAAAAGCCTTCTGTTTCGACCGCCAAACCTTTCAGGGGAGCATTGGCTTCATTTTTGAGTCAACGGCCCAAAGTCAGAGTTTTGATGAAATTGTGACCCCGGGGCTTAGGGATTTTTTCAAAAAAAATTTTTTCTGCCGGTTAAGTTGTGGAGCGCTGATTTCTTTTCCTTTGAGGAAAAGCATTCTGTTGCGACCGCAAAACCTTTCAGAGGAGCATTTGCAACCGTTTGGCACCATTTTTGAGTCAATTGGAGAAAGTCATATTTTTTATGAAACTGTGACCCCGGGGCTTAGGGATTTTTTCCAAAAAATCTTTTTCTGCCGGTTAAGTTGTGGAGGGCTGATTTCTTTTCCTGTGCGGAAAAGCCTTCTGTTTCGACCGCCAAACCTTTCAGGGGAGCATTTGCCACTGTTTGGCATCATTTTTGAGTTAATTTCCGAAAGTCAGAGTTTTGCTGAAATTGTGACCCCGTGGCTTAGGGATTTTTTTAAAAAAAATATTTTTCTGCCGGTTAAGTTGTCAAGGGCTGATTTCTTTTCCTGTGATAAAAAGGCTTCTGTTTCGACCGCCAAACCTTTCAGGGGGAGCATTTGCAACCCTTTGGCACCATTTTTGAGTCAATTGCCGAAAGTCAGAGTTTTGATGAAATTGTGACCACGGGGCTTAGGGATTTTTTCAAAAAAATCTTTTTCTGCCGGTTAAGTTGTGGAGGGCTGATTTCTTTTCCTGTGATAAAAAGGCTTCTGTTTTGACCGCCATACCTTTCAGGGGAGCATTGGCATCATTTTTGAGTCAATTGCCGAAAGTCAGAGTTTTGATGACATTGTGACCCCGGGGCTTAGGGATTTTTTCAAAAAAATATTTTTCTCCCGGTTAAGTTGTGGAGCGCTGATTTCTTTTCCTGTGATAAAAAGCCTTCTGCTTCGACCGCCAAACCTTTCAGGGGAGCATTTGCAACCGTTTGGCACCATTTTTGAGTAAATTGGAGAAAGTCATATTTTTGCTGAAATTGTGACCCCGGGGCTTAGGGATTTTTTCAAAAAAATATTTTTCTGCCGGTTAAGTTGTGGAGGGCTGATTTCTTTTCCTGTGATAAAAAGGCTTCTGTTTCGACCGCCAAACCTTTCAGGGGAGCATTGGCATCATTTTTGAGTCAATTGCCGAAAGTCAGAGTTTTGATGACATTGTGACCCCGGGGCTTAGGGATTTTTTCAAAAAAATATTTTTCTGCCGGTTAAGTTGTGGAGCGCTGATTTCTTTTCCTGTGATAAAAAGGCTTCTGTTTCGACCGCCAAACCTTTCAGGGGAGCATTTGCAACCGTTTGGCACCATTTTTGAGTCAATTGGAGAAAGTCATATTTTTTATGAAACTGTGACCCCGGGGCTTAGGGATTTTTTCAAAAAAATCTTTTTTTGCCGGTGAAGTTTTCGACGGCTGATTTCATTTCCTGTGATAAAAAGCCTTCTCTTTCGACCGCCAAACCTTTCAGGGGAGCATTTGCAACCGTTTGGCACCATTTTTGAGTCAATTGCCGAAAGTCAGAGTTTTTATGAAACTGTGACCCCGGGGCTTAGGGATTTTTTCAAAAAAATATTTTTCTGCCGGTTAAGTTGTGGAGGGCTGATTTCTTTTCCTGTGATAAAAAGGCTTCTGTTTCGACCGCCAAACCTTTCAGGGGAGCATTGGCATCATTTTTGAGTCAATTGCCGAAAGTCAGAGTTTTGATGACATTGTGACCCCGGGGCTTAGGGATTTTTTCAAAAAAATATTTTTCTCCCGGTTAAGTTGTGGAGCGCTGATTTCTTTTCCTGTGATAAAAAGCCTTCTGCTTCGACCGCCAAACCTTTCAGGGGAGCATTTGCAACCGTTTGGCACCATTTTTGAGTAAATTGGAGAAAGTCATATTTTTGCTGAAATTGTGACCCCGGGGCTTAGGGATTTTTTCAAAAAAATATTTTTCTGCCGGTTAAGTTGTGGAGGGCTGATTTCTTTTCCTGTGATAAAAAGGCTTCTGTTTCGACCGCCAAACCTTTCAGGGGAGCATTGGCATCATTTTTGAGTCAATTGCCGAAAGTCAGAGTTTTGATGACATTGTGACCCCGGGGCTTAGGGATTTTTTCAAAAAAATATTTTTCTGCCGGTTAAGTTGTGGAGCGCTGATTTCTTTTCCTGTGATAAAAAGGCTTCTGTTTCGACCGCCAAACCTTTCAGGGGAGCATTTGCAACCGTTTGGCACCATTTTTGAGTCAATTGGAGAAAGTCATATTTTTTATGAAACTGTGACCCCGGGGCTTAGGGATTTTTTCAAAAAAATCTTTTTTTGCCGGTGAAGTTTTCGACGGCTGATTTCATTTCCTGTGATAAAAAGCCTTCTCTTTCGACCGCCAAACCTTTCAGGGGAGCATTTGCAACCGTTTGGCACCATTTTTGAGTCAATTGCCGAAAGTCAGAGTTTTTATGAAACTGTGACCCCGGGGCTTAGGGATTTTTTCAAAAAAATATTTTTCTGCCGGTTAAGTTGTGGAGGGCTGATTTCTTTTCCTGTGATAAAAAGGCTTCTGTTTCGACCGCAAAACCTTTCAGGGGAGCATTGGCATCATTTTTGAGTCAATTGCCGAAAGTCAGAGTTTTGATGACATTGTGACCCCGGGGCTTAGGGATTTTTTCAAAAAAATATTTTTCTGCCGGTTAAGTTGTGGAGCGCTGATTTCTTTTCCTGTGATAAAAAGGCTTCTGTTTCGACCGCCAAACCTTTCAGGGGAGCATTTGCAACCGTTTGGCACCATTTTTGAGTCAATTGGAGAAAGTCATATTTTTGATGAAATTGTGACCCCGGGGCTTAGGGATTTTTTCAAAAAAATCTTTTTTTGCCGGTGAAGTTTTCGACGGCTGATTTCATTTCCTGTGATAAAAAGCCTTCTCTTTCGACCGCCAAACCTTTCAGGGGAGCATTTGCAACCGTTTGGCACCATTTTTGAG
The DNA here is from genome assembly GCF_951804945.1 of Podarcis cretensis. Taxonomy (NCBI): domain Eukaryota; kingdom Metazoa; phylum Chordata; class Lepidosauria; order Squamata; family Lacertidae; genus Podarcis; species Podarcis cretensis. The sequence continues at coordinate 9,194,467 of NC_137176.1, forward strand.
TCAATTGCCGAAAGTCAGAGTTTTTATGAAACTGTGACCCCGGGGCTTAGGGATTTTTTCAAAAAAATATTTTTCTGCCGGTTAAGTTGTGGAGGGCTGATTTCTTTTCCTGTGAGGAAAAGCCTTCTGTTTCGACCGCCAAACCTTTCAGGGGAGCATTTGCAACTGTTTGGCATCATTTTTGAGTGAATTTCCGAAAGTCAGATTTTTGATGAAATTGTGACCCCTGGGCTTAGGGATTTTTTTAAAAAAATTTTTTTTCTGCCGGTTAAGTTGTGGAGCGCTGATTTCTTTTCCTGTGAGGAAAAGCCTTCTGTTTCGACCGCCAAACCTTTCAGGGGGAGCATTTGCAACCGTTTGGCACCATTTTTGAGTCAATTGCCGAAAGTCAGAGTTTTGATGAAATTGTGACCACGGGGCTTAGGGATTTTTTCAAAAAAATCTTTTTCTGCCGGTTAAGTTGTGGAGGGCTGATTTCTTTTCCTGTGATAAAAAGGCTTCTGTTTCGACCGCCAAACCTTTCAGGGGAGCATTGGCATCATTTTTGAGTCAATTGCCGAAAGTCAGAGTTTTGATGACATTGTGACCCCGGGGCTTAGGGATTTTTTCAAAAAAATATTTTTCTCCCGGTTAAGTTGTGGAGCGCTGATTTCTTTTCCTGTGATAAAAAGCCTTCTGCTTCGACCGCCAAACCTTTCAGGGGAGCATTTGCAACCGTTTGGCACCATTTTTGAGTAAATTGGAGAAAGTCATATTTTTGCTGAAATTGTGACCCCGGGGCTTAGGGATTTTTTCAAAAAAATATTTTTCTGCCGGTTAAGTTGTGGAGGGCTGATTTCTTTTCCTGTGATAAAAAGGCTTCTGTTTCGACCGCCAAACCTTTCAGGGGAGCATTGGCATCATTTTTGAGTCAATTGCCAAAAGTCAGAGTTTTGATGACATTGTGACCCCGGGGCTTAGGGATTTTTTCAAAAAAATATTTTTCTGCCGGTTAAGTTGTGGAGCGCTGATTTCTTTTCCTGTGATAAAAAGGCTTCTGTTTCGACCGCCAAACCTTTCAGGGGAGCATTTGCAACCGTTTGGCACCATTTTTGAGTCAATTGGAGAAAGTCATATTTTTTATGAAACTGTGACCCCGGGGCTTAGGGATTTTTTCAAAAAAATCTTTTTTTGCCGGTGAAGTTTTCGACGGCTGATTTCATTTCCTGTGATAAAAAGCCTTCTCTTTCGACCGCCAAACCTTTCAGGGGAGCATTTGCAACCGTTTGGCACCATTTTTGAGTCAATTGCCGAAAGTCAGAGTTTTTATGAAACTGTGACCCCGGGGCTTAGGGATTTTTTCAAAAAAATATTTTTCTGCCGGTTAAGTTGTGGAGGGCTGATTTCTTTTCCTGTGAGGAAAAGCCTTCTGTTTCGACCGCCAAACCTTTCAGGGGAGCATTTGCAACTGTTTGGCATCATTTTTGAGTGAATTTCCGAAAGTCAGATTTTTGATGAAATTGTGACCCCGGGGCTTAGGGATTTTTTCAAAAAAAAATTTTTCTGCCGGTTAAGTTGTGGAGCGCTGATTTCTTTTCCTGTGAGGAAAAGCCTTCTGTTTCGACCGCCAAACCTTTCAGGGGAGCATTGGCTTCATTTTTGAGTCAACGGCCCAAAGTCAGAGTTTTGATGAAATTGTGACCCCGGGGCTTAGGGATTTTTTCAAAAAAAATTTTTTCTGCCGGTTAAGTTGTGGAGCGCTGATTTCTTTTCCTTTGAGGAAAAGCATTCTGTTGCGACCGCAAAACCTTTCAGAGGAGCATTTGCAACCGTTTGGCACCATTTTTGAGTCAATTGGAGAAAGTCATATTTTTTATGAAACTGTGACCCCGGGGCTTAGGGATTTTTTCCAAAAAATCTTTTTCTGCCGGTTAAGTTGTGGAGGGCTGATTTCTTTTCCTGTGCGGAAAAGCCTTCTGTTTCGACCGCCAAACCTTTCAGGGGAGCATTTGCAACTGTTTGGCATCATTTTTGAGTTAATTTCCGAAAGTCAGATTTTTGCTGAAATTGTGACCCCGTGGCTTAGGGATTTTTTTAAAAAAAATATTTTTCTGCCGGTTAAGTTGTCAAGGGCTGATTTCTTTTCCTGTGATAAAAAGGCTTCTGTTTCGACCGCCAAACCTTTCAGGGGGAGCATTTGCAACCGTTTGGCACCATTTTTGAGTCAATTGCCGAAAGTCAGAGTTTTGATGAAATTGTGACCACGGGGCTTAGGGATTTTTTCAAAAAAATCTTTTTCTGCCGGTTAAGTTGTGGAGGGCTGATTTCTTTTCCTGTGATAAAAAGGCTTCTGTTTCGACCGCCAAACCTTTCAGGGGAGCATTGGCATCATTTTTGAGTCAATTGCCGAAAGTCAGAGTTTTGATGACATTGTGACCCCGGGGCTTAGGGATTTTTTCAAAAAAATATTTTTCTCCCGGTTAAGTTGTGGAGCGCTGATTTCTTTTCCTGTGATGAAAAGCATTCTGTTTCGACCGCAAAACCTTTCAGGGGAGCATTTGCAACCGTTTGGCACCATTTTTGAGTCAATTGGAGAAAGTCATATTTTTTATGAAACTGTGACCCCGGGGCTTAGGGATTTTTTCAAAAAAATCTTTTTTTGCCCGTTAAGTTGTCGAGGGCTGATTTCTTTTTCTGTGATAAAAAGCTTTCTGTTTCGACCGCCAAACCTTTCAGGGGAGCATTTGCAACCGTTTGGCACCATTTTTGAGTCAATTGGAGAAAGTCATATTTTTGCTGAAATTGTGACCCCGTGGCTTAGGGATTTTTTCAAAAAAATCTTTTTCTGCCGGTTAAGTTGTGGAGGGCTGATTTCTTTTCCTGCGATAAAAAGGCTTCTGTTTCGACCGCCAAACCTTTCAGGGGAGCATTTGCAACTGTTTGGCATCATTTTTGAGTCAATTGCCGAAAGTCAGAGTTTTGATGACATTGTGACCCCGGGGCTTAGGGATTTTTTCAAAAAAATATTTTTCTCCCGGTTAAGTTGTGGAGCGCTGATTTCTTTTCGTGTGATGAAAAGCATTCTGTTTCGACCGCAAAACCTTTCAGGGGAGCATTTGCAACCGTTTGGCACCATTTTTGAGTCAATTGCCGAAAGTCAGAGTTTTGATGACATTGTGACGCCGGGACTTAGGGATTTTTTCAAAAAAATCTTTTTTTGCCGGTTAAGTTGTCGAGGGCTGATTTCTTTTTCTGTGATAAAAAGCCTTCTGCTTCGACCGCCAAACCTTTCAGGGGAGCATTTGCAACCGTTTGGCACCATTTTTGAGTCAATTGGAGAAAGTCATATTTTTGCTGAAATTGTGACCCCGGGGCTTAGGGATTTTTTCAAAAAAATATTTTTCTGCCGGTTAAGTTGTGGAGCGCTGATTTCTTTTCCTGTGATGAAAAGCATTCTGTTTCGACCGCAAAACCTTTCAGGGGAGCATTTGCAACCATTTAGCACCATTTTTGAGTCAATTGGAGAAAGTCATATTTTTTATGAAACTGTGACCCCGGGGCTTAGGGATTTTTTCAAAAAAATATTTTTCTGCCGGTTAAGTTGTGGAGCGCTGATTTCTTTTCCTGTGATGAAAAGAATTCTGTTTCGACCGCAAAACCTTTCAGGGGAGCATTTGCAACCGTTTGGCACCATTTTTGAGTCAATTGCCGAAAGTCAGAGTTTTGATGAAATTGTGACCCCGGGGCTTAGGGATTTTTTCAAAAAAACTTTTTTTGCCGGTGAAGTTTTCGACGGCTGATTTCTTTTCCTGTGATAAAAAGCCTTCTCTTTCGACCGCCAAACCTTTCAGGGGAGCATTTGCAACCATTTGGCACCATTTTTGAGTCAATTGCCGAAAGTCAGAGTTTTTATGAAACTGTGACCCCGGGGCTTAGGGATTTTTTCAAAAAAATATTTTTCTGCCGGTTAAGTTGTGGAGGGCTGATTTCTTTTCCTGTGGGGAAAAGCCTTCTGTTTCGACCGCCAAACCTTTCAGGGGAGCATTTGCAACTGTTTGGCATCATTTTTGAGTGAATTTCCGAAAGTCAGATTTTTGCTGAAATTGTGACCCCGGGGCTTAGGGATTTTTTTCAAAAAAAATTTTTCTTCCGGTTTAGTTGTGGAGGGCTGATTCCTTTTCCTGTGATAAAAAGGCTTCTGTTTCGACCGCCAAACCTTTCAGGGGAGCATAGGCATCATTTTTGAGTCAATTGCCGAAAGTCAGAGTTTTGATGAAAATTGTGACCCCGGGGCTTAGGGATTTTTTCAAAAAAATATTTTTCTCCCGGTTAAGTTGTGGAGCGCTGATTTCTTTTCCTGTGATGAAAAGCATTCTGTTTCGACCGCCAAACCTTTCAGGGTATCATTGGCATCATTTTTGAGTCGATTGCCGAAAGTCAGAGTTTTGATGACATTGTGACCCCGGGGCTTAGGGATTTCTTCAAAAAAATATTTTTCTGCCGGTTAAGTTGTGGAGCGCTGATTTCTTTTCGTGTGATGAAAAGCATTCTGTTTCGACCGCAAAACCTTTCAGGGGAGCATTTGCAACCGTTTGGCACCATTTTTGAGTCAATTGCCGAAAGTCAGAGTTTTGATGACATTGTGACGCCGGGGCTTAGGGATTTTTTCAAAAAAATCTTTTTTTGCCGGTTAAGTTGTGGAGGGCTGATTTCTTTTCCTGTGATAAAAAGCCTTCTGCTTCGACCGCCAAACCTTTCAGGGGAGCATTTGCAACCGTTTGGCACCATTTTTGAGTCAATTGGAGAAAGTCATATTTTTGCTGAAATTGTGACCCCGGGGCTTAGGGATTTTTTCAAAAAAATATTTTTCTGCCGGTTAAGTTGTGGAGCGCTGATTTCTTTTCCTGTGATGAAAAGCATTCTGTTTCGACCGCAAAACCTTTCAGGGGAGCATTTGCAACCATTTAGCACCATTTTTGAGTCAATTGGAGAAAGTCATATTTTTTATGAAACTGTGACCCCGGGGCTTAGGGATTTTTTCAAAAAAATATTTTTCTGCCGGTTAAGTTGTGGAGCGCTGATTTCTTTTCCTGTGATGAAAAGCCTTCTGTTTCGACCGCCAAACATTTCAGGGGAGCATTGGCATCATTTTTGAGTCAATTGCCGAAAGTCAGAGTTTTGATGACATTGTGACCCCGGGGCTTAGGGATTTTTTCAAAAAAATATTTTTCTGCCGGTTAAGTTGTGGAGCGCTGATTTATTTTCCTGTGATGAAAAGCATACTGTTTCGATCGCAAAACCTTTCAGGGGAGCATTTGCAACCGTTTGGCACCATTTTTGAGTCAATTGGAGAAAGTCATATTTTTTATGAAACTGTGACCCCTGGGCTTAGGGATTTTTTCGAAAAAATCTTTTTTTGCTGGTTAAGTTGTGGAGGGCTGATTTCTTTTCCTGTTATAAAAAGCCTTCTGTTTCGACCGCAAAACTTTTCAGGGGAGCATTTGCAATGGTTTGGCACCATTTTTGAGTCAATTGCCGAAAGTCAGAGTTTTGAT